>NC_092633.1:21880721-24315131 GCF_039555335.1 Amphiura filiformis | reverse complement strand
ATTGCAATATAACCTGAGTAATTTAATTTGGCTATTGTTTACATTAAAATAATATTTCATAAGATGTGGGTATTCCCTTTCATGTAATAATAATAACAAAGTCATAAAGACCTATTTATGGATCGGGACAAATTGATCATTGTATTGCGTAATATGCAAAACCCTGAATATTGAGGTTTTAATAAAAATAGGACTATCCAGTTTTACAAGTTTGGTATAAAAAGAGAAGCAAAGAGATTATTGGGGCAGATTGTATGAAAACTATTGCCTCGAGCTATTTAATGTGATTATAGCCTATATGCCTTCACGTACTTGCAAGACAAGCATAATTGTTTTGTGTATGTGGAGATTCGGAGTACGCCAAAGTGCACATCTTTCAAACAAGGGGAATACATTCTTCTGTCGACTTTTTGAAGTCTGGTTTATGAAACAACACATCTGTCAATGAAAGTGGAAACAGAGTTTGTGTCAAAAAGAAGTCTGAAGGATCAATACACTATGTAAACTATTGCAATTCATTGTATATGCAAAATATTTTCCAATCAGACTATACTTTTCAGATTTTTTGTTTGTTTTTTGTTAACTTAATGCAAACAGTGTTTTCTGTCGTGCAAAAGTGTTCTTGGGTAAAAGGTGTTCTTAGCCTTGATTCGTTGCGACCCATAGCATGGTGAATTAATTCTAACCAATTAAATATGCAAAGATATATCAATCCAAACAGTATTTAGCATCAAATATTGAAGAAACGTCACGGCGATGGAGAGTTAAACATTGTAGCATTTAAATCGTATTTATGAACACAAGATTATAATTATGAAAATATTTCTGTGTAATATTATGCATTGAACATTAACAACACGTACGCACGCAAAGCCTTACGCACAAACAGACACACGCATAAATAACAAACACGGATATGGAACTCAAGTTCCAGAAATATAACAAGTAGTTAACATACCTGCGCAATGAGCATTGCTCAATACATTTATTACAGAATAAACAGTGTACAATATTTACTTACGTACATGTATTTTTTTGACAATTATTTATATATCTATATGTATTTACAGTATATTTACATTCACTATTCTTTCGATACATATATATTTCCCAAAATAATCAAGAAACGCTGCTTATAAAAATGAATCTCACAAACTTATGCGCGTGTATACACTACCCTTAGTGACACACCCAAATACACACTCCGAAAAGCACACCAATGATAGACATGAAGAAAAAAACTGAACCCTTACATTTACAGAAACACCCACTTACATCCACCCCAAAACACACTCGAGCAAAAATTCTTCAGCACTCTTACAGACTAACAGACATCCTGCACGCAAACAAACGAACCCTTTACGCATCCATTCAGCATACAAATACACCCACAAACACGCCGCTATACGCACCACTCACCCACCCCTACACACCCCCATCATGTCTTCAAGGACGCGCAAAAACGGCCCATCCACGCACATACCCCCTACCCACATTCGGTACTCTCTCACACACCTATAAATCCACCCCAACCCACATAAGCCTTGAAATATAAAACCACAAATTCCATCTGTGACACACCATGGACCAAGGTCGTATATCTTTGGAAATAAGTTTAGAATGATGTTGCGTGCAGCAAACAAAAACACCACAATCAATCACACACTGGCAACAGCGAGTCCGATAAACGCGTTGCGTGGTATGCTTGCTAACACCAATCATGTTTTACGTTGCTCCTACTTAACGCAGCGAATTGAACACGGTGCTCAGTGCATAATCAAATAGTGAGTAATTGATTGGTTTAAAATGTTGTGATGTTGGTCCCTGTTCAGTGTCTTTTCGTACACGTTTGCTGAAACAAACTTACTACTTTTCGCACATTTTCACACATATCTCGTGGTTGTAGCACACACGATATCTTATGCAACACACACCTGTACACTGGGACAACGCACACTTAGACTCTTATTTTCTATTTGAGAAATCCATTTTTTTTTTCAAAAATGAGAGAAAAGTAGCATAAATCTAAATCTGCTTCCACAGATGTTTTCACAAGCAAGATGAAATCAATAACACGTATTGAAAAGTTAAATTGCTCACATTTAACCTATAATGCAAGCGATTTAGCAAAAGTTTGCAACAATCCCAATTAGCATCATGTTTTGGGAACAAACACTTTCTTTTATTTAGCCTTATACTTCTATCAAATACAACAACATTTATTTGAAGTAACGCAATATAACATTTAAATCAATAATTAAATGACATTTGAAGACATTAAATGATTAAGACAATATTAATCAAAATGATGTTTCTTGTCCGTCGGTATATTCAATGCGTATCCTCCAGACCAATTCAACATTTAAAAAAAAAAAAAATATGTATTGGTTTTCTTCGTTGTATATCTTCATGTTTTCTTTATGTTTATAATTTTGTTTTTCTTAAATGGCTTTTGTATTGCGCCTTGAACTTCTTGTTTCAAGTTACAATCATTACTGTATTATACACACAGGGGTGCGTGCTCACCCCGACGCACCCCAAAAGACACAAAATCTACTCCCATCCACAAACCGAGGAAACGTGATAAAGCATATCATTAGGCGTATGCGTATTTCAATGGGGTATCCAGACCGGATAAGCTTCGTTTACTCTTTATACTCACAATTAATATTAAACAACAAAATAAACAACAACATTCTATTATATGCACACTGCATTTAGACATGACATGCATCAAGCACTTAATATATAATATCAACAGTAACTAAATACTTGAGTGACATGGTAATAAACATAGTTCAGAAATACGATAGGTGTAAGAAATTTAGCCCGAACCTGTTGAGATTTTCAGTTTAAGAAACATTTATTCAACTAATTTTGTTAGATATCCTTTATCTTATAGAAATTTTCAAGATGATGTTAACAAAAAACACCGATCATGCGCGAGCATTCAAAACATATTCAACCAACCAGTTTCTGGCAATAATTCAACGCGTATTCAATCACATGGACACCGCGTCCAATACGCTGGGTCAAATAAGAGTAACGGGAGATATGATTGGTGTGAATCGCACTGTCGCCAGTGTGTGATTGATTTTGTGTTTTTGTTTACTGCACGCGAAAGTTCTTTTGAACTATTTCCAAAGATTTCCGATCAGCAGTTAGTGAATTTGCGTGTTTAATTGCTGTGGATGCAATTGGTAGGATGATAATTATTTTCAGTTCTCAAAATATGTATCTTTTCAGGAATACTTTTACGAAAAACGCCGATCATACGCGACCATCAAAAACCAGTCAGTTTCTGGCGGTCTGAATACCTGGTTAGAATGTGTATTCGACAAGGCAGTAGACACCTTGTTCAATACGATGTGTCAAATAAGAGCAACGCCCAACGCGATACATACCATGATTCCGCTGCTTGGTTCTATAGAAATATGTGCCATTATTAACTTAATTAAAACATTGAGGGCGCTAATTATTTTAAGCCCAATTTTGCATATTTACAGGACTTATAAACTGCAGGAAAATGCAAATATTGTATAAATAACATGAACACAAAGTAATGGCTAAATCATGAAACAGGTGAACAATAATATTGAAATTAATTATTTTAATTATAATAATTTTGCGCCCTCAATTGCTACAAAATTAATAAATTAAATGAATAAGTACCCAGCAAATACAAAATGTTTTACAGAAAACGTTTTATTTCCGGGTTATATAAAGGGTATTCCACAAACATTTTTGCATAAAATGTTTGTTAAAATATTTTGCAATAATATTTTGAAAAATGTTGTTGTAGTGTTTTTTCATATAAAACGTTTTAATTTCAAATGTTGTTAAACGTTTTAAATAAAACCAAAACGTTTTATAACACGTTTATAACATTTTTGTGTTGGGTTTGCTGGGTAGTTTATCAATGTAAATAAAAACAAATTAACCACATAAGTAATGCAAAAATATCAGCTAACATGAATATACATTACCCAAGACCTAAGTTGAAAATGAAATAGTGTTTTCCTTTTCAAATTGAATTAAATGTTACAACCAAACAGCGGTGGATTGGTGTGATCAATTATACACGGTACTCGCGCATTTCACGCACTGTCGCCAGTGTATGATTATTTGTGTTTTTGTTTACCGCGCGCGACATATTTCTGAACTATTTTTCGAAGCAATTGGTAAATTTGCTTGACCAAACCAGGAAGTTTTTACTTACTCTAATATTTCGTCCTACTCATCGGAGGACTTCATGAGATGTGAACATCTGATCCACTTTCCCGGGAAAGTGACTTCTAGTCGTGTGTGGTCTTATCTCCCGTCTTCAAAAGTATATGACCTACTTTTGCAGACTGGAGACCACACACGACCGGAAGTAAGTTTCCCGGGCAAGTGGATCAGATGTTCACATCTGATGAAGTCCGCCGAGTAGAACGAAATTTTAGAGTAAGTAAAAACTTATTGATTTTGTCAAGCAAATTTACCAATTGATTCGATGTACAACCCTGAGAAATTTATTCACTAATTTTGGAAGATTTCCGATCACCTGCTGAACGAGTTAATTCATTAAAATTTAATGCGGAAATGATTTTTAAAATCACATTGATCAATCTTCACATTTCGTATCATAAGACTCAAAATGTCGTTATATTTGAACTAATGAGGTGCGTCTCAAATGAACTTTAAATACGAACACATATAATTATAAATAAGAAATGTCACTTTTTAAGTAAGGGGAATTCATCAAAAATAACGTGGATTAACATAATTATCATAAATTTACTCGTAACTTGTAAGAATCATGATAAAACATTACAATATATGATCTACAATGTGATTTACAACTAACAATATGCTATCATATTACAGTCATGTTTTAAGGACTATTGTGCTTACTCGGTGGAAATTAATTCTTACATAATGAAGGCCACAATTTTGACGGTATTCTATTTTAACATACTGTACATGTACATAGATAAATATAATATATTTTACCCTTTACAACAAATCACAAAATCAATAGCACATTAGCCATGCTAGCCGGGCACATGGTAAAATATTCCACAACAAATAATCCTATACTGGATATTCAAACATGATTGAATTCAGCTATAAGCATGTGTGCGCATACACAATAGTTTCTATTACCTGACAATATACCGCTGTTATATATAGTATATACATATATTTGTTCTTATAGTTAATTATTAACTTGACTATATTTACATTATAACACTTATAGTGTAATTCAAGATCAATCAATAATGAGGTATATGCTTGAAATAAACCACAAACTCATTTTAGCTCAACCATTAAGACGTTCGACTATGGTGCGAGAGGTTACAGGTTAGAACCCTGGCGGTGCCTAGTACGCTATCGTGGAAAAATTGATTTAGCTTGAAATTCCCCTGGACAAGGAAGTTACTGCTAATTTGTCTCGTTGTAACCCGTACGAAACTCGGGGAGCTGATCCTGGTTGCGATGGTTATTTGTGGAATGTCTAGGGTGTGCGCTCTTGAAGCAGCAAAGTCTCTCAATTGTTGTTCAATGGTTTATGGAATGATGTGGGGCCGTAGTGATCAGCGACAACCTGTAAAGTGTGCTGAGGCTTGTGAATCAACGTCTAGGCGTTGTGCCTGTGCGTAGCGCACTATAAATCACTGCGCTTTTTTTTCATTTTTTTTTTAGGCGGTGATTATTTTAAAATGGCAATTGATAATAATTAAAAATAATGGTGATCTTGAGTTTTACAAAGTGATTATTCTAAAAGACATAAGATATAAACTTCGGTCAAAAATAACATTCAACGTTCCTAAACAAAAGAGTAAAGATCAATTTTTAGCCCTGCAAATAATTCAATACTCTTCGCCATCTGCCGTCTGTTTCAAACAAGGTAAAAGCTATAACCATTGATTTGGGGGAAAATAGGTTAGTTATTTTAGTTTAGCGACAAGAATGGTAAGTTGTCGTAAATTCAATCGTGTTTCATTTACTGAAAGCAGAGAATCATATCATTGACTACCTGCTTGTCTCTTGTCTCTTGTTAAATTCTACTTTGTAAGTAAGATAACCCAAACATATTTAAAAAAAGATGTAATAAATCCGTACCTAGGTTTTAAGGCTCATAGCTAACAGGTTAACTTTTAGAATCGAATACTTGTATAAGCGTTACAAGGAATACTAAAGTACGAATTTTGCTTCGTTTTCAACCACTATTAATTGTCAATACGTTTTCCGCCTCACTATCGACAACACTTTCTCACATTTCACGCTACAAAACCCTCGAGGCTGGAGGATTCGTGTAGCATTAAAGCTTGTAAAAGTTGCATGCACCTGTCCACTATTTTTCTCTATTCATTTTCGTCTATATTGAATTTTGCCGCCTGGATGTCGATTGTTTGTTACAAAATAACCACGATAACAGCAACGCGTGCTACTTTCTTTATATATCACGGGATAACATATCTTAGCAGAGAGACACGAAATGAAAATTGGAAAAAAATAATCTCAAAAAAGATATCTATTACGCACTTGCTTTTTCAACCTGTGGAAGTAGATCAACGTAATAAGAGCAATGCTGTTATAAAGGCAATCTCTCCGTTTCGTGAATTCCCCTGCATTACCTGCACGACATCGATACGATACTAATTATGGCGGTGGTTGTTTTGATGATGATGTTGGTGAAGACTATAAAAATTATAGTAATAATATCCGATCACAATATAATATGAATCTGATTTATAAGCTCAGAATAAAGTCGGCCTAGTTGTTTAACTATCTAGGCTACATACAAGTTTATTAAAAAATAAGACATTTGTAAATTGTGCTTGAGCTTGCTTCAGCTTCTACCTTTTTAGCCTGGAAATTATATTGCATCCAATGGTGTAAATATAATGCTTTTACCTTAATGATACGCGAACTAGAGCAACGCTTGTTATCTAAATGTCTACGACATTGAAGAATCAATTTAAAGTATGCCCTGATTTCCCTCTCATCGAACGATTGCCTCTGGCAATTTGTTTCTTGAAAAGGTTTCTCCCACTGGGATGCTCAGGGTGTATAAAGACATGTGACAAGGCCACTTGCGATCTCCATTAATCATTAATTAACTTAAACATCTTGTTAATTACATCGAACATTGCACAAGTCGTACTTTATCAGCTGTCCTATTAGGTAAATAATGCTTTACATTAATTAAAAATAATAACAATTTATGTCAAATTTAATTGGATTATTTGATTACCTTACTTTTTCACATAATTGTATTTTCTTGCTAATTTAGTAATACAATGGCAAATGATATAAAGAATATTATATTATGTTATATCATTTATATTATATTTCCGTGGGGTTTTGTCATAATGACTAACCGCTATTAAATGAAGTAACACTGGTAATCAAGAGAGTTTGGGTGAGAACAAAGAAGGAGACCCCTTAAACATTTTTGAGTGATGACAGAAATATTCATTCAAATGATTCATTTACGAAGCTCCATCAAACTAATATACATTGTTAATTAAAGATTCATGTTTGTGTTTTGTTGTTTCATTGCCTAACAAATTAAAACATAACAACGCAGAAAAAGAGACCAAATATTGCAAGTATTTACACCAATATACCCACACGGAAAGGTTCAACACTAGTACTTGTTTTTATGTTACAAATCTTAAGTACAGCTGCCTTAAACATTAGGTGAAGAAATATCATTCTTCGCCAGCTTTTGATAGGTTTACATATAGTAGTTCGGTATGTTACAGTTATCTTTTTATTTGATGAAGGCAATTACCAGTAGCGATTCGTTTCGGTAAATATTTACTGATACATTGAACGCAGGAAAATTTACATTACCTATAAACACGCTAAATGACGTTAATATCCAAATGTTAGGTGTCACATTACAAATGATTGGGTATCTTTAACTAAGTACTTAAGTTGTATTTCTAAGTGTGATGGATAGAAAGTTTACAGGACAATGTTGGTAATTGGTAATTATCCAAAATGCTATTGATATTGGTTTTCTTCTGCTTCTTTTTTCAGATTTTTAAAAGTAAATTCAAGCTTTCCTGGTGTGGAACACTCTGATAGTGTACCCTTACTACTTTTCTTCTTGACACCGATACCTACTAGATTACACAATGAAACTGCAGTTTCATTTGTGTCAGCAGTTTGACATCCGGTGTTGGTGGATCTTAATTTAAAAGATCGTCTATCTTTGGTTTCTTTTATTTGCTTGGCCAAAACAGCTATAATGCTATATAAGTAAGGGTTCACAGACGAATTAACTGGTAAAATAAATGTTACTGTCCAGGCTATAAGTACGGGAGAGAGTACAATTGCACCACATTGCACAAGGATACCCATTATGATAATGGGCATCCAGCACATAAAGTCAGTTAGCACGATCACCGCCATCTTGGCAGCCATTCTAATTTCACGTTCTCGTCCTCCACGCCGCTTTATCTTTTTGGAAACTTTACAAACGATATGTAGGATAGCACAATAGCAAAATAGAACAGCTATGAAACATATCAAATTGATACCAAGGAAAACGGTCGAAGAAAAAGGCATTACTTCCAGCCCGGTTACCACGCGACTTTCAGCGCTTGTACCGTATATACTATTGTTTGAACATGTTGAAATGTTTGTCAAATCTTCATCCGGCAACTTGCTTTTAGTGTAACAAATACTTTTAGTGGAAATGACTGGTTTTTGACTAAAGGAAGTCCAATACAAACCTCTGACATATCATAAAAGTTTTGCTTGGTTTTCTTCAAAACTAGTGGTATCATGCTGATCATAAAAGAGACCATCCACATGAATAAAGACGCTAGGTAGGTAGATTGGATACGTAATCGATATTTAGTATGCGGATGAACAACTCGTATATATCTATCGATACTTATGAGTGTCACGAAAAAAACCGATGCTTCACTTGACGTTACTGATAGTATACCAGCAAGATCACAACCTCCAGCAAAAACCCAATTATGGGAATGAAGTGGAAACTCTACTCCAAAATATGCGTCAGCGGATGCTATTATTAACAAATATACACCCATAAGTAGATCAGAAATAGCAAGGTTCATGATTAGTAGCGACTGCACCGCATCTTCGTCGCCTTGCCGTAGGCATCGCCAAACTACAACGAAAGTGTTTCCAAGGAGTGACGTTATACCCAATATCCAAGTGAAGACACTTAAGCTAGTACTTAGTAATAATGGTTGGCCGGTGAAAAAAGGCAAGACGGACTCCGTTCCAAGACACTTATATGAGTCTCCTGATGACACATATCGGCAGATCGCTTCGTGATCTACGTAGATCGTTGTTGTATTTGAAAGCCCACCGAAAGTGCCTTTCTTTATGTGAAGCAATGGGTTTTGTCGAAGATCTACAGTCTTTAGAGCAGTCAATCCTCCGATTGGTGGTATCTGATCCAGGCGGTTATGAGACACGTTCAGTGTTTCTAACGATGGTAGGTCAGATATGTCGGAAGGAAGGTTTGGCAGTTGATTTTCCTGAAGCAATAGTTTCTTAAGAGCTGGGAAGTACTTGAAAGTATGCATTTCAATTTCAGATATAGAGTTGTTAGCTAAGTTAAGATAGGAAATGTATTTCCCAAGTTCTCTTAATGTTCCGCTATCAATAGAACTTATCTCGTTATTTGACATAAACAAAACTCAAGGTAATCGCACTTTCGAAAGGCTCCATTTTCAATCTTGTTGATAACGTTGTTATCGAGCATAAGTTGACTAAGCATATACAAGCCATCAAAAGAGTAAGAGTTTATTTCGTTGATTCGATTGGATTCTAAATTCAATAAGAGAACCATGTCCAGCCCTTTGAATAAATTCCGTGGTATATGTGTCAGCAAATTTTCACTCAAAAGTAGTGTGAACAAGTTACTCATGTTGTGGAAAGTCCCAGGGACGAGGGATTTTAATTGGTTGCCAGTCAGACTGAGTACTGATAAATGTTTCAGATTTTGAAATACGTTTTGATCCAAAGAAACAAGCTGGTTGTTTTTCAGATACAGCATTTGAAGCTGACCAATGTTTTCAAATGTCCTTGCTGATAAGACCGTTAATTTGTTTGAGGATAGGTATAACTGAGAGAGGTTTAAAAGGTTTTCAAAGACGTCGTCGGCAAGCATTTCTAGCTGATTGTATGCTAAATCCAATAGAATGATGTTTTCTATACCTTCGAAAGCTTGTTTTGTAATATGCTTCAGCAGATTATGACTTAATTTAAGTTCGTTAAGTCTTTCAAGATTGCGAAACACTCCTCTCGTTATTGATGTTATTTCATTGAAAGACATATCCAAGTTGATGATATTTTCCAACCCATTAAATGCACTTTCGTGTATCGAAGACAGGTTGGCACTTATTTTCATGTTTTCATTGTTGTGTGTAAACACCAGCAGTGTTACCGTTGTAACGCTGAACGAGGCTACAGATGAAACGCAGGTAACGTTTCTGAAACCCAAAGTACAATGGAACATACTGCAATGATTACTATATGCGGAAACATTAGAATCACTATCACACACCGGTTTGGGGTTGCATATGGTAACTTCAGCACCCATAGTATTGGTATTTTGATGACAAACATGCACATGATTGTACGATTCAAGACTATTACAAATACCTGTTGATGGTGAATTGTGACTTTCCAATAAACGGACCTCAAAATTACCACCTATGTGTAATTCAACATGATCTGTTGAAAACCCTACAACACACGGTGAACTGGTAGCAACAGGTAAAGCTACATATTTCGAAATCTTGTCAAAATTTCCCAAATACTCTGCACCGTAGAGAAACTTGGTGATACCTCTAAAGTCAATTTTACGTATTTTTAAAAATACGCTGTCTTTGGTGACTATTCTCACTCGGCAATCAGCTGTATGATTTCCGAGTATAGTGGTGGTACCATTAGTAGTGTCGTATTGACAAGTTGACGCATTATCGCCACCACCACTTAATTGAGGAGTTTGAACGGCTAATTCTGCCTTGATGCGCAAAAATGAAGCACAACAGAGAAGTAAGATGTGGTATGTGACTAAACGCAGAGCTAATGTTGACATCTCCATCACAATGATTCAAGCCGGTGATGTACGGTGATAAAATTAAACTTCTGTGGGTTACAACTAATGTTTACTTCAATAATGATGAATTCTGATGTTCACACGTATGACTATAATACCTGAGACGAAGCTGCTTGGCGTCGGATAAGATTTTCACGACACTACCTCTCGCCCTCACGCTGATAAGAATAACATGCTTTATCAATTTTGATTGCTTCATATGTGTGGTTTGGTCATCGTTAGAATAATCCCATAATAATTGTTTTCGTCGGTGACGGCGAAACTGGTATTGTAGAGTGTATGGAGTATTACAGTGCGAACTGGCTTTCCTTGCGATTGAGAATAGTTTAACTCCATGGTGTGTTATTAGCATTACCTCTGCGGCTCGGTTGTGCGTTTTGATTGGTTCTGTATGTTTGTAGTTCAGTGCTATTAGATGGATGTGTTTCGCTCGCTAACAGAGCTACGTGTGCTGCCCTCTATCAGTGACCATGCATTTTATAACCGCTGTGACTAAATCTATTTTAGGAGCATGTATGATTCCGTATGCAGAAATTATTTTACAGTGTTAAAATATTATATCCGATTAGTACCGTATCTAAATGACAGGTGTGATTCCAACAAGTACACTATTTCTGTGTTGAGACGATCAAGAAATATGAATGACAAAACTCCCAACTCTGTTCTTGTCAAAGGTTTTGTGTGGTATGTCCTGGGCCAAATTAGTTAACAAACTTCTGTAAAGTGTGCTGAGGCTTGTGGGTTTGTACCTTTGCCTACCTGGTATAAATCGCTGCGCTTTTGAAATTAAGTCAAAACAAATGTCATGATGAATCAACGTGAATGTGAAAAATTAAAAAAAAACAATGGTTGTTCGTCGTGGATGATGTATTTGTCTGTATAAACGATACTTCGATTTATTTATGGTGATTGTGAGTTTGTGTAACACATGCGCTGAAGGCAATGCACAGCGCATATTACATGAACTCATCTGTCTTTAATACTAGTATGTAAACCTTAATTTTGAATTTTTTGTCCTATCGAAAATGGATGCGACTATCTAAAGGTCAGATAGAATTTGCTGATTGTACTTTAAGTATGATTCTTGCGATCAAAACTGGGAATTTTCTTATTATGTTACAAATGGCAGAGACAATTGACTATTCCACTAAAGGGATGCCATAAAGTTCATTCTATGACGAAGATATTAGAAATAAATGTTAATGAGTTACAAATAAATAAATAGTTTCACGAGTATATTTCTCATTTTTCTCATTTACGACAACTGTCTATGTCTATGAAAGTGCTTTGATACGCGCTTGAAACTTCTACTAATAGCAGAGGGCGTAATTCTATAAAACATGCAATGCTCTTTACTTTAATCAATTTCTATCGCCAACAGAGTAATACAAATGTAGCAGTGATGACAATCGCTTCTCAGCTTCTCTTGTCAATCTTTTCGCAACATCTCACGTCAAAGTTGACACAAGTCAAAACGCTCAATGGTTGGAAACAGGCTATTGCAAGAAATCTTCATTATTATATCTCTTATTACTTCCAAAAGGTGAAAGTGAATTTTAAACATGCGAAAGATGAGCATGAGTGCAGGGATACTCTGCACAACTTATTTAACCTGTAACCACTTAATTTCAAAGTATATCCTAATTTTTTCTCTATGTACGACGCTTACAATAATTCTAACATATGTGACCAGCTCAAACAAAACGCGGAACAAGTCGCCAGACATGTTTTGAGTTATATTCCTTTAAAGATGACATTCCCATAAATAAAAAAATAGAATTCTAATTTTTTATGGTATTTGACCTTGGGACTGAGTGGACTTTCAAATCCTTGAAAGTACTTATTAAGAAGAGGCTTATTTAATCAATAATTGACATTTGAACTATGATAATCCCTATTCAATCCTGTGTAAGGCAGGAAACTAATTAGCACATTACTCAGACTGGCAATTTTGCAAAAATATTAAGGTATCATTTACAAAATTATCTATTGATGCTATGTATATAATGTTGGTATCATTTTGAAGCTTATTGTCCAGTGCTTACATTTTTTTATTCAAATCATGAAATGTCAAAAATGCGACTTGTTCCTGGTTTCGTCGGAACGGGTCACATATTCAACTGAAAATTGAAAGCGTGTTTATAGTGAGAAAATGTATTGTATAATGAAACATTTACCAGAACCGGTCGGAATCATAAACATACTAATAGGTAAATGCCGTAATAAAATAACGGAATCAAAATTCTTAAAAACATTTCCGGCAGTTTCGTTATCGCTGCACGCGGTCTGTTTTACAGTTCATATATTACGCCAATATCCATCAATGAATTTCGATTCGGATATTTGATTGCGGCAATTACCAGAATATGTATATTAATAGTGCCAATCCGTTTCGGCAAATGTTTACTAAATTATGGTGAATGATCACCTGAAACAGCATAAACCGTTATAGTTCTACACCAGAAACATGAGAAAGCATTTGAAACGATCAATACGGAGGTTCGGCGGTGAATTTGCATGATGTTAATAATCATTAAATTCCCAGCCGATTGGGTGAATACGCAAAATTAAATGTAAGACTTCTGCTTCATATCTACAGAACAAAGCTGGCATAATCTGTATGCAAAAAGACTGAAGAGGATGACATGAAATCGAACACTCCTGAATATGTTAATTTATGGGTGAATTCGTATTAAATTCATTTTAGTATTTTGTAAAATTCATATATTAAAGTCATTTTCCACAAGACTGATAGTAAACTGTGTAATATCTGCAAGTTAATACCAAAAGATATACTGTATACTGTGTTTCACATTGAATGGAAGCAGATTTTCTAAATGAACATCCAAAATACTAATGCGGTAGCTATATCTGAAACGCAAACGAAAGACGGGTTATAATCAGCCTGCTTCCCGAATGCAACACCCATATGACATGATTAATTTGGAATTCATTGCAACACTTCAATCAACGAAGGGCCAAAAAATACAATTTATTCTAATGTATAAACTTCGTATAAAATGGCTACGCCATAATGTTCCTTACAATGTATTTTGGGAATACAATTTGCATGATTAACCGAGTTCTTACAATTATTCTCACGTAGCATATTTACATTAGCCATAAAACATTAATACATTACTTTTGGTAATTAGGATAAGGATAAGGTTACATTACATACCCACTTACACATTTACTGTGTTATCGACAGAAAATACAGTGCTCAGTGCTAAAAATGCATTAGATAATCAGGTTTCCAAACGCCTTTATTGTAAGCTAAAATAACATCAGCCCAATCCACATTAGCGATTGATGTAATGATGTTCAGCGCATTTAAATGTGATAACCTACATTTGTTTAAATCTTAGATATGCAATTATCTAATATGTGATACTGAGTAAATAAAGTTGAGAAAGCTTATCACAATTTACATAGACAATAATGCTGCAACATTTGCGATATTAACTCTTATTACCTCGTTAATACAGACATTTTAGACCGTAAATAAGCCTTTGTATTAAATAGTTCAAAATTTACCTTTTCAAAAACACTGATTAAAACATCAAGCAACTGTTCGAGGGATGCACTAATAAAGGAGTTTTTGTTTGATATTTTTAAAACATTATAAATGATCCACGGTCATTTCGTTAAAATTTTCGTCAGTTCACCCGTTGAATAAAATTCATATTGGTGTTATACATTGTTGATTTCATTTTAACACCTTGCGCATTTTCAGTGTAAAGTATGAACGTTATTAAATCGCAAAGTGCATGTTATTTTTTAACATCAATATAATAATATAATAAACTGGAATAAACCAGTGGCTCCAAAGGCTTGAGGATGCAAGCCGAAGGCTACCACGGCTCTGAATATAATAGTCGCGAGACGTAAGTTAAAACTTTATTATACTATCAATATAATAATAGGGATAGGTATTTCCTTTTCTCCACAGATGGTAGAGAAAGGCACAGACAAAGTAGAACAGTGACCACACAAAGTACATCACTGGAAATTTGTACCGAAAAAAACCCCATAGAAGCCGTGAATAGATATAATCTTTGCCGGAAATAAAAAAGACTAGCTTTTATCTGACGTCACTGTCAATCAAACTCCCCACTGTCCTTGATTGGTCAGTAGTGCGTAAAAGGAAGGTTGATTCATCCAGTGCCGATTTGAGAAAGGGGCCAGACGCATAAGCTACTTTTCTAGGCATTGATGGCATTGATGCTTCTAGGAATGAAATTTTTCCAGTACTAAGACCTAACTTTTGAGACGGCGTAAAATTAACCAAAAGGCAAGTTGTTTTACCATGTTTACCGCTGCGATCCGGAACTCACTCATCACTCACTCGGAATTAAACAAACCGTGCCCGAGTTTGATTGAAAGATGACTTCAGACGCAAACTAGTCTTTTTAATTCTTCGAGTGAGTATGCATCTACGTATTCAACTACGTGTTGGTAGTTAAACAGCAAGTAAAGTTTAAACACTCATTCAAAACAGAATGAATTGAGAACTAACCTCAACATTTCGACGTGTGTCACACGTCCTCATCGGGAGAACTCCATTGGGCTATCTCAGGTCAATCGTCAACTCCTGCACAACATCTTTGGAGTTCTATTGATGAGGACGTGTGACACACGTCGAAATATTGAGGTAGTTCTCAATTAATTCTGTGTTAAATGACTGTTTAAGCTTTACTTGTTATTTAATTCTGTCTTTGATTATAGGCGACATAATTAAATCTAGCAACAAGGTAATACTAGAATGTCAAAGAAGCTCATGTCAATGCACAATTCTTAGAATAGTTGAATAATACTATGACTATGTCCTAAAATGACCTCTGAATATGCTGAGTATACCATCGCAACTACACAACCTGTGGTCAAATATGAGTGTGAGCTATGGTTGTGGAATGGGGTCACTGAACTATTCAGTGTAAGAATGATAACAAGTCATGTCTGTATACTACTCATAGACGAGTGTCTACCTCTTTCAGCAATACTCTGCCAATTAGTTACTCATGGTCTTACATGCAGGCAATAACCAGTCAAAGTCCCCGTGTTTTGTATGCTGTGAATTCTCGCATATTCATGAGGGCCGATTGTTCCATCGTGCCGTGTCCAGTCTAACAATCACGCCAGAGTTGCGTGCCTTCGCGTATACGCGATAAAGCTTTGTTTGTCTTCGCGTTTACGCGATAGAGCTTTACGTATCTTCGTGTTTACGCGAAAGACCGTAACAAATACGCGATACGGCGTGTACGTGCGTAACAATCAGTCTCCATTATCGGGTGATACTGAGACTTTGACTGTTTGGAGTTGGCCTGTTATCTCTTTCGTCAGTGCATACAGGTCAAAAGGGCAACGTATTTTGTTAGATTTCAGAAATGAGGGGATGAATAGATATTGGTATGTGTTTTATACCCATTATACCTTTACAGGACACAATAGGTCAGATTATTGGCCGTTTACTTACGCGTTGTTGGTAATGTCAATAATTTAATTTGTCGGTTAAAATCCTACAACAACATTTCATAGCGCAATGCAGAACTGGTGCGTGGTACATGGTCAGTGGCGTTGGTAGCGCCCGGGGCAAGAAACAAAATTGGCACCCCTACCCCCCACCCCCACCATCCGAGAATATGTGTGTGGGAATGGCATCGGTTCAATATTTTTAAGTGAGGCCGATTTGGCGCCCCCTAGTGGTAGCGCCCGGGGAACGTTTCCACCCTGCCCCACCCCTCCCCTAGTTACGCCAACATTTAACACGTTTAACTCTCGTCGATTAACAGAAATCTGTCGCAGGTAATTAAAACCTGATTTAAATTATTTTCTTATATATATACATGATATGTTTATAAAGTTAGGGTGCTATCATCAGCTATAATTCCTCTATTTCAATACTAGATATATAGTAGAATATTTCAATACTTCTTTTTCATAGACACTGGACCAATTTTAGTCTCTGGGACAAAGATCAAACGAATCTAACGTTTCTGAATGAATCGTAATTTGAATTAGATTTTTTCGAGTATACCCAGGATTTAGATAACGCACCCTTTCACAAAGTTTGTTGTTCGACATTTCACATTTACAACAAAACAACCAAAAATAAAAAATAAAAAATGTTTTGGAACATCTTAATAAATATATATTGTCAAAGTCATAACATTTGATGTACGAGCTCTGGGAATGAGTTTTTCGTCTTTACCTCACAATTCAACACAGTAGTCATCATTCCAGCTTCAAAACCCATTGTCATAGAAATCCCAACAGTTTCATAAAATATATAAAATTTGAGATATTTTGTAATAATGATAATGACAATTACCAAAATCACTTCTTTTGTCTCCTGATACACTTTTAACTGTCCGCTACATTCATGACGTTGGTTTTTTTTTTCATTTAGAAGTTGAGGTTTGTTGAAGTGTTTATACAATTTGCACATTGAAAAATACGTTTCTTTTATTTCAAAGACAGCGTTGAACGTGTAGTTTGACTTGGGCGCTACATCTGTCAAATCGTTACATAGGGAGCTAACGGCAAGATTGAATACGCAAAAGAGGCTGTTGAAATGCCTGTAATAATTACGCATTGTGGAATGGCGTTGTTTTCCGTGATGTGTTTTCCGTGAGCATGAAATCGATACAGGTACAATGAAGGGAATTCAGTGAGAAAACAATGTAAACAGATATGTGTCTTTGGATGAAGGATGGAAATTTTGACCTAAGGCACCAGAACCAAATTTGTTCGATCTTTGGATCGACCGTCGATGCTGCTTCGATGCTTGTTATTAATGAACTAATCACTAATTGATTACAAATTAATGCTAAATTTATAGTGGTCAATATCAATACAGGCAAATATTCGTCCGCTATAACAATTAACGATGTTTAATTAACTGATTTCATAAATAATAAGGATCGAACAAGCATCGATGTTCGATTGAAAGATCGAACTAATTTGTTTCCCTTGCCTAAGGGGTGTCATTGTGTGAGAACAAAATTACTGCTATAGATAGGTAAGAAAAACATTACCGTCCAAGCCTAGAGTACTAAATCTGTAGTTCTAAATGGCTTTGTATATTTGAAAACAAGGCAATGAAGCGGTAATGAATGGATATATCCATAACATTGAAAAGAAGGGATCGTTAAGTAACATGTCTGAGGACAGATACGGGGTATTTGGGAGACATCAAAAAAGGAGAAACCAAACAGCTGAACATACGCATCACTTCTAAAGAGTGCTCCGCCATGTATCAGTATCCGGACAGGGTGCGCTGTCAACAAGTTTATTGCACTAAATCGTTTGTGGTTCAAATACATGAGACGTGTGGTGGCGTGTAGGGTGGGGGTGGGGGTAGTGAAAACAATAATTTGCTTGTAAATCTAAGATCTGGCACATTATCCTGGACACTATCACCAAGTTCGTTGTTTTAAATACAATGTTATTGACTGGGATAATTAAACCAAGCACTAATTTAATAATCATTGTGTTTCCGTGAGTATGTTGTGTATGGTTGTCTTCGTTGCTCGTATTCACAAATGAATATAATACATAGCACATTACTTGAAAACATTGTTGTTTGAACACCTTTAAATTGACTGTGGAAATCATCTTTTGCCATTTGATATGACAAGTATGACAATTGCGCTTTATAAATAAGTATTCATCAGTTAAATTTTAAGCGCAGTGTAATTTAAATGCTATCTTGTTTCCGATAAATAAACCCAAATTTATGAATATTTAAATCATGACAGTTGCCAGCTTTTGAATTTGAGATATTTAAATTGCATGACAAATATTTACCAAATTCAAATTTGCCAACGGCTACACTCATTGTGCTGTACACCACATACTTCTGTTTATCAACAAGGTGATTTATTGAAGACTGGTTAGTTAATTATCTAACACATTGAAATGCTTTTAAATTTAACAATTCTAGTGGCATAATGGAAATAAATATGTGACCAGCTCCAACAAAATCCGGAACAAGTCGCGTGGCATATTTTTGAGTTATAGGCCTTTAAAGATGACATTTCCATAAAATAAAATAAAATGTTGGAATTCTTAATTTCATGGTATTTGACCACTGACTGGACTTTCAAATCCTTAAAAGTACTCATTAAAAAGAGGTTTATTTAATCAATAATTGACAGTTGAACAACACCAGGGACCCTACGGCGGGCCCCTGGACGCCACCCTTATACAGCTTTGCGCCACTACGCTCACGATGCTCACAATGTAGTATGAGATTACAAATGAAGCGAACCCAATGTGTATCAACTTTTAAGCCTTTTCAGTATGAAACGGAACATATCGTCCGCTGCGCGCGCAGGCTATATCGGTAAAATTATGCTCACTGCAGGGAAGTCATTGCACGCCGGCAAATGGAAAGTTTCTGGACAGACTAAAATAATTTGAGTATTTCAACGCGTGAACAATAATTACTTTGTCGGATTGGATTAATTGTAGCCGTTGATCAAACTAACTTGTTTTGAACATCCTTTACGCAAAATCGAAAGAGTCAAAATACAGCATGTATACAGGGGCTAATATTAGACGGATTCAGAGTAACCTGTATTTATATACTCAGGTGTTATTATCAGTAAAGGTCTCATTATTGCCATACTTTATTTGCCACATTATTTGCCTTTCGTACATAGCCACAACCAAATGACTCAGGCTAAGACCATCCCATTCGCTCAGATCCTTGTGCACAATTCTTAATGGACAATGCTGCTTGACAGACAACATATTCTAGTTCAGTTTATTCCCTATTTAACAATAAGCTGGTTGCCCGTTTTAATGCAAACTTGTCGAATGCATCTCGAATTTTCCAAAATAGAATTAAACTTTAATATGTGACCGTACACCACGAATGAGTCGTAAATTCGCCCGGTCATTTCTGTTTTATTTCGTTTTTAGAAAATATATATCATAAGCTTTAAAATAGTATATCATTTGACTTCAAACGATATCCAGAAGCGGGGTTATGGTTTGTTAAACTTTGCTCCTTCAATAAAATTGTAACCTTTTTTCGGTTCTACATGTGTCTCTTTTTCCACATTGCTGGTAATAAATATCAAACAGTCTTAATTTGCGGTCATTTCAAATCATCTCCAAGTCAAATATGTTCAGAAATGTCCTCTCATTGTTAATTGTTGGTTATACATAATACTTTGTAGCCCACCACTTGAACAGGAATAAGCCAGAGCAAACAAAGACTAGGGGTATATAATAATTTTATAGAAATAGATAGAAGCTTATTATCGTCTTCAACAATAGGATTATTGATTGGTTTAAAAGGTGTTTGACTGCCGCTATCGAAATGAGATACGTGTAGCACCAAATTGAGGTACCTATGAATACGGCCTTCATGCACATTTTACACTGTAACTCAGAATACAATTTAGGACATTAACGGCTCATTTGTGGTGTACGGTCACATAGTATTTGAGCATTGTAACCTTTTGGCAAATATCAATTATTCAATAATGTATGATATAAATTATTGATAGATTAAGCTTTCTTAGATGGTAATTGATTTAACATGACTACTCAATTAAGCACTGATGAACTGAAATGGTGTCTTTTTAAATTGCATTTTTATTATCAACGTATAGTATCATTCTAGGCACTTCTGTAAAGATTGAAAGAAAAAGATGTTCATTATTTTACCTGCAATTAGCTACATGTATATTAGGGCTCATATATCCCTTTTATGTTTACATAATGATTACCTAATAGGAGTAGACACGGAATTAACTATAATAGACTTCGTCAAAGATTTGTGACTCTTATAATGGAATAATACATATCAAAACAATGTTATACATCATAAAACCTGAGAGTAAAATGCCTAAGGTACAATGTTAAACCTATTAAGCGTACCTGTCAATTAGTATTGTATTATGGTATTAGCATTTCGGGTTTTGTTGGAGCTGGTGACATATATTGCTGTAACATATCGAATGTATTTTTTACGAGATGAACACATTTGTTTGAGCCCGTTCTTTTTAAACCGCTGTATTGTACACTTGGTACGACTTAAATCCTTACTATTATCCTAATGTACTCATGTATAAACATGGTCTTTAGATAAATTTTGAGTTAAGAATAATAAATTAATCAAGTCGAGCATTTTAATATTTTATGTATAAGGCTTATTCCTTTTGTTGCAATTAATATCAGTTAATATCAGCTGCTTTTACATCTTCGGTGATTTGTATGTTTGAATCTCACATTCAATGGTAACAGCATAAATAATGTATGGAGTAGTGAGGACATTAATCTCTATTTAAAAGAACTACATGCATATCCTTGAGACTATACTATTTGGCATCTGGCATATGGCATTTCTTCCTTTTTATGTAGACAAACGCTTTCTCTGCTGGTGTCAGGTGCATCTTTTTAAAGAAGAATATAACAGCTGATCACTTTTATTACATCTTCATTTTGTTAAAATTTGTGTAAGAGTGGGTAGGAAAGTGATAATGGTTCCTGCGTTAGAGCACACTTTATTGTGATTCAACGTTATTCATATGTAAACATCTCAAAAAAAGTAACTAACCCCTCTTAAATAATAGCCATTTCTGCGCATTTTGACACCTCATTTGATAAAATAGTCCAGAAAACAATAAAACACCGGTCAATTTAATGTAGTGAGGTCCAGATTTGAAAGTTGCACTTACATACACATTTTTACAATACAAAAACACTCAGATATCATTACACAGGTTTCCTTCCATTACACTGAATACAAAACCAATACAATTTACTGCAACTTTCAAATCTTTGGTTACATTGATTTAAATGTACGCTGTGACGTCAATATTATGTCAATTGCTGCGAATGAGATGTCAAAATGTGCAGAAATAAATTCTGCTTCCAACGCATTTTACAGATTTGTAATACAATCACCCGTTTTTGAATAATGGTCATTATTTAAGGGGGGGTAGTTACTTTTTGAGATGTTTAGTTAGTTATCTTTGGACTAGGTATGCTTTTAAAATTTGACTCTATTTATCACATTAATTTGATTTTACTTCACAAAACTAATATCAACACAAACGCAAATGCTACTACTAATAAAGATCGCAAAAATAAGTACATTTTAAGAAAGAAAAACAGTTAACTAACCCAAAGTGTTACAATTAAACAAGACAACATATAAACACAAATCCCGACCGGCACACAACCCAACTTGAAAAAAGCAAGGAAATGTGCCGGCATTGGATTCGAACCCACGACCTTCCAATCTCTAGGCGGACGCTCTATCTATTAGGATACCAGCTCCCATATCACTGATAAACGGTTGCTAAAACTGGGTCTAATGTGAGCAGTCGAGGTATACAATACACACAAACAAATATTACGCAAGTACACAAGTACAAGGAGATCAATACTGATGCTTAATCGTTTCCCCAGCATGATACAAGTCAAGTAGGTAATACGCTTCATGTACAAGAACAAATAAACACAATTAGGAACGATTGCTCGCTACAAGAGCAAACTGAATATACTAAAAAGAAAGAAAGAACAGTTTACCAACCTAAAGTATTAAACAAGATAACAAATAACATATCCCGACCGGCAGACAACCCAACTTAAATATTGAAGTATGAACGAGAAACATTTATAGTAATTTCGGCAAGTATATTTGACTTTATCCCCCGGCCTCGCACTCCGTGCATCCGCAGGTATTCATGCTTGTCGCTGAACTTTTCGATTTCTGAAAAATAATTACCCCTTTTGCATGTCATTTTAAGTTTTCAGGGGGAAAACACGCCTTTTTTTTAGCAATTTAGACAATTATACCCCTATTTTCTCTAAAACGCGAATGATATTTAGCTATATTTCTAATACACTCTTTTCTGTCAGAAACGCGTAGGCTGCGTACAGTGTACGAATTGCACTGGCGTAGGCGTTTTATAGCTACATCGATGTTATTATTCTGCAGACTGGATCACTAGTCAAAATTGTAGGACCGGGAAGTAGGAGGACCTGTTGTGAAACTGCAATATTTTCGTAAAACCACAGAAGAAAATATTATCTCTTCTCTGGTAAAAGCAACTTCGGAGAAGTAATATTTCGATGAAAATACTCTTTTTTTCAATTTCGCGACCACATGGTTTGAAAAAATACCCCCTTATTTGTGTTTCACGAATCGCGTTTCTTCATCTGAAAACACCCCTTATTTCGCGAAATTTTCGACGAGCGTGAATACCCGCGGATGCACGGAGTGCAGGGGCCGGCTTTATCCGATCGTCTGAGAGTCCAATTTTCACTCATTAATATTTCTCATGGTAACAAGTTCCCGACAAGTTCTGTCTACGCGGTCTAGGAGTACGTGATACGCTACCGAATCACACACAAAAAAGAACCAGAAACCGGGATCATCCACAAAAACGCTGCAATAGGGCATTCTCCGATCGTTTCAATCGAATGTTTCTGACATTAAATGTTCGCAGGTTCAACATTTGAGATTTGGTAATATGTCAAATTATTTGTTGGGCAGATATTAGCGTTTCCTATCAATTCGTCGGTCTCATCATATAGATTTGTGACTTTTTTGAGAAAATTGCGTGTACCAATATGTTTTGCAACTCTAATTTTCTAATTAATGCGATATCAAACTTTGATTTTGGTCTATCTGCTGTGTTTTGGGCTTTAAAAAAATTAAACTACTTTTCCCATTCATTAGTACGTGTATCACATACAGATCTATACGGTGAACGACGCATCACCTACAGATCTATTCAGAGATTATTTACCTTGGTAACCAATACACACGTCACATAAAGATCTATACGTATAAAGAAAAACATAGCGAGACCATAGCATAATTTAGAGACAGAGTATACTTGAATAATGGACATGTCAATTTCACCAAATATTCCCAAGTTTCTTCTTTATAAAGATACCCTGTCGAGGACATTCAATTGAGAAATAAGCAAGTATGAAGCCAAATGCATCAACAAAAATGTTCTCGAAAAGTGTGTTGCGTCATATAAATCAGTATGCGATGCAAAATAATGGTTAACAAAGATACATTCCAAATATTTAAGTCTAAACCTTAAGGGATACTACCTTTATGGTTAAACTGGATAACTTGATTGTAAAATGCATTAAAATTTTAATTTCCCCAAAGATGAGAATATCCCAGGTGATATCTTCGTCAACCTGTTTGATGACAATAAAGTAGATATAACCTTTAAAGTCTGTGGAAAATTTGCCAATCAAATTCAGATAAGGCGTGTCATATCATGGAATTGTTGCCCACCTAAATCGATTGGGGATTTATGTGATAAATGGAGTTCTCGTACATTCGTTACCGAAATTGACATTCACAATTGGAAACAACACAAGGAGATTAATCAGTCCACTAAAACAGGTGATTGCTTATTTGAAATTTCCTGCTGGAGATATATCCTGATAATTCAACGACAACATTTGTGTAAAACTAATCGTGTTTATGTTATTGTCAGTCGTTTACAATTCAGCTGGACGTATTCAGAACAGGTGCTAAATACTGAGCTAGAAATATAACATATATAATGTAGTTAGTCACTTATAAAGTAAACTTGTTATAATGTAGTTATATATGTTGATTTCCACAAACTCAAAAAAGTGAAATCTGCAAAATACATATTGATATTGAAATATTGCTTCGAAACCGTTCTAAAATGGCTAGATTTTCCAATGACTAAAACCTTATTGTTTCAATATTCTGAGAGGTCAGCTTGTTCTTCATACTTTGGTTGCCTTATCCTTTAGAAACTTGCACTGAGAAAATTAATTGAATGTGCAGGAATAAATGTTGCTGGTTAGCAAATATTTGGCAACGATAATTCAATTATTCTTTTAAACATAGCATGAGTCAAACTGACATTAATCATTTGGGTGGCAGTTTATATTATCATATCGCTATTTGAAATGACTTCACAGAAATACCTGTTTGTTTTTAGAGTGAGATGTCCTGCAGAAATCTGCATTTCGTAGATTGCACTAAATCATCAAGTAATGTAGGAATAATTACCCATCCCGATTTAGGTCACAATGCGCTTATATAATCTATGTTTGTTACAGCAGCATAGCAAGCAATTAACAATTACACATTAACAATATGATGCAATTCCAGGTTGGTGTTTTAATTTGACATCCTTTCCCTCTACCTGACATTTTGTAATATCAAAACCCAAGATCAAAACCTATTTCATAGTTGACGGATGTTTCCTATGTTTTGCAGAAAAGGGCAGTTTGTTCATGTGACAAAACCTATATTAAACAATCATGTGGCAGCTGTTACAACAAATAGGCCTATATATACTTAGTGTCTGCGACGTTTTAATTGCAATGGCTCAAGCAAGGAATATTTTGTTCTCTAGCTTTGTGTAACAAATAGCTTTCTGTCTCAGACTGCCTGTTATAATGAATATAAGACATCGACCGATTGAATTGAAAACGCGTGTTACGATTGTTCTGTGTCAAATTACAATAACTTTTAGATATTCACTGTGAATATTCATTAGTGATGTTTTATGTTTAATAAAGGCAGAAAAACGTTTGTTGTAGATGACTAAATCAAAGTAAATATGAAAGTAATCTAAATTAAACTTTGATTCAATCAACAGGAAGGTGATGTTTCTGTTTTGCGGCACTAGGGACCCTAGTAGGGTTTCATATCGAGAATCGTAAAGGCAATACGTTTACTGTATTTCAAATCACAAAGCGTCGTAATAGTAGATGGCAACATCTCGGATCCCTTCCTAGTGACTACGGGAGTATTGCAGAGGGATGTTCTAGCTCCATTCCTTTTCATTGTTCTCATCGACTACCTGGTGAAGATGGCTACTGAGTGGACTGACAGTGGTGTTGAAACACATCCGCGTCGTTCCAGGTGATATCCTGCCCAGGTTTTGAACGACTTGGATCTCGCTGACGATATTGCCTTGATTAAATGCTCCATTCCACAGGCACAGTCACAGCTGGCCAGAACAGCTACTGCATCAGAAAGCCTGGTCTCATCATCAGTGTTCCTACAACCGAGTACATATGACCATCAACTTCAATCCACATCCACGTATACGGGGAACCCATCAAGTATGTCAGCGATTTCAAATATCTTTAAAATTGAAGCATCTGTGGAGAAGTCCAACAATCTGCATTGCAACAAAAATCAAATTTTTTCACACCGCTTGCGTTACAGTATTGCTCTATGGCTGTGAGTCCTGGGTGATATCTATATACTGACATGGAAAAAAATATCAACGCTTTTGGAACATCCTGTTACATAATAATGCTGAACATCAAGCGCACTCACCTTTAATGAAAATATCTATACAATCACCAACACTGTGTCTCTTATCAACTTTGTCAAGTCACGACAACTACAATTCCTGGAACATATCCTGAGGATATAGGAAGATGAAAATGCAGAGAATATGCTCTCTACACCCCATTGTATAGTAAAAGAAGACCTGGAAGGCAACGAACATCCTACTGGTCTTATATGCAAAAACTGTTGGGGAACTTTGGCAACTTTTTACTTCCAGATGAATTACCACTTTGCCTTCAAATCATAGTACATGAAGAAACTTTTTAGTCGCCTGCTTCGCAGCCCACTGAAATAAATGAAATGATTCTATTTAGCTAGAGTTGATAACTTGACATTACATTTTTAGAATATACTACTATTTAGGGATAATGATATCCAATTACGGTACTACGCGGGCGCCGATTGACTGACATATCATCATACTTAAAGTATCATTGAAACCACCTAAAAAGGTCCAAGCATTGTAGTTCATTTAAATTTATGTAAAATGAGCGGCACTTATACTTATTTGTTAGAAACTCTAATATCTTACACACTTTCCCGTTTAATAGTAAACAATACCACAACAATACGGGGCCTTTCCTTTATAAAAATGTGTAATACACATCTTGTATGTAGCACATGTGCTTGCATTAAATTTTAGTTCTACTCGCGATTGCAAGCGAATGAAACGCCATAAAACTCAAATGTTCAAGTTTGACATTTAATATGAAGCACAGTCTAACATTATGTTGTCAAAAAAAACACTGCATCCACATCCACATTTACTTTTTGGTATAAATAGAGCTTATGTATGTATGTATTATACATAAAAGAATAGATGTGACACTTTGGCTGTCTTTTGATATATTTTTGCCCCGCTCCCTCAATTCACTGTTGGACCAAGCCCTGTTACCAACAAGTCCACGATACCCTCCAACATTTGAATGGGGGAGTTGGGAAGGGTGAGATACAGGAGGGAGTCTGTGTTTAAGAATGAGTCTCATATAACACGGGCGACATCATTATTTTAAGTAAAACAACGAGGCGAAGCCGAGTTGTTTTACGCCAAAAATAATGATGTCGCCCGTGTTATATGAGACGATAGATGCACGACACCGGCTAAAAACAATACCTTTATTCTCATTCTTAAACACTTCAATTCAAATAAAAAAATATCATAAGTATTACAAATTTTAATCAAATTAAATCCTACGTTTTGCAAGGAATTACCTAGGGCTTGAAATCGGTCAGTCCCGTTGTTGCTATGCGCCTCCGATTGGTTCAAATAGCGAGTACGCGTATCGCGTCGATACACACGCGCTGACCCGTGTCATATCGTGTCATATCACACGGGTAAGAACCAATATGATTGCAGGAACGTTCTCAAGTGTTTAAGAATACTTTATATCACGCATTCAAATGATAACGCGTTTGACGTGCCTAATAATAAATTTGAACTGAAAATGAAAGGATATTTGGTAAATAGCCATTTTCTATAAGAGATATCGACATACGAAAGATATAGCTGCTTTGAAGCAATAAGAGTTGTGTCTCAGTAGTCATTTTTCGATTATATCCAGGGTCTGGATTACGCACACTATCACCAAGCTTGTTATTCCACAACTTGCCTTCTACAATTCACCTTTACAATCAAAACAAATCATGTTGGAATACCTAAATAAAAATTTTAAACTCGACTTTTAACATTCGATGTACGAGCTTCCAGAATGAGTGTACATCATTCAAGCTTTGAAAAGCATTGTCATAAATTTGAACAATTGTATGAGTATCAAATTTTTAGATATTTTATAATCATGATAATGACCATTACCAAAATCACTTCATTGGTTAATTTTGTACTGTGTAATATATTCATGACATTGTGTTTGTTCATCAAGAAGTTGAGGTATGTTGAAGTGTTTTTTGCAAGTTGAAATGATTTTTATTTTATTATAAAGACAGCGTTGAACGTGCAGTTGCATTTAGGTACATCGTGAGGTTCATGAAATGTCTGTAATACCTTTACCCTTGTAATAACTAGTTATTGAAGGTGTTCAAAGACGTGCTACCAAATCTATTATGCACTATCCTGACATGGACTATAAAGAGCGGTTAACCAGTCTTGATCTTCTTCCACTATCCTCCAGAAGGGCACTCGGTGATATTGGCTTTTTCATAGATGCAAGTTGGGGCAATATGATTTAGATGTAGATAAATTTGTTGTTTTTAAAAGTAAAACCCAACAGAACCATCCCACCACTAGGCTCTCTTCTGCAGATCCTCTCACGTTATCTTTTCAGATGTGTAAGACTGAATCCCACAAACAATCATACCTGCCTCTGGAAACCAGATTATCCAATTTCATTTCTTCTTTCAAATATCAAGCTCTGGATTTTTTGAAGTCTCAATTTTATTCCAAATTTGTTCCATCTGATACCTGCACCTGGGTTTCTACTTGCCGATGCCCAAATTGTAGGCCCATTTAAGGTCTTGCCCCTGGCATTCCATTCTTTTTTCCAAATTATTTAGGTGGGATGGTTCTGGAGGTGAATTTACACCTGTTTATCCCAGCCTATTCGCTGGTCTTTTAACATGTTTTTTTTTAAACAACAGCTTCTATATTTTTATTTTTCAATATTTTGATGTGCAATAATTTTATGTGTACCAGTGATGAAGTCTAATAAATAAAATAAATAAATAAATAAGTAAGTAACAATGCACTACAAATTTAAATCATACCTACATATGTACGTTGTTTTAACAATAAGAAGTGTTATAATATGTGCACTGGATCACACAACTTAAAATATACCCTTAAAGAGTATATTATATTTATGACACAAATGAAAGTAAGACGATTCACTTTGTTTTACTGGAATTAATGTATGATTTTGCATGAAATTCAGCATGCATCGTACTGTATTGACGTGTCGAATCTTAAAAAAGGGTGATTGATCATGAGGAACTCCAAGATTACAAAGCTTTGATTGAATCTTACACGCATTGAATCCGATTTTAATTCTGGGAACATGTCAAATATGGTAATAGACACCCTTAGCCCCTTAAAAAAATAGTAGTCATTAAATCCCAGAGGGAGTGCTAACTATTGCTTCTTACATCCTCAACTATCAATATGGAAGTTTGACAGTGTATTTGCACGAAATTCATATCATTCAATTCTCAGTTGATTAAGTGAATATACAAAATTAAGCATAAGTCTTCTGCTGCAACGGGCTATTCCAGAAATTAACGGCAGCTTCCCTAAATAAGACACGGGAAAATCAAAACCTTTTGTATTTTTCCATGTCTTCTTAAGGGGTAAACGTCGTTAGTAATTGCGAGCACCAACGTGCTTTATATACCCCCTACACTTTTGAGCATAAGAGTTCGTGATCATTATATTTAGAATCCAATCAAAATTGATAGCTGATTGATCATTTATTTAATATCGGTTATCGATTATCCCCAAGAAATAGCTACTTAAAATATGACCATGGAAACGTAATCTGCAACTGTTCGAGGGATGTACTGAGCAACTTTTGTTCAAACCGCATCGTGCATCTTTTAACAAGTCATGTCAACATTATTTTGATGTACGACCTTCCAGAATGAGCTTTAAAAGCCATTGCGGTGTTTTAAAAAACATCATATTTGGAAACATCAAGATAGTAATTGGGATAGGTCGTTGCTTTCCACTGTTATGGTAATAACCATGATAACAGGAGCAGCAAACTAGTGGCAGAAAGAAAGGGGTATATCAAAAAAGAACGGTAATGACTAAGTAGAACAGTGACCACAAAACATACCTCACTGAAAATTTGTATCGGAAAAAGCATTACTTTGAAAATGACTGAATCCGCGGGTAGATTGGAAACTTAATGAAATCTAGTAACAAAATAACACTAGAATCTCAAAGGCATCTCATGCCAAGACACAATTCTTAAACCAGTTTAAATAATTGGCTAGAAGGATATCTTGGGTAAACAACTTCAACTGCAGAACTTTAGATCAACTTAGAGCTATGGTTGTGGAATGGTGTTACTGAACTAAACAATTGCAAATGAAACCCCTTTAGGTAATAGTGTCAAAATGACTAGAACTCATGTCTGTACCTCGTAGACGAGTGTCCATCTTTTTCGGCAGTACTCTGCCGGACTATTTGAGCTGATAATGTAATGCACTATTTTTGGTTTTATGAAATGAGAGGAACCAATAAATATTGGTATGTATTTTTAAGTATACCTTTTATACCTTTGCAGGACACAATAGGTCAGATTATTGGGCACTTACTTACACTGTGCGTTTACTGCGACAGAAAAGAGCACCACAGAACTGGCACGTGTTGCTGCAACCAAGAAGCATACCCCGGGCGGAAGGCATTTAACAATTTAATTTCTCATCGATAATCAGAAATCTGTGTTGCGGTATTTTTTAATCTAGCACGTAGTTAAGGTCTCGAATAGCGACGTTTTCACGAATTTTTGTGGGACCTGAGAGCACATCAGACATCAAATGCCTTTTTAATACGAGGAATGTCCTAATATCAAATATTTTTTGAAATTCGCGATATAATACACAAAGCACAAGCAAATGTTCAAAAATTGATATTTTTGAAATTCAACAGTCCTCGAAGTAAAATTAATTAATGTATTGATATGCACTTAAATCAATTGAACATTTTGACATTTTGATGATATACATACCCCCCAACCCCCCCCAACCCCGAGAAGAAGACCTATAGTTTTGGTGTTTTTGAAAACGTCGCTCTCCGAGTCCTTAAGGCCTGATTTCCTCTCTATTGTGATGTAGATTATTCATTTGGAATTATATAAAGAATAAACTTCGTAAGTGAGAATTGCTGTTGTGATATTTTTAGAGAATACTTGTCTCGAGAACACGTTAATAAACCAAGGGACAGTGGAGTGCTGCCAGAGGCTTGGGTGTGAACATTTCCAGTGAGAAACCTGCAGTATCAACTATAGGGAAAAGACTAACAGCTTATGACGCGGTACAAGAGACGATGAAATAAAATAAGGTTACATGAAAAAAGAGAGAAGAAAAGGCCAAAGGCAAGATTGTCTGTGTGCATAAGATTTTTGAAATGTCTGTAAACGGGGAATGATACAAGGAACAATGTAAGCGCTTCTTAGCGGATATAAAGGTATAAAAGTTAGTAAGCGACACTAAAAACCTACTTAACCATCTTGTGTTTACTGTAAGGCGTTATCATCTGATATTCCTTTATTGCAATGTTAAAGAAAAGCACCAATCATGGAATCAAATTGTATTCTTTCCCTTTTCATTATTAAGGTACTTAATTATGACAATTGATAGTAATAGTAAAAGTCACCATAGCTTTAATCTTAAAAATGTTTTCGACATCATTCGCGAAAGGTTATAAAAGGTTGTCAGAAAGCGTTGAAATGTCGGGTTATATAAAGGGTAGGCTATATAAAGGCAAAAAACGTGTTTGTAACATTAAAGAACATTTTTAATAACCTACTGCAAATATACAAAACGTTTTAAAACGTTTCATAACCTTTATAAAACCCGACATTTAATGTTATTAAAACGTTTTTACCTAAACCAAACCCAAAATATAACTTGTTTCAAACGTTTTAAAAAGGTTTTTGTGTTTGCTGGGATGACCTTGTTTTCATTGCTTATTAACACAGAATAATTATCAGCGTTTACTCTGGACTAAATTATTAATTTCAGTGTCAAAGATCAGACGAAAACAAACGCTTCTAATATTGATTAGTCGTTGTTTGTAAGTGGGATATATTTATATGAGCGTAAGCATGGCGGGTCGCGCTGTGTAGAGTTGTAATTTTTTTAGTATATCCAGGGTCTGGATAATGCACCCTATCACCAAGTTTGTTGTTCTACATTTCACATCTACAATCAAAACAAATCGTTTTGGAATATCTAAATGAAGATGTCAAAGTCTACTTTTAACATTTGATATACGACTTCCGGGAATGAGTTTTTCGTCTTTACCTCGCAATTCCAAATAAGTTTTCACCATTCAAGCTTAAAAAGTATTGTCATACAAATTCCAACAATTTTATAAGTAGCAATTATTTTAGATATTATGATAATTACCAAATTGTTCGTCAACAGGTGCACTTTTGTACTGTAAAACTGCATTCATGACATTGTTTTTGTTCATCAAGAAGGTGAGGTATGTTTATACAATATTTTTTTCTTGCATATCTAAATGATTTTTATTTTACTCCAAAGACAGTGTTAGACGTGTAGTCTGACTTCGGCTATACATGGGAGCTAAAGGCAAAATTTCATACGTGCGTGAGATTGTTGAAATATGATGTATGTAATACTTACGAAATATGGAATGGCGTTGTTTTCCGTGATGTGTTTTTCGTGACATGCATGCGATACATAGAATGTGTTATTCTAAATAGAACACTGTCAATGTGAAATTGATACATTTATATGTAAGTCTGCGACTTTCACGTTGAAGGGAATTCGGTGAGAAAAAAGAAATGTCTTTAGGTAAGTGGTGGATTGTTTGACCTCGTTAGGGGTCATTGTGTGAGAGCAAGATTATTGCGGTCAGGATCTAGAATACTGAATCTGTAGTTCTAAATGGCATTGTATATTTAAAAACAATTCATGGAAGCAGGAATGAGTGGATATTTTTTTATAGATTGAAAACAAGCCGTCGCGACAGATCCGAGATGAAATGTGGGGTCTTTGGGTGACAGTAATACCGCAAAAAAGGAGAGTCCGACTAAGAATATAAAAAGCATCACAGTTTATTGCACTATTGATCCAACGTAGGTGATCAAATCGACATCATGTGATTGATGTGTGGGGGGTTGCAGGGGTGTGTGCGATGTGTGGTGTGATGAACACAGTAATTTGTCAAGTAAATCCCGAGTCTTTAAAATGCGCACTATTATGAAGTTTGTTGTTTTGAATATAATGTTACTGACTAAGATAATTAAATTAAAGCACTGATGAACTAATAATCAGTGTTTCTGTGTGATATGTCAAATTCCGTTTCTTTTCACCAAGATCACGAAAATCAAATTACAAGATTATAGAAAGTGGAGGTCAAAGAGAGCAAAGTTGTATGGCTACATAAATGAATATAGTACATATAGCACATTATTTCAATATGTTTACATACATACATACATACAACAAGGCTTTTATAACCCGCCATTTCATAAAGACCACAGACCACATGTTTGAACTCTTTGAATTGACTGTGGAATCATCCTTTAACATTTGATATGACTAGTATGACAAGGGATCTTTACGTCTTTACCATGCAATCCAAATGAGTATTTATCAGTCAAAGTTGAAAAGCATTGTCATGTAAATACCATCTTGTTTCCTAGAAAAAATACCAATTCATGAATATTTAAATCATGGCAGTTGTCAGCTTTCAAAGAATTTGAGATATTTAACTTTCATAACGAAAATGATCAAAGTCACGTTTGCCAACGGCTACACTGTTGTGTTGTGTATCGCATACTTTGTTATGTTTATCAACATGGTGATGTATTGAAGATTTATTAAATTATCTACCACATTGAAATTTAACAATTCTAGTGGCTGGGGCGTAATGGAACACAAATATTACAGTTTCCGCTAAATGCAGCGCCTTTATACGGTACATTTACTCAATATTTTATGCGTGAAAGTATCATAGTAGCATAAACATTACATGAAATGACATACAGTTTGTCGCCATGATATAAATAAATTAATATCAACACTAACAATGATGCGAGTCTTTCAATGCGTGAACAATTATTACTTTGTCCAATTCGGTCGATTCGTAATACGATGCGCCTCCAGTGTTTGCTGGGGGAGAGGTCAAAATAAGCAGTGCATAATGGGAATATGTCGACACCCAAAGCCCACGTAATACGAATATAACATACATGTAGGAACATAATGCCATTGTGTGTTTAAAATATCAATTTAATGATGTTACAAGCGAATGCGTAGTAAAACAGCAATTCACCATTATAGTAATCCATTTTTTATCTATTTATCACAAGTGAGCATTCATGGAGCTGTTTCCAACATTATTATTATCACATTCGCGTGAAAATCCAATGGTTGCTAGAACGGCGATGTCGACCCTTGAGGTCAAAAATTGGACTGGAAAGAGCAACCGTTGGCGGCGCATCGTCACAATTATTAATTGTAGCCTTTGCTCCAACTAACTTGCTTTACGCGTTACGCAAAATCAAAAGAAATAGAACATGCATACAGATGCTATTATCACACGGAGTTAGAGTAACCTATAATTCTTATACAGATGTTATTATCAATAAAGGTCTCATTACCGCCACACTTGCAGTAGTTCTATTGATCAGTCCATACCCGAATGAGTCAAAGACTACTTCTGTGTTAACCATTGACTTTCAGTCGTTTTTATCTTTTTCAGTCTTATACAATTTAGTTAAGTATTTAGCAGTTCAGTTGCTACTTACTGAACTAGAAATATAACACATTGAATACAGTTACATGTTGATTTCCTCAACAAACGCGAAATACATATTGATATCATCTTGACATATTGCTTCAAAACCGGTCGTAAATGGTAGATATAGTCAACGTTTAAAACCTTCATGCAATATTTAGAAAAGAACAGTCATGGTTGTTATTCGTATTTTGGTTGCTTTGTCCTTCAGAAACTTACAACGAGAAAATACCTTGAATGTGCAAGAATCAGTGTTCATGGGTAACAAACATTTGTTAACGATAATTCAACTGACGTTTTACAAATTCGGTAAAAACACATATACTTTTGAGTGGTTATCAATTGGGTTGCAGTTAAATCATATGGCTATTAAAGTGGACTTCACAAAACCAACTATTTGTTTTCAGTTTGAAATATCCTGCAGAAATCTATATTTAGTAGATTGCAGCATATAATCAGTCAATGTAAGAATTAACCATCTCGATTTATGTCACAAAACACCAAACGTACACATCACAATATGTTTCAACAATTCGAATTCAGGTTGGTTATTTTGATATGACCCTTTCTCTTCTTCCCATTTGTAAACCAGTTGATATCTTGTAATATCAAAAACATACGGATATTTCATAGTTGACGGATGTTTCATATATTTTGTAGAAAAAAACCCTATATCAAACAATCATTTGACAGCTGTTACAACAAATGCATACTTTACTTAGTGTTTGTTGTCTGCAGCGTCTTTAATGACGGTGTCTCTCAAAAGGAATATTTTTTTCTCTAGCTCTATATGAGAAATAGCTTTCTGTCTCAGACTGCCTGGTGTAATGAATACAAGTTTACTTTCAATTCGTCGTAGTGGATAATTGATAAGGTAGATTATTTCGTTCCATTGGGTTGTCGTCATTTGTGTCACAAATTAAGATAATCTTTTAAGATAACCTTCACTGGGTTATTCATTGACCGCGATTTGTGTACGCAATAAAAACAGAGTTTTGTGTATTATGGTGACAGATGACTAAATCAAAATAAATATAATAACCCAACAAAAATGCATCAACTGTAGTTGATTTAAGTTCTTCTGTTCCGATCCGCGAGGTAGATTATCCGATCTGAATTATATTGAAGTTAAAGAATGAACTTCGAGATTGGTATGTAAGCTATGTATTGGTGAGAATTGTTGTGACTTTTAATACAGAATACTTGTCTCGTCGTTAAGCAACGAAAGGACAGTGGAATGCTGCCAGAGGATTAGGTGTGAACATTTCCCATGTCAGCGTTCTCCATTATTATAAAAATGATGGTATGTCTTTCATTATCTCAAATCCGGGTTACTCACGATGTGGGTTCTGGCTTGTTTTTATTCTTCATGCCTTGCAATTCAGTCTTGTGACGTAGTTTAAAATATAGTTTGTACAAAAATGTTATCTTTCACAGGGTAAATATATTGCTTAGAATTCCGTAGAACGTTTTAGCACCAACACATAAAATAAATTTTACTACTTCCGTTTCACTCCAATTACCGATGCCTTATAGGGCTTACGGCAGTTTCCCGGGGGCAGTTTGTTTCACTCAATCCCTCGAGATTATCGTAACCTACTTTTTAGTATCCAATATCGGGGTTAGGCCCATTCATTGATCCCAGCGAAAGTATAAATAATATAAATTGTATATAAATTGCATGTTAAGTCATTAAATTTGTCATTAGGATGATTGAAACGAAATTTTGGCAAAAAAAGGAAGAAAACAGCAGTATTGATGAAGTTGAATCCCCATTCAATTAAATGTCGGTAACTTAAGTAGAGAAATTGCAGATTCATGTACAATATGATTTTAATAAACGGCTTTCGGTTTATGTTAGCACATGAATTACACTAACAAAGGTGTTAAAATCTGAAAAAAAGTCTTTAATTAGGGCTGATAACACCTCCTTAATTTACAAGTCATAATCAACGCGTTGCATTTGATTAAAGATGACGTAAAATAAAGAGTATCTTCTAACAACTTACTTTTGCTCGTGATTGTAACTTCAAATATAACTCAATCTGAAACACGATAAGAAGCACAATCTAACAATGTTTCTTTATCAGACGCAATAAAATTCCATGGGCATCAGGGCATTTACTTGCTTTGGTAGAAATAGAGATAGGAGGTAAAATTGGATGCGTTTGTATCTTCTATTAAAGTGCAATTTTTTTACCATTATTCTGTTACATGTATGCCGACATTGTTTTTTCAATGTTTGTTGCATTCTTATAAGAAAAAGACGGATTATCAACAAATCATAAAAATACCAAAAAAAAATCATCATCAACAACAACAACAACAACAGCAGACAGCAAATTTTAAAATGATTACAAAAAGGTGGGTGGGTAATTCAATGTATACATGTAATATGATCATGTACCAATTATCAAAAACAAAATAAAGGTATTAGAGGTCGTCATTGCAACAATAGCATCGATAAAGAAAACTGTCAGTTTTCGAAACGTCTGCAAGTAAGTGGAAATCTTTGGACTAGTTGTAAGAAATTACAAATACCAGAAGAAAGAAGAGTCTAATCTCCATTTACGGAAGTGGGAGCTAAGTTTACCTTTCTTTTTTGCAATTTAATAAAATATTCTCTTCCCCTATTATTCTTAATGTTGGCCTTAACGATAATAACATTGTTTTTTTTTTTTTGCTCACATGATACTTAACACATAGAAATATATAAGTTAAGAATTGATCATCAGGGACACTAAACATTTTGTCAAAAACTGAAATTGAAAAATTTATATCATGCTTATTTGTGATCATCACCACCTAAAGTGGCATTCGCAATTCATTAATACTAAAAATAAACGTATTCAAAGGATAATACATTTGACGTGCCGAATATTTAATTTAAACGAAACCACTAAGGATGTTTGGTAAAATATTTATTTCTAAAAGATATATCACAAAAAAAATATATAGCTGCTTGAAGCAATATGATTTATGTCTACAACGTTTACAATTATTCAAGGTCGATTCTTGATAAGGTACTATTTTTTTAACAACTACTAAGTAGCGTCGTGAACAGGTGCACGAGGCAACTGCTTTCCGATGCGGTTTGCTGAATCACACACCTAAAGTAAACCCTTAAGAGTATAGTATTTTATAATTATTCATAGCTATAATGAAAGTAAGACGATTTAATTACTGCACTTAATGCCTGAATTTTTAATGAAATTCAGCATGCATCGCAATGTATTTTGTGTCAGCCTTGAAAAAAAAAACATAATCTTGGGAGATTGGTCGTGAGCACCTTCAGAATTTCGAAGCTTTGATTGACCCTTACGCGCATTCAATCGCATTTTAATTTTGGAAACCTGTTAAATCTGGTAATAGACACCCTTAGTACTTCAAAAAATAGATGTTATTAAATCCCAGAGGGGGTGGTTAATAGGTTCTCTTACATCCTCAACTAAAAGCAATTAAAAATATCAATATGGAAAATTGATGTGCATTTGCGCGAAATTCATATCATTGAATTCCCGGTTGATTAAGCGAATACACAAAAGTACATAAAAGCAAAGTTAATCTGTACATGCAGAACGATTTCATGAAATCTAATATTCATGGATATGTTAGTTTATGTTCGTTTTTCTTATTTCGTACAATTCTTATTAAACTTAATGGTAAATTTGTGCATGATTGATATTTTCTTCACCAAAACTGTATTTTTCTCGCCCACGTAAACTTGTAATATCTTCATGTAAATGCCAAAAGCTATACTGTGTTTTACTTTGGATGTAGGCAGATATTTCTAATTCAGTGAATATTTGTAGGCATACCTAAATGGCAGACGACAGAAAGTTTTTAATCAACCTGCTTCCCGAATGCAAAACGTAGTATCTGCCAGTATAGAGCATAGAGGAAACTGTCATTTTACTTGGGAGTCGAAAATTATCTACATGACTTAATTAATTTGAAATTTATTGCAACATTTCAATCAATAACTGCATTATATACAATTATTCTATAACCCTCGTATAAAATTCAGTGCATGTTATACATCATAATGTTCCATAACATGTATTTTGGAAATACAATTTGCATGATTAACCCAAGTTATTAAACTTATTCTCACGTAGCAATTTACATTAATCAGACACCATTAATATAGTGCTGCATTATATACATTAGATAATCAGGTTTTGAACGCCTTTCCTGTAAGCTAAAATAACATCAAAACTATCCACATTAGCGATTGATGTATTACTGTATATATTAGATGTACAATGCATTTAAATGTGATAACCTTTAGTTTTTTTTTTTTTTTTTAATTTAGGTGTAAATTGTCAAATATTTGCTGTGATAATTATTAGTGGAAGCAAATCACAATTATTGCATGGATTTTTCAATATTTCGCTGCAACATTAACGATATTAACCATGATAGCTCTTACAAACGCGTTAATGTTAATAATTGTAAACACGTACGTAAGCCTTAGTCCAAAATTTACTTTCCAGAAACCTGTAAAATCTGTATGCTGGATATACAATTTCAGCTGCAGAACTTGAGGTCACCTTTAGAGCTTGTGGAATGGGTGTCACTGAACTATACAATAATCAGATAATGCAAATGAAACCATTTTCGCGGGCTTTCGGTAATAGGGTAAAAACTCTTAGACGAGTGTCCTGTCGGCAATACTATGCCGGACTATACTATTTGAGCTGATAATGAAACACATTCCGTTACATACAAATATCACAGCAAACACAAAAATGTTGTTATTAAACGTTATAAACATGATAAAACACGTTTTGATTTTATTCAAAACGTTTTAAAACAATTAAATGTCAGGTTAGATGTCAGATTAGATGTCAGGTCATGAAAAGGTTTTTACAACGTTTTTATATATATGAGCACTACAACAATATTTTAAAAATGTCCTCATCACGCCCTCAGCGGTTCCAGTTGCCTATAAAAGGAAGCAGCTAGATGTGATGAGTTGCCACTCTGACGAAACCACAAGTGTAGTGGTGAAACGTCACGAAAAATGTGCGTAGTTCAACATCATCATGATCATTTATCACTGGAATTGTTCAAAACGAGCCATGTTTACGGTTTTTAAAATGTTGTCAAAATGTTATTGTAAAATATTTTGGCAAACATTTGTAAGTCTTAAATAACAGTATGTTAGGATATTTTGCATGAAGTTTTGGAACGTTAATAAACCGTTTTATACCCTTTATATAACCCGACAATAAAACGATTTCTATAAAAGTTTCGTATTTGCTGGGGTATTAACATGTTCAAAGTATATTTCCAAACAATATGCATGGAACCAATAAATATGTAATACTCATTATACCTTTGCAGAACACAATAGGACAGATCATTGGGCATTTACTTACACTGGGCGTTTACTGCGACAAAAAGAGTATCGCAGAACTGGCGAATTGTCCTACGATCAAGAAGCGTACCCTGGGAGTATGCATTTATCAAATTAAACTCTCAACGATAATAAGAAATCTGGGTTTTTTTTTATCTTGCAGGTCGTTAAGACATGATTTAGGTTCCTCTGTTCCGCGATATAGATTATCCAATCGAAATTATATTGAAGTTAAAGAATGAATTTTGAGATTGGTATGTAAGTGAGAATTGTTGTTGTGATTTTATACAGAATACTTGTCTTGAGAACACGTTAAGCAACGAAGGGACAGTGGAGTGCTGCCACAGGCATAGGTATGAACATTTCCCGTGAGAAATCTACAGTAGACAACTATTGGTAAAGAGTAACAGCTTACGACGCGTGACAAGAGGCGGTAAATAGAAATGAGGTAACATGAAAAGATAAGAGATGAAAAAGTCAAAGGCAAGATTGTCTACGCACATGAGATTTTTGTAATGTCTGCAAACGGGGAATGAGATAAGGATAAATTGAAAAAGGTTTTCACATGTAAGCGCTTTTTAGCTGACATATAGCTCTAAAATTTAGTGAGCGACACTAAAAAGCTACATAACCTTGACTGTTACACACAATTCACATGATATGTTTACCGAAGGTTTTATCATCAGGTATTCTTCTATTTCAATTTTAAAGAAAATAATCAAATATGGTAAAATTATATTCTAACCCTTTTCATTATTCAGGAAAGTAATTACGACGAATTCTTACCCTACATAACCTTGACTGTTACACACAATTGACATGATATGTTTACCGTAAGGTTTTATCATCAGGTTCTCTTCTATTTCAATGTTCAAGGAAGAATCAAATATGGTAAAATTATATTCTTGCCATTTTCATTATTCAGGAAAGTAATTACGAGGGATTCCTATCCTTTTCATTATTAAGGTAAGTAATTACGACAAATAGCGATGGGTGACCTTGTTTTAATTGCTTACACAGAATATCAGTGAAGAACCTGGGCGTGAAAAACGTTCGTTATCATTTAGTTCATTTTAACTCAATATTAGTCTCAGTGTCAATGTTTCTGATTGAACCGTCATTGTTTGCAACTGAGATATATGTGCAGTGCTGAGTACTAATACGCCTAACCTAGAGAGTCTAAGAATTTCGCGGTAGACTTAAATCGACGAATCAAGTGACCAGAAATCACAAACAGCCAATCATCTTAAGCGTTTGCAATTAGTGGCCAATTAAATCTTACAGGCATCAGATTTTTCATGTATAAGATTGACGAAGTTGCAATTCGACCAAAATGTACGACGGATGCTTTATACATTATACTATATAAGATTCTCTGAACATTGATCAATTTAATATCTTTTAATATTTTTTAATTATTCTTAACAAACAATTATGGCTGATCATGATCTTGCTTACCGGTGCACATCAACTTATTACGTGCCCCGTTACGTGTATTTGGTTATTTCAATAGGCGGCCACGGTATAATAAGTTGAAGCGTGTTGAAGTGTTTATACAATTTTTATCTTGTGTTTTGAAGTGTTTATACAACTTGTATCTTGCATGAAAAAAATTAAAGATGTATCTTATTTTAAAGACAGCGTTCGACGTGCAGTTTGACATCGGCGGTATATCTGTATATAGGAGCTAAAAGGCAAGATTGCATACGCACGTGAGATTGTTGAAATGTGATGTCTGTAATACTTACGAAATGTGCAATGGCGTTGTTTTCCGTGATGTGTTTTCCGTGACATGCATGCGACACATGGAGTGTGTCATTCAAAATAGAACATTGTCAATATAAAATCAATACAGGTATAATGTCTGCAACTTTCACATTGAAGGGAACTCGATCATGTCGATGAGAAAACAATTTAAACAGATGTCTTTAGGTGAGAGGTGGAATTTGTGACCTAATTTAAGGGTTATTGGGTGAGAGCAAAAATGATTGCAGTCGTGGTTTTTGGGAGGTGTAGGAAAAGCAGCACCGCCGAAGCCTAGAATACTGACTCTGTAGTTCTAAATGGCTTTGTATATTTGAAAACAAATCATGGAAGCAGAAATGAATGGATATTGCCATGAAATTGAAAACAAACCGTCGTTATATGACAGATCTTAGGTCAAATGTGGGGTCTTTGGGTGACAGCAATACTTCAAAAAAGGATAATCTGAACAGCATAACATACCCATCACTTCTAAAGAGAAGAAAGGAAAGGATGCGCTATCAACAAGTTTATTGCACTACTATATCCAACGTACATATAGGTTATTCAATCGACAGCATTTGTGGCTAAATGAGACGTGTTGGTGTTTTACGGGGTGCGTGTGTGTAGTGAAAACTACATGCAAAAGGCAAAATGATAAAGCACACAAGATGAAGCACAAAGAAAATTACTTTATTTCCTCTATTGTGTTGACGTATGTATTTCTTTTTAGGATCTGTACTTTAAGCTACCCTAGTTATTAATATTTATTGGTCTTGTGTGCCCGTTAGCCGATGCATACTTCAGACGTTCATTCTCAGAGTTGCGGCGTTGTTCATAATAGACCGATCCTGACAAGTACTTACATGCGATGCGTAATTTGTGTGAAAAGGATATGCGAAGCAATCTAGAATTATCAAATCTCGCTTGATTTGATTGCCTCTTACTAGTCTATTTATCAAAGAAGTAGACTTGCTTCAAGTCCTTTGGCGTCCATAGTTAGTGAATGTAAAATTCATGGAAGCTTTGCTACATCTTCCAAAAAATTTCCGTTTTGAAAGTTATTCTTTCGAAATAATTATTTACCATCATAACTTAATAAAAAATGTATTTGACATTTGAATTGTTGAGGCCAGATAGTGGACTTTCTTATCTTACTCCAGGCATACTGTGCACTGCAGGGGTAGTGTTTTAGCAAAATGCCCACCACGCCCACAAGGTACAATTCCTCCCTAGCTCAGATCTGTGTTGCAGATTATTTGCTCTCCCATTCATTTGTGTAGGGCCAGATTTAATCCAATTACAAACCCGTCAAGGCTTTCATCCTACACAAAAAATCTGACCTGACTAAAAATTTGAGAGAGTGCAGTATATGATAGGCCTACTTCTACCACTGATTATACATGGGTCCTATGAAGAGCATGAATAGAGAAAAAGTAAGGAGGAAGCCTTGATCAAGGCTATCAAAGAAGCAATTACCGGTAAATACTATCAATACTTTGGGTTAGCTGATGCGATAATTGTCATGTAAAAGCCCATTAAGAGCGCTTAAGTTCAGGAATTTGTTGGTAAAATATCCAAAAAATATATCACAAAAACGGATATAGCTGATGTGATTTATGTCTACAGCGCTTACAACTCTTCAAGGTCGATTCTTGATTAGGTACTTGTTTATTTTGGAACAACACGAGGCAACTGCTTCGCAATGCGGTCTGCTGGATCACACAACTAAAGTATACTAAAGTATACCCCTAAGAGTATATTATATTCATAGCTATAGTGAAAGTAAGACGAATTTGTTTCACTGGATTTGAATTTTGTCATGAAATTCAGCATGCATCGCAATGTATATTCAGCCTTGAAAAAAGTACCATACTCTTGGGAGATTGATCGTCAGAATTTCAAAGTTTTGATTGACCCTTGCGCGCATTGAATCACATTTTAATTTTAGGAACCTTTCAAAGCTGGTAATAGACACCCTTAGCACTTCAAAAAAAATAGGTGTTATATTAAATCCCTCTTACATCATCAACTTAAAGCAATTAAAACTTTCGATATGTAAGTTTGTCGGTGTATTTGCGCGAATTCATATCATTCAAATCCCAGTTGATTAAGTGAATACACAAAATTAAATATTAGATTTCTGCTGCAACAGAAAAAAGCTAGCATTATCTGTACAAACAGTAAGAGGATTTCATGAAATCGAATACTCATGAATATGTTAGTTTATGTTAAATTTCGTACAATTCTTATCAAACTCATTTTCCACTTGACTAGCGGTGTGTGTATGCGTAAAATTGTGCATGATTGATATTTTCTACACCAAAACAGCATTTTCCCTCCCACGTAACCTTGCAATATCCCCCACTAAATGCCAAAAGGTATATTGTGTTTTACGTTGGATGTAAACAGATATTTCTAATTAAGTGGTAGTCATACTCGTACCTAAATCCCAGACAGCAGAAAGCATTAATCACTCTCCTTCCCGGATGCAAATCGTAGTATCTCCTGGCAAGAGACAAAGAAGATACTGCGTCATTACTTGGGATGGTCAAATTATCTACATGACATGGTTAATTTGGAATTCATTGCAACACTTCAATCAACAATGGGCCAAATACATGCAATGTATAACCCTCGTATAAAATCCCGTGCATTTCACAAATCACAATATTCCTTAACATGTATTTTGGGAATAATATTTGCCTGATTAACCAAGTAAAACTTATTCTCGCGTAGCATATTTACGTTAGGCAGAAGATTAGATTACATACTATGTTACACATTTCTTGTGTTATCTTCTTATCGTCACAAAAAGGTCAGAGGATGGCTTATGTAATAAAATTGTGTAACTTAACTTTGATTTTGATCGACATCAGACTCATTTAACTTGATCGCATCACATATAATAATATATATGATATATGATTTGTTCATTTGAAAAATCTGCCCTACGAAACTTTTAACTAGAGCACTTTTTTCTATGTGGCCTCCCTACTGTTAGATAATCAAGTTTACAAACGCTTTATTGCAAGCTAAAGTAACTTCAGCGTGCACTTAAAAATGTACAATTACCAAATATTTGTTGTGACAATGAGTAAATAAATTTGAGGAAGCTAATAACAAATTAATATTATATGGATTTTTCAATATTACGCTGAAACATTTGCGATTGACTCTTACAAACGCGTGTTAAAACTTTTTAATACGTACGAAGTAAGCCTTAGTATTAAATAGTCCAGAATTTACTTTCCAAAAACGGTGATTCAAACGTTACAAAACTGTTCGAGGGATGCACTGAGCAATTTTTGACAATTCACGATCAACTCATTTAAAATTTTTGTCAGCACACCCAATAAGTAAACCTACTTTGGTGCTATACATTGTTAATTGTATTTTAACACCTGTAGCATCTAAAGTGTGAAGTGTGAACATTATTAAACCGCATCGTGCATATTAAAACGTCGTATTTGGCAACATCAGGATAGTAATTGGAATAAGTAGTTGCTTTCCACAGATGGTAATAACTGGATCAGCAAACTCGTGGCAGAAAAGGGGCATATCAAAAAAGAACAGTTAATGACAAAGTAGAACAGTGCCCACAAAATATACCTCACTGGAAATTTGTACCAGAAAAAACATTACTTGGAAAATTACTGGAGCCGCGGATAGGTTGGAAGCTTAATCAAATCTAGCAACAAGATAACACTAGAATCCCGAAGAACCTTTTAACTTTTACACTTAAAATAATGTTGAATATATTTTGGGTATACAATTTCAACTGCAGCACTTGAGGTCAACTTAGAGCTATGTGGAATGGGTGTTACTGAACTATACAATTGGAAATGAAACCACTTCAGGTAATAGTGTACCAGAACTCATGTCTGTACTCCTAGACGAGTGTCCATCTCTTTGGGCAATACTCTGCTGGACTATTTGAGCTGATAATGTAACACATCCCGTTACATGTGACTATTGTCTTATATGAAATTTTTCTGTTTTTGTTTCATGAAATGAAGGGAACCAATAAATGTTGGTACATAATTTTAAGTATACCTATTATACCTTTGCAGGACACAATTAGGTCAGATTATTGGGCACCTACTTACACTGTGTGTTTACTGCGACAGAAAAGAGTATCACAGAACTGGCACGTGTTGTTGCAACAAAGAAGTATACCCCGGGCGGAAGGCATTTAACAAAATAATTTCTCATCGATAATCAGAAATCTGTTGCGGTTTTTTTAAATCTTGCATGTCGTTATGGGCTCGAATAGCGAAGTTTTCACTCATTTTTGTGGCCTAAAACCACATCAGACATCAAATTGCATTTTAAATACGAGGAATAATTTTTTGACATTCGCGATATAATACACATAGCAAATGTTCAAAAATTGATATTTTTGAAATTTAACAGTCCTCGAAGTAAAGTCTATAAATCTATTGATATGCACTTAAAATATATGTAGCTTGGATGAAAAGCCGATGATCAATTGAACATTTTGACATTTTGATGATATACCTCCCCTCCCACCCCACCCCCCCCCCGAAAAAAAGACAGTTTTGGTATTTTTGAAAACGTCGTTATCCGAGCCCTTAAGGCCTGATGTCCTCTCTATTGTGATGTAGATTATACATTTGGAATTACATAAAGAATAAACTTCATAAGTGAGAATTGTTGTTATGATATTTTTAGAGAATACTTGTCTTGAGAACACGTTACAGGTCAGCTCTATTGCAAAAAAACAAGTTTATCTCTATTCGAAGAGATTAATTATTACATTACAAGTTGACACTCGTTGCAATGTTTTATGCGTATTTCTCCAGAAAAGGAGAAATTGTGTGGGTAAAGTTCAGCCTCGTACGTGTTCTTCCCCCGTTTGAAGCGTACGTGTTCTTCCCCCGTTTGGCTGATGACGTAGGTAAATGAAGCGGACACTATATCATTCTCTCATTTACTTGTGTGACAAGTTTGACATTAGCAACAATAAGTTGTACTATTATTTACCATAACAATGCTGCATAAGAATATGCAGACTATTCTTCTCAAAACAGTATTGTTACTATGCGTTTGCTTTGTAATATTTCATCCAACTGATATCGCACAGGGAAATCAGATACATGAGTTTGTGGACGTTTATCATGTTTATATGCTAGTCTCAGATGATCATGATGAAATTTTAAGCTCAAATTATTTATTTATTTTTTAGGCCTAATATTTCTCATGATATTGATATACATATGAATTGTAATATCACAATATATTTTTTTTTAAAGCTGCTGATTTTATCCATATGTTTAAAAACCATTAAATTTGTAATACTTAATTTAGAGGGTTTTTTTTCTGTGAACAACAACAGTATACGTTCTGTCCATTGAGAGCGTTTATAGTCCCTTTTCTCTAAGCAGGCACATCTTATTTCATGACGTCACCTTTTTTCTAGGCCAAATCTGTCTCGTTCGAAGGAACTCACCGCTTTTAAGTTGGTTTTTGCGGAATATCAATTTTAAACGTTTTATTTTCTCAAAAAGGGAGTAATTTTCATTGTCCTATTAGCTTGCCAATGATATGATGTTGTTTTTTGCAATAGACCTGCCCTTTAATAAACGAAGGGACAGTGGAGTGCTGCCAGAGGCTTAGGTGTGAGCATTTCCAATGAGAAACCTGCAATAGACAACTATAGGGAAAAGACTAACAGCTTATGACGCGAGTACAAGAGACGATAAAATGAAATATGGTAACATAAAAAAGAGAGAAGAAAAGGCCAAAGGCAAGATTGTCTACACACATAAGATATTTGAAATATCTGTAAACGGGGAATGAGACAAGGACCAGTTGAAAAAGGTGTGTTCACGTGTAAGCGTTTCTTAGCGGATATAAAGGTATAAAATTTAGTAAGCGACACTAAAAACCTACATAACCATGGTATGTTTACGGTAAAGAGTTATCATCAGATATTCCTTTATTGCAATGTTAAAGAAAAAACCAAACATGGTATCAAAGTGTATTCTTTCTCTTTTCATTATTCAGGTACATAATTATGACAATTGATAGTAATAGTAAAAGCCACCATATCTTTAATCCCAGTAAACACAAAATCTTTTCGACATCATCCGCAAAAGGTTATAAAAGGTTGTCAGAAAGCGTTTAAATGTCGGGTTATATGAAGGGCATATGAAGGGCATAAAACGTTTTTGTAACATTAAAAAACATTTTAATACCCTACTGCAAATATTTAAACATAATATTTAAGTGTTGACAAAATATTTGGCAAAAGATGTTTGCAAAAACTAGTTTACAATAACATTTAGAAACATTTAGAAAATATTCTGTAGTGTGTTTTCATACAAAACGTTTTAAGACGTTCGATAACCTTTATATAACCCGACATTTAATGTTATTAAACCAAAACCCAAAATATAACTTGTTTCAAACGTTTTAAAAAAAGTTTGTGTGTTTGCTGGGATGACCTTGTTTTCATTGCTTATTAACACAGAATAATTATCAGTGAAGCACATGGCGTGAAAAGGTATGTTTACTCTGGACTAAACTATTAATTTCAGTGTCAAAGATCTAACGAGTCAAACGAAACCAAACGCTTCTAATTGATTCGTCATTGTTTGTAATTGAGATATATTTATATGAGTGTAAGCGTGGGGCATGGCAGGTTGCGCTGTGTAGAGTTGTAATTTTTTTTTTTTTCCAGGGTCTGGATAATGCACCCTATCACCAGGTTTGTTGTTCTACATTTCACATCTACAATCAAAACAAATCGGTTGAGAATATCTAAATGAAGATGTCAAATTCAACTTTTAACATTTGATATACGACCTCCGGGAATGAGATTTTCGTCCTTACCTCGCAATTCAAATAAGTATACTAATAAGTATACTTAAAAAGTATTGTCATACAAATTCCAACAATTTTATGAGTAGCAATTTTTTTAGATATTATGATAATTACCAAATTGTTTGTCAACAGGTGCACTTTTATAAAACTACACTCATTCATTCATTCATTCATTCATTCATTTTTTTTTTCATCAATCATCAACATCAATATACAAGTGATACTAACAGCTCAACAAAGTAATAAAATTAAATGTAAACAAGAGTCATTGGTATAAATAAATATCAATACATTTAGGCAGTAACAATTAAAACTCATGACATTGGTTTTGTTCATCAAGAAGGTGAGGTATGTTAAAGTATTTATTGTTTTCTTGCATATTGAAATGATTTCTGTTTTACTCCAAAGACAGTGTTAGACGTGTAGTCTGACTTCGGCGATACACGGGAGCTAAAGGCAATATTTCATACGTGCGTGAGATTGTTGAAATATGATGTATGTAATACTTACGAAATATGGAATGGCGTTGTTTTCCGTGATGTGTTTTCCGTGATGTGCATGCGATACATAGAGTGTGTTATTCTAATTAGAACACGACTTTCACATTGAAGGGAATTCGGTGAGAAAATAATTCAATCAGAAATGTGTTTGGGTGAGTGGTGAAATTTTTGACCTAGTTAGGGGTCATTGTGTGAGAGCAAGATTATTGCGGTCATGATCTTTGGGTGGTATAGGAAAAGCAGCACCGCTGAAGCCTAGAATACTGAATCTATAGTTCTAAATGGCTGTTAATATTTAAAAACAATTCATACAAGCAGGAATGAATGGATATTTTTATAGATTGAAAACAAGCCGTCGCGACGTCGTTATGTGAAAGATCCGAGGTCAAATGCGGGGTCTTTGGGTGACAGTAATTCCCCAAAAAAAGGAGTCCGACTAGCATATAAAAGGTATCACCGGCAATGACCGGGGTATCAAATCTGAAGAGTGCCTCCATCTAGAAAGGGTGCGCTATCATCAAGTTTATTGCACTATTGATCCAACGTAGGTGATTAAAAGGGCATTTCGTGATACACAGCATCATCCCCCACTTTTCTCAAAAAAAGTTGAGATTTTTATATCACTGGAAACTCCTGGCTACATAATGTTTATGTACAAAAAAATTCTTGCACATTAATTCGTTTATCAAAGATATCGTGAAATTTGAATTTCATTCTCGTATCCCAACGAAATTAGAACACATTGTCTGTGGAGCAGTGCAATACACATAATCATGCATAACTCGCAAGCGCAAAATCGGAATCAACTGAAATTTTGGAAATAAGCTTTTTTCGTGGATATCTACTGAAAAATATCATAAAAAGAGGATGCTAGGATCACGAAATACTCCTTTAAATCGACATCATTTGTGATTGATGTATGGGGACTTGCATGGGTGCGTGTGCGTGGTGTGGTGAATTTGTAGAGTAAATCCCATTTCCTTGAATTAACTGTGGTTACATTTGATATGACAAGTATGACAAGTGAGCTGTTCGTCTTTATCTTGCAATCCAAATGAGTATTCATCCGTCAAACTTGAAAATCAGTGTCATGTAAATGCCATCTCGTTTCCTAGAAGAAAAAAACAATTTATGAATATTTAAATCATGACAGTTGCCAGCTTTCAAAGAATTTGAGATATTTAAATTTCATAACGAAAATGATCAAATTCACGTTTGCCATCGGCTACAGCGTTATGTTGTGCACCGCATACTTTGTTATGTTTATCAAGAAGGTGATGTATTGAAGATTTATTAAATTATCTAGCACATTGAAATTTAACAATTGGGGCGTAATGGAACACAAATATTACAGTTCCCAGTAAATGCAACGCATTTATACGGTACATTTACTCAATATTTTATGCGTGAAAGTATCATAGTAACATAAACATATATACATTACATAAAATGACATACAGTTTGTCGCCATGATATAAATGATATAATAGCAACACTACAATGATGCTAGTTTTTCAATGCGTGAACAATTATTATTTTGTCCAATTTGGTCGATTCATAATACGATGCGCCTCCAGTGTTTGCTGAGGGAGAGGTCAAAATACGCAGTGAATAATGGGAATATGTCGACATCCAAAACCCGATACAACATGTTACAAGCGAATGCGTAGTAAAACAGTAATTCACCGTTATAGTAGATCCAGTTTCTATCTGTTAATCACAAGTGATCCTTCGTGGAACTGTTTCCAACATTATTATCACATTCCCGTGAAAATTCAATGGCTGCTAAAACGGCGATGTCGACCCTGGAAAGAGCAACCGTTGGCGGCGCATCGTATTGTTAATCGCCAGAATCAGGGTTGTGAACAATTGCTTTGAACTTGCTTTACAACCAGTTTGTTCTTAGAGACACTGAAACAAAGCGGGTTACTGGTAACATTGCTTCATTTTATAGCTCCATGTATCATGCTCTTATTTGCTCAACATTTATTTCTGATGTTACATGGAAGTAGCAGTATACTATGCAAAAAAAATAAATTGAATAATTGTAATTTATAAGCACATGCAGCAACTAGTATGCTAATCACGAGTCACAGTTTAATTTGTGTTGATCGATCAATTGTATGTTGAATACACCAGTTGTCTTTTTATTGCAATTTGTACAGGAAGTTATCATTCGTCAGTGATAATGTGCAATAGGAGTTAATGGTCTTTGACCTATTTCTCATGTAACCTTGGCAAATAAAGATCCCATGAATGTAAACCATATCTTTATTTCAATTGTTATAATGTTAAGAGGAAAAATTTAACACCATGTTGCGGATGACACAAACATGACCTTTTCAGACACCCCCCAGTTTTTCGCAGAAAAAGGTTAATGACACGGCATGTGCTATTTAGCTCCGATATTCCTAGCAGATTGAACTGGAAAATATACACTTTAGCAAATGTTCATCATGTACCCATATTGACAATAATAATAATAATAATAATAATAAACAAAGATTTAATATAGCGCCCTATGCAGAAAAGCCTCAGGGCGCTTTACAGATAAAACAATGCAAAACCTTAAAAACTACCAAAAATAACTTAAACTTACACATGATACAACATGATAATATATACAAAATACAATAATATTACTATAACATGAGAATAGGCAAATTGTTTTTAAAATCAATACAAGTAGCAAGTAATATAAAATGTACAAATTAAAATACAAAATATGATATCATACAAAACACATTTGGTGATGTGACCGGCACATGAAAAAGCATGATAACCCAGGAGAGGAGAGGTTACCAGCACTTGCACTCTCAGCGAAGATCAACAGCATCTTGCTCCCATTGAATGGTAAGTTGGGCTGGGTGTTATTAAATGCACAATATAACATTATACATGAACAATAATACAAAGTATGGAAGTAAGCGAAATGTGACCGGCACATGAAGCGAGAAGTAACCCAGGAGAGGAGAGGTTACTAGCACGTGCACTCTCAGCAAGATAAAGGCAACAGCATCTTGCTCCCATTGAATGGTAAGTTGGGCTGGGTGTTAATTGCACATTATAAAGTAACAAATAAACAATAATATAAAGCATGGGGTTTAAGCGAATGTGACCGGCACATAAGGCGAGAAATAACCCAGGAGAGGAGAGGTTACTAGCACGTGCACTCTTCAGCAAGATCAAGGCAACAGCATTTTGCTCCCAAAGATGGTAAGTGGGCTGGGTTTAAATAATTGCACAAAGCGAATAGATACACAAAAATACAGCATTACTGATCCTGATGAAAATACATGGTAAAAAGATGCGTCTTGAGCTTGGACTTGAAAACGTCGACAGATGAAGCACTTACATGCTTAAATTTTACCAATTTATGTAAAAAGGATTATCGAATCTCGCTTAAAAAACCTTCATGCAATATTTAGAACAGAACAGTCATGGTTGCTATTCGTATTTTGCCCTTCAGAAACTTGCAACGAGAAAATACCTTGTACAGGGTGTCCCAGAATGATTTACACCGGGAAAGTTGTATTTTTGTAGGTATGAAGGGCATTAATATTGGCAGTGTTGTTTTAAATTCTATAATTTACATATATTTAGCTTTCTTAGGAATTTTATATTTTAGAAATTGGACGTGTTTAATAGAAGTTACAGGATATTGCGTAAAAATGGTGAATTCCAAGTTTTGACAAAACTACCTATTTTGAAAACCTGTAAAATTACTAACCGTTCAGCACAAAGTTATTTGGAAAATGTTATGCAGTAATTTCTTGTGTCCTGTTCTTACTTCTACTAAATAGTTGATATCTATCGATTATTTATGATGTTAAGAAGCCATTCTTGTATGGAATAAAGGATTTGTTACGCTTGAGTCTTTCTTTGGCGGCAGTTTTGAAGACAATTATTTCAGCGTGTGAGTTTCATCATTTGAAATGCCGGCAGAGATGACTTTTTCATAAAAGTATAGAGAAGGTTCGTCCTTAGTGTCACAGCATGTATTTATGTCCACAATACATGTATATTGGCAAACCCACCCCTACATAACGGAGAAGATTAAAATTCACTGCGGAGGATCCTTAAGGAAATTATATCCTCTGTAATAATGACATTTTTGGGTAAAAATTGTGGTAAAAATCACATAAAAAGTACGTTTTTCAACCTAAATATCTGAACTCTAATTGAAATGTTTCACTTAATCCCATATCAAAAATTATTCAGCGTTGCAAGCTCTACATCTGTGCCAAAATTTTGCCATATTGCGATGGTGGATAAAGGATCCGCCTTTGCGCTGTAAATTACACACATGCAGTTTTCGTCCATTTTCAGTAATAGCAACGTCACGCCAAAACGAATCAAGCTATGTCCATGAAAGTCACAGAATAAGTAGGAAATATATGTGTCATTGTATTGCACTTATTAAAATTAGATACACTGTTGACTATATACTTTTGATATTTTGTTCAAACACGGTATTAATCATTCTGGGACACCCTGTATGTGCAAGAATCAGTGTTCCTAACATTTGTTAACGATAATTCAACTGTTGGTTTACAAATTCAGCACATTTAGAGTGGTTATCAATTAGGTTGCAGTTTATCATATGGCTATTAAAGTTGACGTCACAGAACCAATTGGTTATTTATAGTTTGAAATGTCCTGCAGAAGTCTATATTTGGTAGATTGCAGCATATCATCAGTCAATGTAAGAATTAACCATCTCGATTTATGTCACAATACGCTTAATATGTTTGCAACACATCACAATATGATGCAACAATTCAAATTCAGGTTGGTCATAAAAATGATGTTATTTCTTTCATTATATCTCAAATCCGGGTTACTCGCAATGTGTTTGTTTGCTTGTTTTATTCTTCATGCCCTGCAATTCAGTCTTGTGACGCAGTTGAAAATATTATAAACAAAAATGTTATCTTTAACAGCGGAAATAGACTGCTTAGAATTCCGTAGAGCGTTTTTGCACCAACATATTATAAACTGCTCAAATAAAGAAAGTCCGCAGTCATGTAACCCGTCCTACACCAAAACCTGATCTTGTTGTGAAAATTTGATTGATACGGTTGTGTGCAGAATCTTGTTAGCTCTAATTTGATACCAAATTTGATACCAAACACTCAAAAGTGACGAAGACTGATACCAGTTTATGGCATTTGGTGCATTTTCAAAAGTTGCAAATCAAAACGATAACGCGGTCAAAATTGCTTAGCGTGGCAATGTGGTCAAGCTTGCTTGCCCACGATGAACCCATGTCGACTATCCCAAGTGCGCGCTTTATTCAATTGTTAATTTAAAACGCATGGATTGCTACAGTGCTTTACTGATGAATACTAGGGCACGATGCGATCGATATGACCTAGCGGTTGTTTCGGGCTATGTCAATGGTCGCGCTGTGCCATTCACCACTACAGCTCCGCGTGGTCCATTTTAATTTGCAACTTTTGAAAATGCACCAAATTTCATATACTGGTCTCAATCTCTCTGAATTTAGAGTTTTTGGTGGCAAATTTGGTATCAAGTTGGAGCTAACAAGATTCTGCACACGACTTTATACACGATCAGATTTTGCTGTAGGACGGGTTACATGACTGCGGACTTCCTTTATTTGAGCAGTTTATGTTGAATATTAGCCATCTTCTCTTCCATTGTTTTATTACCAACACATAAAATAAATTTGGCTACTTCCGTTTCACTCCAATTACCGATGTCTTATAGGTCTTACGGCAGTTTGTTTCATTCAATCCCTTGAGATTTTTGTAACCTACTTTTTAGTATCCAATATCGGGGTTAAGCCATTCAGTGTTCCCAGCGAAAGTATAAAAGATAAAAAGTGTGTATAAATTGCGTGTTAAGTCATTAAATTTGTCATTATGATTGAAACGAAATTTTGGCAAAATAGGAAGAAAACAGCAGTATTGACGAAGTTGAATCACCTTTCAATTAAATGTCGCTAACTTAAGTAGAGAAATTACAGATTCATGTAAAAGTCGTATTATGTTTTTAATAAACGGCTTTCGGCTTTTGTAAGCACATCAATTACACTAACAGAGGTGCCAAAATCTGAAGAAGTCATTTAATTAGGGCTGATAACACATCTTTAATTTACAAGTCATTATCAACGCATTGTACTTGATTAAAGATGACGTAAAATAAAAAATATCTTCTAACAACTTACTTTTGCTCGTGATTGTAATGTAACTTCATATATAACTCAATCTGAAACACGATACGAAGCACAATCTAACAATGTTTCTTTACCAGAAACAATAAAATTCCATGGCCATTTACTTGCTTTGGTAGAAATAGAGATAGGAGGTAAAATTGGATGCGTTTGTATCTTCTATTAAAGTGCAATTTTTTTACCATTATTCTGTTACATGTATGCAGACATTGTTTTTTCAATGTTTGTTGCATTCAGAAAAAGACGGATTATCAACAAATCATAAAAATCACACAAAAAATCAACAACAACAACAACAACAGCAGCAGCAGACAACAAATTTTAAAATGATTACAAAAAGTTAGGTAATTCAGAGTATACATGTATGATCATGCAGCCATTATCAAAAACAAAATAAAGCTATTAAAGGTCTAACCTCCATATTTACGGAAATGGGAGTTCTTTTTGCAATTAAATATTCTCTTCCCCTATTTTTCTTAATGTTGGCCTTAACGCTAATAGCATTGTTTTTTGTTTTGCTCACATGATACTTAACACATAGAATTAATCACCAGGGACATCAAACATTTTGTCAAAAACTGAAATTGAAAAATTGATATCATGCTTATATTGTGATCATCATTCATCACCACCTGTTCGTAAAGTGGCATTGACAATTCATTAATACTTAAGATAAACGCATTCAAATGATAACACGTTTGACGTGCCGAATCGTTAATTTAAACGAAACCACTAAGGATTTTTGGTAAAATATTTATTTCTAAAAGATATATCACAAAAAATATATAGCTGCTTGAAACAATGTGATTTATATCTACAGCGTTAACAATTCTTCAAGGTCGATTCTTGATAAGGTACTATTTTTTCGAACAACTACTAAGTAACATCGTGAACAGGTGCACGAGGCAACTGCTTTCCGATGCGGTTTGCTGAATACCTAAAGTAAACCCTTAAGAGTATAGTATTTTATAATTATTCATAGCTATAATGAAAGTAAGACGATTTAATTACTGCACTTAATGCCTGAATGTTTAATGAAATTCAGCATGCATCGCAATGTATTTGCGTCAGCCTTGATAAAAAAACATAATCTTGGGAGATTGGTCGTGAGCACCTTCAGAATTTCGAAGCTTAGATTGACCCTTACGCGCATTCAATCGCATTTTAATTTTGGGAACCTGTTAAATCTGGTAATATACACCCTTAGTACTTCAAAAAATAGATATTATTAAATCCCAGAGGGGTGGTTAATAGGTTCTCTTACATCCTCAACTAAAAGCAATTAAAAATATCAATATGGAAAATTGATGTGCATTTGCGCGAAATTCATATCATTGAATTCCCGGTTGATTAAGCGAATACACAAAAGTACATAAAAGCAAAGTTAATCTGTACATGCAGAACGATTTCATGAAATCTAATATTCATGAATATGTTAGTTTATGTTCGTTTTTCTTATTTCGTACAATTCGTATTAAACTTAATGGTAAATTTGTGCATGATTGATATTTTCTTCACCAAAACTGTATTTTTCTCGCCCACGTAAACTTGTAATATCTTCATGTAAATGCCAAAAGTTTTACTTTGGATGTAGGCAGATATTTCTAATTCAGTGAATATTTGTAGGCATACCTAAATGGCAGACGACAGAAAGTTTTTAATCAACCTGCTTCCCGAATGCAAAACGTAGTATCTGCCAGTATAGAGCATAGAGGAAACTGTCATTTTACTTGGGAGTCGAAAATTATCTACATGACCTAATTAATTTGAAATTTATTGCAACAATTCAATCAATAACTGCATTATATACAATTATTCTATAACCCTCGTATAAAATTCAGTGCATGTTATACATCATAATGTTCCATAACATGTATTTTGGAAATACAATTTGCATGATTAACCCAAGTTATTAAACTTATTCTCACGTAGCAATTTACATTAATCAGACACCATTAATATAGTGCTGCATTATATACATTAGATAATCAGGTTTTGAACGCTTTCCTGTAAGCTAAAATAACATCAAAACTATCCACATTAGCGATTGATGTATTACTGTATATATCAGATGTACAATGCATTTAAATGTGATTTTTTTTTTAAAATTTAGGTGTAAATTATCAAATATTTGCTGTGATAATTATTAGTGGAAGCTAATAACAAATATTGCATGAATTTTTCAATATTACGCTGCAACATTTGTGATATTAACCATGTTTTACTCTTACAAACGCGTTAATGTTAATAATCTGTAAACACTTACGTTAGCCTTCGTATTAAATAGTCCAGAATTTACTTTCTAGAAACCTGTCATGTCTGTATGTTGGATACACAATTTCAGCTGCAGAACTTGAGGTCACCTTTAGAGCTTGTGGAATGGGTGTCACTGAACTACACAATAATCAGATAATGCAAATGAAACCATTTTCGCGGGCTTTCGGTAATAGGGTAAGAATTCGTAGACGAGTGTCCTGTCGGCAATACTATGCCGGACTATACTATTTGAGCTGATAATGAAACACATTCCGTTACATACAAATATACCAGCAAACACAAAAATGTTGTTATTAAACGTTATAAACATGGTAAAACACATTTTTATTTTATTCAAAACGTTTTAAAACAATTATATAGATGTCAGATTATGAGGTCATGAAAACGTTTTACAACGTTTTTATATATAAGAACACTACAACAACATTTTTAAAATGTTGCCAAAATGTTATTGTAAAATATTTTTGGCAAACATTTTTAACTCTTAAATAACAGTATGTTAGGATGTTTTGCATGAAGTTTTTGGAACGTTATTAAAACGTTTTGTACCCTTTATATAACACGACAATAAAACGTTTCAATAAAATGTTCGTGTTTGTTGGGATATTAACATGTTCATTTAGTCGCTCATTATGTGCAAATCACAAGGGCAAGGTATATTTCTTTGTTTCATGAAATGAGGGGAACCAATAAATATGTATGCATGTATTTTTAAGTATACTCATTATACCTTTGCAGAACACAATAGGACATAATTATTGGGCATTTACTTACACTGGGCATTAAAGTATCACAGAACTGGTGCAATGTGCTACGATACCGGGGAGTATATGCATTTATCAAATTCAACTCTCATCGATAATCATAAATCTGTGTTTTGTTTTTTTTATCTTGCAGGTCAATAAGACCTGATTTAAGTTCCTCTGTTCCACGATGTGCATTATCCAATCGAAATTATATTGAAGTTTAAGAATGAACTTTGAGATTGGTATGTAAGGTATATAAGTGAGAATTGTTGTTGTGATTTTTTACAGAATACTTGTTCTTGAGAACACGTTAAGCAACGAAGGGACAGTGGAGTGCTGCCACAGGCATAGGTATGAACATTTCCCGTGAGAAATCTACAGTAGACAACTATTGGTAAAGAGTAACAGCTTACGACGCGTGACAAGAGGCGATAAAAAGAAATGAGGTAACATGAAAAGATAAGAGATGAAAAAGCCAAAGGCAAGATTGTCTACGCACATGAGATTTTTGTAATGTCTGCAAACGGGGAATGAGATAAGGATAAATTGAAAAAGGTTTTCACATGTAAGCGCTTTTTAGCTGACATATAGCTCTCAAATTTAGTGAGCGACACTAAAAAGCTACATAACCTTGACTGTTACACACAATTCATATGATATGTTTACCGAAGGTTTTTATCATCATTCTTCTATTTCAATGAAAGGAATCAAATATGGTAAAATTATATTCTTACCCTTTTCATTATTCAGGAAAGTAATTACGACGAATTCTTACCCTACATAACCTTGACTGTTAAACACAATTCACATGATATGTTTACCGTAACGTTTTATCATCAGGTATTCTTATATTTCAATTTTAAAGAAAAGAATCAAATATGGTAAAATTATATTCTTACCCTTTTCATTATTCAGGAAAGTAATTATGACGAATTCTTACCCTACATAACCTTGACTGTTACACACAATTGACATGATATGTTTACCGTAAGGTTTTATCATCAGGTATTCTTCTATTCCAATGTTAAAGAAAGAATCAAATATGGTAAAATTATATTCTTGCCCTTTTCATTATTCAGGAAAGTAATTACGATGGATTCTTACCTTTTCATTATTAAGTACGACGAATAGCGATGAGTGACCTTGTTTTAATTGCTTATACAGAATATCAGTAAAGAACCTGGACGTGAAAAACGTTTGTAACTGAGATATATTTAAATTTATATAAGTGTGAGTGTGGGCATGGCGGGTTGTGTATGTGCAGTGCTGAGTACTAATTTGTCCCAATACGCCTAACCTATGGGCGTCCAAGATGCAATCTAAGAATTTCGCGGTAGACTTAAATCGACGAATCAAATGGCCATGCAGAAATCACAAACAGCCAATCAACTTAAGGGGGAATAATACCCTGATTTTCATCAGTACCCCTCTTCTTTTTTTTCTTGCAAATTTATGAACTACATAAATATGTTCATCATCTCATGTCCTAAACTTATAAAATATCTCTACCTACAAAGTGATTTTAAACCATTTTAGTATATCATTTTTACTCAATATTGTGCCTCACTCATAACAAAACATAATTTATTCTATTGAAATAGTACTTGAATAGAATAAATTATATCCTTTGTTATACCATCTTCAGACTTGTGATCAACTACGGTATATCTCTTCCTCAATGAATGGTATAGGCACTATAGCAAATTTAATACTATCATGTCTCTATCATGTGTTGTTTGGAAAAGAGATTTCTATAAGGTTATAGGTCATCATAGGTCAGGTTATATGTCACCTGGTTGAGGTCAAATTTTACCCCATTTTGTATACACATGTGATATATCAACATAGCTGCAATGAGGCATCAATTTTGATATTTGGTCTAGTTTGTCTTTTTACTGGATATATAATGCTATGATGGACAGAATAACATTTCTTGGGAATGGATGTAAATGGTGAGTACAATTTAGATTGGTTTGTCCAATCCATTTCAACTAGACAAAGGTAAAATTGGTACCAAAATCACAAAAATGAAGCTTACGAAAACCTACCTAATCTGATGGTATAGGTGAAGAGAAATGCAATTTTTTCAACATAACTGTAGTTTGGTTGTGGAAACTTTTTACCTGCTTAATTAGGTTTCAGTGAAAGAATGTCGCTAGTTAAAAATACAAAATATAGCTTAACATTGAAAATAGAATCATTTTAACCAGTTCGTTTGTTGATAGGTGTGGAGCACTGAAAATCACCAAGTTCATGAAGTCATCATGAACCATTTATTCCCATTTTACATATCAACATTATTTCTCTAATGCGTTTGCAACATGTATCCAAAATTTTAACGAATCCGTTGATAGTAAGCTTTCCAAAATGAAGTGAATTTAAAACATTGGTGATGTACCACCTTTTGGCTTCTACTTGTTAAAGCATGTAAGCTACATTGATACCGATGCCACCAATAGAACGAGAAGATTTGCCCCTTCATTTTGCATACTACTTTGTCCAATGTTTTTTTCTCATTTCTTCACAAAATGCAAAAAAATGCGAAAAAAATTCAATGGGTGTAGTACCCCCTTAAGCGTATTCAATTACTGGCCAATTAAATCTTACACGCATCAGATTTTACATGTACAATATTGACCATTTTGGATGGCAAATAGCTTCTATGACGCCTAAGATAATACGCCTAATCTTGGACGTCCAAGTTGCAATTCGACCAAAATGTACGACGGACGCTTGATACATTATTCTATAATATGATTCTCTTAACATTGATCAATTTAATATCTTTCAATATTATTTAATCATAACAAACAATTATGGCTGATCCTGATCTTGCTCACCAGTGCACATCAACGTATTATGGGCCCCGTTACGTGTATTTAGTTATTTCAATAAGCGGTATAATAAGTTGAAGCGTGTTGAAGTGTTTTATACACAATATTTTATGTTGTGTTTTGAAGTGTTTATACAATTTTTTTCTTGCATGAAATAATTTTTATCTTATTTTAAAGACAGCGTTGGACGTGCAGTTTGACATCGGCGGTATATCTGTATATAGGAGCTAGAAGGCAAGATTGCATACGCTCGTGAGATTGTTGAAATGTGATGTCTGTAATACTTACGAAATGTGCAATGGCGTTGTTTCCCGTGATGTGTTTTCCGTGACATGCATGCGACACATAGAGTGTGTCATTCAAAATAGAACATTGTCAATATAAAATCAATACAGGTATAATGTCTGCAACTTTCACATTGAAGGGAACTCGATCATGTCGATGAGAAAACAATTTAAACAGATGTCTTTAGGTGAGAGGTAGAATTTGTGACCTAATTTAAGGGTTATTGGGTGAGAGCAAAAATGATTGCAGTCGTGGTTTTTGGGAGGTATAGGAAAAGCAGCACCACCGAAGCCTAGAATACTGAATCTGTAGTTCTAAATGGCTTTGTATATTTGAAAAAACAAGTCATGGAAGCAGAAATGAATGGATATTGCAATGAAATTGAAAACAAATAGTCGTTATATGACAGATCTTAGGTCAAATGTGGGGTTTATGGGTGACAGCAATACTTCAAAAAAGGAGAATCTGAAGGATGCGCTATCAACAAGTTTATTGCACTACTATAACCGACGTACATGTTATTCATTCAATCGACATCGTTTGTGGTTATATGAGACTGAAGTGTCGGTGTTTTAAGGGGTGCGTGTGTGTAGTGAAAACTACAAAATGATGAAGTACACAAGATGAAGCACAAAGAAAGTTACTTCTAACTTTATTTCCTCTATTGTGTTGACGTATGTTTTTCTTTTTAGGATCTCTACTGGTGATTTATTTGTCTTGTGTGCCCGCTAGCCGATGCATACTTCAGACGTCCATTCTAAAGATGCGGCGTTGTTCATAATAGACCGATACGTACTTACATGCGTAATTTGTGTGAAAAGGATATGCAAAGCAATCTAGAATTAGTAAATCTCGCTTGATTTGATTGCCTCTTACTGCTAGTCTATATATCAAAGATGCAATTACCAGTAAATACTATCAATACTTTGCGTCAGCTGATGCGATAACTATCATGTAAATGCCCATTAAGGGTAGACGAGGTATTGTTGGTCGAAGTAACCTAAAAATAGATTTTCATTATCTAGATCAATATATTATTTAAAAATAATAACACCTTGATGTTTTGCAAAAATTCATTCTACAAATCGTATATTCTGCAAACATGCTTAATTTATTGCTGTTAATCAGTTATGTACGTTCTACAAAAGTGTTGTTGTTTCAGCCCTCTTTACAACGTAACTCAAGAACCGCAGCACCTATAAAAGTATATCTGTGATATTTTAATTCTTCTACACACTTGCTATGAATTGAGCAATACAGTTTTTGCCAAAGCTCACTACCATTCGTAAGATGCTGTGAACTACCAAATCACAACAGTTTAAAATAATTAATAACCTTAAGGGCTGGGGTATGAACGTTTGGACAGTATTTATTTTGGGACATTAGAGCACATCAGACATATCGAATTACATTCTGAATACGAAGAATATCATTCTGATATCAAATAATTTTGATTTTTTGAAATTCGCAATTTAATACACATTTTATGGCAAATCATTAAAAATTGATATTTTTGATATTTAACAGTAGTTGAAGTAAACTTTGTAAATCTGATGATTTATACTTAAAGTGTATGTAGGTGGGATGAAAAGCCGACGATCAATTGAAAATTTTGACCTTCCGTATTGAAGATATGGATTTTTTTCCCAAACCACCAAAAAAAAATTAGGTCTTTTTGGGAAAAAAATCCATATCTTTAATACGAAAGGTCAAAATTTTCAATTGACCGTCGGCTTTTCCTCCCTGCTACATACACTTTAAGAATATATCATTAGATTTATATAATTTACTTCGAGGACTGTTATATATCAAAATTTGAAAAATATCAAATTTTTATAATTTGTCATAAAATTTGTATTATATTGTGATTTTCAAAAATGACAATTATTTGATATCAGAAAGACATGCTTCGTATTCAGAATGCAATTCGATAGGTCTGAGGTGCTCTCATGTCCCACAAAAAAACTGTCGAAACGCAATAAACGCTCATTTTAGATCCCTTAAGAGCGATTAAGTTCAGGAATTTGTTGGTAAAATATCCAAAAGATATATCACAAAACAAGATATAGCTGCTTGAAGCAATGTGATTTATGTCTTCAGCGTTTACAACTATTCAAGGTCGATTCTGATTAGGTACTTGTTTATTTTGGAACAACACGACGCTTCGTGATGCGGTCTGCTCGATCACACAAAGTATACCCTTATTTGTGCTTGATAATTTTTTTTCTAACATATAAGGCATAATGTTGTGATTGCTGGAGACTCCCTTTAAGAGTATATTATATTCATAGGTATAGTGACAGTAAGACGAATTTGTTTCACTGGACTTGAATTTTTCATGAAATACAGCATGCATCGCAATGTATATTCAGTCTTGAAAAAAGTATCATACTCTTGGGAGATTGGTCGTCAGAATTTCAAAGCTTTATTGACCCTTGTGCGCTATAGAATCACATTTTAATTTTAGGAACCTTCAAATCTGGTAATAGACACCCTTAGCACTTCAAAAAATAGGTGTTATTAAATCCCCGAGGAGGTGCTAACATATCATTCAATTCCCAGTTGTTTAAGTGAATACACAAAATTAAGTATTATGTTTCTGCTGCAACAGAACAAAGCTAGCATTATATGTACATACAAAAAGAGGATTTCATGAAATCGAATACTCATGAATATGTTAGTTTATGTTAAATTTCGTACAATTCTTATCAAACTCATTTTCCACTTGACTGGCCGTGTATGCGTAAAGTTGTGCATGATTGATATTTTCTACACCAAAATAGCATTTTCCCTCCCACGTAACCTTGCAATATCTCCCACTAAATGCCAAAAGGTATACTGTGTTTTTCGTTGGATGTAAACAAATATTTCTAATTAAGTGGTAGTCATACTCGTACCTAAATCCCAGACAGCAGAAAGCATTAATCAATCTGCTTCCCGGATACAAATCGTAGTATCTCCTGGTAAGAGACAAAGAAGATACTGCGTCATTACTTGGGATGGTCAAATTATCTAAATGACATGGTTAATTTGGAATTCATTGCAACACTTCAATCAACAATGGGCCAAATATATGCAATGTATAACCCTCGTATAAAATCCCGTGCATGTCACAAATCACAATATTCCTTAACATGTATTTTGGGAATAGCATTTGCATGATTAACCAAGTAAAACTTATTCTCACGTAGCATGTTTACGTTAGGCAGAAATTACTTAATTACTTTTTGACAATTGGGAAAAGATTACAAACTCTGTTACACATTTCTTGTGTTATCTTCTAATCGTCACAAAAATATCAGAGAATGGCTTATCTAATAAAATTGTGTAACTTAACTTTAACTTTGATTTTGATCGACCTCAGATTGATTTAGCTTGATCGCATCACATATAATAATATATATGACTAGATTTCGCGGTTCTCGGATTGGGTGGTTCTTGTGACTATCTCTGATTACCCATTACCCATATAGGCCTACTTGCCCCGACCTTTTAAACTACTATGATATAGGCCTACGTCTCTCAATGATCATAATCAACTTAGTAGTTTTGTAGCTGTGATGCTTACTTGGCTGTAATCTGGAAACCCATCGTTCGCCTCTTTGCATCCCGGAAATAATCATGTTCTGCTACTAATAGGCTTCTGCACGTGTGCCGTGTTGATCCGATGAGATGCACCTGCACGATTAACCACACTGTAATGCTTTCCGATGCTCGCACTGCGCCTACGCGATAGCGCATCGCGCGCACGCGATATCGCACCGCGAGTACGCGATAGCGAGCCACGCACACGCGATAGCGCGCGGACAGAGGTACGGACGGACACGCCATAATTAGTATTATGATATATTTGTTCATTTGAAAAATCTGCCCTACGAAACTATTAAATAGAGAGCACTTTTTTCTATGTGGCCTCCCTACTGTTAGATAATCAAGTTTACAAACGCTTTATTGCAAGCTAAAGTAACTTCAGCATACACTTAAAAGTGTACAATTATCAAATATTTGTTGTGCCAATGAGTAAATAAATTTGAGGAAGCTAATCACAAATATTATATGGATTTTTCAATATTACGCTGCAACATTTGCGATTGACTCTACAAACGTGTGTTAAAACTTTTTAATACGTAAGTAAGCCTTTGTATTAAATAGTCCAGAATTTACTTTCCAAAAACGGTGATTTAAACGTTACAAAACTGTTCGAGGGACGCACTGAGCAATTTATGGATGGCGGAAACCTTCAAAATACGCCTAAGAATACGCCTAAGAATACGCCTAACCTTAGGCGTCTAAGATTCAATCTTAGACGTCTAAGATGCATTCTTAGGCGTCTAAGATGCAATCTTAGGCGTCTAAGAAATTCGTGGTAGACTTAAATCAACGAATCACAGGACTAGAAATCCCAAACAACCAATCATCTTAGGCGTATTCAATTATTGACCAATGAAATCTTAGATGCCTAAGATTTTACACGCCTAAGAATTCTTACACGTCTAAGATTGACCATTTGACCGTGACTAGTGATGGACGGTATCGCAAATTCGATCAAAACGGACGCTGTGCGTTGGAGAATATTTCGAACAATGGCTGGGTGGTGTGTTTTAATAAACTCGTTTTTCTCCCATAGCCACCCGCGTCAATCCCAGAGAGAAAGGGGTGATGGGGTGGGAGGAGGATAGGGTACATGTTCTCCCACCTTTCGGCACAATGGCCCATTGTTTTGTTCTTTTCAGCCACTTTTTGACAATTCAGGCGGAACAATGTATTTTTACATAATAGGCTTTTTTTCATTTGAACATAATCTAGCAGTTGATGTTGTTGTTGCAAACTTTAATTTGTTTTAAATATTTTGTTTTTCTGATGACTTGCAGTTAATGTAAGATTTCTATTTGTATGGCTATAGTGTAAATGTTGATGATAATGATGATGATGATGATGATGGTGTTGTTGTTGTTGTTGTTGATGATGATGACGACGAAAACGACGTTGTTGACGTTGTTGATGATGATGATGATGATGATGATGATGATGATGATGATGATGATGATGATGGATAATACAAATGATGTCAGATGATTATTAGAGTCGTGGTGGTGATGATGATGGCAGTGATGAGGGATTAAATTTAGTATGAAATTTTCACCCCCGCACCCACCAGTCAATGTTGTTTTGATAATGAGATAGGAACGGACTAGTATTGGCTCCAACATTGATTGGGGGAGGGGGTTGCAAGCAATATGAAACATTAATGTTTGCCACTCATGTTACTCGTAATATTTACACAAAGAGCACGTGTCTATGGTGTCACCCTGCTCACTTTTTATGTATGTTTTTTCTTAACACGTATGCTATGACTGAGCCACTACACAGTTAAGAGACCTCGATACCTCCATTCAACAAGAAAGTAACCTGACGGTGTAGGGTATGATGCGTTTGATACTGCACACACATTATAAGGTCAAACAACTATGTCTTTATAATCCGAACAGCGTGTGACATATTTTCGCCAAGGCCAAATCGTCTTTTATAATTGAAGAGATCAGATATGCATAATTTCAGTCTGCAAAGTGCAAGAAGACAAGAGGTCAAATTTTCTATGTTAAAAATAGAATCATGGAGGTATATAAATATATGCTAGGCATGTTTGTTCCTCTTTGTTGTTTGTGTATTAATTTTCATCATCATCATCATCATCATCATCATCATCATCATCATCATCATCATCATCATCGTCGCCGCCGTCATCATGCTCATCAACATTAATACCTGACTACTACTAGCCACACCAAAACAGCACACCAAACCAACGAAAATAAAATCAAACCAATTAATCAATTTTGCTGCAAGTCCTCAGAGAAAATCACATTGGTGATACCGTCCATCACTAAAATATCAATCTTAGACGTGTAAGAATTCTTAGGCGTGTAAAATCTTAGGCGTCTAAGATTTCATTGGTCAATAATTGAATACGCCTAAGATGATTGGTTGTTTGGGAATTCTGGTCCTGTGATTCGTTGATTTAAGTCTACCGCGAATTTCTTAGACGCGTAAGATTGCATCTTAGACGCGTAAGATTGCATCTTAGACGCCTAAGAATGCATCTTAGACGTCTAAGGTTAGGCGTATTCTTAGGCGTATTCTTAGGCGTATTTTGAAGGTTTCCGCCATCCATAGCAATTAAACCGCATCGTGCATATTAAAACGTCGTATTTAGCAACATCAGGATAGTAATTGGAATAAGTAGTTGCTTTCCACAGATGGTAATAACTGGATCAGCAAACTCGTGGCAGAAAAGGGCATATCAAAAAAGAACAGTTAATGACAAAGTAGAACAGTGACCACAAAATATACCTCACTGGAAATTTGTACCAGAAAAAACATTACTTGGAAAATTACTGGAGCCGCGGATAGGTTGGAAGCTTAATCAAATCTAGCAACAAGATAACACTAGAATCCCGAAGAACCTTTTAACTTTTACACTTAAAATAATGTTGAATATATGTTGGGTATACAATTTCAACTGCAGCACTTGAGGTCAACTTAGAGCTATATTTGTGGAATGGGTGTTACTGAACTATACAATTGGAAATGAAACCACTTCAGGTATTAGTGTACCAGAACTCATGTCTGTACTCCTAGACGAGTGTCCATCTCTTTGGGCAATACTCTGCTGGACTATTTGAGCTGATAATGTAAAACATCCCGTTACATGTGACTATTGTCTTATATGAAAATTTTTTTTTTTTATTTCATGAAATGAAGGGAACCAATAAATGTTGGTATATATTTTTAAGTATACCTATTATACCTTTGCAGGACACAATTAGGTCAGATTATTGGGCACTTACTTACACTGTGCGTTTACTGCGATAGAAAAGAGTATCACAGAACTGGCACGTGTTGTTGCAACAAAGTAGTATACCCCGGGCGGAAGGCATTTAACAAAATAATTTCTCATCGATAATCAGAAATCTGTTGCGGTTTTTTTTAATCTTGCATGTCGTTATGGGCTCGAATAGCGAAGTTTTCACTCATTTTGTGGCCTAAAACCACATCAGACATCAAATTACATTTTAAATACGAGGAATAATTTTTTGACATTCGCGATATAATACACATAGCAAATGTTCAAAAATTGATATTTTTGAAATTTAACAGTCCTCGAAGTAAAGTTTATAAATCTATTGATATGCACTTAAAATATATGTAGCTGGGATGAAAAGCCGATGATCAATTGAACATTTTGACATTTTGATGATATACCTCACCCTCCCCCCGAAAAAAGAAGACAGTTTTGGTGTTTTTGAAAACGTCGTTATCCGAGCCCTTAAGGCCTGATGTCTTCTCTATTGTGATGTAGATTATACATTTGGAATTACATAAAGAATAAACTTCACAAGTGAGAATTGTTGTTGTGATATTTTTAGAGAATACTTGTCTTGAGAACACGTTACAGGTCAGCTCTATTGCAAAAAAAAGTTTATCTCTATTCGAAGAGATTAATTATTACATTACAAGTTGACACTCGCGTGTTTTTATGCGTATTTCTCCAGAAAAAGGAGAAATTGTGTGGGTAAAGTTCAGCCTCGTACGTGTTCTTCCCCCGTTTGAAGCGTACGTGTTCTTCCCCCGTTTGGCTGATGACGTAGGTAAATGAAGCGGACACTATATCATTCTCTCATTTACTTGTGTGACAAGTTTGACATTAGCAACAATAAGTTGTACTATTATTTATCATAACAATGCTGCATAACAATATGCAGACTATTCTTCTCATTTCGGAAACAAAACAGTATTGTTACTATGCGTTTGCTTTGTAATATTTCATCCAACTGATATCGCACAGGGAAATCAGATACATGAGTTTGTGGACGTTTATCATGTTTATATACTAGTCTCAGATGATCATGATGAAATTTTAAGCTCAAATTATTTATTTATTTTTTAGGCCTAATATTTCTCATGATATTGATATACATATGAATTGTAATATCACAATATATTTTTTTTAAAGCGGCTGATTTTATCCATATGTTTAAAAACCATTAAATTTGTAATACTTAATTTAGAGGGTTTTTCTTCTGTGAACAACAACAGTATACGTTCTGTCCATTGAGAGCGTTTATAGTCCCTTTTCTCTAAGCAGGCACATCTTATTTCATGACGTCACCTTTTTTCTAGGCCAAATCTGTCTCGTTCGAAGGAACTCGCCGCTTTTAAGTTGGTTTTTGCGGAATATCAATTTTAAACGTTTTATTTTCTCAAAAAGGGAGTAATTTTCATTGTCCTATTACCTTGCCAATGATATGATGTTGTTTTTGCAATAGACCTGCCCTTTAATAAACGAAGGGACAGTGGAGTGCTGCCAGAGGCTTAGGTGTGAGCATTTCCAATGAGAAACCTGCAATAGACAACTATAGGGAAAAGACTAACAGCTTATGACGCGAGTACAAGAGACGATAAAATGAAATAAGGTAACATAAAAAAGAGAGAAGAAAAGGCCAAAGGCAAGATTGTCTGCACACATAAGATATTTGAAATATCTGTAAACGGGGAATGAGACAAGGACCAGTTGAAAAAGGTGTGTTCACGTGTAAGCGTTTCTTAGCGGATATAAAGGTATAAAATTTAGTAAGCGACACTAAAAACCTACATAACCATGGTATGTTTACGGTAAAGAGTTATCATTAGATATTCCTTTATTGCAATGTTAAAGAAAAACACCAAACATGGTATCAAAGTGTATTCTTTCCCTTTTCATTATTCAGGTACATAATTATGACAATTGATAGTAATAGTAAAAGCCACCATATCTTTAATCCCAGTAAACACAAAATTTTTTTTGATATCATCCGCAAAAGGTTATAAAAGGTTGTCAGAAAGCGTTTAAATGTCGGGTTATATGAAGGGCATATGAAGGGCATAAAACGTTTTTGTAACATTAAAAACATTTTAATACCCTACTGCAAATATTCAAACATAATATTTAAGTGTTGACAAAATATTTGGCAAAAGATGTTTGCAAAAACTAGTTTACAATAACATTTATAAACATTTAGAAAATATTCTGTAGTGTGTTTTCATACAAAACGTTTTAAGACGTTCGATAACCTTTATATAACCCGACATTTAATGTTATTAAACCAAAACCCAAAATATAACTTGTTTCAAACGTTTAAAAAAAGTTTTTGTGTTTGCTGGGATGACCTTGTTTTCATTGCTTATTAACACAGAATAATTATCAGTGAAGCACATGGGCGTGAAAAGGTATGTTTACTCTGGACTAAACTATTAATTTCAGTGTCAAAGATCTAACGAGTCAAACGAAACCAAACGCTTCTAATTGATTCGTCATTGTTTGTAATTGAGATATAGTTATATGAGTGTAAGCGTGGGGCATGGCAGGTTGCGCTGTGTAGAGTTGTAATTTTTCTAGTATATCCAGGGTCTGGATAATGCACCCTATCACCAGGTTTGTTGTTCTACATTTCACATCTACAATCAAAACAAATCGGTTGAGAATATCTAAATGAAGATGTCAAATTCAACTTTTAACATTTGATATACGACCTCCGGGAATGAGATTTTCGTCTTTACCTCGCAATTCAAATAAGTATACTCCATTCAAGCTTAAAAAGTATTGTCATACAAATTCCAACAATTTTATGAGTAGCAATTTTTTTAGATATTATGATAATTACCAAATTGTTGCACTTTTATAAAACTACACTCATTCATGCATTCATTCATTCATTCATTCATTCATTCATTCATTCATTCATTCATTCATTCATTCATTCATTCATTCATTCATTCATTCATTCATTCATATTTTATTTTCATCAATCATCAACATCAATATACAAGTGATACTAACAGCTCAACAAAGTAATAAAATTAAATGTAAACAAGAGTCATTGGTATAAATAAATATCAATACATTTAGGCAGTAACAATTAAAACTCATGACATTGGTTTTGTTCATCAAGAAGGTGAGGTATGTTAAAGTATTTATTGTTTTCTTGCATATTGAAATGATTTCTGTTTTACTCCAAAGACAGTGTTAGACGTGTAGTCTGACTTCGGCGATACACGGGAGCTAAAGGCAATATTTCATACGTGCGTGAGATTGTTGAAATATGATGTATATAATACTTACGAAATATGGAATGGCGTTGTTTTCCGTGATGTGTTTTCCCGTGATGTGCATGCGATACATAGAGTGTGTTATTCTAAATAGAACACTGTCAATATGAAATTGATACATTTATATGCAAGTCTGCGACTTTCACATTGAAGGGAATTCGGTGAGAAAATAATTCAATCAGAAATGTGTTTGGGTGAGTGGTGGAATTTTTGACCTAGTTAGGGGTCATTGTGTGAGAGCAAGATTATTGCGGTCATGATCTTTGGGTGGTATAGGAAAAGCAGCACCGCTGAAGCCTAGAATACTGAATCTATAGTTCTAAATGGCTGTTTATATTTAAAAACAATTCATACAAGCAGGAATGAATGGATATTTTTATAGATTGAAAACAAGCCGTCGCGACGTCGTTATGTGAAAGATCCGAGGTCAAATGCGGGGTCTTTGGGTGACAGTAATTCCACAAAAAAGGAGTCCGACTAGCATATAAAAGGTATCACCGGCAATGACCGGGGTATCAAATCTGAAGAGTGCCTCCATCTAGAAAGGGTGCGCTATCATCAAGTTTATTGCACTATTGATCCAACGTAGGTGATTAAAGGGCATTTCGTGATACACAGCATCATCCCCCACTTTTCTCAAAAAAAGTTGAGATTTTTATATCACTGGAAACTCCTGGCTACATAATGTTTATGTACAAAAAAATTCTTGCACATTAATTCGTTTATCAAAGATATCGTGAAATTTGAATTTCATTCTCGTATACCAACGAAATTAGAACACATTGTCTATGGAGCAGTGCAATACACATAATCATGCATAACTCGCAAGCGCAAAATCGGAATCAACTGAAATTTTGGAAATAAGCTTTTTTCGTGGATATCTACTGAAAAATGTCATAAAAAGAGGATGCTAGGATCACGAAATACTCCTTTAAATCGACATCATTTGTGATTGATGTATGGGGACTTGCATGGGTGCGTGTGCGTGGTGTGGTGAATTTGTAGAGTAAATCCCATTTCCTTGAATTAACTGTGGTTACATTTGATATGACAAGTATGACAAGTGAGCTGTTCGTCTTTATCTTGCAATCCAAATGAGTATTCATCTGTCAAACTTGAAAATCAGTGTCATGTAAATGCCATCTCGTTTCCTAGAAGAAAAAAACAATTTATGAATATTTAAATCATGACAGTTGCCAGCTTTCAAAGAATTTGAGATATTTAAATTTCATAACGAAAATGATCAAATTCACGTTTGCCATCGGCTACACCGTTATGTTGTGCACCACATACTTTGTTATGTTTATCAACAAGGTGATGTATTGAAGATTTATTAAATTATCTAGCACATTGAAATTTAACAATTGGGGCGTAATGGAACACAAATATTACAGTTCCCAGTAAATGCAACGCATTTATACGGTACATTTACTCAATATTTTATGCGTGAAAGTATCATAGTAACATAAACATATATACATTACATAAAATGACATACAGTTTGTCGCCATGATATAAATAATATAATAGCAACACTACAATGATGCTAGTTTTTCAATGCGTGAACAATTATTATTTTGTCCAATTTGGTCGATTCATAATACGATGCGCCTCCAGTGTTTGCTGAGGGAGAGGTCAAAATACGCAGTGGATAATGGGAATATGTCGACATCCAAAACCCGCGTAATACGAATACAACATGTTACAAGCGAATGCGTAGTAAAACAGTAATTCACCATTATAGTAGATCCAGTTTCTACCTTCGTGATCCTTCGTGGAACTGTTTCCAACATTATTATCACATTCCCGTGAAAATTCAATGGTTGCTAAAACGGCGATGTCGACCATGGAGGTCAAAAATTGGACTGGAAAGAGCAACCGTTGGCGGCGCATCGTATTGTGAATCGCCAGAATTGTGAACATTTATTAATTGTAGCCTTTGCTTAAACTAACTTGCTTTGAACTTAATTTGTGTTGATCGATCTATTGTATGTTGAATACACCAGTTGTCTTTTGATTGCAATTTGTACAGGAAGTTATCATTCGTCAGCGATACGTCTTTGACCTAATTTCTCATGTAACCTTGGTAAATAAAGATTCCATGTATGTAAACCATATCTTTATTTCAATTGTTATAATGTTAAGAGGGAAAATTTAACACCATGTTGAGGATGACACAAACATGACCTTTTCAGATTCCCCCCTCCAGTTTTCTGCAGAAAAAAGGTTAATGACACGGCATGTGCTATTTAGCTCCGATATTCATAGCAGATTGAACTGGAAAATATACACTTTAGCAAATGTTCATAGTGTATCCATATTGACAAGCACTTACATGCGTAAATTTTACCAATTTGTGTAAAAAGGATTATCAAATCTCGCTTAAAAAACCTTCATACAATATTTAGAAAAGAACAGTCATGGTTGTTATTCGTATTTTGCCCTTCAGAAACTTGCAACGAGAAAATACCTTGTATGTGCAAGAATCAGTGTTCCTAACATTTGTTAACGATAATTCAACTGTTGTTTTACAAATTCAACACATTAAGAATGGTTATCAATTAGGTTGCAGTTATTCATATGGCTATTAAAGTTGACTTCACAGAACCAACTGGTTATTTATAGTTTGAAATGTGCTGCAGAAGTCTATATTTGGTAGATTGCAGCATGTCATCAGTCAATGTAAGAATGAACCATCTGGATTTATGTCACAATACGCTTAATATGTTTGCAACACAAACGTACACATCACAATATGATGCAACAATTCAAATTCAGGTTGGTTATTGTTTTGATGTGACCCTTTCTCTTCTTCCGTATTTATAGACAGCTGCTATCTTGTAATATCAAAAACATATATCATATTTGGCGGATTTTTTTTAGTGTTTCGCCAAAAATGGTAGTTTGTGCCATGCAACAAAACCTATATTAAACAATCATTTGACAGCTGTTACAACAAATGCATACTCTACTTAGTGTTTGTTGTCTGCAGCATCTTTAATTACGGTGTCTTACGAAAGGAAGATTCTGTTCTCTAGCTCTATGTACAAATATTTTTTCTGTCACGAACTGCTTGGTGTAATGAATACATGTTTCCTTTCCAATTTGTTGTAATTGATAGTTGATAAGGTAGATTACTTTGGTACAATATGTACAATAGTCCCATTAGTCGTCATTTGTGTCACAAATTAAGATAATATTTTAAGATAACCTTCACTGGGATATTCTTTGACCGCGATTTGCGTACGCAATAAAAACAGAGTTTTTGTGTATTATGGTGACAGATGACTAAATCAAAACAAATATAATAACTTAACGAAAATGCATCAACTGTAGCTGATTTAAGTTCGTCTATTCCGTGAAGTAGATTATCCGATCGGAATTATGTAGAAGCTAAATAATGAACTTCGAGATTGGTATGTAAGCTATGTAGGTGAGAATTGTTGTTGTGATTTTTTACAGAATACTTAGAAGGGACAGTGGAATGCTGCCAGAGGCTTAAGTGTGAGCATTTCTCATGTCAGCGTTATCCATTATTATAAAAATGATGCTATTTCTGTCATTATATCTCAAATCCGGGTTACTCGCAATGTGGTTTTTGGCTTGTTTTTATTCTTCATGCCCTGCAATTCAGTCTTGTGACGCAGTTTAAAATATATTATAAACAAAAATGTTATCTTTCACAGCGGACATAGATTGCTTAGAATTCCGTAGAGCGTTTATGCACCAACATATTATGTTGAATATTTGCCATCTTCTCTTCCGTTGTTTTATTACCAACACATAAAATAAATTTGGCTACTTCCGTTTCACTCCAATTACGGATATGTTTTATAGGTCTTACGGCAGTTTGTTTCATTCAATCCCTTGAGATTTTTGTAACCTACTTTTAAGTATCCAATATCGGGGTTAAGCCATTCGGTGTTCCCAGCGAAAGTATAAAAAATAAAAAGTGGGTATAAATTACGTGTTAAGTCATTAAATTTGTCATTAGGATGATTGAAACGAAATTTTGGCTGATAACACCTCCTTAATTTACAAGTTATAATCAACGCATTGATTAAAGATGACGTAAAATAAAGAATATCTTCTAACAACTTACTTTTGCTCGTGATTGTAACTCAACGTAACTTCATGTAGAACTCAATCTGAAACACGATACGAAGCACAATCTAACAATGTTTCTTTATCAGAAACAATGAAATTCCATGGTCATTTACTTGCTTTGGTAGAAATAGAGATAGGAGGTAAAATTGGATGCGTTTGTATCCAATTTGTATTCCACTTCTATTAAAGTGCAATTTATTTTACCATTATTCTGTTACATGTATGTAGACATTGTTTTTTCAATGTTTGTTGCATTCTTATAAGAAAAAGACGGATTATCAACAAATCATAAAAATCACACAAAAAATCATCATCAACAACAACAACAACAACAGCAGACATCAAATTTTAATGATTTTAAAATGATTACAAAAAGGTGGGTAATTCAATATATTCAATGTATTCAATGTATCTACTCACAAAATCGTTTGATTGGATTTGTACTGCTTGTGAATCTTCCGGTGGCCAACCAGAGAACGACACTGACCCACCGATAAGCCCTTCGGACCCTAAACATTCTAAGAAGAGAAAGTCCAAAGTGAATGCGCGGGACTCTCTCAAAATTTTGCTTATTAACTTTCAAAGCATTAAAAACAAAAATGCTGACTTTGAACAATTAATCCATCATCATCAACCAGATATCATTCAGGGAACTGAGACCTGGCTTAACAAAGACATCAGTAGCTCCGAGATGTTTCCTGAAAACTATCATGTTTATAGAAGGGATAGAAAAACAGATGACCATCATGGTGGGGTTGTTTTTGCATGCAAAAAAGGACATCATTGTCACAGAGAAAGACTTTTCATCTGAAGGTGAAATGTTGTGGAGTCAAATAGAACTGAAAGGTCAAAGCTCTCTACTGTTGGGGACGGTATACAAACCAAAGCATGATGACTCGCTGACAGTTGATCATCTCCAAAACGCACTGACTGAAATCAACCGCAGAATGCCAAATAACAACATTGTCATTTGTGGGGACTTTAATCAGCCAAATGCAGATTGGATCAATTTATGTACACTGTCAATCCCGTGGGCATGTAAACATACAGCTAATAAGTTGATGAATACCACAGTTGAGCATGGACTTGTGCAGTTTGTTACAAAACCCACCAGAGGGAACAACATCTTGGACTTGGTATTTACGAACAACAGCAACATCATTAGAAGTACAGTGGTTGAACCAGGACTGGGTGATCATGACATTGTTTGTGTGGATCTTGACCTCAAACCAAAGAGGAAAAAGCCCAACAAAAGGAAAGTTTTCATCAGACAAAAGGCAGATGAGAAAGGCATCAAAGAAGATTTTCTTAGATACCAGCAAAGCTGGAAGGATATGGATACCAGCACTGTGCAGGAAAAATGGGACTCTCTTGAAAATGAAATCAAAGCCATTATGGACAGACGCGTACCATCTAAAATGAGCTCTACCCGGCATGATTTACCTTGGTTCAGCAGGAAACACAGAAGATTAACCCGCTGTAAGCAGAGGCTTTACAACAAAGCCAAGGCATCTAGATCGGAGAAAGACTGGGAAAGATTCAAAGCGATCCAAAAAACCACTCGCAGAAGTTTGCAAAAGGCGAAAAGAGAGTACATTGCTGATCACTTGTCAGATAACATCAAGGAAAATCCAAAAGCCTTCTGGTCGTTTATTAAAAAAATAAAAGTGAGGAAGTTGGAATCTCTGATCTCAAAGTCGACAACCGTGTCATCAGTGATGCTATGGGTAAAGCAGAAGCCCTTAACCATCAATTTGCCAGCGTTTTTACCCAGGAAAAGACTGACAATGTCCCCAAGCTTGATTGTGAGAACTATGAAGAAATACCTCGCCTGCTGGTAAGTTCGGATGGCGTGCTTAAACAGCTGAAAACTTTATCTCCAAACAAAGCTCCTGGCCCAGACCAACTGCCATCTTGGTTTCTAAAGCTAGCCGCAGATGAACTTGCTCCAATTCTAACTGAGCTTTTTCAATGTTCACTGGATGAAGGCATTTTACCGAAGCAGTGGTGCGAAGCTAACATAGTTGGGATCTTTAAGAAAGGAGACAAAAGCAAGCCTGAAAATTACCGGCCGGTGCCTTTGACAAGCATTGTCTGTAAGATTCTTGAACACATAATTCATTCGCACATAATGAAGCACCTGGAGAAATTGAACATCCTAGTTGACCAACAGCATGGCTTTAGGGCCAAACGCTCAACAGTTACTCAGCTTTTACAAACGGCTCATGATTTAACCTCAAACCTGGAAAAAGGGCTCACTACCCATCTCGCAATATTAGACTTTTCAAAAGCCTTTGATAAGGTGCCGCATGAGAGGCTTTTGTCCAAACTTCACACTTATGGTATTAGACGTTCACTCCTCGCTTGGCTCAACAACTTTCTCACTAAACGCAACCAGCAAGTTGTTTGTGACGGAGAAAAATCATCGCCGGAGAAAGTGATTTCAGGTGTGCCGCAGGGAACGGTCTTAGGGCCGCTCCTATTTTTGCTGTACATAAATGACTTGCCAAATAACCTGTCAAGCTCGGTAAGACTTTTCGCCGACGATTGCTTAGTTTACACTGCTGGGAGGGACAACACCCACGTCGCAACTCTCCAAGAAGACCTTGTTAAACTCCAAGACTGGCAGGATAAATGGCTGATGTCATTCAATCCAGTGAAATGTAACACCATGCGAATTTCCTATAAAAAGGAGCCCCCAACGCACTCATTTACCTTTTGTGGCGAGACTCTGCAGGAGGTGGACTCCCATCCATATTTAGGAGTTGAAATTGATCATAAAATGACTTGGAGTGTCCATATCAAGAACACAATTAATAAGGCGAACAAGGTGCTCGGCTTTCTCAGGAGGAATTTTTGGTTCTGTACAACCGACGTGAAAACTTGCACATATAATATGCTTGTGCGACCTATACTGGAATATGCCAGTATTGTTTGGGACCCCCATACCCAAATACATAAGCACAGAATCGAAATGGTGCAGAGGAGAGCAGCCAGATTTTGTAGCCGGAACTTTAGCAAATACAGCAGTGTCACAGATATGTTAATTAAATTGAACTGGGAAACATTAGAAAAAAGAAGAAAGAATGATAGACTTACAATGATGTATACAATTTCGAATGGACTGGTCGGGGTCAAGAGCGAGGATTATCTGATTCCTGAACAAGTCACCAGAACCAGGGGAAGCCATGTTCATTAATACCAAAGACAGCACACCAGACTCAATATCAACAAGTTTTCATACTTCAATCGAACAATCCCAGAATGGAACAAGCTACCCGGGGAAGTCACAGCAGCAACCACATTAGACATTTTTAAACAAAAACTGAACAATTGTTAGAAGTTCTCAAGTTAAAGTCCTGCAAGCGCGTCAAGTCAATTAATACTCTAATGAAGTTGGCGAAATGTGGACAATTTGTCTACCCTACCGACGACAACAGAAACTGAAACAGAAACTGAATATGATCATGCACCCATTATCAAAAACAAAATAAAGGTATTTAAAAAGGCTTACCTCCATTTACGGAAGTGGAAGCTAAGTTTACCTTTCTTTTTTGCAATTAAATATTCTCTTCCCCTATTATTCTTAATGTTGGCCTTAACGATAATAACATTGTTTTTTGTTTTGCTTACATGCTACTTAACACATAAAAATAGGTAAGTTAAGAATTGATCATCAGGGACACCAAACATTTTGTCAAAACATTTTGTCAAAAACTAAAATTGAAAAATTGGTATCATGCTTATTTGTGATCATCACCAACTGTTCGTAAAGTGGCATTGACAATTCATTAATACTTATGATAAACGTATTCAAAGGATAACACGTTTGACGTGCCGAATATTTAATTTAAACGAAACCACTAAGGATGTTTGGTAAAATATTTATTTCTAAAAGATATATCACAAAAAAAATATATAGCTGCTTGAAGCAATATGATTTATGTCTACAGCGTTTACAATAATTAAAGGTCGATTCTTGATAAGGTACTATTTTTTTAACAACTACTAAGTAGCGTCGTGAACAGGTGCACGAGGCAACTACTTTCCGATGCGGTTTGCTGAATCACATACCTAAAGTAAACCCTTAAGAGTATAGTATTTTATAATTATTCATAGCTATAATGAAAGTAAGACGATTTAATTACTGCACTTAATGCCTGAATTTTTAATGAAATTCAGCATGCATCGCAATGTATTTTGTGCCAGCCTTGAAAAAAAACATAATCTTGGGAGATTGGTCGTGAGCACCTTCAGAATTTCGAAGCTTTGATTGACCCTTACGCGCATTCAATCGCATTTTAATTTTGGGAACCTGTTAAATCTGGTAATAGACACCCTTAGTACAGTACTTCAAAAAATAGATGTTATTAAATCCCAGAGGGGGTGGTTAATAGGTTCTCTTACATCCTCAACTAAAAGCAATTAAAAATATCAATATGGAAAATTGATGTGCATTTGCGCGAAATTCATATCATTGAATTCCCGGTTGATTAAGCGAATACACAAAAGTACATAAAAGCAAAGTTAATCTGTACATGCAGAACGATTTCATGAAATCTAATATTCATGGATATGTTAGTTTATGTTCGTTTTTCTTATTTCGTACAATTCTTATTAAACTTAATGGTAAATTTGTGCATGATTGATATTTTCTTCACCAAAACTGTATTTTTCTCGCCCACGTAAACTTGTAATATCTTCATGTAAATGCCAAAAGTTATACTGTGTTTTACTTTGGATGTAGGCAGATATTTCTAATTCAGTGAATATTTGTAGGCATACCTAAATGGCAGACGACAGAACGTTTTTAATCAACCTGCTTCCCGAATGCAAAACGTAGTATCTGCCAGTATAGAGCATAGAGGAAACTGTCATTTTACTTGGGAGTCGAAAATTATCTACATGACCTAATTAATTTGAAATTTATTGCAACATTTCAATCAATAACTGCATTATATACAATTATTCTATAACCCGCGTATAAAATGCAGTGCATGTTATACATCATAATGTTCCTTAACATGTATTTTGGAAGTACAATTTGCATGATTAACCCAAGTTATTAAACTTATTCTCACGTAGCAATTTACATTAATCAGACACCATTAATATAGTGCTGCATTATATACATTAGATAATCAGGTTTTGAACGCCTTTCCTGTAAGCTAAAATAACATCAAAACTATCCACATTAGCGATTGATGTATTACTGTATATATCAGATGTACAATGCATTTAAATGTGATTTAAAAAAAAATTTAGGTGTAAATTATCAAATATTTGCTGTGATAATTATTAGTGGAAGCTAATAACAAATATTGCATGAATTTTTCAATATTACGCTGCAACATTTGTGATATTAACCATGTTTTACAAACGCGTTAATGTTAATAATCTGCAAACACTTACGTTAATTAGCCTTCGTATTAAATAGTCCAGAATTTACTTTCCAGAAACCTGTCAAGTCTGTATGTTGGATATACAATTTCAGCTACAGAACTTGAGGTCAGCTTTAGAGCTTGTGGAATGGGTGTCACTGAACTATACAATAATGCAAATGAAACCATTTTCGCGGGCTTTCGGTAATAGGGTAAAAACTCGTAGACGAGTGTCCTGTCGGCAATACTATGCTGGCCTATACTATTTGAGCTGATAATGGAACATATTCCGTTACATACAAATATACCAGCAAACACAAAAATGTTGTTATTAAACGTTATAAACATGATAAAACACGTTTTGATTTTATTCAAAACGTTTTAAAACAATTATATAGATGTCAGATTAGATCTGAGGTCATGAAAACGTTTTACAACGTTTTTATATATAAGAACACTACAACAACATTTTAAAAATGTTGCCAAAATGTTATTGTAAAATATTTTTGGCAAACATTTTTAACTCTTAAATAACAGTATGTTAGGATGTTTTGCATGAAGTTTTGGAACGTTATTAAAACGTTTTATACCCTTTATATAACACGACAATAAAACGTTTCAATAAAAAGTTTCGTGTTTGTTGGGATATTAACATGTTCATTTAGTCGCTCATTATGTGCAAATCACAAGGGCAAGGTATATTTCTTTGTTTCATGAAATGAGGGGAACCAATAAATATGTATGCATGTATTTTTAAGTATACTCATTATACCTTTGCCGAACACAATAGGACATAATTATTGGGCATTTACTTACACTGGGTATTAAAGTATCACAGAACTGGTGCAATGTGCTACGATACCGGGGAGTATATGCATTTATCAAATTCAACTCTCATCGATAATCATAAATCTGTGGGTTTTTTTCTTATCTTGCAGGTCAATAAGACCTGATTTAAGTTCCTCTGTTCCACGATGTGCATTATCCAATCGAAATTATATTGAAGTTTAAGAATGAACTTTGAGATTGGAATGTAAGGTATATAAGTGAGAATTGTTGTTGTGATTTTTTACAGAATATTTGTCTCGAGAACACGTTAAGCAACGAAGGGACAGTGGAGTGATGCCAGAGGCTTAGGTATGAACATTTCCCGTGAGAAATCTACAGTAGACAACTATTGGGAAAGAGTAACAGCTTTCGACGCGTGACAAGAGGCGATGAAAAGAAATGAGGTAACATGAAAAGAGGAGAGATGAAAAAGCCAAAGGCAAGATTGTCTACGCACATGAGATTTTTGAAATGTCTGTTAACGGGAATGAGATAAGGATAAATTGAAAAAGGTTTTCACATGTAAGCGCTTGTTAGCATGCAGACATATAGCTCTAAAATTTAGTGAGCGACACTAAAAAGCTACATAACCTTGACTGTTAAACACAATTCACATGATATGTTTACCGAAGGTTTTATCATCAGGTATTCTTCTATTTCAATTTTAAAGAAAAGAATCAAATATGGTAAAATTAATATTCTTACCCTTTTTATTATTCAGGAAAGTAATTCCGACGAATTCTTACCCTACATAACCTTGACTGTTACACACAATTCACATAGTATGTTTACCGTAAGGTTTTATGACCAGGTATTCTTCTATTTCAGTGTTAAAGAAAGAATCAAATTTTCATTATTCAGGAAAGTAATTACGATCGATGGATTCTTACCCTTTTCATTATTAAGGTAAGTAATTACGACGAATAGCGATGAGTGACCTTTTTGTTTTAATTGCTTACACAGAACTATCAGTAAAGAACCTGGACGTGAAAAACGTTCGCTATCTTTTAGTTCATTTTAACTCAAGACAAATATTTGTCTCATTGTCAATGTTTCTGATTGAACCGTCATTGTTTGTAACTGGGATATATTTAAATTGATATAAGTGTGAGCGGGGACATGGCGGGTTGCGTATGTACAGTGCTGAGTATTAATTTGTCCTAATACGCCTAACCTATTGTGCTTATACAACTTTTTTCTTGCATGAAATAATTTTTATCTTATTTTAAAGACAGCGTTAGACGTGCAGTTTGACATCGGCGGTATATCTGTATATAGGAGCTAGAAGGCAAGATTGCATACGCGCGTGAGATTGTTGAAATGTGATGTCTGTAATACTTACGAAATGTGCAATGGCGTTGCGTTGTTTTCCGTGATGTGTTTTCCGTGACATGCATGCGACACATAGAGTGTGTCATTCAAAATAGAACATTGGCAATATAAAATCAATACAGGTATAATGTCTGCAACTTTCACATTGAAAGGAACTCGATCATGTCGATGAGAAAACTATTTAAACAGATGTCTTTAGGTGAGAGGTAGAATTTGTGACCTAATTTAAGGGTTATTGGGTGAGAGCAAATATTATTGCAGTCGTGGTTTTTGGGAGGTATAGGAAAAGCAGCACCGCCGAAGCCTAGAATACTGAATCTGTAGTTCTAAATGGTTTTGTGCGTGTGTGTAATGAAAACTTCATGCAAAAGGCAAAATGATGAAGCACACAAAGAAAATTACTTCTGACTTTATTTCCTTTATTGTGTTGACGTATGAAGTTCTTTTTAGGATCTCTACTTTAAGCTACCTTAGTTATTAATATTTATTTGTCTTGTGAGCCCGCTAGCCGATGCATACTACAGACGTCCATTCTAAAGATGTGGCGTTGTTCATAACAGACCGACACTGATAAGCAATACATGCGTAAATTTGTGTGAAAAGGATATGCGAAGCAATCTAGAATTATTAAATCTCGCTTGATTTGATTCCCTCTTACTAGTCTATTTATCAAAGAAGCAATTACCGGTAAATACTATCAATACTTTGCGTCAGCTGATGCGATAATTGTCATGTAAATGCCCATTAAGAGCGATTAAGTTCAGAAATTTGTTGGTAAAATATCCAAAAGATATATCACAAAAAAGATATACCTGCTTGAAGCAATGTGATTTATGTCTACAACGTTTACAACTCTTCAAGGTCGATTCTTAATTAAGTACTTGTTTATTTTGGAACAACACGAGGCAACTGCTTTGCGATGCGGTATGCTGGATCACAAAAAGTATACCCTTAAGAGTATATTATATTCATAGTGAAAGTAAGACGAATTTGTTTCAGTGGATTTGAATTTTTCATGAAATTCAGCATGCATCGCAATGTATATTCAGCCTTGAAAAAAGTACCATACTCTTGGGAGATTGATCGTCAGAACATGGTCAGAATTTCAAAGTTTTGATTGACCCTTGCGCGCATTGAATCACATTTTAATTTTAGGAACCTTTCAAAGCTGGTAATAGACACCCTTAGCACTTCAAAAAAAAATAGGTGTTATATTAAATCCCTCTTACATCATCAACTTAAATTTGCGCGAATTCATATCATTCAATTCCCAGTTGATTAAGTGAATACACAAAATTAAATATTAGACTTCGGCTGCAACAGAAAAAAGCTAGCATAATCTGTACAAATAGTAAGAGGATTTCATGAAATCGAATACTCATGAATATGTTAGTTTATGTTAAATTTCGTACAATTCTTATCAAACTCATTTTCCACTTGACTGGCGGTGTGTGTATGCGTAAAGTTGTGCATGATTGATATTTTCTACACCAAAACAGCATTTTCCCTCCCACGTAACCTTGCAATATCCCCCACTAAAATGCCAAACGGTATACTGTGTTTTACGTTGGATGTAAACAGATATTTCTAATTAAGTGGTAGTCATACTCGTACCTAACTCCCAGACAGCAGAAAGCATTAATCACTCTGCTTCCCGGATGCAAATCGTAGTATCTCCTGGTAAGAGACAAAGAAGATACTGCGTCATTACTTGGGATGGTCAAATTATCTAAATGACATGGTTAATTTGGAATTCATTGCAACACTTCAATCAACAATGGGCCAAATATATGCAATGTATAACCCTCGTATAAAATCCCGGGCATGTCAAAGATTACAATATTCCTTAACATGTATTTTGGGAATAACATTTGCATGATTAACCAAGTAAAACTTATTCTCGCGCAGCATATTTACGTTAGGCAGAAGATTAGATTACATACTATGTTACACATTTCTTGGGTTATCTTCTTATCGCCACAAAAAGGTCAGAGGATGGCTTATGTAATAAAATTGTGTAACTTAACTTTGATTTTGATCGACATCAGACTCATTTAACTTGATCGCATCACATATAATAATATATATGATATATGATTTGTTCATTTGAAAAATCTGCCCTATGAAACTATTAAATAGAGCACTTTTTTCTATGTGGCCTCCCTACTGTTAGATAATCAAGTTTACAAACGCTTTATTGCAAGCTAAAGTAATTTCAGCATACACTTAAAAGTGTACATTATCAAATATTTGTTGTGACAATGAGTAAATAAATTTGAGGAAGCTAATCACAAATATTATATGGATTTTTCAATATTACTCTGCAACATTTGCGATTGACTCTTACAAACGTGTGTTAAAACTTTTTAATACGTACAAAGTAAGCCTTTGCATTAAATAGTCCAGAATTTACTTTCCAAAGACGGTGATTTAAACGTTACAAAACTGTTCGAGGGATGCACTGAGCAATTTTTGATAATTCACGATCAACTCATTTAAAATTTTTGTCAGTACACGCAATAAGTAAATCTATTTTGGTGCTATACATTGTTAATTGTATTTTAACACCTGCAGCATTTTAAGTGTGAAGTGTGAACATTATTAATCCGCATCATGCATCTTAAAGCGTCGTATTTGGCAACATCAGGATAGTAATTGGAATAGGTGGTTGCTTTCCACAGATGGTAATAACTGGATCAGCAAACTCGTGGCAGAAAAGGGGCATATCAAAAAAGAACAGTTAATGACAAAGTAGAACAGTGACCACAAAATATACCTCACTGGAAATTTGTACCAGAAAAAACATTACTTGGAAAATGACTGGAGCCGCGGATAGGTTGGAAACTTAAACAAATCTAGCAACAAGATAACACTAGAATCCCGAAGAACCTTTTAACTTTTACACTTAAAATAATGTTGAATACATGTTGGGTATACAATTTCAACTGTAGCACTTGAGGTCAACTTAGAGCTATATTTGTGGAATGGGTGTTACTGCACTATACAATTGGAAATGAAACCACTTCAGGTAATAGTGTAAGAATGACCAGAACTCATGCCTGTACTCATAGACGAGTGTCCATCTCTTTGGGCAATACTCTGCTGGACTATTTGAGCTTATAATGTAACACATCCCGTTACATATGACTATTGTCTATATCTTATAAGCAAATTATCAGGGCAATGTATATTTTTTGTTTCATGAAATGAGGGGAATCAATAAAAGTGACGCCCCATTTCAAAACCAGACACTTTTGGGCAGAATCGTAAATGGAGAAATAGCCAAAAATCTGACCGTGGGTAATTTTTTCATAATTTGGGTTTGTTGCGAATTTGTGATGTTATTAATGTTTAAACCATTGTCTGATCGTTTCAGATCGGAATTTAACTGGCATCTTGTATTTTTGAGACATTTTTCAAGGTAATTCCTACCCTCGATATTGTCAATAATATTTTAAGGCCGATATCTCAATTTCCAATTTTATAATACCATAATTTACGAACTCAATATCTTCGCTTAGGAATGTCCGATTTCATTGGGGAAAACGGCGTTGTGGAGCAAATATATCTCTATATTATTTAAGACATGTAAAAACCTCAAAATTGATAACCTGCTCAAAAATGTCTGGTTTTGACATGGGACATGTATTTTTAAGTATACCTAATATACCTTAGCAGGGCACAAAAGGTCCGATTATTGGGTTTTTACTTATGCTGGGCGCTTACTGCGACAGAAAAGATCATTACAGAACTGGCGCGTGGAGTTGCGACCAAGATGCATACCCCGGGGAGTATATATTTAACAAATTCGATTATCATCAATCTCCTCAGAAATCTATCGCGTTTTTTTTATCTTGCTGGTCGATAAGACCTGATTTATGTTCCTCTCTACTATGATATAGATAATACCATTTGGAATTATATTGAAATTAAAGAATGAACTTAGAAATTGGTATGCAAGCTATATATGTAACTGAAAATTGTTGTGATATTTTTACAGAATACTTGTCTTGAGAACACGGTTGTTCGATGGCATGTAGAACGGTATTCATTTTTAAGAAAGGTTGAACACTGATGGCGCTATTTATCTTAAATCTTATTTTCATCTTTGCAAGGGGTAGACACTTGTATAGTGACATTAAAACATCATAAAAATGAGTGACATATATACAGCAAGGAAATTTTCAAACTACTTTTTATCATGAAATAAGTAAAATAACTCATATTAATGGGCTGAATTAAACTTAAAACATATGTAAATAGCGCCCTCAATATGCACACAAATATTCAGTTTATAGAATAAAAAATTAAGTCAAAAATAGCTTTAAAAAATGATGTGCATAATAGCGTGATAGCTGTTTTAAAGGTCTAAAATTTACAATTATGTAATGTTTTGTTAGAAACATTAATAAATTATCATGTCAAACAACCGTGAAAACACGTTAAGGTTGCACAAAGAGACGTATAAAAAACGTATAAAAGACGTATAAAGTTGTTCTCTAAAACAGAGTTTTCTCAGTAATCAAATATCGCAGCGAGTGAAATGTTGGTGCATTGGATGTAGCTTAACATTTTTGTGTGTGTTATATACAAATTATTAGAATAAATTTGAAAATCCTTCGTTTAAAGCATTTTTACCCACCATGTTCACAAGATCAAAAACACGTTCCATGAGGTTTTTTTCAAATGTGCGCTCCGTATAAATCCACACCGAGCGATTGTTTTCTTCGTTTGCGTATTGGATTACAAATCGATCAAAGAAATAATGTTGCCATGGGGAAGAACCAAATACAGTACCGATTAAATTTTAAAAGCCCGTTTTGGGGGAAATTTTGGAGAATTTGCTTGAGAAAAAGCTGGTTTGTGAAATTATCGATATCTTGATTACGAGACGTTAATTTAGACATCTGAATACCTACATTATTTCTCAACATTCTGCCAATTGCTATTCCATTTGATTTTCACTCCAAATTGAAGCTAGTTTTGCAAAAAACGAGGTTTTCCTCCATCAGTTCGATCAAAATTTCAGCGCCGACATGCGTGTTTATTCTAAGAGCCATAATGCGGACGCGATTGTAATCATGTAAATTATTGCATCCAATTATAGTTATCATCCGCTTTGAGAACAGTCAATTGCGTAAGCTGATCTATGGCCGAGTGGATAGAGCGTTGGACTGGGAATCTAGTATGAACTATTTTTGTGGGTTCGAGTCTCCGTGTGGCTGAATTTTCTTCTTTTTTTTCTCTTTTCTCATTTTTGCTTCCTTTCTTTCCTCTTTTCTTTCTCCCTTTCTTTTTTCTTTTCTTTTTTTTTTCATTTCTTTCTTTCTTTCTTTCTTTTTCGTTCATTTTCTTTCTCTCTTTCTTTCTCTTTTCACTATTTCTTTATTCTTTCTTGCTCCTTTCTTTTAGTTTTATTTGATTGATTCGCTGAGTGCAGTGAATCGTGATTGATTGTTTTTCACTTTATATAATTCAGAAATTTGTAGGCCTGCGAAGTCTGTCTTGTTGATTTTCATCCCAAATTCGATTTACAAATAATTGCTTTTTGATATTGTTGTTGTTGTCTACCCTTACATTGTAATCAGGGGAATAGCAGCATTGATTTCAAAGATATCAAGGCTATAAATTCAAAATCAACACATTTTCCAGGGCGTAGTTTGACGAAGTGCCCCCAATCAATTTTAAAATTTATAAAATCCTTGTGAAAATTGCCGAAAACGGCTTGTTCCCCCCCCCCGGGCATCCGAGCTCCGGGCACGAGCTAAGCCAAGTTTCATAGCCTTTTCATGTCTTGACCGTGGATCGATATTCTATTGTAAGTAGGCCTACGTCCCGGTACGCTTGTTCATTTTCTGTATGGCTGTTTCTGTTATGAACTTACGCCCCTCTGAAATCAAGCGCATGAAAAACTCTCGGCTAACCTTAAGCAAAGCAACGAATGGACAGTGGAGTGCTGCCAGAGGCTTAGGTGTGAACGTTTCCCGTGAAAAATCTGCAGTAGACAACTATAGAGAAAAGAGTAACAGTGTACGATGCGGGGACAAGAGGCGATAAAAAGAAATGAGGTAACATGAAAAGAGGAGAGAAGTAAGAGCCAAAGGCAAGATTGACTGCACACATAAGATTTGTGAAATGTCTGTAAACGCGGAATGAGATAAGGACCAATTGAAAAGGTGTGTTCACATGTAAGCGCTTCTTAGCGGACATACCGTATCGTCGTCGTGGTCCTATGGGTCATGACTGACCCTTTGTGACCCTGTTGATGATGGTATTCCAGCAGCTTCTGTCTTGAGCCAGACGGTGGGCTGCGACGAGAGAAAGGCCTGTTAATTGTTTAATTCCATCAGTCCATCTAAGCTTCTGTCTACCTCTTCTACGACTGCCTTCTACGTGACCTTGCATAATTATCTTCTCAATGCTATCACCATCTCTTCTAGAAATGTGGCCAAAATGATCTATTTTTGGTACATGGAAGCATGGTCTCCAATTTGGTTTCTTACAAATTCGTTGGTCTTATGTTCTTTCCACGATATTCTCAGCATCTTCCGCCAGCACCACATTTCAAATGTCATGATCTTTTTTCTTATCTGTCATTCCAACCGCCCACGTTTCACAGCCATACAAGGCAATCGGGAAAACCAGAGCATCCATAATATGAATCTTGGTAGCTTTGGAAATGCCTCTGTCTTTCCATATATCTGTCAATGCAATTGCCGATGATCTTGCATACCGTATAGTTCTAAAATTTAGTGAGCGACACTAAAACCTTGACCGTTACACATAATTCACATGATATGTTCATGGTAAGATTTTATCATTAGGTATTCCTCTATTCTAAAGAAAAGAACCAAATATGGGATAAAATTCAATCCTTTTACTTTTCATTATTCAGGTACGTAATTACGACGATTGATGATAAAAACCACCATAGCATTGTCATATAAATTCCAACAATTTTATGAATATCAATTTTTTATATTTTTATATAATTAATAATCAGTATAATGACAATTACCAAACTTACTTTTTTGTCAACAGATGCACTTTTATAATGTGAATTACAAGCACTGTTTTTGTTCATCAATAAGTTTAAATTAGTAAATAGGCGAGGTCTGCTTCCCTGTTAACAAGGGGCTGTCTTCAGTAAAGAGCTCTTTTCAGAGGCATCAGTAGGCAAGGGCGGTCTACATGTTACTTAGATACTTTGTCCTGAAGAAGTCAGAGCTACTCCTGACGAAAGCTTGACAGTTCTAAACTTGTCCGTGGCGAATCCGTTACGCTAAAAACTTACTACTTGTTATGGACTCCCGCCGTCAAAACATATCCCACAATAAGTTGAGGTATCTTCCGTATTGAAATGATTTTGATCTTATTTTAAAGATTGTTGAAATGTGATGTCTGTAATACTTACGAAATGTGCAAATGCGTTGTTTTCCGTGATGTGTTTTCCGTGACATGCATGCGACACATCGAGTGGGTTATTCGAAATAGAACATTGGCAATATAAAATCGATACAGGTATATATGTATATATGTCTGCAACTTTCACATTAAAGGGAGCTCGATGAAAAACTAAAACAATTTAAACAGGTGTCTTTAGGTGAGAGGTGGAATTTGTGACCTAATTTAAGGGTTATTGTGTGAGAGCAAAAATTATTGCTATTGTGGTTTTTTGGGTGGAATAGGAAAAGCAGCACCGCCGAAGCCTAGAATACTGAATCTGTAGTTCTAAATGGCTTTGTATATTTGAAAACAAATCATGGAAGCAGAAATGAACAGATATTGCCATGAAATCGAAAACAAGCCGTCGTTATATGACAGATCGGAGGTCAAATGTGGGTATAAGCAATGCTGCAAAAAGCAATGCTGTCTCGTGCACCTGTTCACGCTGTTATGTAATAGTTGTTCCAAAATAAGCTAGTACCTAATCAAGAATCGACCTTGACATAAATCACAAAAAAAATCTGGAAAGATTGCGCTACCAACAAGTTTACTGCGCTATTGATCCCGTGTAGGTGCTTGAATCGACATCATTTGCGATTGATGTGTGGGGGCTTCTAGGGGTGGAAAATACGTACGTGTGTGTGGTTTGGTGAATACGGTAATTTATCAAGTAGATCCCGGGTCTGAAAATGCACACTGTCATGAAAATTGTTGTTTTGAGTATAATCCTTTTGACTAAGAATTAAGTTTGTTTTGTTTATCAACAACGTGATGTATTGAAGACTTATTTAATTATCTAGCACATTAAAATGGGTTGAATTTAACAATTCTAGTGGCGTATTATGGAAAATAAATATTATAATTTGCAGTAAATGCAGCCCTTTTATAGTACAATACTCGATATGTTATGCTTCATAGCATCATTTTAACGTTACATTAAAATGACATACCGTGTGTCACCATGGTTTAAATGAAATAATATCAACACAACAATAATGAGAGTATTTCAATGCGTGAGCAATTGCATTGAACATCCTTTACGCAAAATCGAAAGAGTCGAAATAGAGCATATAAACAGGGACTGTTATTACACAAAGTTAGAGTAACCTATATTTCTTATACAAGTGTTATTATCAATAAAGGTCTCATTACTGCCACACTTGCAGTAGTTCTATTGTGCCGTAAGGAAGTGCCAATGGTAGATTTGTTCAATTATGCTAAATTTTTCAGGCAATGATAGGGGCCCAAAACTCTTTAACCTTTTCCCAAAGATACCGTTTGGAATCTAATGTAGGTATTATTGTCAATTCCACATTCTCTATCATGCCAATTGGATATCTGTAGCAATTGAATAAACTTGACTGGGAAAGTGAAAAGAAGGTTTTTTGATACTTGTTGGATATATACAACAAATTTAGAAATTTCATCTCGAGGTCGTTTCATTCCTGGCCTTACCCGCCAGTTTTTCAGTTAAAACGAAAACAGTTTGTGGAAAATTATCTTGGAAGGGGGATTGCCATATTTAGGTTAATTTTAAGATTTTCCCTTCCAATATTCACTTCCTCGTGTCGTTATAAAAACTTGTTGGTGCCATTTAACTATCCAAGCTCCACTCCATACTACGCCTAAGACTGAATCAGGTCCGAGCCAGGATTTATTTTTGGGGTTCTGGACTTCCAAAGTGTGGATCTTATTTGCGGGAAAAAAGTGTATTCCGATTACAATTTTTCATAAAACCGTAGACCATCTGCTTGGCTACGGGTCTGCTCATATGTTATATTGACAAAGGGTAACTTTACCTAGACGAATTACAGTATTGTACATAGTAATATACATTCGTGTCATGGAACAATGGACAGAATGCTCTGCATACTTACATGATACAGCAGTATACCAAATAATGCATACCGACCTACTTCTTCATGGGTTCTTGATAGGCTATACGACAAGCATACAAAACCTGTAAACGCATCAGTCTGTAAGACGCCGGGGATATAAAAAAAAGTGACGGTTCGTCAAGTTGCTCGAAACCGTGAAAAGGCACGTGAGTTTAGCAGCTTGATATTCGTTGTTTTTAGCGAACCTAATTTAAAGCAAACAGATTTTGTGTTTTGGGAAAGTGGGTTACCTTGAGCGTTGTTGAATGATCTCGTTACTAGTAACGTTTGTGGTTGTGACCATGTGCTTCACTCTAGCTCTGTGCATCATGTTCTTGATTGCCTTGCTTATGAAGCAATAAAGAAGTAGTAGTATACCTCGAATGTAAAAATTAAAATGAAATATTTCTAATTTAGAAGCACATACAATAGTGTGCTAATCACGGTCACGGTTTACTTCGTGTTGATCGACCTATTGTATATTGCATACAACAATTGCCGTTTGATTGCAATTTGTACGGGAAGAGAGCATTCGTCAGTGTATAACTTTATTATGGGTAGAGTAATGAACACAATTTATTTAAGTAAACTTCAAATGATTCAGAAAAAAATAGTTTACACTTTCTATCTATTTCTTTCTTATTCAACTCGGATAAATCATCAGTTTTACCTATGCACTAAAACGTTCAAATCTACGACCAAATGACTCAGGTTAATGTTTTGATCATCCCATTCACTCAGATTCTTGTGGGTCATTTTAAGGGTCAAATACTGCTTGGCAGACAATATATTTTAGTTCAGCGTATCCAATTTTTAAGCTGTTTATGCAAACTTGTCGAACGCATCTCGATTTTTCCAAAATAGAACTAGTCTGTAATTTTATCCAATATCATTTATTCAATTATGTATGATGTAAATTAATAGATAAATCCTTCTTATAGATGTTAATTGATTTTACTCGACTACTTAATTAAACACTGATTAATTGAAATGGTATGTATTTTCAAATTAAATTGAACGTATATTATCATTCTAGACACTTCTGTCAAGATTGAAAGAAAGACATGTTCTTTATTTAAACTGCAATTAGCTGTATTAGGGCTTATATGGGCTTTTTTATGTCTACACAATGATAACCTGATAGGAGTTGACATTGAATTGACATTTATGACTCTCATAATAGAATAATATATACATATTAGAACAATTCATGTGGAATCAAATAGAATATTATTAGCTATACATAATAAAAATCTTAAAATGCCCGAGGTAAAATGGTATACCTATTAAGCGTACCAGATAATTATTATTGTAATATATGGCATTAGCATACAGGCCCGGTATACAGGGTGTTCGAATAATACTTGGCCGCCAAGTGTGCTGAATCAAATCTCAACTTTTATAGCTAATATTCTAACTATCGTGTGGAAATTGTAATGTTTGCAAAAACGGGTTACAATAATATTTTTAAAATATTGTTGAAGTGTGTTTCATACAAAACGTTTTTGACGTTTTCATGACTTTAATATAACCCGACATTTAATGTTGTAAAAACGTTTTTACCTAAACCAAAAGTCAAAATATAACTTGTTTAAAACGTTTTTAAAACGTTTTTGTGTTTGCTGGGAAGGCTCGTCCCTTAATACTCAAACATAATGAGGTACACCATGTATACTGTACATGGTGTACAGCCTGTATATAGGAAGGACGGAAAGCAAAAACTGCTCACTTGATGCCAATCAGTGTCTGAAAACTGTATGGGTCATCCGAGTTAAATAAGAAAGCAACAAAATAGAGAGGATAAACTTTTTTTCTCAATCAATTGATATTTACTAAAATAATGTTTGTCCTTTCACCAAAGAACTCCTTACCTGCACATATATAAATTGTGAGCTCACGAATGATAACTTGCCGTGCAAATTACAATCAAAAGGAAAATGTTGTATGCAAGAGACAATAGATCGATTAATAATATTATGTTCCAACTTTTACCGGTGAATTGACCATTAGGTTGACAATTTGCGAAAACATTTAAGGGAGGGGTAATGGGCAGGAACCTGGTTTGGATTCCAGAGGGAGTGTGCCTGCAAGAGACACAGCCATCAGAAAAGGAATAGCTCAGATCGCGCGCCAAATAAGTTAGCAGTTCAGAAATTGATATTTTTCCCAGCCTTGAAAAAAATTAGGCAGAGCTGGGAATCGAACTCGGGACCTCGCGGTGCTGAAACTCAATGCATTACCACTAAGCCAACTTAGCTATTTGCTGTGAGAGGTTTGATAGTAGTCCTTGATATTGCTGAATAGAATTAATCAATACTGAAATTTATCTAATGTACGATGTTATTCAAATGTCAGTAAATAAACAAATAAATAAATAGACATAGGACCCGTAAATAAATAAATACATGCAGTATTTTAGTTACTAAATTCCAAACATTCTATTATTTATAATTTTCTGCTATACACGCAAAGGAGCTGTGCATTTAATATCCGCGCCTAATCAATAATGGGTATTTCACTACATAGTCAAACTGGTGTGTGCCCTGACGGATTATCCATTGACCAGCTTCTAAACCAATAAGTATTTTATCTGTATGCTTTATAACCATGATAACAGATTAAGAGTCTGTAACAAGATCGGTCATTGGCGGCTTGCTAATCGGTTCTGGCAATATACAAAGAGCAGCACCAATCACAGCACATGTTTGATAATGAGCAACCAACGTATCCATAATAGTATAGTTTAGGCGCTGACGCAAGCTTTCATGCGGGAAATATGAACACATTCTCGCTAGTCGTACCCTTTTTCGAGATATTGATACGGCGCTAAAGGCCACGGCTTTTCCATGCCACAGCGACGAACCCTATAAACAGAGGTAAGTTAGCATCTTGTTACAAGGAATTCAAAGTAATTTTGTCATCAATAGATCCACATAGAGGAATACGACATCTATCGTGAGCCAATCTGCATTCTGTTGCCTGCAAAAGCCGACGATCAGGTAAAAATTCTAAAAGCAGCGTGAGCAGATATTTTCTTAATTTCATGATAAGCTTAAATTGCATTGAAAACGCCAAATTGCAGACATAAAATATATGATATTACTAAATCACCCAAGCAGATGGTAACGTAGGTATGTGGAAAAGAACTGCAATAACATTAACAAACTATGTGCCTAAAGAGTTGTCTTTGGCATGTCGCTTTTTTGAAATATCACCAAAAATATCAAATTTTGGGAAAACGCCCCAAAATTTAAAACAAACACGAACCTTCCAAAATAAATATATATTAGCACTCGGCGGCCCACTGACTACCTGCCGCTGTGATTTGGGGTAACTCGTTGCTTCTCCTCTCCAGATACCTGTACTTAAAGTTCGCCCATACCCCACGCCTTAAGGGAACATTAAATATCTTGTAAACCCCATATTTTGACCACTTAGGTGTGTGGCATTTATCAGTCCGGTCCAACTGCCTGATCAGGAAATACTGCCGAATCAGGCAGCATGTTGCCGAGTCAGGCAACACAGGCTTTGGAAACCCTTCCGAATTTGACAGACTAAGGAATAAATTGTTCATGGTGATTTTATAAAAGATCGGTGGAAATTTTACTTTGACACACGGTTTTTTAAAAATTTGATTCAAATATGCAAATTAACTTTATTTTACCTAAAATTGATGAAAAAATACTACCAATTGTACATCCAGATATATTTTACCTACTTCTTTTCTCTAAACCAAGAAATAACAGTATATTAAAAGATGCTCTATTTGAAACAGACTCGGCAACATGCTGCCTGACTCGGCAGTATTTCCTGACCAGGCAGTCGGACCGGACTGTTTATGTACAAACATGAGCAAAATATATGTAAAGAGCTGAACACCTTTACTTGGGCTCGGTCTTTTTAAACGTCTGTAAAGCTCTATACACTAAGTGCAACATCAATCCTTACCATTATCCTAATGTACTCATGTATAAACATGGTCTTTTTTTAAATCTGAACGTCGGTCGCAACACATAGTGGCGTAGAGTATTTTTTCCCAAATATTTCGTTTCACATAATGATGTTTAAGTTTAGAGCTAGTTATATCCTATAATGCTCGTAGTTATTCCTTTTTTAACTTTTACTGTTTACAAATGAAATCGGGCCACTGAGAGATAACAGTGGAGGAGTACCGACTCCGTTATTAGTAACATATCCTTCAACTACATTTTCTTGGAAACCTATTTTGTCCTCCACTTACGCCACTTTATGTTGCGACCGACGAGAAGATGATAAACGAGTCAAGTCTATAGTAGTTGAATATTTTATGTATAAAGTTTATTTCATTTATATATAAATATCTTTTACAGTTAAGTATCAGCTGCCTTTATATTTTCAGCAATTCATATGCTTAAATCTCAAATACAATGGTATTAGCCTGAATAATGTATGGAGTAGTGCGGATATCAATCTAAATCTGCTTACCTGAGCTTTTAATATTTCGAAATATGGTATTTCTTCCTTCTCATACAGACAAACGCTTATTCTGCGCAGGTGTTAGTTGTATGTTCTAGGAACATAATACTTGATCATTGTCCTTAAATCCTCTTTTTGTTAAAATATGCAATGGCAAATGAATATTAAATGGTTGCTATAACAGTGGATTATAGATCGTGCAAGCTTAGATGCATTACAGCGTTGCCTACAGTTAAACAAGATTCCTTTGAAAGACATTTTTCTGATCCGACCATTTTACGTAGAAAAAGGTAAATGACATGACATAATGCCATTTATGTGCTGTGTGAATCAATAGTTGTCATCAAATGTGGCACCGATGTTCCTAGCAGGTTGATCTGGCACAATAACACTTGAAATAGGGGAGGGGGAATGGTCAAAATTTGAATCGATAAAAATAACTTCAGTGTATCATCCATTACTTGATATCACTGACACAGTCTTGAATGGAAGATACTGCAGAAGAAGTATTTAATTTTTTTAATGCCACCTCGATTTTTTCCTTAAATCCAAGATGGTGCCTAAGATCATCAGGTGTACAATAAGTCATCAATAACATGTTTTAACATCTTTATGTGACTCAAATGCTAACATGCCTAAAATATATCCAGATATAAGCAAAATCTACAAATTAATTTAGCCTAAAATATATCCAGATATAAGCAAGATATAAAATGTATCAATTTCAGCCAATGTCTCATCACTTGACCTTGAAATATTCAAAATGGTTGCCATTTGCACTGTGTTGAAAATCATTATTTTGCTCATATCTGAATACATTTTAGGCTAAATGTTGGCATTTTATAAAAGTAAGTTAAACTTGTGAAAATAAGGCACTATGAAAGTTATTTCTAACTTCGCTTCCTCTATCGACGTTGGTAGTTCTTTTTATGAAGTGTACTTTAGACTACTCTTGTTGCACGATAGCCGATCTATACTTCAGACGTTTATTATAAATATGCGTCATTGTTCATAATTGTACGAAGACCCATAGTTACAAGCACCTACATGTGTCAATTTTGCCAATTTGTGTGAAAAGGATATTTTTATTTTTATTTTATTTTACTATTTTACAAATTCGGCTAAAAATACATCAAAAAGCAAAGTAAAATTACGCAATACATACAAAAGGAAACAAAAGTAAAAAATAGACCCAATGGGCTAGCCAGGAAGAGTCAGAAGCATCAAGACACTGTCACCAAAAGGTGTGACCCCTCCAACCCATTGGGGCAATTACATAAAAATATATACTATTGCACTGTTTAAACACATTGTGTGTACATCCACATCACAAGGATGCACCCGCCAGCCACCACACGTGTCTCCCCCACCCACCAGCCAGGAACAAAAACCAGACCCATGCCACATGGAGGCCACTCCAAATCATCCCCAAGCCACATTGCCTATATATGAAGGGATACAGAAAATATTCCCAAACCAGGCAACCCGGGGACGACCCCAGGCGACCGGGACCCGGGACGAATCCGGCATCCACCCAAGGCTAACAAAGGAAAAGAGACACATGCAGCAGCCGACAAGCCCACCCTCCCGATATGGATGTACACATTATTACATTATTACAAATGGAAATCTGCTCAGTGACCCCTACCTATCAGACACATGGATTTACCCCCCCCCCCCCTCCTCCCCGGCCCACCTGAACCCAACCAACCCACCCAGCAACACCCCACTCCCACCCACCAGACCAACACAGGCCATGAAGACGGATAAAGTAGGTCACTGAGCAGAAAACAGAGACAACAAAATTTAAGAGTCCTGCTCTTTAGTACTATTATTTACTAAATAAGTTTTCAAATGTTTTTTAAAAGACTTTGTGCCCATGTACAAGATAAAATGATCCTTTACAGAATTTGGCAAACCAGCCCACAGGCGAGGGGAATTTACAGCAATGGTAAATTTGAAACTGTCAGTTTTTGGTGTGATATTATGATTAAAAACTAAGTTTTCTGAGTGACGTGTGTTTACAGACCAATTGCTGAAACCAAAAAATTACAATTTAATATACAAGTACAGGCAAAACATATAGACAAATATTTCCTTCTGTTGTTAAGATCCATGATGTTGAGTTGTTTGAGACGCTCCCCATATGATTGATACCCCGCCGTTGACCCAATATGAACCTGGTGGCACGACGTTGAATAGTTTCCAGGGTGCTAATGTAAATTTTGCGATAAACAAACCAAACTGGGGAACAGAAATCAATAATAGGTAAAACAAGGGAACGATACAGCGTAAGGAGGATATTTTGATTTTGATTTCCAACCACAGTTCTAAGAAAACCTAACAATCTATTGCACTTTTTGGTTACATAAGATACATGTACATTCCATGTGAGGTCAGAAGAGATCTGAACCCCAAGAAAACGAAGACTGTTAGCTTGAGAAAGCTTAGTATTTGAAACAAGATAAATTGGAGAAGGCTTATTTTTACGACGGGTAATACACATAACCTGACACTTTTTGGGATTTAGTTGGAGAGCATTATTCTCTGACCACCAGTGAAGCGTAGTAAGATCATTTTGAAGAATTTCAATATCAGAATCATTGGTAATTGTGCGAAATAAATAGGTATCATCAGCGTATTGAAAAATCTTGGAGCAGAGGTGAAGATGGAGGTCATTGACATAAATATTAAAAAGCAGTGGTCCCAACACCGACCCTTGGGGCACACCTGAGAGGACAGAAACAAAATTGGACATTTGACCACGGAAAACAACCCTCTGCTTGCGGCTGGTAATGAAGGAAGAGATCCAGCTTAGGAGTGGACCCCTAAGACCATAAGTGCGATGCAGCTTTGCCAAAAGAACTGCATGCGAGATAGAGTCAAAAGCGCGACTGTAATCAACTGAAACTAAGTCAATACGCGGTGTCGGGGATGTACGACGATCCAAAATTTTGTTCCACTCACAAACGGCTTCATTTAAAGCAGTGGTACATGATTTCCCAGGAGAAAATCCATGCTGGTCAGTGTAAAGAAGACCGTTATACAAAAGATGATTACGGATGTGGTCAGAAACAATACTCTCCAACATTTTGACAATAATTGATGTAAGTGCAATCGGACGATAATTTTTGAAATCACTCCGATCACCTTTTTTATACACAGGAACAATATTCAGTGGACTTCGGGTGTATATATAAATGCGCATATATAAATGCGCACGTGACCAGATGGCCAGCGCCATATTTGCATTACATCACTGTCAATCACTGAAATGGCGACCATTGAAGGAGTGGCTACAGTTGTGACCTTGTTTCGTGGCTAGCACTGGCAAGGAACATTGGCTGGAGGTTCGATGCTATAAATTTGCAAGGATAAATCATGGATATCAAAGGATCATGATTATTGCACAGCACCCCCATGTACAAACATAACTAATGTTTATTTATTTATTTTTATTTATTTATTTATTTATTTATTTATTTATTTATTTATTTATTTATTTATTTATTTATTTATTTATTTATTTATTTATTTATTTATTTATGCGACGAAAAACGAAAACCCTGTTCTATTTTGAACAAATTGGGAAACTAATTTTTCCTGTACAAATGAATGCCGACCCCAAATTGCGGAAATTTCAGGACAATTCTTTTTTTGTATTTTCTCAAATTGAAATTTATTTACAGATTTGTGTGATTTTTTGGGTTATTTAAAAATTTTAAAAAAATACCAACCGACAGACCGACCCTATACTTGAAAGGTCCGTTCGCCCGTAGAACAGGGTTTCTCTCTTTCTCGCCTTACTTATAATTTTATAAATATTATTTGCCCCCCCTTCCCCAAAACCACCCCTCCCCCTTTTACACTCATAAATTAATTGGTTTTTTTGCTAACTTTCCCCTTCCGTGTAAAGTAAAACTTTATAAGCCGGTTGAATCAAACTGAACAAAATTGACGTATACAATTACAATATAATACCATTACAATAATGTGTATGACGGATCTAACTTACTAGCTGAATAAACCTCAAACCATGCATCACATACGTGATTGTACGTCAAATTGTCATATAACGTATGAGCGTGATGTATAGTATACGAGTCTACCTCAACATATTCCAGCCGGGATGATTAGATCATGTACAGTCATCTACGTGTTTATACTCTAAATTGTACGTCAAAGGGTGACAAAGGGTGTACAGATTACCGATTTAGCATGGGGGACACAAAAAGGTGCTTAAAAACACATTTTGAATTTGGTTTTTTTGTCCATTTACGAGCGAATTAGTAAGTTAGAGTTGAGGAGGTCGGGCGGGGACATCTAGCCTATTAGTTTGAGAGGGTCATTATGCCGAAAAGGGCTAAAGTTATAGTTTCCTCAATTTACGTTATAATTAGAGTTAAAATTAGGGTCAGAGTTATGTTCATTGGCGGCACTACGGGGGGAATACTTATCTTGACTCCCAAATAAATAAATCCATGACCCCTTCCTTCCGAAGAAAATGACAGCCCCTAAGTTCCCTACGTGCAAACATTATCAAATAACATCATCGGCAGCTACCCAGTTCTGACCTTAATGCCAGTAAGAATCACATTTCGTCATCAATATGGCCAATTGCCACGCCCCTTTAGCACGGAAATAATGAAATATAACTTTTAAATCAGCTATATCTAGCTTTTCCGTCATAATTTTTTTTTTCCGTGATGGAAAATCCAAATAAAGAGTTTATGTTTCGGGTCAAATTATTTTGCCCTTTGCAATCAATGCCACTATTTTGCAAAGCCAATTTTCCTTGTAACCTGTCATTTTCGCCTATACTTTTGCGTGTGGATTTTTGTGCTCATCCGGGTACCTTACATCGTTGAACACGGTATGGCGACTTGTAGATGTCACGTGCGCATTTATATATGCGCATTTATATATACACCCGAAGTCCACTGATATTAGCGGTCTTCCAACATGAAGGAAGATTACCAGTTGAAATGGATATGTTAAAAATGCGAGTGAGAACAGGGCAGATGAGGTTTGCACACAATTTGAGCATACGACATGAGATTTCATCAGGACCAACTGCCTTGTCAGGGGAGAGACTCCTGAGTTTTTTGAAAACTATGTCATCAGATATTTTAATATGACTTATGGTGGGGACATCAAGAACAGGAGAAGTTACCTCCCTGACATGACTGGAATTGGTAAAATAACTGGCAAATAAGTGATTGAAACCATTTGCAATTTCAGACGGGTTGGATGATTGAATACCATCAATGACAAAAGAACAAGAATCTGGCTCAGCACGTTTAGAGCGAACAAGTGACCAGAAACTTTTTTAAGTTATCATTTTTGGCAAACTTGACTTCCCAGTGAGAATTGTAGGCCTGTTTCTTAGCATAGGTAAATTCATTATTTAACTTACGATAAGTTTCCCAATCAGCTTGTCTGTCACTACGTTTAGCTTTATGATAAGCTTTCTGTTTTTTAGTACTCATACGCTTCAGATCATGAGAAAACCATGGTTAAAATTTACGTTTTTTAGTAACCTTAGGTATACATTTATCAATATAAGAGAATAAAGTCTCTGTGAAGGAGTCCAAGACCCGATCAATGATCCAGTCATCTTTGAAAACATTGTACCAGTTAGTATTTGAAACCAGATAATTTAATTACTCTAAATCAGCGCGATCGTATTGATAAAATGTTCTGCGAAGGTTGGGTAAACACCGTGGTTTCCCTCTAATTTTAAGAGTTACCATATGATGGTCCGAAGTAGCAAGTTTCTCAGTTACTTGAACATCAAACACTTGATCAGATCTTGAAGCGAACACAAGGTCGAGCATCGAGGGAGGACCATTTTCTGGCGTGCGTGTGTAATCGTTGACCAGCTGATGAAGACCAAAAATGTCAGAGATGGCAGTAAGCTTTTCATAGAAATTGCTATTGGGAATGCGATTAGGTCCAAAATTTACATTGAAATCACCAAGAAGCAAGCGTCAGATGATGCAAAAATAGTTATGTAAATACCTATTAAGAGCTATTACGGTAAGTTAATCCGATCGTCCGTAAGACAGATTTGCACTCTGTCCAAGAACTCGCATTGTAATTCTTAACCTTACACATTGCATTAATATTTCACATCGCGTTAACAAGTTCCCGACAATTTCAGTCTACACGCTCTAACAGAACTACGTGATATTCATGCAGGATATTTAGAAAGCAGGATCATGAAAAAAAATTGTGGTGTTTTGAAATATGGCATTCTTCAATCATTTCAATAGAATTTTTCTGACATGTTTGACAATTGAGATCTGGTAACACGACAAAATTATTTATTGGACAGATTTTGACGTTTCCTAGTTTAAAGTGGTACATTCCAATAATTCTGTCCAAGCCTTTAGACCTCAAAGAATATCAAATAGGTTATACCGGATAACTTGATTGTATAATGCATTAATCTGTTAATTTCCCCAAAGATGAGATCATCCCATGTGATATCTTCGTCAACCTGTTTGATGACAATATCTAACCTTTGAAGTTTGTGGCAAATTACCCTCAAAAGTGTTTTCAAATGATTAAATTGCAAATCTTACTAGACAAGGCGTGTCATATCATGGAAAGTTTGGCAACCTACATCGATTGGGGATTTATGTGATAAATGGAGCTCTCATAAATTTGTTATCGAACTTTAAATTCGCAATTGAAAACAATACAAGGAAATTCATCACTCCATTTAAAGAGCTGACTTACATTAGAAACTTAATATCCTTAGCTGCTAGACTAGACATGTCCGGATGATTCAACGACTACGTTTATGTAAAATTTTAACCCTCAATCATTTTGATCACGGTCAAAATCCGTGCAGGTCTGTGTTTCGATGTGGCCTCCTTTCTCTTACTTCCACCTTTATAAACCAGCGGATATCTTTTTAATATCAAAACATTTCATACTGTCATAGATGACGGAAGTTTCCTGTGTTTCGCAAAAAATGGTCGCTTGTGTCATACAACAAAACCTATATTAAGCAATCATTTGACAGCTGTTACAACAAATGCATACTTTACTTAGTGTTTGTTGTCTGTATGCAGCGTCTTTAATTACGGTGTCTCACGAAAGGAAGATTTTGTTCTCTAGCTCTATATGAGAAATAGCTTTCTGTCTCAGACTGACTGGTGTAATGAATACAAGTTTCCTTTCCAAATCGTCGCAGTTGATGAGGTTAACAATTTTGGTACAATCTCTAATCACATTAGTTATCGGATCGACCTATTGAATTGTCCTCATAGAAAACCCGTGTTACGATTGTTCTGTGTCACAAATTAAAATTAATGTTAGTAGATGAATATTCAATGTAGTGTTTTGCGTATGCAATAAAAGCAGAGAGACGTTGTTGTACATTAAGTTGACAAATGACTAAATCAAAATAAATATGAAAGGGTGTGTGCAATAATGTGCTATCCCACATAAAGCACATGTTATTGGTTTTGAGATGAATGGGTTTTTGACCGAGTAGACTGAGGCACATGATTAGTAATAATAAGATAAATAATAAGCATAAAGTACATGAGTTCTTTAACAGATTATGTGTTACGTTGGGATCATTTGTACTATTTTAGTTGGATTTCCTTTGACAAAGTGATAGATCTTGGTGTTTAAGATGTATGATCAGAGATGCCGGGTGTACATTGATGGGCAATATAATGCTGAACCACTCTTGAATGCTAAACCACTGCGTCTTGTTTGAAGAAGAACCATGAGCAATGTTGATGTACTCAAAATATTGGACAAAATAAACAAATCCTATCGTTTATTCTCTAATTAATTGCGGCAGTAAACACGCTGCTGAACTGAAATAGCATCATATTTTGAAGTGTCATTTGCACCTCTGCAACTTTCCAATCACAATCAATGCATTATAGTTGATTTAAAATGACGTAAAATAAAGGACAACACTTATATAACACTTATTCATTAAAAAATTATTATACCTTAAACACTTTCCCGTTAGTCAGTATCATCACAATACAAGGTCTTTCATTTCCCCTACAAAGCCATAAATGATTATATCATTGAAATTTATAGCTTCTAGTAATTTTGTGTGCATCATAAATTAGTTTTACTCGTGATTGCAACTGAATGTAACGTTATAGAAAACAGTCTATTCAACAAGTATGAAGCAAAATCTAACAAAGTTTCTTTGTCAAAAACAATGAAATTGCATTCACATTTTCTTACTTCGGTAACAATAGAACTAGTTCAGGTCTCGAGGTTGGGTATAACTGGATTTATCAGAAAATTATTTAGCAAAGAGAAATTTAATGAACGACTCAAAACCCCTATTACATTTTTGACAAGATGGATGTTCTCATCATGTTCAATGAAATTTGAAAATATTCTCAATGGAATGTAGATTGAAAAGGTTTTGACATGCGTTTGTATCTTCTATTAAAAGTACAATGTCTCAATGTTCGTGTACAATTGTTAGATGTTTCCCAAACATTTTATGTGTGATCATCCTTACTTGTCCGTCAAGTGTGATTGACAATTCTTTAGTACTTATATAACGTATTCAAATGATAACACGTTTGAGGTACCGAATAGTTAATTTGAACGAATCCACTAAGGATTTGCGGTAAATAGCCATTTCTAAAAGATGTATCGACATACGAAAGAGAAAGCTGCTGGAAGAAAGTGATTTATGTCGTGAACGTTTCAAGGCCGATTATTGATTAGGTATCATTTTATCTTTGTTACAAGTATTTAAAGTATTAAACAGCGCACCACAAATTTAGTTATACTTATTTTTAAACACGTGTACTTTATTTTTACAATCAGAATGCTGGTGTGCTAAACACGTGTAGGGGGCAGCTGCTTTCCGATGCGGTCTGCTGAATCACACAAATAAAAGTATACCCTTAAGGAGTAGGCTATATTATATTCGTGACAGTAATAAAAGTAAGACGATTCAATTTGTTTTACAGGACTTAATGCTTTAAATTTGCATGAAATTGTGTTCAGCATGCATCGCAATGTATTGACTTGTCAAGCTTGAACCATACTCTTGGGAGATTGATCATGAAGACCATTATAATTTTCAATAATTGTATTTGACTGTTTTTTTCTTTTCTATCTGATGAACCATATTTCCTTCTTTGGTTTTACGCTTACACATTGGTTTTCAAGAGCGTAAAAAAATTTTAAAAAAGGTCGAAATTCTTCTAACTGAAATGAAAGAGATTAGATAGTAGATTAGTGGATTCACTGTACAAAGAATCAGGGGGGGGGGTAATATTCTTTTGTTAAGGTTAGGCAAGGTTTTGTAAATTAAAAACAGAACGGGAGCTTAAAAGCATAAATACCGCAAGCCAGGCAAGACCCCCCTTTTACCTTTTAATATATCTTAATTGTTTCCAGTATAGTGTTAAGGTCATACAAAGAACCAATAGATGAATTAATTTACTGATAAAAGCGGGTTGCTTCTGTTTGTGGTAAAAATCAATTTTGTTTGTGTTGACAAAGTAGAGTTTTACCGGTTGAAAGGCGGCTTGTATCATGCATATCGTATTTCCCTTATTCCTTGTTCAATACATTTCTACGGTCAGAGGCTGTACATAAACAACATAAGACAACGACTCGAAGTGGACTCTTTTATATGATGAAGATTTCCTAGGATAATGACCCTCTTTTCAGCAAAACAAACACCATGAATACTTGCTGAGAGCAAGTAAGTTAAAATAATAATTATTAAAAACGTGTTTGCATGTTGACGTTGTGCTCAATATTTACGGAATGGAAACAATATGTTATATAGCTTGATGAAATTAAACAGGAAAGTCCAAATTTGTTGTTGTTATTATTGCTTTTGATGTTTTCCTCATTTCTTCTCTCAACGGGTTTTCCCCCTGGATTTGTTTTAGATTATTTTCATTCCGTGTAAATCTGCGAACACAGCTTTAAAAGTCCCTTTTGAGAGATGCGAGATGAAAGTGATATTTTAGATTTTGTCGAAATGATTGAAAGCTAGCCATAGATTAAGTTGCTTCAATAACTTAGCTATGTATGCACCTGTCACAACAAACTATCTTCTTATCTTCATTGGTAACCGCGAAGACACACAAACATAGTATTTTGACTTTAAAGTTCATATTAAAGATGAGGGTTGTTTACGAACGAAAAATATTTACACCTAAAAACTGGAACAAATTGCATATGCGTCTTTTCACATCTTCAGAAGGGTGTAAACACTTGTTTCCGCTACAATTGTTTTTCGCCAGGGCGCTCGATATTTAGTGCTACAGCTGTAAAGTGGTGTTGTTGTTGGAGGAGTTGATATCTCTTAAGCAGTCAAGTTAGCTCATTCGATAAAGCGTTCGACTATGATGCGAGAGATTGCGGGTTCGAACCCTGGCGGTGATTTAGCACGCTCTCGTGGAGCCCGTACGAAAGTCGACGAGCTGATCCTGGATGCGATGGTCCATTGTGGAATGTCTAGGGTGTGCGCTCTTGACGCTGCAAAGCCCCGAAGCTGTTAAATGGTTTATGGAATGATATGGGGCCGTAGTGGTCCGTGGCAACCTGTAAAGTGTGCTGACGAGGCTTGTGGATCAACGTCTAGGCGTAGCGCACTATAAATTTTTATTGATTATAATACTGTATGTACTGCTGCTATCTTTTTTATAGTGTTTTTTTTCTTCCTTATTATTATTTTGCTTTGTCTTATGATTTACGAGGTCAGTAGTGTCACCAATATCTTTTAGGGTGGTTTTTCTGGACGAGTCCGTTATATTACCAGTAACAGAAATTACTTTGCAAACGCTCAGTCGATATTTTGTAGCGCTATCAAAGTCGAGTTCTACTGCACTCTAAAAATTATTTTACTCAACCAGGCATGTTGTGTCCTTGGCAAAGACTCTTACATCCGTTTGCTTCACCACACCCTTGGTATGAATCGCTACCCGCCTAAGCTGGGAAGGTAAACAGACTCGTTGTTCGCGAGGAGTAATGTAGCCCCACAACAACATTATACACAGAGGAGTCTGGCCCAAGTCGCTTCAAAACAAGGGAACCCCTCTCTTTTTGAAGCGACCAGCTAATAGATGCCTAAATTGGTACCTTTTTACTAGTTAAACTCGAAAATTAGGCAAACGATAGCCCTTCATATTTTCATTTTTCACCCATATTTGAAAACAGCTATACCCGTTGTTGATCAAGAGAAACACGAAAAACCTGTCGTACATATCGCAATACTAATAAGAACATAAAATGTTCGTGACTTGACATCATTTACAACGATGAGCGATTCCTACGCAAGACGTTGCCGATATAACATGTTTCAAGTATATCGTTCATATACAATAAAGCACTAGATGAACTTTACTGATAAAAGCGGGTTGCTTCTGTCTGTATTAAATCAATTTCAAATAGCGCATGGCTTCGGGTAGAATTGCATCGGTTGAAAGGCGGCTTGTATCATGTGCACACCACATTTCCCTTGTTCAATACACTTCTACGGTCAGAGGCTTAGATCAGAGACCTGGTGTGGATAAATAAAATAAGACACGATGTGACTCAAAGTGAACTCCTTTATACGATGAAGATTTTTTAGGATACTGACCCTATCTTCAGCAAAACAAACAATATACTTGCCCAGTTAGGGTAGCACTTGTTCAGTGCTTAGGGGACCATGACAGGCCCTCTCTGACATTATAAAATCAACCAGTCTTCGCCTACGCTAGGCGCAAGCTCCTCGTTGTTGCACCTCCCCCCCCCCAGGAACTAGAACTAGTTCTGATATAGGGTACCGTGATATAATAAGTAAGTTGAAATAATAAACTAGCTTCCATTTTGTGCCCAAATTAAAAAAATTAAACAGGAAAGTTAAAATTTTGACTTAAATCGTTGTTGTTTTTGTTGCTACTGCCTTTACTTTAATTTGCAACTTTGAAACAAATATCTTAACATTATAACATCTGATAAATATCGAATATTTATAAACCAATCGCTTCTTCTTGATTTCTTGATACATATATTCTTATTTAACCTGTGCTAACCTTTCGATGAACCGGCACTGTTCTCCAAAGGTGCCAGGTGACATCACTAATATTGTAATATACACAGAGGAGTATGGTCCCAAGTCGCTTCAAAAAAGAGAGTACCCTTCTCTTTTCCAAATCGACTTGAAAACTTGAAAAAACCGGCCAAACAAAAGTCCTTTATATTTTTACTTATAAAACAGCTATACCTGTTGTTGATTTAGAGGAACAAGAAATATAAAATGTGCGTGACTTGACATCATTTACAACTATGAGCGATTCCTACGCAAGACGTTGCCGATATAACAAGTTTCAAGTATATTGTTCATATACAATAAAGCACTAGATGAACTTTACTGATACAAACGGGTTGCTTCTGTCTGTATTAAATCAATTTCAAATAGCGCATGGCTTCGGGTAGAATTGCATCGGTTGAAAGGCGGCTTGTATCATGTGCACACCATATTTCCCTTGTTAAATACACTTGTCTGTGACCGGTAACCAGTGCATTTTTTTTCAGAAGGGGTGATGGACTATCGAGTCTGGATGCATAGAAGATCAGTTTTGCCGCTCGGTTTTGAAGGGACTGGAGGCGAACTAGGTCTTGTGAGTTTGTGCCATACAATAGGGCATTGCCGTAATCAAGACGGGAGAGAAACAATGCTCGGACGACAAGGTGACGTGTGTCCTGGTCAAGATAACGGCATATGCGGCGGATATTGCGTAATTGATAGTTTTCAGATGAAACGAGACTGTTAACCTGTTTACACATTGTTATATTCGAGTCAAAAATTATTCCAAGGTTTCGGATGTTACATGATGGTTCAATATGGATGTCGGTGACCTTTAACTGTACTTTAGGGAGCTTTTGAAGGCTTTGGTATGACCCGGCTATAAAAAATTCAGTTTTATCATTGTTCAATTTGTGTTTGTTTTGATTCATCCATTCCTTTATTTCGGCGATGCACTGCTCAAGTTTCGCAAGTGCTGTTTCAGCAGCACCTGCTATCTTTGGGTTGAATGATACATAAAGCTGAGTGTCATCAGCATATGAATGAAAAGAAACATTGTGACTACGAATAATAGCTCCCATCGGTTGTGTATATATAACAAATTGAACTGGTCTAATGGCGGAACCCTGTGGGACACCATAAACTAGTTTTTACTATACTGCTCAGAAAAAACATTATCAATACTTACGCTACTACATCGAGAACTCAGATAACTATCGAACCAATTAAGTACAGTACCAGACACACCTATATCATTTTTCTGACGATCAAGTAGCAAACCGTGATCCACTGTATCGAATGCTGCAGACAGATCAAGAAGGACCATGAAAACCACTTCTTGTCTGTCTACAGCATTCAGAACATCACTTTTTACTTTGAGTAATGCTGTTTCTGTGCTACAATTTGACTTATACGCAGACTGGTAAACTTCACCCAGATTATATTTGGCCATGTGGTCGTTAAGTTGGTTTGTCACAACCTTTTCAATAACTTTTGACACAAACAAAATATTTGATACTGGCCTTTAATTCTTTAAGATCGGAGATATCACAGCTCTTCCAAGTGATTTAGGGAATATACCAGTACTCAAAGATGAATTTATAATACGGGTGAGTGTTGGAAGAAATACTTCAAGATTTTTTTTCAATAACCATGTGGGAATGGGGTTTATGACACTAGACTTGCTATTACAATCCCTCACTAGTCTTCTTACTTCATCAAGGGACATGATGGTGAATTCATTAAAACTATGAACATTATGATTTGATCTAACATCATAAGAAGTACGTTCATTAGTTTCAGACTCAATACTGTCCAGATCATTTCTGATTTTCGAGACCTTTTCTTCAAAGTAGTTTGCAAACTGATGACACAGTGACTTAGTTGAGTCACATGATGATAAGGTACGGTTATCTTTGTTCAACAGATTGTTTACAGTTTTAAATACACCCTTTGTGTCAGCATCAGATAATTTGTCGTTGTAATACTTGGTTTTATTAGTTTCAATAAGTTGATTAACCTTTTGCTTTTGATCAATGTACGCCTTCCTATCTTCAGACGTTCGAGATTTTCGCCACCTACATTCATTTTTTCGGCGAACCTGTTTCGGCGATCTTGATTTCACTACTGTACCAGGGAAAACGGGGTCTATTTGTACGCACCTTCACCTTCGCAGGGGCACGTTGGTCAAGAATTGTTAGAATTATAGAGTCATACTCAGTAACCAACTCATCTAAAGTTAACTCATCTGAGATAGTACACAGTGCTTTGTTAACATCAGCCTGAAACGCTACCTGGTCCATTTGTTTGAAGTTACGGACCTTGACAGATTTTTTGGTTAGAGTAGGTTTATTTCTGTTTACATAACAATGCATCATGAAGTGGTCAGAAAAGAGATTTACTTGGGACTCACATCTAAGAATAATCCCATCCTCAAGTCGAGCCAGGAAAAGGTCGATGGTATTACCAGATATGTGTGCAGGACCCTCAGCATACTGATAAAAACCAGCAGTCTCATAAGATTTAATGAACCTCTTAACTTCAGACTTCCAAGGCTCACAAGGCACATGTATGTTAAGATCGCCTATCACCACTTTATTGGGGAAAAGTGATACCTCGCCAATAAAATCATCAAACTCGGTTAAGTAGTTTGAAGTACGTAAACGATTTACGGAAGAAGGGGGTGGTCTATATATTACAATATACTGAATTCCACTCGTTAAATCAACAACACTTGCATGTTCAAAATTTACAGTAGTAAAACCAGTTTGTACAGGACGAAGGTTCACAGAGTCTTTGCTTATTATACCGATTCCGCCATGATTGCTTGTGCCTCTTGGAAAGTTGGAGAAAGAGTAAAATGGTGGTGTGTACATTCTCTAATGACTGAATCATCGTTCTCATTTCTCCAGGTCTCAGTAAGGAACATTACATCAATGTCATTTTGAATCAGAAAATCTGCAAGGAGTGTTGTTTTGTATCTAATTGACCGAGCGTTCCAAGTGGACAGATGAAGGTATCTGTTCAAGTCAACAACATAAGGCTGGGATGTGGTTTGGGACAAGTTTGAGAAACCCTCTTGATGTCTCAATGACTGTGGTCCTGAATATCTTGCCAACTTACTTGCTCACATAAATCGTCCTTCAACGGCTCCGGTTACACGGTCTGCAACAGACAAGACTCTTCTTGCAATACCATTTAGAAATGTATAGGTGAACAAGCCTTCTCTGTTGCAGGCCCATCACTTTGGAACTAACTTCCGCAGCATGTAAGAAATGCCGGCTCAATTGCAGTTTTCAAAAAACTCTTGAAAACTCATTTGTCACAACATCCTTAATAAGCGCAGCGTCCCACGAAAGGAAGATACGTATATCTTCGTATCTAAGAAAACGTATCCCGTCAATGTAATGAACATGCGTTGAATCCTAAGAACTGGATCATATTTGTTCAATCTTAACTCATAATGGTAATGGATACGTTAAATTTATCGTGGGAAGACTGTTTCTTTGTCAAAAACATTTAAATGTTCATTGTCAATGTTCACTGTGAATATTCCGGAACATTAATGGGTGATAATGTGCTTTGCGTATACAATAAGAGCTAATAGAATTTTTTGTATTAAGATAACATCAAAATAAATATGTTCACTCAGCCAAACTGCATCAACTTCAATTTATTTTACAAAAAGCTCAAAGAAGATGTTTAGATGTGATGATGGAAATGAACCCACGTTCGTCATCCATTAGGGTTTTTAGGTTAATGTCGATTATTAGTCTCTATTATCCAGGATATTCACCATGTGATTATTGTTGTTCATATCCTTCCAATGAAGGTTTAAAGATTATGTTCGTCCTAAGTATCCATGTAGTTCTCAAAAATCTGAACAAAGAGTATGTTTTCACCACGGAAAGTAGAAATGCCGTTTTACTGATAAATAAACATATTACCAGCTTCATGTGATTATTTCCAATACGTACATATTCCAATTCGGTTATTCTCATATCATGCAAACAGTACAATTATAATTGAAGACCGAATTAAAAAGACTAGGTACCCGTGTGTGATAATGAAACATAAGAATCACGAACATTGCGATAATTATTGTTAAGAATCCAAAGTCTGATTAAACCAATTACAAATAATGTTGATCCTAAGGGATAATGTCCACAAACCGGTATCACTTTCTGGTGGTAAACACGCTACTACGCGTTGAAATAATTTAACGCTTTAGCATTTATAAATAAATATCACTCTTAATTCAATTACGTTGATAAAAATGGTATAGAACTAAATAACCAGAACTTAATTTCTGTAAATTCTTATACTTTATACATTTCCGTTAGTTAACAGTGCCGTAAGAAGGCCTTCCTTTTTTAGTGCATGTGTAAAACAAAATCTTACTCATTTGTATTCACGATTGTATGAATCTTTTCAGGTGTGAACAGGTGGTTGAACCAGAAACCTTTGTATTGTATTGTATTGTATTGTATTGTATTGTATTGTATTGTATTGTATTGTATTGTATTGTAGTTGATAGTCAACTAGAAGTAGTTGATAATCAAGTGAGAAGTACTGTCTGTCTATACAGAGAGCGTAGCTTACTTTTACCCTGATATCTGTACTTAGATAAACATTGGATTAGATCTTACTTTCCTTATTGTTTTTGACAATGTGGTTTGTTATTATGTAGCAGGGAGAAAGAAATATAACTGCTTGAAGCATGGTGCGTTATTTCCTCTACGGCAACAATATTACTCTACCAAGTTTGATTCTTGTAAGATTTTCGCCGTTTCGGTTGTTTGATGTGATCATTCATTAATTTTTCTAATAAACATTATGTAAAGTTCAATTCTATTTCTCATTTCTATATCAAATTAATCACCTTTTTTCTCTCTTTTTTTTTTTTGGTGACAATTTTTTTTTTTTTTTTTTATATATGTGAAGATTGAGGGCGATATTTACATATATTTTAAATTTAAATTAGCCATATGAGTTATTTCTTACATTTCATGATAAAAAGTTTTTTGAAAATATCCTTGCCATTTGTTAGTCTTTTTCTGATGTTCTAATACCATTATTGAAGTGTCTTCCCCTTGTAAAGATGCAAAACAAGATTTAAGATAAATAGCGCCATCATTGTTCACATTTACTTTTAAATGACTACATTTTACATGCCATCAAACAACGACGCACAGTGGGCCAGAATCGCCTCAAAGTGTGCCAAAATTATAAACGGACAATCAAACGCATACAAACATGGTAAAATGACTATATTAGGGGTTTTCGAGGCTGCAGAATTCAATGGAAGCATTTTTAGAAATGTATGACGTCATCAAAATGCTGAACGGTGATTGGTCGGTTATTTTACAACAGTATTTCAGATGATATATGTTAAAATTTTAATTGAAAAAGCAAAATAGGGGTTCCAAGGGGAGCAAAATTCAATGATGACATTTTGGAAAGCGTATGACGTCATTAATATGCTGATATATGATTGGTCAATTATTCCTCCCGCCATAATTCAAATGCCTGTGTAAGAATTATTATAAAAACTTTCAAATCAGGGGTTTTAAGGACTGCGGAATCCAATAGAGCCATTTTCCAAGGCATATGACGTCATTAAAATAACGAGCCGTGATTGGTTAATTACTCTTACAACAGTGATTCAAATGTCCGATTGGAAAAGTATTATCAAATAGCATATTCAAGGTTATACGGATTGCAAAATTCACTGACGGCATTTTCTAATACGTATGACATCAATAAAATGCAAACATTGTAATTGTTTAATATAAGTAAACAAACAACCAGCCAGACTAAATGTTGGGGTGGGGAAAAATTTGTAGGTGATTCTTCCTGCCGGACTCCAAAACGTTGCCATTGTCTTAAACGTAATTTTGGCCCTAATTTGCAACCCATTAATATACCAATTTCCTTGAAAAAGCAACCGATTTTGCTCAAATTGGGTGCTTTTACCAATATGTTTATCAAAATACACAATAATACTGGGCGTTTTCGTCTATGGTGAAAAACCACCCATCGCTTTACCAAAATTGGCAAAAAAGCACCCCAAAAGGCAAGCACATAATACGTATACCATGTCAATGGAAGATCCCCACCCCGGATGTTACAACTTCAACGTCATCACAAACGACAATAAATAATTTGATTCAAATTGCAATTCTCCATTACAGACACGTGGTTTGGTCGTTCGCTATAAATGCGAATGTGAATTAGATTTTTTTCAAGTAGGCCTAGACGTAATACCAAATCTAGATGTCACATTTAAAATTGGCAGACCATGGGGTTCTTGTGTCTTGAGTTTCTTTCATGCATAAATTCTATAATTTATATGAATGTTCAAAGCAGAATAGAATGTGCGCGCATGTAATATATGAATGCACGTTTCAATCAAAAGGCTAATGAGGTTAGAATAGACCTACTCTAATTCCCCGATATTCATAATTTTAAAAACAATTATTTTTCCGACCAAAACGACCACAACTTTATCACATGTCCTTAATTTCAGCACAGAGCTTAGGGTTTTTCATATGAACTGTGAAACTGAGCTACTTTAATGAAATTGTTTTATGATATATACCATTATCATGATTAAAACGTCACAAAACTAATCCAAAAACTAATCCAAATGTATAGTTAGCATATGCCTTGTGATGCTGCGTATATCAGGCTCTTTTTCTTCTAAAAGATCATGTGCTTTCCTTTTCTTTGAACGATCGACAGTGCCTCCCACATATTCGATGGACGTATCGGCCCTTCTAGGAGGTGCTGGTGCTGATGAAGTTCCTTCAGAATGAGCAGTGCTACGAACCTCTGCAGCTGAAAGTTCAGCTGCTGCATTGGAGTTCTTCATCAAATGTCAGTTTCCGGTTAAGCCAGTCTTTATTTTGAGTGTAAAATAATCCACATAGTGTCTACAGTGTCTTTTAATACCTTTCAAAATGTTAAGCTATGTTATCTGGCAGTTCAATTCTATGATGAATGTGCAAAGCATCCATACAAACATGGTAGGGCCTATGATAAATTTATATCTGAAAGTGAGCCTGCTGCATAAGCAGCATAAAAAACGTTTTTGATAAAGATTCCATGATTTTGTTTTATCTCGAACAATGATGTTTTAAAATATTAAGACCTTATATGCTATTTCTTAGAGCAGAGTTGTAGTGAAAACCGCAAAATCCCAAGGGTATTTAAGCAATATGAGGGCGCCATGCACATGACATGATAAACCCGTATGCCGTACTGATCCATCAAAATCAGCTGAAATGTGAGCAAATAGGGTACATTGTATGGACCCTGGAATGCAGGCTGGCAAATATTTGCAAAAAACATTGCCATCAACATAGTTCTAAGACTTGTCTACAACTGATAACATTATTTTTTGAACAGGAATCGACAGGAATCCAAACTAAATTTCTATTTTTTCCCAAAAATGCATATTTTTACCGTATTTCACCAAATTAGCCCCCTCATTACTCCTGATTAATACAATTATTTATATTTTGGCTTTAATGATCTGATTTGACTACTACTAGGTATGACATATGCACAATGGCAAGACAACAGTTTCTCATTTACTAACGTTACATTAGTTGTTCTCAAAATTCACACTTTTACCATTTTAAGAGAAAATTTGACACTTTTGGGTCAAATTCATGACTAAACGACACTTATGAAATCCATCGAAACATATATTATGGGCCAAATAATATACTTCAGAATGTTTTCTTTCTCAAACAACTGAAAAAGTTTGGAAATTCCACATTCACCAAATTTTAATTTTGGCACACTTTGATTCCGCCCTGGCCCACTGTGCGACGGCTCAACATAGTTTTTCCTAGTGCACAAACATAAGCCCAATTGACTCTGCCAATTGAATTGACTTAATCGTAAGTTCATCCTTTGTGCTCATTAGTGAAAAGATATTTTAACCACCTTACCTGGGGTAGGGTGGTCGGTCAAACATCGACGGTTGTTTAGGCCCAGCCTTTTTCATTTTGCTCTTAAACAGTATATAGTGATATAGAGTTCGAACTGCTAAATTATATGGGATGTGTCGGTATTTATTTAGGTATCACTATATGGAGAAAAGAGACCATAGCTATCCTTTAGTACCAAATAGAATATAGCATATAGGGTCTGGAATCGAATTCCATAGAGGGGGTTGGCACACCTCCTTAGTGAAGCGTGTAACCGGGGTTAATAATATGTATATTTGTAACAACCAACAATTAGCCTTTTCGAGATATGGTGGACACAGTAAGATGGCGCTGCACGAAGTGGGTAACGTGTTTTGAATTTGCCGGGTTTAACCCAGATTGAAGACTGCCCTCCTTTAGCATAAGCCATACTTCGAAAAGGCTAATTAACGCAACACGACAGCATCATATTTCCTTTAAAAACGCAGATATGTTTCTTTAACAATCAGAATCCTGGTAGGCTAAACACGTACATGGGGAAGATGATTTGCAATACACAATAATGAAAATACGACGATTCAATTTGCTTCACTGAACTTTGGAGATATAAGGCTTGAATTTCTCATAAATGCGTCCTTCATTATTCGTAATGTATTGACGCGTGACATTTGAACAGTGTTAGAAAGGACTTTACTCTTGGGAGTTTGATCATCATAAATCTTCAATTTTCAAATCTCAATGTTGTAAAACTTCTGTGGAAAGGAGATTGCCTTTTCTCTATTTTCTTTTGTTAAACGATAATTGAATGAATCCCTTTCAATCACGTGTCACGTTCAGTGCTGTTGCCTTAGATTTTCCTGACAAAATATTGGATTGGGGTACTGATCTTGCAAACATTATTCTACCATATTGTCAAAAACAATAAAGTAAGTATATGATCTATCCCAATAATGATTAAAGTACAGATATCATTTCTCAAAAAGTGCTCAAAAATAACATTTTTCAAGGGTTATGCGGCCCATACACGATCGAAATATTGATCAATATTGGGAACCCTAGATGCAGTGAGTGGATACAAAATCCACCATTGTGCGTGTTCAATGGTGGATTTTGTATACACTCTTGTATCTAGGGTCTTTGATATTGATCAATAAGATTGAACGTGTATGGGCCGCATGAAACAAAGAAACAATTAGCGCTCAAAAAATGGCGACCGGACTTGCGGCCTTGATGTTTTTAAGCTCTGACGGGCTGGGGGATCAGTATCGACAAAAACATCAAGGATGCAAGCCCAGCAGGAATGAGGCCGGAAACACCCATAATGAGGACTTGGAAGTTGCAACTACTGAAGTTCCAATATATAATGGCCCGCAGAGCAAGGATAAAGGTGAATGCATACCCTTACCTATCACTCTTACGTAACCTTACAAAAATTGTGTTATAATTCAAAAAACCTTGCGTAACCTTAAGCTATTGATATTTGTTGTAGAATTTCATACTATCATTTTAGTGAGGCTTGGACTGGGTGTTACTTCACGCCGATTTTATAACCACATTTTATAACCTTCACTGTTCAATTAAAATATAGATAATGACACAACAAACTCTCAAATGCAAAGACAACTGACCCACTTTGTGCCAGCATCCTGCACAGACATAATGTTTTGTTGTAGCTTTTATGGTTTTGAATTTTAGACAACGGGCATGAAACTTTACATAATACTGCTACACCAGTATGCAGTTCTGAATGAGAATTGGCAAAGAAACACATTATAAGAATACCGAAAACTGAAATCTATGGAAAAAATGATAATTCAAGCTGAAGTTCATTGTTCTTTTTTTGCTTATTGCAAAATACCAATGATTTATGAATCAAGTCATGAAAACCATGAGACAATATCAACTGAATGCAATACATCACCCGAGAAAGCAAGCAAGCAACTACTAGTTTAAATTTGTGTCCGTCTCTTATACTTCTGTCATGGATAGTTTGCTGGATATAGATTTGAAACATTTATTTCAATTTTACAGTAACGTAATTATAATTGATAGATAATGAAAGAGTCAATTCAAATAATGATTAATGACGACAATCAGAATATTCCTATTAGACAGAATAATACCCTTTAAATATTTGCATATATTTAAGTGGTCCTTTACATTTTATTTTACTAAAATGGTTCTCTGTCATATATTTGATTGCTTTTTGGTTGATGGCCAAAGACAATATAAGGCAAGTAATATTATTTAATGCCATTTAATTACATTCAACTCGCGATGATAACATGTTTTACTTAAAGATGAAGATTATAAGATTATAATAAAGTGGTAGAAGCGTAACAATCACGGCTTTTAAATAATGACCCAAATTGCTTTGTTTGTAAGTGAGAAGGTTACTATAAAACAAGCTGAAATGAAACAAAATGTTCCTGACTCGACATAATTTACATCGATAGGCGACTCCAACGCAAAAGGTTTCTGATGTAACTTGTTTAAATTACACTATTTAAATACAATGTACTATAGACGAACTTCACTGATATACCTTAAAAGATAAGAGCAGACCATGAGGCTCTTCACTCGCCGCTTCTTATTGTATCTAAATCAATATCAATTGGCACAGGGATTTGGGTAGAGTTTATCGTTTGAAAGGTGGCTTGTATACATGGACGTCAAGCCGGGGGGAAATTGACCCATTTTGTTTTGTTCTTTTCAGGCCAAATGCCTTCCCGTATAGAACAGCAACGGTAGCTTCAAGTTACTTTGAAAATGTGCTGAGCATGTTGCAAAATGTAAAATTTGTAAAAAAGTATCTCTACATCTATCACAACAAACGACCTCTTTCTGGAAGCAGAAAAGGCATATAAACAACGTCTTTTGAGTGAAATTTTAAAACTCATTATTAAAGATGAGAGTTGTTTACAAAATAAAGGAGCTTCAGGATGAAACCAGTTTCAGATGTTTTCTTACCTTTCAATGGGTACAAAAATACAATGTATTTCCGCAAAAGGTGATGATTATTTGGGGTAAACCAATACTGCATTACTAACGGTTCGCTCGGTTGAGCTACAATTACTAGACCAGTTATAATTAAAGACGTGATGTTGAATAATCACGAACAAAGCAAGCATAAAATAAAGGGGTAAACTTCAGTATCAAACGAACAAAAAAAAAATCAATAAATGCAATAGAAGTACAAAAGAATTAATACTTGATATAAGACAATAGAGGTTATCCGTGTTCTATAAGCTGCATATCCGATCAGCATATACCATGTTTAGGACTTTCAAAAGAAGTTCCTGCATGTGCAACCATGACTGTTTCAAAATAGGCCGCAAAAATCATGCAGGTAACTCCGAGGTCGTGCATTGAATTGGTTTGAATGAGGATTACAAATTTAACAAATTGGAAGAAAAGATTCTATAGACTCTTCTGAACATTTTGATATATGATCTGCCCATTTGAAACATCTGTACTACGAAACCATTAAATAAAGCACTTTTTCTGTGTGGCCTCCTTACTGTTAGATAACAAACGCTTTATTACAAGCTAAAATAACATAGGAAAGTTCCAGTGTACAATTATTAAATATTTGTTGTGACGATGAGTAAATAAATTTGAGGAGCCGAAGCTAATCACAAATATTATATGGATTTTTCAATATTACGCTGCAACATTCGCGAGTTAATGTTAATAGTACTTTTAAATACGTAAGTAAGCCTTTGTATTAAATAGCCCAGAATTTACTTTCCAAAAACGGTGATTTAAACGTTAGAAAACTGTACGAGGGATGCACTGACCAACTTTTGACAATTCACGATCAACTTATTTAAAATTGTGGTCAGTACACCCAACAAGTAAACCTGTTTTGGTGCTATACATTGGTAATTGTATTTTAACACCTGCAGCATTTTAAGTGTGAAGTATGAGCATTATTAAGGGGGTACAACACCCATTGCATTTTTGTTTTGCGTTTTTTGCATTTTTTTGAAAAAATGAGAAAACAATTGGACAAAGTGGTATGCAAAATGAAGGGGCAAATCTTCTCGTTCTGTTGGTGGCATTGGTATCAATGTAGCTTACATACTTTAGAGGCAGAAGCCAAAAAGAGGTACATCGGTCATGTACCTCTACCTTTAAAAGCATGTACATATCCTCAGAAATCTGGCGCGTTTTTTTTTTTATTTGTTTTTGGTTTTTTGTGCTGGTCGATAAGACCTGATTTATGTTCCTCTCTACAATGATCCATTTGAAATTATATTGAAGTTAAAGAATACATTCGAGATTGGTTAGTATGCTATGTAACTGAAAATTGTTGTGATATTTTTACAGAATACTTGTCTCCAGAACACGTTAAGCAACGAGGGGACAGTGGAGTGCTACCAGAGGCTTAGGTGTGAACATTTCCCGTGAGAAATCTGCAGTAGCCAACTATAGTGAAAAGAGTAACAGTGTACGATGCGATGATAAGAGGCGGTAAATAGAAATGAGGTAACATGAAAAGAGGAGAGAAGTAAGAGCCAAAGGCAAGATTGTCTGCACACATAAGATTTTTGAAATGTCTGCAAACGGGAAATGAGATAAGGACAAATTGAAAAAGGTGTGTTCACATGTTAGCGCTTCTTAGAGGGCATATAGTTATAAAATGTAGTGAGCGACACTAAAAAGCTACATAACCTTGACTGTTGCACATAATTCACATGATATATTTATGTAAAGGTTTTATCATTAGGTTTTCCTCTATTCTAAAGAAAAGAACCAAATATGGGATCATTTTTTCATTATTAGGTACGTAACTACGACTAATGATAGTAAAAGCCAACATAGCATTTTCATATAAATTCCAACAATTTTATGAGTATCATATTTTTATATATTTTATAATTATGATAATGACAATGACCAAAGTATCTTTTTTTGTCAACAGGTGCACTTTTGTACTGTGAACTACAAGCATGACATTGTTTTTGTTCATCAATAAGTTTACATTAGCAAATAGGCGAGGTCTGCTTGTTCCTTGTTCACAAGGGGCAGTCTTCAGTAAATAACTCTTTTCAGAGCCATCAGTAGGTATTAAGGGTGGTCTCATACTTAGATACTTTGTCCTGAAGAAGTCAGAGCTACTCCTGAAGAAAGCTTGACAGTTCTAAACTTGTCCGTCGGCGAAAACGCAAAATAAAACTTACTAATTGTTATGAACTCCCGTCGTCAAAACATATCCCACAATAAGTTGAGGTATGTTAAATTGTTAATACCATTTTTATCTTGCATATTGAAATGATTTTTATCTCATTTTAAAGACAGCGTTGGACGTGCAATTGGATTTCGGCGGTACATGGGAGCTTATAGACCCATCCAATTGACCAGGCAAACTTTCAAGGGCAACCCAATTAAGTAGGCTTAAAATATAATCAAGTCAATGTTCGCCTCTATACCACCAAACTTTGCACAGCTCCCAGCTTAATGTGTTTTCCAAATATTTGGAGCGGCCTTTAAGGCAAGAATGCATACGTACGTGATATTGTTGAAATGTGATGTCTGTACAATACTTACGAAATGTGCAATGGCATTGTTTACCTTGATGTGTTTTCCGTGACGTGCATGCGACACATCGAGTGTGTTATTCAAAATAGAACATTGTCAATATAAAATCGATATAGGTGTATGTATGCCTGCAACTTTCGATGAGAAAACTATTTAAGCAGATGTCTTTAGGTGAGAGGTGGAATTTGTGACCTAATATAAGGGTTATTGTGTCAGAGCAAAAATTATTGCAGTCGTGTTTTTGGGTGGTATAGGAAAAGCAGCACCGCCGAAGCCTAGAATACTGAATCTGTAGTTCTAAAAGGCTTTGTATAAATATTTCCATAAACAAATCATGGAAGCAGAAATGAATGGATATTGAAATGAAAATGAAAACAACCCGTCGTTATATGACAGATTTGAGGTAAAAAAAAACTAGTACCTAATCCAGAATCGGCCTTGACATAAATCACAAAAAAAATCGGGAAAGAGTGCGCTATCAACAAGTTTATTGCACATTGATCCCAAGTAGGTGCTTGAATCGACATCATTTGCGATTGATGTGTGGGGACTTTTAGGGGTGGAAAATGCGTACGTGTGTGTGGTTTGGTGAATACAGTAATTTGTCGAGTAAATCCCGGGTCTGAAAATGCACATTATCATGAAGTTTGTTGTTTTGAATATAATGCTTTTGACTAAGAATTAAGTTAAGTATTAATGATCTGATAATGATTGTGTTTCCGTGATGGGTTAATCACAAAAACAACTTCATTATTGATAAATTAATATAGTACATAGCACATTATATCAACATATTGTTTTTTAAATTGACTGTGGAAATCATCTTTTTACATTTGATATGACAAGTACCAAGTGAACTTTACGCTTTGCAATCCAAATAAGTATTCATCAGTCAAATTTCAAAATGTTTCGTAAATGCTATCTTGTTTTCTAGAAAAAAATTACTATGAATATTTAAATCACGGCAGTTGTCAGCTTTCAACGAATTTGAGATATTTAAATTTCATGGCAAAAATTACTATTCAGTCAAGTTTGCCAACAGCTACACCATTGTGTTGTGCATCGCATACTTTGTTATAATTATGAACAAGGTGATGTATTGAAGACTTATTTAATTATCTAACACATTAAAATCTAACACATTAACAATTCTAGTGGCGTAATGGAAAACAAATATTACAATTTCCAGTAAATGCAGCGCTTTTATATACATGTAGTACAATTACTCGATATTTTATGCTTCATAGCATCATTTTAACAATACATCAAATGACATAAATACGTGAGCAATTATTGTTTTATCAAATTGAATTAAATGTAGCAGTTGAACATCCTTTACGCAAAATCGAAAGAGTCGAAATAGAGCATATAAACAGGGACTGTTATCACACGGAGTTAGAGTAACCTATATTTCAGGTGTTATTATCAATAAAGGTCTTATTATCGCCACACTTGCAGTAGTTCTATTGTGCCGTAAGGAAGTGTCAATGGTAGATTTGTTCAATTATGCTTAATATTTTCAGGCAATGATAGAGGCCCAAAACTATTTAACCTTTTCCCAAACTTCAAAGATACCGTTTGGAATCTAATGTAGGTATTATTGTAAATTCCACATTCTCTATCATGCCAATTTGATATCTGTAGCAATTGCTTAAAATTGACTGGGAAAGTGAAAAAAAGGTTATAAAAGAAAACGGAATGTAACTCGCTGTCAGTTCCGAAAAAAGTATGTCTCAATAGTCATTTTTGATACTTGTTGGATATATACAACAATTTTAGAAATTTCACCTCGAGGTCATTTCATTCCTCTTGTTCTTCAATTATCTTGGAAGGGGAATTGCCATATGAGGTAAATTTTAAGATTCTCTCTTCTGATATTCACTTCCTCGCGTCGTTATATAATATATTGGTGCAATTTAACTATCCAAGCTCCACTCCAAACTAAGCCTACAACTGAATCAGGTCCGAGCCAGAATTTATTTTTGGGGTTCTGGACTTCCAAAGTATGGATCTTATTCGCGAGAAAAAAGTGGACCCTAAGCGATTTGTTTTTAAATTCCGATTCCAATTTTTGATAAAACCGTAGACCTTCTGCTTGGTTACGGGTCTGCTTATATATATAGATTTTATATTGACAAAAGGTAACTTTACCTAGACGAATTACAGCATTGTACATAGTAATATACATTAGTGTCATGGAACAATGGACAGAATGCTCTGCATACTTACATGATATACAGCGGTATACCAAATAATGCGTACCGACCTACTTCTTCATGGGTTCTTGATAGTCTACACGACAAGCATAAAAACGTGTAAACCCAACAGTCTGTAAGACGCCGGGAATATAAAAAAAGTCGTCAAGTTGCTCGAAATCGTGAAAAAGCACGTGAGTTTAGCAGCTTGACATTCGTTGTGTTTTGAGAACCTAATTTATAGCAAACAGATTTTGTGTTTTGAGAAAGTGGGTTACCTTGAGCGTTGTAGAATGACCTTGTTACTAGTAACGTTTGTGGTTCCGGTTGTGACCATTTGCTTTACTCTAGCTCCATGCATCATGCTCTTGATTGCCTTGCTTGTGAAGCAGTAGTATACCTCGAATGCAAAAATTAAAGTGAAATATTTCTAATTCAGACGAACATGCAATAGTCACGAGTCGTGTTCATCGACCTATTGTATGCTGCATACAGCAGTTGCCTTTAGATTGCAATTTGTACGGGAATAGAGCATTCGTCGGCGTATAACGTTATACACACGTTACATGCATTCAAGAGGTTATTTTAAAGACCCATTCAGTGATCCTAGCGAATGTGTACAAAAATTAAAATTGTTCATAAATTGCTTAAAAGTGACGGATAAGTCATTTGGTATTTTTGAAATGAAAAATTTGGGAAAAACGAACAAAACAACAGTATTGACGAAGTTGAAGCCTCATTCAAATACATGTAGCTAATATATATACTGTCAGTATTTAAATTACAGATATCCATATAAATTAAATTCCTTATGTTTGTCTTAAATACACGGCTTTCGGCTGAACCACTAACAGGCTATGTTAACACATTAATGACAATGACAAAAGTACCAATATCTGAATTTTGATGAGTTTTACGATCGTCCGGATCAGCAAATCACTGAATGGGCCTTTAAGTAAACTTGCAATGATTCAGAAAAAAATAGTTTACACTCTCTATCTGTTTCTTTCTTATTCAACTCGGATAAATCATTCCGTTTTCCCTATGCACTAAAACGATCAAATCTAGACCAAATGACCCAGGCTAATGTTGACAGTCCCATTCACTCAGACCCTTTTTTGCCATTGTAAGGGTCAAAAGCTGCAATATGTGACGTTTCATGTGACGTTTCATGTCAAAAGGAGACACATTTGGGCAGGTTATCAATTTTGAGGTTTTTACATATCTTAAATAATTATAGAGATATTTTCCTCCACAACGGTCCCAATGAAATCGGACATTCCTAAGTGAAGATATTGAGTTCGTAAAGTTATGGTATTATAAAATTGGAAGGAAATTGAGATATCGGCCTTTAAAAATGTTATTGACAATGTTGAGAGTAGGAATTACCTTGAAAAAAAAATGTCTCAAAAAATACAAGATGCCAGTTATATTCTGGTCTGAAACTATTAGAAAATATTTTAAACATTAATAACATCACAAATTCGCAACAATCCCAAATTGTAAAAAAAATCACTCCGGGCAGATTTTTGGCTATTTCTCCATTTACGATCCTGCCCAAAAGTATCTTCTTTTGACTTGACGCGTCACATATATTCTAATTCACTATCAGCGTATCCGATTTTTAACAAGAGGCTGTTTGTGCAAAGTTGTCGAACGCATCTCGAATTTTCCAAAATAGAACTAGTCTGTAATTTTATCCAATATCAATTATTCAATTATGTATGATGTAAATTGTTAGATAAATCATTCTTAGATTTTAATTGATTTTACTCGAGTACTCAATTAAACACTTATGAATTAAACGGTATGTATTTTCAAATTGAATTTTTATTCTAATATAGTGTCATTCTAGGTACTTCTGTCAAAATTAAAAGAAAGAGATGTTCATTATTTAAACTGCAATTATCTAAATTAGGGCTTATGGCCCTTTTATGTTTAGACAATGGTAACCTAATAGGAGTAGACATTGAATCAAGAGAATAGACTTCTTTATATATATATTTATGACTCTCATAATGGAATAAAATATACATATTAAAACAATTCACCGGGATGCAATATTATTAGCTATACATACAATGTTATACCTATTAAGCGTTATTATTAGAATAGAGAGGTTAAATTTTAATCTCAATCAATTGATGTTTACTAAAATAATGTTTGTCCTTTGGCCACAGAACAACTCCTTTCCTATCACATGTGTGCGTTGTGAACTCATGAATGATAACTTGCCGTACAAATTACAATCAAAAGGAAACTGTTGTATGCAAGAGACATTAAACGGTTAATAATATATGTTCCAACTGTTAACGGTGAATTGGCAATTAGTTTGGCAATATGCCAAAATGTTTTAGGAGAACTTTTTAAAAACATTATCTTCTAAACCCTATATTTTGATCATTTAGGTGAGTGGCATTTCCATGTTTATGTACAAACTTGGGCAAAATATTTGTAAAGAAATGAACACATTTGCTTGGGCCCGTTCTTTTCAAACGTCTGTATAGCTCTGTATATAGCCTATTGGCTATACACTTGGTATAACATTAATCCTTACCATTATCCTAATACACTCATGTATAAACTTGGTCTTAAGATATTTTTTTAAATCTGAACGCCGCAACACATAGTGGCGTGCAAGTGTACAGTTAGCTATATCTATAATATTTATTCCTTTTTAACTATAAAAGATACAGTTTACAAATAAAATCGGACCACTGAGATAACATTGGAGCAGTATTGACTCCGTTATTAGTAAAAATCCTTCAAACACATTTTTCTTGGAAACCTATTTTGTCCTCCACTTACGCGACCGACGAGAAGATGATAAATGAGTCAAGTCTATAGTAGTTAAATATGTATAAGGCTTATTTCTTTTATATATAGGCTAAATATCTTTTGCAGTTAAGTATCAGCTGCTTTTACATTCTCAGTAATTTATATGCTTGAATCCTGAATAATGTATGGAATAGTGCGGATATCAATCTCAACCTGTTACAAGAGCTTGTAATATTTCGAAATATGGTATTTCTTCCTTCTCATACAGACAAAAGCTTATTCTGCGCAGGTGTTAGTTGTATCTTCTAGGAAGAACATAATACTTGATCATTGTCCTTAAATTCTCTTTTTGTTAAATTATGCAATGGCAAATGGATATTAAATGGTTGCTATAACAGTGGATTATAGATCGTGCAAGCTTAGATGCATTACAGCATTGACTACAGTTGAACAAGATTCCTTTGAAAGACATTTTTCTGATCCGACCATTTTTACGTAGAAAAAGGTAAATGACATGACATATGCCATTTATGTGCTGTGTGAATCAATATTTGTCATCAAATGTGGCACCAATGTTTCAAGCAGGTTGATCTGGCACAATAACACTTGAGCAAATACTGATATCAGAAAAAGGGGAGGGGGAATGATATACAAACTGATAAATTTCAGCCAATGTCTCATCACTTGACCTTGAAATATTCAAAATGGTTGCTATTAGCACTGTACTGGTTGAAAATCATTATTATGCTCAAATCTGAATAAATTTGAGGCTAAATGTTGGCATTTTATGAAAGTAAGTTAAACTTGTGACGGCGGGTGAGCACCTAAAATAAGGCACTATAAAAGGTATTTCTAACTTCGCTTCCTCTATACTATCTTCGTTGGTAGTTCTTTTTATGAAATGTACTTTAGACATCTCTTGTTGCTGGATAGCCGATGCATACTTCAGACGTTTATTATAAAGATGCGTCGTGGTTGATAATTGTACGAAGACCCATAGTTACAAGCACCTACATATGCGTCAATTTTGCCAATTTGTGTGAAAAGGATATGCAAGCTTCAGATGATGCAAAAATACCTATTAAGAGCTATTACGCTATGTATATTTATATCCGATCGCCCGTAAGACAGATTTGCACTCTGTCCAAGAACCCGCATTGTAATTAATTAATATTTCACATGGTAACAAGTTCCCGACAAGTTCGGTCTACACGCTCTAACAGTACTACTGAATCACAAAAAAAAACCAGAAAGCAGAATCATGAACAAAAGTGGTGGCAATATGTCATTCTTTAATCGTTTTACTTGATTGTTTCTGACATGTTTGACAATTGAAATCTGGTAATAAGGCAAATTATTTGTTAGGTAGATTTCAACGTTTGCTAGTTTTAAATGGTACATTCCAATAATTCTTTCCAAGTCTTTAGACCGCAAAAAATATCAAAAAGGTTCTACCGGATAACTTGGTTGTATAATCCATTAATCTGTTAATTTCCCCAAAGATGAGAACATCCCATGTGATATCTTCGTCAACCTGTTTGATGGCAATATCTAACCTTTGAAGTTTGTGGCAAATTACCCTCAAAAGTATTTTCAACTTATTAAATTGCAAACGTCATATCATGGAAAGTTTGGCAACCCACATCGATTGGGGATTTATGTGATAAATAGAGCTCTCATAAATTCGTTATCGAACTTTAAATTCGCAATTGAAAACAACACAAGGAAATCCATCACTCTATTTAAAGAGCTGACTTACATTAGAAACTTAATATCCTTAGCTGCTAGACTAGACATGTCCGGATAATTCAACGACAACGTTTATGTAAAACTTTAACCCTCAATCATTTTTATCATCGGTCAAAATCCATGCAGGTCTGTGTTTCGATGTGGCCTCCTTCCTTAGCAATTTGCAAAATTGCTAAGGTCTGTTTCTGTCAAGTTCTTTCTTTCTTTCTTTCTTTCTTTCTTTCTTTCTGTCAATCTTATAATGAGCCACCGTAGCCATATGCTTTGAGCCATGTTGACCATAGTTGGTCATTAGGACCATTGGGTGGGTGGACAAATGAAACATGATCAACTTCAGGTCAAAGGTCATCCACTTCCGGCCAATGGCCAAAAACGTGATTTTACTAAAAATGCTACTCCTTCCACAAATTACACAGCACGATGATGGCACTTTGGTACATGCATCAGCTATACCCAGTGTCTAAAAGTTATTGTCCAGAATCGGGGTCAAAGGTCATTAAAGGGATACTTCCGGTATATGACCAAATACCCTAAAATGCTGCTCCTGTCGCAAATATATATAGTACAACAATGTTACTTGGTCATCAGGACTAATAGCTGGTGGCACAAATGTCACATGACCAACTCAAGGTCAAAGGTCATGGAAAGGTTATTATGGCCGAAAATGTTATTTCCTATTATTTTTACTAAAACTGCTACTCCTTACTAAATTACACAGCAAGATGACGTCACTTGACACATGCATTAGCCTTGAGGTCAAAGGTCATACGAAGGTCATTATGGCTGATGTGATTTTCTGTTCTGTTACTAAAAATTATAAGTCAATCACAAATAAATTATAGCATGACATTACTTGCATACAACCATTGGGGTCAAAGGTCATTGGGTCAAAGGTCATTGGGGTCAAAGGTCATGTAGGTATTACTTCCAGTATGTAGCAAATTACCTTAGGAAGTTGCACTATAATAGCGCATGACCAAAGTTGCACAGAAATATTTACATGAATATTGAATAATTTTTGGTTAGGCCAAATAAAAAAAAATAATCATGTTTCGCGTCTTCTCCCGCTTCCTTTTTTGAGGTTTCTTCAATTATATTTTTATTTTTTGAAATTCAGTTATAACTCTTGGGAGTAAAGATGCTTTCTATAGCCTTGCCAATATACAAGAAACACTTTTGGAAGGTTTTGTGATAATTAGAGGAGGCCTATCTCTTTGAACAAGATATAAAAAGAGGCCTCCTCCTTTTTCCAGGCATTATTGTGTGCGCTAAAACAGTTCTAATTATGGGTATTTGCACCAATTTTACGATAAAATTAAAAATCCCCTCTTCCTCCTTTTTTTGAAACATGTTTTTTATTTTACTTGGCCTTATCAAAATGATTTCACATACTGTAATAGTATGGAAAATAATTATGTAATATAATTTATGATTATAATTATAGGCCTAATACTACTCTGTTCATACATGTATATTCCAATGAATTATACATATGCTGGACCTTTTGAACTCGCATATGCTATAGGTGAGCTAAGGAATTAACCTTGGTCTCTAGCCAAATTCCAAAGTTATAGTGCATTTCAAAAAAAAGACCTCTCAGTAAAATCAGCATAATATACTACCTCTTACATGCATTCATGCTATATAGCTGGGCTAATTAGCTATAGGCCTAGGTAATTAGCTATTGCTAAGGTCGCGTATATGTGTATGCGCAATTAGCTCTAGTTTCTCTTGCTTCCACCTATATAAACCAGCGGGTATCTTGTAATATCAACAGCTTATATTTCATACTGTCATAGATGACGGAAGTTTCCTGTGTTTCGCAAAAAATGGTCGCTTGTGTCATGCAACAAAACCTATATTAAGCAATCATTTGACAGCTGTTACAACAAATGCATACTTTACTTAGTGTTTGTTGTCTGCAGCGTCTTTAATTACGGTGTCTCACGAAAGGAAAATTTTGTTCTCTAGCTCTATATGAGAAATAGCTTTCTGTCTCAGACTGCCTGGTGTATTAAGGAATACAAGTTTCCGTTCCAAATCATCGCAGTTGATGAGGTTAACTATTTTGGTACAATCTCTAATCACATTAGTTATCGACCCATTGAATTGACCTCATAGAAAACCAGTGTTACGATTGTTCTGTGCCACAAATTAAAATTAATATTTCCTTAGCAATTTGCAAAATTGCTAAGGTCTGTTTCTGTCAAGTTCTTTCTTTCTTTCTTTCTTTCTTTCTTTCTTTCTTTCTTTCTTTCTTTCTTTCTTTCTTTCTTTCTTTCTTTCTTTCTTTCTTTCTTTCTTTCTTTCTTTCTTTCTTTCTTTCTTTCTTTCTTTCTTTCTTTCTTTCTTTCTGTCAATCTTATAATGAGCCACCGTAGCCATATGCTTTGAGCCATGTTGACCATAGTTGGTCATTAGGACCATTGGGTGGGGGACAAATGAAACATGATCAACTTCAGGTCAAAGGTCACCCACTTCCTGTCAATGGCCAAAAACGTGATTTCACTAAAAATGCTACTTCTTCCACAAATTATACAGCACGATGATGGCACTTGGGTACATGCATCAGCTATACCCAGTGTCTAAAAGTTATTGTCCAGAATTGGGGTCAAAGGTCATTAAGGGGATACTTTCGGTATATGACCAAATACCCTAAAATGCTGCTGCTGTCGCAAATATATATGGTACACCAATGTTACTTGGTCATCAGAACCAATAGCTGGTGGCACAAATGTCACGTGACCAACTCAGGGTCAAAGGTTATGGAAAGGTCATTATGGCCGAAATGTTATTTCCTGTTATTTTTACTAAAACTGCTACTCCTTACACAAATTACACAGCAAGATGATGTCACTTGACACATGCATTAGCCTTGAGGTCAAAGGTCATACGAAGGTCATTATGGCTGATGTGATTTTCTGTTCTGTTACTAAAAATGCTAAGTCATTCCACAAATTATAATATAGCATGATAACATTACACATTGTATTCATCCATTGGGGTCCAAGGTCATTGAGGTCAAATGTCATGCAGATATTACTTCCGGTATGTAGAAAAATACCTTAGGAAGTCGCACTCTAATAGCGCATGACCAAAGTTGCACAGAAATATTTACATGAATATTATGAACTATGGAAAATAATTATGTAATATAATTAATAATTATAAGGCCAAATAAAAAAATAAACATGTTTCACTTACCCTCCCGCTTCCTTTTTTGAGGTTTATTCAGTTATAACTTTTCAAAAAATATATCTAGGAAGCAGAAATATTTCTATAGCCTTGCTAATATACAAGGAACACTTTTGGAAGGTTTTATGAAAATTAGAGGGGCCGGCCTATATCCTCAGAACAAAAATAAAAAGAGGCCTCCTCCTTTTTCCAGGCATTATTGTGTATGCTAAAACAGCTCAAATTATGGGTATTAATTCACACCGATTTTGCCATGAAAATATAAAATAAAAAGCCCCCTCTTCCTCCTTTTTTACATGTTTTTTTATTTTACTTGGCCTAATTATATGATACTATAAACTTCAGTTCTAGTTATACATGTATATTCCAATGAATTACACCAAACTGCTGGACCTTTTGAACTCACATATGCTATAGGTGAGCTAACAAGTTAACCTTGCTCCCATTGTCCCTATGGTCAATTTCAAATTACAGTGCATTTCAAAAAAGACCTCTCAGTAAAATCAGCATATTATACTACTGCTGGCTGTTTATATGCCTTAATACATGCATGCATGCTAGATAGCTGGGCTAATTAGCCATAGGCCTATGTTAATTAGCTATTGCTAAGGTCGCGTATATGTGTATGCGCAATTAGCTCTAGTTATAGCTGTTTGCTGTGAATATTCGTTGGTAGTGTTTTACGTATGCAATAAAAGCAGAGATGTTGTTGTACATTATATTGATAGATGACTAAATGAAAATAAATATGAAGGGGTAGTGCAATAAAGTGCTAACCCACATGAAGCACATGTTTTTGATTTTGAGATGAATGACTGAGAAACCTGATTAGTAATAATAAGATGAATAATAAGCATAAAGTTACATGAGATCATGTTGGGATCATTTGTATTATTTTAAATGCAAACTGGTCACTTATAAATGTGATGGTTAGCACTTTATTACTCCTTGGATTACACACTAATAATAGTGGTTTCTAAATCAGATGGATTTTCTTTGAAAAAGTGACAAAGCTTGGTGTATTAGACGTTAGAATATAATTTTCTGTAATTGCATAATTAGATTCAGTATTTCTATATGATCAGAGATGCCGGGTGTACATTCATGGGCAATATAATGCTGAACCACTCCTGAATGCTAAACCACTGTGTCTTGTTTGAAGAAGAACCAGGAGCAATGTTGATGTAGCCGATGGAGTTATTATATTGTTAAGTACAATGAACTGGTGAATTTTTGTTAAAACCAATTAAACACTAGTCAAAGAACTATGTTTTAGATGCAAATAATTTGATACCAGTAACAAGTCGGTCAAAAAACTGGTGAGGGTTATCACTTTATTGCACCCAGCACTTCATATGTTAACTCAACAATAATACATCAACTGCAGCTAGCTTACTTGATGAATAAAATAAGTTTAATATGGGATGCTGAATCATAAAACCTGATAAAAAACAAATATTTTTCACACTCACAAATCTAGACGTTATGATGGCAAATAACACGTCAACGTTATCCTTTTTAAAACAACTATAGAGTCCACAACTTATAAGTTCCCCTTAAATACTTTTTGAAATAAATCGGAAAATGTTTAACAAAATGCAAATGTGTAAAAATGTACGGGTAGCCTTATTTGTTTTACACATATGGACCAAATTATGGCGTCACACGTCAATAAACAGTGTTAAATGTTGCATCTGAGTCCATAGGAGTCAGCTCTCAAACAATACAGTAGGCCATGTCTATTCATGTGTTTGTTAAAGAAAACCTGACTGCTATGGACTCAGTCACAATGGTTACACAATTAACCATTGTGACTGAACGCAATGACGTGTGAAGCTATAAATTGGTCCACATGTGTAAAGCAAATAGGACTATGCATACCTCTTTACATTTTGACATTTCATAAAATATTTTTGGACTTATTTTAAAAAGTATTAGGGGGAACTTATAAGTTGTGGACTCTATGTTACTTTGTTACAGCTCTGCAAATAGTAATTCTTGTGACTGTTGTTTTTAAATCTTCTACTGTATTATGATGTTACTTCTTTCAATATCTCAAATTCAGGACACTCGCGATGTGTCCTTGATTTATTTTCATTTCTCATGTCTTGCAATACAGTCTTGTGAAGCAGTTTAAAATATCTCGACAAAGTTTATCTTTCATTCATACGGATCACCGCGTAGATATGCCGCTTAGTATTCCGTAGAGCGTTTATGCACCAACCTATACGTTGAATATTTGTCCTCTTTTGTGATGAATAAATATAATACCAGCTTTCATAACTTTTATTTCCAATAGATGAAATAAATTTGGTTACTTCCATTTCGCCACAGTTAACTATGTCTCCGGGTTATGTCTTATAGCATTTCGCCACAGTGTCTCCGGGTTATGTCTTATAGCATTTCGCCACAGTTAACTATGTCTCCGGGGTATGTCTTATAGCATTTCGCCACAGTTAACTATGTCTCCGGGTTATGTCTTATAGCATTTCGCCACAGTTAACTATGTCTCCGGGGTATGTCTTATAGATCTCACGGCAGTTGTTTTCCATTCAATAATGAAGCAGGTTTCACATAAAACCCCGTGCGATTATGAAACATACCAGTCACAATCATTGCAATAGTTACCGTAACCTATCCAATATCGAATTTAGTTAATTAGAGCTGATAAACTGACATTAATTGCGGTTGTAAACACGCTGCTGAACTGACATATCGTCATACTTTGAAGTGTCATTGACACCTCGGTAACTTACCAATCACAATCAAAGCATTATAGTTGCATGATTTAAAATGACGTAAAATAAAGGACAGCACTTACATGATACTTATTCCAAAAAAAACTTTGGAAACTGACAAAACGGCTTTATATCAGAAAAATTTGAAATCTATTTCCATATCTCCTGTCTGACGAAACTTGACTTTTAGCTTGAGGATCAAACTGAAGGAAAATCCAAAAGTTGCCGCAACGTGATTCTGAGGTATGCCAGCCTCAAGCTGCCCAATAACTCGGGCCTTATCAAAGTCTGGTAATCGAACCATGCTTGATTAGAACTTTCTTGCAAATGACCACTATGAAGAAGTGACCAGCACGATAGGTTGACTTGTGTTGATCCGTTTGAATCCAGATGTAGTAGAACTGCTAATCCCATCCCAGCACTTTTCATTCAACATGATGTACTGCAAACAACTTTTCATTCATTCTTTTATTCATGCATTAAACCACTCGTTCATTCATTCAGAGCAAAAAGATGAGCGCAGATAATGGTCACTTTGGCACATTTTCTTTGAGACTTCTCTGTCTTTCAAAGAAAGTTACTCAGCCGTGGAATAAGTTATCGCCACAAATGAGGTGTCATTGAAAGTTTCCAAAGTTTTTTTGAGGAGTTTGAATAGTATCATCACAATACGAGGCCTTTTATTTCCCCTACAAAGCCTAAATAGTTACATATATATCTTATAGCAATTTTTTGTGCATCAAAAATTAATTTCACTCGTGATTGCAACTGAATGCAACGTTATAGAACTCAATCTATTCAACAGGTATGAAGCAAAATCTAACAAAGTTTCTTTGTCAAAAACAATGAAATTCCATGCACATTTTCTTGCTTCAACAAAAATAGATCTAGTTCAGGTCTCGAGGTTGGGTACAGCTGGATTTATCAGAAAATTATTTAGCAAAGAGTAATTTAATGAACGACTCAAAACCCCTATTACATTTTTGACAGGATGGATGTTCTCATCATGTGCATTGAAATTTACTATATTCTCAATGGAATCTATATTAGATTGAAAAGGTTTTGACACACCCACTATGGGTGTTTGACATGCGTTTGTATCTTCTATTAAAGTACAATTTCTCAATGTTCGTTTACCATTGTTCCGTTACATATTTCCTAGACATTTTGGCCAAGAATCATACATCGGTGAGACGGAACGTTCTCTTAAAACCAGATTTTTAGAACACAGACGTCCAAGCACCACTTCGTCCGAGGTTTCCAACCACATCCATATTGAGTCACCGGGCCACCACGTTGACTTGGACAAAGTCCGAATTTTGGATAGGGAGCCCCGCTGGTTCGAGAGGAGAGTTAAGGAAGCCATACACATCAGGGCCAACCAACCATCTCTGAACAAGGACGGAGGGCGTTACAAGCTGCCAAAGGTCTATGACCCGATCATTACGTCACACTTCAAGTGTGCTCGATCGGGTCAATCCGCTGAAGAAAGCTGTAGTATCAACAGCTGAAAATTTCGGAGGTAAATATTTTGTATTGTGATCAAGAGTTAAATCTTTCTATACATGTACTTTATTTTAACAATCAGAATGCTGGTGTGCTAAACACGTGGAGGAGGCAGCTGCTTTCCGATGCGGTCTGCTGAATCACGCAAATAAAAGTATACCCTTAAGGAGTAGGCTATATTATATTCGTGACAGTAATAAAAGTAAGACGATTCAATTTGTTTTAGAGGACTTAATGCTTGAAAGTTTCATAAAATTGTGTTCAGCATGCATCGTAATGTATTGACTTGTCAACCTTGAATAAATGGACCATACTGCAATATCAAAGAGTGTCTTGTATTTGAATCTTTTTTCTTTTCTATCTGTTGAACGAATCTTTCCTTCTTTGGTTTTACGCTTACAAATTGGTTTTGAAGAGCGTAAACCAATAAAAGAAAGGTGGAAATTCTTGTAACTGAAGTGGAAGCGATTAGATTCTGTTTTTTTAATATCTTTTTTGTTAAGTTTACGCAAGATTTTGTAAATTAAAACAGAAACATGCAAGACCCGGTTCGACCGGTGGAAGCTCTATAGTCCGACGGTTCTTTATTCCGACGGTTCTTTAGTCCGAAGGTTCTTTAATCCGATGATTCTTTATTACGAAGGTTCTTTATTTCGACGGTTCTTTATTTCGAAGGTTCTATAGTCCGAATTTTAAAAAAGGATCCCTAATCCGAATATTAAAAGAGGTCCTTTAATCCGAATTTTAAAAACGGTTCTCTAGTCCGAATATGAAAATAGGCTCTATAGTCCGAATTTAAAAAAAGGTTCTCTAGTCCGAATATAGAAATAGGTTCTTTAATCCGAATTTGAAAAAAGTTTCTCTAGTCCGAAATTGCAAAACGGTTCTATAGTCCGAAACGGATACCGTGTTCTTTAGTCCGAATTGGTAAACGGGTTCTATAGTCCGAATTTTATTTTTATCATTTGTTTCAGTGTCAAATCATCAATTGTTAAATACAAATCCGCTGCTGTTCAACATGGTTGGTTTCTCTGGATATTTTCCGTAGCGTACATTGACGTTCGCCTTTATTCTGGTGATATTTTCTTCATTTTTATCCGTTTTTCATTCCATTATAATGTTATATACTAGTATTATACTCTACGATGTATTCGGGCATTGTCGAGTTCAAATTTTCATAGCGCCTTCCCGCCATGTAAATGCTGCGGCTTTTTCATTTAAACAAATTTTAGTCATTTAAACAAATTAATTTACAGAATAGTTAAAGTATAGTTTTATCTTGCGATTTGGGGGTGCCCGGGGTGTAAACTGTTTCAATGTACGGGTAGTCTTGTGATTAAATCATCGTCATTTTCGACCCGTACTCTACCCTGAAAACCCGTTTCTGGCCATTTTTCAATCCGAGGGCTTGCTTTATTCAAAAATTGTGTTATGCAACTTTTTTGGCGATCTAAGTTCATGTGCAGGTCTCAAATATTTATTTAAGCTATAACATGCCTCTTTTTTCCACAGGAAGGCCAAAATAATTATAAAAAGACTTTTGTTTTTACTGGAATCCATCTACATTACATCGTGATTTGGTGGTGTACGCCCTTTTAGCAGCAGAGTCATCTCGTTACCATAAACTCTGCTTTAGTCTTATTTAGGTTATGTTAATGTTTTAAAAATTCGGACTATAGAACCTTTTTACTAATTCGGACTAACGAACACGGTGTCCGGTTCGGAATATAGAACCGTTTTGCAATTTCGGACTAGAGAACCCTTTTTTGAATTCGGATTATAGAGCCTCTTTCTGTATTCGTACTATAGAACCCTTTTAAAATTCGGACTATAGAGCCTATTTCTATATTCAGACTATAGAACCCTTTTTTAAATTCGGACTATAGAGACTATTTTCATTTTCGGACTAGAGAACCGTTTTTAAAATTCGGACTATAGAACCTTCGAAATAAAGAATCGTCGGAATAAAGAACCTCTTTTCAAATTTTTTTTCGGACTAGAGAACCTCTTTTAAAATTCGGAATAGCGAATGCTATGAACACGTGTTCGGACTAGCGAACCTTCGGACTAAAGGACTTTCGGATTATAGAACCTTCGGATTATAGAGCAGTCCCCCTTTTACCTTTTTTATATTTACCTCTCAATTTCCACCATTTTTTAGCCCCTGCCTATCCATCGGGGGATAATTATTAGTTTGAGCGTGATGGCTATTGCTGTTTTGTAGTTTATCATGTTTTTCCAGCCTCCCCCTCCACCCACCCCAACAAACAATTTTGCCATCTATATTGTGTCAAAATATAGTTGCAAAACGTTTTATATACGGAATAAACTGAATAAGAACACATAGCGCCATCATTGTACTAATGTTCTCAATATTAGGACTTTAAGACTGTTGTTCGGTGTTTAATATCAGCACTTTACTAGAGAGACTGTACCGGGTTGATCTGAGCAACTAATCTGTCTTTTTACTTTTCTTTCTTGCTGTTAAAACATTTTTGTGGAACAGATTATGTTACTTAATATTAACTCGACAAATTACCCTTGATACCCTTGAGAAATGTATTTATTACGAAATTAATAGCAATGATCTCGCCTTTGCTCAACTTAAGTTTTTTAGGTCCTTTATGGTCGGCTTTTAATTCCAGCTGCATACATTTGAAGTACATATCATTAGATTTATAAAGTGGTAATATTTTCACACTATTTGAAAACCGTCAAACCTGTAATTGAACTAGAGGGGCAAGAAGAACTTGTTTTTAAAAATTAAAAAATCTTTTTCTATGTAATGTTTGTGACTTGATACCATTTACAACGATGAGCGTTGCTATACATGACGTTACTGATATAACTTAATTGTTTCCAGTATAGTGTTAAAATTATACAAAGAATTAATTTACTGATGAAAGCGGGTTGTTTCTGTTTGTGTTGAAAATCAATTTTGTTTGTGTTGAAAATGGCGCCGAGTAGAGTTTTACTGGTTGAAAAGCGGCTTGTACCATATGCACATCGTATTTCCCTGGTTCCTTGTTCAATACATTTCTACAGTCAGAGGCTGTGCATAAACAACATAAGACAACGACTCGAAGTGGACTCTTTTATATGATGAGGATTTCTTAGGATAATGACCCTCTTTGCAGCAAAACCATGAATACTTGCTGAGAGCACGGTAATATTTAATTAAGTTGAAATAATAATTACTAAAAACTTGTTTGCATGTTGTGTTCAATATTTGCGGAATGGAAACAATATATTATATAGCTTTACAATTTTTGACGAAATTAAACAGGAAAGTCCAAATTTGTTGTTGTTACTATTGCTTTTGATGTTTTCATCGTTTCTTCTTTATCGCCTCTTTCAACGGGGTTTCCCCTTGGATTTGTTTTTGATTATTTTCATTCCGTGTAAATCTGCGAACACAGCTTTAAAAGTCCCTTTTGAGAGATGCGAGATGAACGTGATATTTTAGATTTTGTCCGAAATGATTGAAAGCTAGCCATAGATTAAGTTGCTTCAATAACCTAGCTCTGTATGCATCTGTCACAACAAACTATCTTCTTATCTTCATTGGTAACAGCGAAGACACACAAACATAGTCTTCTGACTTTAAAGTTCATATTAAAGATGAGGGTTGTTTACGAACGAAAAATATTTACACCTAAACCTGGAACAAATTGCATATGGGTCTTTTCACATCTTCAGAAGAGTGTAAACACTTTAGCTCGTTTTCGCTACAATTTCTAGGCCAGTTATTAGTATATTCACTAAAGCTGGTTGTCATATTCACATTCATCCTATCGGCTATACAAACTATGATCTGATGTGCGTCTATTTAGAATGATTGAAATGAAAACCGAATCTCCATACTGCAAATTTTAAATTTCTAACAAAGGGTAGAAACAAAGATATCCATAATCATGTCAGTCAAGAGTTTAGGCAGGATAATAGGAAACCGCGTGACCAAAACCAAGACCAAAACTAAACTCAATATTTGCAATGAGGGACTATAAATGGAGTGATCAATTGAATTTGATATATCACTGGTTGGAGCAAGTCATTTCTTAAAAAGCAATACTGAGTGACAGACTTGTAATCCGAACATTGTAGTTCTTCCAGCTCAAAGCGACAAGTGCAAATGTGGCATGGCCGAGTTGTAACGAAACATTGAATAGCGGTCATAGAGATCAAAGAGTGGATGTCGTATCTTAGTAGGAAATGTAATAGATAGATGTGAGGACAAACCCAACCGAGATATTTATTTCTATTCAGTAATCCGATTAAATAGACCCGTTAAATAATTATGATGCAATGTTATCTCACAGTTCGCTCTCCATATTCATTAACTTTTCATGCTATTAAACATACAGCGATTTGAAAGGGTTTATTCAAAACTTATATAAGAAGATGCAGTTAAGTCTATTAATATGCTAAATATAGGGTCGCCGAAAGCCATTACGGGATTTGATAATCTATAAGCTCTCACAGTGTATTGTTTAGAGTTTAGAAATGCCCTTATTGCCGAAGCAAAAAAGAAGTTAACCGAGTTGTTACGGTTACGAGAGATTGAAATCACATTCAACTTGACTTTTTTTTTTCTTTGAACGTACGCAGTACATATCTATATTAAACACCTCAGAGATGCAGATCGAAATCAATCGTACCTACAAAGTGTTTTTGAATCATTTTAGTATTTCAATTTTTGCCCTAGATTTACGACACCATCAAGTAATTTTCAGTTGCCTATTTACTGTTTCTAATGATTATTGTCAGTCACCATGGTCATAAAACAAGTATTTCTAAAACCACTGAGCATGACATACCTTATTCATTAATGTGTATGCAGAGGATGAGTTAAGCACTTCCCAGCAAGTCTTGCGGTTAGCACAGCTGTGTGAGTGAACATAACACCACTGCCCGCCCACTGCATACACACGTGCATGGTTAAATTTGAATTTGGACAGATATATTTACAATAAAAACACCTCCAAAAAGTTGGTCGATTTCACATTTTATGTTATCTACAGAAGGTGTGAATTATCCTTCATGCATACATCACTTTAGATCTGAAATCGACCAAGTAATAATGACACACGGGCAATTCTAAAACAACATCTTTTGCACAGAGTTCAATGGGATTTGAAAAGTAAAGTGGCAGTTGAAACTCTAGTGATAACTGATAACACATTTACAGTGCATGCATTTGGGGCTTCCTTAAATCATCCTCTGATGTGTATGTATATTGGGGTATGACATGACCACAAAGTTGTGGGTTCGATTGACATCGCGGCCAGGCATGTTGTGCCCTTGGCAAGGACTCTTAATACTCCCGTTTGCTTCACCACACCCTGGGTATGAATCGCTACCGGCCTACTCTGGGAAGGTAAACAGATTCGTTGTTCGGGAAGAGTAATGTAGTCCCACAACAACATTATACACAGAGGAATCTGGTCCCAAGTCGCTTCAAAAAAAGAGAACCCCTGACTTTTTTAAGAGACCCGCTAATAGATGCCTGAATCGGTACCTTTTTACTAGTTAAAATAGGAAAATTAGGCATACGATAGCCCTTCATATTTTCATTTTTCACCCATATTTGAAAACAGCTATACCTGTTGTTGATCAAGAGAAACACGAAAAACCTGTCTTACATATCGCAATACTAATAAGAACATAAATGTTCGTGACTTGACATCATTTACAACGATGAGCGATTCCTACGCAAGACGTTGCCGATATAACATGTTTCGAGTATATTGTTCATATACAATAAAGCACTAGATGAACTTTACTGATACAAACGGGTTGCTTCTGTCTGTATTAAATCAATTTCAAATAGCGCATGGCTTCGGGTAGAATTGCATCGGTTGAAAGGCGGCTTGTATCATGTGCACACCACATTCCCCTTGTTCAATACACTTCTACGGTCAGAGGCTTAGATCAGAGACCTTGTGTGGATAAACACAATAAGACACGATGTGACTCATAGTGAACTCCTTTATACGATGAAAAATTTTTTAGGATACTGACCCTCTCTTCAGCAAAACAAACAATATACTTGCCTTGTTAGGGTAGCACTTGTTTAGTGCATAGGGGACCATGGCAGGCCCTCTCTGACATAAAAAAAAATCATCCAGTCCTCGCCTACGCTAGGCGCAAGCTCCTCGTTGTTGCACCCCCCCCCCCCACCCACCCGGAACTACAACTAGTTCTAAATTAGGGTGCCGTAATATAATAAGTAGGTTGAAATAATAAACCAGCTTCCATTTTGTGCCCAAATTTGAACAAATTAAGCAGGAAAGTCAAAATTTTGACTTCAGTCGTTGTTGTTTTTATTGCTACTGCCTTTACTTTAATTTGCAACATTGACACAAATATCTTAACATTATAACATCTGATAAATATCGAATATTTATAAACCGAACGCTTCTTCTTGATTTCGTGATACATATATTCTTATTTAACCTGTGTGAACCTTTCAATGCACAGGCACTGTTCTCCTAAGGTGCCGGTGACATCACTAATATTGCCGTCCTTCGTGTTGGCAACTCGATGAATAATTCAGATGATATAAATATTCATCATTGTTTACGTTTACATTTGGTGTGAGTGTAAAACACCCAGAGTGAACAAGCGTTACATGTTTGTAAATTTTACACTTCCGACAAACTTGTGTGATAGGGATATATGCAAAGCAATCTCTTCTTAGAAAGAATATTGCGAGTAGGAACTTAATGATTTCTAAACCACCTGCTATACAGGCTGTGTCAAAATGATTGTTCTCATCAGTTTTGGATTTTTTTAAAGCATATCTCTTCCAAGAATCTTGCTCATCATTTAACATGGATTGCCCTCCTATATAGACTCCTGTTGAATTATTAGTCTGGTGCCTAGCCAAAACCCGGAAGTAGGGTCGCACAATGTTTTATTCTGTTTTCTATATCTCTGAGACCTACTGATTCAGAATCTGGCGGGTGCCACCATGGCACCCTTGAGCATTTTGAAATAACTGGCCCAAAAAATGACCCCATATGGAATATACAGGGTCAAAAATATAAAGTGTTCAGATATCACTTCAAAGTACATCAAATTATTTGTTTACGCCCAAGCATCACAGATATGTATTTTTTTTCAATACAAACCTATGGTTCAGAAGTTATATGCTGCAACAGGTTAAGGGTCAATTTCCAGTTTGTATAGGGGTCAAAATTAAAGTAGCTCCGATTTTTGTGAAACGTGTAGCAAATTGTTCCCCTACCAAAAGGAATTCAGAAACATATTAATTTCATTAGCTCCGATGTCTGGTTCATGAGTTGCAGGGACAAAGATTGTATAGCTCAATAATCTCAATAGGATCAAATGGCAACTTATGGCGTTTGACCTTTGTTATCTTCTATCTTAGTAACTTTACATTGTAGATAGTGCAAACTATCATGTGTATGGCTTCCTTTTGTAGATCGGAGCTTGTAGATGGAATTCTGCAGTATTGTAATATCCCAACTTATGGATATTTCACTGCTGAAAAATATTTTTACGTAGAACATTAGTGAACAATCGCTTGGTTGCTCTAGCATCAAGTACATACTTTATTTTATTAGTACTTAGTTGTCAATTTAAACTACAAAATCCAAAATAAGCGCAGCGTCCCACGAAAGGAAGATAAATCTATTCCGTCAAGTGTAATGAACATGCGTTGAATCCTAAGAATTGGATTATTTTTGTTCAATATTAACTCATAATAGTAATGGATACATTAAATTTATCGTGGGAAGATATTTTCTTTGTTAAAAACATTTAAATATTCATTGTCAATGTTCACTGTGAATATTCCGGAACATTAATTGGTGATAATGTGCTTCACGTATGCAATAACAGCTAATAGAATTTCTTTGTTGTATTATGGTAACATATTGAAACACAATGACTCAATCAAAATAAAAATGTTCACTCAGCCAAAGTGCATCAACTTCAATTTATTTTACAAAAAGCTCAAAGAAGATGTTTAGATGTGATGATGGAAATGAACCCAAGTTCGTCATCCATTAGGGTTTTTAGGTTAATGTCGATTATTAGTCTCTATAATCCAGGATATTCACCATGCGATTATTGATGTTCATATACTTTAAATACAGTTTTAAAGATTATGTTCGTCCTAAGTATCCACGTAGTTATAAGTGCTTCAAAATCTCAACAAAGAGTATGTTTTCACCCACCCAGTACACACATATGTACACGTAACAAATACGGATCACCAAGTAGAAATGCCGTTTTACTGATAAATAAACATATTAACCAGCTTCATGTGATTATTTCCAATACATAACCAATTCGATTACTCTCATATCATGCAAACAGTACAATTACCCATGTCCGCGATTTCATTCCTTTCATTCATTCAATTCTTACAATTTCACAATAAAATGCGCCGCCAACGATTGCTCTTGCTTGTCAAATTTTTGACCTCCGGCGTCGACATCGCCTTGCTAGCCACCATTGGATTTTTACGCGAGTGTGATACTAGCAGAGAAGATGAAAAGAAAGGAGGGAGAACGGAATTATATCCTTGAGATAATCCCGTAGGTAATCCTGTCGCACCTATTCATAGTCCTTTATTCTCAAGTAGTTACACATCTACTTGAAAGTAGCCTTTGATGTGATGTGTGTTGCCGACTACGGTTGATTAATTTTCACTCCAGAATTGAAACCATATCCAATGTTTCTATTGAGAATCCACTGAAAGTATGACACGTGTGTGTAAAGTACCTGATGTTGCTCTGAAGGGATACCACACGTGGATACTATAAGAAAGAAATGTAGTTTTGTAAAGATTCCAAAAAAATCGCCCATTTTGGAACATATATTAATTATTTAGGAGAGTGTTTTAGGATTTTGTTAGAAAAGCGATGATTTTTGATCATCTATATTTTATTGTTTTATGTATTTTCCTGTCATTTCCTGCAAACCTAATAAAGATATTTTGATAATTGAAAATAGTCTGTATCATGAATCGTGGAGGTTGAAAGCGTAACCAAGCGTGCAAAATTATTATTTGCCATGGAACTTCGGTCATATTTTATTTGAAATAAACTGGATGTTAGGATCTGCATGCATGGTATGCATAGTATTGATGGTATAGACGAAGCATTCCTACACCTGACTAGCAGCCTTTAGTTGAGTAGCCGTCGGCTACAATGCACTCAAAATGTGAAATGATTCGGCCTTGGCGGACATTTTAAACTGCATTCCATCACCCGTTTTACACCTTCCGCGAAAACACAGGTAGACAAAAGAATAACACAATACAGTTCCCTTCGACAAAACACACAGCATGGTCTATTCGTTGTTGAAGTGACATAATAATCGGATTAACTATACGCGGTATCTATCCATTGATGTACTTGCGAACAAAAGGACTATGTATATGAATAGATGCGACGGGATTACCTGCGGAATTATCTCCATTATATGTATTATTAGCTATTATTCTATTAACCCTCCTCGTCCTTGCATCTTCTCTAGGTGTTAGGCGGCTTTTATTTGCACAATTGGACGCTCAAAACACCAGATTGGTGCCAGCGGCTACCCAAAGATGTCCGACCAAATCCTGACCATGACTTGGCTACTTGGATTCGTCTATACAGACACTGACCTTTCCTTAAAACTAGTAAGCAGTAACTTGTGTATCACACCCGTCATGGGTTGGGTTCGAACCCTTTTGTTGTATTTTATTGTTAAACCTAAATAGCGTGATTGCTTTTGAATGAGCGGCAACACACATATGTGATGCGATCAAGCCAAATCAGTCAGAACTCGGAAATATTGATTTTGAGATATAGCCAAACAAAGGAAACTTTTCCTTTTGTTTCCTCTTGTTTTGGAATCTCTTTAATTGCTCATATCTTTGGAACTGGTTGTTCAATTTCAGTGGGGTTTTCTGCAAAATCTAGCTTAGTAAATGTTTTTACTCTCCTATAGGAAACTGAAAATTTATTTTTGCCGAGTTCCGACTGATTTTGCTTGATCGCATCACATATTTTGTTTGAGGATAGCTGGATCTATCTCCTTTCTTTACATCTTCTCTGGTGATAGTAATGTTGAAAAGAGCTCCACCAAGGATTCCGTGTGATCCACATTTGTCGGTAATAGCGCTATACGCTGTCGAAGTTACGTAATAATCGGATTAACTACCATAGCAATAGGTGAATCATGATGATTACTTGCACCTGTAAGATTAGTATCTTTGAAAAGACCAGTATTGTATTCAATCTATATGTTCAAAATTGTTTTCACCTATTGCTATGGTAATTAATCCGATAAATTGCGTAACTTCGCCAGCGTATGTCCGACGTGTTATGTCCGATAAGCCTATTACCGGTCATAAATCCCTCCATTCTACATGAGCATCATCAGAAAATTTAACCCGATTTTAAATTTTTTCACTGAAAATTCACTTTCAATAAACGCCCCTCTTTAGAAAAAATTGCAGACAATGCAGTAGGTATGTCATGTAAGAAAAATGCAAATTCAAAAGTTCCAAAATTCAGACCAATTTTGTATTTATGTAGGTTCTATTATTATTATTATTATTGTTATTATTATTATTATTTTTAGTTTGACAAAGTAGCCCCATTTTACAGTACTTAGCTCTATATCGCATTTTATACATGTAGGCCCTACATGGTGGACATCTTTGAACAAATGACAAAAATAAAAAAAATAACAATGACTCCCATCATCATGCTATTTTTTTTCTTGGGGGTCCCAAAGTTACAAAAGGTCGGCTTCAATAAAATTGCGACCTCCCCGATTTCGTCAGGAAAGATTTTATGACCCCCCCCCCCCGTTTGCACCCCCCCCAAACATGCATCAGTTTTTTGGAATAAAATAAACACACTATCTGTAGTCATGTTGTGTTGTGACTACCTACATTATCAAAAATATTTTATGACACCCCCTATTTTTCTTTCCGTATATTTGGGACCCCCTAATCATCTTATAAAATCCAATTACATGCCTTTCTGTTATCATGCTTATGGCTTAATAAATGTCATCTCCATCTACTTCCAGGGCCATACTGCCCCTCTGAGCCCTCTGGATGGTTTACATTTGCTACCCCCCCCCCCTAGAAACTCGTGTAGGTCATCCCAATAAGGATGGTCAATTGCTCCTGCGCCTGAACTTTTACCCGATCATGGAGGGTGCGATGGAGAGTTTTCAGTGCCTTTATCTTAGCATGTATCTGCTCCCCGACCGTATGGGGAATCCCCCCTTGTCATGTAATAGCGTGGCTATCTCCTCCCAAAGCTTTTTTTATCCCAGAAATACTTTCCGTGTCTCTCCAAATTTTGAGGATAGCCAATGTTCCCTTGTCATTCCAATTGACCCCTTTATTGCGATTATTAATATTTGCAGCTGCAGCCATGATGACATCACGCAGTAAATTACTCTGCTCAGTGGCGTAGATTTCTTTTTTGACACGGCGCCGGAGCAGGAAAAAAAAAAAAAATTCAAGTATAGTCAATCCAGCACCTTTTGGCGACAGATAAGTTTTTGGTTCAATTGTGCGCGAAGCGAGCGAAAAATTTGGCTATTTTGAAGCTAAACTGATGAAATAATGGTGTAAAAGTAGAATAGATGTAGAAAATTTGCACTTTTGGGGCAAAAATTGGGCAAATATGAGGTTAATTTGGTCAGAAACCCATGATCAGGCGTCAACATTGGGGGGTGATTGTAGGACCATCCCCTGGCAAAATATTGGGGAGATTTATCCCCCCCCCCCCATCCCCCCGGGATCTACGCCTATGACTCTGTTTAAAATTTTGCGCGAGTGATATACTCACAGTTATATCCGACAGCCCAATAGTGCTGCATGTCCACACGTAATTACTATGACCGGACGTAACGTTTCGATCGGTCTTAACAGCTCTTAACCCTGGTCATCTTCAGCCTTAAATTTTCGGATTTAAAGCACATTACGTCGGATATAGTAATTTTTTATATCCGACGCTCATTCACACTGCCACTTATATCCGATACTATTACCGACGTAATTTAAGTCCGACTGTGTGAACAAATTGTCGGATTTAAAGCACATTACGTCGGATATAGTTATATCCGACGCTAATTCACACTGCCACTTATATCCGATACTATTACCGACGTAATTTAAAACCGGTAAAGTGATTTAAGTCCGACTGTGTGAACACGACTACAATATTCCTGTGTTACGGCTTATTTGTGCCAACTGAATGCGAAATTACGTGCGAGTGCTTGGTGATATCTACTTCCGGGTCTGGCTTGTCGACCAATTTCCCACAATTCCACGCGCTATGACGACTGTCGCATTTAAACCGAATGGGGCGCATAGATTGCGAAATGCGAGAATTATCGATTTGGTACCCGTGTGAGATAACGAAACATAAGAATCACGATGTCTGGTTAAACTAATTACAGCTGACAATAAAATAATGTTGATCCTACTAAGGGGTAATGTCTACAAACCGGTATCACTTTCTGGCGATAAACACGCTACTACATATCATCATAATTTGAAATAATTTAACACTTTAGCATTTATAAATAAATATCACTCTTAATTCAATTACGTTGATACAAAATGGTATAAAATTAAATAACCAGCACTTAATTTCTGTAAATTCGAATACTTTATACAGTTCCTTCCTTTTTTAGTGTATATGTAAAATCAAAATCTTATTTCTATAGTCATTTGTATTCACGATTGTATGAATCTTTTTCAGGTGTGAACAGATGGTTGAACCAGAAACCTTTATATTGTAGTTGATAGTCAAGTCTGATGTTTCAGAAACATGAGTTAGAAGTAACTGACTGTCTGATATCTGTACTTAGATAAGAATTGGATTAGATCTTGCTTTCCTTATTGTTTTTGACAATGTGGTTTGTTATTATGTGGCAGGGAGAAAGAAATATAACTGCTTGAAGCATGGTGCGTTATTTCCTCTACGTCAACAACATTACACTTTCAAGCCTGATTATTGTAAGATTTTGCCGTTTCGGTTGTTTGATGTGATCATTCATTAATTTTTCTAAATTTCATGATAAAAAGTTTTTGAAAATTCCATTGCCATTTGTTAGTCTTTTTCTGATGTTCTAATACCATTATAGAAGTGTCAACCCCTTGTAAAGATGCAAAACAAGATTTAAGATAAATAGCGCCATCATTGTTCACATTTACTTTAAAATGACTACATTTTACATACCATCAAATAACAACGCCTCAACGCCACCTAGTGCAGTAACATAAGCGCCCAAATGACTTAGTCTAATCGAAAGTTCATCCTTTGTGCTCATATCAGTGAAAAGATATCTTGACCACCTTACCTGGGGTAGGGTGGTCGGTCAAACTTCGACGGCCTTTGTTGATGCCCAGCCTTTTTCATTTTGTTTTTAAACAATATATAGTCATATTGAGCTAGAACTTCCAAATTTTACGAGGGGGCATTCACATTGCAGCACCTATAATATGGGATGTGTTGGTACTTATTTAGGTATCACTAGATGAAAAAAGGAGCCCATAGCTCCTTTAGTACCAAACAGAATATAGCAAATGGGGTCTGGAATCGAATATCCATAGAGGGGGTTGGCACACCTCCTTAGTGAAACGTGTGACTGTAAAATACGTCAGGGGTTAATAACATTGATATTTGTAGCAACAAATAATTAACGCAACACGATAGTGTCATCATACTTCTGATCCTGTGCCATATACTGGGGTACCCAAAAAGGTGGCTTTGTTACATTTTGATGTGCAGTTTGGATTTCAAAACACTGTCTCTTGAGTATTCCTTCACTTAGAAGATTCAATTAGGTCTTAAATTGAGGCTAATTTATTCTATATTACTCATGTTTTTATCCTGTTTTAAAATATTGTTCAATTATTTTCTTATGACCTTTGGCATGAAATGTGCCAAGGGTGGCTGAGGATTAGGGGGAGGAGGATTAGGGGGAGGGATTCATATTGTAAATTTGATTTAAAACCCCTTTAAAAATTTGAATCTAGTAAAAAATGTCTAAATGAACTCCCAGACATCTAAACCAAGTAAATAAATACAGAAGTTCATTTAAAAGACCAATACTTGCTCAGAATGATTGTAAATGTGGAAAAAAGAGGTGGGGTTACACCCTCCCTACTTTGTGATTGTTTTTGCCCGCACTCTCTCATTTTTTAACCGATTTCCATAAAAAAGGTGTCAAAATGCTCAGAAGGATGAACCACTTCAAATGAGATGTGTAGGTAAAATGTTTGAACCATTTCATTTTTTTACTATGTAACACAAAGGTACCCCAGGTTGTGACACAGGACCTTCTTTAAAAACGCAGATATGTTTCTTTAACAATCCGAATGCTGGAAGGCTAAACACGTACATAGGGAAGCTTATTTGCAATACACAATAATGAAAATACGACGATTCAATTTGTTTCACTGAACTTTGTAGATTTAAGGCTTGAATTTCTCATAAATGTGTCCACTGTTCTTCGTAATGTGTTGACGCGTACTTTTGGGAGTTTGATCATCATGAACTTTCAATTTTCAAACCTCAATGTTGTCAAACTTTTGTGGAAAGGAAATGAGATTGCCCTTTCTATATTTTCTTTTGTTACACGATAATTGAAAATCCCTTTCAATCGCGTGTCTACACGATTCGTCCGCCTCGTATCTTACATTTATGCATTTTACGGCTGTTGCCTTAGATGTTCCTGTAAAATATTGCATTGGGGTACTGATCTTGCAAACATTATTCTACCATATTGTCAAAAACAATAAAGTAAGTATATAATCTGTCCCAATGATAATTAAAGTACAGATATCATTTCTCAAAAGTGCTCAAAATTATATTTTTCAAGGGTTACAAAGAAACAATTAGCGCTCAAAGACAATAGCGACCAAGCTTAAGATAAAAATTAGCCCCCGATAGAGTGTAGGGCCTGGAGAATGAGCGTAGTTAAGGTGTAAAAATATAAAACAATAAACAAATTTATAACTTAAGGTTATACCTTGCTTTGATGGCAGCAACTACTAGTTTAAATTTGGAAAATATCTCCATGTTTCCGTTCATTTTCTTGTCTCTTTATACTTCTCCGTCATCTTCATGATTATAATAATTTTGCTAGATATAGATTTGAAACATTTATTTCAATTTTATAGTAACATAGTAACATATAATTGATAGACAATGAAACAGTCAATTCAAATAATGATTAATGACAACAATCATAAATTTCCCTCTAATACGGAATAATACCCTTTAAATATTTGATTATCTTTAAGTGCTCTTTCACATGTCATTTTACGAAAGTGGTTCTCTGTCATATATTTGATTGCTTTTTCGTTGATAGCCAAAGACAAAATAAGGCAAGTAATTTAATGGCATTTAATAATTACATTAGACTCGCGATGATAACATGTTTTACTTATATATTATAAGATTATAATAAAGTGGTAGAAGCGTAACAATCACGTCTTATAGATAATGACCCAAATTGTAAGTTAGAAGGTAACTATAAAACAAGCTGAAAATGGAACTAAATGTTTCCCTCTTTAAGTATAATATAATGTTCCTGACTCGACATAATTTACATCGATAGACGACTCCAACGCAAGAGGTTTCTGATGTAACTTGTTTAATGTATACTATTTAAATACAATGTACTATAGACGAACTTTACTGATAGACCTTAAAAGATAAGAGCAGACCATGAGGCTCTTCACTCGCTATTTCTTCTTATTGTATCTAAATCAATATCAAATGGCGCATGGATTTGGGTAGTTTATCGTTTGAAAGGTGTACGTCAAGCCTAGGGGAACATAACCTATTTTATTTTTGTTCTTTTCAGCCACTTTTTGACAAACCAGGCCAAATGCCTTCCCGTATATCTACGATAGCTTCAAGTTGCAATGACAATGTGTTGAGCATAACGTATCTCTGCATCTATCACAACAAACGACCTCTTTCTGGAAGCAGAAAAGACATATAAACAAGATCCTTCGAGTGAAAATTAAAAACCCCATTATTAAAGATGAGAGTTGCAAAGCAAGCATAAAGAAATAAAGAAAAAGGGATAAACGTCAGTATCGAATGCACAACGGCGTAGATCCGGAGGGAAGGTGGGGGGACAAATCCCCCATCCTCCGGATAAATCCCCCAATATTTTGACAGGGGATGGTCCATACAATAGCCCCCTCCCCTATTTGACGCCTGTATGTGTGTTTATATTTGGCCATTTTAGCCTAAAAAGTAACAATTTTTGCGCGCTTCGCGCGTATGTATTCCACTTGTGCACCATATTTTTTTACCAGTTTAGCTTCAATATGCGAAAATTTATCGCGCGCATTTGTACCATAAAATCATTCTGTCGCCAAAAGGCACTGCATTTACTGCACTTCAAGATTTTTTTCTAAACCTCTACCATGATGTCAAAAAGAAGTCTATAGTTAAGTGAAAAAACTCAATTTGGTGACCACTCTCTGGCTAGTAAGGTTTGACGATTGATTCGACTTCTATGGATCATTTAGAAAAAAAATAGCCTCCATGTCCCTCGCGAAAATCCCGGCATTTTTCTCTAGAGGCCAAAATCCAAAATGGCCGCCGCCACCATTTTGAAAATATATCTGTATTATTACAGAAAGTAAGTTACGCATCTGTATATCTGATTTCCTGTTATATGGAAGAATATATGCACCTATTTATCTTAATTATCTGGAAATAATTAACATAATGTACTTCAAACATTACAAAAAAGCCAAATTTGGTCATAAATACGGTTATGACATTTTTGCATTGGAGTGGCGTATTTTTTCCACAATAATAAAAGAAAACATTGCATGATGTTATGTAATCCAATTTATTTCTAGCTTACAAAAACAAATGTTCTCAGCTTTGCAGCCATCAAGTTTAATTGACACCCAAATTTCTAGAGTATAATTTAATTTGTCACATCTACATCTTCCAAATGGGTTATTATGCAATTTGGAAAGCGGATTCTTTTTAGACCTGATATTGGCCTGAAATGTTTTGTTTTACCAGAATTCTTTTTCACAAGTATCTATGGTTTATTTTTAATTTAGTAGGGCTACGCCTGATGGTCTGTAACTGCTAGAGTTAAAAAAAAGAGTTAACGGGTTTGTTTACATTCTGATGTTTACGTGGCTATAATAGTCATCTGACATATATATTATGTTTGTCCCTTACTCTCGCACTACTTTCTATTACAGTGCAATACGGAGATGCTTCCAAATGATATCAAAAACATCCCCAAACTTAATCATTTCAATGGTGCAATAAGAAAACATCTCAGTAATGGCTAGTTTCCAGTGGGGTCTGTGTCCATTGTGTGTTTGTTGTTTATGCTCTGCCATTTTTTCCAATCTTTCCTTTAAGGACCCCATTGGAAATAAGTCTGAAACACTGGCTTTATGGGTTATCCTGGGTCGTAGTGTATTTTTATCTTCACATTGAATAACTTTTAATTTCCTATTTTGTCAAGTGTCATATGTAATGTACTAGTATTTCAAACTTGTAATAATATATAGTATTCTGTATTTTTATAATGCTGTTTTATATGGAACCAAATAAAATCAATCAATCAATCAATCAACAATCAATCAATCAATCAATCAATCAATCAAACGGCTGTTTGATATATATATATATAATTGGCTTCATTATTAAATAAATGAAAACTATAGATGGCGCTATTTATCCTAAATAATATTTCTTTATTTGCAAGGTATAGGTGATTAATACTGCCATTAAAACAGCTGAAATAATTGAAACAAGCAACGAGGAAATTTTACATACATATTTTATCAAACAATAAAAGGAATTATTTGTATTAAAAGCTTGAAAGAGTAATTTCCAGTAACTAAATAGCGCCACCAATTTTGTCATTAGTAGATACATTTTATATCCGAAAAAGCTATAAAAATGCTATAAAAGTGAATAATTTTGTAAAAGAGACGAGCTTATAGTTGAGAATGACTCAAAAGCATCTGTATACATAATAGCATAAAGTACATTTAGCTGTTTAAGCCTAAAATTTGGTTGTACATGATGTTTTGTTTGAAAAAATTATAAATGATCCTTCAAACAGATTTGATCTATGTGATCCAAAAACCGTAGGGAATGTGTCATTTGGTTAATTTATGTTTTTTAATATTCAGCATGTGTGTCGTTTTCAGATAAGGTGGAAGGAAACTCCGTGACGCGCAGACGATTTGTAAGAAGTATTTTAAAATACAAAACAATTATTTTTAAAACAAACAAAATCATTCGAATTTCTGAATGTTTGATATTTATATTTCTTACAAACTCAATAAAAATCTCCCATAAATATTCTGAACGTCAATCAGTATAATTATTTCATAACTAAAAAATAAACAAACTGCAACGTCGCATATATTTCCTCTTAAGACTAATGACGTATTATAATATTTTGCAAGGTTCTTTTTAATCGTTAACTAAACCCTCGCATAACGCGCGCGAAATCAGACGTGTGCATAGGACCTTGTGCAAAATAATACCCGCTGGGTAGTTAGCAGTACGTTTAATTATTTTGAAAGAGGAATCTGCAAAACAATATAATTATTATATAAGTTTTATATTTTCAAATCTAAAATACGAGGGTCATTCAATAAGTTCTACCTCCACTCTTATAACTTTGGTTCTGTAAATTGTAGCTTGTTCAAAAGAAGAAGAACAAAACATATTTGTAGGTGACCTTGATTAATAGCACGATATGCATGTGTTATGATTTATGCAAGCATCACTCTGCATCCTGGACCCACCCTCCTCAGAGGTCACCAAATATAGACGTCTATTAGATGCCTAAGCCTGACCCTGACCTATTTGTTGTTGTAGTGAAGTCCTGACGTTCTTTGTTCTTCATTGGGTGAAGCTTTACCTATTACAAATCATGAAAGGTGTGAAGCTTTGACTAGTAATTTGTGTTTTCTGGTGATGTGACATCATATCCACTACCTGTTGCCATGCTTCCTATAAATCCCCAATGATAGTTGGTTCACAAAAGTGAAGCCTCACCTATGGAAATATTTCAAAGGGTGAAGCCTGGACTAACACATTTGCTGATAAGAGTGATGCTCTGCCTTTGCTTTTTGTAAAGTATGTGAAGTGATGGTGAAATCCTGACGTTACAAATAATTGGCTCAGGTGAAGAAAGGTGATGACCTGAGGAGGGTGGGTCCAGGCTGCAGAGTGACGCCTGCATTAGCTAACAGGTAATAACTGAAAAAAAAACATCGAATGTGTTGCCAAACATGAAGATGATCAATATTGAATATGTAGGTTAACTTAAAAAAGTATACGAGTGTTTAACTTTACCGTTATGGCTGATGGTCTTTTAGAGCATGATAATCTGCTTGAGGAACATCTGTATGAAAGTTAACAATAAAGACACCCAACCACTTTTTGTCACTTGCTATTTTCAGTTTCCTTGGTGTTCAATTGCCAAATGCCATATCCATAACAGCTTTAATACGCTTCCAGTTAGCAATTTTTCTAATACAGACAATTTCTGCATAAATGTCTTTTGGGCATATAGTGTAATTACAGGTTTTATCTGCTCTTGTTAGTTCTTTGCGAAAAACAACGATATTTTTATTTAGAGTGAAGCATCTTTTTCGTCATTTCCATATTTTTTCACAGTCTCCCTTTTGAGATAATTTAAGATATCTGAAGTGACCAAATGGTATTTTATGGTAACTTCATTGTTATTGGTGTTCTTATGTCTTCTTTGTAGATACATTAACATATTGTTTACATTTGCGCGGTACTGAATCCTGATTTCAAAAACTAGACAAGACTCTAGGTTATAATTATAGGTTATAATCATAATAAATATGAAAGAGCTACTATTTGAAAAAGATATTTGCTGAGATATGGTGTGGAGGCAGAACTTTTTGAATAATCCTCGTATATAGATTATCACAAAATGTTGGTGAGTTCAATTAATTTCTTTAATCAAACGTCGACTGCATTAACAAAAGCACGCGATTGAAATACAATTGTTTTTGTGTTTAACGTCAACAACACACTTAAACATTTTGTTTTCGCCACTGGCAGTAGTTTTGACATTTATCATAATTCTTTCTTTGTACAATTGACGTTATTATCATTATTTCACGGCATATGTTAATCAATAATATCCACAGGGTGTACATACACTTACACAATCAATTATGAACTATCACAAGTTCAAATCAGTTTGTTTTCCCTTACTGGTTGCCTTAGTTGGCATAGCATAATTTGATAATGATGAATAGTGATAAAAATATTAAAGAATGAATGCTGTTAAAGAATGGATACTATATTAAATGTAATTCACGATCTGTGAATCTTGAGGGTGATATAATGAGAATACCCAGTTACCTGACACATTTCTTTCTATTTAGTAATCAGATTAAATCAACGTTTTGCTTCAAGGTGTTCTCTTAAAACAATTAAGACTTCCCTCGGTTATATAACTTATACAGTTCTAGTTTAACTGTGTCAGGTCTGCATGCATATTCTATGAAGATCATTCCTCATATACAATTTTACGTCATACAGTAACTGAAATTGGAAAGATTGTTTTAGCAATTGGGAAACATTTTCAATGTAGATTTTACACTGGTTATCTGACGCAGGAAATACTGTTGACTCAACCTTTGTGCTTTTCTCTAGTACGCTCTAGTAGCCCAAGTGCGACAATATTTTACATGAGGTTGAATTGTATTTATTTTTTATATTGACTCTCATCATACGATTCTATTACCTGGTCACTATGAGACTATATCAGATCAGTGTCCAACTGCTGGCAACTCAAACGTGAGGTTTTACGAAGCTACGCAAAGCGTTTTGCGCACTTACAGAGTTTCAATATATTTTATAAACGTTTTTACGAGGACCTTTGCAAAAACACAGATCATAAGAGACCAACAAAACAGATTAACGCGTATTTCACACAGTTATCAATACGCTGCTTCAAGTACTAGAATCAATCGGCAACAGGGAACATGATGGTGTGTACATTTATACCAAGCCATATCCTGTGAAGATAATTTTCAGCTACTGAAAAGTTTATTGTTGATTCGTAATATTGGGCTATTGGGCTTCCGTAAACTTTTTGGGAAACTGTAGATGATTGGCTATTGTCTCAAGCTTTCGAACGATATCAAAAATCATGGATCATATGACTCGATGAGTCATGTAAAGGAAACGTTTTCTATATTAGTAAAACCACTTACATTTATTGACAATCTTTGAAAAACCTATGGTGCTTGATTAAGATTTATCTTTACCTACACAAGGCTTTAAGAATTAAGAAGTCTTCCTCGTCCTATTCATTCGAAAATAGTTTGGATCATTAAAGTTATTTAAAATTCCCCACACTTGGTGATGAGAAGCCTTTGCATCGGGGCTTGAGATTGGAATTCCAGTTTCCTTTCTTACGAAGTAAGGGCTAGGAGTAAAATTGTACAGTTGTTTTTGGGAGTGTCCTTCTTCTCTTTCTCCTTTTCCTTACTATTTTCTTCCATTTCTTGCTTTGTTTTTCAAAGCTATCTGGGCCAGCATGCATCTTTATTAGCCTACACTGGCTATCTAGGTTTGTGCATTTTTATTGTATGAGTTTGGAACGGTCCATGGATTTCCCATGGATTAGCATGTGTCCCACACGGACCAACCTGATTAAACAAACAATAAACAAACAAACAAATGACTGACTCATAATGAGCGCAGCGGAAAGATTGTAGGCCTAATTACTTACATTCCTATACTGTTTGCTCTGTTTGCGACATTTAAAATCAATAGCTCATGAACATGCCTGATAAACATCCGCTCATTTGTCCTAGATTTTAAAGCTTGAGCATTAGTTGTCCCTTGACCAATATTAATCAGACAAAAATCCCCAGGGCATAATTCTACAATCAGCCCTTATATAACCTGTATCGAGTTCGGAATTATTGCCGAAGTGAACGAGTACAAATAAGTGTTAGCAGAGCCTGTAATTGGCCAAATTAGCGTAAGTATTGGCCCGGGATTATTTGTAACCAGCAAATCATATTTGTCGCAACTTATCACTACTGTCGGGGTCTTTTGCTTTAGTATGCTATCCAGCCAAAAATGTCCCGGTTATTTTGGGATCATCATGGGTCAAATAGCGATAGATTATTGCAGATTGAAATTTGGTGTTAACGACCTAAGCAAGACACAAAATACCAAGGTGATATCATGTCAGAGCTCCCAGAGTTTCGTACGGGTTGCAACGAGCCAATTAATAGCAGTATATTCCTTGTCCAGTGGAATTTCAAACTCAACTCAACTCAAATTTACCACGAGAGCGTATTAGACACCCGCAATCGAACCCACAATCTCTCGCACACCATAATCGAACTACTTATCGATTGAAATTGCTATACTGTTGAAGGTTCCTGAAATATGGTGATAACACCAACCGAAGTGAGGCAACAAATCCGTAAATCTTGTAATCCGCGATACTCCGATACTTCCAATACCGATATACCATTTTATTTTACTCGTGTGTATAAAAATGGATGCGTGTTTCATTTTATACAGGTGTGTTGGGGTAAGTATTAATGATAAACGTTCACACGGTTCAATCAATATACAAGATGACCAACAAAAGTGAGAGGGTGTACTAAAACAACATACAAAAGTTCCACCTTCGCATCAGTGTAAGAAGCTCGGCAGTCACGTATTAGGGAAACTGGTGCTGCTACAAACTTACACAAATATCGGTACATCTGCATAATTCATTTCAAACTAATTTACCAAGCTTAGCAGCATTGAACCCCCTGCAAAGTCAAACAATATATGCCCCCCCCTTTTTTTTTCCCTTTTCTCCTTCCCGGGGAACAGATAATCACTATACCGTCAGTTTACGTCCTACAACAACCCAATCTAGACAGAACAACAGTTCACAACTTCACAACATATAATTTACAAATCTCTACATGCTACTCCTACTACAAATTACGTCCTAAATACCGAAATACGCTCCAAAAACCTCCTAAACTAAGCTACAGCACACATGTACATACGTTGACGCTGAGGACAAAAAAAATTTCTGGAATATTAAGGGTCACATTTGCTATTCCAAATTACATTCTGTAACAACCAAACCTAGACAGAACCAGACAGAACAGCCGCTAACCAAACTCCAAATGACTTGCCGCTAGAAGAGTAAAAGCTTATCCGCAGGTCCAGTAACCTAGTTTCACACACATAATCACCATCTCTCACACAGATGGCTCACCCAATAATAATACCATCACTCCTTACTCTACTCAACCCTTCAAATCCACCTCATACACATCCTACAATTACTTTCCTTACCACTTTCAACAAACCCATACGATATTCCCTGCTCTTGAATCGCATCAGCTCTAGTTTATATTATTATGGTTACATTCGAATAAAATCAATCCTGTGAGACAACCTTTTGTAATTTAATGTAACCCATTTCTGCCCACGTCTAACACATTAAGGAATATCGATAGGCTGAGTACCTGAACTGGATACCGTGTTATTGGAAAGCATTAGTCTGTTAATTTCCCTAAAGATGAGAACAGCCCAGGTGATATCTTCGTCGCCTTACTAGGTGACTAATCTACCCTTTGAAGTTTGTGGAAATGTTCCTTCGAAAGTGTTGTCAGATTATTAAATGCCAAATCTAACTAGATAAGGCGTGTCAGATCATGAAAGATATGCCCTCCTAAATCGACTAGGGCAATGTGGGAGAAATTAATGTAGCTTTGGTAAATTCGTTAGTATTAGAAATACACCCCTCTGGAGGTAATCAAGTTCATTATCGTTCAAAAACAACACAAGGAGATTATATAGTCCTTTAAAGGCGCTGTTTGTTAGTAACTTAATATTATTGCTAGCAGAAGTAGATATTTCAACGACAACTAAAAGCTACTAAACTAAACAGACAGTTTCTCTGCTCAGGTGCACAGTGATTTTCATCACTTGTTCCAGTGCACTATTGTATTGTTTACTTCATTTGTGTAGTCTTTGCAGGTTTACAAATTATGTCTCTGTTACATAATCTTGTTCCTCTGATCATGTTCTTTCTCTCTTTGTATTCGAAATATTTCATGCAACAGAATCATTGTGTTGAACTATGAATGTTGTATAGCTGGACAATTCGATAAATGATTTTTGAGGCCTTTGAGTGAAGTGTTTATCACAAACTAAACAGCATTGACGATATTACTGTCTTGTGTCAACCGATGCAAATAGCCAATAGGGAATATGGGTGTAATGTTACATCGATTGTAGCCGACAAACATGTCACTCTTGCAATTTTTGTATAAATGATGGCACAAATAGATGTGATCACAGACGGGATTCACAAAAGCGTAGATAGACAATTGACCCAATTTCAGCTAGTATCCTGCGCCGACAAAAAGGGTTTGTTGTAGCTTTTATGGCTCATTTTCTTGTCTAACTAGCCATCGCATTTATATTTTATTCTTGTCCACCATCTTCTAGTATTTATAATGAATTTTGTGGTAATTCTGGATGTCGACTTGAAACATTATTTGGTTACAATGGTTAATGGCAACCTTATGACATTTTCTTATAATACAGAATGATGCCCTTTAAAATATTTCAATATCTTGAAGTTGTCCTTCATGAAAACAAAATAAATCTACATGTATATAAATATTATAAGACAACCTACGGGAATAGATAACTTGTTCGCTGTTGTCCTGGTCCCCGTTTGACATGTGATGGAACACAAATAGCATTACAGGGCTCCACCTTGGTCTGGGCGGACATTTTATAAATGAATTTAGAAGAGCAGCAACGACACCACTTGCATTACATTCCAGATGTTAAATCTACATCATATGCAAAGTTTGAGGAAAAATGAACGAGTCAGTTTTATTTTAGGGCCATTTATCTATAACTGGTCTTTACATGTAGCCATATGGAGAGAGTGCCCGTTGAAGGTGCTATAACCCCCATTTTAGGAACAAAAATGTGATTTAAAAAAACTGACCCGTGCGAATTTTCTAAAATTTGTATGTAGTATGAACATGTATAAATATAATCAAGTAGGTGCCCTATCTGCTCTTCTCCTATACCTCAATGATAATGAAACCTAGGTGCTCCTTCACTCAGGATGTGTCCAAGGAAGAGCAGTTGATGCTGGCTTCCTTGCTAGGTTGGTGAGAGGCTGAAGGTCAGTCATAGCATAATCGTGTAGCATCACTCACTCACTCGGTCGACTTCTGTCGCTCTCCAGATATGTATATCCTGCATAATAGCTCCTTATTCCGTTTGGTTCCTGTCCAGTGTACCCAGGTCAACATAGGTCTTGCATTGCCGTCCCACATTTCTCTTGCCATGACTAGATTTCCACAGGGTCTATTGCCGTTAGGTCTAATACTCGTAATAACTAGTAAGTCTTCTATACAATTTTGTCTATTTATTAATAAACTAAATGATTGTAAGACTAAATGGTTTGTAGACCAAATGGGTATTAGCCCAAATGGCTATTAGACCTATTGGTTATAGACCATATGGGTATTATACTAAATGGTTGTTAGACTAAATGGTTTTAGACTTATTGGTTATAAGACTAAATGGTTATCGGACCAAATGGTTAAAGGGCCAAATGGTTAAAGGACCAAATGGTTATTGGACGTAGTGGATATAGACTTAATGGGTTTAGACAAAATGGATGTAGACGAGATGGATATTATACTAAATGGTATTAAACCAAATGGCAAATCCCCTTCCACAGCACTAGATCTGACACTAAAAATTCCAGGGCAGGCCCTGGAATTTTTAAACAGTAACCAGCCTATTGTAGTCTTCTTTTCCTGATTTTATTGGTTATCGTCGGGAGTTCCTAATACATTCTATATTTGTCGTATGTGTCCTCCAACTTATATCATGAGCTAATCTACGTAGCCTGGTGTAACAGCCGTCAACGTGTCACCGTAACAACTCCTGGAGTTGTTGTGTTAAGTCCACCTATAGCATTAACTAAGGGCACTCCAGAAAGGTAATCTGGCTTTCCTGCGATGTAAATCAAATAAGCGTTAAGTTTATCCTAGATTTTGCATAGTGTAACACATAATGTTCGTGACTTGACATAATTTACAAGGATTAGCGAGTGCAACGCAAGAGGCTCATGATATAACTTGTTTAAAGTCTAGCCTATATTGTCCAAATAGAATGAAGTATTACAGGTGAACTTTACTGAAAATATAAAAGCGGGCCACATGGCTCTTCATTTGCTTCTTCTGCTTGTATTTAAATCAATATCAAATGGCGCATGGCTTTGGGTAGAGTTTCATTGATTGAACGGCGGATTGTATCATGTGCACATCGTATTTCCCTTCGTTCGGTCAGAGGTTTGAGACAACGACTTGAAGTATATAGCTATTTTAGAATTGTATCGGATAATGACCCTCTCTTTAACAAAACAAACACCATACACGCATGAAGTTGCATAAGTCCAAAGTCATCTATAGCCATTATGTAATTATGCGAATCATAATAATAAGTCACCAGAGTTGTATTTCGTTTTTATTTTAAAAAATAGTTGAATTGACGTGCAGCAGTTTTTGTCTTTTCCAAAACTCATTATGTTTCAAAATCATACATGCAACTTGAAGAAAATGTATATCATTAATCATACGTTAATGCACTCACTCGTTTTGTCAGATGATATGATTAACTGATATATCTTGGGAATCCATGAAATTTAAATGTACTCACCTAAAGAGAATTATAAAATTTTCACTTTGTACATTTCATCAATTGGCTGGAAAAATCTAGCCTGTAGAAAGTCAAACATTATTTAAGTTGGGTAAGATCATAATTATCCGAATTCACCCATTAAATTGTATTTTTAATACAAAGTGCGTTTGTAAGTGAGGTTCGCCCATTAAATTGTATTTTTAAAACAAAGTGCGTCTGTACGTTTTACAACTGGGACCAAGTTTCAAAAATTAAGCCGAGGTGGTTTTTTAAATCCTGATTTCATTTTTTCCTTCGCCTGCAACAAATGGAAAAGATATGAAAACTATTTTATAAGCTTGACAAGACCCTAGGTTATAATCATGGAAAATACATGTATGAAAGAGCTACAATCTGCAGAATATATGTGTTGAGATATGAAGAGGTGAAGCAGAACATTTTGAATGACCTTCGTATATAGATTATAACTCAATGTTGGTGAATTCAATCAATTTCTTTAATCAAACGTCGACTGCATTAACAAAAGCACGCGATTGAAATACAATTGTTTTTGTGTTTAACGTCAGCAACACACTTAAACATTTTGTTCTCGCCACTGGCAGTAGTTCTGACATTTATCATAATTCTTCCTTTGAACAATTGATGTTATTATCATTATTTCACGGCACATGTTAATCAATAATATCCACAGGGTGTACATACACTTACACAATCAATTATGAACTATCGCAAGTTCAAATCAGTTTGTTTTTCCTTACTGGTTGCCTTATTTGGCATAGCATAATTTGATACTGATGAATAGTGATAAAAAGATTAAAGAATGAATGCTGTTAAAGAATGGATACTGTATTAAATGTAACACACGATCTGTGAATCTTGAGGGTGATATAATGAGAATACCCAGTTACCTGACACATTTCTTTCTATTTAGTAATCAAATTAAATCAACGTTTTGCTTCAAGGTGTTCTCTTAAAACAATTAATACTTCCCTCGGTTATATAAATTATACAGTTCTAGTTAACTATGTCAGGTGTGCATATTCGAAGATACTGAAATTTGAACGGTTGCATTAACAAATTGAAGATTGTTTTAAGCAATTGGGAAACATTTTCAATGTAGATTTTACACTGGTTATCTGACGCAGGAAACACTGTTGACTTAACTTTGGTACTTTTCTTTAGTAGCCTAAAGTGCGACAATATTTTACATGAGGTTGAATTATGTTTATTTTCTATATTGACTCTCATCATACGATTCTATTACCTGGTCGCATACATCTGAGAGCTATGAAACAGTGCCCAACTGCTGGCAACTTAAACGTGAAGTTTTACGAAGCTACGCAAAGCGTTTTGCGCACTGACAGTGTTTCAATATATATTTATAGACGTTTTACGAGGACTTTTGCAAAAACACAAATCATAAGAGACCATGAACTCAACATGCTGCTTCAAGTACTAGAATCAGTCAGCAACGCGGAACATGATTGATGTGTACATTTATACCAAGCCATGTCCTGTGAAGATAATTTCCGAAGATTTTTAGGTCAGCTACTGAAAAGTTTATTGCTGAGATTCGTAATATTGGGCTATTGGGCTTCCGTAAACTCTTTTGGAAACTGTAGATGATTGGTTATTGTCTCAAACTTTCGAACTATATCAAAAATCATGGATCATATGACTCGATGAGTCATGTAAAGGAAACGTTTTCTATATTAGTAAAACCACTTACATTTAATGACAATCTTTGAAAAACCTATCGTGCTTGATTAAGATTTATTTTTACCTACACAATGCTTTAAGAATTATAGTCCTTCTAGAAGGAGTCAGCAGTTAGAACGCCAAATCACGCTGACAGGCGTGTCTGCGTGGATATATAGTCCGTCGGCCGGCTTAGATATAGTCCGGTGTGGATATTGTCCGTCTAAAAGGACTAAAGAATTAAGAAAGCATCCTCGTCCTATTCATCCAAAACGGCTTTATGTCAGAAATATTTGAAATCTTTTACCATATTGTTTCATATCAACACAAGCATTGTTCTTTCCTGTCAAAAATGATACCATGTGATGCATGACTTATTCCATTGTTGAGTAACTGTCTTTGAAAGACAAGGAGGTCTCAAACAAAATGTACCAAATCTGGCATTGTCTGAACCATTTGCATCAGTAAACATGAATCAGGAATATCACACTGTTTCATTAAAAAAGTGCTGCCAGTCTGATGTACCGGTCTTCCGCAGCCGTTGTTTTTCTTGGGCGGCCACTTCTGGGTCTATCTTTGACATCTCCGGTCTGACGAAACTTGACTTTTAGCTTGGAGATCATACTGCGGGAAAATCCAAAAGTTGCCGCAACGTGATTCTGAGGTGTGTCAGCCTCAAGCAAACCAATAGCTCGAGCCTTATCCAGGTCTGATAATCGAACCATGGTTGATTAGAATTTTCTTGCAAATGACCACTATGAAGAAGTGACCAGCAAGAGAGGTTGACGTGAATTGATCCATTTGAATCCACATGCAGTAGAACTGTTAATCCCATCATAGCACTTTTCATTCAACATGTACTGCAAACAACTTTTCGTTCATTCTTTTATTCATGCATTAAACTACTCGTTCATTCATTCAAACCAATAAGATGAGCGCGGAAAATGGTCAGTTTGGCACATTTTCTTTGAGACCTCTCTGTCTTTCAAAGAAAGTTACTCAGCCGTGGAATAAGTTATCGTCACAAATGAGGTGTCATTGCTGACAGAAAAGAACAATGGTTTCACTGATATGAATCAATATGGTGATAGATTTCAAAAAAGTCTGATATACAGCCATTTTTGAAAGTTTCCAAACTTTTTGAGGAGTTTAGTTAGGATCATTTAAGCTATTAAATTCCCCACACTGGGTGATGACTGACGCACAATGAACGCAACGGAAAGATTGTTATTACTTACATTGCTATACTGTGTGCTCTGCAATGCGACATTTAAAATTAATAGCTCATGAACATGCCTGATAAACATCCACAACTACTCATCGATCATTTGTCCTTAATTTTACAGCGCGAGCATTAGTTGTTCCTTGACCAATTTTAATGAGACAAAATTCCCCAGGGCATAATTCTACAATTAGCCCTTATAACCTGTATCGGGTTCAGGATATTGCCGAAGCGAACGAGTACAAATAAGTGTTAGCAGAGCTTGTAATTGGCAAAATAAACATAACTATTGACCCGGGATTATTTTGAACCAGGAAATCATATCTGTCCCAATTTAGAACTACTGTCGGGCTATTTTGCTTTAGTATACTATCCAGACAAAAAATGCTTTATCTTGGGATGATAAGCATAATATCCAGACAAAAATGCTTATTGGGATCATCATGGGTCAAATAGCGATAGATTATTGTAGGTTCGTGAAATTTGGTGCTAATAATGACCTAAGCAAGACACAAAATACAAGGTCATATCGTGTAATCCGAGATTAAATCACTATAAAAAACAAGCACAACACATAGACGTTTATCCGAAAGCCTCAGCACACTTTACAGGTTGTCGCTGACCACTACGGTCCCACATCATTCCATAAACCATTTAACAACAAATCTGGGACTTTGCTGCTTCAAGAGCGCAAACCCTAGTGACATTTCACAAATAACCATCGCAACCAGGATCAGCTCCCAGAGTTTCGTACGGGTTGCAACGAGCCAATTAGCAGTAAGTTACTTGTCCAGGAGAATTTCAAGCTCAACTCAACTCAAATTTTCCACGAGAGCGTATTAGGCACCGCCAAATTAGGAATCCGCGATCTCTCGCACCATAAACGAACTCCTTGCCGATTGAAATTGCTATACTGTTGCAGGTTCCTGAAATATGGTGAAAACACTAACCGAAGTGAGGCAAAAAATATCTTGTAATCCGTGCTACTCCCATACTTACAATACCGATTTTTATTTTACTCGTGTGTATAAAAATGGATGCGTGTTTCACTTTTATACAGATTATACAAGATGACCAACAAAAGTTAGAGGGTGTACTGGAACAACATTCAAAAGTTCCACCTGCGCATCAGTGCAGGAAGCTCGCTAGTCACGTATTGGGCAAACGGGTGTTGCCACAAACTTACACAAATATCGGTACATCTGCATATTTTATTTCAAACTAATTTACCAGGCTTAGCAGCCTACCCCCCCTGCAAAGTCAAACAATACATGCCCCCCCCTTCCCTTTTCCCCTTTCCTGGGGGAACAGATAATCATTATATCGTCAGTTTACATCCTACAACAACCCAATCTAAACAGAACAACATAAAATTTACATATCTCTGCATGCTACTCGTACTACAAATTACATCCTACACACACGAAAGACACTCCTAAAACCTCCTAAACTAAACTACATCACACATGTACACACATTTCAGGAATATTAAGGATCACATTTCTATTCCAAATTACATACTGTAATAACAAAACCTAGACAGAACCAGACAGAGCATCGGCTAACCAAAACTCTAAATGATTTGCCGCCAGAAGAGCCAAAGCTTATCCGCAAATCCACCTCATACGCATCCTACAATTACTCTCCTTACCACTTTCAACAAACCCATGCGATATTCCCTGCTCTTGAATCGCATCAGCTCTAGTGTTTAGATTTGTATTTACATTCGAATAAAATCAATCCTGTGAGACACCCGTTTGTAATTTAATGTAACCCATTTCTGCCCACGTCTAACACCTTAAGGGATATCGATAGGCTGAGTACCTGAACTGGATACCGTGTTATTGGAAAGCATTAGTCTGTTAATTTCCCTAAAGATGAGAACAGCCCAGGTGGGTGATATCTTCGTCGCCTTACTAGGTGACTAATCTACCCTTTGAAGTTTGTGGAAATGTTCCCTCGAAAGTGTTGTCAGATTATTAAATGCCAAATCTAACTAGATAAGGCGTGTCAGACCATGAAAAGATATGCCCTCCTAAATCGACTAAGGCAATGTGGCAGAAATTAATGTAGCTTTGGTAAATTCGTTAGTATTAGAAATACACCCCTCTGGAGGTAATCAAGTTCATTATCGTTCAAAACAACACAAGGAGATTATTTAGTCCTTTAAAGGTGCTGCAACTTAATATTATTGCTAGACAGAAGTAGATATTTCAACGACAACTAAAAGCTACTAAACTTAACAGACAGTTTGTCTGCTCAAGTGCACAGTGATTTTCATCACTTGTTCCAGTGCACTATTGTTTTGTTTTTTCATTCGTGTAGTCTTTGCAGGGTTTGCAAATTTGTCCTTGGAGTTATGTCTCTGTTACATATTGTTGTTCCTCTGATCATATTCTTTCTCTCTTTGTATTCGAAATATTTCATGCAACAGAATCATTGTGTTGAACTATGAATGTTGTATAGCTGGACAATTCGACAAATGATTTTTGAGGCCTTTGAGTGAAGTGTTTATCACAAACTAAACGGCACTGACGATGTTACTGTCTTGTGTCAACCGATGCAAATAGCCAATAGGGAATAGGGGTGTAACGTTACATCGATTGTAGCCGACAAACATGTCACTCTTGCCATTTTTGTATAGATGATGGCACAAATAGATAGATGGGATTCACAAAAGCGTAGACAATTGACCCAATTTCAGCTAGTATCCTGCGCCGACTAAAAAGGTTTTGTTGTAGCTTTTATGGCTCATTTTCCTGTCGAACTATTCATAGCATTTATATTTTATTCTTGTGCGCAATCTTCTAGTATTTTATAATGAATTTTCTGGTAATTCTGGATGTCGACTTGAAACATTGTTTCAATTTGACATGACTTACTTGACTTATTGCTTTCCTCCCTCGGATCCTGGGAACCTTGGAGCTAGCAGCCGTTTCACTATGGAAGTACATATGCCACTGTTTGTGACCATACTCCTTGCATTGTAGATTGATGTAATCCCAAGTTCTTGGTAGCTGCTTTTATGTTGTCAAGCCAGCGCTTTGGGGTTCTACCTCTAGGCCTGTGTCCAGGTATTCTACATTCAAGTGCATGTTTAGGGTGTTTGTCCTGTGGCATCCGTACGATGTGTCCAAAGTAGAACAGTTGTTTGGCTTTGATTTTGTCTAATATTGGGGCCTGGCTGCTTTCCTCTCTTATTGATGTATTCCGTAGCCTATCTCTTCTAGAGATTCCCATTATCCATTTTAAACAAGACATCTCAAACACCAACAATCTATTCTCATCTCTTTTCTTGAGCATCCAAGCTTCTGACAATGGTTAATGGCAGCCTCATTTTCTTATAATACAGAATTATACCCTTTATTTCAATATCTTGAAGTTGTCCTTCATGAAAACAAAATAAATCTACATGCATATAAATATTACAAAACAACCTCCGTTTGCCATGTGATTGGACCCCAATAGCATATATTCTACAGGGCTCCTTCAGTCCGGTTGTGTCCGAGGAAGGGCAGTTGATGCTGGCAGCTTTACTAGGTTGATGAGAGGCTGAATGTCAGGCGTAGCATAGATCAGGGCGTTGCTTACACAGTCAAGGCGATTGATGTTGAGCATAATAATGTACTAGTAGCAACCGTGACTCATTCACTCGGTCGACTTCTGTCGGACTCCTACGATGGCTCTTCAGATACGCCTGTCCTGCATGAAGCTCCTTATTTCGTTTGGTTCCTGTATAGTATCCCCAGGTCAACATAGTTCTTGCATGGCCGTCCCACATTTCTCTTGCCATGACTGGATTTCCACAGTACTAGATCTGACACTACCCTGTAATTTTTAAACAGTAGCCAGCAAATTGTAGTCTTCTTTTCCTGATTTTATTGGTTATCGTTAGGAGTTTCCAATACATTCTTTAATTGTCGTATGTGTCCTCCAACTTATATCTACGTAGTCTGGTGTAACAGCCGTCAACGTGTCACCGTAACAACTCATGGAGTTGTTGTGTTAAGTCCACCTATATCATTAACTAAGGGCACTCCAGAAAGGTAATCTGGCTTTCCTGCGATGTAAATCAAATAAGCGTTAAGTTTATCCTGGATTTTGCATAGTGTAACACATAATGTTCGTGACTGGACATAATTTACAAAGATTAACGAGTCCAACGCAAGAGGCTCATGATATAATTTGTTTAAAGTCTAGCCTATATTGTCCAAATAGAATGAAGTACTACAGGTGAACTTTACTGAAAATATAAAAGCTGGCCACATGGCTCTTCATTTGCTTGTTCTGCTTGTATTTAAATCAATATCAAATGGCGCATGGCTTCGGGTAGAGTTTCATTGATTGAACGGCGGATTGTATCATGTGCACATCGTGTTTCCCTTCGTTCGGTCAGAGGTTTGAGACAACGACTTGAAGTATATAGCTATTTTAGAATTTTATCGGATAATGACCCTCTCTTTAACAAAACAAACACCATACACACATGAAGTACCATAATTCAATTTAAGTAAGTTGAAATATAGGATCCACAACTATAAGTTCCCACTAACGCTCTTTGAAATAAATGGCAAAATATATTTGATGTTGGAAACTAATGATTCAAGTTCCATTTATTTTGCTTGATAGTTATAAACTAGTATACAATCCCTCATTTCAAATATTTAGTTTTGGTTTCTCTTTTGTTTAGAAACCAAAAATCAAGGGATTAAAAAGTAGAGCTGATCTGGTTTGCAATCATAACACTATTATGCTGGAAGGACACAGTATAGGGTATATAACCAGAAGTATACAATAGCCTATTGTGCTAACATAATTATTATCATGATTGATATCGGAAATCTATCCCGCGGACGACAGTTGATGCTCTCTGTCGAAGGTAGGTGGCATATTACACTCACGAGTTCTAGGCCTAGAAATCATATACATGCGCGTATATTGAAGGATGGGGCGGGGTGGGGGATTTGTTTGTTTGTATGAAACATAAACGATGCATGGAGATGATTTGATTATGAATTAGTTTATTATCCCCGGGAAGCACAACCCATACCTCTTTAAGAGGGAGCTCCCCTCCCTATATAACCACCTCTTCCCTAAATTACCCCTTTCCCCCCCCTCCTCCCCTACATTCGATATCTTCATCCCCGGGGGGGCACATCAAAAAATTTTGGTGGGTATGCTCCCCGGAATTTTGAGGTGGTGGGTCTTTGGGAGCTGACGGCGTACCGGTAAAAGGGTCTTTCGAGCTGCAAACCGGGCTGTGAACAAGTAAAATGGGGTCTTTTGGAGCTGCGAAAAGTCAAAATCAAGGGTCTTTTTTGGCTTTTTGGTTGAAAATCGCCTGAAAAAACAAGAAATATGAGGAATGAGCAATTTTGGGTCTTTTAGAGCTGAAATTATCAAAATCAAGGGTCTTTCGGAGCTGTATTTTGGTCAAATATAGGGGGTCTTTCGGAGCTGCGAAACCCAAAAAGGCGGGTCTTTCCGGGGGAGCATATCCGTATGGTCATTTGTGTTGAGTGCCCCCCCTGGGTCTTCATCTCGAGCTCTCCTCCCCCTTCTCTTTCACTTCCAATGCTCTCTCTCTCATCTGTTTCTCTCTCTCCCGGCCCATATCCCCTTGCCCTCCCACCACCCCCCTCCCCACACACACACACACACCACACACCACACAATCTCTTTTCCCTCTATCTTCTACTTTTGCAGTAAAATTGCTTCAATAAAAGTCATTAGGTTATTAGAGGTCATATAATGGCCTTCCATCGATTCTGGTCCATGGGATTAAGGACATGAATCTATTTTGTTTATAGCACCTATACAATTACAATAGTGACCCATTTTGTAATGTCGAATGCAAATATTTCGATGGTCTATATTTTTTCACAGGTGAATTAGCCTAGACTTATTCGGTTTTGTAAACCACGTCTTTCAATGTAGATTACCATGCTCGATTTCTCTCCTCGTGAATATTGCACTGCGAAATTTAAACATTTCTTTTGTATACTTAGAGTAGGTAACTTCAAATCAAATAATTTTACGATCCACACCACTTATAAGAAACTGAAACCAAAACCGAAACTGACTGACACAAATGTTCGGTTTTAAACAAAAGAAAAAAACAATGAGTTCGATATCTTATGATTCAAGTGGTTAGGCAGGACAATAGGAAACCACGTGACCAAAACCAAAACCAAAACTAAATCTATATATTTGAAATGAGGCAATGCTCAAGTCACATAGCGCACTCAATAATGTTGCATAAGTCCAAAGTCATCTGTAGCCATTATGTAATTATGCGAATCATAATAATAAGTCACTAGAGTTGTATTTCGTTTTTATTCAAAAAAAATAGTTGAATTGACGTGCAGCAGTTTTTGTCTTTTCCAAAACTCATTATGTTTCAAAATCGTACATGCAACTTGAAGAAAATGTATATCATTAATCATACGTTAATGCACTCACTCGTTTTGTCAGATGATATGATTAACTGATATATCTTGGGATTCTAATCCATGAAATTTAAATGTACTCACCTAAAGAGAATTATAAAATTTTCACTTTGTAAATTTCATAAATTGGCTGGAAAAATCTAGCCTGTAGAAAGTCAAACATTTATGCCATTAAGTTGGGTAAGATCATAATTATCCGAACTCGCCCATTAAATTGTATTTTTAAAACAAAGTGCGTCTGTACGTTTTACAACTGGGACCAAGTTTCAAAAAGTAAGCCGAGGTGGTTGTTTAAATCCTGATTTCATTTTTTCCTTCGCCTGCAACAAATGGAAAATATATGAAAACTATTTTAAACGCTTGACAAGACCCTAGGTTATAATCATAGAAAATATGAAAGAGCTACAATCTGCAGAATATATGTGTTGAGATATGAAGAGGTGGAGCAGAACATTTTGAATGACTTTCGTATATAGATTATAACTCAATGTTGGTGAATTCAATCAATTTCTTTAATCAAACGTCGACTGCATTAACAAAAAAGCACGCGATTGAAATACAATTGTTTTTGTGTTTAACGTCAGCAACACACTTAAACATTTTGTTCTCGCCATTGGCAGTAGTTTTGACATTTATCATAATTCTTTCTTTGTACAACTGACGTTATTATCATTATTTCACAGCACATGTTAATCAATAATATCCACAGGGTTTACATACACTTACACAATCAATTATGAACTATCACAAGTTCAAATCAGTTTGTTTTCCCTTACTGGTTGCCTTATTTGGCATAGCATAATTTGATAATGATGAATAGTGATAAAAAGATTATAGAATGAATGCTGTTAAAGAGTGGATACTATATTAAATGTAACACACGATCTGTGAATCTTGAGGGTGATATAATGAGAATACCCAGTTACCTGACACATTTCTTTCTATTTAGTAATCAGATTAAATCAACGTTTTGCTTCAAGGTGTTCTCTTAAAACAATTAAGACTTCCCTCGGTTATATAAATTATACAGTTCTAGTTTAACTGTGGCAGGTCTGCATGCATATTCTATGAAGATCATTACGTCATACAGTAACTGAAATTGGAAATATTGTTTTAGCAATTGGAAAATATTTTCAATGTAGATTTTACACTGGTTATCTGACGCAGGAAATACTGTGACTCAACCTTTGTGCTTATCTCTAGTAGCCCAAGTGCGAGAATATTTTACATGAGGTTGAATTGTGTTTATTTTTTATATTGACTCTCATCATACGATTCTATTACCTGCAGGATTTACCTGCCGGATTTACCTTTTTGGGGGCCCTGGGCCAGGCCAAAAGAAGGAAGGCATGTGCACTCAAGTTTTCAATATAAAACTATTTTAGCCCAAATTGAAGCTGAATTTTGGTATATAACAAGACAGTGCGCGCGAAGCGCGCAAAATTTTGCAATTGTTGTACCCTATTTTGGCCCAAAACATGTTGCCCCCCTATTCAAATGTTAACTACGGAAAAAAAGTTCGCGCCCGGGCCCATCTGGCCCTATGGTAAATCCGGCCCTGATTACCTGGTCACTATGAGCCTATATCAGATCAGTGCCCAACTGCTGGCAACTCAAACGTGAGGTTTTACGAAGCAACGCAAAGCGTTTTGCGCACTTACAGAGTTTCAATATATTTTATAAACGTGTTTACGAGGACCTTTGCAAAAACACAGATCATAAGAGACCAACAAAACAAATTAACGCGTATTTCACACAGCAATCAATACGCTGCGTACTAGAATCAATCAGCAACAGGGAACATGATGGTGTGTACTTTTATACCAAGCCATGGCTTCCGTAAACTTTTGGTAACGAAAGTTATGTATAGATGAGGTGACATGTGTTTACATTTGATACGCCCTCTGTTGGTCTGTGATCAAAACTGTCAGGCAAAAAACACTATAGTTTACATGGAAGAAGTTGATTTTATTCATTAACTTTGGTTTCAAAGCAAATAATACAAAAAATGGTATCAATCTTGTTTATAAATGCATCAAGCTATATACATATATCACACAAAACTTCAAAGGTTTTTAAAAGTTGAGTTTTAAAGAGATTTATGTGGTCTGTCATAGACACTTCTGTGTTATTTTGCCTGCTTTGAAACAACAGAGGGCGGTCTGAATGTAAACATGTGACATCATAGGTCACCTCATCTATATTATTGGGGCAAGAAATCCAATTACTACACTGGAATTTCAGTGACTCAAGACAAACGGTTCAATATATTATGATAGGAAATGAGGTACATACTAGCGGTACCTCTTTTCTTATCATAAATAACGAACCACTTGTCTTGGGTCACTGAAATTCCAGTGTAGTAATTGGATTCCTTGCCCCTATAATATACATAACTTTTGTTACCACTGTGAGAAAAATGCAAAAATAAACACACATTTATCGAGGGGTGTAGTACCCCTTAAGAATTAAGAAAGCATCCTCGTCCTATTCATTCGAAAATAGTTTGGATCATTAAAGCTATTAAATTCCCCACACTTGGTGATGGGAAGCCTTTGCATCGGGACTTGAGATTGGAATTCCAGTTTCCTTTCTTACGAAGTAAGGGCTAAGAGTAAAATTGTACAATTGTGTTTGGGAGTGTCCTTCTCCTCTTTCTCCTTTTCCTTACTATTTTCTTCCATTTCTTGCTTTGTTTTTCAAAGCTATCTGGGCCAGCATGCATCTTTATTAGCCTACACTGGCTATCCAGGCTTGTGCATTTTTATTGTATGAGCTTGGAACGGTCCATGGATTTCCCATGGATTAGCATGTGTCCCTCACGGACCAACTTGATTAAACAAACAATAAACAAACAAACAAATGACTGACTCATAATGAGCGCAGCGGAAAGATTGTAGGCCTAATTACTTACATTCCTATACTGTTTGCTCTGTTTGCGACAGTTAAAATCAATAGCTCATGAACATGCCTGATAAACATCCGCTCATTTGTCCTAGATTTTAAAGCTTGAGCATTAGTTGTCCCTTGACCAATATTAATCAGACAAAAACCCCAGGGCATAATTCTACAATCAGCCCTTATATAACCTGTATCGAGTTCGGAATTATTGCCGAAGTGAACGAGTACAAATAAGTGTTAGCAGAGCTTGTAATTGGCAAAATTAACATAAGTATTGGCCCGGGATTATTTGTAACCAGCAAATCATATTTGTCGCAACTTATCACTACTGTCGGGGTCTTTTGCTTTAGTATGCTATCCAGCCAAAAATGTCCCGGTTATTTTGGGATCATCATGGGTCAAATAGCGATAGATTATTGCAGATTGAAATTAATTTTGGTGCTAACGAAACGACCTAAGCAAGACACAAAATATCAAGGTCATATCATGTCAAGAGCTTCCAGAGTTTCGTACGGGTTGCAACGAGCCAATTAGCAGTAAGTTCCTTGTCCAGTGGAATTTCAAGCTCAACCACGAGAGCGTATTAGACACCCGCAATCGAACCATCATGCAGTTATTGTTAACTACACGTCTATTTTGTCCCGTAATAAACTTTTTAGGCTGCGTCTTAAATGCAGCGCCTCAAGCGGTGACCTGTTTTTAATTTAAAATCGTAGCGGCTCTGTCATTGGTTATTATCAAACAAAGCTATCACCTCAATTCTATACAAACCACGATTAGGGGCACACTTAGAAACTTGCTTGACAAAACTTCGAAATTCTTTTGATATGGTAATCTACAGAAGATCTTATCTGATAACACATAGGCCTACATGATTCTACTATACTATGTTAAATTTTATAAGACGGATTCAATTATTATTTCTTCTTCACGAAAGAAAAAGAAAATTATCTGAATTAAAATTCTGACGGGGTTCGAACCCACAACCTCCGGTTTCACAGTCGAGCGCTTACACAACTGCGCTAGCAGTTCTGTTAGAAATGATTTTGTTCATTAGCTCTTATTGATTACGAAATTAAGCGCGTATACACTTGAAATGCTATTACCGCACTTGTCTCTTTATAGCCTACTGAATCTCCAATCAATAATGAACCTTGCCTCTGACTATGCGGTTCCTATGCTTATCAGTAAAAAATTTCGGAAGTGGCAAATGCATTATACTCACGGGGGGAAGGGCACTTAACACAAATGACCATACGGGTATGCTCCCCGGAAAGACCCCCCTTTTGGATTTCGCAGCTCTGAAAGACCCCTATATTTGACCAAAATAGAACTCCGAAAGACCCTTGATTTTGATAAATAAATATTTAGCTCTAAAAGACCCCCAAATTGTTCATTCCTCATATTTCTGGGATTTTCAAGCAACAAGCCAAGAAAGACCCTTGATTTTGACGTCCCCATATTTTACTTGTTCGCAGCTCCAAAAGACCCCTTTTACTGGTACGCCCGCATCTCCCAAAGAACCTCCACCTAAACATTCCGGGGAACATACCCACCAAATATTGTTGATGTGCCTAGGCTACTGCTGACATTTTAATTAACATTGAATTATAACAATATAGGCCTACTATTGACTTGGTGATAGTAATACTAGTAAATTCAGTACTTATAATATATCAACAAAAATAATAGTCAATCTTTCTAATATTAATAATACAGATGATATTAATATATAAAGAGTTTTGTTGCAAAAGCCCTTTATACATCTACTTTTTGACTTTTTGAGAAAAACAGCTTTTTCAAATATTGTTCAATTATTACTAGTTCGATTTGATTCATTTTGGTTTTGAATAAAGTGTTGATAAATAGAAACTAAAAGAATAGGTTTGGTACAATTTTCAAGCCTTCCTATTTATTTTATTATTTCGTTTATATCGTGCCTTTTGTGGATGTAAGGGCTTTTGCAACAAAATTAATTTACCCCTTTTCTAGAAACCATCTTTGCAATCAAATTCGAACCCATATTTTGCACTACTTTATGTAACTTGACTAATGTTTTCAAGAGAAAAATTGACATAGGCCTATCTCATTTACTTTGATTAAATTCGGCAAAATGGCATTTTTTTAGTATTTCCGAAGCTACAACTTTTGTTAATCAAAACGATTTTTTTCAAACATAGTGACCCAAAGACAGTTTCTTTTTGGTTTTAATACTAGGTAAAGATTATCATGGCTAGGCCTATACATCAAAATATTTTGACATGCCAAAAATATTCCCCTTTATAGGCCTACCATTTGAATTTAGGCCTATCCTGACATGTTTCTATACATCACATTCGCAATATCGAAACGGTGCAAATACCTATACCTGTGCCAATATTGGCTCCCCCCTTGTCCCGCCAAAAAAGCTTCCCCCTATAATTCAACACCCTGGGATAAGCAGGCGGCATAGGACACGCAACTCGGACGTACGAGGCTGGCGAAGATACAGGGCTGACAGCCCCATTCACAATACACGGTTAGCGATTATAAATGGACAATTAACATACTTGCAGTGGGGTACTTTGCAGAACCCCAACGGTTTTAGAGTAAGATAATTTTGCTTTGACACCACATAACAAATTTAGAATTGTTTGTGAAGATTTCATGATTATGTGTTAATCCAATGGCGACGTCAAAAATAGCGATATCGCATCCACCATCATCTGGGGATAAGTATTGAATCACATCACCCCCTCCCCTGCACCTCATCTTGGTGCGGCACTCTTTTGGCCCGGGTCTTTTGGTGACAGATCGAATGGAACAATAGGGTGTCTTCGGGTGACAGAGCATGTGCTCGTAAAAAAGATAGGGTCTGTGGGTGACAGCGACGCTGAAAAGGGGGTCTTAACAGCCCTACATATACTAGTACGCGTCACCTCCAAAGTGGGAGTGCCCCCCCGAATCAGTCTGACTAAACTTCTTTGATTGATGCAACGACCGGCCGTGACCCAAGTTATGCAATCACTTCGATGTCGAATAAACAAAATACAACACTGTATTGTATATGTATAAACCTATATAAGGGACGCACCATTAGATATCAAGGCGGGGGGGGGGGGCTTGGTAGTATTTTGGAAAAGAAGTTGTCACACCATCTGATAAAAAAAATTTGCTTCACCTCAGAGCCCCCCCCCCAAAAAAAACAAACAAACAACAACAACATTGCACCACCTCGGACCTGAAAAAAAATTTGGTGGCAAGGGTGCTCCAGTTTTCATCAAGTATATTAATTTAATTTTAGCTTCAAACTGGCAAGTATTTTGTTCGCATTTGTTTGTGAAAGGTTATTCTGTGAGTGAATACACTTGATTCACTCCACTTCAAAGATTTTCCCCAGAGTCCATGCCACGTGATGATGGGAGCCATATGTGGGGTCAGTGGATGGATCAGAGTATGGTTTTGGTGAGATATCCTCACATGAACCTATATTTTGAAGAAAATAATCATAAAGACATGGATCTCCTTTGAAAACATTCATGAAAAAAACATGCTAAAACTCACCATTTGAACCAGAAGCGTGTACCGGTACTAACCAGCGGAGGCAGAGTGCTCCCTGAAAAGAGTGCCCGCATAACAAAAAATGAAAGAAATCGGGAAGGCATAGGAAAAGAAAGGGGCAAGGAGCCGTGTTTCCCACCAAAATTACCCCGATCATGCACCAAAATGAATGTAAAATACCAAATTTTTGCTCGCGCGCGCGGGCATTGTCTCAATAGAGAGATTGCGGAGAGGCGTTCACTGCAAACGCCATACGGGTTACGGATTTCTGCATTTTGCGGTAGAACGTCATAGTCCCGTTCACTTCCAAACTAGCCTCCTATACAGCCAGTTTGTGTCGGTCCTAACGCTCGTCGTTCCTTGTATGTTCGTGATAGCCGCATAGAGTCTGAACCAAGACTACGTGTAAACGCAATTGCAATCATGATGGCGCTATGCTGAGACAAATAATCTAAAGGTAATAGGAAGCACCCATTGATTCACCTTGGGTGCATCGAACCAGAGAAGATTATCTTCTTTCATCGAACTACTTTCCTCGGTATTGATATGCAAATACGACTGGCTGTATCTACAATGTTCTAAGCATTCAGTCCAGATTAGCGATATTTGAGTTTTGCGGGCTATTGGAAAATGAGTATAGGCCTATGTTCACACGTGTATGCTATTTGTCTAAATAATCTAAACAGAGTTTGGTGTTGGATGCCTAGGAAGTCTTGGTGTATATTATTCGAATAAACTCCATTATCATATAAATAATACCCTGTTTACTTTCTAAAGCAAAATGAAAATAGATAATCTAATATGCCTAGTTCGATTACTACCCAGCAAACACAAATATATTACAGAAAACGTTAAATGTCGGGTTAAAGGTTATGTGAAGGTCAAGGGCATTAAACGTTTTAATAACATTCAAAAAACCTTTTGTTCAAAACTTGCTGATAAACGTTCTAACACATAGACACTTAAATATGTTTGCCAAATGATATTTTACTATAGCATTTCGAATTTTGGCTTAAGATGTTGTATAATTTTTTCAGTATAACACGAGTTTTCATGATTTGTATATAAACATACATCGATATGTTATCAAAATGTTTTAACTAAAACCAAAAACACATGCATTATCATGTTTTAAAAACATTTTTGAGTTTGCTGAATAGTATCCATAAGCAAAACACTTTGACAGCTGTTTAATGCACAACGAAAAAGCAAGGCGAAAAATAGCGTTGCACGAACTTCTGTTCCCCGTCCCAAACAGACAATTATACCGCATTTATGCCGTAACACGACACAATCTTGCCTAAAACGCCTCTTCGCAAGCTGATTTTTGGACGGCATTTTCCACACACAAATGAATAGGCAATCTGCCCGTTCGAATTCGCGTCGAAAAAATCGAAATTTGTTCACTTCTTCTTGTCTATACGAGATCAAATTTTAACCCCCAAAATGGATTTTATTACATGTCGGACTCTACTTGTTCTATTAGGATACTTTGATTCGCTTCATAACAAGATAAACGTAACATTTTTCTGCATTTTATAATGCGGTTTTTGGTCATTTTGGAACGTCATTTTTTGCTACCAACCGCAACGTAATCGCCTTACGGTAATTCCACGAGTGACCAATTCACAATAGATTTCACACTCTAGAGGGCATAATAACCGATTTCCGACTAATGTGGCTTGCCGTTGGCGTTCCCGTGTCACGTTTCACGTAAATTTCGTAAAAATGAGGCTCGAAAACTTAACAGTTTATATGTAGGCCCTACAGTCTCGCTAAAAAAACCCAGTGTATGTACATATCGCATTAATAATACCGGTTCAAATTGATGATTATTTTTGTATTTTCCCCAAAACCTTTATTTTTCCCTCTGATCACGAAAGCTGACTACGCTCCTGATATGAACTCATTTTAACATAAGAAGAACGTTTTTCGTGCTACGCGAAATTTAGGTGCTACAAAATGTAAACTGTTTGCTTCATCGAGACGCTAAAAATTGCTTCACCGAGGTAGGCCTACTAAAAATTGTCACGACTCAGCCCCCCCACCTTGATATCAAATGGTGCGTCCCTATATTGTACCATACCTGCCATGTATGCATGCATGCAGGGACCGTCTTTAAAATAAATTATATCAAGTTGGCAAGTTACTATTTTTGGTGAATATTTTGTATTGAACCATGATCTTTCTGACATAAACATTCAGAGAACACCTCAAGGAAATATGAAATGTCCCATATATATCTTTACTTTAAAGTCGAAGCTGCAAGATAGCCTGAATAAATTTAAATTTGCCGGCCAAAAATGTGATATTTTTGAACTTTTTCTTGACCACTTTCATGGAAACAAAAACTTACAAGAAACCTCGGTAAAACTGACGATTTACAAGGAATTTCAAGTCTCAAAAGAAAATCTATCCGTGTTATTTTGCACACAAAATAGTTCTTGTCTCAAAAATCCAAAAGAAGAATGTGTTTTATCTGTACTTTTTATAATAAAGCTTCGGGACTTTAGGTCTCGAATTTCGTACCACGATAAAAGAAGTACAGTACATACATCTGACACAAAGCATACATCCTTTTGGCCTGATATGGAAACGTAATTAGAAGGTAGCTATTGTATTCTAACAATAAGATCGGGGTCAAATAGCTTACAAAAGGCTCCCTACAATCAATCGGCAAGCTGCGAGTTATTGATTTTAATCAATCACGTATTGCACTCCCCAACGGTAACAGAAGGGTTTAGCCCAGGTTGAAATCTCATCTCCTCCCAGTCGTCATAAGCGAATTATAAGTATGAATTGAAACCCTCTAGAAGTGACCAAAGTATACCGCACATGGCGCTATTTATAAACCTGAAAGATTTCTAGCACAGGTCGAATGCGAAAAAGACGGATGTGACTACATGTATGCATACAACACAGGGGCACTCACATAGGTAATTGACCCGTACTAGTAGCGTGGCGCTGTGGGTATATGTGATGCGATCAAGCAAAATCAGTCGGAACTCGGAAATATTGATTTTGAGATATAGCCAAACAAAGGAACTATTTCCTTTTGTTTCCTCTTGTTTTGGAAACTCTTTAATTACTCATATCTTTGAAACTGGTTATGCCATTTCAATGGGGTTTTCTGGAAAATGCAGCTGTGTAAATGTTTGTTACTATCCTGTAAGAAACTGAAAATTTATTATCTCTGAGTTCCGACTGATTTTGCTTGATCGCATCACATATGAGATGAACTAGTTAGCGTCATATATCAAAAAGTATAAAAGCTCTGATTTTAGTACTTGCTCTATGTTTCAATTTCTTATTCTTTTCAAAATATCTGAATTTTTAATCCGGTACAAGCTTTAATAACGGGGAAGCATGCATTTGTATGAAAAAGGAAATCTACCATCTTATCCAAACTCCCGTGTTTATCCAGTGCACATTTTGCTTCACCGGGCCGCCCTGACTTGGTCGCGTTTGGAAGAGGAGTGCCACCAAACCGTAATAGGTACAAATTTAGTACTTTCTGACAATCAAGTATGATTTATTTTCTACATGCCAATCTTTAAATTATTAGCATATAGTCCTTATAATAACGGTGGAGCGCCTTGATGAGTAAATGAAAGCAAACCAGTGAAAATTCCCCCAAACTCCACCCGTACTCCACCCTACTACCACCGTACTACAGAGCTCCACCCGTACATGTCAATAGCGTCACAATCGATTACTATAATGGTTTAGTACTGCATATTTCGGTTTAATCTTCACTAAGCGGGTTTATGGCTGAAAAGGTCACGGTGAATTTGCCGTGGACAAAACTGCACTATGCCCACAATCTCTCGAACACCATAATCGAACTCCTTATCGATCGAAATTGCTATACTGTTGCAGGTTCCTTAAATATGGTGAAAACACCAACCGAAGTGAGGCAACAAATCCGTAAATCTTGTAATCCGCGATACTCCGATTCTTCCAATACCGATATACCATTTTATTTTACTCGTGTGTATAAAAATGGATGCGTGTTTCATTTTTATACAGGTGTCTTGGGGGTAAGTATTAATGATATACGTTCACACGGTTCAATCAATATACAAGATGACCAACAAAAGTGAGAGGGTGTACTAAAACAACATACAAAAGTTCCACCTTCGCATCAGTGTAAGAAGCTCGGCAGTCACGTATTAGGGAAACTGGTGCTGCTACAAACTTACACAAATATCGGTACATCTGCATAATTCATTTCAAACTAATTTACCAGGCTTAGCAGCATTGAACCCCCTGCAAAGTCAAACAATATCCCCCCCCCCTTTTTTTCCCCTTTCCCCCTGCCCGGGGGAACAGATAATCACTATAGTGTCAGTTTACATCCTACAACAACCCAATCTAGACAGAACAACAGTTCACAACTTCACAACATATAATTTACAAATCTCTACATGCTACTCGTACTACAAATTACGTCCTACATACACGAAATACGCTTCAAAACCTCCTAAACTAATCTACAACACGGGTGTACACACGTTGACGCTGGGGACAAAAAAAAACATTTCAGGAATATTAAGGGTCACATTTGCTGTACCAAATTACATTCTGTAACAACCAAACCTAGACTGAACCAGACAGAACAGCCGCTAACCAAACTCCAAATGACTTGCCGCTAGAAGAGCCAAAGCGTATCCGCCGATCCAGTAACCTAGTTTAACACACATAATCACCATCTCTCACACAGATGGATCACCCAATAATAATACCATCACTCCTTACTCTACTCAACCCTACACACCCTACAATTACTTCCCTTTCACTTTCAACAAACCCATACGATATTCGATGCTCTTGAATCGCATCAGCTCTAGTTTACATTATTATGGATACATTCGAATAAAATCAATCCTGTGAGACAACCTTTTGTAATTTAATGTTACCCATTTCTGCCCACGTCTAACACCTTAAGGGATATCGATACGCTGAGTACCTGAACTGGATACCGTGTTATTGGAAAGCATTAGTCTGTTAATTTCCCTAAAGATGAGAACAGCCCAGGTGATATCTTCGTCGCCTTACTAGTTGACTAATCTACCCTTTGAAGTTTGTTGAAATGTTCCCTCGAAAGTGTTGTCAGATTATTAAATGCCAAATCTAACTAGATAAGGCGTGTCAGATCATGAAAGATATGCCCTCCTAAATCGACTAGGGCAATGTGGGAGAAATTAATGTAGCTTTGGTAAATTCGTTAGTATTAGAAATACACCCCTCTGGAGGTAATCAAGTTCATTATCGTTCAAACAACACAAGGAGATTATATAGTCCTTTAAAGGTTTGTTAGCAACTTAATATTATTGCTAGCAGAAGTAGATATTTCAACGACAACTAAAAGCTACTAAACTAAACAGACAGTTTCTCTGCTCAGGTGCACAGTGATTTTCATCACTTGTTCCAGTGCACTATTGTATTGTTTACTTCATTTGTGTAGTCTTTGCAGGTTTACAAATTATGTCTCTGTTACATAATGTTGTTCCTCTGATCATGTTCTTTCTCTCTTTGTATTCGAAATATTTCATGCAACAGAATCATTGTGTTGAACTATGAATGTTGTATAGCTGGACAATTCGATAAATGATTTTTGAGGCCTTTGAGTGAAATGTTTATCACAAACTAAACAGCACTGACGATATTACTGTCTTGTGTCAACCGATGCAAATAGCCAATAGGGAATATGGGTGTAACGTTACATCGATTGTAGCCGACAAACATGTCACTCTTGAAATTTTTGTATAAATGATGGCACAAATAGATGTGATCACAGACGGGATTCACAAAAGCGTAGACAATTGACCCAATTTCAGCTAGTATCCTGCGCCGACAAAAAGGGTTTGTTGTAGCTTTTATGGCTCATTTTCTTGTCTAACTAGCCATCGCATTTATATTTTATTCTTGTCCACCATCTTCTAGTATTTACAGTGTGTCGACTTGAAACATTATTTGGTTACAATGGTTAATGGCAACCTTATGAAATTTTCTTATAATACAGAATGATGCCCTTTAAAATATTTCAATATCTTGAAGTTGTCCTTCATGAAAACAAAATAAATCTACATGTATATAAATATTATAAGACAACCTACGGGAATAGATAACTTGTTCGCTGTTGTCCTGGTCCCCGTTTGCCATGTGATGGAACACAAATAGCATTACAGGGCTCCACCTTGGTCTGGGGCGGACATTTTATAAATGAATTTAGAAGAGCAGCAACGACACCACTTGCATTACATTCCAGATGTTAAATCTACATCATATGCAAAGTTTGAGGAAAAATGAACGAGTCAGTTTTATTTTAGGGCCATTTATCTATAACTGGTCTTTACATGTAGCCATATGGAGAGAGTGCCCGTTGAAGGTGCTATAACCCCCATTTTAGGAACAAAAATGTGATTTAAAAAAACTGACCCGTGCGAATTTTCTAAAATTTGTATGTAGTATGAACATGTATAAATGTGACGTGTCATGTCAAAAGGAGACACTTTTGGGCAGGTTATCAATTTTGAGGTTTTTACATATCTTAAATATAGAGATATTTTGCTCCACAATGCCGTTTTCCCCAATGAAATCAGGTATTCCTAAGCGAAGATATTGAGTTCGTAAGTTATGATATTATAACATTGGAAATTGAGATATCGACCTTTAAAAATATTATTGACAATGTTGAGAGTATAGGAATTACCTTGAAAAATGTCTCAAAAAATACAAGATTCCCGTTATATTCCGGTCTGAAACTATCAGACAACATTGTTAACAATAATATCATCACAAATTCGCAACAATCCCACATTGTGAAAAAATCATCCCCGGGCAGATTTTTGGCTATTTCTCCATTTACGATCCTGCCCAAAAGTGTCTCCTTTTGACATGACACGTCACAAATATAATCAAGTAGGTGCCCTATCTGCTCTTCTCCTATACCTCAATGATAATGAAACCTAGGTGCTCCTTCACTCAGGATGTGTCCAAGGAAGAGCAGTTGATGCTGGCTTCCTTGCTAGGTTGGTGAGAGGCTGAAGGTCAGTCATAGCATAATCGTGTAGCATCCCTCACTCACTCGGTCGACTTCTGTTGCTCTCCAGATATGTCTATCCTGCATAATAGCTCCTTATTCCGTTTGGTTCCTGTCCAGTGTACCCAGGTCAACATAGGTCTTGCATTGCCGTCCCATATTTCTCTTGCCATGACTAGATTTCCACAGGGTATATTGCCGTTAGGTCTAATATTCGTAATAACTAGTAAGTCTTCTATACAATTTTGTCTATTTATTAATAAACTAAATGATTGTAGGACTAAATGGTTTGTAGACCAAATGTGTATTAGCCCAAATGGCTATTAGACCTATTGGTTATAGACCATATGGGTATTAGACTAAATGGTTGTTAGACTAAATGGTTTTAGACTTATTGGTTATAAGACTAAATGGTTATCGGACCAAATGGTTAAAGGGCCAAATGGTTAAAGGACCAAATGGTTATTGGACGTAGTGGATATAGACTTAATGGGTTTAGACAAAATGGATGTAGACGAGATGGATATTATACTAAATGGTATTAAACCAAATGGCAAATCCCCTTCCACAGCACTAGATCTGACACTAAAAATTCCAGGGCAGGCCCTGGAATTTTTAAACAGTAACCAGCCTATTGTAGTCTTCTTTTCCTGATTTTATTGGTTATCGTCGGGAGTTCCTAATACATTCTTTATTTGTCGTATGTGTCCTCCAACTTATATCATGAGCTAATCTACGTAGCCTGGTGTAACAGCCGTCAACGTGTCACCGTAACAACTCCTGGAGTTGTTGTGTTAAGTCCACCTATAGCATTAACTAAGGGCACTCCAGAAAGGTAATCTGGCTTTCCTGCGATGTAAATCAAATAAGCGTTAAGTTTATCCTGGATTATGCATAGTGTAACACATAATGTTCGTGACTTGACATAATTTACAAGGATTAGCGAGTGCAACGCAAGAGGCTCATGATATAACTTGTTTAAAGTCTAGCCTATATTGTCCAAATAGAATGAAGTATTACAGGTGAACTTTACTGAAAATATAAAAGCGGGCCACATGGCTCTTCATTTGCTTCTTCTGCTTGTATTTAAATCAATATCAAATGGCGCATGGCTTTGGGTAGAGTTTCATTGATTGAACGGCGGATTGTATCATGTGCACATCGTATTTCCCTTCGTTCGGTCAGAGGTTTGAGACAACGACTTGAAGTATATAGCTATTTTAGAATTGTATCGGATAATGACCCTCTCTTTAACAAAACAAACACCATACACACATGAAGTACCATAATTCAATTTAAGTAAGTTGAAATATAGGATCCACAACTATGAGTCAAGTGCCATTTATTTTGCTTGATAGTTATAAACTAGTATACAATGCCCAAGTCACATAGCGCACTCAATAATGTTGCATAAGTCCAAAGTCATCTATAGCCATTATGTAATTATGCGAATCATAATAATAAGTCACCAGAGTTGTATTTCGTTTTTATTTTAAAAAATAGTTGAATTGACGTGCAGCAGTTTTTGTCTTTTTCCAAAACTCATTATGTTTCAAAATCATACATGCAACTTGAAGAAAATGTATATCATTAATCATACGTTAATACACTCACTCGTTTTGTCAGATGATATGATTAACTGATATATCTTGGGAATCCATGAAATTTAAATGTACTCACCTAAAGAGAATTATAAAATTTTCACTTTGTAAATTTCATCAATTGGCTGGAAAAATCTAGCCTGTAGAAAGTCAAACATTATTTAAGTTGGGTAAGATCATAATTATCCGAATTCACCCATTAAATTGTATTTTTAATACAAAGTGCGTTTGTAAGTGAGGTTCGCCCATTAAATTGTATTTTTAAAACAAAGTGCGTCTGTACGTTTTACAACTGGGACCAAGTTTCAAAAATTAAGCCGAGGTGGTTTTTTAAATCCTGATTTCATTTTTTCTTTCGCCTGCAACAAATGGAAAAGATATGAAAACTATTTTATAAGCTTGACAAGACCCTAGGTTATAATCATAGAAAATACATGTATGAAAGAGCTACAATCTGCAGAATATATGTGTTGAGATATGAAGAGGTGAAGCAGAACATTTTGAATGACCTTCGTATATAGATTATAACTCAATGTTGGTGAATTCAATCAATTTCTTTAATCAAACGTCGACTGCATTAACAAAAGCACGCGATTGAAATACAATTGTTTTTGTGTTTAACGTCAGCAACACACTTAAACATTTTGTTCTCGCCACTGGCAGTAGTTCTGACATTTAATATAATTCTTCCTTTGAACAATTGATGTTATTATCATTATTTCACGGCACATGCTAATCAATAATATCCACAGGGTGTACATACACTTACACAATCAATTATGAACTATCGCAAGTTCAAATCAGTTTGTTTTTCCTTACTGGTTGCCTTATTTGGCATAGCATAATTTGATAATGATGAATAGTGATAAAAAGATTAAAGAATGAATGCTGTTAAAGAGTGGATACTATATTAAATGTAATACACGATCTGTGAATCTTGAGGGTGATATAATGAGAATACCCAGTTACCTGACACATTTCTTTCTATTTAGTAATCAAATTAAATCAACGTTTTGCTTCAAGGTGTTCTCTTAAAACAATTAATACTTCCCTCGGTTATATAAATTATACAGTTCTAGTTAACTATGTCAGGTGTGCATATTCGAAGATACTGAAATTTGAACGGTTGCATTAACAAATTGAAGATTGTTTTAAGCAATTGGGAAACATTTTCAATGTAGATTTTACACTGGTTATCTGACGCAGGAAACACTGTTGACTCAACTTTGGTACTTTTCTTTAGTAGCCTAAAGTGCGACAATATTTTACATGAGGTTGAATTATGTTTATTTTCTATATTGACTCTCATCATACGATTCTATTACCTGGTCGCATACATCTGAGAGCTATGAAACAGTGCCCAACTGCTGGCAACTTAAACGTGAAGTTTTACGAAGCTACGCAAAGCGTTTTGCGCACTGACAGTGTTTCAATATATATTTATAGACGTTTTACGAGGACTTTTGCAAAAACACAAATCATAAGAGACCATGAACTCAACATGCTGCTTCAAGTACTAGAATCAGTCAGCAACGCGGAACATGATTGATGTGTACATTTATACCAAGCCATGTCCTGTGAAGATAATTTCCGAAGATTTTTAGGTCAGCTACTGAAAAGTTTATTGCTGAGATTCGTAATATTGGGCTATTGGGCTTCCGTAAACTCTTTTGGAAACTGTAGATGATTGGTTATTGTCTCAAACTTTCCTGCGATGTAAATCAAATAAGCGTTAAGTTTATCCTGGATTTTGCATAGTGTAACACATAATGTTCGTGACTTGACATAATTTACAAGGATTAGCGAGTGCAACGCAAGAGGCTCATGATATAACTTGTTTAAAGTCTAGCCTATATTGTCCAAATAGAATGAAGTATTACAGGTGAACTTTACTGAAAATATAAAAGCGGGCCACATGGCTTTTCATTTGCTTCTTCTGCTTGTATTTAAATCAATATCAAATGGCGCATGGCTTTGGGTAGAGTTTCATTGATTGAACGGCGGATTGTATCATGTGCACATCGTATTTCCCTTCGTTCGGTCAGAGGTTTAAGACAACGACTTGAAGTATATAGCTATTTTAGAATTGTATCGGATAATGACCCTCTCTTTAACAAAACAAACACCATACACACATGAAGTACCATAATTCAATTTAAGTAAGTTGAAATATAGGATCCACAACTATGAGTCAAGTGCCATTTATTTTGCTTGATAGTTATAAACTAGTATACAATGCCCAAGTCACATAGCGCACTCAATAATGTTGCATAAGTCCAAAGTCATCTATAGCCATTATGTAATTATGCGAATCATAATAATAAGTCACCAGAGTTGTATTTCGTTTTATTTAAAAAATAGTTGAATTGACGTGCAGCAGTTTTTGTCTTTTTCCAAAACTCATTATGTTTCAAAATCATACATGCAACTTGAAGAAAATGTATATCATTAATCATACGTTAATGCACTCACTCGTTTTGTCAGATGATATGATTAACTGATATATCTTGGGAATCCATGAAATTTAAATGTACTCACCTAAAGAGAATTATAAAATTTTCACTTTGTAAATTTCATCAATTGGCTGGAAAAATCTAGCCTGTAGAAAGTCAAACATTATTTAAGTTGGGTAAGATCATAATTATCCGAATTCACCCATTAAATTGTATTTTTAATACAAAGTGCGTTTGTAAGTGAGGTTCGCCCATTAAATTGTATTTTTAAAACAAAGTGCGTCTGTACGTTTTACAACTGGGACCAAGTTTCAAAAATTAAGCCGAGGTGGTTTTTTAAATCCTGATTTCATTTTTTCCTTCGCCTGCAACAAATGGAAAAGATATGAAAACTATTTTATAAGCTTGACAAGACCCTAGGTTATAATCATAGAAAATACATGTATGAAAGAGCTACAATCTGCAGAATATATGTGTTGAGATATGAAGAGGTGAAGCAGAACATTTTGAATGACCTTCGTATATAGATTATAACTCAATGTTGGTGAATTCAATCAATTTCTTTAATCAAACGTCGACTGCATTAACAAAAGCACGCGATTGAAATACAATTGTTTTTGTGTTTAACGTCAGCAACACACTTAAACATTTTGTTCTCGCCGCTGGCAGTAGTTCTGACATTTAATATAATTCTTCCTTTGAACAATTGATGTTATTATCATTATTTCACGGCACATGTTAATCAATAATATCCACAGGGTGTACATACACTTACACAATCAATTATGAACTATCGCAAGTTCAAATCAGTTTGTTTTTCCTTACTGGTTGCCTTATTTGGCATAGCATAATTTGATAATGATGAATAGTGATGTGTGATGTGTACATTTATACCAAGCCATGTCCTGTGAAGATAATTTCCGAAGATTTTTAGGTCAGCTACTGAAAAGTTTATTGCTGAGATTCGTAATATTGGGCTATTGGGCTTCCGTAAACTCTTTTGGAAACTGTAGATGATTGGTTATTGTCTCAAACTTTCGAACTATATCAAAACTCTTTGAAAAACCTATCGTGCTTGATTAAGATTTATTTTTACCTACACAAGCTTTAAGAATTATAGTCCTTCTAGAAGGAGTCAGCAGTTAGAACGCCAAATCACGCTGACAGGCGTGTCTGCGTGGATATATAGTCCGTCGGCCGGCTTAGATATAGTCCGGTGTGGATATTGTCCGTCTAAAAGGACTAAAGAATTAAGAAAGCATCCTCGTCCTATTCATCCAAAACGGCTTTATGTCAGAAATATTTGAAATCTTTTACCATATTGTTTCATATCAACACAAGCATTGTTCTTTCCTGTCAAAAATGATACCATGTGATGCATGACTTATTCCATTGTTGAGTAACTGTCTTTGAAAGACAAGGAGGTCTCAAACAAAATGTACCAAATCTGGCATTGTCTGAACCATTTGCATCAGTAAACATGAATCAGGAATATCACACTGTTTCATTAAAAAAGTGCTGCCAGTCTGATGTACCGGTCTTCCGCAGCCGTTGTTTTTCTTGGGCGGCCACTTCTGGGTCTATCTTTGACATCTCCGGTCTGACGAAACTTGACTTTTAGCTTGGAGATCATACTGCGGGAAAATCCAAAAGTTGCCGCAACGTGATTCTGAGGTGTGTCAGCCTCAAGCAAACCAATAGCTCGAGCCTTATCCAGGTCTGATAATCGAACCATGGTTGATTAGAATTTTCTTGCAAATGACCACTATGAAGAAGTGACCAGCAAGAGAGGTTGACGTGAATTGATCCATTTGAATCCACATGCAGTAGAACTGTTAATCCCATCATAGCACTTTTCATTCAACATGTACTGCAAACAACTTTTCGTTCATTCTTTTATTCATGCATTAAACTACTCGTTCATTCATTCAAACCAATAAGATGAGCGCGGAAAATGGTCAGTTTGGCACATTTTCTTTGAGACCTCTCTATCTTTCAAAGAAAGTTACTCAGCCGTGGAATAAGTTATCGTCACAAATGAGGTGTCATTGCTGACAGAAAAGAACAATGGTTTCACTGATATGAATCAATATGGTGATAGATTTCAAAAAAGTCTGATATACAGCCATTTTGAAAGTTTCCAAACTTTTGAGGAGTTTAGTTAGGATCATTTAAGCTATTAAATTCCCCACACTGGGTGATGACTGACGCACAATGAACGCAACGGAAAGATTGTTATTACTTACATTGCTATACTGTGTGCTCTGCAATGCGACATTTAAAATTAATAGCTCATGAACATGCCTGATAAACATCCACAACTACTCATCGATCATTTGTCCTTAATTTTACAGCGCGAGCATTAGTTGTTCCTTGACCAATTTTAATGAGACAAAATTCCCCAGGGCATAATTCTACAATTAGCCCTTATATAACATGTATCGGGTTCAGGATATTGCCGAAGCGAACGAGTACAAATAAGTGTTAGCAGAGCTTGTAATTGGCAAAATAAACATAACTATTGACCCGGGATTATTTTGAACCAGCAAATCATATCTGTCCCAATTTAGAACTACTGTCGGGCTATTTTGCTTTAGTATACTATCCAGACAAAAAATGCTTTATCTTGGGATGATAAGCATAATATCCAGACAAAAATGCTTATTGGGATCATCATGGGTCAAATAGCGATAGATTATTGTAGGTTCGTGAAATTTGGTGCTAATAATGACCTAAGCAAGACACAAAATACAAGGTCATATCGTGTAATCCGAGATTAAATCACTATAAAAAACAAGCACAACACATAGACGTTTATCCGAAAGCCTCAGCACACTTTACAGGTTGTCGCTGACCACTACGGTCCCACATCATTCCATAAACCATTTAACAACAAATCTGGGACTTTGCTGCTTCAAGAGCGCAAACCCTAGTGACATTTCACAAATAACCATCGCAACCAGGATCAGCTCCCAGAGTTTCGTACGGGTTGCAACGAGCCAATTAGCAGTTAGTTACTTGTCCAGGAGAATTTCAAGCTCAACTCAACTCAAATTTTCCACGAGAGCGTATTAGGCACCGCCAGGGTTCGAATCCGCGATCTCTCGCACCATAAACGAACTCCTTGTCGATTGAAATTGCTATACTGTTGCAGGTTCCTGAAATATGGTGAAAACACTAACCGAAGTGAGGCAAAAAATATCTTGTAATCCGCGCTACTCCCATACTTACAATACCGATTTTTATTTTACTCGTGTGTATAAAAATGGATGCGTGTTTCACTTTTATACAGATTATACAAGATGACCAACAAAAGTTAGAGGGTGTACTGGAACAACATTCAAAAGTTCCACCTGCGCATCAGTGCAGGAAGCTCGCTAGTCACGTATTGGGCAAACGGGTGTTGCCACAAACTTACACAAATATCGGTACATCTGCATAATTTATTTCAAACTAATTTACCAGGCTTAGCAGCCTAACCCCCCCCTGCAAAGTCAAACAATACATGCCCCCCCTTCCCTTTTCCCTTTCCTGGGGAACAGATAATCATTATATCGTCAGTTTACATCCTACAACAACCCAATCTAAACAGAACAACATAAAATTTACATATCTCTACATGCTACTCGTACTACAAATTACATCCTACACACACGAAAGACACTCCTAAAACTTCCTAAACTAAGCTACATCACACATGTACACACATTTCAGGAATATTAAGGATCACATTTCTATTCCAAATTACATACTGTAACAACCAAACCTAGACAGAACCAGACAGAGCAGCAGCTAACCAAAACTCCAAATGATTTGCCGCCAGAAGAGCCAAAGCTTATCCGCAAATCCACCTCATACGCATCCTACAATTACTCTCCTTACCACTTTCAACAAACCCATGCGATATTCCTGCTCTTGAATCGCATCAGCTCTAGTGTTTAGATTTGTATTTACATTCGAATAAAATCAATCCTGTGAGACACCCGTTTGTAATTTAATGTAACCCATTTCTGCCCACGTCTAACACCTTAAGGGATATCGATAGGCTGAGTACCTGAACTGGATACCGTGTTATTGGAAAGCATTAGTCTGTTAATTTCCCTAAAGATGAGAACAGCCCAGGTGATATCTTCGTCGCCTTACTAGGTGACTAATCTACCCTTTGAAGTTTGTGGAAATGTTCCTCGAAAGTGTTGTCAGATTATTAAATGCCAAATCTAACTAGATAAGGCGTGTCAGACCATGAAAAGATATGCCCTCCTAAATCGACTAAGGCAATGTGGCAGAAATAAATGTAGCTTTGGTAAATTCGTTAGTATTAGAAATACACCCCTCTGGAGGTAATCAAGTTCATTATCGTTCAAAAACAACACAAGGAGATTATTTAGTCCTTTAAAGGTGCTGTTTGTTAGTAACTTAATATTATTGCTAGACAGAAGTAGATATTTCAACGACAACTAAAAGCTACTAAACTTAACAGACAGTTTGTCTGCTCAAGTGCACAGTGATTTTCATCACTTGTTCCAGTGCACTATTGTTTTGTTTTTTCATTCGTGTAGTATTTGCAGGGTTTGCAAATTTGGCCTTGGAGTTATGTCTCTGTTACATATTGTTGTTCCTCTGATCATGTTCTTTCTCTCTTTGTATTCGAAAAATTTCATGCAACAGAATCGTTTTGTTGAACTATGAATGATATATAGCTGGACAATTCGACAAATGATTTTTGAGGCCTTTGAGTGAAGTGTTTATCACAAACTAAACGGCACTGACGATGTTACTGTCTTGTGTCAACCGATACAAATAGCCAATAGGGAATAGGGGTGTAACGTTACATCGATTGTAGCCGACAAACATGTCACTCTTGCAATTTTTGTATAGATGATGGCACAAATAGATGTGATCACAGACGGGATTCACAAAAGCGTAGACAATTGACCCAATTTCAGCTGGTATCCTGCACCGACTAAAAAGGTTTTGTTGTAGCTTTTATGGCTCATTTTCCTGTCTAACTATTCATAGCATTTATATTTTATTCTTGTGCGCCATCTTCTAGTATTTATAATGAATTTTCTGGTAATTCTGGATGTCGACTTGAAACATTGTTTCAATTTGACTTGACTTACTTGACTTACTGCTTTGCTCCCTCGGATCCTGGGAACCTTAAAGCTAGCAGCCATTTCACCATGGAAGTACATATGCCTCTGTTTGTGACCATACTCCTTGCATTGTAGATTGATGTAATCCCAAGTTCTTGGCAGCTGCTTTTATGTTGTCAAGCCAGCGCTTTGGGGGTCTACCTCTAGGCCTGTGTCCAGGTATTCTACCTTCAAGTGCATGTTTAGGGTATCTGTCCTGTGGCATCCGTACGATGTATCCAAAGTAGAACAGTTGTTTGGCTTTGATTTTTTCTAGTATTGGGACCTGGCTGCTTGTTGCCTCTTTTATTGATGTATTCCGTAGCCTATCTCTTCTGGAGATTCCCATTATCCATCTTAAACAAGACATCTCAAACACCAACAATCTCTTCTCATCTCTTTTCTTGAGCATCCAAGCTTCCGACAATGGTTAATGGCAACCTCATTTTCTTATAATACAGAATTATACCCTTTATTTCAATATCTTGAAGTTATCCTTCATGAAAACAAAATAAATCTACATGTATATAAATATTACAAAACAACCTACGAGAATAGATAACTTGTTCTCTGTTGCCCTGGTCTCCGTTTGCCATGTGATTTGACACAAATAGCAAATAATTCTACAGGGCTCCTTCATTCAGGATGTGTCCGAGGAAGCGCAGTTGATGCTGGCTGCCTTACTAGGTTGATGAGAGGCTGAATGTTAGTAATGGCATAGATCAGGGCGTTGCTTACACAGTCAAGGCGCTTGATGTTGAGCATAATCCTGCAGCATCTCTCACTCACTCGGTCGACTTCTGTCGGACTCCTACGATGGCTCTCCAGATACGCTGGTCCTGCATAAAGCTCCTTATTTAGTTTGGTTCCTGTCTAGTGTCCCAAGGTCATCATAGTTCTTGCATTGCCGTCCCACATTTCTCTTGCCATGACTGGATTTTCATAGTACTAAATCTGAAACTACCCTGGAATTTTTAAACAAAAACCAGCAAATTGTAGTCTTCTTTTCCTGATTTTATTGGTTATCGTTAGGAGTTCCCAATATATTCTTTATTTGTTGGATGTGTCCTCCAACTTATATCAATTGCTAATCTACGTAGCCTGGTGTAACAGCCGTCCAACGTGGCACCATAACAACTCCTGGAGTTGTTGTGTTAAGTCCACCTATAGCATTAACTAAGGGCACTCCAGAAAGGTAATCTGGCTTTCCTGCGATGTAAATCAAATAAGCGTTAAGTTTATCCTGGATTGTGCATAGTGTACAGTGGTGTACTTACACATAATATTCGTGACTTGACATAATTTACCAAGATTAGCGAGTCCAACGCAAGAGGCTCATGATATAACTTGTTTAAAGTCTAACCTATATTTTCAATTGATCGTCGGCTTTTCCTCCCAGCTACATACACTTTAAGAATATATCATCAGATTTATAAAATTTACTTCGAGGACTGTTATATATAAAAAATGTGAAATATATAACATTTTAATAATTTGTCATAAAATTTGAATTATGTCGTGAATTTCAAAAAACGAAAATTATTTGATATCAAAAAGACATTCTTCATATTCATAATGCAATTCGATATGTCTGATGTGCTCTCATATCTCACAAAAAATGCTGTCGAAACGCTCAAAACGCTCATTCCAGATCCCTTAATACCTTATTATACTGTAAAATCATACATGCCATTTAGAGAATAAACGATAGGAATTTTTATTTTGCCTATCCTCTACCGTGTGATAGACGACAGGCAGGTCCAATATTTTGAGTAGTGGATGCCGGCGCAGCCGGTATCCACTACGATAAAAATATTGGACCTGCCTGTCGTCTATCATAGGTAGAGGATAGGCAAAATAAAAATTCCTATCGTTTATTCTCATTCTTAGTCAGTTAAATATTATTTTAATAACTGTAAACAATTTTTAAAGCAAAACTAAGTTACCGTCGTAAAAACTCCCCTCATTATAAAATGAACGAAACTTGTTTACAACTTTACGTATTCTGTTGCGCGTATTGCTAGCGCGTTCGCGTATTCCGCACTTGTCTACGCATCCAGCGCGATACATACCCGCACCTCTACACGCGTGTTACGGATTATCAAGACGCATGATGACGTGGGGTCGTCTACGGCCTGATAGACGGCACCCAAAATCATGCGATTGTCCAATCAGAAATGTGTCTACGAACTAGACCACTCCCACTGACTAAGAATTGAAGATGTTCATCATTAATCATACGATAATGCAGTCGCTCGTTTTGTCAGATGATATGATTAACTGATATATCTTATTCGCAATATTTGGAATTCTAATCCATGAAATTTGAATGTATTCACCTAAAGAGAATTCTAAAATTTTCACTTTGAAAAATTCATCAATTGGCTAGAACAATCTAGCCAGTAGAAAGTCGAACTTTTATGCCATAAATTGGGTAAGATTATAGTTATCCGAACTCGCCCATTAAATTGTAGTTTTAATACAAAGTGCGTCTGTAAGCGGGGTTCGCCCAATAAATTGTATTCGTAATACAAAGTGCGTCTGTAAGTGAGGTTCTTATCATAATGACGACGGTGACCCATGTGACAACATGTATTCCATTGAACACAGGTGTTTCAAGCTGAAAACAGATACAATTATATCAAGTATGGAAATTAAAAGATTGCAACTTTGTTTTGTTTCACCACAATTCTGGCATATTTTAATTTAATCAGGATGCGCCAGCCGCCCGGTCGCCTGTAGCTCGTATAGTTAAACAAGTGAGCTAACCTGTTTGGTCGACGCACCCCTGATTACGTAGCTGATAGTTGTTGGTACGTATACGTTTGTCCCTTACTCAATGTGATGCTCCATTAATTATTTTTTGTTATTCACCATCATAACCATGTGTGTCGTTTTCCAATAAGATAGGAGACAACTCCAATATGGCCCATTCCAATTTATGTAAAAAGATAGAAAAATACATAATTTGACAAAAGGGATCAAACCGACTTTCTTATTTTGTTAAATTCGGCTTAAATTATACCCAACAAAAATCACAATGGAAAAAGTTCAACAAATTAATGCCGTACTAAGCAATGTAGCTCTATCACTTTCAGGGTCCCATTGAATACTCATGGAATAAATTTTCACGCATCATTATTGTCACATAGACACCCACGTCTCACTCACCCTAGGTCACACATACACCTACTACACACCATACAACAAATAAAAAGGCATTCACTCAAGTACGCACATATAATTTATGCATTTTTATAATTAACAAACCTAAACAGATTATCACAAAATGTTTGTTAATTCAATCGATTGCATTAATCAAACATCGACTGCATAAACAAACGCACGCAATAACAATATAGGTTGTTTCGTTTAACGTCAGCAACACACTTGAACATTTTATTCTCGCCACTGGCATTTGCCAGTGTTGTTTGATATTTCATACCATAATTTTTCAACCGTTGAATAATTTACATTATTATCATAATTTCCAATCAATAATACACACATACATTTACAGAATTCTAAATTCGGAACATTTTTTCCTTATTGCTTGGCCTATTTTGCGGAGAATCATTTGATTATGTTGAAAAGCGGTCATAAAGATCGAAGAGTGGATATACTGTCATTTATGTAATGTAATACAAGATATGTGCATCTTGAGGGTAGTGTAACGAGAAACCTTACCCGGCACAATTTTTTCTACTTAGCAATCAGATTAAATTAACTCTTTGCTTCATCAAGGTGTTCTCTGAACTCAAACCATTACAGGCTTCCCTTGATTATACAATAGTTGACTATGTTTGCGTATTCAACAGATCTCAACAATTATCTAGAGCAAAAGGCGCCACAGACGTCGTGGTATTACCTCGAAGTTTAACACGTAAAGCGTATACATTAACCATGGTTACAGAAATTGGAGAGGCTGCTTAATTCTATAGAAAACATTTTCAAGAAAATTTTTACACTAATTATCTGACTCACGGCCCGGAGCACTGTTGACTCATCTGGTGCTTTACTTAAGTAGCCCAAAATGTGTCGACATTTTACGTGAGGCTGAACTGGTTTTAGCGATTCTCATTAGTCCTTTAAGATCCCCTGATCAATTTTGTGAATAATTTTGCATTTTTCTCAGAAAATAACTACATACTGGTAACAAAAGTTATGTTTATTATAGGGGCAAGGAATCCAATTACTGAAATGTCAGTGATTCAAGACAAGTGGTTCATTATATGTTAAGAAATGAGGTACATTCTAGCGGTACCCCTTGTCTTATCATAAATGATGTACCGCTTGTCTTGAGTCACTGAAATTCCAGTGTAGTAACTGGATTCCTTGCCCCTATAATATGCATAACTTTTATATATTACCAGTGTGTTATTATTTTTTGAGAAAAATGCAAAAATATTCACAAATTTATCAAGGGGTGTAGTACCACCTTAAGTGTCATAGTATTGTACTGAAAGGTCTCAGTATGTTGGTCGCAGAACTTTGAGTACTATGAATCTAGTGTCCATCTGCCGGCAACTCAAACGCAAAATGTTGCAAAGCTAAACTAAATGGACATGGATTCGAATTTCAGCCAACTTAATCCTGAAGCCCCCGTGGCTGAGTGGCCAAGGCACCGGTCTTGTAAACCGGAGGGCGTGGGCTCCCTGGCGGGATCACTATTTCTAGATAAGAATGCCTTTTTATTTAAAGAAAATGAAGATTCTTTTTGTAAATACCAGCCATTATCAGGAAATGCAAGATCGCAAAAAAGATCAGATTGGACTTCAGATCTCCAAGTATAACAAAGGTTGCAGCTATTGGAAGTAGTCGAAGAACTCACATGTATATAAATGTTTTAGTTTCATTTAATATTGCACATTTTTTTAAAACATTTAAAAAGTAATCTAGGAATACGCGATTTACATGCAGCCTATTCAAAATAAAAACAGTCGGAATCGTCAACAACAATCATGAAAATTTTGAGATTAGGCAATGTGGCTTGATTCAATTAAACAACATTGTTTCAGGAAAGGTGGTTACAGGTGCAATAGTGCGCCAATTTAATAAATTTCCATGTTCTGTTTTTAGAATCAGAAGCAGTATCAGTGTCTATAATGTTCAGAGATAGATGCCGTTGGTGGCGTCTGGCCAGATGAAGGGGGCTATACCCGGCTACCTACACAGACGTCACGGGTCTATTAGATCTGTCGATTAAATGCACTTTTTTGGCCCATATCTATGCTGTTTCGTATATTTATCAGCGTTTCCAACCGTTTTGAAACCATTCTAAGGCATTCCATGCGCTACATTGTCAAAATTGTGGCTACATCATAGATATCTCGGGTATCTCAGAGCATTACCTGGTTTTTTCCATATGAAAGTAATTAAGGTGTTCCATCAAAGCTTTCGTCGTGTGCTGCCATGGTTCCGGGAACGTTGCGTCCAGTGAGAAGCACTGTTGTAATATAATGCTCACGTCTAAAACCATAAAGGATATCAACAAGCTGAATACCTCGATTAGTAACCTTGATGACTTGTTAATGAACAGCACTAGTCTGTTAATTTTCCCAAAGATGAGAACAGCCCAGGTGATATGTCCTTGTTAGGTGACAAAATACCGTTTGAAGTTTGTGAAAATGTTCCCTCGAAAGCGTTTTCAGTTTATATGCCAAACCTAACTACATGTAAATAAGGCGTATGATAGCATGAAAGGTTTGCCCTCCTAAATTGACTAGGGCATTGTGTAAACATAATTGCTTGTGTTAATATGGGTAGTGGTAACGGTTCTATACTAGAGCTAGATTGCAACAAGAGCAGATTGAACTTCAGATCTCCAAAAAAAACAAAGTTTGCAGTTATTGCAAGCAGTCCAAGAACTCACATCTATTTAAAAGACTGCACAAAAAGTAACGCAGCTGTTATAAATACGTCTATAGTGTCAGAACCAATAATTGCGTTCACAATATTTCAACATAGAATGAAGGATGATTTATAATAATGTGTTCACAATATTTCAACATAGAATGAAGGATGATTTATTTACGCGCATTTTGACACCCCATTTGTCCAATTTCATTCAATATTAACAACACAGCAGTGTTTAAACGAAAAATATCCGAATTAAAGTTGCAGCTATTTGTATTGATTTGAAGTCAGCACGAAGATAAATGAAGGGTTTTACGTGCCACAATGCTTGTGTAATAACCATTGATCGCTGTAAACTGCAACTTTTAAATTCGGGTATTTTTCTTTAAAAGCACTACCGTGTTGTTAATATTGAACGACATTTGACAAATGGGGTATCAAAATTCGCGTAAATAAATCATCCTTCTTCCTATGTAGAAATATTGTGAAAACAATTATTAGATCTGAAGCTATAGGCGTTTTTATAACAGCTGCGTTTCTTTTTGTGCAGACTTTATAATATAAGTACGCGATTTACATGCAGCCTATTCAAAATAAAAACAGTTCAGAATCGTCATCAACAATCATGAAAATGATGGGATTAGACAATATGGTTTTCTTTAATTAAGCAACATTGTTTCAGGAACAACTGGTTGCAGGTGCAATAGTACGCCATTTTAATATATTTTAATAGTAGTAGAGTCAGAAGCAGTATCAGTTTCTATGTTGTTCAGATTATTAATATGTAAGTAGATACCTTCAAATTAAATTAATCCTGCGAGAAACTCTTTTGTAATTTAATGTAACACATTTCTGCTCAAGTCTAAAACATTCAGGGATATCAATAAGCTAAATACCTTCTCGCTTAATAAACTGGATAACTTGTTATTTAACACCATTAGTCTGTTAATTTCCCCCAAAGATGAGAAAAGCCCAAGTGATATCTTCGTCGCCTTGTTAGATGACATACTACCGTTTGAAGTTTGTGAAAATGTTCCCTCGAAAGCTAGCGTTTCAGTTTATTGAATGCCAAACCTAACTACATGTAGATAAGGCGTATGATAGCATGAAAGGTTTGCCCTCCTAAATTGACTATTAGGCATTGTGTAAATGTAGCTCTAGCAAATTTGTTAGCATTAGAAATATCCCTCTGGAGTTAATCAAGTTTAAAGTCGTTCAAGCAAACACAGGAGATCATGCGTTTCTTATAAATTTAAGTTTGATGCTAGACCGATCCAGGTGATTCGACAACATCACTTGTTCAAAAAATTATGTTGTCACACGTATACTTGTTGGACTCTCCAGACACTCTAACATTGATTGCAGTGGAAACACGGGATCAAACAAAGTTATATTAATTTTACTGAAGCAGCAGACCGGCAATGAAGAATTTTGCCAAAGTGTGCCATTTTGAAATGATTTTAGAATGCCAATAGCTAGATTGATTTTTGAATGATTATATTGAATGTTCTTTACACCATAGCTCCGTTATGTGTATGCAAGCATTTTATTTGTGATCATCATGTCATCACCACCTGCTCGTTTTAAGTGGGTTTAACAATTCATTAGTACTTAATAAATAGAGTAATCAAGGGATAAAACATTTGAAATGCCGAAAAGTTGAATGGCAAAAAGCCATTTCCAATAATTCATTCTTCTGTATGCTGTTATGTTCGTAATTATGAGGCAGAAACATAACATTTATAACATGTTTATAACGTTTTAAGAATGTTTTCTGTCTTACTCAGGTACGTTGTTTATAAACAAGCAGATTGCACAAAAAACGTTACACCCTTAGGGAACATACTATATTCATGACACTAAGACGATTCAATTTATTTCACTGGACTTAATTTTTTCAAACATTTGTCATGTTTATGTTTCCCATGTATCGTAATGTATTAACGTATAAACAATGATAAAAAAAATGGGGGGGGGGGCTACGCTCTTGGGAGATTGATCATCATGAACTGTTGAAGCTAGTAAAACTTCCGGGGAATAGACATGAGATTATATCTTTTCTCTACCGGATTGAATAAACCTCATTTGCAAACATTATTCTACAGTAAACCAAAACGTTACCAGTTATGTTTACCCCCTGTATATCCTAAACAAAGACAGATATGTCATAATTGGAACCAGCAGCCAACAGCTGCATCTGTTAGCTCGAATTTAAGATCTCATTCGTAGAAATTGTTCAAGAAATTAAAGACACGACGATCCAAAACCCCAAGGAAAGTGCCAATTTAAAAGTTGCAGTTTCTTCCATTGCATGCGCTATTGATATGTACACAAATCGTTCGCGACAACGGAACAAGCGCCATGCTTCCATTGATTAGCACGTTCTACAGTCCATGGTTAAAAATAGCGTCATGCTTTCATTGATTAAAACACAAAAGTGCAACTTTTGATTTCGTCTCTTCAGTAGGTTTTAGATCACCGTTTCTTTAATTCTCAACCACTTTCACCAAATAAGGTTAATTTTGACATGTTTGTCTTTATTTACAGAGCCGCTGCTTTCATGTTTTATGAAGTTAATCAGACCACATGAATGAATGAACGATAAATAAAGTTGACGTAGAAGAGGGAGTAAATTTTGAACGGCATTTCGAACATCCTCCATAGATCATCAGAATTCGGTTAGACACAAGCATCCAGGGGCGGATCTTGAAATGGTTATGGTGGTGCAGCGCATCACCCTAGAATTCAAAAAAATAGTGTGATCAAATATATGTAATTATCATGTTACTTAAAAAACAATAAAACCCTACAAATTCCACTAAAAATGGTTATTCTGGCTTATTCTGTGAGTCTTAACCTTGTATCATAGGGATTTTTAAGTTTTTGTCCAGTGCATAATTAGAAGTAAATTGGCAACCTCAAAATGGTTCAGATTCCAGTTTCGCTCCACCCGTTGCTATCTCTCCCACATAAACCCACTGTGTAATGACTATAAAAGCTTTTCCATTAGCTTCTATGCGACCCCTACACTACACCGTGGTGCAGAAAATAGGTTCGCTCCTCTTTTTCATAATCTTCAACACAGTTCAACATCTTATGTGGCCTACAGAGTCAAGAAGAATTTCCTTACTCAATAGTCAAAAAGTTGAGGTTTATGTGGAGTCTAGTCTAGACATCAGCTTGTTTATTCACAGATATCCCAATATCTGTGGTTTATTGTAAGAAAGTTATTAGCTGTTATTGTGGTTTCAAGGTTTTTGGATTAAGTTTAATGGAAGTGTCATGGTGTGTGATCATTCAGGGTGAGTCAGTGCCACAATTATGTCAAAATATTGTTCAAACTAAACCTGTATAATTTATTAATGTAACCTCGATCATGCAGACCTACTAAGCACTAAGCAAGAACTTATTGCACCCTATATATTTTAGGTGTGCTAATGCATGCATCATACACCAAAAATGCTATTGAAACTAGTAATAGGCTATACCAGCTAGCATGACTAGTGTGTAGCTCAAGATATACTAGTATTCTGCAAGCCAATTTACAAATTTATTCAATTTCAAGATGACTACTGTCGACTACTTGTTTCAAAATCACATTTCTACACATGATGACAATATAATATAAGGTAAGTTTTATTTGAAGAATCAAGACTCTTATTTTTAACCTATTATATGTTCAGTGTTTGTCATATTCCAGATGAGGTTTTTTTTTTTTAATTTGCCCTAAAAGTATGCACCAAATCGCACCATTTTAACTTCATTTTTCAAAATTTCTCAATTTCTGAGGGGGGCACATCCCCCCTCAGACACCCCCCTGCGTCGAACAAGTGCTTCGCGCCCATTTGCACCAAGTAAAAAAACTAACACCAACCGCCACTGCAAGCATCTTAATTATTTGATGCGATATTGATCTCTTACACATTCGCCCTTGGAATTTGGTATCTGTTCCATTGTGTTGTTTTTTAAACAGAATCATTGCGTTGAATTATGAATAGTTTCTAGCAGTACACATGCTACTGGATTGACACATCGCCATACTTCCATATATCGCTATACCATTGTATACTGCCACTTGAATTATGTTATCGGCAAATAAAGGCTCCTGAAATGTCATGATAAATAAACAACAAATTCTAATATATTTGAAATGATTGATAATGTACTCATCATGTTCATTGATTGATTGATTCTCAAAATTCTACATTACATGATAAACAGCTTTGGCATGACTTTTTCTTTCTTCTAATTCAATACACAAATTCTCAATGTTCTTTACACCATTATAGCTCCGTTATGTTCATGCAGGCATTTTATTTGTGATCATCAGTCATCACCACCTGCTCGCTTTAAGTGGGTTTGACAATTCATTAGTACTTAATACAAAGTATTCAAAAGATAACACAGGTGACGTGCCGAATAGTTCATTTGAACGAAACCGTTCATTACCGGGATCCTCCTTCTGTATGTAGTTATATACGTAATTATATGGCAGTCAAGAAAGAGATATTGGTATCAACAACTATAACTTCTTCAAGCAAGGTTCTTTATTTCTTCAGCCAGACTCTTGATTAATAATATGTATTTATGTAACAGCCAACTGCGCATTTTGCCATACTACCTTTTAAAACTCAGGTACGTTGTTTAAACAATCAGATTGCTGATGTGCTAACATAGCACGTGTACAGAATAGACTGATGCGTCTCCACGCTTAAACAAGAAATGGTACACTCTCAAGGAACATTCCAAATTCATGACACTTATGAAAGTAAGGCGATTCAATCTACAGTAAGCCAAATAAATAAGGTACCAGTTATGTTCACCCCTTGTATAACCTACACAAAGACAGATATGTCATAATTGGAACCAGCAACCAATAGCTACATCTTTTAACTCGAATTTAAGACCTCATTTGTTAAAATTGTTCAAGAAATAAACACACGACGATCCGAAAACTCAAGGAAGATGCCAATTTAAAAGTTGCAGTTTGCTCCACATGATACCCTATTGATTTGTACACAACGCGTTTGCGAACAAGCGAACTAGCGCCGTGCTTCCATTGATTAGCACGTTAAAACTAGCGTCGTGCTTTCATTGATTAGAGCACTAAAGTGCAACTTTTGATTTCGTTTCTTCATTAGGTTTTAGATCACTGTTTCTTTAATTCTCAACCAATTCCAACAAATAAGGTCTTAAATCAGAGCTAAAGAGTACAGGTATTAGCTGCTTGTTTTAATATTACATTTGTGTCTTTATTTAGGATATACAGTGGTGAACACAACTGGTACCTTAATTTTTTTGCTTTCTGTATTTCACTGGATTTAACTTTTTAAACATTTGTCATGTTTTTGTTCCCCATGCATGCCAATGTACATGATGTATTGACATATAAACAATGATAAAAAAAAAAGGCTACGCTCTTAGGTGAGTGATCATCAGGAAATGTTCAAGCTACAGGGTGAGTCAAAAAAAGTGCAATAGAGCAAAGAATCGATATTTATGTAAGAACCAAATTGAACTTTCCCGTTATTGAAAGTTTCTATAAGTGCCACACTCAATAGTCACCTTCTGTGAAAAAATGAAGTGACTCGCTTCTACCGTTTAATTTTTATGAGTCTTTTTGCTGCGATACCCAATTTCATTATTTGCCCACGAGGTACGCATGTGTTTTGAATGGGAGCACACAATGCACGATAAATGCACCAGCTCTGAAACTGACTTTAACTTGAATAAGGTTGATTTTTGCGTTATTTTAATTTCTTTTTTTCTGTTCAAACAAACTTTCTAACATTACTTTAAGTCCTTCATACCTCACTCGACTCCAACTCCAGATTTTTTAATCCCAATATGTCCAAGTTACTGGATGTTTTGTAATTCATATCACTCCAATTTGCGAGCATTTCATTTCGACATTTGAAAAACCCGCCTACAAATTTATATGGTTTTGATAGAGAATAAACATCTTTAAAATAAAGGGAAAATTAAAATAACAACAAATAATGTTTCTTCTCCTTAAACAAGACCAAGGGCAATAACACTTTGGTGCTCCATTTTATTTAAATGCCAATGAGGTTAAGAAACTGGCAGTTGTTCCAAATCTACCTAACACAGAGTGGGCTGACATTCAAATTTTAGGTGTCTCTTGGACAAACATTAACATTAGGTATCGCTATAAAATGTGTCATAAAACAAAACGGTAAATGGCAATTCCTTGATTTTTTCGCACAAGATTACTAATGAATATGTTATTTATAAAATGTTTTAAAACCTAAAAGGTTCAATTCGGTTCTGAAATAAAAATGGATTATTTTCTCTATTGCACTTTTTTTGACTCACCATGTAGTATAACTTCCGGAGAAGGCGCATGAGATTTTCTTTTCTCTACCGGATAATTAAATGTACCACATTTACAAACATTATTCTATTGTGATATAAGGGCACTGCGACTGTCACTGCTGCTTAATCCGGCCACATGACTGAATGAATGAACGATGTATAAAGTTGACGTAGAGGTGGGAGTACATTCGGAACGACATTTCACACATCCACCATTGATCATCTGCATTCGGATAGACTTAACCGTCTTAATTATTTGATGCAATATTGATCTCTTACCAATTCGCCCTTGGACTTCTGTCTCTGTTCCGTTATATTGTCCATGAACAGAATCATTGCGTTGAATTACGAATGGTTTGTAACTGGACAATTTGACTAATTATCTTTGATGCCTTTGAGTGATGTGTTTATCTCAAACTTAACACTAAACAACAACAACAACAACAAGCAGCTTTTATATAGCGCCGTAACATGAGCAAACACGACCTCGGCGCTTTACAAAAATTTCTTAAACTACACATCTTACATTACTAATTAACAAATAAACAAAGCAGCATGAAACATGAGGGAAGAATAAAATTATTCCATAACATTGGGGCAGCATTTGTGAAGGCGCGGTCCCCTTGAGCAGTGAAAGTTCTGTTGACAACAAGGCGAGGTTGGTCGTGTCCGGAACTCAGGTTGACAGACGGAATGTAAATGTGAAGGAGTTCAGTGAGGTAAATGGGGGCTAGATTGTGATTTAGATCCACGAAATAATCTGAATATAACTATCTCGAGAATCGCACAAACAAGCAATCAACTAGTTAAATTTTGAGAAATGAAATCATGATCCCATTCCCTGTTTAGGTAGCCCATCACCATTTTCTGGTAATTCTGGATGTCGGTTTGAAACATTATTTTAATTTAAATAATAGTTAATGGCAACCGTATGAAATAATTTTATAACAGAGAAATTCGATTATTTCTAAGTGACAAGGTATCTATAAAAACAAGCTCTGTAAAACTCAGATTAGTACCACTTAAAGCCATAATGTATGATCTTTTAATATGAAATTAGTTAATTTTTTTCAAACCTGATTTGTAATGTTTACACATGTCCCAACTTACACCTAAATGTAATCAGACAAATTTGTTGTGTGTGTGTGTGTATGTCAACCGAGTAATTTTGACATAAAGTCATAATTATGACTTTATGTCTGCCATATAACTCCATGTTAAATGATCAAAATAGCCAGTGAGGTTATTTAAGCTCAAAATGGACAGAAACTTTCCCGGCAGTTAATATTAATATTATTTCAGCATTTTGGGTAAGGAATAGCAAAATTGAAATTTGACGGAAATCGTGCATTATGGCTTTAAAAGCTACGTCTTCATGTATTAAAATTAAGATAAGATACAATTAACTTTATTTCACATTCTTTGACATCAAAAAGCAACAACACAAGAATAAAGGAGCTGAAACTGTTGTTGCTGGGTTGCTGATGATGTTACTTTTGTTACTGTCCTTCTTCAATTTTCTATTGATTCTTACTCATGATACAATATTAACATAAAACATTAGTAATTTAAGTCAATCTTTGATCTACAATTTACTCGTAGACAAAGATAAATCGACGGTTTCGTAAAGTTTTTGCGATCTGTTGTAATATAGTTGTGTTCACACGGTCGGACATAAGTGACTCATTACCGTTAATAAGTGACTTATGTCCGACCGTGTGAACACGATTTATATTTATTACTAATTCTATCCATGCTGATAGAAATAGAAGCGGAACATGATTCAAACAGCTGTCAATCATTTTGTTACTGCCTATTGTTGTGGAAATAGGCCTAGTATGGTTTATTGATTAGAATATGTGTGTCACCAGCGTTGTCCTACATTTCTTTTGCTATACATGCCAAACAACTTCAATGGGTGAATATTAACAACACATTTTTGTTCAATGCAATAGTACAAGGTTTTTGAGGTTAGGCAAAAGTTTTATGCGCGAATAAAACTTATTGGGCTATTGTTTGAAGTGATCTCTTGCTAATCTTTGTCTAAATTAGGCAATCGACAACAAGAAAGACATGATTTACAGAAGCGTCGTACAAATATTTTGTAAATCTGAATAGGATACCAAAAAAGTCGAACACAAGGATGTAGCAAGCGGGTGGACAGAGTGGACGAAGTCCATGGGCCCCGAGGGTTCATGGGCCCCAAGCTAAAGCGAGAATGAAGAGTAAGAGGATAGGGCTGATAAAGAAGACAAATTCCGGTGCATCTTCCTTTTAGCTCGAAAACACCATATTTTGGCCCAAAATAGGGCCAAATTTATTGGCCAATCAAATAGCAAAATTCGCCTTCATTTTCTGCTATACTAGTCTGAAATTTAAACTTTTACGAACATATTTCAGTAACACCGGAACCAATATGACCGTCCCCTATTATTTGCAGGCCTTCGCCACTGAAGAAGATGTTAGAAGGGCCTCGCACTGCTCTTGTTCCATGGGGCCCGAGGCTCTTGCTACGCCCCTGGTTGAACAGGTTTTAGGTAAACTGCAAATGCATTTTCAGTTCAATGTTAAAAATTACACTAAACGGAAACTAAACGAAAACTACATCAAACTGAATCAAACTATTGTGAGGTATCGATTTTACTTCCGTGTTCGGAACGAATCGGCTTGTGGATTCCTATAAGAGAAGCAGTCCGAACTCTTATTTTGTAGCCAGCCGCACCAAATATTTGCAGGGAAGTGGTAGATTTATCCGCTTTACACTAAACATCCAAGTCAGTGCCCAAAAGATTATTTCAGAAAATGAAAGATAAGATTACCATAAAAACGAAACAGTATATTACATAGGGACTGATTATATGTTTAAATAGATAATTTGCCTTTTTCCATTTTCAATTAATTATCTAAATAAATCTAAAATGAAAATCAATACTCTTTCTTCTAAACAGATAAATTGTGACCCGATTCTTCTTTGGTACAACTAATGTTCATATAATATTAGTACATATGATATCGGGTGCTACAGAGTTTACACACAAAAAAATATTTGAAACATCTACCACAAGGGTCTCTCCGGAAAGGTATAATGGGGCTTTCCTACCCTATACATTAAATAAGCGTTATTTAAGCTTATCAAACTCGATTTTTCATGGCATACATCGTTGTACGTACTTGAAAACATTAAAATAATGTTCGTGACTCGACATAATTTACAAAGATGAGCGACTCCAACGCAAGAGGCTCATGATAAAGTTTGTTTAAAGTCTAGCATATATTGTTCAAATAGAATGAAGAACTATAGATGAACTTTACTAAAAATATAAAAGCGGACCATATAGCTCTTCATTTGCCTCTTATGCTTGTATCTAAATCAATATCAAATGGCGCATGGCTTCGGGTAGAGTTTTATTGATTGAAAGGAGGATTGTATCAGGTGTACGTCGTATTTCCCTTCGTTCGGTCAGAGGTTTGAGACAACGACTTGAAGTAGCTTTTTCAAGATTTCATCGGATAATGACCCTCTTGTCGGCAAAACAAACACCATGCTTGCTTATACATTTAGTACCAAAATACATCTGAATTAACAGAAGTAAGTTAAAATCAATGTGTGCCCATTTTCCGGAATGGAAACAATAAGACACTTACAATTGAATACATGAATTCAAAACCCACCCAACTCCATGGGAAGTGATTTTGAGAAAAAAACATGTGTATTATTTTAATTCCTCCAGTTCTATTTACCTGGTCAATATGGTAAGTTTTACGTGCAAATGAGTGGGTTAAACTGTATTAGGTATGACGATTAACATTTCAGGGACTTCGTGGGGTTCATTTTAAATGCTGGACTTGGGTGGTTTTTTGAATCATATACAAAGACAACAATGTTGGAATGAGATTACTCATGAGACTACTACTAAGATAATATAAAATAAAGCACACAGGTATGTATAATGTTGATGAGCATTCTGCCATGTAATATAAACCACACACTTTCCTTTATTAAACCCATTTTTTTTTCAAAAGTCACTCTCCAGGAATGAATGTGTTACAAGTGGACTTTTATACATACTGGATTTCAATCAATGTGTTACAAGACTCAAATCATGGACTTGGGTGGTTCTTTCATACATGCTATTTTTCACATGCTCAATAGACACAGAGGATGAATTTGAGTTGTTCTTTCATACATATGACAGGCCTATGTATAGCAACAATGTCCCATGCTTAACTCAATTTGGTCAAAGTATGGACTTGGGTGGGTTTTGTATTCATATATTCAATTGTTTAACAAAATTAAAAGGGCATTTCGTGATCCACAGCCTCATCCCCAACTTTTCTTTAAACAAAGTTGAGATTTGTATACCCCTGGAAACCTCTGACTACATAATGTTTATGTACAAAATATTTTTGCAGATTAATTCGTTTAGCAAAAATATCGTGAAATTTGAATTACACATTTTCTATGGAGCAGTGTAATACACATAATCATGCATAACTCGCAAACGCAAAATAGGAGAGTCAAAATGTTGCCCTTTTCTTTCCTAAGGTTGTTGTCGGTTCTTTTTCAACTATTTGTATTCCTTGCTATGGCAGCTTTAAGTTCTTATCAACAATGAGAGATCTCACCTCACCTCACCTCACCAGGCTGTGTTCGACCATTGTTGGACGTAGCCCTCTTCATGATTGTTCCACTGTTCTCTGTGTCTTGCATTTCTTGTCCATGTAGGTCCCATGTAGGCAGTAATGTCATCACGCCACCTCCCACAGTGTCGAAACCCTGTATTATAAATATGAACTTAATACTCCGTTGGTGAGCGACGGGCGATTGGTATTTCACCGAACGCAAGAAAAGGAGTCCTATCTGATTGGCTAGAAATCGATCGCTAGGTCGCTCAGTGGGGACGTACAAACTCAAAATGGAGAGATGTATTCAATTGGATTGAAAAAAATATTCTATTATTGACGCAGATAAAGAAAGTGGCATAGTGTGTCGATATTTACATTGTATTATAGACTTGTGATTTAATATTCTATACAGCACCTTTATATAATTGTAATTCTCAAACAGTTGAATATATCACAATTTTGATGAACGATTTAAAAATCGTTATGGATAAAATGCAGTAAAATATATCCGCAGCAAACAGCAATCGCCGCTTATTAGTGTATTGCTTTTCGAGTTAGTGTATTGGAAACAAAACCTGGGTTTTACCTGACAACAAATCGAATTTTCTTATAATGGCAATATCATATTGGGTTACTGATCATGCGCAAATCGTAAAAACGTAGAATAGAAACTCTGTGGCAGGCTCTGTGGTATCTCATATCGTGTAAATGGTATGCTTAGCCTGAGTCGCTCGGCCTATCTCGAACAAAATCGCCATGCGTAGCTGTTGAAAAACGAGAGGATTCGCCGTACTATCACGGCAATTTTTGACACGAAGATATAGGGATGGTGACGCTGTGCCTCCTCTTCTGTCTTCCTCTTGATCTTTTCCCTCTTCTTGGTTGCCATTCTGTAAGTCGTTTAGTGTATCTGTTATCTTCCCTTCGTGCAAGGTGACCAGCGAATCTCCATTCCGCTTCTTTGAGTTTGACCATAATGTCTTTGACTTGAGTTTGACGTCTTATTTGTGTGTTCTTTATTTTATCGCTTAAGGTAATGTGTATCATGTTTGAATTGAAATACAGTAGTTTTTGTCTTTTTCTCAAAACTTTATTACACATGCACTTGATGTTAATCATTAATCATATACCCAGCAAACACAAAACGTTTTCGACATCATTCGCAAAAGGTTATAAAAGGTTGTCAGAAAACGTTTAAATGTCGGGTTATATAAAGGGTATACTAAGGGTATAAAACATTTTTTGATAATCTACTGCTCATCAAAGAGAAAATGTTTTACAGAAAACGTTTAAATGTCGGGTTATATAAAGGGTATAAAAACGTTTTAATAACATTCCAAAGACATTTTTTTAAACTTGATACAAAACATTCTAAACAGAATGTTATTTTGGGGTTGAACAAATATTTTGTGAAAAATGATTGCCCAAAATATTTGCAATAACGTTTTTAAAACGTTTTCATGACCTTTATATAATCCGACATTTAAATGTTATTAAAACGTTTTGAAAAAAAAACATTTAAGAACATTTCTGTGTTTGCTGGATGCAAATATTTTAACATCATGTTATTTTTAAAAGTGTTGACAAAATATTTGGCAAAATATGTTTGCAAAAATAGTTTACAATAACAGATTGAAAACATTTTTAAAATATTGCTGTAGTGTGTTTTCGTACAAAACGTTTTAAAATGTTTTCATAACCTTTATATAACCCGACATTTTAATGTTATTAAAACATTTTTACCTAAACCAAAAGCCAAAATATAACTTATTTAAAACATTTTTAAAACGTTTTTGTGTTTGCTGTGATAGTTCACTGAATTCGTCTTGTCGGATGATATGATTAACTGATATTGTTCGCAATATTCGGGAAATATAAATGTACTCACCGAAAATGAATTTAAAGAGTTTTCTTTAAATTGTCTTTAATTGGCTATAGAAATTCTAGCCAATAGAAAGTCGTACTTTTATGCTTCAAACTGGGTAGGATAATAATTATTCGAACTCGCCCCATTCAATTGTTTATATCATAATGACGACGGTGACCCATATGAGCAACATGTATCCTATTGAACACAGGAGTTTCAAGCTGAAAACAGATACAATTATACTAATTAAAAGATTGTAACTTTGTTTCACCACAATTCTGGCATATTTTAATTTAATCAGGCTGCGCCCGCCACCCGGTCGCCTGTAGCTCTTTCAGTTAAACAAGTGAGCTAACCTGCTTGGTCGACACATACTTGATTACATAGCTAATAGTTAGTTTGATACGTTTGTCCCTTAGTCAATGTGTCTTATCCAAAAAAAAAAGTTATTTACCGCAGGGATAATTATGTGCCATGTATGTGCTCCATTTGAGTAATTTTATTGTTTGTTATTCACCATGCGTAGCACAAAGAATCAGATCTCTAAATGTTTGCTTATTTTTTTAATGTTGCAAAACAAACTCAATAAAAATCAAACTGAAAAATTTACACATTCCACCAGAAGAGCTTAACGAACTGCAACGTCCTATAAATACTAAACGGTTCCAGAAAAGTAAGTTCCCCTAAGACATTTTGGTATAATCCTAAAACGGCTTGATCAATTCTCTTGTTTTAAAGTTTGGAACATAGACTGTTTAGTTATACATCAAGTGAGCGGGTTTTTGTTTGCTACTTTTATCATCTTTATTGGTTTTAATATGTTAAAATAATACAGAAGTATTATTGTTAAAACTGCTGCAACTGTAAAAAAAAAGACAAAACAACGTTTTCGGGCAAATTCGATAGCTTAAAAATATTCCCTTTGCCAAATGAAAACAACAAGTAGGCAAACAATGATCCGCTGCTTTTTAACGGGTTTGGCAATTTAAATCGATTTGCGAAAAGTTTTTTGATACGTTCATTGATTTCTCAAAAAGTAAAAATCGCAGTTTAACAAATAACGGTTCAAATGAAAGTCATTATTGGGGGCTAATTGTTGTATCACTATCAAAGGCCTGGCACCAATATAAACATTTATTTCGGTGACCCAAGTTCATGGTTATTTCCGCACACGCACTTTTTTACAGATGGCCTGGACTTTCATATTTCGGTTTCAGCGATTGCCCGAAAAAAGGTGGCATGTTTTTGAAAAGCGTTTCCGCTTGGAATGTAGATAATTATTGTTGCTATTACTCTTCGCGATTTTAACTTATGCACTCTATAGCCGACAATTTTCAATGCATTTTACATATTAGAAATGTCGCTTGCATAAATAACGATATTTTTAACAGTATCGTTTTTGCTAACCAAAATACCATCCACATTAGTTCCTAAGACTTTGATGAAACCATAGATACCAAATCGGACTGCAGGTGATGAACAGATTTTAAACTAGAATCAAAAGAACCAGCGTAGGCCCTCTCAAAATGTACTTTTTAATATATCGCGTTGTGATAAAATGACTGCTTTTTCCTTGTTTTTTATAACAAGGAAAAGCTTTACTTTCCTCAAACTGCTCACGTAGTGTTGTCTCAGTGTCCGTTGCTGGTTGGTATTATTCCGATTAAGCGATTTTCATGATTTAGTCCTACTTAGCCTACATTTGACCAAATATTTGCTCACACAATGTATGATATATTCCAAAAATGGCGCTGCTTTCGGTGTCACATTAACGACAAGGTTATGAGACGTGTGCGACTTTCTGACACTATATTCACGGTTTTTCTACTAGATATTCAAACCTATGACAAATTTGGCTAGTTTGTGATGTTCAATACCATTTTCACCCTCATGTGGCAGTGACGTCACGTCAGTACTGTACGAATTTTATTAGGTGCAGCCTCATTCGCTAGAGTTCGATCAAAGCGCTGGTGTACATACGCACGCGCTTAAAGACGCCGCATAGATGCACGAGCGAAACAGCCGTTTCAACGCGTTGACGTCACTGCCACATCAGGGTGAAAATGGTATAGGTAATAGATGACTATGAAACCTCAAACTCGCCCCTCGATAAAGGTTGGTAATTGAAGCAGGCCTCAGTTTAGCGAACTTTGCCTGTTTAATGCGATGCGAGTGCAAGCGCCGCCCGGACTGTGAAGGTTTCTGCATAACGAATATGGGTTTAGGTTTGGCCTATATCATGGCCTCTAGGCCCTATGATTAATTTTTCGAAAAGAAAGCCTAATCCCGGAGCCTATTCAATTGAGAAGGGACTGGATTTTGTCATGATAATATAAAAATTAATACTTGTCGTCCATAACAAGAAGGAATGCCTCGCGATTTTTTTGATATCCAGCCATAGTATTTTAATTGATTACACTGAACATGAAGCTATATCTTTACTAGCTTCATGCACTGAACATTTGCAGACCCGGCCTTCTACATGTAGTGAGTACCACATTAGATTTTGTTTACAAGAAATAATAAGCGCTGCTTCCTCGAAATTTCTTATGCCAGCAGCTTTGATGATCAAATATTATCTACAATCACGCACCTGTGTTCAAGGCCTTTCTTTTATCTATTGACCTCAAAAGAAAGGATTAGAATTATCAGAATGCCGTCCCTGACCTGTTTCCACACATTATTAATGAGTCGGTAAGGGAACGTGTAACCGTTATACTTCAGCGAATACGTATGACCACTACATAGTTCAATGGCCTTATTGTGATCTGGCGGTTGTTTTAAAAGCACGGTCCTTGAACACAACATGACTGCGTGGGCATATTTCCGGGCAAGGAACAATAGAGACAAATTGCCTGACAATGACGTCACATGTAATTCCAGTCTATAGTGAGATCAGAACATTATAGGCTGGTGGTCATTATAGTACGATCAGTACGAAAAGTCCAGTGCGATTTTTAATGTATTTTCTAAAATTAAAAGAACCACTTTTTAGCGGGAATTTTTGTAAGTTACACAGCTGAAGTTGTGAAAGGGTTAAAAGACTACAATATTACGGCATAAACAAGAATATGGTTGTTTGGTCTTTATTCCTATAGCCACATCCCTTAAGGGGGTACTACACCCCTGGCCAATTTTGTACCTATTTTTGCATTTTTATCACAAATTATACCGCATTGGTGACAAGTAAAATATGTATATTATAGGGGCAAGGACTACAACTACTGCACTGAAAATTCCGCAACTCAAGGCAAGTAGTTAATTGATTTATTGATCAAATAGTGGTTTTCCCTCATTTTTGACTGTAACTCCACAACTGTTGTCTGTGCTGAAATAAAATTTCCAGTGCAGTAGTTGTAGTCCTTCCCCCTATAATATACATATCTTACTTGTCATCAATGGACTATAATTTTTGAGAACAATGCAAAAATAGGCACAAAATTGGGCAGGGGTGTAGTACCCCCTTAAAGAGATGAAGATCAAGGATATGACGGATGAGATTTGTCAATGATGTTCTATAAAAACTCGAAGATCAAGGATGTAATGTGAATATTAGGAAATTGTTCAAGTTAATCGTTTCATATAAAAAGATAAAGATCAAGGATGTGACGGATGAGATTATCATTTATTTGTCATTGACGCTCTGTAAAAAGATGAAGATCAAGCATTATTTAGAGATGAAATTGCTCAAGTGGATTGCATCATATATAAAAAGAAGATGTAGGCAGTGGTGACTGATGAGACTAGTATTTTTTATAATAATATAGCCATGCACATGCTATAATCTACTCATTCGAACCCAACCGCGATATAATATGTTTAGGAAATTGTTAAAGTGAATCGAGTGAAAAAGCTAAAGATTAAGGATGTGGCGGATGAGATGAGATTTGTCATTGATGTTCTACAAAAACTTTAAGATCAAGGATAAAATGTGAATATTTGGATATTGTTAAAGTGAATCGTTCCATATTAAAAGATGGAGATCAATGATGTTCTACAAAAAATTCAAAGATCATGGATGGGATGGGAATATCATGAAATTGTTGAAAGTAAATTGTATCATATAAAAAATGAAGATCAAAGGCGTGACTGGTGAGATTAACATTTATTTCTCATTAATGTTCTATAAAAACTCGAAGATCAAGGATGTAATGTGAATATTAGGAAATTGTTTAAGTGAATCGTTTCATATAAAAAGATGAAGATCAAAGATGTGGCGGATGAGATTTGTAATTTATGTTCTATAAAAACTCGAAGATCAAGGATATAATGTGAATATTAGGAAATTTTTAAAGTGAATCGTTTCATATGAAAAGATGAAGATCAAAGATGTGACGATGAGATTATTATTTATATGTCATTGATGCTCTATAAAAAGATGAAGATCAAGGATGTGGTGGATGAGATTTGACATTGATGTTGTATAAAAAACTCGAAGATCAAGGATGTAATGTGAATATTAGGAAATTCTGAAAGTAAATCGTTTCATATAAAAAAAATTGAAGATCGACAATGTGTCGGATGAGATTTGTCGTTGATGTCCTATAAATATCTCGAAGATAAAGGACTTTTAATGTAAATATTAGGAAATTGTTAAAGTGAATCGTGCTATATAAAAAGATGAAGATCAAGGATGTGACGGATGAGATTATCATATTTTTGTCATTGATGTTCTATAAAAACTCGAAGATTAAGGATGTGATGTGAATATTATATGTAGAGATGAAATTGCTCAAGTGAATTGTAAAAATGAGAAGATGAAGGCTGTGACTGATGAGACCATAAATTATATAAGTTATGTTTATATTGATATAGACATGCAGATGCTGAAATCTACTCATGGTGCATAGCGGTCATAAAGATCAAAGAGTGGAGACTTTTATTTATCAAATGTAAAACAAGATCTGTAAATCTTCAAGGTAGTGTAACGAGAAACCTGCACCAGTTACCTGACACATTTCTGTCTATTCAGTAATCCGATTAAATCAATACTTTGCATCATGAAGGTGTTCTCTTAATATATTAAAGAGAGTTCTCTTGATTATACAATTCTAGTTTACTTTATCATTTTTGCATATTCAAAAGTAGGGCGCAGTTAACAGTTTTACATTTAAATGCGAATATAAAAATATAAAGTTACAGAAATTGGAAAGGCTATATTTAACCAAATTAAAAATGTTTGACGCAATTTTTGGAAAAGATTTTTTTTTAAATCAGTTGAAAAAAAAATGGAATTGGAAAAAAAAGTGCGACACTATTTTATCATAAACTCTCATTAGTCCCTTAAGGGTCATACTTTTAAAGGAAATCTGTACCATACACTAATCAATGGCTATATAGTTGCAGTAATAATAAAAACGACAAACAGTAAAAGTCCCAAGCTTATATACGTACAAATAAAGGAGAAATTCTTAATTTCTTACGACGATGAACGGTCATTTTGCAATTCATGGCGGCGGCCATATTGATACCCGATGTATTTTTTATTACGCTGTAACGGTACCCCGATATTGAAACCAGCGAAATCCCTGCCACCAGCACTCGCGCTCGTGAACTTTGGTGACACGAAGCGAATACTACGAAAGTTAAGATTCAACATTCGTTCAAATGAAAATGCAACAATTTTACCCATAAAACTACAGAAGAACATAAAAAATGTATTTTAAGTAATATTTATGATCAACAATGTCTTTTGAGAACGAAAAGTAAAAATAGCACTAAAAACCACATTTCGCTGTGGGGTCGCGAATGCCATAGCAACATACGCTCGCCGTGGGTCTGTGTGAAAGGTTACGCTACTGCTTGTGGCAGAAGCAGCTATCATGGCGGCTTCCATGAATCGCAGTAACGAAGGATTAAAAGTGCTTTTTCTTTGTTAGGAATATTCCGAAATTCATATAGACCGTCTGGTATGTTTAATTTAGGGGTATAAATTATAACTATATTAACCATTGATTAGTTTATGGTACAGATTTCCTTTAAAAAGGTCTCAGTATATTGGTCGCAGACCTTTGACCGCTAGCAGCTCAAATGCAAAATACAGACTGTAACAATGAAAATTATTCAATTTCAATTTCGCTTCTCAGAAAACTTTCGCTAACAGAAAAACTTTACTTGGTTTCTTTACTACTTTGGACTCAAATGATATCGTCCTGAGTTTACTAGTACCCACAATGGCCACTGTGACGTCACACTGGCGGCCTCTATTGATTAGAAAAATACATCATTGCTTACGTTTTCTTTGTACATTAGGGTGATATCAATTACACAGCGTTAACAAACACTGCGTGCAAGCACTTGTTGTTACGACATTTTTGTGTTGAAAAGGATATGCCGACTTCAAAATATATCTGTAATTAGTGACGTTATAAAAACTATTGAAGCTTTGCTTGAGATAATTGCCAAACCACCTGCTAACGTGTTCAGGACAAAATATCTCGCCATTTAGACGCATTTAGAGGGGAATTCGTCTGTTCCTCCCACACTTTGGGTCCGATGATGCGATAGTTATGTAAATGTCAGCCATTATCAGGAAATGCAAGATCACAAAAAAGAGCTAAAGAGGGGGCGATTGCCGAATAGCGTGCACCTCTACTAGTCTTATTACAAGACGGCACTCCCCGTACCTAAAGCCTAACCCTAAACTCCGTAAATGAGGACTGGACTCAATTCTAGAAAGTTGCACCTTATTCAGTATTGTTTTTGGCACAAGTGAATGCACTGAGGAGCAACAGTGCGCAATTAATTTATTAAATTTATATTCCTTTTTGTATTAAGACTCAGCATCAGTATCCATAATGTTCAGATTATTATTATGTAAATTGATACATTCTAATTAAATCAATCCTGTGAAAAAAACCTGTTGTAATTTAATGTAGCCCATTTCTGCCCACGTCTAAAACCGTAAGGGATATCAATAAGCTGAATACCGTCTCGCTTAGTAACCTGGATAACTTGTTAGTGAACTGGATTAGTCTGCTAATTTCCCCAAAGATGAGAACAGCCCAGGTGATATGTCCTTGTCAGGTGACATGATATATCGTTTGAAGTTGAGAGTAGATATAGCGTGTCAGATCATTGAAAGGTTTGCACTCCTAACTTGACTATGACATTATGTGGCAAACAAATGTAGCTTTTGCAAATTTGTTAGCATTAGAAATATCCCTCTGGACATGCTGGAGGAAATCAACCCAGCAAACACAAAAATGTTTTTAAAGCGCATATTACGTGTTATACGTGCATTTTGGTTTTGGTAAAAACATTTGAATAACATTTTAATGTCGGGTTATATAAAGGCCATGAAAACATTATTAAAATGTAAAGAAAATACAACAACATTTTTACATTAGGAATGTTGATTTCAACTGTGAATTTTGCTCATTTTGAACAATTCCAACTAAAAACGAAGGTGATTTACTCACATTTAAGTGACGTTTCACCACTACACTAGTGGTTTCTTCAGACTAGCAACTCATCACATCTGACTGACTGCTTTTATAGGCAACAGGATGCATCGTAGAGGGCGTGAACTGAACAGAAAAATTATAACACCAAAAGTAAAGTCCGATATAATTCTTATGTTAAACAGACTAACAAAAAAGTCATACAACTTTATTACAATTATTCATGTTTAATAGTGACTATAAACAAAAGATTGAAAATTATTAATATAACACACCTCACATCCCCCACACTCCACACATACACCCCCAACACCCCTCCCCCAACAACCACATACACAATGGTTGATTCTACTCTCTTACTCTCTTCCATAGCGTAAGACAATAATGTTGGCACACCACTGGCATACTAAATGTAAATTGCCATCCCTCTCCCCTCAATTCAGTGACTATAAACAAAAGATTGAGAATTTTAATATAACTCACCTCACATCCCCACACATCACACATACACCCCCAACACCCCTCCCCAACAACCACACCCCCAATGGTTGATTCTACTCTCTTACTCTCTTCCATAGCGTAAGACAATAATGTTGGCACACCTCTGGCATACTAAATGTAAATTGCCATCCCTCTCCCCTCAATTCAATGCTGATGAAAGCACTTTTGACATTGGGCTCTCCAGTCTCCTTAACATTGATTGGAGGGGAATGGGGGGAGGAACGTGGGATGGGGAGAGTATGAACTTATCATCACACGTAGTTATACTAACTTCACTGAAATAGTAAAGCAGCAATTAAAAGTTCCAAACATATTTTCGACGTGTGCCAACAATTGTTTCTTCTTTTGTAGCTATTTACAACAGTCACCAAATGGGCGATTCCAGAAAATAGATGTAAACCCTTGTAGATGATTTCAGATTTCCGGAATTTTGGCCAGAAACAGTGATTGCCGGAAATCCAGACCTTAAAAGAAGCTAAATACTAATTAAACAAAAGTAGTTCACAATAGAATAATAGAAAAACGTTTGAGATGCTCATTTCGGATAATTCCGATTTTATTGCATTTATTGTATTTCCTAGTTTTTTCCAGTAACATTGATGGCAACGTTTTCACGAATCAAACCTAGAAATCGAGACATCTTTTATAGAAAACGTACTCCTATATAAGTGGTGTGTACTTATTTTCTGGAAAAGCGCAATGCTATATTAGCTAGATTGATAACGCATTGGGTTGAATGACATGTTCGTGACATAGTATCTAATCTTGAATGATTAGTAATCTAAAAAGGCTAGATTATCAAGTTAGATTAATAGCAATTATTGCGAATGTAATGTACGCCAATTCTTCTGATCATACAATGAAACCGGTGCAGGCACTTTGTGGAACAAGACAGTGGCTCCGGAGCTTGAACCCCAACATTCGTTTTAGAAAGCCTCTGTCCAACAAATAATATATACATAAATAGGAAAGATTTTCACCTGTTTCTTTGTGTGTTGATGTTTTCTTGTATTCATGTGCAAGATTTGACCCTCGTCCTACAGGATTATTGTCTACTCTCCAGTGATACCAAAATAAGTACAAACATCATAATGTTGCTATCTCTTGCAATAATTTTACAAGAGGAAAATGAAACTCATGGATTTTCCTGTAGAATCATATGGTGGGCCTCATCAACCTCCCCTTCCATAGGACTAGAGTTGAGATTCACAATCGCAAAATCTAAATTTCTCGGAATGCAGGATACTCATGGTTGTTGTTATTTTTGATACCTTCACATGCAGTTTTATTTTAGGATTTTTTTTGGTTTAAGTATCCACACTACGAAATAGTATATCTTAACAAAGGTTAACTTTCCACCATGCAGATTACTACCGTACATGTATGCGTTTATGTACTGAACCATACGTTGCATACTTCAATCATCACTGGCAAATATAATATTATAGCTTTATAATTCGATCGAGTCACAATACGGTGCGCCTGCGTATTTTGACCTCTCCCTACCAACCGCTGCAGCGGTTGGTAGGGAGAGGTCAAAATACGCAGTGCATCATGGGAAAAAGTGGACATCCAAAGCCAGCGTAATACGAATACAACACAGGAGTATAATACCGGTATGTTAATGCAATTTAAAACAGCAATTTACAATATTATAGTAGACCCATCTTCTATCTATTTATCACAAAAAATCCTTCTTGGAACTGTTTTCAACATTGTTATTATCACAATCGCTTGAAAATCCAATGGAGACTAGAACGGCGAGTCGACCCACCCTGGATGTCAAAAAATTGGACTGGCAAGAACAACCGCTGGCGCGCGGCGCATCGTTAAAATGAATTTCGAGAATCATACAACGGGATAGGGATAGGGACGCGAGTTAGAACAACAGTTCTTTTTTACCCCAATTAATATCTACCAGCTTCCAAACTTCCAAAAATGATGGTTTGTTATATAAACTTTATATAACAAAAGTTTATATAAAGTTTATATAACAAACGTTTATATAAGGCCATGTAAAATTAATATTTTGGTTCTCGTCCCTCCCTTTTCAATTTCTGGGATTTGTCAGATTTTTTTTTTTTTTTAGATTTTTCAATTTTTTTAGACTTTGGAATGATTTATGAAATCTTCATACATATAAATAAGTTTATTAGAGAACAAGCATCACTTCCAAGTCTTTTTGTGGTACTCTAGGGGGTTTATCCCTCAGAATCTCACATTTGAAAAAAAAAAAAAGGGCCTCATCGTTTCCTCGAGCACTGTTGGAAAAAACCGAAAACTACTGACAATGCTGATTTTACACTGGAAAAAAAAAAAAAAAACCTCCCTCCCTCATCAATTCATGAAAATCCTCTGGACGAGAACCAAAACATTAATTTTATACGGCCTAACTTACAAGTATACAGCCGCAAAGATTGCGTTGCAACACACATACCTATCTAACACCCGTCCCTATTCACCCCCTTTTATTATACGCAAAATTTTGTATACTTCCAAATCATCTGACAGGTCATTTCGCCCGAAATTCTATTTCTCCTATTAAGTCATTTCAATAATTGATTAGGGATCATGAAACATAAGAGTGACAAAACATTGACAATACTTTACTTAACGTAGCTTATCCCATGTCTGGTTAGGTTAGGTTAACAACAGCTGATAAATTGACACCAGGTTTTGAATACTACTACGGGTGATGGATAATATGCATAAACCCAAATTACTTTCTATCAGTGAACATACTACTTGGTATTGGGGCTGTTTGCTAAATGCTAAAAAGTAAGAAAGTTAAAAAAAAGTTTGCAAATGAATGACATAAAACCTCTGTTCAATGTTTGACGGATTCGGTTCTTTCACGTTCATTAATTGATTGAATATTTCCAATGGAATACTTCCAATACCACATGATAAAGGTATATATATATATAGGTATAAATATAAAGGTATATATATTTTTCCAAGTGAAATATAATTATTCCCCCAACGTTCTCTATACCGCACTTCAATTATATGTCGACAGGCATTTTATTTGCGATCATCAGTCATCAGCACCTGCTCTTTATAAGTGAGATTGTCAGATTGACAATTCATTACTACTTTATATAACGTATTCAAAGGATAATACATTTGACGTGCCAAATAGTTAATTTAAATGAAACCACTAAGGATTTGTAGTAATAAGCCATATCTAATCATTCATTATCTGGATCCTCCTCTACGTAATTAATACGTAATTATATGGCAGGGCGTAAACGATACCGGCAGAAACAAATATAGCTGCTTTAAGCATGTTAAGTAATATACCTTCATCTTCAACGTTAACATCTCTTTCAAGGCCGATTCTTGATTAATTAATAATATGGCAATATAATTACAACAACCAACAACGCCTCACATAGTATACTTCCTAATAAAACGCAGGTATGTTGCTTTAACAATCATAATGCTGTTATGCTAAACATGAGCACATGGCGCTTTACAATCAGAATACTGGCATGCTAAACATGTGCACATGGCAGCTGCGTTGCGATGCGGTCTCCTCATACATAAGAAAAAGTATACCCATAAGGAATATATTATATTCATGACAATAATGAAAGTAAGACGATTCAATTTATTTCACTGGACAGGAGACTTAAAACTTTAATTTTGGTTCACCATAAATCTTAATGTATTAACTTATAAAAGAACTATGCTCTTGGGAGATTGATCATCACGCAATTTAAATGTTCAAGCTGGTAAACCTTCCGTGGAATGAAAATGAGGTTGTCTTTTTTATATTATTTTCTTTTGTTACAGTATAATTGAATGAACCACATTTCATTATTTTGTCTGCATCTGGGGTCTACATAATGCATCCAATCTATCTCTTACCTGCACTTTCGTTTAAGTTTACGTTTGATATGGTTGATATTGATATAGCTACAATAACTGATCTTTCAAATCTGATCTTTCATTCTATTCGCTGGTGAAGTGACGTAATAAATCGGATTAACTACCGTTATTTTTCTAATATCAACAGAAAAAGCATAGGTCTTCTTGTAATGTTGAGTGGCAATGACTGAATTGGACTGGACAATCCTCACAAAATAATAATTTCGTTGTTGAAAGATATACACCGTTGTTCTTCACCGTTTAACAATTTAAACGATTTTATTTAAAAGTTATAACTCTTATTAAAGTTATAACTCTGTACGTTATGTGACCGACTGTGAAAGTTCCCAAATCTATCCCTTGGTCTGCCACTAGAGATCGTTTCTCGGGAGGTAAACAACTATCATAATGACAGCTCTTCGGCTCTACCTAGTAATTATTGATAAATGGCAAGAGGTAAGCAATCAACTGAATTACATTTGAGAAAGTTACATCATAATCCCGTTTTATCTCCTCTCTACAATTTGCCATCACAGTCATTTTTTATAATTTTCTGTCATCTTCTCATAATTATGTTTTATGTCGGTTTGAATTATTATTTCAAATTTTTGGTAACATTTTATTGATAGACAATAAAGCTCATATAAATCATGATGACAACAATGTGAAATTTCCTTGTAATGCAGAATAATGCCCTTTAAATATTATAAGCAGTCCTTCATGAGAACAAATTAGATCTACATGTATACAACATTACAAGACAGCATGTGCCTGTAGTTACACTACATAGCACAGTAAAGTGTGTTGTTTACTCTTTACTTTTCATTTGAAGAAAGTGGTTCTCTGTAATTTGATTGATTTTACGTTGATAGCCAAAGACAAATATGAGGCAAGTAATTTAATGCCATCTAATTACATTAGACTTGCGAGGATAACGCTAAAAGGTTTTTTACTCAAACTCAAACTCAATGCACATTTTCTGGATCAATTTTTGTGATCAGACTGGGATTCAAATTCTGTTAATTTTCAGGTGAAAAAGACACACAGGTTACAGGTATGACAGCATAATCAAACTAAAGATTGAGATCTTGGAGCAGTCTCGGTCCCAGCCGATTTGTGCTCCTTCGTCACTAAACAAACCGTCTGGCGACAACCTCATAAAACGTCTTTCCTGATTGGCTGAATTAACTCCGTAAAATATTGTGTTGCCAAATAAGGCAAGTGATGGACAGCCATGCGGTGATATAAATCACCGTATTAATCAACACAATGTATATGAGTACGCGTTGCGAGTCGCTGACATGAAAGGCGATATCAGACAATTGGCGCCTCAGTGGCTGCAAGCTAGCGTACCTTTCGCGTTTTGCGGTATCTACAAAGTACGACGTTTGTGTCACTTACACAAGTCACGCCCTAATTCATCAGCCATAGCCAATTGAAAACCTTTTTATTTGGAAATTCATTAAACCAATCAGCGATCGTCATTTCGGCGTTGTCGCTTGACGGTTTGTTTAGTGACGGAGGAACACTAACCGGCTGGGACCGAGACAAATCTTGGAGACGTTGTCTATGCATAATTAGGAAAAGAGATTACGAAGCACTCTGACCTTTTAGGATTTAAGTTTATTTTACACTAATGGATGGTGTAAAATAAACTTACTGTGAGTGTGAATATTTGCATAAACTGCATCTCCAGAAATACCTGCGTCAACTTGAATATTGTATATCACCAAATACAATGAAGTAATAGATGAACTTCACTGGTAGAACATAAAAGCGGGCCACGGGCTATTTATTTGTTTCTTCGGCTTATATCTAAATGTTAAGTTTCTGCATTAAGTTTCTGATGAGTGAGGGCCTATTGGCCCTTACGAAACAGCTCTGTAAAACCATGTAGTGTCAAACAAATCCAAATTCTTTATGTTTATGCTCCCCTAACGGGTTGAGCACTTTTCTTTTGGATGGTTTCAACTTACCTGAATTTAATTATATCTAAATGTATTTATATTTCAAATGGCGCGTGGCCTCGGGTAAAGTTTTACCGGTTGAAAGACGGGTAATGTGATCATTTTCTTCCATTGTTCAATACACCTCCTCGGTCCGAGGCCTAAGTAGAGTAGTGTGGATAGTGTGGATGTGGGGCTGATCTTCGGAGCCCCAGGCCGGCTCCTGCCTAGCATTCCAGATCGTGTAACTAGACAGGAGGGCCATTTTGCTGAGTTCTTTTATGAATTTCTTGGACGGTTTGGATCTGCCTACAAAAGACAATATCTAGACAATCGTCCAACATTTTCCTGGGTAATGAGCCACGTGATCCGACTTCAAAACATGTCAAATCACAAGTAAACCGATTATCTGAAATGTCGGACACAAGGTCAAGGTACTTCGCTCATGGGCTTTTGATATGTTGGTTTCAAATAGTACATTTAACTCAACAAGATGGATGGAATTTTCCTGCTTAATATTTTGGATGACAATATCAGGCTTGAGATTACAAACAATGACATTAACTGGTAGGGTCCCCCTGTTGTGGTGAAGCCCGAAATGTCGCTGAAGATGAGGATATTGTTATTTTCATGACCAGTTAACGCTTTAAGAGTATGTTTGAGGATGGAGTTATGGCGCCAGGTGTATCTACCTTAGTGACACGGGGCATTTGTTCAGAGCGTGGAGCAAGGTCTCATTATTGCCGGATCATATATTATTGACTAAACCATGTCAGGTCTAGGTTTCAAGTTCAATGATCTTTAGGAAGTTACCCTGTTCAACAAGAGGTTTTATGTACTCACGCCAGAAGTTGAGACGATTATCAGTGACCAGGTTTTTGACAGTTTGTTTGATGGAAGTCCATATATCTGCAGATGGGGCCTCCTTTGTCGCTAGCTCGTAATTTTCGTGCCAACGGACCGATCCAAACTTATTTTTCTTACGTTTCCACTTAGACTCTCTGTTCAGCTTGGACTTGTGGGCATGCACAACACGGTCATCGGCTTTCACCATACAACGTGCATATACAAGAGTATGGGATTCGAGATAGAGCTCAGAAATACGAGGAATTCCTAAGCCTTCTGGGCTATGGATAATCGCCGGAGTAGAACCCCGTGGTGGTAGACCCAAGAAAGCTTTAACGGTGTTAAATCATATAAAAATAATTAGTAGAGTAAAGTTACCACATGACCCAAAAAAAATTGCAACAGAAGGATTTTTGGTATTTTCTTGCAGTATAAGGTCTAACAACTAACATATCAAAAGTTTAGAAAAATTGAACTTGGGCCAAGGGTCCAATTGTGACGTTATCAAAATGGCCGCCAAAAGCTGGAAAAATACCCATTAATCTACTGATTTCATCCATTTTTCACTCATTATTGTGGGTTCCACTGGTGAAAACCTTGTTCAGAAGTACATTACTGAATGTAGTAATGAATATTTGTATTTAGTTGTCGTCGTCGTCGTCGTCGTCATCGTCATCGTCATCATCATCATCATCATCATCATCATCATCATCATCATCATCATCATCATCATCATCATCATCATTGGCCATGTGTCCACATGCTCCAGTGCAATTGAGTCTATTCTTCCTGCAGCTACATTTCATTGTGATGCATCCTGCAGAACAATTGCATCGAATCATCTTCAGCAATGATTCTGGTGCTGCACTTCTTTTCATCATGAGTGGAACAAATTTGTCACCTTGAACAATCCATCTCCAGTAAGTTGGATTCATATCATCATATTTACACATCCAATGCATGACCTGTAGATACGTTCTCCCGGAGTAAAGCTTTGCAGCTGTGGGTAGAAGTCTTTCAGGTTCAACAAATCTCTTTGCTGTGCAAACCTTTTTTGGAAAGAAACCTGTAGCGTAAGGATCCCAAAGACCCTGATTGCTGACAATTAAACAGGGACACCATTGCTTTGCAGCCTTCACTTTCTGCATATTCTTGATCCATACTTGGAGTGCAAAATGCCTTGGAACAAACTTGTAATACAGGATCACCATTGATAATTTTGTGCAATACAGACTTCATTCTTACGCCAAATATTCTTGAAGTAGTGTCGTAACCTGAAAACGCATGGGCAAACAGCAAATATGAACAAATGTCATCACTGATTAAGCGTTTCTTGCCAGCAAATTGCCAGCATCTGATATGTCTACCTTATTTGCAACCCGACTATTGCGGCGCTGATGCGTGCTTGGTCCACCAGTGTATCCATCAAAGACAACTGTGGTCTTGCCATAGTGATCAAAATGTGAAAGATGCATAATTATCAGCAAGGGTGCTTCCTTCTGCCCACTTCAAGCAATGTAAAAGAGAACCTCCACCAAGAACACAGTGGTCAGTCCTTGGAACTGTCTCAGGAGCATCAGCCTCTGATGAGAACACATGATCCTGTATTGCTTGTAGTAGTGGTGCTTTATCTGGCTTATGAAAAAAAAAAAACTTGGCCTCAAACAAAGATGGTGGATATGGTGATAGTTCATGATAAACTTCCTTATCTAAGCACAGATCTCCAGATTGTGATACAACCAGGAACCTTTGAAACAACAGAGCTGGATCAATGGTTTGGTCATCAGTGACCGGCACCTTACATTTTGACTCTAGCCTTCTGTTTGTAGCTATATTAAAGGACAGCCTGTCCTTCCATTTGTTTGACTGTATCTTTACCTACTTTAAACAGGTTTTGCACATTAACATCCTCATCAGCATGTATCCCTTGCATCTGCTTGGACTGTCAAGGTCACTGATGACCAAACCATTGCACCACTATTACAAGCCATACAGGATCATGCGACTTATCAGAAGCTGATGCCCCTGAGACAATTCCAAGGACTGATCACTAGTCGGGTTGAAAATAAGGTAGACATATCAGATGCTGGCAATTTGCTGGCAAGAAAGAAGCCTTCTTCTCAAATGATCTGAACTAACAGATTCTTATTAAATTAAAGGATGTCATGTGATCCACGCTGAAGAAGATGCACATGTTGATACAGTGAAAGCAGCAATTGCAATGGCATCATTTAACTCAACAACCCTAATTGTAGTAGACACATCTGTTGGTATTACTTCTTCATTATGCAGAAAAGGACGGTACGGACGTGTACTTTCTGTCTGACAATGATAAACCATATGTGTATGATATCAAGGTTCCGAAGCGCTTACTCAGTTGTGACATTTGTTCGGATTTGTTGTTTGCCCAAGTCTGTATTCAACAAATTCATTATTGGTATTCCTGTATTACAAGTTTGTTCCATTTTGCATGTTTGTGCATTTTGCACTCTTAACATGGATCAAGAATATATATTAAGTGAAGGCTGCAAAGCAGTGGTGTCTCTGTTTAATGGTCAGCAATCAGAGTCTTTGGAATCCTTACTCTACAGGTTTCTTTCCAAAAACGTTTGCACAGCAAAGAGCTTTGTTAAACCTGAAAGACTTCCACCCACAGCCTCTGCTGCAAAGCTTCACTCCAGTAGAATGTACCTACAGGTCATGCACCCGGGGCGGGGCACTCCAACTTTGGAGGTGACGCGTATGTAGGGCTGTTAAGCATCGCTGTCACCCAAAGACCCCATATTTTTTTTACGAACACATGCTCTGTCACCCGAAGACCCCATATTTTTCCATTTGATCTGTCACCCAAAGACCCTTACAAGTTCAATTTGAATAGCAACTTTCATTTTTCACTGATTTTGTTACTTATTTTGAAAAAAAACAATGAAAATTGAAGCAGTTTAAAACTAGAAATTCGATTTTCGAGGTTTTTGTGGCGCTGTTTCGGCTCTCACCCAAAGATTCCGTTTAAAAAAAGGTAATGTTCTCACCCATTGACCCCATATTTTTTACATTTTGCTCTCACCGAATGCCAAAAATCATGCTCTCACCCAATGACCCCATATCTTTTACATTTTGTTCTCACCGAATGCCCCTTAGTGCGAAAGTGCCAGCCCTACCACACCTATATCCATTTCATATTGAAATGCCTCCCCCCCGGTCATGCATTGGATGTGTAAATGTGATGGTATGAATCCAAGTGACTGGGGATGGATTGTTCAAGGTGACAAATTTGCTCCACTCATGATGAAAAGAAGTCCAGCACCAGAATCATTGCTGAAGATGATTTGATGCAATTGTTCTGCAGGATGCATCACAATGAAATGTAGCTGCAGAAAGAATAGACTCAATTGCACTGGCGCATGTGGACACATAGGCCAATGTGAGAATATGGATCAAGAACTATTTTCAGATGATGATGATGATGATGATGATGACAACCAATTCCAACATACATGTATAATACAATGTGGTCGATGTATACTACTGCAAACAAAGGCATCGTATCGTGGTATAGCAAGATGAATTTTGTGTACTTCAAGAATATACTGCCAGCAACATATTGATAACTATTTTTAATGGTGATTATAGCTGACAGCAATGCTATATGGCTGCCAAATTGGTACATATGCCTGCTTAAAAGTATAATTTTAATGGTACTATGAGTGCATAGGATGTTGGTTATTTGAGAATTTCTGTCGTTTTAAGTTTCAAGTTGCAATACGTGCATAGTTTAACGGGTTATGCCATTTTAAATCGACTTTCGAAAAGTTTTTTGATACATTCATTGATTTCTCAAAAAGTGAAAATCGCAGTTTAACAAATAACGGTTCAAATGAAAGCCATTATCGGGGGCTAATTGTTGTATCACTATGATAGGCCTGACACCAATATAAACACTTGTTTCGGTGACCCAAGTTCATGGTCATTTCTGCTCACGCACTTTTTTACAGATGGCCTGGAATTTCATATTTCGGTTTCAGCGATTGCCCGAAAAAGGTGGTATGTTTTTGAAAAGCGTTTCCGCTTGGAATGTAGATAGTTATTGTTGCTATTACTCTTCGCGATTTTAATTTATGCCCTCTTTATCCGACAATTTTCAATGCATTTTACACAATAGATACGTCGCTTGCATAAATACCGCTATTTTTAACAGTATCGTTTTTGTTAACCAACATAACATCAAAAAGAGTTCTCAAGACTTTGATGAGACCATAGATACCAAATCGGACTACATGTGATGAACAGATTTTACACTAGAATCAAAAGAACCAGCGTAGGCCCTCTCAAAATGTACTTTTTAAAATATCGCGTTGTGATAAAAATGACTGCCTTTTCCTTGTTTTTTATAACAAGGAAAAGCTTTACTTACCTCAAACTTCAAATGTAGTGCTGTCTCGGTGTCCGTTACTGGTTAGTATTATTCCGATTAAGCGATTTTCATGATTTAGGCCTACTTAGCCTACATTTGAGCAACTATTTGCCCACACCGTGTACGAATATATTCCAAATATGGCGCTGCATTCAGTATCACGCTAACGACAAGGTTATACTAAGATGTGTAAGACTTTCTGACACTATATTCACGGTTGTTCTGATGGCTATTCAAACTTATGACAAATTTGGCTGGTTTGCGTTGTTCAATACCATTTCACCTAGTCTTGGTACCAGCCGGTTTGTGCACAAACCGGCTGGTACCGAGACTACATTTCACCCTGATGTGACAGTGACGTCACATCCGGGGTCACGTCAGTATAAAGCTGGTTTCCACAGAGGAGTAAGATATCTTACTCCTCTGTGCTGGTTTCATACTACCATGCCGGTTGCAATGAGCGGCGTGGCGCACGCGCATTGCAGACAAACGGACACAATCAAGACTTGTCATTGGTTGAAACGCTCTGCCGCTTGCCCGGTGTTCGTGATCGCGCGCCATTATCGTGATGACCGGGGATCCCTTTTTTGTGATGACGGCACCAGCCGCAATGTCCGTTTTCCAGAATGCAATGAACATAACTCTGTACTCCCCGGGGAGATGATGTATTTTGCGACACTCATGGCGGGAAAGAGATATAAAACGAATTTTATTAGGTGCAGCATCACTCGCTGGAGTTCGATGGCGCTGGTGTACATACGCACGCGCTTAAAGACACCGCATAGATGCGCGAGCGAAACAGCTGTTCACAACGCGTTGACATCACTGCCACATCGGGGTGAAAAATGGTATAGGTAATAGATGACTATGAAACCTCAAACTCGCCCCTCGATAAAGGTTGGCAATTGTCTAGTTTAATGCGATGCGAGTGCAAGCGCCGCTCAGACTGTGAAGGTTTCTGGATACCGAATATGGGTTTAGATTAGGCCTATATCATGTCCTCTAGGCCATATAATTTATTTTTGGAAAGGAAAGTCTAATCTCGGAGCCTATTCAATTGAGAAGGGACTGGATTTTGTCATAATAATATAAAAATTAATACTTAATGCCTCGCGATTTTTTTTTATATCCAGCCATAGTATTTTAATTGATTAAACTGAACATAAAGCTATATCTTTACTAGCTTCATGCACTAATTTGCAGACCTGCCCGGCCTTCTACATGTAGTGAGTACCACATTAGATTGTGTTTACAAGAAATAATAAGCGCTGCCTCCTCGAAATTTCTTATGCCATCAGCTTTGATGATTAAATATTATCTACAACTCGGCACCTGTGTTCAAGGCCTTTCTTTTATCTATTGACCTCAAAAGAAAGGATTAGAATGATCAGAATGCCGTCCCTGACCCCTTTCCACACATTAATAATGAGTCGGTAAGGGCACGTGCTACCGTTATACTTCAATGAGTACGTATGGCTACTACGCAGTTCAATGGCCTTATTGTGATCTGGCGGGAGTTTTAAAAGCACGGTCCCTGACTGCGTGGGCATATTTCCGGACAAGGAACAATAGAGACCAATTGCCTGGCAATGACGTCACATGTAATCCCAGTCTATAGTGTGATTAGAACATTATAGGCTGGTGGTCACTTATAGTACGATCAGTACGAAAAGTCCAATGCGATTATTAATGTATTTTCTAAAATTAAAAGAACCACTTTTTAGCGGGAATTTTTGTAAGTTACACAGCTGAAGTTGTGAAAGGGTTGAAAGACTACAATATTACGGCTTAAACAAGAATTTCTTTGTTTGGTCGTTATTCCTATAGACTCATCCCTTAAGACAACATACCAAAATAGCGGGCATTTTGAAATTCACTCTTGCTGTCAATTTGGTTCGTATGCCTACCTCTATATATTTAATGGAATATGGGTACAAAGGTTATTGGCTATTTTTGAAAATCCAACGCTTTAAGTTTCGCTTTACAATTACGTGCATGATTTGACTTTATACGTCAAAATACCAAAATGGCGGCCATTTTGAAATTCATTATGGCTGTCAAATCGATCCATCTGAATTCCACAATATAACGATTTATTACTACATCCAGTAATGTACTTCTGAACAAGGTTGTCACCAGTGGAACCCACAATAACAAGTGAAAAATGGATGAAATCAGTAGATTAATGGGTATTTATCCAGGTTTTGGCGGCCATTTTGATTACGTCACAGTTGGACCCCTCGCCTAAGTTCAATTTTTCTAAACTTTTGATATGTTATTTGTTAGACCTTATACTACTGCAAGAAAATACCAAAAAACCTTCTGTTGCAATTTTTTGGGGGTCATGTGGTAACTGTGTCATATTTGATGCTACTAAATGTGTACCATTCTTTTACCCAAATCTCATTATCAGAAACGTGATGAAATATTTTTCAATCAACGTAACCTATCATTTTAAGCCTAATCTGCCAGATGTTTAGCAAACTAATAATGAGATTTCGCTAAAAGAAGGGTAGAATTGCTTTTGTATTTTATCATGAATATAACGATTAAGTAATTATTATAACATCACAAATGTTTCAACGTATAGAATTAACTCGTTGTCTCTTACCCATTGAGGTATAGGCTTACACACTGATTCAATCAAGAAATTGCTATTGATATCAACAAAATTATGACAAAAATTTCTGATTATTACAAGAACACAGTCAGACGGAATACTGAAAATTGCATTTTGTGTGTTTTAATTTCCACCACCAAATATTTAAATATTTTTCATTTATGCAAATGAAATTCAAATCAATAATCAACGTCAATCCTTTACTCCCAATTCCAGAAAAATATAGCACTAATTTTTTGGGATTGAAAAATGTTATATGTGACGTGTCATGTCAAAAGGAGACACTTTTGGCCAGATTATCAATTTTAAGGTTTTTACATATCTTAAATAAAGAGATAAAACGTAGTTCAATCATAATCATTCATATAGTACAAATTGGAGATAAAAGGAAAAGTTCACTATTTGACTAATTCTTGACAAAAAAAGAGGCAAAAACATGCCTTTTCGTTGTGTTATATGCGAGTCACAAGAAAGACTTGAAACAAGTCTAAGCATTAAAAAAATTTGAGTATATACCAAAATTGTGCTCTAATTTTACTTGTTTGTGTTACATTAAGTAAATAATTGGTTATAAGAATGAAACATGTCTTTTCCAAAAATTAGAATGCATAAATTGAAATTAGACTTCAAGCCTTTAGACTTGATGTTTTGCCCCTTAATTGTTTTAAAATTGAACTTTTATAGCTAGTACTAAATGAATAATTATTATTGAGATGTGTTTCACTTTGCAGAAGTTGATAATATCTTTTTAATCTCAAAATATTAGTGCTGTATTTTTCTGGAATGGGGTGTAGTATGTTGCAAAGTAATAATATATTCCATTTGCAATTATTTTAAAGTAGGCTGTTCCGACTTCACCATGCACTATTTCTACCATGGTCGAACTCCCTCGGTTCCAATTCCTATTCATGCCGTTTGTTATTTCTATCCCTTTTGTCATGTGAATAATAAAATGGTTAACACATTATTACGCAATACGTTTGGATCATCCTTTATGATTAAAAGTATAGGATCCAGAAGTGATTTTTTTTACTTTTGAATATATTTCAGAAATCAGGCACCTAAATGCCACTCAGGTGCTCCGACCAGGTGACCGTCAAGTAGACATCGGTGTCTCTAGTCAGTAATCCTGAAACAGTAAATAAATGACAATGTTTAAACAAGTATTCCGTCTAATATGCCAATCAAATTAAGAAGAAAAAAATAATAATAATAATAAAAATAATAATAATAATAATAATAATAATAATAATAATAATAATAATAATAATAATAATAATAATAATAATAACAATAATAATAATAATAATAATACATGGGATTTGTGTAAAAACAGCCTCAACGCGCTGCACAGAATCGTAAAACCTGCTGAATTAAACAGTATACATGAAAAATAAGCATGATGAAACTCATATACACCCCTTAATATACTAAAACATAATAATATTGTACAAGTTACACAATCAGTAAAATATCAATAAAATACCGTGAGCTTTACCAGCAAACAACAGTAAGCAAAAGAATTAAGGGAAGGGGTATGAACGTTTGGACAGTATTTATTGTGGGACATTAGAGCACATCAGACATATCGAATTGCATTCTGAATACGAAGAATGGCCTTCTGATATCAAATAATTTTGATTTTTTTTGAAATTCGCAATGTAATACACATTTTATGGCAAATCATTAAAAATTGACATTTTTGATATTTAACAGTACTCGAAGTAAACTTTATAAATCTGATGATTTCTACCTAAAGTGTATGTAGGTGGGATGAAAAGCCGACGATCAATTGAAAATTTTGACCTTTCGTATTGAAGATATGGATTTTTTTTCCCAAAACACCCAAAAAATTAGGTCTTTTTGGGAAAAAAATCCATATCTTCAATATGAAAGGTCAAAATTTTCAATTGATCGTCGGCTTTACCTCCCAGCTACATACACTTTAAGACTATATCATTAAATTTATAAAATTTACTTCGAGGACTGTTATATCTCCAAAATGTGAAAAATATCAAATTTTAATAATTTGTCATAAAATTTGTATTATATCGTGAATTTTATAAAATGAAAATGATTTGATATCAGAAAGACATTCTTCGTATTCAGAATGCAATTCGATAGGTCTGATGTGCTCTCATGTCCCACAAAAAATGCTGTCGAAACGCTCAAAACCCTCATTCCAGTTCCCTTAAGGTAGCAGTTGTGTTCACCCCTGTATATCCTAAATACAGTTAGGACGCTGGACAACCAATTCTTTAGAAATGCATAGTCGCGCTAAAAGTCGATCGATACATGTTAAAATCAGCACAATTCAGAGATACACCTTTTTGCTATGAAATTTATTTTCTCGGTCAAATATAAAGCAATATTTTTTTTTCTTCAGTAATGCCAGTTAAAGACATAGTGCTTGGATATACATTTTTTTTTAAATCCTGGTGTTAAAATTCAAGCATCATATTTTGTCTTTTAGTGTGATATTTTTGATTTTTATAGGCCTTTAGTTCGCCCGCGAGCTTTTTACGGAATTCATTTTTAGCGTCTCAAACTAATATAGTTTGCTAAAGAAAGATATTTCCCACCTCTGTAAAGCACATCGTGTGGGTCTATATATTATAGTTTTGTCAGAATTTCCGTTTTTATTTTACCCTTTTTCCCTTCATGCTCCGAAAATGTCAAACTCAGTACTTTATCTCGAGAGAAACCAGCAGAAATAATCGATATTTCAATTGTTGTCAACATGGTCAACCAGGTCCCTTTTCCATTGAAAACCAGGCTTGCCTGACCAGCGATTTGGTAGCCAAAATCCCCAATTCTGGTAAATGAGGTGAATTTTGGAAATTTGCTCCCGTGATAGCCTGCAATTTTCCATGGATTCCATGATTATGAAAACCATTTTGTCTGTCTGTCTGTTTGTTTGTTTGTTTGTTTGTTTGTTTGTTTATTTACCTAGGATGAGGTCCATGGGAAAATCCACTGTCCAAACCTAGAAAAATTCGCGTGTTATTAGAGGGGATTTTAATTTTCTGTCCTCCTATCTCCAGGTGAATTTTGAATGAAAGAAAGAAAGAAAGAAAGAAAGAAAGAAAGAAAGAAAGAAAGAAAGAAAGAAAGAAAGAAAGAAAGAAAGAAAGAAAGAAAGAAAGAAAAATTTTATTTATCACGGCGATAGCGATTCCAGATGACAATTAAAATGTTTTAAGTGTCACAAAATACATTTTAGAACATTCCTGTCAATAATTATTGCTTTAAATTAATTCATCACCGAAAGTCAATAATTAAGAAAAGGAAATTAATTGACAAAATAATATATCCAGTTGGTTGGAAATGATTGGTTGATGCATTCACACCAGTGTAACGTGACAAGCGATACCGCTTGGAAGTTGAGATTTCTTCAACTTGCAAAAGCGACGTCGTTGTTGCCCATGCGATTTGAATCGATTGATCGGCTCGACGCTCTGGAAATATAAGTAAACACTGAGCATGCGTGAGAATCGCTTTTTTTTGCCAAAGCGATCGAGTAAAAATACTTACTCTTACTCTGGTCAGTCGCAACATACCCAGTATGTTTCTTCTTGGTTTTTATTACAATCACCAGTCTCATAGCTTGGTGGGTCTGGGTACTCTAAAAGAAAAATAATGAAACATCCATTGAAAAATATAGCTTTTTCGAATTATTCATGGTGTGTTTGGTTGCTTTCTTTAGGGCCGATATTAAGAAAAACACACTTAAAACCTGATTAGATTTTAAACAAAATCTACTATAGGCAAAATCACTAAAAAACATTTCTCTGTGAAAAATCCGTGACCACTATGTCTTGAAAAATTGTAAAGAATTTGTGTTGGATTTATTGTTTTATTTCTTCTTTAACCTGGGGACACTCAATCATTTGAAAACACAATATCATCTGTTCTTCCTTGAGACCCATTGTCGGATAAAAGAGCTCATAATTATATAAAAAGTACGGACAGTAAGATCAACGACGGATATATACATTCCAAGCGGAAACGCTTTACAGATATATCATCAATTCAAGGCAATCGGATGAAGCTGATTATGTTAGACTTATTATAATGATACAATATTATTATCCTCCCCACCCCACCCCATAATGGCTTCCATTTTAATCAACCGTGATATGATATAAACTGCGATTTTACTTTTTTAGAAATTAATGAATCGACTATCTTAAGGGTATACGAGTTGGTCGAAGCAGCCAAAAAAATCGAATTTCATTATCTGAATCAATATATTATTAACAAGTAACACTTGATGTTTTGCAAATGTTCATTCTACAATCATATACTTTGAAAACTTGCCGGAGCCAATCCATGTCAACTCCAGGGATGTGCGCCGCAGCACCTCTCCAATTTATTTGAATTGTTCTAAAACAAATCCAGTAAAATAGGTGATGTTGACATACCTCTCAATGACGTTTCGTGCTGTGTCACAGCACTTTCTCAAATTGAATGACCAGCTTTGACCTTAGACGTCTGTTGCTTCCTGTTGGTAGCTGACGTAGGTGGCGCTGTTAGTAGCTGATCATAGATGTGCGGAAGGAAGTAGTTTCCACAATCCCTGTTGAGGGTGTTAGCCTGCCCCTCTTTCGTATCCAAATTGATTCCTTTATATACCTTCTTTTTCTGTTGGTTTCAATGTCTTTTATCTTGGCTTCGTCCCAACCGATCACGTGATTGTCTTCAGCGACATGGTCCGTGAGAGCGGATTTTCTAGGGGCGCTTTCAACCGATGTTTTTCTTTGTGCCCGGGTGTAGGGTTTTTCCGACGCTGCGTCTGATTCAGATTTGTGCTCTTTCATTCTCGTTCTGCGGATTTGAGACAAAATTACGGACAATCAGCGGTATTGGAAGTAAGGAAGTATGAATCCAATGAGAGGAAATTGGCCCGGCATCGAAACCACCGTGTTTTTACACTACGTTGCCGCGATTTAGACATTACGCCGCCCAGTCTTCGCTTAAAATGTCCTATAAATACGAACAAGGCTCGCGAGATTGTTAATAAAGCTCAAAAAGAACTGGTTCGGGAGCGATTACGGGTGATTAACAACAAAATCGACGGTTTAGAGAAGGATTCGAGTCAATGTGATCTAGAAATACAGTCCCGTTTCCCTGACGATGTGAGACGCCAAATAGACGATCATATCGCGAATTCTCGCGAGAGCGAATTCACAAAAACAAAATGTCGGCAAACCCGGAAATTGGAATGGTTGCAAGAAAAAGGACAACAACAAGCCAAGAAAACTCTGTCAAGTAAACATGTGAGTACTAGCAATAGTAGTGAAATTGACCTAAGTGGTACGCAGCTAAAGAAATGGGTCATTAATAAATCTAAGCGTGATGGAGTGGCTTGAACAAGAAGCGCTCGTCACAGCCCCCCTTGACATAAAACCTAGGCTATGGAAACGTTACGTGGATGACGTGCTGGAAATTGTTAACAAAGGATCCGCAGAACCTCTCACAGAGCATCTAAATCAAATAGACAAAACCGGCAATATTAAGTTCACCTTTGAAACGGAAGAAAACAAGCAAATTCCTTTCTTGGATACACTAATAGTCAAGAAACCCAACGGTTCAATCAAGCTCTTAGTTTACAGAAAAGCGACACATACAGATCAATATCTGCATTTCCAATCGCACCACCCCCTGCAACACAAACTCAGTGTAATCCGGACACTTATGGACAGGAAAGATAAAGTTGTCACCGAGGAGAAAGATAGAGAGCTGGAGGAAACGAGAATAAAGGAAGCGCTTTCTCGCTGTGGATATACCCGGAGTGGGCTTTTAAATCTGTTCAAAAACCGAGCAAGCCAGTAGTCAAAGATCAGTCGCAAACAAAAAGCCGCGGCTTTGTGTGTCTCCCATACAAACAGGGAGACAAAGAGAATCTTTAAGAAGCACGGTTACCAAGCAAATTTCAAGCCACACAAAACACTCAGAAACCATCTTGTTCACCCTAAAGATAAACGGGACGTCAAAACGACAGCTGATTGTGTTTATGAAATCCCATGCTTAGGTTGCCCAAAATCTTATATCGGTGAAACTTCAAGACTCTTTGGTACGAGAATGAAAGAGCACAAATCTGAATCAGACGCAGCGTCGGAAAAACCCTACACCCGGGCACAAAGAAAAACATCGGTTGAAAGCGCCCCTAGAAAATCCGCTCTCACGGACCATGTCGCTGAAGACAATCACGTGATCGGTTGGGACGAAGCCAAGATAAAAGACATTGAAACCAACAGAAAAAGAAGGTATATAAAGGAATCAATTTGGATACGAAAGAGGGGGCAGGCTAACACCCTCAACAGGGATTGTGGAAACTACTTCCTTCCGCACATCTATGATCAGCTACTAACAGCGCCACCTACGTCAGCTACCAACAGGAAGCAACAGACGTCTAAGGTCAAAGCTGGTCATTCAATTTGAGAAAGTGCTGTGACACAGCACGAAACGTCATTGAGAGGTATGTCAACATCACCTATTTTACTGGATTTGTTTTAGAACAATTCAAATAAATTTCAATGGACAATCCTGATGAATCTATTTGCGGACCTCTCCAATTGTTTTCGTTTTCTGTGTGGTGGTAGATATTGATGAGAAAGTAAAATCCTGAAAATTTGAGCTTCATACTCTATTTTGTTTTCCCGTGGCATCAATTTGAAATTTAGGGGGGTTTAGCGTAAAAATATGTGCCGCAACGCGAAAGACAATGTTTAGAGGTCCATAAATGTATAAATATGAGTGTCCCAAAACGCTATTAATTCAACGACGCGACTCAAGAGAGCAAAAAGTGGGGGGTCTGGGCCAAATTTTGACCAGCCATTTCTCCAAATTTCTCCAAAACCGCTTGGAGTTGAGCATTCATTTTTTCCATGTGTTCATTATGCTCATAGAGATATGCTAGAAATGATTTTCAGCAAAATTTGAGGGGATGACCACTGACCAACCAACTCATTTTGTTGATGTGGCTGGAATGACTCATATGTCAGTAGGCAAACCTAACTGATGTTTTTAAAGCAAAGTCATCAAGACCCCAAGCCACAATCTCTCAGAAATGTTGTCCAAGAACATATTTTCAACATACCTGAAGTTGATGGTGGGAAAAAATGTCTGACATTGGTTTTTAGGGGGGTCAAAAAGTACAAATATTGAACAATTGGAGTTTTGCATGGGTAATATCTCAGCTAAAAGTATTCTAATAGGCTCAATATGGGATAAGAGTAATGTCCTACCAAAGGGCTTTGACTGGCAAAAAAGTTCGGACCCCCCGAAGTTGGTCCTTAACTGATGCCAGATTTATACATTTATGGACCTCCAAACATCGTCTTTCACGTTGCGACACATTTTTTACGCTGACCCCCCTAAATTTCAAATTGATGCCACGGGAAAACGAAATAGAGTATGAAGCTCAAATTTTCGAGATTTTACTTTCTCATCAATATCTACCACCACACAGAAAAAGCAAAAAATTGAAGAGGTGCTGCGGTGCACATCCCTGGAGTTGACATGGAATGCCTCTGCTTAATTTATTGTTGTTAATGAGTTATGTACATTTAAAAAGTGTAGTTGTTTCAGCCCTCTTTACAACATAACTCAAGAACCACAGGACCTACAAAAGTATATCTGTGATATTTGAATTCTTCTACACGCTCGCTATATGAATTGAGCAATACAATTTTTGCTAAAGCTCACTACCATTCGCAAGATGCTGTGAACTACTTTTTATATGCTGCTTCGACCAACAATACATCGTATACCCTTAATACTCCCATTCTTTAACCAAGTTTTACCTTCATTTTGGGTTACCATGGTTACAAAAGTGTGCAATTTAAAATTGTCTTATAGAATAAATGATTACCGCGGGATTTGTTATCCCCACCCTCTCCCGTGACAACTGACCTCTGATTCAAAAGACTTGACCCACAGCTCCCCCTTATTGCGTGCACTAATTGGATTCTTACCGGCTGTAATTTCCCACCTCGTGCAAGATCTCTTTTGTATCAGCATTTTTTGGTCTGTGAATTTTGCATCTGTTTGGATCGCTAACACGAGCAATACTGCCACAAAAACAACCAGACAAAGTTTCGCCATTGCTGACTTCTTGTGCCTGTTAACATTTAAAAAAAATATAAACAAAATATTCTGTTTTACATTAGGTGAAAAACGATTTTAAAATTTCCCATTCGATCTGTCATCCAAATACTCTTATTTTCCATTCGATCTGTCATCCATGGCTAAGAATCATGCTCCCGGAGCACAAATGCCTAGTTCTTTTTTTGCAGTGGCAAATATGCATGTTTGCTTTTTGTGTTATTTGAACAACAACATTAGAACTAGAACATTCGAGGCTTCTGTACCGCAGTTTGGGCTCTCACTCAAAGGTCCCTTGCATTAAAACGTCATATTCTCCGTCAATGCCCCACCCCCTTATTTAGGTCCAAAAGGCTGCAATTCACCCAAATACTCCATGCTAATAAATCTTCAGATCTTTATATCTTTCTTTCTTTACTGCAAAAGTATCAGCCTTCATTTTGAAGTACTCCAATGTAAATGTTTGTGTATGCATTTACATGATTTAGGAGCCTATACACATACTAGAAAATGTGTTAATTTCATCAATATTTCCCAAATTTGATATCTGAAATTTGATCCTAAATGACAAGTTTCTTACCCCAAAGTTGTGAGGTAAGGCACTCATGTAAGCGTGTGTGTAAATGGACTCTCAAAAGTACCATTATGATTTACAAATTGATTAAAAAGTGACCTTAAATGGGTACTACACCCCTGCCCAATTGTGTGCCTATTTTTGCATTTTTCTCAAAAATTATAGTGCATTGGTGACAAGTAAGATATGTATATTATAGGGGCAAGGACTACAATACTAATCTTTCTTAGCATGTAAATTATTTCCGTCGACAACGAATGAAACACTTGCCTAAAACTAGTTGAAGCAAAACATTAATCAATGATATTTTTAGGGAGTAATTTTCCAAACCACAATAGCTCTAAGCCATTGTGTGTGTCCAAGGCCATACTATTTTTGTATACGCGGTACAGTAGAATAGCTGTTCCTTTTACCGATTGTCCTCCCATGTTAATCCATATGACAAAATGTTAATTTAAAGTCTCATTGCAACTGAATTTTTATTTCTACTTTTCAGACTTGGCTTTGAGTAATGGTGACACATACCATGTTTACAGTAAAAATGAAAATTATATTCCAGACACCGTCAAAATGTCCAACTTTTTATTTTTTTGTATTGTTTTTAAATAATTAACTGCAGTTCATTTATTCAACCTCATAACAGGATCATATTTATGATGAATGAACAGACGTTCATTAAATATTGAAAAAAACACCAAAATTACTCATGCCTAATTTGCATAATAATATCATAAATACATAATTAGCTGTAATTACCTAATTTGCATAATTAATTACTTTTTGTGTATTTTTTGTTATCAATTGAAAGAACTTTGTATACATATGTGTGCAAAAAAAACCGCACCTTTATATCATGTACGGTTTTCTATTGGCATCAATTTTGCACATTAATTAGCTGAACTTAGCTGCAGATTGGCCGAAATGGCTAAAATAGTACATTTGGTTAATTTATTATAATTATTCAATGATAGATTTTGTAATTTTGTTTTCTGTAACGAAGTCAGGAAAGATAGGCATTTAACATGTGATATTTAAATTAACGCTGCTTTTTCAAGGAAGCGTCCAAATAAACCTTCAAAATCTCGAAATGTGCCAATTTTGTCATTACAGCCATTTGTGGCAGGATTTCATTCCATCTACGAGCATCTTTAAATTGACAGACACTACATCACAATGCATTGACCGATTTCAATTCTGTTTTTTGATTTTTGATGCTTTAATAAAGCTCAATAATGTAGGAACATTAAATAACGTGTTTCTGCTGCTATTATTTTTGAGGTGATATGCCTAATAATATACATATCTTACCTGTCACCAATGCGCTATAATTTTTGAGAAAAATGCAAAAATAGGCACAAAATTGGCCAGGGTGTAGTACCTCCTTAAAGGCCCATTCAGTAATTTGCTCATCCGGATGATAGTAAAAAGCGTTATAATTCAGATTTCTTCTTGATCTGGAGGGCCTCCCGCACTAAACGAGGGTACTCTCTATCATCCTTGGCTAACACCTTTGTGGATTCCCAGTCAATGTTGTGGTGAGACTCTGTTTTGTGCTCTGCAACAGCAGAGGGTTTGCGGCTGGGGGCAGTTGACTTGTGCTCCTTCAGTCTATCTCCGAGTTGTCTACCTGTCTGGCCGATGTATGAACTTGTACATGAACTTGTACTTGAGGGGAGGCCCTCCAGATCAAGACGAAATCGCCAGAACTAAATCGTGATCAAGGACTGGAATTGCCAACCTTATACAACGCCCTCATTCGACCAAAAGTTGCCAATGATCAACAAAAAGGGCAAGTCCATCACAACATCTTAGGACTTCTTCTGATGAAGATGTGTGTCACACATCGAAAATTCAACGTTAGTGAATTTTTGTGCTGAAAGTCAGTTTAAACTTTTGGAAATTGTTTATTACCAGCACGGATGAACTTACATTCGAGTACATTTAGTCACATTATTAATATAAAAACAAATATCATCATACACAAAGGAGAAATCTTTCTACACTTACAGCAAAATTCATCTTAAAAGTCACAGTAAGCATGGTAAGGAGAATCAGCTCTACATACACAGTGGCGTAGCTATAGGGTTGTGGCGCCCAGGGCAAGGATTCGGCGCCCAACTAATGTGCCACCCAGGCCACATGCCCCTGCTCCCACTAAGCCATTGTGTATACATGGGATTTTTGAAAGCATTTGTACCGGCCGCTAGTTTGGTTATTTACTTGAAGTATAAATCCAAATTGAACCTCATTAAAAACAAACCAAGAAAACCCAAAACAATTTAGACATTATTTTAAAGTCTACTATAAATATTAACATCGTACTCTAAATAATAACATTGATATGTTGATGTAGTCACGGTAATAGCTTGAACCGAATTGCTTTGGACAAGTCGACTTGCATGTTAACATAGCCGAACTAAATTCGATAATATCATAGATTATCAAAAAAAATATGGTGCGTAAGACACGTTTAAAAAATAATACGGTATACTGGTCAGTGTTTTCTATCGTTTCATCCTAGCAATCATAGTAGATTTTTTAAAGATACCATAGGCGGATTATAAGGAAACGGGTCCTGTCAGCAAAGTAGCCTGAGGGCCCTTCCAGAGAGGCGGATGCACGGTGCTAAGTATATTCTCTCAGCAAAAAGGTTCTAAAAGAAAAGAACCTTTTTTTGTCATACACACACACACACACCCCAAACAGTAAACAAGTATTGCAACATCTCTAAAATCTGTTAACAATGAGTAAACACTCAATCGGCATCTATCAATTCTACATTACGTAATATATGTCAAGATGTTCGAAGTGTTGTTTCTTTCGGTGTTAAAGGGGAATATTGGAATGTCATCTTTCCCTGGGAAAGATCTGACAGCAGGCCAGACCATGGTCAGAGGGTAACATGAGTAGGTTTATTTCACCTTGAAGGTATCGATAGTCTTGCGAATATGGGCTAACTTTCCTCTAAGCCATCCAATATGCCATGAATTAGTAGGACTAACACTGGTATCTACTGGTCAGTGTATACTCCTATTTCCACATCTGTTATTTTTATGTGCTCCTTTAAAATATTTAGGTCACAAAGTTTGGATTCAGATTCACATACTTAGTTGTGCAAAATAGGTAGATCTAGTGCATAGTAGAACTGGACCCCCGGATTTTCTATTTTACATGCCCTTTTTAATACTGCTATATTTGATACCAATGTATAGCTATAGGACTCCTCTATCCAGTGATATCAAAATAAGTACAAACATTCACCACATAATATCGCTATGATGTAATAATGTGAACCGGACAATCCTATAGAAAAATTATACACAACATAATAGACCAAAAAATATGTGTTTTCTGCTTTAAAATCTTAGAAACAGGCTATTTCCTGAATGTGATAGGAAATGACAATTTATAACTTTATGTCAAGGTTACAGTCCATATATGTTGGAAGATTAGCAATTTCTACACAAAAACCCACAATCAATAGTTTATACGTATTTGAATGCTTATATACAACTTTATGTGCTGTGCAGTGGTCGGGAATTTGTCATAAAGCCGAATGTAAATACCCGTTTTCATGGATATATCAATTGTTTAAGAAATTAAATTAAAGGTATTGTAAAAAAGTATTACACATTCACTTCTATACATTTCAAATGGTTGGTCATAAATGTTCTCAATTTTTAGAAGAACTGATGGAATGGTATCAAAAAGAAGAAGAAGAAAATAATAACCCTCCTTGGTGCTGAAGCATACAAATCATAGCTAAATAGCCACCCAGGCCACGAGCCCCTGCCCCCACTAAGCCATTGTGTATACATGGCGTTTGTACCGGCCGCTAGTTTGGTTATTTACTTGAAGTATATATCCAAATTGAACCTCATTAAAAAAAAACCCAAAAAAAACAAACAAAACAATTTTGACATTATTTTAAAGTCTACTATAAATTATTCACATTGTGCTCTAAATAATAACATGGACATTGATATCAAGTTGATTTAAATTAAAACTAGTCAACTGGACTTACTATTTATTGACTGGTGACGTTTCACATCCTATCCTGGATGCTTCCTCAAGCCGTCTGATTTTTCGGCGGCCAGAACTGAGACGTCGAGGGATCTTTTGGATAGCAGAAATGTAGGGCCCCGCCAAGTTGTGGCGCAGACCTCCTCCTCTGTTAAGAGATGGCTCCTCCCGCTTCACATAAACAGCCTCTTTCACACCTCTTTCAAACCACCGCGATTCTCTGTCCAATATGACAACGTCCTTGTTATCGAATGTGTGGTTGGTACTGTTGAGATGCGAGTATACAGCCGAGTCTCCACAACCGGATGCGCTTGCTCTTCTATGCTGATACATGCGCTTAGCCAGCGGTTGCTTTGTTTCCCCTATATACAAGTCCTTACACCCATTGTCTGTACATGGGATAGCGTAGACAAGGTTATTCTGTTTGTCTTTCGGGACTTTGTCCTTAGGATGAACAAGTTTTTGCCTCAGTGTGTTGGTGGGCTTAAAGGAGACAGGGATTTGGTATCCTCTAAAAATTCTGCGAATTTTCTCGGAGAGCTCTGACACATAGGGGATGGTGACGTTGTGTCGTCGTTTCTCTTCCCCTGCTGATGCAGTATGTGAAGCGTCGTCCTTTGTTGGCGAATTTGGCTTATGAAGCGCTTTCTCAAAGGTCCATTTGCGGTATCCACAAGCACCAAGTGCAGATTTCAAATGCTTGTGTTCCTTGGTCTTAGCGTCCTCATTCGACGAAATAGTGTCCGCACGATGGAATAGCGTTTTGATAACCCCTAGTTTATGGACTAGTGGGTGGTGAGAGTCAAATAGGAGATATTGGTCCGTGTGAGTGTCTTTTCTGTACACAGAAGTGATCAGTTCACCATTACTTTGGATACTGACAAGGCAATCCAGAAACGCGAGTTTTCCGTCCTTGGGTTCCTCCTGCGTAAACTTGATGTGTTGGTTGACGTTGTTGATGTGCGCAAAAAATGGAACAAGCTGATCTTCCTTGATCTTTACCCAGGTATCATCCACGTAACGATACCAATGCGATGGCGCTGTACCAGTATACGACTCCAAGGCTCGGCGTTCAAAGCGTTCCATAAATAAGTTCACAACTATCGGAGAAACCGGGGAACCCATGGCACAGCCATGGCGTTGTCTGTAGAAGTTTCCATTGTACACAAAATATGTAGTGTTCAAACAAAGTTCTAACAATGAACACACTTGATCAGGATTAAGCTTTGTTCTTTCGCTTAACGTGTTGTCGTTGATCAGAAACTCCTTCACAACATCAACGGCTTCATCCGGTGGAACACATGTGAAGAGGGCAGACACGTCGTATGATGTAATAGTCTCCCCTTCTTCCAACTGAATGTCCTTGATTTTGTCAACAAAGTCTTTGGAATTAACGATGTGGTGTTGCGACTTACCGACCAATGGACCGATAATGTAGGCTAGGTGTTTGGCAACATTGTATGTAACAGAGTCTATGCTGCTTACGATCGGTCGTAAGGGGGCGTGCTGTTTGTGGATCTTTGGTAGCCCGTAGAATTTAGGAACCGACTCCCCCGGGTATAATTTGTAATACAAGGGTCTGTCAATAACTTCCGATTTCTCTAGCTGCCGTAGACAATCGATCACTTTCTTTTTATATCCACTGGTGGGGTCCCTTTTGAGGAGTTCATAGGTCTTAGAATCACTCAATAATTCACTCACTTTCTTGTCATAATCAACTTTATCCAACACAACGGTACACCTGCCTTTGTCAGCTGGTAAGATAAAGATGTCCTTATCCTTTCCAAGCGAATTAACAGCCTCCTGTTGCTCTTTATTCAGGTTAGAGTTCGGAATCTTAGCGTTAACTAAACACGATGATATTTTAGTTCTCAACTCATCCGCTGTCGATGTATCCAAATTGTTGTGTTTAATGGCTGACTCTGTTGCTGTTATTAATTCCACATGGGGGATGCGATCCGGCGCTACCGAATAATTCAAGCCCTTCGCGAGTACATCTCTCTCCACAACACTGAGCGGTCTACTTGATAGGTTCTTCACCCATCTGTCTTTTAAATCATTATCTGGATGTAATCCATCTTTATTTCTCCAGTTCTTATCCAAGTCCGACCTCGACCGCCGTGCAGACGGTGCAGAATTCTGCAGCCTTGCGTATTTATTTTGCTGTCTCTCTTTCGATTTCTGGTGTTGTGTCAATTGCGACTGCGCCGTGAACTGTGACACGCGATCATGAACATCACCTGGTAACCGGTCACGCAAATTATCAGAAATCTCACTCACTTTATTTTTCAAGCCAATAATCTGCTATCCAAAAGATCCCTCGACGTCTCAGTTCTGTGACCCCGTCACGGGTCACTGACCAATCGCCGCCGAAAAATCAGACGGCTTGAGGAAGCATCCAGGATAGGATGTGAAACGTCACCAGTCAATAAATAGTAAGTCCAGTTGACTAGTTTTAATTTAAATCAACTTGATATTTTATTTACCTGGATGACTGAGAATATGCACAAATATATGGACATTGATATGTTGATGTAGTCACGGTAATAGCTTTGCGAATTGCTTTGGACAAGTCGACTTGCATATTAACATTGCCGAACTAAACGATAATATCATAGATTATCAAAAATAATATGGTGCGTAGTGTGAAGACACGTTTAAAAAGGAATACGGTATACTGGTCAATGTTTTCTATCGTTTCATCCTAGCAATCATAGTAGTTTTTTTAAAGATACCATAGGCGGATTATAAGGAAACGGGTCCTGTCAGCAAAGTAGCCTGAGGGCCCTTCCAGAGAGGCGGATGCACGGTGCTAAGTATAATCTCAGCAAAAAGGTTCTAAAAAGAACCTTTTTTGTCATTCACACACACACACTAAACAGTAAACAAGTATTCCAACATCTCTAAAATCTGTTAACAATGAGTAAACACTCAATCGGCATCTATCAATTCTACATTACGTAATATATGTCAAGATTATCCCCATGAAACAGTTAATACCAGCCTAGTATGAATTTAGCAAAGAGACGAATCACATACTTAGTTGTGCAAAATAGGTAGATCTAGTGCATAGTAGAACTGGAACCCCCATGTCCTATACTGCTATATTTGATACCAATGTATAGCTATAGGACTCCTCTATCCAGTGATATCAAAATAAGTACATTCACCACATAATGTCGCTATGATGTAATAATGTGAACCGGACAATCCTATAGAAAAATTATACACAACATAATAGACCCCAAAAAAATGTGATTTCTGATTTAAAATCTTAGAAACATACGATTTCCTGAATGTGATAGGAAATGACAATTTATAACTTATATGTCAAGGTTACAGTCCATATCTGTTGGAAGATTAACAATTTCTACACAAAAACTCAAAATCAATAGTTTAAACGTATTTGAATGCTTAAATTCGACCGCGCATACAACTTTATGCGCAGTGGTCGGGAATTTGTCATAAAGCCGAACGTAAATACCCGTTTTCATGGATGTCAATTGTTTAAGAAATTAAATTAAAGGTATTGTAAATAAGTACTGCACATTCACTTCTATACATTTCAAATGATTGGTCATAAATGTTCTCAATTTTTAGAAGGACTGATGGAACGGTATCAAAAAGAAGTAGAAGAAAATAATAACCTTCCTTGGTTCTGAAGCATACAAATCATAGCTAAATTAGCTAAGTACATAGCAATTGACAACTTCAAAAAGTTAAGGGTATGCGATGTATTGTTGGTCGAAGCAGCAGAGAAAAAGTTCAGAGCATCTTGCGAATGGTAGTGAGCTTTAGCAAAAATTGCATTGCTCAATTCATAGCTAGCGTGTAGAAGAATTCAAATATCACAGATATACTTTTGTAAGCTTTTGTAGGTCCTGTGGATCTTGAGTTATGTTGTTAAGAGGGCTGAACAACAACACTTTTTTAAAACGTACATAACTCATTCACAACAATAAATTAAGCAAGTTTTCAAAGTATATGATTTGTAGAATGAACTTTTTTTTTTCAATAATACAGTATATTGATTCAGATAATGAAAATCGATTTTTTTTGGCTGCTTCGACCAACAATACCTCGTATACCCTTAAAGACCCTTACCAAAGAGTTAAACAAATTAAACAAGTAACGTTTTATTAGGATTCAACCCAATGTCCTTGTCGATGGACCTTCATACGTATCGCTATACAAAAATAGATGGTGGATTTCATTTCATTTCATTTCATTTTATTTAGCACTCAACATACATCAAAAATTGCAACAACAAAAAATATAATAGATTGCACATTATGGATAAAATACATTAAAATCTACTGTACATGTATGTAATTCAGGGTACCAGAATAAACTATTGCACGAGGTGATAATGGAAGAAATACCAAATGAGTACCAAGGATAGCCCAAAAAGCCTTCCAAAGAAAGCTTAATTCCATTTGGGTCCTTGTAAGGCAAAAAACAAAAAAGAAGCAGCAGCAATGATTAAGGCAGGAGGACGAGCAAAACATAACAGAGACGAAAAAACATAAAGAGCAAAAAGGGGGCTAATAATTTTCGTGATGCATAATATCACACTCAGCTAGCCAAGCCTGTTCAGAAAGGTGCTTCTTGACAGCACGTTTGAATTGCGGCAAATTCCCAATTTCTTTGATTGATTTGGGCAACAAATTCCAATGGTGAATAGCAGTGAAATAAAAAGTATCATATGCTTGGCCTTCGACTTTGGGGACAATGAAATTGATTGAGCTACCCCTGTTACTATTGTGAATGGACGAAATACGGGTAAAATTGGAATTAAGATAATCTGGAGCGGTACCCTGAAAATTTTTAAAATTTTAATTTTAAATAATTTAAGATACTAAATAATAAACAAAATAATATAAATACTTACCAAAACACGTACAACGGAACTATCAACTATCGAGAGTACTAAAACAAAAACGAGGATTGCTAGCTGAGTATTGAAGTGACAATATTGGAAGGAGGCTGTTATTATATACCAGCTTTTAACAAAATCTAATTATAGGAGAAACGTCATCAATAATATTAGAAACTAGACAAAGGTCCTATAACTGTGGTTAAAATGATTGATTATTCTTGTATTTCAGGAGTTTCTTTCTTCTTCTCCTTGCTTTCTGTGTAGTCTTGTATTTCAGTAATTTCGTTCTTCTTCTTTCTTTCTTTCTTTCTTTAGTCCAGCCGAACTACGGCTGGACTCTTGTATTTCAGCGGTTTCTTAGTCTAGCCGAGTTTGTATTTCAATAGTTTCTTTCTTCTTCTTTAGTCTAGTCTAGCCGATCTCGGCTAGACTCTTGTATTTCAGTACTTTCTTTCTATCTTCTTGATGCTCTAAGCATTATGTTCATATACGATTGTAATCAGATTCGGCTTAAACATGAAGGAGGGGTCTGTTTTGGGGTCAAAAAGGGGTAAAGTTCATAAGTTTGTCCAATTTGAATGAAAATTAGTATATGTGATGTTGATATGATTTAAAACATGATGAAAGTCATTTCAAGGTTATCAGAGGTCAACCAAAGGTAAAACTAGTTTATTAGATAGATTGTTATTAAACTTAGCGCCGACATTTTTCACGATGTTGACAATTTTGTCCATAGTAATTTCAAGGCCATCAGAGGTCACGGCTGGACTTCGTGGCCTTATAAGGCCGCAATAATAGTTCTTTTTTCTGTCAACATTTGATATAATTTGCTCTAACTCCATCATTATTTGAATGATAATAACCAAACTTGACTAAGAAAAACAATGCTGATATACCATAATCTTATAGCACTGCAGATTAACGAATCACTTGAACCAAAGATGATACAAGCAACAGTATTGACATATCATCTGCTTAGTGCCAAAAGTGGGTAAGTGCCATAGCTGAAATGTGTAGCTGTCATGTGTAGATGAGTACAACATACTGTGTGTAAATTGCCAAAGGTTCACAGGGTGTAGCTGTTATTGCATTGGTAGATGACTATAAATTGTGTATAAGTGTGTAAATTGCCAAATTTTCGCAGGGTAGCTATTGCACTTACCAACTTCTGGCACTAAGCAGTCGATATGCTCTCTTTGTGGGTCATCTATTAGGAAAATATACGTCAACCACTTCTTGAATCCTATAATTCCAAGGTCACCATTTATAGAGGGGTTAAAATTCAAAGTTGCACAAATTTGTTTAAACCAATTCCAAAATATTCCTCTGGTAATAATATTCGATTTGTTATCATGGTTATAACAATTTAAAACTGGAATAGTTTGCAATATCTGAGATGCTTTGTTACCAAGGTAACATATGGAAATAGGCCAATACCTAATCACTCCTATTGGTTTTGACCTATTTTGCTGTATTTCCTAGGTGACCAAATGTCCTAGATACTAGTAGTTCAAACTAATCGTTTTCTTGATTACTATTACTAGACGAAACATTTGAGACCATTTTCTACAAAATCGGAGAAAACGTTCTGTTTTGATCTTAGATTATTGATAACCCAGCAAACGCAAAACGTTTTCGACATCATTCGCAAAAGGTTATAAAAGGTTGTCAGAAAACGTTTAAATGTCGGGTTATATAAAGGGTACTAAGTATATTAAGAGTATAAAACGTTTTCATAACCTTAAAAAACATTTTTTGATAATCTACTGCTCAGGAAACAAAAATGTTTTACAGAAAACGTTTAAATGTCGGGTTATATAAAGGGTATAAAAACGTTTTAATAACATTCCAAAAACATTCTTGAAAACTTGATACAAAACATTCTAAACAAACTACTGAACGTTCGCTTGGTTCAACTTCAGTCAGAAATAGGCTAGGTACAATTGCAGACAAGATGCTCACTTAATCACCATCAGGTGAAGAATGAAGAAAAAATCGAATTCTTAAGGGTATACGCGGTATTGATGGTCGAAGCAGCAGAAAAAAAGAAGTTCACAGCATCTTGCAAATGGTAGTGAGCTTTACCAAAAATTGCATTGCTCAATTCATAGCGAGCGTGTAGAAGAATTCAAATATCACAGAAATACTTTTGTAGGTCCTGTGGTTCTTGAGTTATATTGTAAAGAGGGCTGGAACAACAGGACTTTTGTAAAACGTACATAACTCATTAACAACAATAAATTAAGCAAGTTTTCAAAGTATATGATTTGTAGAATGAACTTTTGCAAAACACCAAAGTGTTATTTTTCAATAATATATTGATTCAGATAATGAAAATATTTTTTTTTTTGGCTGCTTCGACCAACAATACCTCGTATACCCTTAATTACTAATTTGACTAATGCTCATTATCAAACGCTTTCTCCTTGCCTTTTGAATTGGATCATGCGTAGCAGTATCATATCGGAGCAAGGTGAGAAGTTACGAGTGTCGTATCGTGGTGTTATTTATTAGATTCTATCCTTTGTCATTGAAATAAAAACATCTTTATAGCTGATCTGTATGATTTCGAGTCGCATTGAGTAAATAAGCAAGAAACGGGACAAATTTATTAATTTAGTAGTATTAGGTAATGAAAGACACAGGAAAGCGATGTTATTATGATGGTAGACTAATAATGGTCGAGTTTTGGGTTAAATCCGGAAGCGTTTGCATTTGAAGATATGTCTTATGTTCTTATATGTGACCCGTTACAGCGAAAGGTACCTTATGTCGGCTGCTACAAGTGTCTCTTTTTCCCCAATGTTGGCAGAAAATATCAAACAATAATGACAATCTGAAGTGGCGGTCATTTCAAATCATCTACAAGTCAACGAGGTTCAGGAATGTCGCTCTCATTGTTAGTGGGTGGCTACATACCTATACAAATACAATACAATGCTTTTGTAACCCACCACTCACGCCACTTGAACAGGGATTAGCCATATCAAATAAAGACTAGAGCTGTATAACAAACAGTTCTATAGACAGGTACAAGCTTATTATCCTCTACAACAATAGGATTAATGATTGGTTTAGAATGCATTTGTTACTAGCAAAATAAGGCATATGTAGCTCCCGACTTAAGGTACCTTTTGCTGTAACGGGTCACATATGGACCAAACTAAACTATGCGGACCTGATCAGTGGATTAGTAAAATTATTTAGTGATTTGTCACGGCTCATAGCTGTATGACTTGTTGATATCTGTTTATATTTGTCAAAAACAGAGCGAAACATGTGAAATATGAAATCTGTGGCTATATTTCAAAAACAGAGTGGAATATAAAATCTGCTGCTATATTTAAAAACAGAGCGAAAAACAGAGCAGAAAGTGAATTATGTGGCTCCACCGTTAGAGGGCAGCATCCTCTCTGTTTACCGCTCTGTTTAAAAACAGAGCAGATTTCTCTGTGGTTATATTTCAAAAACAGAGCGAAAAACAGAGCAGAATGTGAAATATGTAATCTGTTGCTATATTTCAAAAATAGAGCAAAAAACAGAGTGGAATATGAAATCTGGTGGTATATTTCAAAAACAGAGCGAAAAACAGAGCAGAAAGTGAAATGCGGGCTCTATTTCAAAAACAGAGCGAAAATCTGAGTGGAATTGCAGATGTGAAATATGTGGCTATATTTCAAAAATAGAGCGAAAAACAGAGCAGAATGTGAAATATGTAGCTCCATCGTTAGAGGGCAGCATCCTCTCTGTTTACCGCTCTGTTTGAAAACAGAGCAGATTTTTCTTATCCTAAATCGTGCCATAGATGGTTATCCAGGTCTAGAATTGACTATTATAATGATTTTGTTAGAAAAATCAATAAATGATCGCATCAAACAACCGTGAAAAAGAAGTTGAAAAGTTATGGTAAGTGAACTACATAAAACCTCTATTAAATGTTTGACTTGACGGGTTATGTTCTCATTATGTTCATTGATTGAATGATTGAATATTCCCAAGAGAATTTAAATAAGAATTTGATGTTTTTGTATTTCCTAGTAAAATATGTAATTCTCAAAGTAAATATATAATTCTCAAAGTCCTTTATACCATAGTTCAATTATAATAGTTATTATGCATCTCAATAATTGCAATAGTCAGTCTTCAGCACCTGTTTTTATAAGTGGGATTGATAATACTACTTTATTTAACACATTTTACGTACTACCGAATAGTTAATGTAAACGAAACAACTAAGGATTTGTAGTAAAAAAAAACCATTTGTAATCATTCATTATCTAGATCCTCCTACAACGTAGTTAATACGTAATTATGGCACCGCAAAAGAGATACAGGAAGAAACAAATATATATAGCTGCTTGAAGTAAGATACTTTATTTATTCAACTTTAACAATCAGAATGCTGGTATGCTAAACATGTGCAAATGGCAGCTGCGTTGCGATGCGGTCTCCTAGCGTACACAAGAAAATGTATACCCTTGAGGAATATTTTTATATTCTTGACAAAAATGACAGTAAGACGATTCAATTTATTTCACTGGACAGGAGATTTAAACTTTAATATTTCATAATTTTTTGTTCACCATACATCGTAATGTATTGACATATAAAAGAACTATGCTCTTTGGGAGATTGATCATCACGTAATTTAAATGTTCATACATGTAGTGAAACTATTGTGGGATGAAAAAGATGTTGTCTTTTTTACATAATAGTATAATTGAAAGAACCACATTTCCTTTTTTGTCTACATCTGGGGTCTACATAATGCATCCAATCTGTCTGTTACTTGAACTTTCGTTTACGTTTGCGTTTGATATGGTTGGTCATTAAAACAAAAATATTTGATATGGCTACAATTACTGATCTTTCAAATCTGATCTTTCATTCTATTCGCTGGTGAAGTGACGTAATAAATCAACAGAAGAACTATCGGTCTTCTTGTAATGTTGAGTGGCAATGACTAAATTGGACATTCCTCATCTTTATCTTAATTTTGTTGTTGAAAGAGATTCAGTCATGTTTCACCTTTGTTCTTCAAAGTTCTTTACAATTTAAACGATTTTATTTATAATGGTATTAACCTTATAACTCTGTATGTGATGTGACCGACTGTGAAAGTTCCCAAATCTATCCCTTGGTCTGCCACTAGAGATCGTTTCTCGGGAGGTATTTAAAACAACTATCATAATGACAGCTCTTCGGCACTACCTAGTAATTATTGATAAATGGCAAGAAGCAAGCAATCAACTGAATTACATTTGAGAAAGTTACATCATAATCCCGCTTTATCTCCTCTCTACAATTAGCCATCATAGTAATCTTTTATACTTTTCTGCCATCTTCTCATAATTATGTTTTTTTCTGGATAACGGTTTGAATTATTATTTCAAATTTTTGGTAACATTTTATTGATAGACAATAAAGGTCATATAAATCGTGATTAGTAAATAATAAAATAAAATAAATTTTGGATTTATAAAGCGCCTTTCTCCAGATCTTAGAGGACTCAAAGCGCTGTAATTTCGCTGCAATGGTGAATCATCACAATCAGATCGCATCAACTAGGTTGCTGCCGAACGGCGCACACCTATCCGCATTTAGATTGTAACATCCACCAATTATCTGTGCAGCTCCCCAAATTCCATTGGGTGAAGGAAGTTTTGATAACCAAACAACTAATCACCGATTTTTGCGATACAGTAGGAAACCGGAGATCCCGGAGAAAACCTGCGAGAGCGAGCATGGAATCGGGATAAACGAAGTGCACATGAGCCCTTGGGCCGCGCCGGGGCTTGAACCCGGGACCTGAGTGGTGCAAAGCGAGGGAATTACCGCTGCGCTAACTCGCCCTCCCGTGGTGGCAACAATATGAAATTTCCTTGTAATACAGAATGATGCCCTTTAAATATCATAAGTAGTCCTTCATGAAAACAAAGTAGATCTATACAACATTACAAGACACCCTACGTGTGCCTGTAGTTATACTACATAGCATAGTAAAGTGTGTTGTTTACTCTTTACTTTTCATTTGACGAAAGTAAGTGGTTCTCTGTCATATATTTGATTACTTTTTGGTTGATAGCCACAGACAAATATGAGGCAAGTAATTTAATGCCATTTAATTACATTAGACTTGCGATGATAACGCTAAAAGGTTTATTTTACTCAAATTCTGAGTTGTATAGGATTCTTAATGCACATTTTCTGGATCAATTTTTGTGATCAGACTGGGATTCAAATTCTGTTCAGATTGCAGGGGAAAATACACACAGATTACAAGCATGGCAGCATCATCAAACTGGAGATTGAGATCTTGGAGACGTTGTCTATGCATAATTAGAAAAAGAGATTACGAAGCGCTCTGACTTTTCATGATTAAGTTTATTTTACACCATCCATTAATGTCTATAATGACACATTGTGAATGTGAATATTTGCACAAACTGCATCTCCAGGAATAAGTGTGTCAACTTGAGTATTGTATGTCATCAAATACAAGGCAGTAATAGATGAACTTTACTTGTAGAACATAAAGCGGTCCACGTGGCTATTCATTTGCTTCTTCTGCTTTATACTGTTACATGTTATATCTAAATGTATTTATATTTCAAATGGCGCGTAGCTTCGGGTAGAATTTTACCAGTTGAAAGACGGGTTATGTGATCGTTTCTTCCATTGTCCAATACACTTCCTCGGTCAGAGGCCTACATCGGAGACCTGTCGTGGATAAACAACTTGAGACAACAACTCTGAAGTGACCTCTTTTAAGATGAAGATATATTAGGACAACGACCTTTTCGTCCGAAAGCAAATACCACACTTACTTAAGAGTACTGTAATGTCGTAATTTCAAATACATTGAATTCTAAACCAACTCGCATGCGGTTCCCATGTTTCGAGATGGACTGATAAGATACGAACGTTTCTTTTGTTGTTTTTCTATCCTTCTCCTTCTTTTCTTCTTCTACTCCTTCTATTTCTTCTTTATCTCCACCTTCGACTGTTTTTTATTCCTGTGTATTTCAATCGATTCTTTTTCAACGGCTCTTTTCATCACGTGTAAAAGCGTGATTACAGTTTAAAGTCTCTTTTGAGAGATGTGAGATGAAACCGATATTTGAAATTAAAGTTAACCTTAGGTTATTGATAACGTAGCTCAGCATCTATCACAACAAACAACTTGCTTCGAATAGAAGCAAAAACAGGCCCAAACAAGTCTTACAATATAGGGATCAAAGACGAAAAAGGTGTTTGCGAAAGAAAGTGGCATAGATTTTTATCGTTCATTGTGCATTTTCACAATGTTGCGTCATATTGAAAAAAAAAAAAAAAAAAAAAACCAATGCGTCACTGAAGTGTGCTTGGTTCAACAACAGTTACTACATTATATATAGGCCAGATATAATTGCAGACAGGATGCTCATTTAATCATCTTCAGGCCAATGAAGAAAAAGGGATACAATTCAGATTCTTAATTTGATTTTTAAATTATTTATCTTTTATTATGGGTTTTCACAATGCTGCGCCTTATTTTGGAAAACAATGCGTCACTGAACGTTCGCTTGGTTCAACTTCAATCAGAAATATGCTAGGTACAATAATTGCAGACAGGACTTAATCACCATCAGGACAAGAATGACGAAAAAATCAAATTCCTAATTACTAATTTAACTAATGCTCGTTCAGGACGCTTTTCCCTTACCTTTTGAATTGGATCATGCGAGCAGTATGGTATCGGAGCAAGATGAGAAGTTACGATGTGTCATGTCGTTGTGTTATTTGTTAGATCCTATGTTATTGAAATAAAAACATCTTTATAGCTGATCTGAGTGATTCGAGTCACATTGAGTAAATAAGCAAGAAAATGAAAACAGGACAAATTTGTTAATTTAGTATTGTTAGGCAATGGAAAGACACAGGAAAGTTATGTTAATTGTACATTATTTGCCAAATAAAAATGCTTTATCAATTAAATATTACGGAATCTTATTATATTCTAATGGTTATTTGACGCATGGAGCACTGTTGGCTCACCTTGGGTGCTTTTCTTTAGTAGCTCAAAGTGTGTCAACATTTTACGTGAGAATAATTGTTGGTCATGCTTTCAGCTTCCAAGACAATACATTTTCATTACTTTTTTAGAGTCGTACATACTGCCAAGAGAGGTCGCTGGTGATCAAAATGATGTACCAGCAATTCGGCAATTGACTATTGCTTTGTGGCGGAGATACAAGGAATGTACTGTCAAAGGTGGTGCAAGTCCTGTTGGCATTTCTTATTCCATGAATATCATAACGACTCGCGTTTTCAAATATGCATGTTTTATCCCGTATGTTGTACTTGCATCCAGGAGTATCAAAAGACCAAGCAGGGATGTTGAAGACATTTGTAAACAATGGCAGATAAGAATGTCGCCTGCAGGATTGTGTAAAAATATTTAAATTTCTGAGCAAAAACAGGGAGAATAATTTTGTGAAAATATTTGCCAGTGTTTGTAAACAGAGACATTATGTAAATAGAGACAAGGAGGATTTATGAAAACGATTTGTACACAGAAGAATGCAGGAGGATTTGAGAAGACAATTTAAACAGAGAGGATTGACGAAAACCTTTCGTAAACAAAAAGGATACTAAGTGCATTTGGAGAACATTTGCAAACATAGAAAGGGAGAGGGAAATGTCTAAAGACGTGAAATTTTATATTTGATGAAACAAGATTTAACATAGGGGGTTTAAAGGGGATTCGTATTTGCAAACACAGACAGGGAATATAAAGACGGTACGAGGAGACAAAGCGGGATAGAGGGATGTATAAAATAATTTTAATTGGAAAACAGAGAGAGAATTTGTGAAGAAAGTAAATGACATAAATGATAACAACAACTTCGGAATTTTAGGGGGTTAAGGGGATTTGTAAAATACCAGAAGCACAGAGAGGGAGAAAATTTGTAAAGACGTGATAATTTTTGTTATAAACGATAAACAAAACAGTGTAAAGGGATTTGTAAAATCATTTGCAAATACAGACAAGGAGAAAAGTTGTAAAGACGGCAAATGTTACAATTAATAAGAGAAGATTTCACACAAAAACGGATTTGTGATTTGTGAAAACATTTGATAACACAGAGAGTGAGAAAAGATTTAGTAAAAAAGGATAAAAGTATTTATGAAAACATTTGTTAACACAGGCAGGGAAAGAAGATTTAATACAAAACGGATAAAAGTATCGTATTGTGGTTTGTGAAAACATTTGTTAACACAGACGGGGAGACAATTTACGAAGACCGTAACTTTTATAAAATACGACTAGATTTAAAATAAAATAGGGTTAAGTGATGTTGAAGTAAATTTAAACTGGTCACACAACTACGAAAAAAAGATTTTGGTCATGTGACTTAGATATAATATAATAATAATAATAATAAGGCGTTTCATATAGCGCCCAATGCCAAAAAGGCCTCTAGGCGCTTTACATAAATACAAAATAAAATCGATACGCAAGGAAAATTTACAAAGATAAATCTTTAAAAAAAAGTACAATAAAAGAGTGACCTGCACCCAAAAGTCTTAAGTACACATAAAAAAGCAAAGCAGTTATAATAACAAGAAACACTTTAAACCATGGGAAAATCCCGGTAACGAAATATCATAAAAACACATCAGACCAAATAATCAGCAGATATTGCAACGAGTGAGATGCGGACCGCGCAGAAAAAAAAACAAGCAAACAACGAAAAAGGAACGAGCAAACAGAAATTAATCTGATGGTCGGCATCTCACTCAATATAATCAAAGATAAATAACTTGGCAAGTGGCATAAACAAACTACACAATTGGATTATTAAAGAGATGAGTTTTCAAGTGTTTTTTGAAGATGGCAAGAGACGTGGCTTTCCTGATGGACTGTGGTAAGCCATTCCAAAGCTTGGGTGCAGAAGTGGAGAAAGCCCGCTCACCATAGTAAGATGTTGCAATACGACGAGGCGGGTCCAGAAGAAATTGAGTAGCAGAACGAAGCGAGCGAGTTGGTTGATATGTAGTAAGAAGATCGGCAAGATATGGTGGAGCAAGTCCGTGAAGGGATTTGTAGGTGAGCATGAGGATCTTGAATGCAATACGATCCCTTATTGGTAGCCAGTGAAGCTCACTTCGTCGCAGATCGTTAATATCAACGCGATATCCTTTAACTCCTAAAACGAGTCTTACGGCACTGTTTTGCACTCTCTGAAGTTTTGAAATAACAGTACCAGGAAGACCGTATAATAAGCCATTATTCGAGTCCAGCCTTGATGTTACGAGCGCATGGACCAATCTCTCTGCCGTAGAGCGGTCAATATACTTGCGAATACTGCCTATCTTCGCTATTGCAAAAGAGGCAGACTGGCATACTTTGGTTACATGCGATGATAGAGTCATGTATTTGTCCATGATGACACCAAGGTTGCGCGCCTCGTAAGATAGTTCGACTTCTGAGATGCCGACACTGATGGAAGATATCGGATTCGGCTCATGCTTAAAACGCGAAGAGAAATGTATGACCTCCGTCTTCGTATCATTGAGAAGCAGTTTATTTGCAGCAGTCCACTCTTTTACACCGCGAATGCAATCCTCGAGGCGCTGAAGTGCACTATCGCGATTCTTTGAGTCTAAGACCAGATACAACTGAGTATCGTCGGCATATATCATGCTTTCTACGCCATAGGACTCGATGAGATCTTCAAGAGGAGCGGAGTAGATGGTGAACAAGAATGGACCGGCAACCGATCCCTGAGGAACGGAGCAGTTCATAATGTGCGTCCTAGATATGCTCTCGCCAATAACAACGGCTTGCCGACGTTCACACAGATAACTGTTGCACCACTTCAGCGCGTCGTCACACACATAACGATCTCTCAGCCGCTGAAGTAAAACTTGATGGTCAACAGTATCAAAGGCGGCTGAGAGATCAAGCAGAACCAACACAACATCAGAACGTTGGTCCACGGCGCGTAAGATGTCATTTTGGACTCTGACGAGGGCAGTTTCAGTGCTGAAATGTTTCCTATAAGCAGATTGTTTTTACCATACAGTCCATTCTCAAACAGAAAATCTTGGAGCTGTGAAGAAGCCGCTTTCTCAACTACTTTTGAGACAAATTTTAAGTTCGAAATGGGCCTGTAGTTGTTCAGAGTATTCTCATCCAGTCCAGACTTCTTTATTAGGGGAGTGACAAGTGAGGTCCTATATGATGAAGGAAAAGTGCCAGATAATAACGAGTAATTAACGATCCGAGTGATTAACGGCAGGAGCACATCAAGGCAGTCTTTGAGTAACCAAGTAGGTATTGAGTCCAACGAGCAAGATGATGATGTTGATTCCATGATGAAACGACGGATTGTATCATCTGTGACCTCAGCGAACTTGCTGAAGGTTGTGGATGTGGAAAACACCTTATCCGAAACTATCGTAGGAATCGATGGAATGTTGTCCAGTTTATCACGGACCTTTTTAATCTTGCTCTCAAAGAAGTCTGCAAACTCATTTGCAAGTTCCTCGGTATTGTCATGAGAAGGGAGAGTCTTCTTGGAGCTGGCAGAACACATCTTGTCCACAACTTTAAAAAGCTGTTTCTGATCACAATCCTTGAATTGAGACGTGTGATAGTGTGACTTAGCAGATTCAAGTTTCTGAGAGTACTCCTTGCACTGATCTTTGTACACTTGCTTGTGGACTTCAAGTCCTGACTTCAGAATTGTCGCTCACATCTACGACGTTCGCGTTTTGCTGCGCGGATGGAATTGTCATACCAGGGTGCATGAGGTCTTAAAGTTACACATCTGGATACCACGGGTGCGTGCAGATTCAACAAGTCGCCCAAGACATTATCAAACTGAGCGCTTAATGTTTCCACATCTTCAGCTGGATCACTGATTAGACTGGACTTTGTTATGTCCATCTTGAAGGAGTTCACGTCAATATCATGTGATTTACGAAAGCTGAAGCGATGTTTCGTAGCAGGTGGGCGAGAAATGGCGACCGTACATAAGATAGCAGCGTGGTCTGATGGAAGGCTTCTATCAATGACAATGTTGGATACAACGGAATCGGACATTCGCGTGATGATCAAATCTAGCGTATGGCCTTTACGATGTGTAGATCCATTGACATGTTGGTCTAGTGAAGCAGAGTCAAAAAGGTCTTGCATGATTTTTGCATCTGGGTCATCGCAATTGTCCATATGGAAATTAAAATCACCGGCGACGACAATGGGAACTTGAAGCGATGTAAACATCTCCACTAGGTTGGAAAACTCATTGAAGAATACCTTAGCAGTCAACTTGTTCTTCTTTGATGGCGGAGGTCTGTATAGAGTCAGCAACCTGACAGATGAGGATTTGGACGAGATCGTGATGTCCATATACTCAAACGACACAAAAGTAGAAGGCGTGTTGATAACAATGTCAAAACCTTTGCGAACTAGAACTGCGACGCCACCTCCTCTTCTTCCACGCGGCACATGATGGAAAGTATAATCCGGGAGGAAGTTTCTCAAATCAGACAATAGTCGATTGTCTCTATCATCGCCAGTTAACCAGCTTTCAGTTATTGCAACGATATCCAGCTGACGAGATATCACAAAGTCAATGAAAGTCGATGACTTTGCTCTCCCTCTTATGGATCGGGCATTCCATAGTGCAAAGTTTGCTGAAGGGCTGCATGGGTTTGATTTTTAATATAAATTAAGTTCGGATTTTTGTGGTGGCACTCCTTGACTTGAAAAGCTGTTGGGTCGAAACCCGATTTGTCACTCTTGAACGGATTATCCGTTTTAATCGCTTTCCACTTCGACGCCCGCGTTTAGTTCTTTTCGCGATATTCAAGTTCTTAAGTTCTTTCCACTTTGCAGGCGTGAAAGGCCGTGTCTCAAAAGTGTTTATCACACCTTTTCGAAGAGATAGCAAGGTGTCCTTCGTATAGCTCAGACGACACATAATGAAAAAATACTAAGTACGAAAAACATAACTGCAGAATTCAACAGTACGTTTATCATGAAACACTAACGTTGATCGACGAAACACAAGTATCAGACGGAAAACTTATAACATAAAGTCAGCAAACAGTGTCAATATCTTATTAATGTACTCACAGATCCATAAAACGATAGATTATGTCCACAAATAAGTAAAATATGTGAAAATTGTTCACAAAAAGTCTAAGCGAAAATGACAGTGCAGCTTTATTGTAGAGCGCCACCAATATCTTGTCAGAGTCACATGACAGGGTGACAGGTTGGTAGACGGCTGATAGGTGGTGGCGGCCCCTGTCCTTATTGAGATCCGGGTTGTGTGTTATCCAGGTCTAGAATTGACTATTATAATGATTTTGTTAGAAAAATCAATAAATGATCGCATCAAACAACCGTGAAAAAGAAGTTAAAAAGTTATGGTAAGTGAACTACATAAAACCTCTATTAAATGTTTGACTTGACGGGTTATGTTCTTATTATGTTCATTGATTGAATGATTGAATATTCCCAAGAGAATTTAAATAAGAATTTGATGTTTTTGTATTTCCTAGTAAAATATGTAATTCTCAAAGTAAATATATAATTATCAAAGTCCTTTATACCACAGTTCAATTATAATAGTTATTATGCATCTCAATAATTGCAATAGTCAGTCTTCAGCACCTGTTTTTATAAGTGGGATTGATAATACTACTTTATTTAACACATTTTACGTACTACCGAATAGTTAATTTAAACGAAACAACTAAGGATTTGTAGTAAAAAAAAACCATTTGTAATCATTCATTATCTAGATCCTCCTACAACGTAGTTAATACGTAATTATGGCACCGCAAAAGAGATACAGGAAGAAACAAATATATATAGCTGCTTGAAGTAAGATACTTTATTTATTCAACTTTAACAATCAGAATGCTGGTATGCTAAACATGTGCAAATGGCAGCTGCGTTGCGATGCGGTCTCCTAGCGTACACAAGAAAATGTATACCCTTGAGGAATATTTTTATATTCTTGACAAAAATGACAGTAAGACGATTAAATTTATTTCACTGGACAGGAGATTTAAACTTTAATATTTCATAATTTTTTGTTCACCATACATCGTAATGTATTGACATATAAAAGAACTATGCTCTTTGGGAGATTGATCATCACGTAATTTAAATGTTCATAGTGAAACTATTGTGGGATGAAAAAGATGTTGTCTTTTTTACATAACAGTATAATTGAAAGAACCACATTTCCTTTTTTGTCTACATCTGGGGTCTACATAATGCATCCAATCTGTCTGTTACTTGAACTTTCGTTTACGTTAGCGTTTGATATGGTTGGTCATTAAAACAAAAATATTTGATATGGCTACAATTACTGATCTTTCAAATCTGATCTTTCATTCTATTCGCTGGTGAAGTGACGTAATAAATCAACAGAAGAACTATCGGTCTTCTTGTAATGTTGAGTGGCAATGACTAAATTGGACATTCCTCATCTTTATCTTAATTTTGTTGTTGAAAGAGATTCAGTCATGTTTCACCTTTGTTCTTCAAAGTTCTTTACAATTTAAACGATTTTATTTATAATGGTATTAACCTTATAACTCTGTATGTGATGTGACCGACTGTGAAAGTTCCCAAATCTATCCCTTGGTCTGCCACTAGAGATCGTTTCTCGGGAGGTATTTAAAACAACTATCTTAATGACAGCTCTTCGGCACTACCTAGTAATTATTGATAAATGGCAAGAAGCAAGCAATCAACTGAATTACATTTGAGAAAGTTACATCATAATCCCGCTGTTAAATATAACCTAAATAATCCCGCTTTATCTCCTGTCTACAATTAGCCATCATAGTAATCTTTTATACTTTTCTGCCATCTTCTCATAATTATGTTTTTTCTGGATGACGGTTTGAATTATTATTTCAAATTTTTGGTAACATTTTATTGATAGACAATAAAGGTCATATAAATCGTGATTAGTAAATAATAAAATAAAATAAATTTTGGATTTATAAAGCGCCTTCTCCAGATCTTAGAGGACTCAAAGCGCTGTAATTTCGCTGCAATGGTGAATCATCACAATCAGATCGCATCAACTAGGTTGCTGCCGAACGGCGCACACCTATCCGCATTTAGATTGTAACATCCACCAATTATCTGTGCAGCTCCCCAAATTCCATTGGGTGAAGGAAGTTTTTGATAACCAAACAACTAATCACCGATTCAGGAGGAAACCGGAGATCCCGGAGAAAACCTGCGAGAGCGAGCATGGAATCGGGATAAACCAAGTGCACATGAGCCCTTGGGCCGCGCCGGGGCTTGAACCCGGGACCTGAGTGGTGCAAAGCGAGGGAATTACCGCTGCGCTAACTCGCCCTCCCGTGGTGGCAACAATATGAAATTTCCTTGTAATGCAGAATGATGCCCTTTAAATATCATAAGTAGTCCTTCATGAAAACAAAGTAGATCTATACAACATTACAAGACACCCTACGTGTGCCTGTAGTTATACTACATAGCATAGTAAAGTGTGATGTTTACTCTTTACTTTTCATTTGACGAAAGTAAGTGGTTCTCTGTCATATATTTGATTACTTTTTGGTTGATAGCCACAGACAAATATGAGGCAAGTAATTTAATGCCATTTAATTACATTAGACTTGCGATGATAACGCTAAAAGGTTTATTTTACTCAAATTCTGAGTTGTATAGGATTCTTAATGCACATTTTCTGGATCAATTTTTGTGATCCGACTGGGATTCAAATTCTGTTCAGATTGCAGGTGAAAATACACACAGATTACAAGCATGGCAGCATCATCAAACTGGAGATTGAGATCTTGGAGACGTTGTCTATGCATAATTAGGAAAACAGATTACGAAGCGCTCTGACTTTTCATTTTTTTTTTAATATTTGTTATCTTACAGCAAACATGCAACTTTATTTATCATCTTGCTGTACAATACCGACTGCTCAGTGCAAGACGTGGGTAGTGCAATAGCTGCCCTGTGAACGTTTGGCAATTTACACACAGTATATTGTACACATAGTATATTGTACACATGGCAGCTATAATAGCTGTCATATATATATAGCACTTACCCACTTCTGGCACTGAGAAGTACAATAACGATTTATTTGATAATACAAAAATATTGGGTATTTAATATTGAAATAATTATATCCAGCTTTCTGGACCACATTCACAGCCCTATTGGCACCAAGCAAACGAAATTTGTGAGAACGGCATCTTGAATCACAGGTCAGAGCAAACAATTTCAACAACATTAAGTTAAAAACATTTTTATGATTAGGTTTATTTTACACCATCCATTAATGTCTATAATGACACATTGTGAATGTGAATATTTGCACAAACTGCATCTCCAGGAATAAGTGTGTCAACTTGAGTATTGTATGTCATCAAATACAAGGCAGTAATAGATGAACTTTACTTGTAGAACATAAAGCGGTCCACGTGGCTATTCATTTGCTTCTCCTGCTTATACATGTTATATCTAAATGTATTTATGTTTCAAATGGCGCGTAGCTTCTGGTAGAATTTTACCAGTTGAAAGACGGGTCATGTGATCGTTTCTTCCATTATCCAATACACTTCCTCGGTCAGAGGCCTACATCGGAGACCTGTCATGGATAAACAACTTGAGACAACAACTCTGAAGTGACCTCTTTTAAGATGAAGATATATTAGGACAACGACCTTTTCGTCCGAAAGCAAATACCACACTTACTTAAGAGTACTATGTCGTAATTTCAAATACATTGAATTATAAACCAACTCGCATGCGGTTCCCATGTTTCGAGATGGACTGATAAGATACGAACGTTTCTGTTGTTGTTTTTCTATCCTTCTCCTTCTTTTCTTCTTCTACTCCTATTTCTTCTTTATCTCCACCTTCGACTGTTTTTTATTCCTGTGTATTTCAATCGATTCTTTTTCAACGGCTCTTTTCATCACGTGTAAAAGCGTGATTACAGTTTAAAGTCTCTTTTGAGAGATGTGAGATGAAACCGATATTTGAAATTAAAGTTAACCTTAGGTTATTGATAACGTAGCTCAGCATCTATCACAACAAACAACTTGCTTCGAATAGAAACAAAAACAGGCACAAACAAGTCTTACAATATAGGGATCAAAGACGAAAAAGGTGTTTGCGAAAGAAAGTGGCATAGATTTTTATCGTTCATTGTGCATTTTCACAATGTTGCGTCATATTGAAAAAAAACAAAAACTAAAAACAACCAATGCGTCACTGAAGTGTGCTTGGTTCAACAACAGTTACTACATTATATATAGGCCAGATATAATTGCAGACAGGATGCTCATTTAATCATCTTCAGGCCAATGAAGAAAAAGGGATACAATTCAGATTCTTAATTAGATTTTTAAATTATTTATCTTTTATTATGGGTTTTCACAATGTTGCGCCTTATTTTGGAAAACAATGCGTCACTGAACGTTCGCTTGGTTCAACTTCAATCAGAAATATGCTAGGTACAATAATTGCAGACAGGACTTAATCACCATCAGGACAAGAATGACGAAAAAATCAACTTCCTAATTACTAATTTAACTAATGCTCATTCAGGACGCTTTTCCCTTGCCTTTTGAATTGGATCATGCGAGCAGTATGGTATCGGAGCAAGATGAGAAGTTGCGATGTGTCATATCGTAGTGTTATTTGTTAGATCCTATGTTATTGAAATAAAAACATCTTTATAGCTGATCTGAGTGATTGGAGTCACATTGAGTAAATAAGCAAGAAAATGAAAACAGGACAAATTTGTTAATTTAGTATTGTTAGGCAATGGAAAGACACAGGAAAGTTATGTTAATTGTACATTATTTGCCAAATAAAAAATGCTTTATCAATTAAATATTACGGAATCTTATTATATTCTAATGGTTATTTGACGCATGGAGCACTGTTGGCTCACCTTGGGTGCTTTTCTTTAGTAGCTCAAAGTGTGTCAACATTTTACGTGAGAATAATTGTTGGTCATGCTTTCAGCTTCCAAGACAATACATTTTCATTACTTTTTTAGAGTCGTACATACTGCCAAGAGAGGTCGCTGGTGATCAAAATGATGTACCAGCAATTCGGCAATTGACTATTGCTTTGTGGCGGAGATACAAGGAATGTACTGTGAAGGTGGTGCAAGTCCTGTTGGCATTTCTTATTCCATGAATATCATAACGACTCGCGTTTTCAAATATGCATGTTTTATCTCCGTATGTTGTACTTGCATCCAGGAGTATCAAAAGACCAAGCAGGGATGTTGAAGACATTTGTAAACAATGGCAGATAAGAATGTCGCCTGCAGGATTGTGTAAAAATATTTAAATTTCTGAGCAAAAACAGGGAGAATAATTTTGTGAAAATATTTGCCAGTGTTTGTAAACAGAGACATTATGTAAATAGAGACAAGGAGGATTTATGAAAACGATTTGTACACAGAAGAATGCAGGAGGATTTGAGAAGACAATTTAAACAGAGAGGATTGACGAAAACCTTTCGTAAACAAAAAGGATACTAAGTGCATTTGGAGAACATTTGCAAACATAGAAAGGGAGAGGGAAATGTCTAAAGACGTGAAATTTTATATTTGATGAAACAAGGTTTTAAAAAGGGGGTTTAAAGGGGATTCGTATTTGTAAACACAGACAGGGAATGTATAGACGGTACGAGGAGACAAAGCGGGATAGAGGGATGTATAAAATAATTTTAATTGGAAAACAGAGAGAGAATTTGTGAAGAAAGTAAATGACATAAATGATAACAACAACTTCGGAATTTTAGGGGGTTAAGGGGATTTGTAAAATACCAGAAGCACAGAGAGGGAGAAAATTTGTAAAGACGTGATAATTTTTGTTATAAACGATAAACAAAACAGTGTATAAAGGGATTTGTAAAATCATTTGCAAATACAGATAAGGAGAAAAGTTGTAAAGACGGCAAATGTTACAATTAATACAATAAGATTTCAAACAAAACGGATTTGTGATTTGTGATCGTTACCTAAAACCAGCAACCCGACGCTCTCGTCATAGCAACGAAAAAAGCTACATCACCCTCAGTGCTCGCCTGGACATCCACAAATACTCATTTTTCCCCAGAACTGTAGTTGAGTGGAATGCCCTTGACAACACTGTTGTAAACGCAACATCATTGAACACTTTTAAGCAGCAACTAAGTCAGTAATCCTCACACCCCCCGCACAAGCCTGGCATCATACTCTAACCGAGTCCAGCCAGTATAACAGCAGAAGCAGAAGCACAAACCCATATCACTTTCTATCAGTGTACAGGCTACTTGGTTGGCATATCATCATACTTGAAACTGTCACTGAAACTAGTTCAGGTTCGGGTTCAGGTAATGGGGCTAGGCTATAAAAAATACATGCCAAAACACGGTTGTTTGGTGGCATTTAAAACGGAGTCATTTTAAAGAAAAGTTGAACAATGATGGCGCTATTTATCTTGTGATATAGTTTGCATATTTACAAGAGGTAGACACTTGTAAAATTATATTAGAACATAGGCCAACAGACTAACAAATGACAATTGAATTTTCAAAAAATCTTTTCATTGTGAAATGTAAGGTATAACTCATATTATTTGGCTAATTTAAATTTGAAATCTTTAAATTGCGCCCTCAATTTTCACACAAATGTTCAGTTTACAGAATTTTAAAAATTGAAAAGACATAAAAAGATGAATAATGTGAAGTAAAAAAAAAAAATGAAAATCTGTGTTAAAAATTGCTACAAAATATATGTGTATATACAGTTTGTTAGAGTGATAGCTGTTGGTATTATTATTCAGGTCTAGAATTGAATATTATAATGTTTTGTCAAACAACCGTGAAAAAGAGCTTAAAAGTTATGGTAAGTGAACTACATAAAACATCTATTAAATGTTTGACATGACTGGTTATGTTCTCATCATGTTAATTGATTGAATGATTGAATATTTCCAATAGAATTTATATCACATGATAAAGAATTTGATGTTTTTGTATTTCCTAGTAAAATATGTAAAAAATTCTCAAAGTAAATATATTCTCAATTCTCAAGTCCTTTATACCACAGGATCCTTCTCTGCGTAGTTTATACGTAATTATATGGCAACGCGAAAGAGATACCGGCAGTAACAAATATAGCTGCTTGAAGTAAGATACTTTATTTCTTCGATGTTAACATCTCTTTCAAGGCCAGTTCTTGATTAATAATATGACAGTATATTTACAAATACCAACAACGCACCACATGTTGTACTTCCTAATAAAACGCAGGTATGTTGCTTTAACAATCAGAATGCTGGTATGTTAAACATGTGCACATGGCAGCTGCGTTGCGATGCAGTCTCCTCGCTTACACAAGACAAAGTATACCCTCGAGGATCATTTTTATATTCATGACAAAAATGAAAGTAAGACGATTCAATTTATTTCACTGGACAGGAGATTTAAAACTTTAATTTTTCATAAAATTTTGTTCACCGTGCATCGCAATGTATTGACTTATAAAATAACTATGCCCTTGGGAGATTGATCATCAAGCAATCCATATGTTCAAGCTGGTAAAACTCCCGAGGAATGAAAATGAGGTTTTATTTTCTTTTGTAGCAGGATAATTGAATGAACCATATTTCCTTCTTTTGTCTACATCCGGGTCTTTATAGTGCATCCACTCTTTCTCTTAAATTTTCGTTTACGTTTGTGTTTGATATGGTTGGTCATTAAAACCAAACATTGGATATGGCTCCAATAACCGATCTTTCAAATATCATACTATTTTGATAGAGGGGCGGATAATTTACATTAGAGAATGAATTTGGTGATTATCTATTTGTTTCCGTGAATTGGAAGACATTCTTTGATGTATTACTGAGCTCAATCATCTGAAATTACTGGAGCGTGAGCCACCCAGGCTGGTGGCTAAGCATAGTATTTTATTAACAGAAGGTTTTCACCCAATTCATTTCCTAATGAGGTTACTGCGTCTGTACAGAGCCGCTGCTTTAATGAATGTTTCTGTTTCTGTTTACTTGGGCTTGGTTGGTGTTTTCAACTACTATGGCTACTTGTACCAAATGATATACATTTTTTCATGCACAATGCGGTAGTTTCCATTCAATACTTGCTCAAAACTGTTGACTGCTTATTGACAATACGTGCTTGAAGGCGGACTGTTCTACTATTTCTCGGTGTACTGCCCATGCATTGATTCTACTTCTGTTACGGTTCTTTCAAGTACCGGTGTCTCTTCGTAGCCACACCAGGCTGATTCAGCAGTGAAATTAGATGAAATGCTGATATCCGCTGCTTCCACGCCTGTTACTCATATGACCCCGTTAGTTCACCCAGACTAAGTCTGAGCTAACCATCCGGCACCACGTGGAGGCGGATTTCATCTGCCCGCGAACATATTGTACTAGTTCTACTGACCTTGTCGGCCACATCCTGGATGAATGTCTCATGTTTTATAGGTTCAGGTCACGTTGACGCTGACGTTGACATATAAATTATTTAGAACGGCATTTCGCAAACTCTCCGGATCATCAGCATTCTGTAAAACTGGACCATCTCATTATCTGATCTTTTAGAAATTCGTCCTGGGTATACTGTCTCTGTTCCATTGCTTTGTCCCTCTGATCCTGTTCTTTGTCTCTTTGTATTCGGAAAATTTCATGCAACAGAATCATTGTGTGGAATTATAAATGGTTAATAGCTGGATTTTTCGACACATTATCTTTGATGCCTTCGAGTGATGTGTTTTACTAACTAAACAGAAAAATTATATTAGAACATAGGCCAACAGACTAACAAATGACAATTGAATTTTCAAAAAATCTTTTCATTGTGAAATGTAAGGTATAACTCATATTATTTGGCTAATTTAAATTTGAAATCTTTAAATTGCGCCCTCAATTTTCACACAAATGTTCAGTTTACAGAATTTTAAAAAATTGAAAAGACATAAAAAGATGAATAATGTGATGTAGAAACGAAAAATGAAAATCTGTGTTAAAAATTGCTACAAAATATATGTGTATATACAGTTTGTTAGAGTGATAGCTGTTGGTATTATTATTCAGGTCTAGAATTGAATATTATAATGTTTTGTCAAACAACCGTGAAAAAGAGCTTAAAAAGTTATGGTAAGTGAACTACATAAAACATCTATTAAATGTTTGACATGACTGGTTATGTTCTCATCATGTTAATTGATTGAATGATTGAATATTTCCAATAGAATTTATATCACATGATAAAGAATTTGATGTTTTGTATTTCCTAGTAAAATATGTAAAAAATTCTCAAAGTAAATATATTCTCAATTCTCAAGTCCTTTATACCACAGGATCCTTCTCTGCGTAGTTTATACGTAATTATATGGCAACGCGAAAGAGATACTGGCAGTAACAAATATAGCTGCTTGAAGTAAGATACTTTATTTCTTCGATGTTAACATCTCTTTCAAGGCCAGTTCTTGATTAATAATATGACAGTATATTTACAAATACCAACAACGCACCACATGTTGTACTTCCTAATAAAACGCAGGTATGTTGCTTTAACAATCAGAATGCTGGTATGTTAAACATGTGCACATGGCAGCTGCGTTGCGATGCAGTCTCCTCGCTTACACAAGACAAAGTATACCCTCGAGGATCATTTTTATATTCATGACAAAAATGAAAGTAAGACGATTCAATTTATTTCACTGGACAGGAGATTTAAAACTTTAATTTTTCATAAAATTTTGTTCACCGTGCATCGCAATGTATTGACTTATAAAATAAGTATGCCCTTGGGAGATTGATCATCAAGCAATCCATATGTTCAAGCTGGTAAAACTCCCGAGGAATGAAAATGAGGTTTTATTTTCTTTTGTAGCAGGATAATTGAATGAACCATATTTCCTTCTTTTGTCTACATCCGGGTCTTTATAGTGCATCCACTCTTTCTCTTAAATTTTCGTTTACGTTTGTGTTTGATATGGTTGGTCATTAAAACCAAACATTGGATATGGCTCCAATAACCGATCTTTCAAATATCATACTATTTTGATAGAGGGGCGGATAATTTACATTAGAGAATGAATTTGGTGATTATCTATTTGTTTCCGTGAATTGGAAGACATTCTTTGATGTATTACTGAGCTCAATCATCTGAAATTACTGGAGCGTGAGCCACCCAGGCTGGTGGCTAAGCATAGTATTTTATTAACAGAAGGTTTTCACCCAATTCATTTCCTAATGAGGTTACTGCGTCTGTACAGAGCCGCTGCTTTAATGAATGTTTCTGTTTCTGTTTACTTGGGCTTGGTTGGTGTTTTCAACTACTATGGCTACTTGTACCAAATGATATACATTTTTTCATGCACAATGCGGTAGTTTCCATTCAATACTTGCTCAAAACTGTTGACTGCTTATTGACAATACGTGCTTGAAGGCGGACTGTTCTACTATTTCTCGGTGTACTGCCCATGCATTGATTCTACTTCTGTTACGGTTCTTTCAAGTACCGGTGTCTCTTCGTAGCCACACCAGGCTGATTCAGCAGTGAAATTAGATGAAATGCTGATATCCGCTGCTTCCACGCCTGTTACTCATATGACCCCGTTAGTTCACCCAGACTAAGTCTGAGCTAACCATCCGGCACCACGTGGAGGCGGATTTCATCTGCCCGCGAACATATTGTACTAGTTCTACTGACCTTGTCGGCCACATCCTGGATGAATGTCTCATATTTTATAGGTTCAGGTCACGTTGACGCTGACGTTGACATATAAATTATTTAGAACGGCATTTCGCAAACTCTCCGGATCATCAGCATTCTGTAAAACTGGACCATCTCATTATCTGATCTTTTAGAAATTCGTCCTGGGTATACTGTCTCTGTTCCATTGCTTTGTCCCTCTGATCCTGTTCTTTGTCTCTTTGTATTCGGAAAATTTCATGCAACAGAATCATTGTGTGGAATTATAAATGGTTAATAGCTGGATTTTTCGACACATTATCTTTGATGCCTTCGAGTGATGTGTTTTACTAACTAAACAGAAAGATTATGTTACCGTCTTGTGTCAACCGAGGCCAATAGCCAACTGGAACTGGGGGTGTAATGTTACATCGATTGTAGCCGATAAACATAAACAAATACATTATACATTATTATGCCTTAACTTGCAATTATTGTATATAGATAAAAGGTTAATGTAGTGGTCTTCTCACTCGCTTCTGACCACTACGGCCCGGGTTCATCATTCCTTGCGTTGCACATGTGAATTTGATTGCTGATCCATGGCATCCTCGTAGCTTTTTCTCCAGGTACTCCTGTTTTCCTCCTGCTTCTAAAATTGGATCTCTTCCCATATCCATGTCAAGTCATATTCTGTTGGCATCTCTTTAATTTAGTAGCCTTTGAGCACTTTTGGCTTTGCCTGACTTCGACCGAATATTATTAATAAATAAAAAGATCAAAGATTACCACAATTTGTTCTATTCTATCTGTAGAAGTGGATTCTGCCAGTACTGAATAGTTTGGTGCAACACCTACATTCCTGAATCGGCTCCGTCCAAACCAGAGATAAGCGAATCATTGGATTACCAGAGGGTGAGTTTCTGGACCTCCGTCTTCCGCTATTTCATCAACGGAGGGCAGTTCAAACAGCCACTCTTTTACACCGCATGTTTTACCAGGAAGGCCCTGAGCTACTTTGTCAGGTAACACCACATGTTCTAACCCCAGATCCCAGGTTCCGAAGATATGTAGATCCCATACCTTGCGGTGGAGATACCGAGATCTTCTGCAATCAATATGTTAGCTTCTTCTTGTTAATGCTTAGAATACATGATTTAAAACAATGATAAAACACTGACCCACTTTTAGCCAGCATCCTGCGCCGATATAAACTTTTGTTTAGCTTTTATGGGTTGAATTGGGCATGGAATTGGACACAAAATTCAGGGTGCTACACCAGTATGTAGTTGTGAACGGAGTTGGCAATGAAACCGAGCATCATAATAAGAATGCCGAAAAATTAACATATTTTTGACCACTCGTGCCAAAGAATTCAATATGTATATATTTCACACATCCTCACCTCTCAGTCTATCTAATGTAATAACTAATACGCCACCTCAATATGGATTGATGTAAGGCCCATCTCACTTCACAACTCGGTGCAATCTGACAAAAGATGGCTTTTCGCATCACAGATGTCCCACCACATTCAACCGCTGGTCCATCGCCGAGCAGTAGGAACGTCTGTGGAAATTCCCAGATCTTTCCCTTGCTCTACAAGATATCATTTCACGACTTTCAGCTGGCATTTGGAATGCCCTTCTTCAACATTATTGAGTCTAACCAGCATAATTATGCTGATCTTTAAGCGAAGGGTAAACAGTAATAATGACAGCTCTTCAGCACTACCTAGTAATTGATAATTGTTGTAAACGCTTTTATACGTCTCCTTCATCTTCTAATAACGTTTCCGGATGTCGGTTTTATGGATTTCAACTTCGACAGACAATAAAACTCTAAACTTAAATCATGATTAATGACAACAATAGAGGTCCTGCATGCTTTTATCGATTGCCTTCAAACAAAGGATTTGAACCGGCGACCAGGCCGTAATGCAGTCTGTTTAATAATACTGTTGGGTTCTTGTGGTGCAAGTTGTGTATTTTCTGTGGAGCTAGTGTGTATGTTAGAGATATTGACTTGCTTCTATTGAGCATTGAACATTCGGCGGCCATGTTTGCAGCTAACTACGTCACATACAGGACCTCTATATGAAATTTCCTTGTAATGCAGAATGATGCCCTCTATATATTTCATTATTCATAAATGGTCCTTCATGAAAACAAATTAAATCTATACAAACATTACAAGACATCCTAAGTGTGCCTGTAGTATGAACGCCATAGCATAGTAAAGTGTGTTATTTACTCTTTTTGGTTACATTTCATTTGACGAAAGTGGTCCTGTCATTATATTTGATTACTTTTTGGTTGATAGCCACAGCATGAGGCAAGTAATTTAATGCCATTTAATTACATTAGACTTGCGATGATATCGCTAAAAGGTTTTTGTCTCAAATTCTGCGTTGTAGCGTTGTATAGGATTCTCAATGCACATTTTCTAGATCAATTTTTGTGATCAGACTGGGGGCTCAAATTCGGTTCAAATCACACAGGTTAAGAAAGCAGAAAGGCATGGCTGCATCATCAAGCTGGCGATTGAGATCAGATCTTGGAGTCGTTGTGCATGCATAATTAGGAACAGAGATAACGAAGCATTCTGTCTTATCAGGATTAAGTTCAAGTTTATTTTACACCATCGATTGATGTTTATGAGTATGGCATACAATGACTTTGAATATTGCACAAACTGCATCTCAATACTTTACATTTTCTTTCTTTAAATTTATACTAACCACTGTTTTACTAGCACATACAACGCAAATTCCACACGACCACGGTCGCCTTGACTCGCCGGCATTGATGTGATGAACGTGTTGAGAAAAATTGCAACGTGCGGTTTACGTAAATGAAGCTCAAACATGAACATATACAGGTTTTTATTTAAAAAAAATATGGTATTATTTTTCTAAAACATATGCGTCATCATCTTTATAAACTATTGTTACGATAAATTTATGGAAATAATAATGTTTTTAAAATTGAATTGTAAATATTCAGCATATTTCTACTCGCCGATGTATATGTTAACATCTGTACTTCAAGTATACGTTACGCACTAGAAATATACAGAATTTCATGTCATTGTTGAAAAGTGCATTGTATTATACAACAGCGACAAATTTGCAACAACAATACGAAATGTTAGAACTGAACTCCACGGTCTCCACCTAGGCTCTGTAAACATCCAAATACGCATGGGTACAGGTATTAATATTTCTGTTTTCCCACAATTTACTTTGTATATGCATTTTGAAAAGAAAAATATTGAATTAAAAAAAAAATTTTAAAAAGGTCGGAACCAGGGTACACGGTCGGTCGGACGTGGATAAACGAACAATTTTTTGGCCTTTGAAAAACAATGCGTCACTAAAAGTTCGCTAGGTACTACTTTATCAGATGTAGGCGAGGTTAATTGTAGACGAGACGGGATGCTCATTTAATCATCATCAGGTCAAGTATGAAGACAAGGGATATAATTCAGATTCTAATAATGGTCGCTGTTGATCACTAATCACGGGGGGGGGGGGTTGTGCGTTTGGGTTAAATCCATAAGCGTAAGTCCTATGGTTTTATGTGGAACTGATCATAGTTTAGAATACCAATGTATTCCCATCACGTGGACAAATGTATGACCAGCAACATTCTATGCTAGTGAGCACGGGAGATTTCAAGCTAACATAACAATAGTGTAAAAAACAGAATTATGAAAAATATTGAGGGCGTTTTCTTTAGCAAATGTTACAATATGGCTTTAAACAAGTAATATTTTACAACTGCTTTACCCCATGACAGTAGTATCCGTAATCAACAACAATCACCCAATTACACTAAGCTGGGTCAAAAGGTGAGGTAAATTGATTTTAGTCGAATCTAATTCGATTTTGTTCTCTTTGCTGTCATAGATTCCTACAAAATGGACACGATTGTTGAGCCTCGGCGAGTAATTCTATGGTCGGTACCTCGATCATTATCTACTCTGTTTCAGAAATGTTTGAGCTTCATTCCAAAAGTGCAAATTATCAACGAATCATTCACATGCGCTTACCACATGGGCCCAGAAAAGAAACCAGATGATACTCAAATGGTGAGCGACGAAGAAGCAGAGAAATACCAGGCGCAAATGAACGGTACATACAACGAAGAGAAGCTTGACCTCCCACTGGCGTTTGATGCTGACGTATGTACGTATAATTATGTGAAGAGTAAACTGGACGCCGATTATCCTGACAAGCAGCTTGTGTTTTGCAAAGATATGGCGTACACACTTGACGGGAAGTATGGTATGCTACCAGAGGGATATCGACACACCTTTATTATTCGTAACCCATATCGAATGTTTCCATCATATAAGAAGATCTTGGCCTCGACGATGAATTTACTTGGTATGAAAGAATTTCGCATATGTGACATGCCATTAGTGTTTGTTCCTAGAGGCTATGCATATCAGGAGGAATATCAATTATTGCTCTATGTCCAGGAAAAATGTGATGGGTCAGATCCTCCGATTGTCATTGATGCTGATGATTTGTTGTCGAATCCAGCCTCCATTATGCGTCAATACTGCGAGCTGCTCGGTATTCCATTCCAAGAAGAGATGTTAGAATGGCCATCTGGGTTATATGTAATTAAGTCGTGGATAGGATCCAGAGAGTCTTTGGTTGGTAATCTCCTGGAGACCGGTGGTTACTACGATACAGCGCTGAAGAGTACACGATACCATCCGCCGAAAAAGATGCCAAAGCGAGAAGAATTGGCAGAAGATATATTGGTGTGCGTCGATCACAGCATGCCATTTTATGAGAAAATGTATGACTTGCGATTGAAGCCGTAACTGGATACATAATAAATAACAAAAGTATACATTGTGATGTGCCCTGAGTAATTTGGTTTAATTTAATTATTTAACTTTGTTTACAAGCTGAAAGTATTTCATGAGATGGGAAACCCCTTGTATTTTGGAATTCCCCAAATTATTGTAAACAAAGTCAGATCTATGTTTGGAACTTGGAAATCCCCAGTTCAGTATATTGCACCATAGTCAGAAAAAAAAACCAGGAAGTGATGTAATGTGAAAGGTGAATGTATAATTAATCTTGGGAAATCCCAAGATTGCAGCAATGTTGTGAAAATGTGATTGAAGTAATGGTTTATTAATAGATGATGGGTTTTTGCATGAGTACTGATATAAAAAGCTGGAGGTTTGAATTTGGACTTTACAGAATGCCGTGGGAGATTGAGAAACTCCACATGTGTGTGATGGTCTTCGTGCTTCAAAAAAGAAGTACATTTTAACCAGTTTATATAGCCAATAATTGAGCTAATTTTAATACAGCAACGAAGAAGACAACGAGCACACAAAAGTGCTCATCAAAGGATTAAAAGTTCTTCTGTCAAATTGCTGGAGTTTGCTGGGTTTGTGAAGGCCACGCATCTGTCAAAGAACAGCGGAGCTGTGTTAACGAAACCTGTTCCCTGGAAAAAGAGTGATTGGTGAAAGAAACACCATTTTTGGAGAAAGCAGCGCAAAGAGATATATTGCGGAGAGAGCAGCGCAAGAAGATAAGCAATAGAAGAAAGCAGCATCATTTTCGTGTGAGGATTTCATACACAAGGATATTTATAAACGCAAGAGTACACTGGACTTCGCTGGTTTTCGCAGGACAAGTGAATAAGGATATATTACATCAGTCGTCCAGAACATTGCAAGAACTCTAGAATCACCAACAAGAAGACCGCTGGTTAAGTACCGATAGAATAAAACTGATTGTGTGATTTTAGTGTATATTGTTGTTATATGTACCAAGCATACTTTGTTTTCTATTAAAGACTTAGATTATGTTAGCTTAATCAAACAGTGTATTTGTGTTGTGCATTCGTGTGAGTTCGGGTAAAAGGTGATTTTGGCCTTGAGTCAAGTACGACTCGTAACAACATAATAATGCTGTACCGCCTAAAACTGAATATTTAGCAAAGAAAACAACTCTAGGGTCAGAACCCAAGGATTGCATCGTCTAAGGATCTAGTGCGTCCGATTTGAGCGCTGACATATTGGAAAATGTTGCCAATCAATATTCATGAGAGTGTACAATCAACGTCCAGTTTTTTAAATTGGGTGATTTGTGTTTGGAAGGTGTCAATTAATACATCTGACTGTGCGTTTTAATTACGCAATAAACGCATAAAGACTTTGCCATCATCGACATACAAGCAACAGATTTAACATACACTATGTGTGTCACTTATTAGGAAGAATTTGTCACCCAACATTAGCCGTGTGTGAAGTCATATAACTCCTAGGTTAAAATTTACACAGGGGGTCCAACTTGGGCTTTTGTTACGTATTGGGCTCTTACACACGTACACACTTGATTCACTAGCGTCTGGTTAAAGGTATATATTATGTTTTATAAAATGTTAATCAGAAAAGAACATTGTTTGAGATATTGAGAAGAGTAATTAAAAATTTATTTATAGACTTGTCATTATTTTAATTACCTACAGATGCATGAAAGAGCACACCAGGTTCACTAATGTCATTAAGTTTATGGTATTATGTTTAAACAATGCTATATCAGAACGCAAAAATGAATACACTGCAAAAATGCATAAAATGCACACAGGTGCCTACAATTGCACGAAATTAATTTCTGTAAAATGTAATTATAATAAAAAATATATTTGAATATACTTAAAAGTATAGGTTTTCATTTAAAATGCAATCCATTTAATTGAATTATCATTTTTGACAACTCGATGAAAGTACAGAGCTGGTTTTCTAAAGTTAAACGGTATTGTGTTAAAAAATTGTTAATCATGAAAATGAAAAAGTCATGTATTAAATGTTGCATGAAAATGCACGTGTCCCTACTCAGTGGCGGCTCTAGAGGAGTCATGGGGGGGCAAAATTGGATAAAATTGTGCAAACTCGGCCATCGCGTGGCGCTTGTGTGACGTAGGGGGTGTCTCAGGGGATCTCAGAAACGAAACGGGCAACTTCTTTATGCATACGCAGCTAGGAGTGTCGGAGGGGGATGTTCCTCCTTGAGAGGTTATAAAGTTGTGTTAAATGAAGGCCCAATTGAAGCCATTCGTGGACCATTATTCACTCTTACTGTAGGCCTAATTATAAAGTTGTTTACAGGTGTCCAATACCAAAGCGAAAACGGCCAGGGGGTGTCTGAGAGGGGATGTTCCCTCCCCCGTCATAAGTTGGGAAATTTTGTAAAAAAGTTCCAAACTCAAATTTGCAAACTTTTAAATGTTACACTGCACTGGTCCAATGACATTTTATAAGTTTGACACTCGCAATTACTACAGCATGCATGGATTGGTGTTGAAGTCAGCAATACTAATATATAGGCTTAGTATTGATACACTTACGATCGACCCGACTGTGCGTTATTTTGATAGGTATTAGCCTACTCAATTACATGCCATTGAACTTTTTTCTCTTCTCTTTTTCTCCCTTTTCTCTTCTCTTTTTCTCATTTTCTCCATTTCTCTTTTCTTCTCTCCTTTTATTTTTTAGGTGGGAGAGGAGGCAGCCTCCCAATCCGTGCCTTTCCCTATCATCTCTTAAAATGTCGCATAGTGGTGTAAAATTCTCAAAATGTGATAAGATTTCTGCCACTTTAAGTGAGACAAGGGATCAAATCAAAATTAGACCGTCGAACGGATTCGGACGGCACCGGCGGTCAATCGTCAGTCGAGTTTTAATAATAATTGAATGAACCGCATTTCCTTATTTTGTCTACATCCGGGGTCTTTATAGTGCATCCACTCCGTCTCTTACCTAAATTTTCATTTACGTTTGCGTTTGATATGGTTGGTCATCAAAACGAAAAATTGGATATGGCTACAATAACTGACCTTTCAAATATCAATAGAGGGGCGGATAATTTAGGTTACTGCGTCGGTACAGAGCCGCTGCTTTATATGTTTCTGTTTACTTGGGTTTGGTTGATGTTTTCAACTACTATGGCTACTTGTACTAGCCGCTCGGCCACAGGGAGCACGGTGGCCGAGCGGAACGGGCTAGGACTCATAATCTGAAGGTTGCGGGTTCGAGCCCCGGCGACGCCATCGTGTTGTGCCCTTGAGTAAGGCACTTTATCTCGATTACTCCTCTCCACCCAGGTGTGAAATGGTGAGCTGTTATGAATACTGTCCATTGAGCGCCGCCCAAAGGTATGAGCATACGTTGGGCATTGTATGGCAGCTGACATATTCTAATGACGGCGGAATAAATGTAAAGCGCTTTGGTACATGTTCACATGTGAAAGGCGCTGTATAAATACCAACATTTATTTATTTTATTTATACATTTTTTCATGCACAATGCGGTAGTTTTCATTCAAAACTGTTGACTGCTCATTGACAATACGTGCTTGAAGGCGGACTGTTCTACTATTTCTCGGTGTACTGTCCATGCATTGATTCTACTTCTGTTACGGTTCTTTCAAACGGTGTCTCTTCGTAGCCACAGGTCACACCAGGCTGATTCAGCAGTGAAATGCTGATATCCGCTGCTTCCACGCCTGTTACTCATATGACCCCGTTAGTTCACCCAGACTAAGTCTGAGCTAACCATCCGGCACCACGTGGAGGCGGATTTCATCTGCCCGTGAACATATTGTACTAGTTCTTCTGACCTTGTCGGCCACTTTCCTGGATGAATGTCTCATGTTTTATAGGTTCAGGTCACGTTGACGCTGACGTTGACGTATAAATTATTTAGAACGGCATTTCGCAAACTCTCCAGATCATCAGCATTCTGTAAATCTGGACCATCTTCATTATCTGACAAATTCGTCCTGGGTATACTGTCTCTGTTCCCTTGCTTTGTCCCTCTGATTCTGTTCTTTGTCTCTTTGTATTCGGAAAATTTCATGCAACAGAATCATTGTGTGGAATTATAAATGGTTAATAACTGGATTTTTCGACACATTATCTTTGATGCCTTCGATTGATGTGTTTTACTAACTAAACAGCAAGATTATGTTACCGTCTTATGTCAACCGAGGCCAATAGCCAACTGGAACTGGGTGTAATGTTACATCGATTGTAGCCGATAAACATAAACAAGTACACTCATTATTATGCCTTAACTTGCAATTATTGTATATAGGTGAAAGGTTAATGTAGTGGTCTTCTCACTCGCTTCTGACCACTGCGGCCCGGGTTCATCATCCCCCGCGTTGCACATGTGCATTTGATTGCCGATCCATGGCATCCTCGTAGCTTTTCACCAGATGCTCCTGTTTCCCTTCCTGCTTCTAAAATTGGATCTTTTCCCATATCCATGTCAAGTCATATTCTGTTGGCATCTCTTTAATTTAGTAGCCTTTGAGCACTTTTGGCTTTGCCTGGCTTCGGCCGAATATTATAAATAAATACAAAGAGCAAAGATTACCACAATTTGTTCTATTCTATCTATAGAAGTGGATTCTGCCAGTACTGAGTTGTTTGGTGCAACACCTACATTCCTGGATCGGCTCCGTCCAAACCAGGGCTAAGCGAATCATTGGATTACCAGAGGGTGAGTTCCTGGACCTCCGTCTTCCGCTATTTCATCAACGGAGGGCAGTTCAAGCAGCCACTCTTTTCCACCGCATGGTTTACCAGGAAGGCCCTGAGCTACTTTGTCAGTTAACACCACATGTTCTAACCCCAGATCCCAGGTTCCGAAGATGCGGTGGAGATACCGAGATCTTCTGCAATCAATATGTTAGCTTCTTCTTGTTAATGCTTAGAATACATGATTTAAAACAATGATAAAACACTGACCCACTTTTAGCCAGCATCCTGCGCCGATATAAACTTTTGTTTAGCTTTTATGGGTTGAATTGGGCATGGAATTGGACACAAAATTCAGGGTGCTACACCAGTATGTAGTTGTGAACGGGAGTTGGCAATGAAACCGAGCATCATAATAAGAATGCCGAAAAATTAACATATTTTTGACCACTCGTGCCAAAGAATTCAATATGTATATATTTCACACATCCTCACCTCTCAGTCTATCTAATGTAATAACTAATACGCCACCACAACATGGATTGATGTAAGGCCCATCTCACTTCACAACTCGGTGCAATCCGACAAAAGATGGCTTTTCGTATCACAGATGTCCCACCACATTCAACCGCTGGTCCATCGCTGAGCAGTAGGAACGTCTGTGGAAATTCCCAGATCTTTCTCTTGCTCTACAAGATATCATTTCACGTCTTTCAGCTGGCATTTGGAATGCCCTTCTTCAACATTATTGAGTCTAACCAACATAATTATGCTGATCTTTAAGCGAAGGGTAAACCGCTATAATAATGACAGCTCTTCAGCACTACCTAGTGATAACTGTTGTAAACGCTTTTATGCTTCTCCTTCATCTTCTAATAACGTTTCCGGATGTCGGTTTTATGGATTTCAACTTCGACAGACAATAAAACTCTAAACTTAAATCATGATTAATGACAACAATAGAGGCCCTGCATGCTTTTATCGATTGGCTTCAAACAAAGGATTTGAACCGGCGACCCGGTCGTAGTGCAGTCTGTTTAATAATACTGTTTGGTTCCACCTGCGGTGCAAGTTGTGTATTTTCTGTGGAGCTAGTGTGTATGTTAGAGATATTGACTTGCTTCTATTGAGCATTGAACATTCGCCGGCCATGTTTGCAGCTAACTACGTCACATACAGGACCTCTATATGAAATTTCCTTGTAATGCAGAATGGTGCCCTCTAAATTTTTCATTATTCATAAGTGGTCCTTCATGAAAACAAATTAAATCTATACAAACATTACAAGACATCCTAAGTGTGCCTGTAGTATGAACTCCATAGCATAGTAAAGTGTGTTATTTACTCTTTTTGGTTAAATTTCATTTGACGAAAGTGGTCCTGTCATTATATTTGATTACTTTTTCGTTGATAGCCACAGACAAATATGAGGCAAGTAATTTAATGCCATTTAATTACATTAGACTTGCGATGATAACGCTAAAAGGTTTTTTACTCAAATTCTGCGTTGTATCGTTGTATAGGATTCTCAATGCACATTTTCTAGATCAACTTTTGTGATCAGACTGGGGGCTCAAATTCTGTTCAAATCACACAGGTTAAGAAAGCAGACAGGCATGGCTGCATCATCAAGCCGGCGATTGAGATCAGATCTTGGAGTCGTTGTGCATGCATAATTAGGAACAGAGATAACGAAGCATTCTGTCTTATCAGGATTAAGTTCAAGTTTATTTTACACCATCGATTGATGTTTATGAGTATGGCATACAATGAATTTGAATATTGCACAAACTGCATCTCAATACTTTACATTTTCTTTCTTTAAATTTATACTAACCACTGTTTTACTAGCACATACAACGCGAATTCCACACGACCACGGTCGCCTTGACTCGCCGCCATTGATGTGATGAACGTGTTGAGAAAAATTGCAACGTGCGGTTTACGTAAATGAAGCTCAAACATGAACATATACAGGTTTTTTTAAATATGGTATTATTTTTCTAAAACATATGCGTCATCATCTTTATAAACTATTGTTACGATAAATTTATGGAAATAATAATGTTTTTAAAATTGAATTGTAAATATTCAGCATATTTCTACTCGCCGATGTATATGTTAACATATGTACATCAAATATACGTTACGCACTAGAAATATACAGAATTTCATGTCATTGTTGAAAAGTGCATTGTATTATACAACAGCGACAAAATTGCAACAACAATACGAAATGTTAGAACTGAACTCCACGGTCTCCACCTAGGCTCTGTAAACATCCAAATACGCATGGGTACAGGTATTAATATTCTGTTTTCCCACAATTTACTTTGTATATGCATTTTTGAAAAGAAAAATATTGAATTTAAAAAAAAAAAGGTCGAAACCAGGGTACACGGTCGGTCGGACGTGGATAAACGAACAATTTTTTGGCCTTTGAAAAACAATGAGTCACTAAAAGTTCGCTAGGTACTACTTTATCAGATGTAGGCGAGGTTAATTGTAGACGAGACGGGATGCTCATTTAATCATCATCAGGTCAAGTATGAAGACAAGGGATATAATTCAGATTCTAATAATGGTCGCTGTTGATCACTAATCACGGGGGGTTTGTGCGTTTGGGTTAAATCCATAAGCGTAAGTCCTATGGTTTTATGTGGAACTGATCATAGTTTAGAATACCAATGTATTCCCATCACGTACGGGAGATTTCAAGCTAACATAACAATAGTGTAAAAAACAGAATTTTGAAAAATATTGAGGGCGTTTTCTTCAGCAAATGTTACAATATGGCTTTAAACAAGTAATATTTTACAACTGCTTTACCCCATGACAGTAGTATCCGTAATCAACAACAATCACCCAATTACACTAAGCTGGGTCAAAAGGTGAGTTAAATTGATTTTAGTCGAATCTAATTCGATTTTGTTCTCTTTGCTGTCATAGATTCCTACAAAATGGACACGAATGTTGAGCCTCGGCGAGTAATTCTATGGTCGGTACCTCGATCATTATCTACTGTGTTTCAGAAATGTTTGAGCTTCATTCCAAAAGTGCAAATTATCAACGAACCATTCACATGCGCTTACCACATGGGCCCAGAAAAGAAACCAGATGATACTCAAATGGTGAGCGACGAAGAAGCAGAGAAATACCAGGCGCAAATGAACGGTACATACAACGAAGAGAAGCTTGACCTCCCAATGGCGTTTGATGCTGACGTATGTACGTATAATTATGTGAAGAGTAAACTGGACGCCGATTATCCTGACAAGCAGCTTGTGTTTTGCAAAGATATGGCGTACGCACTTGACGGGAAGTATGGTATGCTACCAAAGGGATATCGACACACCTTTATTATTCGTAACCCATATCGAATGTTTCCATCATATAAGAAGATCTTGGTCTCGACGATGAATTTACTTGGTATGAAAGAATTTCGCATATGTGACATACCATTAGTGTTTGTTCCTAGAGGCTATGCATATCAGGAGGAATATCAATTATTGCTGTATGTCCAGGAAAATTGTGATGGGTCAGATCCTCCGATTGTCATTGATGCTGATGATTTGTTGTCGAATCCAGCTTCCATTATGCGTCAATACTGCGAGCTGCTCGGTATTCCATTCCAAGAAGAGATGTTAGAATGGCCATCTGGGTTAGATGTAATTAAGTCGTGGATAGGATCCAGAGAGTCTTTGGTTGGTAATCTCCTGGAGACCGGTGGTTACTACGATGCAGCGCTGAAGAGTACACGATACCATCCGCCGAAAAAGATGCCAAAGCGAGAAGAATTGGCAGAAGATATATTGGTGTGCGTCAATCACAGCATGCCATTTTATGAGAAAATGTATGACTTGCGATTGAAGCCGTAACTGGATACATAATAAATAACAAAAGTATACATAATAATGCTGTACCGCCTAAAACTGAATATTTAGCAAAGAAAACAACTCTAGGGTCAGAACCCAAGGATTGCATCGTCTAAGGATCTAGTGCGTCCGATTTGAGCGCTGACATATTGGAAAATGTTGCCAATCAATATTCATGAGAGTGTACAATCAACGTCCAGTTTTTTAAATTGGGTGATTTGTGTTTGGAAGGTGTCAATTAATACATCTGACTGTGCGTTTTAATTACGCAATAAACGCATAAAGACTTTGCCATCATCGACATACAAGCAACAGATTTAACATACACTATGTGTGTCACTTATTAGGAAGAATTTGTCACCCAACATTAGCCGTGTGTGAAGTCATATAACTCCTAGGTTAAAATTTACACAGGGGGTCAAATTTGGGCTTTTGTTACGTATTGGGCTCTTACACACGTACACACTTGATTCACTAGCGTCTGGTTAAAGGTATATATTATGTTTTATAAAATGTTAATCAGAAAAGAACATTGTTTGAGATATTGAGAAGAGTAATTAAAAATTTATTTATTGACTTGTCATTATTTTAATTACCTACAGATCCATGAAAGAGCACACCAGGTTCATTAATGTCATTAAGTTTATGGTATTATGTTTAAACAATGCTATATCAGAACGCAAAAATGAATACACTGCAAAAATGCATAAAATGCACACAGGTGCCTACAATTGCACGAAATTAATTTCTGTAAAATGTAATTATGATAAAAAATATATTTGAATATACTTAAAAGGATAGGTTTTCATTTCAAATGCAATCCATTTAATTGAATTATCATTTTTGACAACTCGATGAAAGTACAGAGCTGGTTTTCTAAAGTTAAACGGTATTGTGTTAAAAAATTGTTAATCATGAAAATGAAAAAGTCATGTATTAAATGTTGCATGAAAATGCACACGTGTCCCTACTCGGTGGCGGCTCTAGAGGAGTCATGGGGGGGGCAAAATTGGATAAAATTGTGCAAACTCGGCCATCGCGTGGCGCTTGTGTGACACAGGGGGTGTCTCAGGGGATCTCAGAAACGAAACGGGCAACTTCTTTATGTTCCTCCTTGAGAGGTTATAAAGTTGTGTTAAATGAAGGCCCAATTGAAGCCATTCGTGGACCATTATTCACCTTACTGTAGGCCTAATTATAAAGTTGTTTACAGGTGTCCAATACCAAAGCGAAAACGGCCAGGGGGTGTCTGAGAGGGGATGTTCCCTCCCCCGTCATAAGTTAGGAAATTTTGTAAAAAAGTTCCAAACTCAAATTTGCAAACTGTCAAATGTTACACTGCACTGGTCCAATGACATTTTATAAGACTTGCCACTCGCAATTACTACAGCATGCATGGATTGGTGTTGAAGTCAGCAATACTAATATATAGGCTTAGTATTGATACACTTACGATCGACCCGACTCTGCTTTATTTTGATAGGTATTAGCCTACTCAATTACATGTAATTTGATTTTTTTTCTCTTCTCTTTTTCTCCCTTTTCTCTTCTCTTTTTCTCATTTTCTCCATTTCTCTTTTCTTCTCTCTTTTTATTTTTTAGGTGGGAGCGGAGGCAGCCTCCCAATCCGTGCCTTTCCCTATCATCTCTTAAAATGTCGCATAGTGGTGTAAAATTCTCAAAATGTGATAGGATTTCTGCCACTTTAAGTGAGACAAGGATGAAATCAAAACTAGACCGTCGGTTGACCGCTGGTTTTCCCGGTTCCTACCGTCGTTTTAGAAATAGAAACCGAACGGATTCGGACGGCACCGGCGGTCAATCGCCAGTCGAGTTTTAATAATAATTGAATGAACCGCATTTCCTTATTTTGTCTACATCCGGGGTCTTTATAGTGCATCCACTCCGTCTCTTACCTAAATTTTCGTTTACGTTTGCGTTTGATATGGTTGGTCATCAAAACGAAAAATTGGATATGGCTACAATAACTGATCTTTCAAATATCAATAGAGGGGCGGATAATTTAGGTTACTGCGTCGGTACAGAGCCGCTGCTTTATATGTTTCCGTTTACTTGGGTTTGGTTGGTGTTTTCAACTACTATGGCTACTTGTACCAGCTGCTATACATTTTTTATGCACAATGCGGTAGTTTCCATTCAAAACTGTTGACTGATCATTGACAATACATGCTTGAAGGCGGACTGTTCTACTATTTCTCGGTGTACTGTCCATGCATTTTGTTACGGCCGTTCTTTCAAACACAAACGGTTCTCTTCGTCGTAGCCACACCAGGCTGATGAAATGCTGATATCCGCTGCTTCCACGCCTGTTACTCGTCTCATATGACCCCATTAGTTCACCCAGACTAAGTCTGAGCTAACCATCCGGCACCACGTGGAGGCGGATTTCATCTGCCCGCGAACATATTGTACTAGTCGGCCTTGTCGGCCACTTTCCTGGATGAATGTCTCATGTTTTATAGGTTCAGGTCACGTTGACGCTGTCGACGTTGTCGTATAAATTATTTAGAACGGCATTTCGCAAACTCTCCGGATCATCAGCATTCTGTAAAACTGGACCATCTTCATTATCTGATGTAATATTGATCTTTTAGAAATTCGTCCTGGGTATACTGTCTCTGTTCCATTGCTTTGTCCCTCTGATCCTGTTCTTTGTCTCTTTGTATTCGGAAAATTTCATGCAATAGAATCATTGTGTGGAATTATAAATGGTTAATAACTGGATTTTTCGACACATTATCTTTGATGCCTTCGAGTGATGTGTTTTACTAACTAAACAGCAAGATTATGTTACCGTCTTGTGTCAACCGAGGCCAACAGCCAACTGGAACTGGGGGTGTAATGTTACATCGATTGTAGCCGATAAACATAAACAAGTACACTCATTATTATGCCTTAACTTGCAAATATTGTATATAGATGAAAGGTTAATGTAGTGGTCTTCTCACTCGCTTCTGACCACTGCTGCCCGGGTTCATCATTCCCCGCGTTGCACATGCGAATTTGATTGCCGATCCATGGCATCCTCGTAGCTTTTTCTCCAGGTGCTCCTGTTTTCTTCCTGCTTCTAAAATTGGATCTCTTCCCACATCCATGTCAAGTCATATTCTGTTGGCATCTCTTTAATTTAGTAGCCTTTGAGTACTTTTGGCTTTGCCTGGCTTCGGCAGAATATTATAAATAAATAAAAAGAGCAAAGATTACCACAATTTGTTATATTCTATCTATAGAAGTGGATTCTGCCAGTACTGAGTAGTTTGGTGCAACACCTACATTCCTGGATCGACTCCGGCCAAACCAGAGCTAAGCATATCATTGGATTACCAGAGGTTCCGCTATTTCATCAATGGAGGGCAGTTCAAACAGCCACTCTTTTCCACCGCATGTTTTACCAGGAAGGCCCTGAGCTACTTTGTCAGTTAACACCACATGTTCTAACCCCAGATCCCAGGTTCCCAAGATATGTAGATCCCATATCTTGCGGTGGACATAACAGAGATCTTCTGCAATCAATATGTTAGCTTCTTCTTGTTAATGCTTAGAATGCATGATTTGATATAATTATAAAACACTGACCCACTTTTAGCAAGCATCCTGCGCCGATATAAACTTTTGTTTAGCTTTTATGGGTTGAATTGGGCATGGAATTGGACACAAAATTCAGGGTGCTACACCAGTATGTAGTTGTGAACGGGAGTTGGTAATGAAACCAAGCATCATAATAAGAATGCCGAAAAATTAACATATTTTTGACCACTCGTGCCAGAGAATTCAATATGTATATATTTCACACATCCTCACCTCTCAGTCTATCTAATGTAATAACTAATACACCACCTCAATATGGATTGATGTAAGGCCCATCTCACTTCACAACTCGGTGCAATCCGACAAAAGATGGCTTTTCGTATCACAGATGTCCCACCACATTCAACCGCTGGTCCATCGCTGAGCAGTAGGAACGTCTGTGGAAATTCCCAGATCTTTCCCTTGCTCTACAAGATATCATTTCACGTCTTTCAGCTGGCATTTGGAATGCCCTTCTTCAACATTATTGAGTCTAACCAGCATAATTATGCTGATCTTTAAGCGAAGGTTAAACCGCTATAATAATGACGCTTTTATACTTCTCCTTCATCTTCTAATAACGTTTCTGGATGTTGGTTTTATGGATTTCAACTTCGACAGACAATAAAACTCTAAACTTAAATCATGATTAATGAAAATAGAGGTCCTGCATCCTTTTATCGATTGGCTTCAAACTAAGGATTTGAACCGGCGACCAGGCCGTAATGCAGTCTGTTTAATAATACTGTTGGGTTCCACCTGCGGTGCAAATTGTGTATTTTCTGTGGAGCTAGTGTTATGTTAGAGACATTGAACATTCGGCGGCCATGTTTGCAGCTAACTACGTCACATACAGGACCTCTATATGAAATTTTCTTTGTAATGCAGAATGATGCCCTCTATATATTTCATTTTTCATAAGTGGTCCTTCATGAAAACAAATTAAATCTATACAAACATTACAAGACATTCTAAGTGTGCCTGTAGTATGAACGCCATAGCAAAGTAAAGTGTGTTATTTGCTCTTTTTGGTTACATTTCATTTGACGAAAGTGGTCCTGTCATTATATTTGATTACTTCTTGGTTGATAGTGTGATGTGCCCTGAGTAATTTAATTTAATTTGATTATTTAACTTTGTTTACAAGCTGAAAGTATTTCATGAGATGGGAAACCCCCTTGTACGTGCAAGACAATGGTAGACTTTTGGTACCACAATTTGGTGCACTACCTTCCACTCTTCATCGGCAGGCACATCAGGTGGGCGCCATTTTCGCATTAGCACTCCATCTTGTTTGTAAAAACAGACATAATTTTGTTCTGCTTCCTCTAGGTTCAATGCCCTTTGATTGATCTCTTTGAGTTCTGGGTCATTTTGTTGCTCCAGAATCAGCTTGTCATGACTTAATGGGTCTTTCATGGTTTCCCCAATTTGTTCATGCTCAGAGGCTGTGTCACTTTTAGGGGTATTTTTATCCCCAGGAGAAGGAAGTTTATCTTCTTTCTCATTCAACTTTGACACAAATGTGTCTTCCAAATTGTAGCCTAAGTCATCAATTTGGTTGTCCTCAATTGTTTCTAATGAGGCCTTCTTACTCATTGCCCGTGTCACTGCACATGCAGGAAATATCTCCTCTTCCTCACTATTATCATCCTGTATACAGGGCTTATCTGTGACTATTGGGTCAGGGAAAACCTTCCCCCCTGCCAAATCATTTCCTAGCAACATGGACACTCCTTTGACTGGCAATTCATGTCTAACTCCTATGGTTACATGACCAGAAACTAAGTCAGATGTCAAGTTAATTTTGTGGAGAGGTACACTAATTATTTCCATCCCAATACCCTGAATCAAAGCATTACCTGCTGAACTATCCTCATTAAAGGGCAAAGTTCCTTCCAGAATCATAGACCGTGCACAACACGTATCTCGCACAATCTTGATGGGCTTTGGACTACCATTCTCACCAAGTGATACTACTCCCTCTAACACAAATGGTTCAAATTCTTCACACACCTTGTCTGTCTCACCTCCCTTTTGTGGGAATTCTTGTTTCTTGATTTGACTGACTTGTTTCTTTGACTCAAGTGACACTGCACATCCTACAGTATTACTAGCAGTTTGCTGCTGTTTTTGTGCGTCTTGTCTGCCTTTTAAGAAATAACACTGGGTCATCGTATGCCCTGGTCTCTTACAATGAGTACAAGTTACTTTGGCTTTAAATTCAGTCCCAAATTTTGCTCTGTTACCTGAACTCCCTGGGGTCCCTCTACCACCAGCACTATGCTGTGAATTAGACTGAGGTTTCACTTCTTGTGTACCACCCTGATTTGCTCTAGGTTGATTATGGCTGAACCTGTTTGAATAACTTCTGTTATGACTAAATCTACTCCCATTCAATTTGTGAGTTAAGCCATAGTCGTCCGCCATTGTCGCCGCCTCATTTAGCGTCTTAATTTTGCTAGCGCTTTCATCCAAATGGGTTTTAATGTCAACGTGGACACATTTCTTGAACTCTTCTATAAGAACCAATTGCTTAAGTTGGCCGAAATCATCTTTGACTTCTTTTGAACCAAGCCACCTGTCAAACATTTGTTCTTTTACTCTGGCAAATTCTACATGGGTTTGATCTGCTTGCTTTCTTGAATCTCTGAACTTTTGTCTGTATGCTTCAGGCACCAATTCATAGGCCTTAAGGACTGCCTGTTTAACTTCTTCATAATTATTACACTTCTCTATTGGTAGAGCTGAGTAAGTCTCCTGGCCTTCCCCACAAAACTACTTTGTAACAGTAGGGTCCAATGCTCTGGAGGCCATTTCAAATTTGTAGCTACCTTTTCAAAATGTTGAAAGTACTCGTCAACTTCTTTCTCTTTGAATTTAGGCACAAGCTTTACATACTTTGTAACATCAAACCCTGACTTTGACTTTGAGGAGAAACTTGATGAGTATTTGTCACCTAGCTTAGCCAACTTCTCTTGTTCAAACTCAATTTCTTTTTCTTTCAAATGTGCTTCCAGCGCCATCTTTTCATGGCGCGCTTTGTCTTCCATTGCCATTTTCTGTTTCTCCATATCTAATCTTTCTTGTCTTTCTTGTTTTTCATTCTCTAACTTGATAATTTCCAGTTTTTCTTTTTGATCCATTTCCATTTTCTTTTGGTCCATTTCCATTTTCCTCAATTCTAATTGAATTTCCAACTCTTTCAACTTAAATGCTGAGTCCCCACCAATTTCTACTTCAAGTTTCTCTTCCAAATAGGATTCAAAAAAAATATCTTCCCCGACCAAAACATCTATCAAGGCATTTTTGATTATTTGCTTTCTTGTAGCTTGCTTTACTTTCAAGTCATAATGTTGGGCAAATGCCAATAAATCAGGCTTCTTCAACTCATCAAACTTCTCCCAATTTATAGTTTCAAGAAACTCTTCTGCTTTGAACTCTGTCATACTGTACTTTCACTTTCAAGACTCAGTAAATGAATGTTAACTTTTTTTACAGTGTATTTCCCCGGACGCGAGCCCCCAATTTTTGTTACGAGTCGTACTTGACTCAAGGCCAAAATCACCTTTTTCCCGAACTCACACGAATGCACAACACAAATACACTGTTTGTTTAAGCTAACAAAATCTAAGTCTTTAATTGAAAACAGAGTATGATTGGTACATATAATAACAATATCGCATATACAATAAAATCACACAATGACAGTTTTACTATATCAGTACTTAACCAGCTGTCTTCTTGTTGGTGATCCTAGAGTTCCTGCAATGTTCTGGACGACTGATGTAATATATCCTTATTCACTTGTTCTGCGAAAATCAGCGAATTCCATCGTACACTTGCATTTATAAATCCCTGCACATAAAATCCTCATACGAAAACGATGATGCTTCCTCCAATCTCCTTTGCGCTGCTATCTCCACAAATATATCTCCTTGCGCTGCTTTCTCCAAAAATGGTGTTTCTTTCACCAACCACTCTTTTTCCAGGGAACAGGTTTCTTTAACACAGCTCCGCTGTTTTTGACAGATGCGTGGCCTTCACAAACCCAGCAAACTCCAGCAATTTGACAGAAGAACTTTTAATCCTTTGATGAGGAAGAGCACTTTTGTGTGCTCGCTGTCTTCTTCGTTGCTGTATTAAAATTAGCTCAATTATTGGCTATATAAACTGGTTAAAATGTACTTCTTTTTTGAAGCACGAAGACCATCACACACATGTGGAGTTTTCAATCTCACATGACATTCTGTAAAGTCCCAACAAAAGCCTTCAGCTTTTTATATCAGTACTCATGCAAAAAACCCATCATCTATTAATAAACCATTACTTCAATCACATTTTCACAACATTGCTGCAATCTTGGGATTTCCCAAGATTAAGTATACACATTCACATTACATCACTTCCTGGGGGTTTTTCCTGATGGTGCAATAATGAACTAGGGCTTTCCAAGTTCCAAACATAGCTCTGACTTTGTTTACAATAATTTGGGGGAATACCAAAAAGCATTTAAGTTGAAAGAGTTGGAAATTCAATTAGAATTGAGGAAAATGGAAATGGACCAAAAGAAAATAAAAAAAAAAAAAAAAGAAAAACTGGAAATTATCAAGTTAGAGAATGAAAACAAGAAAGACAAGAAAGATTAGATATGGAGAAACAGAAAATGGCAATGGAAGACAAAGCGCGCCATGAAAAGATGGCGCTGGAAGCACATTTGAAAGAAAAGAAATTGAGTTTGAACAAGAGAAGTTGGCTAAGCTAGGTGACAAATACTCATCAAGTTTCTCCTCAAAGTCAAAGTCAGGGTTTGATGTTACAAAGTATGTAAAGCTTGTGCCTAAATTCAAAGAGAAAGAAGTTGACGAGTACTTTCAACATTTTGAAAAGGTAGCTACAAATTTGAAATGGCCTCCAGAGCATTGGACCCTACTGTTACAAAGTAGTTTTGTGGGGAAGGCCAGGAGACTTACTCAGCTCTACCAATAGAGAAGTGTAATAATTATGAAGAAGTTAAACAGGCAGTCCTTAAGGCCTATGAATTGGTGCCTGAAGCATACAGACAAAAGTTCAGAGATTCAAGAAAGCAAGCAGATCAAACCCATGTAGAATTTGCCAGAGTAAAAGAACAAATGTTTGACAGGTGGCTTGGTTCAAAAGAAGTCAAAGATGATTTCGGCCAACTTAAGCAATTGGTTCTTATAGAAGAGTTCAAGAAATGTGTCCACGTTGACATTAAAACCCATTTGGATGAAAGCGCTAGCAAAATTAAGACGCTAAATGAGGCGGCGACAATGGCGGACGACTATGGCTTAACTCACAAATTGAATGGGAGTAGATTTAGTCATAACAGAAGTTATTCAAACAGGTTCAGCCATAATCAACCTAGAGCAAATCAGGGTGGTACACAAGAAGTGAAACCTCAGTCTAATTCACAGCATAGTGCTGGTGGTAGAGGGACCCCAGGGAGTTCAGGTAACAGAGCAAAATTTGGGACTGAATTTAAAGCCAAAGTAACTTGTACTCATTGTAAGAGACCAGGGCATACGATGACCCAGTGTTATTTCTTAAAAGGCAGACAAGACGCACAAAAACAGCAGCAAACTGCTAGTAATACTGTAGGATGTGCAGTGTCACTTGAGTCAAAGAAACAAGTCAGTCAAATCAAGAAACAAGAATTCCCACAAAAGGGAGGTGAGACAGACAAGGTGTGTGAAGAATTTGAACCATTTGTGTTAGAGGGAGTAGTATCACTTGGTGAGAATGGTAGTCCAAAGCCCATCAAGATTGTGCGAGATACGTGTTGTGCACGGTCTATGATTCTGGAAGGAACTTTGCCCTTTAATGAGGATAGTTCAGCAGGTAATGCTTTGATTCAGGGTATTGGGATGGAAATAATTAGTGTACCTCTCCACAAAATTAACTTGACATCTGACTTAGTTTCTGGTCATGTAACCATAGGAGTTAGACATGAATTGCCAGTCAAAGGAGTGTCCATGTTGCTAGGAAATGATTTGGCAGGGGGGAAGGTTTTTCCTGACCCAATAGTCACAGATAAGCCCTGTATACAGGATGATAATAGTGAGGAAGAGGAGATATTTCCTGCATGTGCAGTGACACGGGCAATGAGTAAGAAGGCCTCATTAGAAACACTTGAGGACAACCAAATTGATGACTTAGGCTACAATTTGGAAGACACATTTGTGTCAAAGTTGAATGAGAAAGAAGATAAACTTCCTTCTCCTGGGGATAAAAATACCCCTAAAAGTGACACAGCCTCTGAGCATGAACAAATTGGGGAAACCATGAAAGACCCATTAAGTCATGACAAGCTGATTCTGGAGCAACAAAATGACCCAGAACTCAAAGAGATCAATCAAAGGGCATTGAACCTAGAGGAAGCAGAACAAAATTCTGTCTGTTTTTACAAACAAGATGGAGTGCTAATGAGAAAATGGCGCCCACCTGATGTGCCTGCCGATGAAGAGTGGAAGGTAGTGCACCAAATTGTGGTACCAAAAGTCTACCACACTGAAGTTATTAACATAGCACATGATAGTCCCATGGCAGGGCATTTGGGTGTTAAGAAAACTCATGAAAGAATTCTGAGACATTTCTGGTGGCCCACTCTCAGAAAAGATGTTTCTGAATATTGCAAAACATGTCACATATGCCAAGTAGTAGGAAGCCAAATCAGAAAATACCTCCTGCTCCATTAAAGCCAATTCCAGCCTTTGATGAACCATTTAGTAGGGTTATTATTGATTGTGTAGGCCCCTACCAAAGACTAAGTCAGGTAATCAATACCTTCTGACAATTATGTGCGCGTCAACACGCTTTCCTGAAGCCATACCATTGAGAAATATTAAAGCAGTGACCATAGTGAAAGCTTTAACCAAGTTCTTCACATTTGTGGGGCTCCCCAAGTCCATACAGTCAGACCAAGGATCAAACTTTACTTCTGGAGTATTTCAGCAAGTCATGTATCAATTAGGTATAGAACAGTATACCTCAAGTGCTTACCATCCAGAATCACAAGGTGCACTAGAAAGGTTCCACCAAACATTGAAAAACATGATCAGGACATACTGTTTGGAATTTCAGAGGGACTGGGATGAGGGAGTACACTTGTTGTTGTTTGCTGCTAGGGAAGCTGTTCAGGAAACTTTGGGATTTAGTCCTTTTGAGTTAGTGTTTGGACACACAGTACGCGGACCCTTAAAGTTGTTGAAAGAAAAGTGGCTCAATGAGAAATCAGATATCAATTTGTTGGATTATGTCTCCAATTTTAAGCATAGGCTTAACAGAGTAACTGATATTGCCAAAGAAAACTTGAAACAGGGTCAGGCCAAAATGAAACAATGGTATGATAAACATGCCAAAGAGAGAGTGTTCAAACCAGGTGACAAAGTTCTAGTACTGTTTCCAATTCCAGGACACCCATTACAAGCCAGATATCATGGCCCATGTGAAGTAGAGTCAAAAGTGGGTGAAGTAGATTATATTATCAAGACTCCTGGTAGACGCAAGAGCAGGCAGTTATGCCACATAAATATGCTCAAAGAGTATGTTGAAAGAAGTGACAGTGGCATTCCAAAACCTGTGTGTACAGTAAAACATGCTGATAATGTAGACAAACATGCCGATGTAGACAAAATCGCCAATGTAGACAAGAGTAAAGATGACAATTCTGATGTCACATATGACCAGGATAAAGAGCTAGAGCACAAAGAGTATACTGTAAAATTGAACAATTCTGATGTGCTCACTAATTTGGACTCAAAGTTAGGTCATCTTTCTCAAGATCAACAAAGTCAAATTGCAAATTTGATTCACAAATTTGACAATATATTTCCTGATACGCCAAGTAGAACAAATGCTGCATTTCATGATGTAGATGTTGGTGATACAAAACCAATCAAGCAGCATCCTTACAGAGTCAATCCATTGAAAATGGAACATCTCAAAAATGAGATTAATTATATGCTAGACAATGATATCATAGAACCAAGTAGTAGTGAGTGGAGTTCACCATGTATTCTTGTTCCCAAGCCTGATGGTTCATACCGATTGGTCGCAGACATGAGAGCTGCAAATGTTCATTCAAAGACAGACTCGTACCCAATTCCAAGAATTGATGATTGCATAGACAAAATTGGGAATGCAAAATTTGTTAGCAAATTTGATCTTTTGAAAGGGTACTGGCAGGTTCCACTCACAGACCGTGCCAAAGAGATTTCTGCTTTTGTACACCATTTGGTCTTTACCAATACAAAGTTATGCCATTCGGGTTGAAAAACGCCCCAGCAACATTTCAGAGAATGGTGAACCAAATTGTGGCAGACATAGAGGGATGTGAAGCGTATGTAGATGATTTGATTGTTTACAGTCAAACTTGGGAACAACACATGGAACAACTCCATCAATTGTTTGAGAAGCTGTCAGAAGTACAATTGACAGTCAACCTGGTAAAAAGTGAGTTTTGCCATGCCACAGTCACATACTTGGGATATGTTGTAGGTCAAGGTCAGGTGAAACCTATCAAAGCCAAAGTTGAAGCAATTGAGCAATACCCCACACGTGTAAACAAGAAGGCACTCATGAGATTTCTAGGAATGGTTGGCTATTATAGAAAGTTCTGTCCAAACTTTTCAGAGATAGCAAGTCCTTTGACTGATTTGTTGAAGAAAGATGCAAAATTCATTTGGTCAGAACAATGTGAAAATGCTTTTCACAAAGTCAAATCAATACTCATGAGTTCACCAGTGCTAACTGCACCTGATTTTCAGAAGCAGTTCAAGTTGACTGTTGATGCCAGTGACATAGGCTGTGGAGGTGTTGTGATGCAAGAGGGTGAAGATCAAATTGACCACCCCATATGTTACTTTTCAAGGAAGTTCAACAAGCACCAGAGAAATTACTCCACAATTGAGAAGGAGTGTCTAGCAATGCTATTAGCATTGCTACATTTTGATGTGTATTTGGGTACCACAGTATACCCTGTGCTTGTTTTCACAGATCACAATCCCTCACCTTCATCAACAGGATGAAGAACAAAAACCAAAGACTGGTGAGGTGGAGTTTGACCTTGCAAGAGTACAATCTGGACATCAAACATATTAAGGGAAAAGACAATGTAATGGCTGATGCCCTGTCCAGAATTGCATAGAAAAACCTGAAAAACAAAAATTCCTTTTAAAAGGGAACATGTGTGACAAGTAGTCACTGTGTATGATGAGTTAAATACTCAAAGTTGATAATATGTTGAAGTTGATGTAAAAGAAGAAAACACTTAAGAAAGTTTTCACTACATTCGAACTTTCTTCTTTTAAGGGGGAGGGTGTGATGTGCCCTGAGTAATTTAATTTAATTTGATGATTTAACTTTGTTTACAAGCTGAAAGTATTTCATGAGATGGGAAACCCCTTGTACGTGCAAGACAATGGTGTGGAAAGTCATTTTGGTATTCCCCAAATTATTGTAAACAAAGTCAGAGCTATGTTTGGAACTTGGAAAGCCCTAGTTCATTATTGCACCATCAGGAAAACCCCCCAGGAAGTGATGTAATGTGAATGTGTATAATTAATCTTGGGAAATCCCAAGATTGCAGCAATGTTGTGAAAATGTGATTGAAGTAATGGTTTATTAATAGATGATGGGTTTTTGCATGAGTACTGATATAAAAAGCTGAAGGCTTTTGTTGGGACTTTACAGAATGTCATGTGAGATTGAAAACTCCACATGTGTGTGATGGTCTTCGTGCTTCAAAAAAGAAGTACATTTTAACCAGTTTATATAGCCAATAATTGAGCTAATTTTAATACAGCAACGAAGAAGACAGCGAGCACACAAAAGTGCTCTTCCTCATCAAAGGATTAAAAGTTCTTCTGTCAAATTGCTGGAGTTTGCTGGGTTTGTGAAGGCCACGCATCTGTCAAAAAACAGCGGAGCTGTGTTAAAGAAACCTGTTCCCTGGAAAAGAGTGGTTGGTGAAAGAAACACCATTTTTGGAGAAAGCAGCGCAAGGAGATATATTTGTGGAGATAGCAGCGCAAAGGAGATTGGAGGAAGCATCATCATTTTCGTATGAGGATTTTATGTGCAGGGATTTATAAATGCAAGTGTACGATGGAATTCGCTGATTTTCGCAGAACAAGTGAATAAGGATATATTACATCAGTCGTCCAGAACATTGCAAGAACTCTAGGATCACCAACAAGAAGACAGCTGGTTAAGTACTGATATAGTAAAACTGTCATTGTGTGATTTTATTGTATATGCGATATTGTTATTATATGTACCAATCATACTCTGTTTTCAATTAAAGACTTAGATTTTGTTAGCTTAAACAAACAGTGTATTTGTGTTGTGCATTCGTGTGAGTTCGGGAAAAAGGTGATTTTGGCCTTGAGTCAAGTACGACTCGTAACAATAGCCACAGACAAATATGAGGCAAGTAATTTAATGCCATTTAATTACATTAGACTTTGGATGATATCGCTGAAAGGTTTTTTTCTCAAATTCTGCGTTGTAGCGTTGTATAGGATTCTCAATGCACATTTTCTAGATCAATTTTTGTGATCAGACTGGGGGCTCAAATTCTGTTCAAATCACACAGGTTAAGAAAGCAGAGAGGCATGGCTACATTATCAAGCTGACGATTGAGATCTTGGAGACGTTGTGCATGCATAATAAGGAAAAGAGATTACGAAGCATTCTGTCTTATCAGGATTAAGTTTAAGTTTATTTTACACCATCCAAGATGTTTATGAGTATGGCACACTTTGAGTTTGAATATCACACAAACGGCATCTCCAGGAATACCTGTGTCAACTTGAATATTATATCACCAAATACAATAGAGGAACTTTACTGGTAAAACATAAAAGCGGTCCCGTGGCTATTCATTTGTTTCTTCTTATATATCTAAATAAATTCCATATGGCGATTGGCTTCGGGTAGATTTTTACCCGAGTAAGTTTTACCGGTTGAAAAACAGATCATGTGATCGTTGTTTCCATTCTTCAATACACTTCTTCGGTCAGCGGCCTGCATCGGAGACCTGGCGTGGATAAACAACTTGAGACAACGACTCTGAAGCGACCTCTTTTAAGATGCGGAATACTTAGGACAATGACCTTTTCCTCAGAAAAAAAAACACCACACGTACCGTAATCATGGTAATGTCTTAATTTGAAATACATTGAATTCTAAGCCGGCTTTAATGCTGTTCCCAATTTCGAAATGGACAAATAAGACTCCCGGGGATAAGACTCGAATAACCCTCTTCTGGATTGCATCGAGTTGTGAATTGGTGAAAGTGAGGTGGGCGTTGAACATTGCTGTTGTTGTTTTTCCTATACTTCTCCTACTTTTCCTCTTCTCCTCCTCCTCCTTTTTCTTCTTTATCTCCACCTTCGACTATTTTTCATTCCTACATGTGCTTCATTCGATTCTTTTCAACGTCTCTTTGATTTTATTCCGTGCAAAAGCGTGGTTACAGCTTAGAGCGAGATGAAACCCGATATTTGATATTTTTGTCCGAAATGAAAGGTAACCTTAGATAATCGATAACGTAGCTCAGCATCTATCACAACAAACAACTTGCTTCGAATAGAAGCAAAAAACAGGCACAAACAAAGTCTTATAATATATGGATTAAAGATGAAAAGTGTTTGCAAAAGAAAGTGGCATATATTTTTTTCATCTTTCATTATGTCTTTTCACAATGCTGCGCCTTATTTTGAAAAACAATGCGTCACTAAAAGTGCGCTAGGTACAACTAATTTATCAGATAGAGGCGAGGTTTATTGCAGACGGATGCTCATTTAATCATCTTCAGGTCAAGCATGAAGACAAGGATACAATTCAGTATTCTAATAATGGTCGAGGTTTATCATTAATCACTGGGTTTGGGCGTTTCGGTTAAATCCATAAGCGTAAGTCCTATGGTTTTATGTGGAACTGATCATAGTTTAGAATGCCAATGTATTCCTATCACGTGGATAAATGTGCATGTATGACCAGCAACATTCTATGCTAGTGCGCACGGGAGATTTCAAGCTGAAAACCGATACCATAAGACGATTTTGACAATTAAAATGCTCCATTAAGTTTGTTGTGTTTCGCCGCTACTTTGTTTTCTTGAAGGTGGCAAGTTTTTATTTAATTAAACTTCGAGTGGCTGTAACTTGAATGGATAAACATTAACCTGTTTGGTTGAACAATTTGGGTAGCTAGTACTTTTGACAAAATATGACCCCAAAACGTTTTCATATCTAGGTTATCTGATTGATTTCACTTGAATTTTAACCAATATTCACCATGTGTCGTCTTGAGATTGGGAGGTACAGACTTGACATTTAGTATGGAATATCATCTTCACGAAGTGCGAAGACTAATCTGAAAGGGGTCTGCATAAACCGCACGGGTTAAATATTTATTGGAATGTGTCGGGAGATGACGAACGGCATTATTACTTTTCTTAAGGTTATAGCAACTATTTTAAACTGTTGCGATTTGTAGTTCACAGCATCTTGCAAAGGGTAGTGAGCTTTGGCAAAAATTACATTGATCATTTCATAGCGAGTGTGTAGAAGATTTCAAATATCACAGATATACTTTTGTAGGTCCTGTGGATCTTGAGTTATGTTGTAAAGAGGGCTGAAACAACAACACTTTTGTAAAACACACATAACTCATTCAGAACAATAAATCAAACAAGTTTTCAAAGAATATATGATTGTAGAATTAACTTTTGCAAAACATGAAAGTATTATTTTTCAATAATATATTGATTTAGATAAGGAAATTTGCTTTGGCTGCTTCGACCAACAATACCTCATCTACCCTTAAGATTAATATTTATTTGTGATGCTTCTGTTATGTAGGTTTAGCTGGAAGTTTTGTTGGCATTTTTTATATCGTGAATATTATAACGACTTGTATTTTCAAATATGCATGTTTTATCCAGTACGTTGTACTTGCATCTGGGAGTATTAAAACAACCAAACAGATGTTGAAGACATTTATAAACAATGGCGGGTATAGGAGCGAGCGTCACACGTAACGTTGTCAGGGTTTTGTAAAGATATTTAAATTCTGAACAAAAAAGGGAGATTTGCGGAAATAATTGCCAGTGTTTGTAAACATAACACATTTTGTAAATAGAGACAAGGAGGATTTATTAAAACGATTTGTAAACAGAAACATGCAGCAGGGATTTGAGAATGCAATTTGAACAGAGAGCATTGTCGAAAACGTTTCGTAAACAAAAAGGGACAAGGGCATTTTGGAGAACATTTGCAAACACAGAGGGAAATTTATAAAAACGTTAAATTCTATATTTACTGCAACAAGATTCAAAGCAGGGGGGTTTAAGGGGGATTCGCATTTGCAAACACAGACAGGGAATGTAAACAGCAGTATTCAATTCATTTCAATTGTATTTGCTTTTATGAATTTTATCTCACATAACAAGTTATAATAACAGACAAATACATTGATAATAAATGAGATGTGGATGCCATCAAAGACGCTGAGCGTTTGGTCGATGACACCCAAGTATATGTTAATAGCAGTAGACTTGTTTTTTTAAACGGGATAGAGGGATCTATAAAATAATTTTAATTTGAAAGCAGAGAGAGAATTTGGAAGAACAGTAAATGACATAAAATGATAACAAACGCCTCCGGGACTTTAGGATAAGGGGTTATTTATAAAGTGTAAAGTATTGAAGAAAATTGGTAAAGACGAGATATTTTCGTTATAAATGATAAACGAAACAGTGTAAAGGGATTTGTAACATCATTTGCAAACACAGACAAGGAGAAAAGTTGTAAAGACGGTATTGATACGAGAAGATTAAAGACAAAAAGGATTAAGTAATTGTGATTTGTGAAAACATTTGATAACACAGAGAGTGAGAGAAGATTTCAAATAAAAAGTATTTGTGATTTGTAAATACATTTGTTAACACAGAACGGGAAACAATTACGAAGACAGGAACTTTTATCAAATACGACTAGATTTGAAATAACATAGGATAAAGGGATTTGTGAAACATTTGCAAACACAGACAGGTAAAGAATTTATGAAGTCAATACATTTTATAAATGATACCACTAGATTTAAAACAACATAAGATGAGGATTTGTGAAAACATTTTGCAAACATAGATTTTATAAATGATACGATTCAGGCGAGGATATGTCTAGATATTCTTAGACAATAAAAATCTCGAGGATTCTGCCTCATAAATAAGACGCGTAAAGACGCGACGTTTTAGCTTAGCAAATAGATCGATAAAAAAGCACCCGTCTTTTATTAAAGAAGAGTATCGGAATAGGCTACATGTTATATTATTTGTTTACAGAAGCTACGTTTCCACTTTACTACGACTGGCAGATACAGGGATTTGTCTGCAACTTGTACATCCTCAGACAGTCTGATAAACAGAATGATCGTTTCGTTTCTCTTCCAGCGGCAGCGGAACGATCTTGAAAGCCGAGTCGTCTCAGCTTGAAAGGAGGGCAGTCAGTGGCGGTTGTAGAAAATGTAAATCATGTTCGCGACCATCGAGATAGGTCTATCGAACTAATGTGGCTACTTAGGTTAAAAAACGATACGCTTAAAAATATCGGTATTTACACAAGCGACATTTGTAGTGTGTAAAAGGCATTGAAAATGTCGGTTAAAAGAGTGCATACATTAAAATCGCGAAGAGTATTTTCATCAAGTATCTACATTTCAAGCGCAAACGCTTTTCAAAAACATACCATCTTTTGTCGGGCAATCGCTGGAACAGGATCAACAGAAATATGCAATTCCAAGCCAGCTGTAAAAAAAAAAGCGTGAGCCTAAACTGGATGTGAACTGTCAACTTGAGACCCCACAACAATTGTTAAATTGGCGTCAGACCTGTTATAATGATATTATTATCTAAAAACTGATATTATGTTCTTGTACCATCGCAAAATGCTGTTCATTTTCTACATGTAACCTTTTTATGGGACAACTTGTACTTGTGTGTGTTAGATATCAAAAGACAAAAGAAGGTTGTTAAGGACATGACACATGTTTCAGTTTGTTACAAACAATGTAATATCAAAGGGTTCCCGTTATCAATGTAATCACATTTAATTTGACAGAAGTAATAAAATACTTCCTAGATGATTGTGAGCCACCTGTGGCATAAAAAAGGACTTAAAAATACTTATGTATAAACATCTCATATGACCAGAATCTTATATCTTCAAATATTATCTCCTAACATACAGTGGCGTAACCATGACTCATTCAGAGGGGGAAAGGGGCAAAGAGGGGAGCAAGGCAACATTCAAGAGGGAAAATGTGGCCAATATTTTTTTAATGGTGTAAAAAGCACAAGAGTCTACAAAGTTTTATATCAGGGTGACCAGCATCCCACATGTGGAAGACTACATGGGTAGATACCTCTCTCTGTGTCGTCTTGACTATACTGATAATACCGTATACAGAATAGAAGGAGAAATGACGTATTGCAGGGGAGACGGTCAAGATGAAGGTTATTACCCTTGGAAATACGAGCAAGATGTTTATAGTCAATAATCAATCTCATATTTTCAAATCTGATGAATAATACCTTAGAAGCTTTTAGACCATCACGAAATCTGATCTGTGCATACATCTGAGTATGTTTTTACTTACATGAGGCATAACACAAACACAAATTTCAAGTACATCCCCCTGGATGTCATTTCATCTGGGATTTCTTCTAGCTAGTCAAACTTGCACAACATTCTCAGCATTTCGTAAGCATGGTAGGTTACGGTCATAAGACTGTTTTTGCAGAAATGGCAGATCAATTACATGCATTCCCTATAAAGAAGTCGTCTAGTTGAGTTTACAGTACATTTTGGAGTGGCAATAACGTTACACAAAATATTGTTTAGTAAGACGAGCTATACTTTTTCTCAGTATAAAGAGCAGTGAATAAAGCGGATTGATTACTCCTATTGACATGTCGAAAAGATATTCTGAAGATTTGGTACTTGGTTTAGATAAGAAATGTACAGTCAGCCTCTCTTATATAAGAACCACTTTTTCTCTGGGACATTTACCACAAAATATTGACGTGTCTGTCAGGAAAAAAGGAGTAAGCATGGTAGAAAAAAGGAGTAAGCATGGTAGGAAAAAGGAGTAAGCATGGTAGAAAAAAGGAGTAAGCATGGTAGGAAAAAGGAGTAAGCATGGTAGAAAAAAGGAGTAAGCATGGTAGGAAAAAGGAGTAAGCATGGTAGGAAAAAGGAGTAAGCATGGTAGGAAAAAGGAGTAAGCATGGTAGAAAAAAAGAAAAAAGGAGTGTCTCAAAAAAACGTATTCAAAACTTTTTTCATTGCTGTAATTTTCCGAATTTTTGTCTTTTGCAATTCCACTCTTGATTTTAAATAAATGTTGCATATATAGGTACGGGTCGCCTCTTTTCCTTGGTACCAAAAGACGTACCAAAATGACGTCATAAAGGCTTCATAATCGCTGAACCTTCAAAATAGCCGATTTTCCATGACAGTATAAACAGGCAAACATTTAATTTTCGGCCAACAAAATCTAAACATCAAATTAGCTTATAATAGCAAGAAATGATTTTTCTAACATACACAGAGGCTTTCAAACACCACGCTATCAATATACTTTTCGTTAGAGCAATTTGAAAAATCTCCTGGTTGTCGTTAAAAAAAATAATCGCGAAGAATGGCCCTACAACTGCAACTACATAGAAGCGTTTGGTGGTCTTTTTTTCATCGTTTTAGGCTAGCGCAATGGGGGTGTACCGTTTAGGGGAGCTTAGGGGATAATAACTCCCCTGGGTTAAAATGTTAATGTGATTGTACTACTTTGCTTAGCATTAATATTTATATTGGTCATGGTTCTATAATATAAACGCATCCCAAAAAGAAAGTATCCAGTTTGATTTTGGTCCATAAGTCAAAGATGTGGTCTTCAATCAAGATCTACCAAAAGTATGTTACAGATAAATTTATTCTGCCGAGTTTGATACCTCATTTGTCCAAATCGATGCAGAATTGATGACACAATGACATTTTGAATGTAATCACCTCAATTTCAAAAGTTGCAGTAAAATCCTATTGATTTGGTAGTGCTACTCAATATGGGCAGCGATAGATCAAGGCCAGGGCGCATCAGAAGTCTCGCTGAGAGCATAGGCCGCAGATGGCAATCATTGATGCAGCAGGAGGACATACCAGATATGGACTGTGAAGAGTGAACGGGAAAACATTGAGGAAGGAAGAGTATAAAACACATAAAGTGGAGTCAAGCAGCCTTTAGACCGTCTCTGTTATTGTGTACCTTTATGAAGAATCTTGAGAAGCAGGAGAACAACATCAATAGGAATTACTGCAACTTTAAAAATTGAAGTGACTGCATTGAAAAGATCACTGTGTCATCAATTCTGCATCGATTTGGACAAATGAGGTATCAAACTGTGCGGAATTAATTCACCTATAACATACTTTTGGTAGGTCTTGATTTAAAACACCCTTCTTTGATTTATGGATACCAATCAAACTGGATACTTTCTTTTGGGATGCGTTTATATAGTTTATCTCCGCGAAACTCAAAATAGACGACTTTCCATGGGAGTGAAAAAAAAGGCAAAATTTGAATTTACGGCCAAAAAATTCTTAACATCATTTGGCTTAGAATAGAAGGAAATGACAAATCTAGTTTCAAGCCCATACTTTCAATATAATTTACATTAGAGCGCTTTGTAAAATCTCAGGGTTATAATAAGCACAAAAGGATGGTCCTACAATCACAAAGGAGCATTTGGCCATTTTCTTTGTCGTTTTAGGGATGGGAATACCCGGCCCCTGCCATAAATATGTTAATGTGTATTGTACTACTTTACTTAAGATACATAATATTTACTTGTCATGCTTCTGTAATTAAGTTTTGTAAGTCCTGTTGGCATTTTTATACCGTGAATAAATATAATTAAATAACGAGTTGCGTTTTCAAATTTGCAAGTTTTACCGCGTTGTTGTACTTACTTCCAGGAGTACTAGAGTGCAAGATATTTGTGAAACACGGGTTAAAACGGTGGAAAGTAGAAATGTTTCAGGGCTGTATAAAAGGTATTTGAATTTCTACACACAAATAAGGAGATTTGTGCAGACATTTTTCAGCGTTTGTCAAATAACGAGAGGATTTCCCGGAGGATTTGTAAAAACGTTCTACACACAAAAACATGTGATTTTTGAAGGCAATGTCAACAGAGATGATTGTCGAAAACGTTTTGTAAACAAAAAGGAAAGGGCATTGGGAAAACATTTGCAAACACAGAAAGGGAGAGAATTTCTAAAGACGTTAAAGTTTTGCATTTGACATGTTTGATACGGCAAGATTTAAAACAGGGTAAGCGAGATTCGCATTTGCAAACACAGACATGGAGTTAATGTAAATTGTAAAGACGGTATAAATGATACGAGGAGATTTAAAACAAAAAAGGGATAGAGGGTTTTGTAAAATAATTATAATTTCCAAACATAGATAATCTGTAAAGACAGTTAATGATATCAATGGTAAAAGCAGGATACTATGATTAGCGGGTTTTTTTTAATGAAATATTTGGCAAAAACAAGGAAAACAGCAGTATTGACAAAGTTGAAGCACCATTCGAATTCAACTTCGACATCAGATTTATGTAAAATGGTCAATTTTGAACAAAATTATAAAAAAAGCATGATTTTGACCCGCCACTTTCGTGGACAACATAATAAAAAATCCTGTAAAATTGCTATTCTTATTCATTAAAAAAAAGGTATGTATATAATATCTAAAAACACAATAGTATTTTATTGAATTTTGACCACTGAACTTCAACAAAAAATATTAGAAATTTTGACCCAAAATATTTCGTCAGTCAAGAATATTTTGAATTTCGATCAACTATTAAAATCCACCAAAAAAGGTTGAAAATGATCAATTTTGGAGAAAACATTTTGAATTTCACCCAAATTTCAAATACTGATTTATTGTGAAGTTGGTTAAAATTTAAGAACAAACATTTTACTGAAGTGTTATTTTTAACATGTAGTTCAAAAACAAAACAAAAACACGTCTCATAAAAACTTAACATGTTCAAGTTGCCTCGTCTGATACAGAATCACCACTGACACTTTACTAGTATTCCATTTCTGTGTTTGCATAGTTATTAGTTATTTCGTTTCACCATTGCAAGAGCCAGTCCTTCGATCCTGACGTTTCATTAGCTGTTTCATTATGCACATTTTACAACTCTGCCCTCATTCGAAACACCATCCTACAAAGTAATTGCAACATTGAGGGTACTTTAACTCAATTCAGACCGTACTTGCTGTGATTGCTGTAAGTTTACAAACATTTGACATTAATTTTGTCCTCCCCGAGTGACTGGTGTCTTTGTGCGAGATATTTGATGCCAAAAAGGATCGTTGGGAATTTATTGAGACCTGGTCGGTGCCCAAAAAGAAGTAATTCATTGGTAGAGCACCAGCACAGTCACCTTCGGAGCCTTATTTCACCCTTATACAGATGAGCACTCCGTTATGCCTCTTTGAAGGTGTCTTGGGAAGTATTTCTTGAACTGCATATCTCCTTGTCTTGGGTAGGCATCAATCAATTCTCTGAGGTCTCTGGACTTAGGACCAGACTCTGGTGGGATACACCGGTTTTAGGGGGCCCCAACCGTCCCACTTCCCTCAGAGATAGATTTAATTAAATCATCATCAGAGATTGGGCACTCCATCCTACTTTCAGGCTAGGAACAGCTGTTATGAGTGGCGTAAACCAGCGTGCTAAGTCAATGCCCCTATATTACCCAGCAGACCCTTGAGCTAGAGTCAGCTGAGCAGAGCTTGCACTGCTGGAACTGGGATGTGCAATGTCATTACGGACAATGACTGGTCACAGGAACCTAGTCTTAGTATAAGTGGGAGGGGTAGTCAATTGGTAGATCACCAGCGCGGTCATCTTCGGAGTCTAATTTCACCCTTCTTAAGATGAGCACTCCTGGTGTAGTTCTCTCTTGGAAGATGACAAAATTGGAAAAATCACCTTGTTGCAGTTTAACTAACAAACAAACAAAATCAGCTTGCTACACTAGCAAGTGCCACACCGTTACAACGGTCCACCCGGGGTGATGTAAGGCAGCAGGCAAGACTAGTGTATAGCTATGAAAAGTGTCGTTGAGGAATATTTATAAGTGTCACTTGGCATATTTAGGTCTGAGTGTCTTGTGCTGGTTCGTCTTCTTTATCTTCACATGGAGACGGTTTCCAGCTTTGAATCAGGTCTATCTGTCGGAATGCTTTGCTTTGACGGCATAACCATATCACATAGCTGGTTCTGAGTGCAGTTTTAGAAGCCACATCCATGATGTTCTGTCTCTTTCCACTTGGTCCCGGCACTTGGTACTCCGAGAGCAGCGATGCATTTTGTCAGCGATGTGTTGTAAATACCTCTGCTTCCAATTTCAATTGGGAAGTAGTGCGTACACCATCCCCTATTTTCGCAGACGGCTACAATATCTTGGTATTTGCTTTTCTTTCTTGCATTGGCATTTGACAGGTTTTCTTCCATTGGGACTGTAAGCTCAATGATGATAACTGTTTTGGTCCTTTCAGAATAGATTGTAATATCAGGACGTTTTGCAGTCTCTGTGATTATGGGAGGAAATACTACTTGCTTATATTCCTCATCCATCAGAAATTCCCAGTCATTGGCCTTCTGTAAGAGGTTTGTTGGATCTCTTTTTGGAAGAGACAGTGTTGGATTCCGGTAGGTTACACCATCTGCAGTGCGAAATTTGATATATAGTAGTCATATAGTTGGTATCTTCTGGAGGGGTGCACGGCTTCTGATTTACCTCTTCAATGAAGGGCATTATGCCATTTGCTACAGCTTTCAGTGTCTGATCATGTCTCCAGTTGTATCTACCACTCTGCAGAGAATAGTTGCATCCATTTAAGATATGGAATAGAGTGCAGTTATTATGATGACATAAATGGCAGGATCCAAGGTTGGTCTTTCCCCAGAGTCTCAAATTAGCTGGTGATGGAAGTTGGTCATGGATGGCATTGACATGGAAAGATAGGAGCTCTGGTGTCCTTACATAAAGGAGCTTCTTCCAAGATATATCTACTTGCATGGCAGAGTCCCATCTGAGCCATTGTCCTTGTTTGGCACAGCCATAGAGGTACACAAGCATGTCATCTTCATCTACGTCTTTTACCAGACTAGTGAGGCATTAAGTATATTTTAAAACCGAAATGTCAAAAAAGTAGTCTACAGTTTTGACTTCTGGTCATTTTAGAAAAAAATGTCATTTGGTGAGAGCTGATAATCTGTTCATAATTATATTAAAATCATTGGTGACAGCAAAAAACAACCCAGATTCATTGGAAGAGAGGGCATCAATGGGCTGATTAATGTGCCGCATATCCCCGTCACCCATTTTCAGTTGGTGCTCACCCCTTATTATAGTGCAAGATAAATGTATCTTCATATTGTGTCTAGCAGATCTGAATTTTAAATCACTGGAATCTATGAAATATATAACAAGTACTGCTTTATTCCTTTGTTTTACTTTACAGAAGTAGTGAATAACGTGCCACTAAAAACAACTCTTCAGTCAATTCTTAAATCCATATAACCTGTTTCAGTTTTATTATAAACAATATTAAAGAGTTCCCTTCATCAATGTAATCACATTTAACTTCTATGACAAAAGTAAAAAATCTTTAAATACTTTTTAAAGTAACATCTCTTATGATCAGTCACGATCATATCAAATACTGAGGACAAATCCTTTGGTAGGGACCTTAACAAAATAGTAGCTGGGATCTTGACCAAAATCCCATACCATACGTAATAGAATAAATACTAGTGAAGGTCACAATACAGGGTATTGGCCTTAACATAAAGCAGCAAGCTGCTTAGTCAATAATCAATCTCACATTTCCGAGCCTGATGCAAAGTACCTTCGACCATCAAGAAATTGATCTGTGCATACAAGTTTGCTTAAGTTTGATTTTAGCGATAGATGGCATATATTCACAAACACAAATTTCAAGTACATCCCCATTTTATCTAAAATTGAAGACCAAATTAAAAAGACTAGTTTTCGTCTCATGTCAGGGCAAAGACGCGACGTGATTGGTTGCTGACCTGCACAGTACAGCATTTTTGGTCTAGTTGATAGGACATCATACACTAACTAGTCTTTATAATTCGGTCTTCATTTATAGCTAGTCAAACTCGCACAACATTCTCAGCAGGTACTGAGTCACAATCACATACTGTCTTTAGATAAATGACAGGTTAATTACATGTATTATCTAAAGAAGTCGTTTTGTTGAGTTTACATGCAGTACATCCAAAGAGAGGATATTCTGGAAGAGGCAATAACATTAAACAAAAATATTGCTGAATGTGAAGAGCTATATTTTCTCAGTATGAAGAGCTTAACAGGTTACTTCCTATTTAGTATTCCAACCCACTTAAAATTAGGTATGCTGCATAAGGAGCATTGTTATTAAGTAACATTATTATTACCGATAAACTATCCCAGACTATACTTTGAACACCTCGTAATCCGTGGATCTTATAACATTGTAGATTAATATAAAAATATTTTATTTTGATCAATTTATTGTAACATCTCGACAGAATCATCACAAATTATTCATTCAAGTCCTATACTTTGTCTACTTTCTGTAACACACAAAATAAAGATCAGACAGATCAATAATAGCTCTTAACGTGGGTCTACTTTTCAGTAAAAGCTCAACATTTTCCGCCTATTATGAGCTGATCAAACTATAGTGTACATGAGAAATGAGCAATTCAGCCTCTTTTATATGGATTTATTTTGTAACATATGAATCTCTCAGTTTAATTCTCTTACCTTTGATTAAAGCTTGTGTTATATCCCTTTTGAATACTTCAGTATTTTTGGACAATCATTGTGTAGAATTCTTCAGTGAACTCATCAAAAAATACATGTGGGCATTAAGTCTTGAAATTGTTTGATAAATATTCTTGCCTAAAGGTACAAGACTTTAAAAACCCTCTTCATTACATCCAAAATATCAGTGAAAATGTCAACATTGGGCAAGGCATAGCCGGACCCATTATTTAAACGTTTTACTGCCATTTCCACCATCGTTTCAAATGCACCAGGGCATTATAATTATTGAAGATACTGTACCCTCACATGATGGTTTGGACAAATCGCAGTGCATGGTTATTATATAACTTCACTTGTCATCACAATACGTACCACGCCAGAGGCAGACTATACTTTATGGAAGAGATGGCTTTGGATAATGGACATGTCTCACATAACATAAATATAGCATGGAATTGTATAAAGTTTCTTAAATGTTTAAGAACAGGTCATATTTCCCATATCCGTTTTATAAATGGAGTTGAAAATGTTGTATGTAAAACGATCCAGTACAAATATGAATTTCAAGTGATTGATTACAAATCATGCACAACATTAATGTTCAAACAATTTGCCAGAATGTAGATATCCATAATAACATGGGATTGTATGACATGATTATTGATCTCTGAGCTAAAAACAGAGCCCATTAAAATCCTCAATTACCAGTGGAACATGACACCGATATCTCAATTTCAGTTCAACTATAATATGCCCATTTTTTGTTAAAATCCAGCTGAAAACTCTGGAATAAGTTGAAATCCTGATTGCATTTTTACAAAATGTGGCCCAAAGTTGGGAAATTTGCATGGAATCCCAAAATTGTCCATATACCTTTTATGCTGTTTTCAGATTTAAATTGTAGGGTTTAAAATAGTAAAACTAGTGGATTTGGTTGGAATTGCAAATGAAGCTGGTGTTTGTTTTATATTTTTTGTTTTTTTATTTGAATAGCCCATTTTCATTTATCCCAACACTTCCATATTCTTGTTACATTTGTTTAACTTCTTCTTTGCACAGCAATATAAACAGTCCACCAGAAGGCAACCATGCTTGCAAACAGTACACGTAACTGAAAAACAAGAGAAAAACATACACAAATATTAGCACTGATGGAACTAAAAGAAACATTACGTTCCAATCGTTTTTGATTTGAATATCAAAAGACTGAAATGCAAAAAACACAACAGAGCAATTAAGCATAATTTTGAAGTATTAAAAGGAAACAAATCCCCATACATGGCCCGTTTCCAAAAGATGCCACAATTTTAATTAGTTGTGGACATGATTGAAAAGGTAAAACAGTTTCATTTACCATACAAATTCAATTGATAGCATATGTGCTTACTATCAAGGGCTTTTAAAACATACAAACATCATTTATACACATATATATCTTCAAATTTGTGTCTCAACCCCATTAGCTCAGACTTACAATTTCATGTTTTCAAAAGCGCTTGATAGAAAGCACATATGCTAACTATTGAGTTTTTACTGTATGGCAGGAATGACAGTAACTGTATCCTTGTTCCATGTATACATTTGAAGATATGATACAATATGACCAGGGCTCTTTGGACATTAGGTGTAAATCACTGAGGGATGAATCAAGTAATATTTTTCAAGTTAAATTCAGTAGCGAGGTCAGGTTTTAATATTGCAACTTACATATTCTATGAAAACATTGATATGTTGGTCTTATGTTTGGGATGTCGCAATAAAATGACTGTATCCCATATATAAGAATTGTTTATTCCAATGTAAGGGAAAGGAAGGTAATCTGTGGCATGTTATTTCTGTTGCTATATACATGTAGGGTCCACAACTTCCCACCTAATACTTTTTAAAAGGAAGTCGGAAAATATTTTACAAAATGCAAAAATGTAAAAATGTATGTATAGCCATATTTGTTTTACACATGTGGACCAATTTATAGCATTATGTGCAGTCACAATGGTTAATTGAGACTGTTCTAAAAGTTGCACCTGAGTCCACAGCAGTCAGGTTTTCTTTTAACAAACACATAAACAGGCATGGCCTACTGTATTGTTTGAGAGTTGACTCCTATGGACTCAGATGCAACTTTTAACTGTTTAAAACGGTCTCTTTTTTTACATAATGAACCATCGTGACTGAACACAATTACGTGTGATGCTATAATTGACTCCATATGTGTTAAACAAATATGGCTACACATACCTTTTTACATGTTTGTATTTTGTCATATATATATTGTTTTGATTTATTTTAAAAAGTATTAAGGGATAAGTTGTGAACCATATATCATTGATACCTTACTCTAAGTATTTAAGAAAATAATTTGATTCTGGAAGAGGTTTGTGTGAAAGCAATTGTAAAATTCAATATCAAACTGCCTAATCCACAAACTGAGAGAATGTGGAAATGTTTTAATTTTGGAACTATTTGAAGCTGCTTCATAAAATAATTTGATATTGAGATTTACAATTATCTGGTTAGTGGTTACATTACATTAACTAAAACTTATAAAGCGCTTTTACCGCTGGATTTAAACCACAATAAAAATAAAAACAAAAACATAGCAGCCAAAACAAGAGAAACAAAACATTGGAAATCTGGAACAGATGAGTTTTGAAGGTTTCAACTGTTGGAGAATTACGAATGTGATTTGGGAGATTATTCCAAGCTCTGGGAGCTGAGAAGCCACTGAGAAGACCCTGTCTCCAGCACATTTATGTGCCTTTGGGACCTCAAGGTTCATTTGCAGAATTAGTTAATTAATTAGCTTCTATATTACCCTATGACGAGGGGCGGTCAGTTAGGTTGTAAAACAAGGTATATTACTTTGTTGAAGGTTAAGAAATTTGGTCTCATTCAGGTACTACCAGAAGTGAACACAGGGTCATCATGGAATGTGTTTCCGACAAAGGTGAAAATTTCGAAAGAAATTTATCACTGTACAGTACTGTTGCTGTGAATGCTGATGAAGTGTGTGATATTCAACAGCAGCAACATGGTCCTTCAAGTTCAGGGATGGAATGATCATCCAAAATCCAAAAGACCTGCTGACTTTACTACATGTGTGCTGATACAAAGGCATTGATGGGTGCACTAATTATGTAGTGACCATGTTCAAAAGTGCAATAGAAAGAAGTATCTTGTTATACAAACTTATTGACTGCCCCTCATATGTTGAGTCACATAGAATAAAGCCAACAGTAAAACATAGCATTCTCTCATAACCTTGTCAAGCAATATCACCTCACAAATCTTACCTGAACAGGTACAAAGTTGATATTGACATATTGGAAGGCAGTCCAAATTTTCCAATTCATTTTCAAAGTTGTCCAAAATGTTTCACGAATCCTCTCTACAGCTCCTGAGTGACCTTTCCCCTACAGGATGAGAAAAATGTTAATAACAGTAATTATTATAATATTAACACTTGTGGTAGTATGAATTATGATAATTAATATTATGTAAATTTATTGATGGACTGCCTGTGACAGCCTAGAACTTGGTCAGTTCCCTCGGATCGCGATGTCCAAACAGTAGAGGCGCGTAGCGCCAACATCGAGGCGCGCAGCGCAGAACTTGGATTGCTTGTGGTATAGTAGCAGTCAGACCTCATATAAATTACTTGTGCTATTGGGCAATGGCAGAGAGGCTCTATACTAGAGCTAGTGACAGCCCAGTGGCAGTCCTCCTCCTCTTGGCTAGTGCTAGTCATTAACATTATTGGCTATTGATACTGGATGTGTGGTGCTTTAAATTTGCTGTAGATGTAACTAAAGTAAAGTATACAATGTAATGTATTCAAATATTTTTCCTGAAATTTTTTGAATGTCACTCCACATTTGTTTCATAACCACTAAGATGAATGACATTTTTTGTTCTGGCTAATAGTCCCCTTTTTTGGCTATAGTCCCCTTGCACTTGCTCATGTAGCATTCTATGCAAATTTTAATACACAATTCTATGTGATTCTCGTTTATCGAGCCTCTATTGCCTAAAATGAGATTATAGTATCCCTTCCAGCCTTCTCAAATATTCATCTCAAATGGAAAGGTCTACCTGCATTCAAGAACATATGCACTAAATGCTAATTGAGCATTGTACCATAATTATGTCCCTGATAATTATACATGTACATGGTCTTTTCAAAAATATAATGTCCATATCTGAAACAAAGGTGCTTACCTCAAGTATACTAAGTATGTAATAAATTCCTAGAAGATAAGGTGGGGGCGAATACAAATCGATCTAAGATGACCCTATATACTTTTGCATAAGGTATATTAGCAGGTATTGTCTTCTCTAACCATCTGTAGAAGTAATGTGAAAGAGGTCCGGTGTAGCAGCCTCTGCATGGATAAAAAAACAAACAAAAAATAAGATTCACAGAAAATATTAAGTACTAGTATTACCACTGATTCTAAAATTGAAATCAAAACAACATTTTATACAGGCTGGTATAACACAGAGGCTGAACAAGCACAGAAGTTTTATTTTGAATTGTATTAATTCATCCAGGTTTTCAAAGAGCGCAAATTATTCATCAAGACCACTGCCTATTTTGATTTGAAATTACTTGGTACTCCTAGGTTGGTAAACATTAGAGAAAGTTAATCTTTCCCTAGAGAAGTCCCTTTCACTGCCTATTTTGTTGTGTCTATATGTGACGTGTCATGTCAAAAAGAGACACTTTTGGGCAGGTCATCAATTTTGAGGTTTTTAAATATAGACATATTTTGCACCACAACGCCGTTTCCCCCAATGAAATCGGACATTCCTAAGCGAAGATATTGAGTTCGTAAGTTATGGTATTATAAAATTGAAATTGAGATATCGGCCTTTTAAAATATCATTGACAATGTTGGAAGTAGGAATTACCTTGAAAATTGTCTCAAAAAATACAAGATACCAGTTATATTCCGGTCTGAAACTATCAGACAATATTTTTAACATAAAATAACATCACAAATACGCAACAAACCCAAATTGTGAAAAAGGTCCCGCAGGCAGATTTTTGCCTATATCTCCATTTACGATCCTGCCCAAAAGTGTCTCCTTGACATGACATGTCACGTTTTGTTATATCAAACCAAATTTTGTATACAATTTATTTTCATTTTTTTATTTTGCGCACAAGGCTTTTAATCATGCTTGTACTTTTATTCATATTAATATTATTTCTACTGTACAGCATTAATACATAACTACGGCCATCAATAGATGTTCTGTTCTCAAAATATTCCACAATAGAGGTGCATCTTTACACACAAGAGCAGGGTTAGAATTCCATCATGTAGTGCCAAAATCAATCTTGGTTCTTGCATAAGAATTCTTATATTTGTAGACTGAGACAACTAGACTGAGAAATGAGAATTAAGTTTGGTTCTAGTAAATCTTGGTTAGAATCTTCTAACCATGAAGATGCAGAATACATTTTTGTTACAGATCCACTTACCCGATAGCTGCAAATGCTATTATTGTCCTCCATACTAGGGGTGCATCTCGTCCACTAACTATCCTCTGAGCAAGTACATCAGCAGAACCAGCAATGGCAGCACTGAAGATGAAAACAAGGAAACATTGCCTCTGAAAAACTGTTTTCTATAATGAAATATAACCAAAACAAGAGTACAATGCACATTGTGTACTCCACATACATGTAGAGTATTCAATCGTCATTTTGGATGGGCACTTATTTTTTACATGGTTTACCTAAGGAGGTGTTTATTAGAGAATTTATGTTATAAAAGGGTCCTGAGACATTCTAGTAGCTTTCCTGATACAGAAAATGTATTGCAAGCTCACAAGGGACTTCTAATCCCCCAGCTATTTCACTGTATCGACGTCTATCCGTCACTTCAACATTAATGGTACCCTTAAGCAAATTGAAAATACCCTGGATGGCCGCTTATTGGGGCATGGGTGCTTATTGGAACGAATGCGGTACATTGTATAGGCCTATATCTGGCAAGCACTCATGTGCTATTTAACATAAATCTGTCCCTGGAAAGAAAAGGATCGAACCCTTGCATTGGGTGGGTGCGTAATTTCAGCGTAAACTGCGTATAAAAAACAAAACAAAACAAAAAAAGCCTTGCAAATGTGGGCAGGGGTGTCAATCCATTCTGAAATGTGGGGTAAAACGTACTTTTGTAAAAGGGCCCTAGAAGTTGGTAATTTGTACAAAATGAACCCCCAAATGAGGCCATTTGGTGCACATTTTTATCCCATTCACAGTTATAGTACAGGTAGAACAGACCTCAATAGACTTGCATGATACAGGGGGTGTCTGAGGAGCATGTCCCTCTGAGAATTTTTTTTCCACAATGACTCAACTAGCTACCGTACTCAAAATATTGGACATGCCTGTCATCTATCACATGGTATAGGAGAGTAAATTACTAGCATGTCAGAGTCCAGTGCCGGCTAACGCTGTTAGTTACTTTCCTATTCGGCGAGGATGACATTTTTGATGTCCTCATCTATACAAACAGAGAGGTAGACAAAAGGCAGAGAATGCAAGAAATAACCTAAATTCTATGAACAAAATGTACATTCTGATTAATAGTCAAAATAACCAATGACCATTAGGGCCAGGGGCCAGTTTGAACAAATGTTTTGATGAGTCCAAGTGTGTGAAAATATTGCATCCAAAACATATGTAATAATGATAAAATTGGATGCTTTACGCCCAATATAATTGGTCTCGCTATGAGTTTCAAAATATTGGACTTAACTACGTCTCGTCCAATATTTTAAAACTCATAGCTCATAGCAATAAATATGGGCTTAATCGATCCAATTTTATATCAAAATAGGTGGCCCCTGGTCACAGGTACTAACTTGAGAACCAGGCCAGGGCCATTTGGGCTTTAGGCCCTTTACAATTAATTCTTAGTTTCCTGTTTCCCGCCCGCGTCCAAAGTAGAGAATTGCAAAATATTTAATTATTTTATTTATATTATGGATTTTCTCTTTTAAAATAACTTTCAATGACTCCCATTTGCTACTTTCTGACTTTGATCATATCAACTATAATGATGAATAAACAAAAAACATAACTGTACCATTACTTATGTATAAAATCAAACATAGTTGTAAAATAATTAAATGCTTGTCCCTTGTCGAAACGGGTTGATGTAGGTTGCGACCACTTGTTTTAAAATAAAAAAAATAATAGATAATTAATAATTAATAATTAAAAGTCGCCTCATCCCTTGTTTTCAACCATGAAACAGGAAACTAAGAATTAATTGTGAAGGGCCTTACGGGAGCCAAATGGCCCCTGGCCCCCACTTATTTCCCAGCCTGTTTTTACTCTCCTGTAAGAAACTGAAAATTTAATATTTCCAAGTTCCGACTGACTTTGCTTGATCGCACCACAAAATGAATATTTTGTTCTGGGACTGATTAATTATTTGGACTAGTGAAGCATGACACCATGTAAAGCAATGGAAACTAATGCCAATCATGATGGATAGCGCCGGGGTAGCGCCCAAAAAGGGAGCGATTACGAATAGGGTGCAACTCTACTAGTCTTATTACAAGAGTGTCCTACCATCACCTTATTCCCTAACCCTAAACTCCATAAACAAGGGCTTCAAGTCTAGCAAGTTGCACCCTATTCGGTAATTGTACCTAAAAAAGTCGCTCAAATGACATGTCGACAAATTGTTAGCATGGTTAATCTCTTAAAAATTAGCAAACTTTTTAAAGCTTTTTAAAATACAGATAAGTCATCAAAATAAATTTTGGTACCGTAACTTTAAGCTTCACAAAGAATTGTTTTTTAAAATAAAATTGGTGATGTTGGAGTGACTGAAATAAGTAAAGTTCCACGCTCTGTAATAGACTACCGTATATACAGTACCGGTATCTCTATTCGCACAGTATAACCATGTCCATGATAACTATTGTGTCGTCGTGGAGAGTAGATACATTTCTTGATCAACAAAAAAACGAATCCAACAAACATTTCTACTACAGGATCTGGATCATAAAGCTGAATTTATGCTGGTTTCATACTACCATGCCACTTGCCGCTGAGCGGCGTGGCGCAGCGCATTGCAGACAAAAGAACACAATCAAGGCTTGTCATTGGCTGATACGCCATGCCGCTTGCCGCAGCGGCAAGAAAGTATGACAGAGGCAGTATACTCGATCGCTTTTCCAGAAAAGCGATTCTCACGGCCCACGCATGCTCTGTGTTTACTTAAATTTCCAGAGCGTCAAGCCGATCAATCGATTCATATCTCAACTTCCCAGCGATATCGCCAGACACGTGAATGCGTCAACCAATCATAATACAACCAACTGGATCTATTATTTTGCTAATTAATTTACCTTTCTCGATTATTAACTTTTGGTGATGAATTAATTCAAAACAATAATTATTGACAGCAACTGATGTTTTAAAAATGTATTTTGTGGCATTTAGAATATTTTAATTGTCGTCTGCAATCGCTATCGCCGTGAATGCGTGATAAGTACAGATGCAAAAGCGATTTCGCTTTCCAAAAGCGTTTTATCGCAATCGCTCGGCGATCGAGTATAAATTCAGCTTAAGTCTCACTATCTTGCATGTTTGCACATGTATGCACTGCACTTTAGTGTGACAGGGTCTCCCCGTCAGTCCAAAACACCGTCAGTCCGAACCACCATCAGTCTGAGTTTTTAGGATTTGGTTAGGTTTTATAGGGTTTTATGGTTAGTGAAGTAGAAGTAGAAGTAGTGTTGGTTAACCTAACCCTAAAAATTCGGACTGACAGTGTTTTGGACTGATGCAGTGACGGGGTGTACCCAGTGACAGCGTGACATCCTGTTTTATAGCTAGCTATAGACAACAGTGAAATTCTAATAAAATCTAACTCCTATTTTGTTCTTTTCAAAATCACCTGGTTAGGGATTTAGTTAGCACAGGTCTTTCCTTCAGCAGTCGAAGATAAGCTTTCACAAGTCTCTTCACCGCATTTTCATCTTTTTTCTCTGGTCGTACACTCATGCTTATAGTACGTTGGGTCTGCTCAGTCAGTCAATTGAAGTACTGATGATGGCCATGACGGTAAAGTTACAAACTTAGATCCAATTTTATTGTCATCTCAGTGTATAGTTCCCGAGAGTGTGTATGGTAACTGTGAGAGACTCATACCAAATCATTGGGGTCATACAACTTGTTACCAATCCCCATTGTTTAATAATACAAACTCATACTTAAAGAATGCATACAGGTGGACAAATGTGCTTGACTTTCTTATAGATTTTGCTATGGAGCCGTACACATCAACAAAATTCAACTACAAGTATTTCCCAATTCAACTTATCACAAAACAAAAGAAAACTCTTGTTATTAATGTTGATAAAGTAAGTAAGATTACTGTGGTTTATGTTGTTTTCATCTTACTCATGCAAGCCGGCGACTGTGAATTAAACCCTGGCCCAGACCCGAGCTTGAGTATAAATGATTCATGCTCTAAATTTCCCTGCCTTGTCTGCCAGGACCCTTGTACTTGGGACCAAAGGGCAGTACAGTGTGATGAGTGCCAAGGATGGTACCACACTCAGTGCATGGGAATGAATACCCTCAACTATGAAATTATTGGAAATTCAAATATTTCCTGGACATGTTGTGGTTGTGGAATACCAAACTTTTCCACATCATTATTCTCCCAGTGGTCTGTTGAACTGTCTAACAGTTTTTCTAGCCTTAGTACCACTGATTATGAGGACTCGCCATTGAGCCCACCCGCTGCCACATCCTCACCCAAAATACCCCAACCATCTTCTGGAAATACTGGACGAAGGAAACAAAGTCCAACCCCCCAGAAAACTCACAAGAATAGACCAATCAAGGTCTTAGTCATAAACTTTCAAAGTGTTAAAAATAAGGTTGCTGATCTAGCAGCTTGCCTGGAAATTCAAAATCCTGATGTGGTCATAGGAACGGAAACATGGCTGAACCCATCTATTGGTAGCAGAGAATTATTCCCTGAAAATTATACCATCATCCGAAAGGATAGAAAGGACTCATACGGAGGGGTTTTAATAGCGCTTAGAAATGACCTTGTCTGTGCCCACCGTGTTGATCTTGACACAGACTGTGAGCTGGTATGGACCCAGATCCAAATTGTTGGATCGAAACCGCTGCTCATTGGTGCCTTTTACCGCCCCCTGATAAAAAGAAACTTGAGTACCTACAGGAATTGAGAAACTCACTATCTAAGATAAAGAACTCATACGCCGGGAACATCTGGCTAGGTGGAGACTTTAATTTGGGAGATATAGATTGGAATACCCACACAATCAATGCTGGCTCAGACCCCAGAAACATCTGCCAGCAACTGATTGACCTTGCTTGTGATTTTAATCTAGACCAAATGGTCACCAAGCCAACTAGAAAAAACAGAATTCTAGACCTTTTCTTTACAAACAATCCTACCCTTGTTGAAAACTCAAATACCCTGCCGGGTATCAGTGATCATGAAGGAATTGCAGTCATAACTATCAATTTGAAACCAAGAATTTGCTCCCAAAAACACCGCACAAGATCTACCTCTATCATAAGGCTAATATGGAGGGCCTAAAGAAAGACCTTGAGAAGTTTTGCAAAGTCTTTGTTAATAAGAACTCACACACGGAGACAGTAGAGGAGCTATGGACTCAATTTAAAGAGAAACTTATGTCAGCAATGGCTGAACACATCCCATCCAAAATGGGAGGCAAACCAAATAAACCTCCCTGGATCAATTATAAGATCAAGAGGATGTTAAGGCGCAAGCAAAGAGCCTACAATAGGGCAACGAAAAGTGATGAAAGTGCCGATTGGGAAAATTTTAGAACCATAAGAAAGGACACACACAAACTGACACGGTCAGCTCATAGGAGATATATCAAAGATTACTGCCTTGAATCCAAGAAGCAGTTTTGGTCTTTTATGAAAAGTCTTCAGTAAAGACTCTTCAGGTATACCAGCTCTGAAAGAGCATGGGTTACTGGTTTCAGACAACACCAGAAAGGCTGAACTTTTAAATGACCAGTTCAGTTCGGTGTTTACCACCGAGGACAGTTCATCCATGCCGCATCTTAAACCATGTACTCTCCCTCCTATTCCTGAAATTGTCATCTCTAAAGCAGGAATTGAGAAATTGCTCTCAAATCTCCAGCCAAATAAGGCCCCTGGCCCTGACGGGATACCGCCACGCATCCTGAAAGATTGTGCACCTGAGATCGCACCTATGTTGACTGTAATTTTTCAGAAATCAATTGACACAAGCCAGCTCCCTGGGGACTGGAAACTGGCGAATGTTACCCCTATATATAAGAAGGGGGAGCGCACAAAGCCTGGAAATTACAGGCCTGTGTCGCTCACATCAGTGAGTTCAAAAGTTCTTGAACATGTCATACATTCTCACATAATGAATTACTTTGATAAGCATCATATATTAACTGACCAACAACACGGTTTCAGACAAAAGCACTCATGTGAGACTCAATTAATTCAAACTATACATGATCTCAGTTTATCACACAATAATCGTGTTCAAACAGATGCCGTCATAATGGATTTTTCAAGGCATTTGATGTCGTTCCGCACAACAGATTGTTACTCAAATTATCCCATTATGGCATAAGTGGTAAGCTAAACATGTGGTTATCTGCCTTTCTTACTGGACGTAGTCAGCGAGTCATTGTGGGTGGGGAACATTCCAAATGGGTCAGTGTTGAGTCCGGGGTACCCCAGGGCACTGTTTTAGGCCCGCTGATGTTCCTTGCCTATATCAATGACTTGCCTGATGAACTCCAGTGTACCACCCGCTTATTTGCGGATGATTGTATTATTTATAAATCCATACACTCACAAACTGATTCTATGTCATTGCAAGAAGACCTCAACACATTGTCTTCTTGGCAAAAGAAATGGAAAATGTCTTTCAATATTGCAAAATGTTATGTGCTACGACACGGCTTCAAAGTCAAGCTTAGTTACTCAGTACACTCTCGGGGGCTCAGTACTTCAAGAGACTTCATCTCACACATACTTAGGCGTGGATATCACCCAGGATCTAAAATGGAATACCCACATTGACAGAACCGTGAACTCCATAAATAAAACTTTAGGGTTTATACGCAGGAACCTTAGTTCATGCACCAAAGACACCAAGGTAGCTGCCTATAAGGCACTCGTGTGAGACCCACCCTAGAATATTGTTCTGGGGTCTGGGACCCGCACACCGCTGAACAGATAAAGAAGGTTGGCAAGATACAAAGACGTGCAGCGCGTATGGTTTCCAATAATTACGATTGGAAATCTAGTGTGTCGGACATGATGAAGGAACTTGATTGGGAGATGCTGTCGACACGCAGGAAGATTCAACGCTTATCCATCTTGCACAAATCATTAGGGGCCACCTGGCACTGCCAGTTCACTCAGTATTTGTTACCGGCTCAACGGCTTACTCGGCGATCTAATTCACGATCATTCACCCAGCACCAAACACGCACCGACATTTACAAGTACTCATATGTGCCGAGAACTGTGAGAGACTGGAATGACCTCCCACACAACATAACTGAAATCACCAGCACTGAACAATTCAAGGAAGCACTACACAGCTTCTTCAAAGCAAAGGAAAGCAACATAAGAGACTAAGAAAATCACACGCATGCGCAAATTCCTGCTTGCCTTATTCCACTTGGGACGTTAAGCAGTATCCGAGAAGAAGAAGAAGAAGAAGAAGAACAGCAAGCACACAACTGTCATTCACATTTAGTAGAACGTGTAGTAGGTAAGCTTAAGTTAAGTTAAAGTTAAACTGTAGTGTTAGTCAACGAGATGGCAACACGCCCCTCCGTGTACAGGTCTAGGATTTGTTGATGGATCCAACCTTTGATCTAAAAGCCATGACAGCTATCTGGCTGGTATATAAATCAAATAGTACTCCGATCTGTATACTTGTTATCTCATGTGCACCGACATGTGAAGTAGCGAAAGGATCTGCATGTTTACAATACCAAGATAACTCGCCCCATCACCAACTTGACAATCGTCGCGCAGGACCCCCCCCCCCCCAGTACTTTCCAAAAGGGTCCCCAAAAGGGTCACATAGGCACGGTGTTGTCCTATATATATTATGAGCTGTAACCTGCAATTTAGGGTCAAAATATGAAAGTTGGTAAAAAAATTAACAAATTGTGAAGAAAATAAAGTGAAGAATTTTTTTTAATATAAATGAATAATGGGCAGGTCATTCCCCGGGGGGGGTTCTTCCTGGTTGAAGGTATACGGGGATGTGCCACGGTTTTGGGGTACCTTTTCAGCGATTTTGGTATATCGATGGGTGGGTTTTCAGTGGAGACCAATGCGCCCAATTGGGCGCATTTTGGCAAAAAAGTGCCCTTAAAGCACCCAATTATGGCAAATTTGGGTGCTTTTTGGGTGCTTTTTGTTGAAAATTGGTATACTGATGGGTAGCAAAAACAGCAAAAAGTAGGTATAGAGAAAGTCAGCATCCGAAAGTCTGTGTGGCACACCCCCGTACAAAATTTTTCGAAGAACCCCCCCCGGGGGTCATTCGGTATTAAAAAGATTACTATCAGAAATTTGTCTACAATTCTTAAAAATATGGAATCTTTTGATGACAGACAGATGAAAGGGGGTCATCATGATGAGAGGGAGTTCAGTAAAACAAAAAGGGGGTAATTGGTGTTGGAGTTGAAAAATGGGGGTGGCTGCACGATCGTGTTGTAGGGTAAGATGGGGTAAGTGGGACACTTAAGGATATTATTGGATATAAAACTCCCGGATAAAACTCATGTAAGTGAATAAAGATTGGCCTTATGTTTTTATAATTCAAGTATAATCCTAGGACAATGTCTGGTGTTAGTTTTGGGGCGATACTCCAAGTCAGTACAGATGAATGGCGGAGCCAATTACGTAATGACTCAACTGTCCCACTTAGGCCTACCCCAACACTTTGGGGTAAGTGGGACACATAAGGGGTAGGGGTAAATTTGACACATATATTATTACATTAAAAGAACATATTTTACAGCAATACATATTTATATTGGAGCATTTGGGCATTATAGCATAATTATACCAAAACAATAGTACCGTAATACTAAACTATCATTATGTTTATTAATTTCATTTGAATACATGAGATTTTTTTCTTGGTTTTTGGTGACAAAACCAAAAAAAAAACACGTTTTACGATTTTCAGCCACAAAATCAATAATCAAGTCATTCAATAGGCGTTTTCAGTATTAATTTAATTTTTGAGCTTGTTGGCGACATTATATGCAATTTAACTTAGTAATTTTGTTATTTTTTGTATCAAAAAAATTAATTTCAATAACCACTGTCCCACCTACCCCAAGTGGATGGGGTAAGTGGGACACCATACTAAATAGGCCCTAATTGGCTAAATTGCATGATTTCATCGTGATTTTTGCTATCAGGCTTGTAAAAAGCGTTCTTTTTTTATGGTAAATGAAATATTATTATCAATTTCTCCTAATTCTCAGCAAAGACTTTTAAATATTTGGTAATAAATAAGTATAATTCCTCAAAGTTGGCCGCCACATCAAGGTAGTGTTGTTCTCAAGCATCTCCCGCAGCTCAAATACCAAATAAACTCCAATATTGAGCAATAGCGTTTATTGCCAGACCATTTTGAGAATTCACCACCCCGGGGCACACATTATTGCACCACCCCTAAAAGAGAATCGTTTTGTCGCCAAACCTTTCAATATGCCATGAGTCAGTCGCGTCCCCCAGGGCCCTATTGCCCCCCATTCATTATGCAGTCATGTCTACAGCAGAATTCACCACGACCTCTGCAGGACTTAAACCCCATTACACCAAGATAAACCTCATTCAAAACAGCTCAAGTACCGTAAAACCCCGTCTACAAGCATTATAGTGTTTTTGATGAAAGTTGAATTAATACGATATATGCGTAAATATGCCAATTCAATAGATTGGTCTTACAATAATACTTGTTTGTATGTGTTTGGATCTGTAATTTATTTGCTCTAATTCCATAATGGCGCCTGGATTAATTTAGGTTTTATCAGTAGCACTCTATATGCTTGTAGACGAGGTTTTACGGTATATCAGGGATGTGTCTCATATCCCTGGTTAAATCCATAAATATATGTTTCTGATTACCTGTGCGATATCGCAATGTGCTGTGATGAAATAGGTATTATAATTTCAGTTGGATGCACCATTACAAAGCAAACGCACATTTACAATACTGAGCGTGGCCTTTGTTTCCGAAACGGAGAACAAAAGTCTGCATATTGTTATCCAGCCATGTTGATGGTACAACTCATGTCAAACTTGTCACATTTATTGTGATCGTATCACACATGTAAATGAGAAACATGTCGCTTTAGACTTAACACGGTTTGGAAAAAGTTTTTCCATTTTTTAGCTCCCTATCGGGCAGTCAGAACTCCATATTTGGGAGAATCTTCCCAAAATCGCATTTTAATCATTTTTAGATGACCATAGAGGGAAAGAATTGAAGTTTTTTTACAGCTTCTATGGCGAAAATTGATGAAACCGATCACACGATGGTGCTCGCTCGAAGTTGGAGCTATCTCGAGTCAGCTGTTGAGCACAATTTGCCATTAAAATTACACGTCCGACTGTTATGAAATTTTGGAAGACTCTCTTCGGAAAAACAGCTCGACAACAGCTTCCCGTGACATTTTTTACTTCAAATTGTAGTATGTTAAGGATGAACATTATAATTCACATGTGAGCTTCTCATGGCTATTATTGGGTGAAGGGTTTTCCCACCAGCCAACTAACTAGTCCATTGCCTATACCTAAAGTACAGTGAGTGAGCTAGAGGTCAATCATCTAGTGGAGCGCTGTGTGTGCACTGAATAGGAAAAACGGACAGTAACTGCATATTGTCTTGAAATTGTGCGCGTAGCGCGGGAAAATTTGTCAATTTGGCCTATACCACTAATTAATTTTGGAAATGAAGTTGAATATCGGTCCTAATGATCTTTCAAATGATATGCTGAAATGCACGCAAGCGCGCGAAATTTTTGACTTAAATTTCATCGCCTGGAGGGGGAAGAATCCGATGCTGAACTTAATCCGGCACCACCCCCCCGGAAAAGGTGGCGCCCAGAGCACGTGCCCCCGGCTGAAATTACAAAAACACTCTTAGAACTTTAAAAAAGTGCAACTTAGATAGTTATCTATAATGTTTAAGTTCTATAAAGAACCTTGGAATAGTTCTATAAAAAACTTAATAAAAGATTTAGGCCTAGGAACATTCTAATTCATTAAAAGGGAGAACAACAGAGCCTACTGTTAACCCTTTCTAGTTCTAAAAAATCATTTTCCCTGCTAAAGAACAGTGGAGTAACTAGGCATTTTCATTTGGGAAAAGACCTAAGGTGTTTTGTGGGTAAAATATGTATATCTTCAATACGAAAGGTCAAAATTGTCAACTGAATGATTTTCCTCCCAGCTACATACTTTACATACCGTAGGCCTTTCATTAGATTTATTACGTCAAGGGCTGTTGAATATAATGATCATTTTTAAATAATTTACCATAAAATTTGTATCATAGGCCTATTCATATCGCGAATTTCAAAAAATCAAAATTAGTTCATAATGCCTCTATCAGGACATTCAGTAGCCTCAGTAGGAGCTAGTAGGCCTATTCAGAATGCAAAATTTGTTGTGTCTGATGTGCTCTCATATCATGTTTCACAAAAAAATACTGTGCAAATGTTGCTATCCGATCTTTAAGCTTTGGTATAATCAAAGTATTCTATCACTCAATCAGTTTCATGTGTTTTTTTAAGTGCTGATGAGAGGGAAGTGGCACATTATACTGCACCCTAATTGATTCCAGTAGTGACCAATCTTCTTTTGGACAAGTTTGAATGAGACTAGTTCATGGGAGCAAATCGGACCCAAAATGCATCGCTCTCATCAATAACCCGAGTACTTCCGGTTGTACAAACTGTCAGCTGCGGTAAGCTTAAAGGTAGGTCAATAATTATCAAAAGGATTTTGTCTGAAGCAAAACAAATGACAAGTGCATTTAATATATCTAATCACACAGAACTGTTAAGATTTCCATGCACTGCTTAATGTAACATTAATGCATAAAATAACGTGGGGAAATTATGAAACGTGAACATGTGAATGTAAACAAAACATCAACATTTTCGGGGGTCAAAATTCGGCAGTTTAAATAGTATTTATGTAGTACTTGTGCACTATATTTCTATTGAGTGAGCGGTATATTACAAGCGGTATATTACGAGGAACTTTTACTTTGCCCTCATTCATAATCAAGGATTCTCGAGTAATAATATACTATCTACAAATCCGACGAGCCACATTCTACACCTGTAGTTACTCATATATACGTACCAAGACCGCCTGAAACGATACCAGTGAATGAAGCGTTTCTAGATGATTTCAAGAACACCACAGCGCATGCATAAGACCTTTTTAGCCTATGTCTAGTCTCGTATCCTACTAAGTATGCCTAGTCGAGCACCCTCACAGACCCGAACGTAGTGAGGGTGCTTGGTATATCCCCCATGTTTCAAATACATGGATGGCCAGCATAATGTCCCGCAAATTTAAGCGTTATGAGAAGCCTATTTTGGTTGCAAAATGAGAACACAGAGTGGCTTATCTTTAACCCACATTCTCAATCTCTCATGCCAGAGGTTAAAATAAAACGATCCCTAACTAATTATCAAAAGATCGTAAATTTAATTTCTTGAAACGTGCCGGCGAAACGATTTGTTTACAAGTACCTGTAACAATCCTTGTTCCGACACCGATACCGTTCATTCGGCTTCATTCGGTTTCATTCGGCAAACCATGTGATCACTCGGGTGAACTAGGATTGGACGATCGATTGCGTTAAATTTTATCCAGGTTACCGGGCCATTCCTACAATGTAATGGCGATACTCGCGTCTTGGAAATATTTTTCAACCACGTTGCAAAATGATCGGAAATACACCATCAAGGCGCCTCGATCGGTAAGCATCATTGAAACTAAGCAATATTTAGTACCGGTACCGGTATTTCTTCTTTTGATTTTTTCGATAAAATTGTAGTTTACAGTTTTGATTAGTTTGATGAGAGTGGATTTCAAAACCAGTCCACTAGTAGACGTTGTAACTGACAGTTTGACATTTCCGCCGGAGGATAATGTGAATCCATAAGATGTGGCGATCAATTTCACGATTAAAATATTTCCTTTGGGGCGATTTCCATTTCTTGCTATCATTTAAAGCCTGAAAGCATCAATAGGGCCTACTAAAGATAGGCTATCAGTCGCTTGTGCATATGTTAACATTGGATTCCATTTCTTGTTTTTGTTCACTGTATGGAAAAGCCTGTTCTGTTGTATCTTGTATTGGTTGTATTTCCGACGCATACCTACTAAGTACTATATCGGGACGTTGAAACAAGAAAACCTCATCACAAATTCACTACCTTCCTACACCACCATGACCACCAGTTGAAATAAAACTCAAAACTTCCCGTGTTATTCCTCAAAACAACATGTAACTTCATAAATAAAAATTGAAATCCTAGTATGACCCGTTATCGAAAATTTTGTTTCAAGATAAACGTCAACAATTTAAAGGTAATTTTTCTCACGAGCAGAACGCACATATGTGCAAAATGGCGGCTCTAAGGCCCTTCACAATTAATTCTTAGTTTCCTGTTTCATGGTTGAAAACCAGGGATGAGGCGACTTTTAATTATTAATTATTAATTATCTTTTATTTTCTTTATTTTAAAATAAGTGGTCGCAACCTACATCAAGCCGTTTTGACAAGGAGCATGCATTTAATTATTTTACAACTATGTTTGATTTTATACATAAGTAATGGTACAATTAGGTTCTATGTTTATTCATCATTATATATGATATGATCAAAGTCAGAAAGTAGCAAATGGTAGTCATTAAAAGTTATTTTTAAAGAGAAAATCCAAAATATAAATAAAATAATTAAATATTTTGCAATTCTCTACTTTGGACGCGGGCGGGAAACAGGAAACTAAGAATCAATTGTAATTGGCCTAATGCTGGTTTCATACTTTCATATGTCGCCGCTGAACGGCATGACGCATGAGCAGTGCAGCTAAACGGATATAAAAAAGGCTTATGATTGGCTGATACGTCATTGCATATATGAAATTAGTCTCAGGCCAGCCGCCAGACTGTATAAAATGCGGCTATCATGGGTTTGTTAGGATCGACGAGCGTCAGGCCGACACAATCTGGTTGTGTAGGAGACTATCATCGTGACGCCCACGTTGGAACCCAGTTGGAACCGTTGGAGTACGGAAGAAATATTCATCAACAGGACTGAAGCAATGTGGCCATTTCTATGTTTGTACCGGGCATTTTTCAACACGGGAGACTGACAAATTCGTCCAAAGCAAAGGTAAGCAAAGGGTTGGGGATCGCATTTTTAACTTTGACTATTTCTGTTTCGGAGTTAAGGGTCGCTAAAAGTAAACCATTTTGGGGGCTGTATTTGGTATCGCCTACATGTCACGTTTTGAACAGAGTAAAAAACGACCATTACGAGAGATTCGCTTTACCACGCAGCAATACTTCGTATTATACTCATTCTGTCGCCTGTCGGTCTGCATGACGTCACTTGGCTGTGCTACATTGTACAATGTATAATTATGAGCTCCTCTCGGCCTGCCAAAAGATCTTTGCCCCCCCCCCCTTTACACATGACAAATTTTTTAGATCCCAATTTGCAACCCTTAAATGGTCTAGATATGTCGCGAGTGCAGCGAGCTTGAAGATGTGCATATTAAAGCATTTCCATACTGTTTTCCTAAGCCTTTTTAGAACGTTTTATTTCTAAGGCGCCCCATGAATGTGTGCAAAAATCGCTTGCCCCCCCCCCCCCTTTCGGCTTGCCAAAAATTTCAATTGCCTCCCCCAATTTTACCCTCCCCAGGGCTAATAATTATTGCACAGCCCTTTAGCTTGCATGATGTTGTTTCTGTCTGTAATTAATCCCTTGATCATTCACTTTGAGAGTGAGAATATAACAAGTCAGTCTTTTGGCTCATGATGAAGGATTGAAGGTCCAAAATTTCTTTGTGGACTTACCACAAGTATCTGATATACTTGCAGTATACCCCGGCCCCCCAACTCAACACAAAAGTTGGCAACCATGAGAGTTACCAAATATTTCAAAGACCCCCTTTGCAAATGGTTTTTCATCAAATTCACCCTCCTTTTTCATGCAAAATCAAGGACAAAATTTGGCCAAAAACAACCCCTTTTTTTTTTTTTTTGAATGACTAGAATTTCAAACACCTCTTTTCAATGACTAGAATTTCAAACACCCCTTTTCAATGACACTAAATATTGGCCATAAAATTAACAGATTTTCCCAAGTACCCCCCCCCCCTTTATCCAAATTCCGCGGACAGTGCAAATGAAATACCCCCTATTTACCCGATTTCACGGTCAAATTTTGCGGACAGTCCAAATTAAATACCCCCTATTTTTCCAATTCACGGTCCTTGCTATTGGTAAAAATATTACCCCTTTTCTGCCCTATTTGGTAATTCTCATGGTTGCCAACTTTTATGTTGAGTTGGGGGCCGGGCAGTATACTATGAGTCAAATGTGTAGTATTATGTACGTGCACACTGTTTGTATAGCACCCCCAACGTTCATTACGCATAGTATTATCAAGGATTCTCGAGTACTAATATACTATAGGATAAGCCACTCGTTTGCGCAAACGAAGTCAGTCATTCAGCCTATGCGCTTTCATGCATGTGATGGCATGGCTGTGTAGGAGTGTATTTTCTGTGGAAGAGTTGATGCATGTTTACGTCATCGTTTCAAAAAAAAAAAAATTAAATGGCGAAACGGCGAACATTTGGTCGAATCTTTCCATTACTATCATATCGTGAAAAACCAAATAGCTGAGGAGTTAGCTCAATACGGTAGGAAAATATTATAACCGAGGAACCCATGACGAGACTGGATAAATAAGCTGTATTTTTGCCGGAAAGGGTCCGTATAATTGGCAGTCGATGGGCGCCATCTTGGAAAAATAGCTCGAAATAGACTTCCTCGACAGTCGTTCGAGATTGAGGAGATTTTAACCTGACGATTAACCAATCAAATTTTATGCACTCAAATGCCCTAGCAACTGTCAATCAAATACAGGATAAGTCCTTTTGACCAAACGCGCATCATAGCCGTTCACAAGTACGTAAGTTTTAGGCTGCGCACTGGATTGCATAGCAACCGGCATAGTAACCGTCAATCAATGTCAATCAAACTGCCGTGAAGTGACTTCACTTTTTATACAGGGATTGAATACGAGTGTCACAGCCCTGGTATTATTAGTTTCAACGAGACTAGCATCCGCCATTAAACATATTCTTGTCATGCATATCGTCTGCCTTGTTTCCATCTATTTTACCTAATAATAGATGGTGGCAGCGGTTATTTCGACCCATTATCATCATGCCACAACCGGACGGAAATCCAGCCGACACTACCAACCCAAATCTACCTCTGCCAGAGCGATTTGAGGGTGCTACAGGGCCAAAACAGTCCGATCTTTGGACTAAGTATACGGCGTTTCGAAAGGTACAGACATGCATCAGGTCTGGCAAACAAACTCGAACGAGAACAAGTTAGCACTTTGCTATACTCTATGGGCGATGTGGCAGATGATATACTGGCCACTTTAAAGGACATAGAAGAAAAAAAATCATCGTATAAGGAGGTGGTTACAGCCTTGGATCAATACTATCAAGTTCGAAGGAACACTGTTGTTGAGCGGGCAAAATTTAACACCGGAGACAATCAGAACATGAACCTGTCGATACATTCATACAAGATCTGTACAAGTTAGCAGAATTTTGTGAGTACGGTGGCTTGAACGAAGAACTACATGTAATAAGAGACAGAATTGTAGCGGGAGTAGCGAGTGATGCTCTTTCTGACCGTTTGCAAGGCAAAGCAAAACTCACTTTAGATCAAGCTGTTCAGATTTGTAGACAATTTGAGTCACGAAAGCAAAATAAAGATCTGATCCGTGGAGCTGCAACAAGCTCGAGCGCTGCTACGATAAATTATGTAAAGCATGCAAGCAAGCCCGTGCATGTCCGTAAAAGGGATACCCTGCTGCTGCGAATGCAACTCAAAATAAACCAAATTCAGGAACTTCCTCGCAGTCACATAGTAGATATAGGTCCAAATTCCAAAATCCTAGTCAGTCAGGGATAGGGTCAGGGTGTCAGTGGTGTGGCAAGGAACGCATACAACAGGCGTGATTGCCCAGCCAAAAATGTAATATGCAACAAATGTAGCAAACCTGGCCATTACTCAGCAGTATGTCGTGGGGCAACACAAGTGCTTATGTCCGGAAATTGATGATCTGGATTTCCATGATTTCTATGAGGTCATTGAGGATATACCGTCGGATGGTGATACCGACACTCCCTTCCTTGGTGAAATTTGGGATAGTTGTGATCAGTCCGCTGAGGACGAGGATCAATATTGGTCTGAGGATGTTATGGTAAATAACAATAGTACACACTTTAAACTGGATTCTGGTGCCAAAGTCACTGTTGTCGGTAATCACTTGCCTTGGGTTAGACAAATGAAACTTGTACACACTTCTAAAATACTCTCACGGGCCTAGCCGTATGAAACTTCCAATTGTTGGTAAGTTCACCGCTACCCTACAGTATGGCAGTAATAAGCTTACTGAAGAAGTGTATGTGTTGGAAAATCAGGAATGTTCCCTGCTTGGCAGAAAGGCCTGTCATCTGTTGGGCTTAATTGCATGTGTCGATGAAATTGGTTCGGAGTCATCAAACTTTCAGGAAGAATTTCCAAACCTCTTCCAAGGTCTTGGGAAAGTCCAGGATAAGTATACATACCATGTCTCTCTCAGTGAAAACAGCAAACCTGTCTGCCTATACACACCAAGGAAGGTCCCACATCCATTACTCCAAAAAGTAAAAACGGAGATTGGAAATATGGTGAAACAAGAGGTGATTTCACCAGTAAATACACCAACGGAGTGGTGCTCCGGGATGGTGTGTGTCCCAAAATCAAGTGGTGCTGTTCGGTGTGTGTTGATCTTACGCGCTTAACAAAAGCGTAAAGCGGGAAATCCACCCTATGGAGTCTGTTGATGCTTCACTCGCCAAACTGGGACAGAGTAGAAGCAAATTCTTCACCAAATTGAACGCCAATAGTGGCTTTTGGCAAATTCCCCTAGATGCGGAATCTCGCCTTCTTACAACTTTCATCACACCGTTCGGTCGGTATTGTTTCAATAGACTTCCGTTTGGAATCAGTAGTGCTCCAGAAATTTTCCAACGGATGATGTCGGATATCCTTGAAGGGCTAGACGGAGTCATCTGTCACATGGACGACATTTTGATACACAGTGCAACACAGCAAGAACACAACAAACAGGTACGTACAGTGTTGCAACGGTTAGAAACAGCTGGGATTACACTCAATAACAAGTGTGAGTTCAACAAACAGGCTATCCGGTTCTTAGGCCACATAATAGACTCTTCAGGACTTCATGCAGACTCTGAGAAAACCCATGCAATTGCTGAGTTTCCAGTCCCAACCAACCTAACTGAACTTCAGAGATTCATGGAGATGGTGAATCAACTGGGAAAGTTCATTCCAGCATTAGCAGAGATCACTGAACCAATGAGACAGTTACTACGTAAGGACACAGCCTGGTACTGGGGACAAGATCAGCAAAGATCATTCCAAAAAGTGAAAGACATTCTGGTGTCTACCAAGGTTCTTGCACATTATGACGCACAACGTCCAACCATTGTTGCAGCAGATGCGTCTGCAACAGGAATCGGTGCAGTACTCCTGCAAATACAAGACGATGGTAAACGCCGTCCAGTGTGTTATGCTTCCCGAACCTTAAGTGAGACGGAGCAACGGTATGCAGTAATCGAGAAAGAAGCTCTCGCAGCAACATGGGCCTGTGAGAAGTTTTCAGACTACGTCCTTGGGTTAGACTTCACACTCGAGACTGACCACAAACCACTAGTACCACTCCTGAGTTCAAAGGAACTTGCCAAAATGCCACCACGCATACAGCGCTTCAGACTCAGGATGATGCGATTCAGCCCCAGAGTCCAGTACGTACCTGGAAAGCAGCAGATCATTGCGGATTCACTCTCACGTGCACCAGCAGGAAGACCATCAGATGCTGACAATACACTGATTGCTGAAGTTGAAGCTTTACGCAGAGAATGTGTTTAATACTCTACCAGCAAGCGAGCAGCGTCTCCAGCAACTAATCAACGCTCAGAAAGGTGATGAGGAATGCATGAAGATCCGTGAATACTGCTCCACTGGATGGCCAGCATATATGCCTCACTTGCCTCTGTTACGCCAATATTGGGAAAACAGAGCTCATTTGGCAGTTATTGATGATCTTTTACTCTATGACGATCGTATTGTGATTCCAAGGTCCATGAGGCTTGACACTTTGACTTGCATACATCAGGGGCATCTTGGTGTGAGTAATTGTCGGTCTCGTACCCGGACTTCTGTTTTGTGGCTGGGAATGACTAAAACCATCGAAGAGATGGTGATAAAGTGTAACACGTGTGCTATACATAGACCAGAAACTAAAGAACCACTCATGCCCTCCTCACTCCCTGACAGACCTTGGCAGCGTTTGGGTAGCGACCTTTTCCATTACCAAGGTCAAACATATGTTATCGTTGTTGATTATTATTCGCGATGGATTGAAATTAAAAAGCTCAATGACGAAACTTCGGAAAGCACCATAATAGCGCTCAAAGAGCTTTTTGCGCCACACGGTATCCCAGATCTTTTGGATCCGGCCAATGGTCCACAGTTTAGCGCAGACATATTCCGCAAGTTTGCAACAACTTACGGATTCGCACACACAACCAGTAGTCCACTATACCCACAAGCCAACGGTGAGGCTGAGAGAGCAGTTCGCACCATTAAAGGACTCTTGAAAAAGAACAGTGACCCTTACTTAGCACTGCTCAGCTACAGATCAACCCCACTACAGAATGGCCTGTCCCCTAGCGAGTTGTTAATGGGCACAGACTTCGTGACGCAGCTTCCAGTGCTCCCGTCAACACTGCAACCAAGATCTCAACAAGATCTTCAGAAGGTTCGCGAGAAGGAAGAAATGTACAGAGACAATCAGCAACGTAACTTTAACAACAGACACAACGCTAGAGAGTTGCCAACTCTCCAGGCGGGTGACAATGTTTGGCTGAGAGACCAAAAACGTCATGGACAGATAATAGAGCGAAGGTCTGAGCCAAGATCTTACCTAGTAAAAACTAAGCAAGGCACAGTGCGCCGTAACAGATCAGCACTGGTGTCCATCGCACAACCTAAAGACACAGCTGTCAATACACAGCAAGAACAACCAAAGACAAGCACCAATCATCGGTATCAGCAAGTTCAGCAGCCACAAGTCCCAGCTTCTCCAACCAGCAAGCTTCAGACAGCTACAACAGTCCCAGTGTCTTCAACCAGCAACAACAGTTCGTCGCAAGCTACGCCAGAACCAGTTACTCAGATGAAGACTCGCAGTGGCAGAGTAGTAAAGCCAAATCCAAAATACAGTGACTTTGTGCGCTAAAAAGTTTACCCTTTGAAGTTTGTTGAAGTTAAGTTTCAGAAAAAGAAACTAAAAACATTCAAGTTTACCCTTTGAAGTTTGTTGAAGTTAAAAGTTTCAGAAAAAGAAACTAAAGACAATCAAGTTTACCTTTTGGAGTTTGTTGAAGTTAAAAGTTTCAGAAAAAGAAACTAAAGACAATCAAGTTTGTTCAAGTTAAGTTTCAGAAAAAGAAACTATGGACTTTTCAATTGGGCAAAACAAATTTGACCTAATTTAGTGCCCAAAGCATTTTTAATGTTCAGTTGTTAGAAAGTTTGAACTGTTAAAAGCAAAAAAGCATTGGACTTTATCTATTTCTACTTTGTTGTTTACAAAGTTTGCAAAAGTTTCAGTTGTGTTAAATTGTTAAGCAAGAACAAGAAGTGCTTTTAAAAAAGGACATTGTGCAAAGGACACTTAAATCAGAAATGGACAAGTTATGAACATTGAAAGGAGAAGGACACTCAAGTGAAAGAAACAATCATACTCAGTTCAATGGAGTATAAAGTCTGCATTTAATAACTTCTCATTGAGAACTTTTACAAGAACACTTAAATGCACAGTTTCATACTTAAGGGGGAGATGTAGTATTATGTACGTGCACACTGTTTGTATAGCACCCCCAACGTTCATTACGCATAGTAACGAGACTAGCATCCGCCATTAAACATATTCTTGTCATGCATATCGTCTGCCTTGTTTCCATCTATTTTACCTAATAATAGAAAATGGTTGACAAACTTCCAAAGGGTCAGAAAGGTCTCCCAAAGTACCAGTGTAGAACCACACTGCTAGTGGGTGCAGTAGCAACTATTGTATCGTAATGTACATTCCACCTATAGATCATCACATCAGGGTATATTATTTGGAAAGCAAATTTAGACTTCTTTGCATGCTACTCAAATTTCACTCACATTATTTTCAAGGCACATTTTAACACTAGGTACAAAAAATTTGATTGACATGAGAGGCGTTTGATGCGCCCTAGTGCGTGTATAGTAATACACCGATTAGTAAATGTATCAAGTTTAGCACAGGTTGAATTTAGCCAAAACAACCAAAAGTCCCGAACATTTATTTAAAAATTGATGTTATGGTAATACTTTTTTTTGGATTAATGGGCAATAAGAAGATATATTTTACACGATAGGTATGTTTTTTACTCAAAAAACATTCCTGGGATAATCACTTTTGCCAAATGATTTTAGAGGTGCAAGTCTTGATGAAGCCGTTGATCATTGGTGATATCAGTAGTTTGAGACAGAATATACCCAATAAATGTTACATTTTTTGCCTTATGGGCGCATTTTGTTTTTCAGCCTATCTTGAAGTTTAAACTTTAATGCAGAGGTTGTTATGGGTTATTATTTATTCTATCATTTCATCTAAAATATCCAGGTGCAGCCGTTTTACTCTGTTTGTCTTTCTGTTCACAGGCCTATAAAAATGCCATTCACATATTAATGCATAGGCTTACAAGAAAATAGAGTGTCAGTCAGTGTTCGAAATAAGCACTTAAATCCTCTTGTCCTCTTGTCCAAAAATCACTGGGGACGACCATATTGAGATATGTACTTATCCTCTGGACAACCACTATATTTTACCTCTTAAATATGACAACATTTTGGGGACAACCAAAATGTTTTGAGGATAAGCAGAATTTATGCTTTAGTTGTCCTCGGGACAACCTCCATATTTTCCTTATTTCGGACACTGGTGTCAGTTATATTCACTACTTGTATCTTCATCGATCCAGAGCAAAAGGTATTAGAAATCATTGACAATAGAGTACAATGTTGCCAACACTGCGGTTAAAGCGCCAAATTGTGCTAATTCAGTTTATAACATAAGATTGTTTACCACGGCTTCATAGACTCTTCATATGAATATTTAACTTTAGATCCCAGTTTTGGATATTGTTTGAAAGTATATTTTCTATATGAGTTGATGGAGCAATATACATACATCAATTAATATTGGATGGGTTATCAATGAAGTGTCTCTCCGTTGGCTAAACGTAGCTGACATAGGACATTTGGCTCGGACTGGGGTTAATTGTTGATTCGCCACGCTTTGTGCTTCTTTCACTGCTTGTAAGGTATCGGCAACATTGCCTGCGCGAGATGGGTTCAAATGAGGATCTCATCTCAGCCCCGAATGCATACATACCCACCCGAAAACCAATAAAACACACCAGTCTAAATGATTCTTGTTTTGTTCATTAAAGTTGCATGTTTTAATCATGGTATAGGTGCGACCACACACGCAAGCTATCTCGCGCTCTACATCATATAATATCTAATATACAATACAATACAATTATTATTATAATTATAATTAACATTATTCTTATTATTAACGTTGACATTATACATTATCATTGACATTGTTGAAATTCTGGCGCATAAACTGTTAAATAATATACTCACTTTAACAAATCCTTTTGCCTGACATAATTGCTGCAAATTCGCATATTAAAAATTAATAAATGAATTAAACAAATCGTGAATTTTTGATATTCAAAATATTAAATACTTTCCACTTTCCACTGCTGATTCATATTCAAGCGAAAACCGTCATGGTTTTGATCATTTCGTGATCGAATAACTGCGATTCAACGCATATCAACTGACACTGAAGTGGAACTGTCCAAGGATATAAAACACGAAACAGGTTATATTAACCACGAGTTTATCAGGAAGATAATGACCTTAATCTACCATTCACTACACAAATAAATAATAACTTTATCACATAAACATTGGAAATTAATAAATGGCTGACTTCCATTGATCCAAGAGTGTCCTTTTGACAAATGTATACACTTAGAAGTATAGGAGCGAGAAAAATGATTGAAAAGAACAATAACCGAAGTTGGTTGAATGAAATATTCAGATTTGCAATCATCAAAAGATGCGAATGATAATGGCATCATAATACATGTAATGAAACCAATGGCAAAACTCAAACGACCTTGGGATAGGCGAAAACAGAGAGAAAACCTGAACAAATCAGGGAAATACTCTGAAATTCTATCCGCCCCGATGGCGACCAAGCGGTAACAGAACGACAAAAATTTTGGAATGCTCCAAGGTCAATCACTAATTTAGAAAATTCAATATTTTTGACAATAACGAGCGAACAAGAGCAAAATATATCTCCTAATCTAATTATTACAAATTATGAACTGCATGATATACATGTATATATATAGGACCCGGAAAAAAATGAATCGTGTGGCGTGGTGACCGCGAATGACTGATACACCCAAATTACTCCAACACAAAAACTTCTCGCATCACTACCCCATTTGCATAACACTAACTGATCGATCTCACACTTACGAAGAGATAACAATTCCCTTCTAAACACGTAACGAAGTGAATTTATCAATCTCATCTCAGCCCCGAATGCATACATACCCACCCGAAAACCAATAAAACACACCAGTCTAAATGATTCTTGTTTTGTTCATTAAAGTTGCATGTTTTAATCATGGTATAGGTGCGCCACACACGCAAGCTATCTCATGAGCAAAAAAGTTCGGAAAGGGGTGTTAAAGCGGGATAGATTTACCAAAAATTAGTCGATTTACGCCTCAAATTTAACGATCATGAAATATGACACTTAAAGCTTCATCGCACGTGACACAGATAATTTACTTGACATTGAGTCCTTAATGTACATGTCCTTGGATATCGAAGATTTCCATCCTCCTTGCCTAGTAATACATCTTTCGTTTACCGAACCCGTAGAGGCGGCTTCGGTTGCGACCCCTGCTCTTAAACTATGAGTACCCAGAGTGGTAGGATCGCTGACGTAAGGAGATAAACCAGATAAGATCAACTCTCTCGCAGTAGTATATGAAATCGCTTTTGTTGTGGGTTTCAAACCTTGACGTTTTGAACAGCGAAATCCGCAAACTACCGGATGTGACGACTTATCTGCGATTCCCAACATTTCGATGAAACGCTCCGCCATAACAACTGGGCAAGTAGGATTGCCTGATCTGGCGATATAAACTGAATGCCCTTGCCTTAATTGGTCATTTTTCCTCTTTGGTATAAATATAGACATATGATCGGATAAAATGTAATATCACGTACACGTAAAGATATAATCTCTTCACATCTTAGCATGCCGGCAAAAGACACGAGACATATAAATAGTAAACGAAGATCAAACAATGAGGCATTCGAATCGCCTTTATCGGCTACCAATTTTGCTAGAACCTCAGAAGATATAGGCTCTTTTGGTGATTTACATTTTGCAAGCTGGCGCCTACTTCCTTCTCACGATCAATTTAACAAAATTATCATCTGTGGAAGATGGTACACCTGCCAAATTGTGTGCCCACCTTATGCTGTAAACAGCCGTATCAATTGGAGCTACAGAAGATGCGAAGCCTTTAAATGCTCAATATATAGAGCTAACTCAGTAGCTTTGACGGAAAAACTTGCAGATTAAACTGAAGTGCGAAAGACTTCCACCGCTTCCAGCCTCCGCGATATTTGTCCGTAGTAGACCCGGCTTTTGAAGCCAACGCAGTGTCTTGAAGAGACGAAACTAAACCAGAGAGATATTCGTTGTTGCTAATGTTAGTATCAGATGAAAACTCGCTCCCGACTCCACTGTCCAGTACATCTGAAAAATTAAATGAGGTGGCCGTGAGTAAAAACGAAATATTGCAATAGAAACTGCGGTAACATCTTATTGCAAAATACGAAAGAATTGACAAATTCTGATACAAATGTTTTTGATTCAAAATACATAATCAGGATCATATCGAAGAATTGACAAAACATCTTAATTAAGTCAAAAACTCTGAATTTGATATCATTGACATATAAATTACATACTCCTCATGAAATTGGTTTATTTATCTTCTGTCGCTCAGTGGACTATAACGCTGACATTAAATTACGATTTACATGCTCTTTCTCTCAATATAAATTGATAATGATGATTATATAATCAAGGACTGGTGAACTGTCAAAAATATTTCGATTACTGCATAGTCTTTCATAGACTGGATCAAAATAATCTCTCATGGACTATGTAAAAAATCCATCATGGATTGCAACAGCTCTTTATTACATCGTTTATCAAATTAATTCATGTCATTGATAAGTCTCTCATGGACTGATTCTTAAGTCTCTCAAGGACTGCGAACAATACAAAATCACTCATGGATACGATTTACATGCTCTTTCTCTCAATATAAATTGATAATGATGATTATATCATCAAGGACTGGTGAACTGTCAAAAATATTTTGATTACTGCATAGTCTTTCATAGACTGGATCAACTAATCTCTCATGGACTATGTAAACAATCCATCATGGATTGCAACAGCTCTTTATTACATCGTTTATCAAATTAATTCATGTCATTGTTAAGTCTCTCATGGACTCTCAAGGACTGCAAATACAAAATCACTCATGGATTATTCAAGGACTACACACAATACAAAATCACTCATGGATTACCAACAACTCGGATGCATGTGCGCATTTTCACTTAGATACAATATTATTATTATTTTTATGCTTTTCTGAAATCGAACCTCATGGCAATCAAGTTGAACGCAAAGCGTTTTCAAATAAACGCTTCCCTTTTTGTAAGCAATGCACTGCCCTCGACCTGGCTTACACAAATCTTGCAAATTTGGCAAAATCACGTGAGTCACCAAATATTTCTTCAAAGAACCCAATTTTGGTGAAAGGACGGGCCAAAATGGTGCAGATGGCCATTCTGGAACTATAACAGTTCCATATGCTTTGCATTTCATCATGTGCTTCACTGCATTCAAAATCATAGAAACGGGAGGGCAGACCCAATTGTTCTCGTGAACCCAATTCTGCGTAAAACAGTCAGCCGCTACACAACCAGGATTCCAATGTCTTGAATTGAAACGAGGGATTTGCGCGTTGTAATATGATGCAAATCTATCAATGGTGTGTGGACCAAATTGATTGTCCAAAAATGCGAAAACACTGCGATTCAAAGACCAATCATCCGGATCAATGATCCTACTTAACTCGTCTGCTCGTGTATTGAGATCACGCGGGAGCCATTCAGGCTCAATAATAATGTCAAACTGTAGACAACAATTGAACACATTGATACTTAAATCGTGTAAATTGGGGTTTGTACTACCCACGGAAATAATACGACAAGCGTTCTGGCTATCGGTAAACCACTTCAACTTTTTACCCGATAGTTTTGGTCCTAATGAGCGGAGTACATACAAAATGGCTCTGAGTTCACGACTTGTTGAACTTTCACGACTTTCGACCTCGGACCATAATCCCGAACACACTGAATCGACCAGCTGAACTGAAAACCCCCCAAAACCCGAATCACTTGCGTCGAAATACACTGCGACAAAAAAAAAAAAAATGGGTTTTATAGGCTGACCATTCACGCGTGCTATATTTTTGCACCAAAATTGTAATTCTCTGATAGCACCTTCAGAAAGAAAAACCTTACTTGACCATGAATTGCGAGTTTCGATCAATCTGTACAAATGTCTAGAAAACAATCTTGTCAAACGACCGCTAGCGTCGGATGCAGAGATAATAAAACCTGCGATACGGGCAATGTCTCGAGCGGGAATACATTGTGAACGCTTATTCAGACAATCGGCAATGGCATTTTGTGTTTTTGCCAACTTGTTACCGGGCAAACTGAATTGCATAGAGATGGTATCGATCAATAAACCCAACCATACTCCTGATTGTTTAGGTACAAAATCACTTTTTGACACACTTACTTTAAGACCAGATAAAGCTAGGTCTTTTTGCACGATATGGCTTGCCGCAAGAGCTGAAATCTTGTCGGCGTGACCTGAGATGCCGTCGTCAATATATAAAATAGAACAATGCCCCATGGAACGCCATCTTGTAACCAAAGGTCGGAGCGTTTTAGTGAAACAATGACTAGCTGTGTTTAACCCGAGCGGGAGAACGGAAAACGATAATAACGGACACGATTGCCATACATCCAACTAAAACCCAAAAACTTTTGGTGGGGCTCAAAAATATCAATATGATGGTACCCGCTTTCAAGATCAAAGGTGAAAAAATAAAAATCTTTAGAAAACATGTCAGCCAAAGTAGAGATACCTTCATACTTGAATTTGGACACGAATGTATATTGGTTTACGTGTCTCAAGTCCAAAACCAATCTGAGTTTTTTGCCCTCAGAAACTGTGAGGGGTTTACAACGAAAGGGGTGAATCGTGCTCTTTAATACTACCTGCCTCTAACAACTTTGAAATGGCCTCGGTGGCCGAAATCCGGATGATCCAAACTTGATCGATTATTCTTGAGATACGCTGGTGGCGGAAGACTTGTGAATGGAATTACATAACCCTTATTAAGGATATCAATGACAAACAATGGAGGATTAAAATTATCGAACCAGTATTGTTTACAGCGGCGCAAAGCGGCCTGCAACTCCAGAGAATTGAATTTAATTTCGCTTCATACTCATAATTCTTTTCGATTTCAAACTCGTCAAAAATACATGTACTTATCTTATCACTATGCTTTATTTCCTCCCTGCCATTGCTGGCCCGTGCTTCCGCCCGATCTTTGAAGACATTGGTATTGTTTATACCTTCTGCCAAAACTTCTTTAGCCTTTTGAAATTTGCCTGCATCGATGCTTATGGTTGCCTCTTCTAGTTTCTCCTTCACTTGTTCATTGTGCTGATACTGCTGCTGGCACCCCTGTTTCTTAAATTGTACAGGATTCAGTCTAGCTTTTTTTTTTTGGAAGTCAATTGGAAAGCCGACTCTTCCGTGATCTCCCTCTTTAATTTGGATAGTTTGGTATCAAGGATAGCCGATATCTGATTAATATCCAAGTTCCCAGTTGGGGGAAGTGGAACACCAGCACTGCTTTGGCCTGAAATAGAGCTATCTTCTTCCATTGAAGAAATATTGAAAGTGTTATATAAAAATTCAAGCGGGAAATGTATGGAGAACCGAATGAATGAAATGAATCGTATGGCGTGGTGACCGCGAATGACTGATACACCCAAATTACTCCAACACAAAAACTTCTCGCATCACTACCCCATTTGCATAACACTAACTGATCGATCTCACACTTACGAAGAGATAACAATTCCCTTCTAAACACGTAACGAAGTGAATTTATCATTTTCTTATAGGGTCAAATAGATGTGACTGGGTCAACCGGTGTCTTCATTTGAATACAGTAGCGTAGAAGTCTAAATTTGCTTTCTATTTACATTTACCGCTACATAATATGAATATACATCATTATAATGTATTATCTGATTTATCTTTTTTTTTTCAGAACTGCACTTCAATACAGTTAATCCTAGAAATGATCTTGAAATATAGATGCAGCTTAAAAGTCGGAGTGTGAGCCTTTTGGGGCCGTAAATACAATACATCATAATTTTAATCATTCCAATATATTGACAATTCCAACAGTCCTGCACATAGCATTCTTGTGGTCACCAAAATGTCTACCCTTCAACCTATCCTAAAACTCAAAGTGGATGAACTTTTCCTGTACTGGTTAAGTGATCCTGATACTTTACAGGACTTGAGAGAAAGCCTGAAACAAATCTCAAGGGGAGAGAATGTCAATGCATTAAGTCCTTCCAATACATTCCAATACAAAGGACATGGTGGAAGTCCAGCATCACCGTTGCTGCGAACAGGGTCACCTGGAACACCGCCCCCTGTTTCACCGCCTCCTATGACAACACCTAGCCCAAGGAGTCCAAGAAAGAGGAGCAGCAGCACACGGTCACTTAGCAACTCTCTATCAAGGTCTCAAGCTACAAAGGTAAGTTACTATACATGTGTACATGTATACTGTACGTCACATCTTTTTGAATATGGTAACTCTTGTCAGGGGATTGAACTTCCAGTCTTTTACACAGGGTTCGAGTTCAAAATGACTCGGACTTAAAACATGTGTTCCTCTAGTCCTGATTCAGAAAAAGTATAGTTTGACCTATCTGTGATGTATGGCATAAAAATGTGATTTCCTTTTAAGATAATTTAGACAGATAACACTAACAGAGAGTTCTGTATAAAAGAGGTTGGAATGTAAACTAATGACAAAGGAGCATAAGACAGCTGTAACCGAGGCTAACCAAATTCCATTTATTGAACCAGAGACTACATGTACAATCTTGGTGAAAAATGTTGCCACACCAGAGCGTAAAATTGGCCAACATCCTTCCTCGCTCCCCTATATTGCAATGTTGATTTGGACAAAATCATCATCATTTCTACATTACGGTCTCTCAACATTGAAAAATGGGGGGTGGGGAAGAGAATAGTGTAAGCTGAATGCGCATTTGCAACTATTATACAAAGATAACGCAGAACTATCATACATGTATATTTAGCTCCGATTGCATGCTTTTAACACCAGAACGTGCTGGTGTGGCAACAAATTTCCACCAGGATTGTAGCTCCAACTAACCCAATTCCATTAATTGAACCAATCAGCAGTAATTAAACTTATTTTGGGATAGCCAATTAGTAAGTTTTTTAGCGGGATCACCATCGGGCAAGTTTTTCTCTTTGCACCTTTGTGTGACTAAAATGTATTAAATAAATAGGATGCCCCTTGCCCTTTCATACAAAAAGACGTCAGATGATCATTTGACAATGAGTGACACTCGCATTGATCAATACTTTCACTTCACCTCATACCTCTTCTCCTGAAGAACAGTGATGTCAATATGTTGGTTCCCACAGCGTCAACTCAGTGTGATGAAGAACATGGCAAAGATGAACTCAAACATATTGAGAAAGGGCTATACCTCAAACCACATACACAAGGCTGTGAAGAAACAGACAAGAAAACGTTCAGAAGACATGGCAGACCTGATGAACACCTGTGTTTCCTTCATGCCATGTCAAAGGTGTATCGGACAAAATCTGCTGGTTTCTAAACTATGCAGAGGTTAATACAGTCCAGGTCGGCCAAATTAATAGATATCCGAAGCCACCCAAAAGATCCTCTGCCCAAGGATTGTGCACCATTTATATAGGTTAATTAATTAACGCGTATTACTTGTTGCTCGAGAAATTAGACAAAATAATGCACACATGCTGATGTTGATGCGTCTAATGCACGAGCCCCGAAAAATTGATGCATGTACCCACAAGAAATGAACGCATCCAAAAGCACTGCGCGCAGTACGCGGATTGCGCACCTGTGCATATCATAAATTATATACACAATCAATTTATGGTTTGGATACAGTGTACTCTATACCTTTCAGTTATAGTGAGTAATTCAAAGGCCAAACCAAGCGATCATTAAAAGTCAGATAGTATCTGAACAATCGAAGAGCTACAAAAAAAAAAAAAAAAAAGAAGAGGGCTCAGCATTGACTGAACAGTGAACACTGCAAAGAAGGGCATAAACCTCTGGGATGAAACCGTCAAATCAATGAGTCAATGAAACTTTTATCATTGTATAGAAATGACAGCAAAAATATCAGCTGTATAATGCCACTCTCTATTTTCAAACAACAAATCACAACAGCGATAATCTCTGCTATGTCTGCAATTATGTGATGTACACTCATTGTGCATCCACTGTTAAATGGTCATCTGACATCATTCTGTATCATTGACCGGAGTGACCTCATAGTCAAGGGCAGCCTATTTATTTGATAATCATACAAAGAGGTACTGGGCAACCTACTTGTCTGCTTGAACTCTGTTGACAAACAAAAAGCAGTCTTTAGTGAACGGCTCTCTTCAGAGTCACCAAAAACTTACATTTTACAAATAGATGAGGTCTGCTTGTTGTCTGTTGACAAGGCTCAAGGAGCAGTCTTCAGTGAATGGCTCTTTTTCAGATCCACCACTTATTTACTTTTCTCTGTTGAAAAGGGGCAGTCTTCAGTGACCAACACTTTTTTACTTTTCTCTGTTTACAAGGGACGGTCTTCAGTGAACGGCTCTTTCAGAGTCACCAAAAACTTACATTTTACAAATAGATGAGGTCTGCTTGTTGACAAGGCTCAAGGAGCAGTCTTCAGTGAATGGCTCTTTTTCAGATCCACCACTTATTTACTTTTCTCTGTTGAAAAGGGCAGTCTTCAGTGAATTGCTCTTTTCAGAGCCACCAAAACTTTTACATTAATTAGCAGATAGGTGAGGTCTGCTTGTTCTCTGTTGATAAGTGCAGTCTTCAGTGAATAGAGCTCTTTTCAGAGCCATCAGTAGGCAAGGAGCGGCCTACATGTACATGTCTCGTTCTTAGTTCTTTGTCCTGAAGTGATTTAAATCAAACAACCCTGGAAATGACAGCAAAAATATCAGCTGTATATGCCACTCTCTATTTTCAAACAACAAATCACAACGGCGATAATCTCTACTATGTCTGCAATTATGTGATATACACTCATTGTGCATCCACTGTTAAATGGTCATCTGACATCATTCTGTATCACTGACCTCATCAGAGTCCCAAGGGCAGCCTATTTATTTGATAATCACACAAAGAGGTACTGGGCAACATACTTGTCTGCTTGAACTCTGTTGACAAACAAAAAGCAGTGTTTAGTGAACGGCTCTCTTCAGAGCCACCACTTCTTTACTTTTTTCTGTTTACAAGGGACGGCCTTCAGTGAATAGAGCTCTTTTCAGTGCCACCAGTAGGCAAGGGGCAGCCTACATGTCTCATTCTTAGGTACTTTGTCCTGAAGAAGTCCGAGCTACTCCTGAAGAAAGCTTGACAGTTCCAAAATTGTCTAACGGCAAACCCACTAAAAAAGTTTGTTCAGCTTGTAATTAGTGAGGAAAATGAGACCACATCTGTGATGAGACTAAGTGAGAAAGCATAGCATCCTGTATTAATTATATAGAATCATGTGCATGCAGTTTGCCACAATGCCTACGCTATTTATGTGTTGCATAATGCGTGACTGGCATGCACTTATGTGAGCTTATGTGAGCATAAGTTGGGACTCTAATAACGTGCAAAGTAACAAAAACCAAATAATTTTCGCCATTATAAGTAAAAAAACTTTAATAGCAATTAAACTTGATGTTACCAACAGCATGTTCGATAATCAAGCCTGTGCAATTTTTATCAGTCAAATAGTCGCACAGGGATCTGCTCCCCATTCCAGAAAAATACAGCACTAATTTTTTAGGATTAAAAAATATTATCAGGTTCTGCCAAATGAAACATAGCTAAATCCTAATCATTCATTTAGTCCTAAGTGGAGATAAAAGAAAAAGTTCACTATTTTACTAATTTCTTGAAAAACGAGCCCAACACATGCATTTTTGGCATGTTTTCTGACAATCGAGTCACAAAAATCAAAGACTTGGAACAAGTCTAAGCATTCAAAATCTTTCAGTACATACCAAAATTTTGCTCTAATTTTCACTTTTTTGTGTTACTTTTATTAAAACATGCTCAATATGGTGAAAATTCACATTTTGACCCCCTTATTTACAGGGGGGATCCATACCTTTGTTTATTAAATTTGTTGTTGTTAGTGGTCTAACTGCTTTAAAACATGTAGGCACTCTGCTGGCACAACATGTTTATTAAATACTGCCCTCTTTCAAGTTAAATACACTGCAGCTACATGTAAGCTTAGTGCTCTAATCATAAATGCGGCCTGCTGTGGGGGACAGGCCATTTAATAAAGTTCTGCGTTGTGCAGAAAATAGCATCTCAAGAAAGTATTCTGTGGAGATAGAGATACGGTAGAGATACCAGGTAATTGAGGGACATATAATTATGTACCCTGATAATTGTCACTGTCAGTCAAAAGCAAAGTGACAAAATATATCACAGTAGGCTGACAATATATGATTTCCTCATGTGACAGAATAATTCCTTAATTAGCTCCTTAAAATTCTAAAGCATGTAATACCATATATATATGGTATTACATGCATTTTGAATTGTTTTGAGCAAATGTGCCAACTATTTTTTCACTGACAGGTTTTTTCACTGGCTAATTTGTTCTCAATGTTAACTATTGAAATTTAAAATAAGTTGGATATTAAAAATTATGGCTGTTGGAGTAAGATGAGAATTCTAATGACAGGCATGAAAAGAACAAAAAGGAGGAAATTCTTACTCCTTGCTTGGTGCATCAGCATGGGTGTCAATCAGGGGGGCCAAGAACCCATTTTTTGTTCTTTTCAGCCACTTTTTAACAATTTTGGCCAAGTGTTCCCCCCACATTTCAAGCCGGATTGGCACTAATGTGCATCAGTGAGGCGTAAATGTTTATTAGCCAAATTGTATGGTACCCTCACATTGCATCCAGATTCTTAATTCCAAAATTCAAAGATGCTATCTGAATAATAAAGTTGGGGAATGTTCAAAACCACTTTGGCACTACTATTTTAAGGGTAATAAACCGTAAGTCTAGATTGAAAAAATTGTAGGAATACCAACCGATATAATTATCCTGAAGCGTAATTACTGCGTATCCTTTAAAAACATTCAAAAACACCACAGTGACCACATTTGAGGCCTTGAAAATGGAAGTTGTCTTCCATGCTTACTAAAAGAGTTATATAGATCTATTTATAATGATTTTACCTCTCTTATTTTAATTGTTTTATAAAAAGTAATATGTTCAAATGTTTTCTTTTTTATCCCAACACTAACACTACCTTTTCAATCAGATAATGATCGATATCTTTTTATAAATCAAAATTAATTGAATTTATAATTTTTATTCAAATTGTGGTAAAATGGGCTTTGAGGCTCAAAATGAAACTTTTTGATTATTGATTTGGTTATATTTTGGGAGTTTTCGTGATTATTTATACATGTATTGTGTTTTTGCTTTCACATTTAACTCTTTTATAAGTAACATGAAAAAAGCCTGGTCATAATTGTGAGGTTGCAGAAAGCAAGCACCCAAACACAAACAAATAAACAAACAAACAAACTTGCAGTTGTACTCAGGCACTTCCTCTGACCGTCTCTGTTTTATCTTATTCTGCAATATATGCTTGTACTTGTAGTGTAAGACATGTACATAATAATATTAATAGCCATTTATATAGCACATGGCTGTGGTAGTAGATTCAATATTGTGTTACTACACACAGCCTCACTACACACAGCCTCACTGGTCTGACTATATAGTAGTGGTGGCGGCATATATTCTCTACATAGCTCTGTCCATATATGGGCTTGGGCCCCTGTCACACACACAGCAAGCCATCAGAGCTTGCAGCATCTTATGCACTGATAACAGATGGAAGAGTAGACTTGGAGGTTGATTACATTTGCATATGAGGGAGGACTGTCAAAGATAGACACTCCATCTGATATCATCTGCGCAGTAAGGTACTGTCGTCCATATAATGTATATAGGTTACTATTACGCACTTGTGGTATCTTACTGCAACTAAGAGGTCAATTAGTAGGGGGAAGTAAACAAAGTTTGAAGTTATTTGCAAACATCATCTTTTCAACGCACCTTAGGAAACTTGTGTTTATATTTGTGTTCATGGTGAGAGGTAATGTACAAGCACATGGATAGTGATCTTTATGTACAAATTGTCTTCAATTGCGGAGGAGGAAATTAATCAACTTGTCTGCTGCGGTGCATCATGTTGAATGACAGTGATTAATAACTTGAGGTTCCATCTTTACTCATAGAGACGTGAATAGAACGTGATAAGAGGAGATACCTTAAAGGATAGATCCACGTTAAACTTTGAAGGAATATATTTTAAGGATAGGAAGACATGTAGCTGGATAAATGTACAACTTTGCTAAGCAATGTGGAATTTCACATGATGAAGGTGATAGTATCTTGATACTTTATTGTCGTCATCAAAGGTCATCAGTGTATAAACAAAGTTAAACTCTTGGGTTAATGCCCACGAGCCAAGTGAATTTTTATTATGTAGACAAGAGGAGCTACTTTTAGTTTATACAAATCAATGCATCGCTAAAAATAACTTTGAAAAGCGAACGTAGATAAAATTGAATCGTCACTGCATCTCTGTTTGGAAATAGTGTGTGATAGTGAATATTGTTTGTGTATATCTACTTGTTTGTTGCCGAGGATATATTTACATAGCGATTGGAATTATCTAGAGCTTATCGTGTTAGGCATTGGATGTCATTGAGTCAATATCGTGTTATAAACCCTCTATCAAGTTGAAGACCGAGGTGATCACCTCTTACCTCTTGACTCATGTGGATCCCTGCATTAAGGTGACCCCCTCGCTGAAGCCTCCGCCGGTGCCCAATAGCATGCGGAGATGCCACCCTGTTGCAGCTTCGTATAAGCGTGTGGCAACCAGCACCGTGCTGTATCATAGTGTGTACGTTGATCAGCGGCATTCTCGGGCAGTTCACAACAGCTTCGAGCGTTGCCGATTCGAGGCTCAGGCTGGGCAGGCTGCAGAGGTTATATGTAGCGCCATCCATTATGGGTTCTGCACGGTGGTGGCGATTCCGCCACGGGTGTTCTGTAATGATACCACTGACTATGTTGTCATTGCAGAGAAAAATGATAAGGTAGGCATAGTAGTCCAAGAGATATTTATAACCATCGTGCAAATCATGTTAGATTTCTCTATCTGATGTTAAAGAGCTGACCATTCAAGGCTATGGAGCCATTACAACTGCACCCCTATTTGGAGGGAAAAGGTCATTGAACTTTACACAGAGGTCAATTTCAAAACAATACTTATGTATTCCTCTAGTAATAACGATTTAGAAAGAGTATAAGTTTGAACTACCTACTTACGGTAATGGGCAAAGAGGAAAATTTGTGATGTCATAGATCTAATTTTGGCCCGCATGGGGCAAATTTCAAATTGCTCCTGATTTTGTTGGAAATGTTCCCAATTTATTCATCTTGTCATGCAAAGTCAGAAAAAGAATAGTTTACCCTATTTATCTATTTTTCTTCACATAGTAGCATAGCAAAATTGTCACCCAACACAAGTAAATGAGGCACATGTCGTAAATTTTGTTAAATGAGATTTTTACTTTTACCCATAACTCCAAAACTGTAGGTCGTAGATAGGTCAACTACACATTTCTGAATCCCTTGGTGGAGGGTTTTACAAGTGTGAGTAATTTTGAATGTGACCCAACATGTATGTGCAAAGTTCAATTGCATTTTTTCCCTTTACTTAAAACAAATCACAAAGTTTTGTATAGAGGGTATTCAATACAACATCACTCATGATGACAGAGTCATCCTAATTTAAATAAAATTATGTCCTCCATATGGTAACAAAAGGCAATTCGCATGATAAAACAATAAAACGGGTGATAGGTATAAATAGTTGTGCAGTCGATCTGTCTCTCTGTCATCTAAAAGCTATCTTAGAACTGTCCTCCAACATGGCTGCCATTTCAATTGTTATACCGTTCCGGCTGGTTTATTCCATACACTCTATCGAAAATGAACAGAACTATCATCAGTAGATAGCATTAATGGTTTTGAAACAATGTTGGTATACTGTGGTTCACATCGAGTTCAGTAGTGACATCAATGCATTTTTGCGATTGCACCACAAGCGTGCTGACAAAGTACCCTTGTATGTGTGCGTGTACGCTCTGCGCGATTAACTTTATGCGCGCGTTTCGATACTGCACACAGCCAAATATGCATCTACGTCACTTCGGAACAACAAGCTAAAATAAAATGTCATTGAATAAAAAATTAGATATGTTACCACCAGATAAGTTCATGTAAAATCAGAGAAAACTAGTAAATTAGCAGCAAGTACATCATATATTTATATGGAAGCCTTCTGCACTACACATATATCTGTATCTGTATTATAAACTCCTCAAAAAAAGTTTGGAAACTTTCAAAAACGGTTGTATATCAGAAAATTTTGAACTCTATCTCCATATTGTTTCATACCAGCGAAAACATTGTTCTTTTCTGTCAACAATGATACCTCATTTGTGACGATAGCTTATTCCACGGCTGAGTAACTTGCTTTGAAAGACAGAGAGGTCTCAAACTAAATGTGCGAAACTGACCATTATCTGCGCTCATCTTATTGATCTGAATGAATGAGCGAGTGGTTTAAGGGGTACAACACCCATTGATTTTTTATGAATTTTTTGCATTTTGTGAAGAAATTACAAAAAAAAATTGGACAAAGTGGTATGCAAAATGAAGGGGCAAATCTTCTCGTTTTATTGGTGGCATCGGTATCAACGTAGCTTACATGCTTTTAAAAGTAGAAGCCAAAAGGTGGTACATCACTGATGATTTAAATTCACTTCATTTTGGAAAGCTTACTATCAACAGATTTCGTTAAAATTTTGGATATGTGTTGCTAACACGTTAGGGAAATAAAGTTGATATGTAAAATGGGAATAAGTGGTTCCTGATTTCTTTTATGACTTCATGAACTTGGTGCTCCACAACTATCAAAAAGGAACTGGTTAAAATGCTTCTATTTTCAATGTTGAGCTATATTTTGTATTTTTAACTTGCGACATTATTTCACTGAAACTTAATTAAGCCACAGGTAACAGGTTACCACAACCATACTACAGCAATGTTGAAAAAATTGTATTTCTTGTCACCTATACCACCATATTGGGTAGTTTTCCGTAAGCTTAACTTTTCTGATTTTGGTAACTATTTTATATTTATTTGTGAAATCCATCTCAACTAGGCATTTTAAATTGTACTCACCATTTACATCCCAAGGTATATTAGTATATCCACCTTGCACTTCTCGATATATATCCAGTTAAAGACAGAATATCAAAATTATTCCTCATTATGATATCACAAACTCTCACATGTGTATTCAAAATTGATGCTTAAATTTGACCTGAACCAATTGACCTATAACCTGACATACGGTGACCTAATAGCCTTTTCTTCTCCTAACAGCACATTATAATATTATTGACTAATGACTATACATCCATTGTGTAAGTGTTTATATATTTTGCATGCACCACTAGATTTTCTATAGAGAGTATAACAAAGGATTTAATGTATTCTATTCATGTACCCTACTTGAACATGCTGAATAGAATAAATCATGGTTTGTTATGAAACACGCATCTGAGTAACTAGGATACAGTAAACAAAATATATATAGGGCTAAAATGACTTACTACAATTGTTTAAAAGCACTTTTTTTCTTCTTTTTTTCATATTTTTTTTTATTTCACATGATCCGTGCATATATCGCCTAGCTATAAATGAAAAAATATTTATTTAGACCAATCAAACCAATATATGGGTGTAGTACGCCCTTAATGCATGAATAAAAGAATGAATGAAAAGTTGTTTGCAGTACATCATTTTGAATGAAAAGTGCTAGGATGGGATTAGCAGTTCTTCTACTACTTGTGGATTCAAACAGATCAACGCAAGTCAACCTATCTTGTTGGTCACTTCTTCATAGTGGTCATTTGCAAGAAATTTTTAACCAAACATGGTTCGATTACCAGACCTGAATAAGGCTCGCGCTATTGGTCAGCTTGCTGGCATACCTCAGAATCACGGCAACATTTGGATTTTCCTGCAGTATGATCTCCAAGCTAAAAGCCGGGCTAAAAGTCAAGTTTCGTCAGACCGGAGATGTCAAAGACAGACCCATAAGTGGCCATCCAAGAAAAACAACGGCTGCAGAAGACCGGTACGTGAGACTGACAGTACAAGAACCGTTTTTAATGAAACAGTGTGGCATTCCTTATTCATGTTTACTGATGCAAATGGCGCAGACAATGACAGATTTGGCACATTTTGTTTGAGACCTCCTTGTCTTTCAAAGACAGTTACTCAACAATAAAATAAGTTATGGTCACAAATTTGGTGTCATTTTTGACAGGAAAGAACAACGCTTGTATCGATATGATTTAATATGGAAATAGATTTCACTTTTTTCTGATATAAAGCCGTTTTGGTAAGTTTCCAAACTTTTTTTGAGGAGTTTACATAGAAAATGACCGCAGTACTATACTACCAGCAGTAGATATATGAGCACGATTGTTTTCAAACACCCTGGGTTATGCACAAAATGGTATCAATGTAATATAATTGTTCCTTTTGTTGACAAACTTGAAGTGTGAAACCACTAATTCACCCAAAGTGTTCCTTTTACAAAACTTTAGCCTTGATCAAGGCTTCATCCTTACTTTTTCTGTATTCATGCTCTTCATAATCAGAAGTATTGTACTTACATCATATAGGCCTACTGGACTCTCTCAAATTTTTAGTCAGGTCTGATTTTTTTGTGTAGAGCTAGGGAGGAAGTGTGCCTTGTGGTCATTTTGGTCAAACACTACCCCTGCAGTGCACTGTATGCCTGGAGTAAAGTATAAAGATAAGAAAGTCCACTATCTGGCCTCAACAATTCAAATCAGTCACATAAATGATGGTAAATAATTACTTTGAAAGAATAACTTTTAAAACAGAAATTTTTGGAAGATGTGGCAAAGATTTCATGAATTTTACATTCACTAACTATGGACGCCAAAGGACTTGAAGCAAGTCTAACAAAACTTGTGTGATACAAGAATTTGAACCATAAAAACATCTGAAAGTTTAATCATCCTTTATTTCTGGACTTATTTCTGAAATTTTCATAACATGGTATTAAGGCAGCTGTGTACTCTCAGACATGCATGTAGTAAAGTGCCATAACTTTGCAATTATTCACGCAAGACATATAAAAGTATACATTTTTATAAAGGGAAGACATCAATGAATCTCAATATAAATACAGATTTGGTGTAAAAACAACAATTATGAAGAAAATCACAAAAAAGTGAATTTTTGGCAATTTTTGTTCGGTACATCATAACAAAAAAACACACTTTCCAAAAATGTTTATTTTGTTTTTTTCTTAGTCTTGAGGCACCATTCCAAAAACGTTTTTTTTTAGTTTTTGATATTGGCCTTATTTTTTGAGATATTGACCATATAAGGCATCAAAATGAACTTTTAATATTCACAAGCGCCTATTTGCACAAAATGATGCCTAAAATCAGAAATAGACCAAAATATAAAAAAATGAGAAAACCGTTTCTTAAGTCGATCATGCTTTTTATGATGCGCGTAATTGCTTACCTATAGATGCTGTATTTATTGAGTTATCGTGTACCTAAATCATCATTTTACTGAGAAAATGAACATTGAAATAAAGGCCGTTGAAGTTTAAAGTGGTCACATTTTGCACTTTGATCAAAGCTCACAGGAGAATACGCGGCATTTCTCGTTTTTCTACCTTACATTACGTGAACATCGGGTAAATCCACAGCCCCTTAAGAAGTTTGGGCAAAATCTATTCATATCTTGATGTTTAAATCGGGGGAAAGAACTTGAAAAAATTCACATTTTATCAGCTAAAACGGAGCCATTTGACCGCTAGGGTTTTGTAAAATCAGTGCTTCCGTGATGCTTCCATAAGATGCGCCGCATGCAGATAAGCGTTAACGTGTCGCATAAGCGTATCTGTGCGTTAACAAATTACGAGTCTCCAAAGCGTGATGCGTTGTTGCGCGCGTGTACCCCGATGGTACAACAAAGATTTTCTTTCCTTTTAAAGTGCGGAAGCGAGTGAAATAGTGAAATAAAATCCATAAAATCGAGCAGTTAGAGTTAACAAATCTGGATTTTCTTTCCTTGTATTTATAAAAAACATAACAAAGTAAATACATTTCAAAAAAGCTCAATTTCGCGAAAGAAACAATGTCTAGAGTACACAGCCGCGTTAAAGCAGAATACAAAAAATTAGTGAACAGTTAAGTAGAGAAAGTGACACAGGTGTACAACAACCCAAGCACATTATACAATATGCACAAAGTGTTACAGTTCTTGAGATAATGTGACAAAAACATTTTGGAAAGAAATTCATCAGGACCAGCTACACATAAGTGCTTGCATTCAAATTCTGCTAAGTCATACAAAAAATTTATTACAAAAATAAGAAATTAACTCAAAATATGTGATCAAAATTTATAGAGAACTTGTTCAAATTGTACTGTAAAACGTTTCTTAAGGTGAAGTCTCATCATTTCTGAAATTAGTCAATTTGGCTGTAATAAAACATGTGAGAAATCACTTGGTTAGGCTGCCACATGCTTTTAATTTTGATAACTCTAACCATGCATTAAAGTTCAATTGTAAGCAACCAGATAAAAATTGCAATTCAACAGCAGCTTTGGTATATGCTCAAATACTAGTACATTGATTCATGGGCTTATCATGCAGGCAGTATTTTATGGATGGTACATGAAAGAATTATGTTTGTCGAGATGAACATATGACTAACCATGATGTATCTGTGATGTAATAAATTGTTTTCCCATCTTGATGTCAAAGAGCACACATTGACAAGCTTTTTGTTAATCGCTGCAAAGGATGAGCTTTTTGTAAAGCGGCGTTGGTATAAACTGTCCAGATAAATTCTTTTGAAGTCACTGTCAGTGACTGTGGAGAATTTGCATCATGTTATTGATGCCAATGATAGATTAATTTGAATGACCAAAACCAAATGACATCAAATGTCACCAATGAGGATTGGTGTAAATGTGATAAAAAATACAAAGAAAAAAAACCCAACCAACAAACAAACAGGATACAGGATGCACTATAAGACTTCCGGAAGGATTATTAAAGGGATGTTTAAGTTACGCTAGGTTTTTTAATTAAAAAAAAAAATTTCAGCTGTTGTAGGTGTAGGTAGGTGTTTTAGTGACAGTGGGCAGAGTTTTTTTTGCTGCTGTTATAGTTGTTGTTGCTAATTTAGTGAGTGACTTTATTGTCAAAAAAACTTCCAGCCCAATCTGGTAATCCTTATCAAATTGGATCATGTTTTAATATTCAAAGGAACCAAGACTGCTTTTTGAAGATATTCATCAGGACTGATCATGATAAGCTGTTATATGCAATTTCATACAACTAGTCCAAATATTTCCACTTACTTGCAGAAGTTTCGAAAACTGACATTTTCTTTATCGATGCTATTGTTGCAAAAGATGTGACTAAAGTTGTATTGCCTCTTGTCTCTGTTCATTGTTTTTCCCCGCTTAAATGGTGATCGCCTTGAAGTAGACAACAATCACGTTATCAATTGGGAGGAGGTTAGAATCGTTGGCAAAGAGTAGTGATAGATATAAGAGATGGGTTAAGGAGGCGATCACCATTAGAAAGCGGGAAAAACCATGAACAGAGACAAGGGGCAATACAACTTGAGTGAGTCACATCTTTGACGATCTGACAACTGAAGAAAAATCAACTGTCAACTCCGTTGCTAAGCAGCAGAAATCACCAGCTGTACACAGATCGTCACTGCAACAGATAAAGAAACTGTCAGTTTTCAAAATGTCCGCAAGTAAGTGGAAACATTTGAACTAGTTGTATGAAATTACAAATAACAGCCAAGACTGTTGAATTTAAATTCGAAATACTGAGATATTTTACTGGGAATTCAATGATTATAAAACTTTTGATAGTCCTTTCCCATAAGCCGAAAGCTTTTCAATGTAATTCTAGTGTTTAATTAAAATGAAAAGAAAAATATAAGCATCCAATGGATGTTGGCATAAGGCCTAGTTGAAATTAAATTAAAGTTTTTAAATCTTGAGAAATTGTCAAGTGATGATTACCAGTAGCAATGCCTGTCTCGTAATCTGTTTCCAGCTGTAAATATAACTGTTTGCCTGTCTGTTTCGCTGTTGGTATGGCTTTATATCGTTCCTTGCAACTGCCCGAATTAAGTAGGTTTACTGGAATTGGCATAATGTAAATGATGCATTTCTACCATTTCTACCAATATTAGTGTAGATGTGATGTAGGTACAAAACAGTCAGAATCGTAATAAGATGTTCAAAACTTAATATTGCTAACAACACCTTTTTTGATCACAAATAAGTGAATTTGATTACCTGTTTGTGATCAATTTTGTAACATCTAGGATACCACCATTGAACACTGTCATGACTACAGCTGTCCAAATCATGTTCTTGCAGCAGTACACATGTACTGTTCTGGAACCTCCAAAACGTATATTTTCTAGCAGCACCTCTTTTTTCCAGCACTTTTTGAGTATGTGAACATTCATGGGAAAAGCATCAGTTCCATTGTTAAAAAGTGAAAATTGCTAAATTATTGTTTTGCCTGTAATTTTTAAGAACTTCGATACAAAGCCACATTTGTTATGTCTTCCAGAAAGAAGATACTTTTGGATAAAGAAGATACTTTTTAAAGATATCGCTTTCATGCAACTTTGTTGAGTAATTTTGTAGATGTAGATATAGAATACAAGCATCCCAATGTGTTTAGGTAAATACAGATACATTTGTGGATAGTGCCATCACTTTGATGATGTTTAAATCAAATGAAGCTACATGCACAACAGAATTTTAACATCCATGTCATATTGGTCCATTTTCATGTGACACATTTTTGAAGGGGAAATCTCTTAAAAATTTCTTTTGATGTCAAGAATATTCTGGCATTATTAGCTTTAATGTATTGGTGGTTGGTTTGCCAACCTCAGCATATCAATGTCTGTCACAGTTGGCATGCATGCAGCAACCCTGCTTGACACGCAGGCTCTCTCTGGAACAAACAAACATACAAACAAAACCGTAAGAGAAATAAAACTATTCATTACCAGCTAGTCTACCAATTATTTTCATTAAGGCCAATATAAAACCAAACTTCACCTTTATTTATATGGATCAAAATAGTGTGAAATTGCAAATGTTTATGTGCATTTGTCTTCGTTCAGAGTAAGTAAGTGAGACAAGTTCAAACTTTCGCAATATAAGTTGGTACATGCACATTAAATTGTAAATTCTTGCTGCGTACAACCATGGTACAACTAGTCGGTAAAGTATGTTAATGAGCAATTCTGTTGACCATCTAGTCAGTGTAATTTGCTCCACAGGATAATAACACGATACAGCAACATTTTTGCACTCAGATTTCACCATCACTAAATCACTATATAAATTAGCCTGCAGTGTCATTTTCAAATTGCATGCTTCGTACACTGCCAAATACCCAAATGTGCTGCACTGTTTATCTATGAGGATGTTATCATGTTTCGTGTAAATGTATGTGTAAATGACCATTAATCGTTGATAATGATTTGTGATCACAAGACTATTTACGTTATGCGAATATTGTTATCAGTGCTCATATTTTCGTTCATTTTGTAGACTGTTATACGTTAAACCACTTCTAACTAGTAGGCCTACCTGTTTTAAATCCAAGTTTTAAAAAATGAGATATTAGATACAACATATGAATTTCTCCAAGGCAATTTTGTTCAGTGAAATTGTATAGTAAATTCACTGGACATTTATCGATTTTTTCTGACCACCATCTACTGTTCAATACACACAAAGCAATGCAAACAACATTTCTATTGTTCGATACGAAATTCCGCACACACAGCGTTACTGGATCATGAAACAGTTAGAAACTGTGGAACATATTTTTTGTTCTTTCGTCATACACACTTAAAACTACGGGGTCAAAAAATGACCCAAACGGGGTCATTTTTGACCCCAGCATAGTTATCAACTAAACACCATACCACTAACGGGGTCATTTTGACCCCATTGGTCGGGGGCATTGCAATGACTACGTATTTGGGTCAAATAGTAACCCCATTGGGGTCAAAATATTACCACATTTCGGGGTCAAATGAAATGACCCCTTCAAAAGGGTTGCCTTATTGGGTTACTTAATGACCTCATTTCGGGGTCAAATGAAATGACCCATTTGAAAGGGTTGTTTTATAGGGTTACTCAATAACCACATTTAGGGGTTGTTTGGATTTTTTTAGTCGGCCTATGGTCATGCTGGTCCCACCAGGACATAAGTGTGTTTCTGCACAGAGAAAGCATTACATAAACAGCAAACTGCAAAATGCATCTGTATCACTCACACTCACACACACTCACACACAGTCAGTCATCGCCTAGGACAGTTCACGTATTATAAGCTTACATGATATAAGCTTATAACAACTGCAGCCAAGACACCAGCCACGACAGCATGAAATTGGAATGAATCTGCGTGCATAGACAAGGGTCAATGCATCCTTGCAGTCTCACTTTTCAACTAACTTTTCATTTTCCATCATGCAGACAAGCACACACGACAATCCGCTGAGCTGCACAATCAGAACAAATATGGCGCTGATGTGACCACGTGAGCCGATGCACACCGTGTGTGCAAATAGTTCAAATGCAAGTCATTATAAAGTTGACAAATTGGGTAACCGGTCAAAAAATTAGTTTTATTTATTAATCAACAAACATTAATTGCAGCTCATGTTTAAACTCATTTATGAATTGAGATTTTCAAAGCGGAAGATTGAAACTGATATCAATGCGCCGACGGTATCGGCAAAATGACCACTAAGTTTTTGACCACGTTAAATGCGTGGCTAAAATGACCTCGTGAATGTGGTCAAATTAAAACAGTACAACCCCCTTGAAGGGTCAAAACAACCCCAAACGTGGTCAATTCAAAATGACCACGGAAAATATAACCCCGTAGTTTTTAGTGTGTAGCCCCCAATAATTTATTTTTATGACATTTAAAAACAACAGTGAAAACAAACACATTTTCAGCTTTCTGTACATATAATATTGTGTATATATCTACATTAGCAAGGTTATTTTGATCGGAGGAAGCCGAGTCCCGTGGCCAAGTTTGTCACCCATGCAAACGCTATGGAAATTGCTGATATTACGCCGCTTTGTATTGGTTGTTACAATTGACGGTGCTTTATTTTAACCAATTGGAAAGAATTTTATATCAGCATTTGGCTAAGATTGCCAGTAAAATGATGGCGCTTTCGTCCAAAATAAATAATACACTCCGGGAGTATTTATACGCAGAGGAAGCCGGTCACCATGGACCAAAAAACGATCATGCCACAGGAAATTTGGCGAAACTTGGAAACAGAAAAAAAATTAAATGACGCGGCGGATTTTACAAGATATAAATATAAATTTTATACTACAAGATCGGTAACAAACTAAGCTTCAACAAGCCCTTTTCGTCCATGAAAAAATACCTTTCTATTCAAAGAACGGAGTCAAAACCGTGCAAAATTGGCCATTTTTCAAGGTTTTTCAAGCCTTTTCTGACCCGAAAACAAGTCGCGGTGATAATGAAGCTTGAGTGAACAGGACAAATTCATATGACAAAATAAAGGTAATGATTGTTGTAATGACCAAAAACAAATTGTACAAATTATGTAGGTTTACTGGTTAAGTACATGTGAAAATTTAGAAAAGTTTGATAACTCAATAGTGTTCCACAATCATGTTAATGACAAATTACTTGGCATCATATGAAGGAGCTCAATAAACCTTTCATTTGAGTGGTATTGTAAGATTCAAGTATGTTTCTTTAAGGGGGTACTACACCCCTGTGGTAAATTTGTGACTATTTTAGAATATAAATAAAAAAATAATAATACACTGGTAACAAAAGCTATGTATATTATTGGGGCAAGGAATCCAATTACTACACTGACATTTCAGTTACTCAAGACAAGCGGTTCAGTATATATGATAGGAAACGAGGTACATCCTAGCTGTACCTTATTTCTTATCATAAATAACAAACCGCTTGACTTGGGTCACTGAAATTCCAGTGTAGTAATTGGATTCCTTGCCCCTATAACTTTTATTACCACTGTGTTATTAGTTTTTGAGAAAAATGCAAAAATAGGCACAAATTTAACGAGGGGTGTAGTACCCCCTTAATGCTTTTCTGCAAAAAAAAATCCCAATTTTAGTTCAAAATTATAATTTTTTTTCCTGGTAAAAATCCTTATAGTTGGATTTCATATTTTACACCCTAAATTTAGTTGTTCTGTTTAATATTTGTTGGTTTATATTGTTTATAAAGAATGGATGTTCTATTTAAAATGATGTTTCCAACAGATTTTCATCTTTTCATATATATATTTTAAATGCATTTAAGACAGATATTTGTGATGAACATCATTCTGCAGTGCTCCTTGCATCATTCTATATATATTAAATGTGCCCATGTCAAGAAATGAAGAATAAGAAGGACATGCTGATGATTGGTTTTTTTAAAACAATCATCAGCATGTCCTTCTTTAAAAACAGATATGGGTAGTACTATGTTACTTAAAAGTAACATACTAAAAGCCTCACATGGGAAATTTAATTTCTTGAGTTAATCAACTTGCAGAGTCAGCGCAAAATGTAAGGGAATTAAAAAAATAAACATTCTTTGAAAATCTGGCATGTCAATAAAAACATTGCTTCATGATGAAAATGAGAAAGACTTGCCAAGACTGTGAAATGCATTTCACAAATCACCTGTAGGTCAACCTGACTTCTGTTGCAAATTAAGACCTTTTGTTCTTCATGTTCTGTTGAAATTTACCACATAAAAAAGTGTTATTGGTATTAAATACTTACTGGCCTGGCAGTAAATAGACATACTGACTGACATTTAACTCTACTGCCAAAATGCTACTTTGATTTAAGGCTTTCCTGTTGCAGAATTGGAACCCATGTTACATTGTGCATGAAATCTGCTTGCTGTGGTATGGAAAGTATTCCAGTCCTGAGGGCCATTAAATATTGTACTCTCAGTGTCGATGATTTGTTGTTGGCTTGGGAGTTTAAATTACACATGTAGAAAATATTCTAGACCAGAGTTCTTAAAGTCAAGCAAGAGTAGTATTTTATCATTGAATGAAGATGTACTGTATAGCCTAAGTGGTTATTCACCTATACCTATTTTTTTTTTGGGGGGGATTTCTGACAAATAGTGTATGACCCCCCTCCCCCGAGTGGCGTCAAATGAGAGGGAAAACGGTAAAGAACAGAATAAAAATATTTCCACACGGGGAGCCACTTATCATAAGACCTGGTTCAATGTTCATATTTTGGTTCCTTTTCATTTCTCAAAATGCCAAGAAGGTATGACCCCCCTGATTAGTGTCAAATGAAAGAGAAAAAATAAGAAATGTAATAAAAATTATTTCCGCACCGGGGTAACACTCCTCATAATGCCGGGTCAATAGAATATCGTGAATAAAAATAGTTTTTCCACCAGGGGTGGCACTCCTCATCAATATTCCTTTAAAAGATCAGGATCAATATTCATATTTTGAGACTTTTCTGTATTAAATATCCCTAGTTTATACCATGTACATCTGCACATGGGTCTGAACATCGCTATCTACTATAAAATATTATACACTCCCTCATTTTATACAAATGAATGATATTATTAAATATTTTCACCATATTAATCTAATATATTTGTATTCCTTATTGCAGTTATTCCATGAGCAAAGGCAATCAAGCAACAACTCCAAGAAGCCAATCCAAATTCCACAATTTTACTTCCCGTTTGGCAAACCTTTGTCAAAACAAGAAAATGAAACAGTACTACAAAGAATTAAACATGTGTTTAATACACTACCAGAGAACAAAGCTTACAGGAACCAAATGGAAGAAGTGTCAAAGGTAGGAGCTTCTTTTCTTTGTTTGATTTTTGCTTTGCCACCCCTTTACACATTAAAAATATTGGGTGCCTAAATTCCAATCATTCAATTTTCTAATCATGATTTGCTTCAAGCAGCTGTTTTTACAAACTTTTTCGAGCATTATGTTTAAAAAGTGCTCCAAAATTGTGTGCTAAAAATTGCTTATTCACCCACCTTCGACCTTCCACATATTTCACTGGATTACTTTGCTGGGGCAGTGAAGCCATCCTCGCAAAGTAAATCAGGCAGACGATGTAGAAGCATCCTTGTAAAAAGGCGATGAACAACGGTGAAACATGATCAAATCCCTAAATAAACCACAAATCACAAGTTCTTAATTGCAAAAACAATTGTTGAACACTTATACAGCAACTTTACTAAAAGTATTCTCAAAAAGGTTTGGCTCTCATACACATGCGCATAAGTATCTGAAACAGGCCTCGAAATAAGCCAGAATTTCTGAGGGCCATTTGGGCCCTTGATCTTAAATGTTTGAGGGCCCTCACAAATTTTTGTGGGCCCAAGTGGGCCATTGGTTTTAACCTATGAACCCCACAAAAAAGTGAGAAAAATTGCCACAAATTTTTGTGGGCCATTTGGGCCCGCCGGATGTGTCTTTTGCGGGCCCATCCTGAGCATACAGCTCTATATGCGCTGGGCCATTTTTACATGTTTTTTTTAGTTATAAAAAAAGTGGCAGCGGTATCAGCAAAAAACAAGAAAAAGTGGGCTACAAACATGTTAATGAAGAATAAAAAATACTGCATATCATTTCGCTTGTCTTTCTTCAGAAAAAGTGCATTGCACATATTATTTTGCAAAATGTTTGAGAGACGAACTTTTTTTCCACTTATGCCTCATACACAAAATTAATGCATCAAATGAAGGTATTTACTTCATCTTTTCAACCATGTTTGTAAATAAAGTAATATACCTGAAATCATAACAAATTAAATGTTTTCAACAATTTATCTTATGAATATGCAAGAGTTATGAAGTTTTGAAACTTCAATTTGAAAATATCTGCAGTGTTTTGTATAATAGTGGTTATTTTAATCATGATTATATTGTTATATATTCGTATATTGCAGGCATGTAAATGTCCCAAGTATTGGAGAATACCTCTATTCTTGGCTGCAGATGGTGAACATTCAGGTTACGTTACTGCAGATATGTTTATTACTATGTGGAACAAGTAAGTAGCACCGCTAGGTCCATTTCAAATCAGCTTTGTTACATTATAACTTACTAGAGCGATAACCGCACCATAGCTGAACCATGTGGCTTCGGCAGTATAGGCTACATGTATTGTGGTAGGCCTATACCACTGTCACCCGGTGTCTGTAATGGACATAATCTTGAAATGCTACAAAGGTATGACCGCCCGAGTGGTGTTAATTAAAAAGGACTGTCATTAATTGCCGTTTCAATATACCTTGATCGTGGAAAGCTGGCATTTTGAAAACTTGACTTTGACCTCTGTATGACCCCCTTAATGACCTTAAATGAATTTTAAAATATTTAAAACATGTTAAGAATGTCATAAGGATCATTGCATTTAAATTTCAGCTCAATTGAAGCACTGACTTTTGACCCCTTTATGAATCTGAAAATGTTTTTAAAATGTTTAGAATGTCATAAAGATCTTTGCATATAAATTTCAGCTCAATTGGAGCATTTTGAAAAACTTGACCCTTGACTCCTTTATGACCCCTTAGTGACCTTAAATGAATTTTAAAATATTTTCAACATGTTTAGAATGTCATAAGGATCATTGCATTTAAATTTCAGCTCAATCGGAGCATTTTGGAAAACTTGACCCTTGACCCCTTTATGACCCCTTAAATGAATCTGAAAATGTTTTTAAAATGTTTAGAATGTCATAAAGATCTTTGCATATAAATTTCAGCTCAATTGGAGCATTTTGAAAAACTTGACCCTTGACTCCTTTATGACCCCTTAATGACCTTAAATGAATTTTAAAATATTTTTTGAATGTTTAGAATGTCATAAGGATCATTGCATTTAAATTTCAGCTCAATTGAAGCATTTTGACAAACTTGACCTTTGACCCCTTTATGACCCCTTAATGACCTTAAATAAATTTTTAAATGTTTTAAACATGTTTAGAATGTCATAAGGATCATTGCATTTAAATTTAAGCTCAATTGGAACATTTTCAGTTAAAATGACCTTTTTTGACCCATGTGACCCCTAGATGACCTCTGACGTTTGGAAATATTTTTATTATATTCTTTACATTTTTCTCTTTCATATGACACCACTTGGGGGGTCATACCTTCGTGGCATTTAGAGATATGTCCATTTTAGACCAAATGGTTAGTCAGTTAGTAAGCTAGTAAGTAAGCTAGCTAGTAAGTAAGCTAGTAACATTCACTAATATAGGCTGATACCATTTCATGGTTCAGCAATAATTACATTTTACAAGTATTACCCTGCTCAGATGTACTTTAACACCACAGCATGAGATCCGAGAGCCGATGGATATTAAGGGGGTACTACACCCCTGGCCAATTGTGTGCCTATTTTTGCATTTTTCTCAAAAATTATAGCGCATTGGTGACAAGTAAGATATGTATATTATAGGGGCAAGGACTACAACTACTGCACTGAAAATTCAGCATTTCAAGGCAAGCAGTTATTGATTTATTGATCAAATATTGGTTTTCCCTCATTTTTGACTGTAACTCCACAACTGTTGTCTGTGCTGAAATAAAAATTTCCAGTGCAGTAGCTGTAGTCCTTGCCCCTATAATATACATATCTTACTTGTCACCAATGCGCTTATAATTTTTGAGAAAAATGCAAAAATATGCATAAAATTTGGCAGGGGTATAGTACCCCCTTAACTTTGTGTTCCAGTGGTAAAATTGCAAAATTACATGCCCGACTGGCTGAGAGTAATCTGGATCAATATTACAGATTCCAGAAAATACAGAACTAATTTTTATTGTATCAATATTATCCTATGAGAAATTCACTGACCATCCAGGATTTACTAAACGAATGTCCCAGGTTCAAATCCTGGATGGTCAGTGGATTTTTTCACTGGCTATCATTTATGTATGTGGAACCTTGTGTAAAAACATATTTAATTGTTCACATATTTTAACTTTATTTCTCCAACTTAAATATTTTCCTGTTTTGCCAAATAAATCAGCTCAATTGTAATCATTTTAGTTGAACCTAACTACCAATAAAAGCTAAATATTTTAATATTTGACCAATTTTGGGAAGTAAGGACCAAAAGCATAAATTTCTATGGTGTTTTTTTAATAATGTGACAATGATGCCTAAAAACTTGTACAGTGTAAGTTAATATTTTACTAGTAAGTCCTCCTGGGCGTTAATTATGTAGAATATGGTATATGGTCATTTTCACGGTAAAGGGTGTAACTTTGGATTTTTAACATTTTAATCCGTAGTGTTCTAATAAAGCCACAGAATTCCATAATTTTTGGCCACATAAGTCATCTAGTTAGCAGCTACCTTGGGTAGCATAATCAGCTTTGGGAGTTACTGCGTTCAGTTTTAGCAGGCTTAAATGTACTTAATATTGCCATTTTGAAAAACTATAAAAACAGTAACATTTTTGTAAAACCCTGTGTTTTCTTCAGTTAGTTCATGGATAATTTTTCTTATCCTGAAAGTACAGTCATATGTTCAGTAAACACTGCCACATTAGATTTAATTGTGAACGGCCCTGTATTTTTGAGAACCGACTTCGATATTTATCGCTTCGAGGCTTCATTTTCCGTTAACAATTGTTAACAAACTTTGTGGGTGTAGCTTTGGTTCATAATTCTTGGTTATTTCTTCACTTCTTCTTGATTCATAACAGTTGTTATCTTAACTTGAAATGGGTAACAAAAATTAGCCGATTTGCAAGCTTTTAAAATTTTATATAAATCTTGACTTCAAATAGCCGTTTTTCCGTTAACTTTTTGAAGCCTCGAAACAAACTGTTCAGCAAGCTTGTGCAAATATAAATAAAAGAGCTCATCCAATCTATTTATTAAAATGTAGCAAACTAGATCCTCAAGTCACATGTTTTTAAATCGTGGAGATATATATCACCGTTTGAAAATGGGACCCAATACAAACTTTCCGTTAACAATTGAAGCCTCCGAAACAAATGAAGCCTCCGAAACAACAGTAAACTTAATTATCATCTATGCATATCTAAATTGGTGTGTTTCATACTGATATCTGCATTGTAATTATTACTTGATATGTGCAGAATGTCATAAATTAAAAAAAAAAAAATTGACATTATGGTTAATGTTTGAAAAATATACTGATACCTTAAAAAGCCTGTTTCGGAGGCTTCACATGCAAAAAACACCATACTTAACAAATGGGTGAAAAAAATTAATGTGTGATAAATCTACAATATCTGCCGCATAGAATCATTGATTCAATACACACAAGAAAATAACAGCTTAGATGATCCCAACACTGTTGTTTTCAAAAAACTACTTCTGCAATGTTTAACAATTGTTAACATGAAGCCTCGAAACAAAAAAATGACTTGCTGTGATAATTTAATTTTGTCACAACTGAAATTCAATACTTAGAAGCAAAGCATGAAAATTGGTAATTGTGATATTTTTACCTATTTTTTTATGTCAACTTGTAGTAGTTAGCTAAATATTTTACTTTTATGATCACCTGTGTTGTTAACTGAAGCCTCCGAAACACAAATCGCTTGAATTGCCAATTCTAAAAAATAACTCCAATTTCTGTGAAACTTGGCTGGGAGCTTCCTTTCATCAAGTAGTATTTGTACATGAAGTTAGACATTCAAATTATTTTAGGAACCCAATTAAAACTTAAAAAATATGTTTAAGGTTTGGAAATTTCCATTGTAAATGACACTTGATGTTAAAATTTTTCAAAACTGCAATTACAAACATAGCAAAACATGGTATAAAATTTAACTTATATCTGTTGACTTACTTTGGAATGGAATTTCACATGTATTCCAGCTTTCATGTCAAAATTTTCTGAGGTTATGTAAAATACATTTTTCTTAGATTTTAACCAAAATGTTATGCAAATGTCAAATTTTTTATTAGAAATCAAAAGGTTTAAGCCTTGAAACATTATTTTACTTGAAATTAAGTTGCTTCTATGCATGATTTCAGTAAACAGAAACATATTTAAGTGGTTTGAAATTTTGACCCTAAAAATCAAAAGTTACACCCTTTACCGTGAAAATGACCATATCTGAATAACTGATGCCAAATAAATTGATTTGTAGTTACCTGCATATAAATATGAATTTATGAGCTCATTATATATTTTACCAGAAGTAACACTGAATACATTTTGGTCGATTAGTTACTCTGTAACTATATCGGAATGTAAATAAATTATTAGCTAAAAGTAAATATCCATTAGTACTAGTGGCAGAGGTAACTAAATCACTCAATGCAAATATGTCAGAACATTGCAAACTGTTTCTCCAGTATGTGATTTGAATTAAGGAAAGGGGAATCATTTGACATTTAAAGGAAAAAAAAAGAGATCATAGCGTGATGAAATGTTTAATGTCTTCTCCACTTTAAACTGTAAAACGTGGCATCATTGCTTTAAATATTCAAGTGACTATCTCAGTTCAATTTTGCTGGGGCGCTTGACATATAGCAGTCTTCAAACATGAGTTTCTCTGTATTTGTCTGTTAACATCATATTATAAAGTGTACGTTTGAAAAGGTGCAGCAACTGTGAAGGTTGAAGAATAAATGCTATGATTTTCTGTATTATTTTTGCAGGCTCATCAAAGAATGTCATGATGATGCTTCCAGGTTTTTTAGATTATTAGCATGCCCCGGCAATAGGTATATAACGGCTGATGATTTTTACCCAATAATACAGGTGAGTGTCTCAACATTTGTGATTCGATCTGATACAATGAGGCCTAAGGTAGCAAATGAGAAATTGGGATATAGATAGGAGCACAAAACAATAAAATACATAAGAAATTGACATTATAAATAGTAACTTAGTAATCAGATATGCGAGGGATTTAAAGATTCCTGCAGTAGTATTCTTGGTTAATATGGCATGATCATGGTGGTAATAATTTATTTTCAAAACTGTATCCTTTGGCCTGGTTGGGTGATAAGGATAATATGTGACACGTCTGGTCCATGGAGGCTAAAGGAGGCATTTTGGACAGTTGAGTTAGTATTACCTTATTACACAAACATTAGGCTATCATATACTGAAAACATTAAAGGTCTGGCACACTTGGTTCTAAAGTTATGAAGTTTTGTGATGGCCTAATGGTTAGGGCGCGAGCTTCATAATCGAAAGGTTACAGGTTCAAGCCCCACCATGGCCAGTGTGTTGCGTCCTTGGGCAAGACGGCTTAATTTCCAATTGCTTCACTCCACCAGGTGTAAAATGGGGAGTTGCTGGGAGTAATCATAATCTAAGTTGGCTGAGAGTACCTGTGCATCAGTTGCGGACTTGTGGAAGCGGAAATGATTTTGATATATCCTAATGGCAATGGAATAATTGTTGAAGTGTGCTGGTACTTATGTGTAGCGCACATTTATTGATTTTATTTTATTGTTTTTTACTCCATATTTTTGCCTTTATCTCAATTTTAAATTTGCTGCCTGTGGCCTCTATGGACCAGATTGTGTCACATATTAGTACATTTTGTTGATGCATTATGCATGATTTTAATTGTGGGATTAAAAAGTTATATTATACAGTATATGACAAAAATGATATCAACAGGAATTGTCTCCAACAATTTCAATATATGAATGAGTTGGTCAGTTGGATTAGTACAAATTCGTCAACAGAAATTTTGATTTTTTTTAATACAAATTAAACTCTGTGAGCTTTCCATACTCGGCAGTGGGGTTTGACTCCCACCCTTTTTATTTTACCCCCACCCTTTTTATTGAGGCACCCTTTATACTGAAAATTCCTGACCCCCACGCTTTTTACTGAGGCACCCTTTATACTGAAAATTCTTGACCCCCACCACTTTTTGCTTTTTCCGCTATTTGTAAACTGACAAAGTCGCACGCAATTTGGTTTGAAGTATCAAGTACGCCGAATTCTGCACCTATTTCACATGTGCGAGTCCGATGTTTTTCTCTCCAATAAGTTAATTGATACATTACGTGAACAATGCAAATTATATGTGAAAAACTACTACTGCACTGTAAAATAAGCATTTTAATGAAGGGGACTGTACTTTTATGGTGTTCAAATGTTGTTCTTGTCATGAAACTTGGCGTGCGCTGTGTTCAGCGACTATATCCTACTTCTTCCGTGCTGCTTCGCTCAATCAATTATGCATGTTAATGACGCCACTCATATACGATCAATGTAAAGAAAAATAACACGTCATGGAAAATCGGACATTTGCATATGACGTAGGTGTTTTGGCAGCGCTTCCGGGGAGGATATTGTGTACATTGCACTGGATTCACGTAAACAAGCGCGAGCCTGCATCAAATGGAATTTTATCTTGCGACATAGTGTGCAAGTTTTGGCGATTTTCTTGGAACTATGATTATTTTATCATTCAATAAAAATATACTGTAAGTTGGAAGAAGCCCCACGCTTTTTATTTTAATCCCACGCTTTATATCAGTCCACGCTTTTTACCCAAAAAGTTTAAACCCCCACGCTTTCACCAATTTTCAGAATTTCGAACCGGCACGCATTATAAAGCGTGGACTGCCGAGTGTGTTTCTTTCACATTTTCACCAGATACAACAAATTTGACACAAAAATCATCAAATTTGGATTTAAAAGATGAATTTGGCACCGGAATCATAATGTATTTCTATGTACATGTAGGAGATGCATGTAATTCCTTATTTTTGCCTAGCTGTGTGTTATTACGGCATTTGAGAACCACAAATTAGCTAGCAATACTGGTGCTAATTGCAATTTGTGCAAAGCAATCTTTTAATGCATCTCTAACATGTAATCTAATAGGCCTAAATCGCTTTGCTGCATTTAGGGCGGGGTATTCTTTCTTCAACTTGCAAAGTGATCTATTTGCAACCTTATATTTCATTTGTCCTACCGGTCAGTAGAAATGAAATGTTCACTTCGGAAAGAAGTTATGTGTTATTGACTGCTATAGCTGCTTTAAATAAATCAAGGGAAGTTTGTGTTTATTTGTTTCCCAAAAGTAAGAATTTAGAAGACTTATGAATAAGCATATTTATTTTACTTTTTTTTCTTACAATTTCGCAAAGATGTGTTTGAAAAATGTTTTGCAAAATCACCCTGTGTCTGTGAAATTTTGCACAAGCACCCCTACTCGCGAATGCACACAGAATAAAGCAGGGGTGTGAGAGTTCCTCTGTGAGTGTTTTTGCCCTGATTTTTCTCTGTTTTCAGCATTTTTTTTTATAGATATTGTCCTCGTTTTTGGTCTGTGGCCTTGCACACCCCTAATAAAGGTAATACAGGGACAGGGTCTTTAAAAGTATTCAGCATTGAATATTCATTTCTCGAACGGGGCATCTCTTTTAACACAGTTTTCTCCTGTGTAAATATAAATGTAGCTTCATGAAAAGTGACTCTCTCTGGAGAACTCCCTGGAAAGTCTTGACCATGAAATAACCACAAAGCAGCCATGAAATTACATCTCCTATACTTCATACAGTCTACCTCATCAGGTAATGCATGCAAGTCTTTCTATATAGGATAGTAAAGGAGAGACAGTGAGCTAGTCTATCAACAACGGCTTGTCCTCACTGATCCCATCGCTGTACTGTTTCCTCAATTCAAATGGTATGAGGCAAGTAAAACATGATAAGCTTTGCAGACTGATGCAGCCATATTATTTTCAATGAGAGAACAAGACATCACTATGGACCACAATAGCCTCATCTTAATTGCATAGTTCAATAACCTCAATTAAACAAAATTTGACTTCATGTTGCAGAGTATGAGTTTTTGTACTCAAATTTTCAAAGGTCATTCAATGAATGTGCAAATGTATTGGGGTTATAGAACTGAGCCCAGATAGATGAGCATGTTGTGGATCCTAGTGCATACTGATGCTTGAAAAGTGGATGTAGGCCGACTAGATGGCAATATGTGTGGGGCCAACTAATGGTATGGTTTCATTTAGCAAGAAATGAGAAGGGGGCATTAATATCACATTGCATCAGCTTGAGTTCACAAAGCTACACTATACAACTACTTCCATAAAGTGGTAGCAAGTGAATGGGATTACATATTTGTGGTAAAATGACTTTCAGAGGGATTAAAGTGTATAGCTCAGGACATTAAATAAATTGTTTGTAACATTTAGTTACCCATCTTCAAATTAATGTGCTTTTTGATGGGAGAATGCATTGACAATTTAATATTTGCATTTGTGTGTTATATTATCTTGGCTTGTAACCTTTTGATTTAGCAAATTATTATGGAAAACCATATGTGTATGCTATATACATGGCCGGCATACAGATCATATTGGTAATCCAATGATATTCAGTGAGTCCTGTCTGTTAACATAGAAATAAGATAATACCAAACCAATCAAACAGACAAAAAGGCATTTGTTGGTTTCAATTTCAAGGGATTTCCAGGGGTGGCCGGCCAAGATTGACTGAATTTTGACGTCGTCATTGGTTTTACACGTAAACACGAAAATGTCTCAAATAATTCCAAAAGTGTATGCATGTTATTAAGCACTATTTTATCAGTCTAAATCCGTTGAGGTTCGACAGTGAACCTCATTGTAAGTACTGTTTTTTGAATGTTTTGTATGAATAACGCACGATATGTTTATGATATATATACTAAAAAATTCTCCCATCATGTATCAATGCTTGCTTGGTCTAGCGGTAAGATTTTCGCCTCCCACGCAGAAGGTCCCAAGATCGATTCCCAATCCCGCCAGACTATAATAATTTTTTTTCTTCACATTCATTTTGAATCAATAATATTTATTTTCATGTGAAAATGTATACATTGCACTGAGAAATATATTTTGTGCATTTTTTTTTCTGTAACAGGGCCAATAGAGCTAAAAAACGCACCTCGGCACGGGCGTCCAACGTCCAGGCAGTGTTGCCGTCATATTGTCTGTTTTGTTTACGCTATTGGCTGTTGCCACATGAATAATGTCGGCCACCGTCGTCTGGGATTTCTTTATAAATTTTTTGTGGCAACTATGCAAAGAATATAAAAAGCGAGCTGGTCATGTAGCACTACACGGTAAATTCGATTTCACATAGTTATGTGCGCAAAAGTGTTTATGACAGTGGTCCCATAGAAGTAAATTACAAATTGACTGCTCAGTGCCAGAAATGGGTAAGTGCAATAGCTGCCATGTGTAGCTGCCATATGTAGATGAGTACAATATACTGTCTGTAAATTGCCAAATGTTCACAGGGCAGCTATTGCACTTACCCACTTACCCACTTGCGGCACTGAGCAGTCGAAAATATGTAAATTTGACCAGTTTAATATAATAGGGCCTACTGGGAGTAACTTTTCTGTATATACCCAAACAAGCCTTAAATATACACATGCTTGCAAAAATTTCACAGGGATGGGGTAAATGGCAAGGTGTGTAAGGCGTAGAGCTAGATGTACATTAGAAAGGATTGTCTCATAAAGTAGCCAAGAAGTGAAGAATTATTTATAATTTCATATGTTCCTTGATAAAGAAAACAATTAGGAAAATGTTCATTTACATTTCTTAATTCAGCACTGAACTCCAAATGTAAACAGTTCAGTTAGATACAGTTACAGGCAATGTATATTTGTTTGATATGGAATACTGAACCTCATAACTGCACGTAAAGATTTAAAAAAAAATCAAGGGTAGTGACCCGAACTTCATCACAGCTAAAAAAGCGCACACACACCCCGACACACACAAAAACACGCATACACAGCATGGTGCAGCGTGTGCCATTTGGGACAGTCGTGCAGGCAGGCGGTCCCTCCTTCAACCGTACCTCCCTTGGCTGCTAGTATTTTGTCTGCCATCTCAGGTTGCATTACCATAGCTTAGGCAAGAGTAGGTTATTCTTACTTCCATGCACTATGGACCACAATGGCCTCATCCCAATGCATAGTTCAATAACCTCAATTAAACAATCATAGTGCAAAATGTGACCTCAAGTTGCAGAGTATGAGTTTTAGTACCCACATTTTCAAAGGTCATTTGATGTATAGGCCCGTGTACAAATGTATTGGGGTTAAAGAACTGTGCTCCTGATAGATGAGCATGTTGTGGATCCCAGTGATGGTTCAAGTAATTCCCAGTACAATAGTGATGACCTGAAAAGTGTGTTAACAGTGATAATAAAAAGTTAACATTATAGGACAGTTGTGTCTGCTTTGTTGTATTTGATGAATATTATATCATTACAAATCCTTTTCTGTATACTTCCAAAGTTTAATTTAATTATCAGGTAACAAACCAAAAGTTCAATGATTTCCTATATAACAAATGGTCCTTTTGTTAGGGGAGGAGGTCAAAAAATCTGATTATGTTTTTTAAAATATAGGTTTAAGTTGATCTTTCAGGTTTGAATTTTCAATATTTCACACTTATGTTCAGGGATGGAGAGGGGGGTATTAAAGCCTCCTAAAGTTTGTTTGGCTTATATATATAAGGTGCAAAAAATAAGCCTCATAACACTGTGTATTGATATAGAATGGCGTGCATGCTGTTGGGCGCAGTGCTTACGCCAGGTGTGCGTTGTGTAATGTGTGACTAGCGCACGCTTATGTGAATGTACACAAGCGTGAGTTGGGACTCTATTGACGCGCGCAGTAACAAAAGCCAAATAATATCCACCTTATATAAACTGAAGAAACTTTAACAAAAGCCAAAAGCACCTTCACTTTCAGGACATTATCAAACTTTGGTTTGTTCCCTAAGTATGTTGTGTACTATTTTCACTCATACATGTAAGTATGTGAAATATAAATTATTAGGTTATGAAATGCTGTTTTGATATAAAGCCATATCTAGATAGCTCAAGTTCAATGACTCTGTGGTTTAAAGTTACTTATGTCATACTACAGTATGATGTCAGTATCTATTTATAAACACCATCATTGAGTTGTCTACATTTCCACACAATAAATAAATTTGTAACTGAAGCCATTAAACCACAAGTACAGGTGTGAAACATGCCCCGCATATTTCAATAATTTGTGGTTACCAATTTAGAATACCAATAGACCTAATGGGTGAAGTATTCATTCTCATCATATTTAAAATACCAGACTATGATTATTGATTAGTGTTCTCCTGAATTTCAAAAAAACAAACAAAAACATAGAAAAAAAACCTAGTATGTGCCCCATACAGAAATGTTCAAGTAACAACTGTGTGAGCACCCTATTTTCAATTCACCTTTACAAACCAAAGGGGGAGGGCACTTGTAAAGTATTCCAAAGTAGATATCATATTATGTTTACTTTCAAAACTTACCCTAAACATGTATTTTCCTGTAATTTTGAAAACTGACTACCGGTATTTCGTTTTTGAAATATAAGAATTCTACAAAAATGCCTTATTTTCAATCTATTCCACAGATTCAAATATCAATCCATGACCTGGAGTATAATGCATCTATTGCCATGATTGTTGGATTTAATAATATTTATGTTTAACTCATTGGATGAGTTAAAATGAGATGTGAATTATTGTTATCAAATTGAAGAAAGAAGCTGTCAAATATCCAAATTCAAAAAGTATGTGATTGCTGTTTTATTTCTCGACACATCATTGATTGATATCTGAATCCATGGAATGGATTGAAAATTATGTTATTTTCATGGAATTCTTATTTCATATATTGCAAAAACTAAAACGGTCAATTTCAAAATTAAAAAATTATATGAACACTGTTTTACTTTGAAAATGCACAATTTATTTGGTAATGTTTGATTTGGGCATTAAAATACCCAATTTACGAATGTTTCCAATGATACAGTTCTCTCAGGCACACCCTGTAGTCTATCAAGAATTGTGGATAACATGAAATCACTGCCAGGGTCTATGGTTTGACAGGTCTTGCGATTTGGTGTTATTAAAGGCTGGGGTATGTGTGTTTGCACAGTATTTTTTGTGGGACATGAGAGCACATCAGACGTATCAAATTGCATTCTGAATACGAAGAATATCCTTTTTGATATCAAATAATTTTGATTTTTTTTTAAAATTCACAATATAATACACATTTTATGGCAAATGATTAAAAATTGATATTTTTGTTATATAAAGTAAACTTTACAAATCTAATGATATGTACTTAAAGTGTTAAGCTGGGATAAAAAGCTGGCAATCAATTGAAAATGTTGACCTTTCGTATTGAAGTATGGGTTTTTTTCCCCAAAACACACACAAAAAATACGGTCTTTTGGGGAAAACAATGTATATCTTCAATAAAAGGTCAAAATTTTCAATTGATCGTCAGCTTTTCATCCCAGCTACATACACTTTAAGTACATATCATTAGATTTGGAAAGTTTACTTCAAGGACTGTTAAATATCAAAAATTTTAAAAATATAAGATTTTAACACTTTGTCATAAAATTTGTATTAGGCCTATATCGCAAATTTCAAAAGATCAAAATTATTTGACATCAGAAGGACAGGCCTTGTTTTCAGAATTCAATTTGATACGTCTGATGTGCTCTCATGTCCCACAAAAAGTACTGTCCAAACATTCATAGGTTCATCTTTACTAGCTTTTACTTATTATTTGGGGACATCAAGGCAGCACTACAGGGCACAAAACTGGTAGAAGACAATAGCATTTGCCTTAGGTTATTTTGAAGGCTGACCATTATGAGAAAGACATATTGCCCTCCCTGCTTGTCCCCCTCCCCACATACCGGATATCCAGGTTAGATAGTAAATGCACAGTGTGGCAATTCTAATTCTATGAATGAACCAAGTGCTGGAAGACGGAATGACCTATACAGAATTCAAGGAGTCTGACCTCGGCCTATCAATAGACATTCAACCTTTACCATCAGTTGAGTTTGGAAGAATGATTTGAGCAGCCAAATATTTCAAGCATATTGGTGTTCCTGTTTTAAACAGTAAAGGTTATATACCACATGGTTAAGATTTCAGTTACACATGCTATTTTAGAAAGTATACAACATTGCTATTTATAATAGATGTAATAGATGTAAAGTTAGAAGGAAAGCACATACACATATGAAAACCTCCGAAAGGCAATATCGCCACAATATTTACAGTGCCCACCATTTTCATTATCATCTCCACTCAACATATACTAGAGGTTTTAGGGCCAGAAATATGAGCAAATGTGTCATACATTATTGTTGTTTATTTATTTATTCATTTATTACTCCCGAATCCAGAAAAATACAGCACTAATTTTTAGGATAAAAAATATTATCCTGTTTTGCCAAATGAAACATAGGTAAATGCTAAGCCTTAAGTTTGTTATAACTGTCAATAAAAGTCCCAAATTTGTGTACATCCATATCAAAACTATGCACTTGTCGGCTGCAACATGTGTCTCATTTCACATAATAGCTAGGAATAAATACCAGACTCATCTCAAGTGGACGTCACTTCAAATTATCCCCAGGTCACATGGTTTAGGAATATGTTCTCTGTATTCCTAAATCAAGTGACTTTGGTATGATTTGAGGTGACCTCCACTTGAGATGAGTCTGGTATTTATTCCTTTCTATTATGTAAAATGAGACACATGTAGCAGCCGACAAGTGCATCATTTTGATATGGATGTACACATTTAGTAATTGGCTATCATCATTAGCATGCATGGTGCATGTATTGTAAATAAAATGCTATCCTGGAGAGCTAAGCAAAACAGCAATTATACAATGGGATAGAAAAACATGAAAATTGGGCACAACAAGTACCGATATTTGAAGTCATGGTCATTCAAAGTGGAAACTGGAATCATGAATTTAATAATTCTTCTCTGCATTGAAATTCAAAAAGTATGACCAGCTCAAATATTCCTTGCAGCTTGACAAATCATTTTGAACTTGAATGATAAAACACTAGACATACTCTACATTTCATATGCAGATTCTTTAAAAGTAACTGTTTTGCAAATTGAATTTGCTGCGTAGCACTACCTGATTATTCCATTATGGGTTTTTTTTGTGTATCAAATGCAGCAGCACAACTTACTATAGCAATTTCAGTTTATCTAACAAATTATGTTCCTTGCCTAGAAGTTTTGAAATATTTTATAGAATCTATGCAGAAATTGAACATATTGCATACATCTCTGCCTGGAAAGCACTCTTTACCTTGAGTGTGCCCTCTATATGCTTATCAATGCATTTGGTCCATGTGTCTGATAAACTTTTCTGCTGCCCTCTCTTTGTGGTTAATAGGTTGGAGTAGATGACAGTGACTACAGACAGTAGGGCCTACATGTAGAGTTTTAGCAGCAAATAAACAGCAATTGTTTACGCCTGAAAAGTAGACCCTTATTGCCCTACACAAAGGCCATTTACCCAGCCCCCAACTCTTAGTTTTGTGGTTAATAGGTTGGAGTATAGATGACTGTGACTGCAGTACATGTATAATTTGAGCAGCAAATAAACAGCAATTGTTTACAGCTGAAAAGTAGACCCTTCTTGCCCAACACAAAGGCCATTTACCCAGCCCCCAACTCTTAGTTTTATGGTTTATAGGTTGGAGTAGATGACAGTGACTACAGTATGTCCATGTATAGTTTGAGCGGAAATAAACAACAATTGTCTATGGCTGAAATGTAGACCCTTCTTCCTCAACACAAAAGCCATTTACCCAACCCCAAACTAAACACAAAATGGGTAATCATGCATGTTACTCAATTTTTCAAAGACTTTTACAATGATTTTTCATCAAATTTACTCCCCCCCCCCTTTTCATGCCAAGTCATGGACAAAATTGTGTAAAAAATACCGCTTTTTTCGTTTTCAATGACTAGAATTTCAAACGCCCCTTTTCAATGACACTTACGGGAAGTAGTGTACTGAGTTTCTCTCCTGCTCTCAAAGTCTGGCAGCTCTGAATGTATGGTCAATCCTTTAGTCATTGAACAACTACGCATGGCATATAACATAAAAGATTATGCATAAAAAAGACACCACAATACAAGGCCTTAAGGGTACTACACCCTCGATAAATTTGTGTCTATTTTTGCATTTTCTCAAAACTAATAACACACTGGTAACAAAAGTTATGTATATTATAGGGGCAAGGAATCCAATTACTACACTGGAATTTCAGTGGCCCAAGACAAGCGGTTCGTTATTTATGATAAGAAATAAGGTACCGCTAGGGTGTACCTCATTTCCTATCATATATGCTGAACCGCTTGTCTTGAGTTACTGAAATTTCAGTGTAGTTATTGGATCCCTTGCCCCAATAATATACATAACTTTTGCTACCAGTGTGTTATTATTTTTGAGAAAATGCAAAAATAATCTCACAATTTACCACAGGTGTAGTACCCTTAAGGTAGAAAAAGCATCGACTACGTGTCATGCACAGATTTGGTTTAAAATGATACAGGATGTGTAGTTGGGTGAGAAAAACTGCCTGCCAAGTTTTAATTTTTGCCAACAAAGCGTTTTTTTTTTTTTTTTTTTTTTATCATTAGAAAGCCCCATTGACTTTGCACATAAAGTGGTTTTGACACTAAGCCTCGTTCACTAAAATTGGTAAAAGTTTGAAAATGGATACTATGTTTAAATATTATTTTTCTCCTTTCTATCCCATTTATAGAACTGCTTTTTGGATCTTTTTATTACAAAAATGTTACCAAATAATATTAGTGACTTTTTTCCAATATATTGGTCGGTAATATAGGGGATATTTGAAGGTAATGTTAGTACTTGCTCAAATTTTCTTGATTTGATCTAGAAACACTGAATGACCCAATTTCATAATTATTGTCTGAGCTAACCATAGGGCCAATTTTAACAAACAAGGTGTCATATGAAAGGTTATTAAATTTAGAAACTTTTCTCGCCAGCTTTTTTTAATAAAGTGTTTCTATTTTAAGTTATGGGTGTTTCTAGATTTCCCTAATTTAAAAAATAGAAAAAATGATTTTTCTCAAAAAATAAACACTTTATCCAAAAAATCTGGCGAGAGAATTTAGATATTAGGCTTATTAACCACCCCACAAACTATGGAGACCATATCACATTCCCTCTAGGCTAGCAATAATTATTAGTAGAAAAAATTAGGGAATTTTCAAAAAATAAAGAAAAAACATAAGAATTGTTTAAATTTTCATGAAACATTAAAAATCAGTGGAGTAAAGACTTATCTTCAATTGGTTATATATTTGAAATGGATACATAATTCTGATTTGAAATAGTGGCTATTTTCCTGCATGGGTCTATTATCCGATGCTCCTACCTTAAAGGAATTAGGCTATTTTGAATCATGCAGCATGCATGCCGAGCTTAGGCCGACATTCTTATATATTGCGATGACTTTACTTTGGTCTTTGCCATCAGAATTATTTTCTGTCTGTTTGGTTTAGTTTATGTGCTTATATGCTACTAGCGGGGGACCCGCGCGAAGCAGGTCCCCGCTAGATGAGTAAATGGGAGCGTTCACTAAAACAGGAGGAATTACTCAACAGGTAGAATAATTGAAAAGGTAAATTTTAATTATCTGAGGCTGACCCTCCTTAGGCCTACGTTTCTATTTTAGCTTCTTTCTTTCTGTTTAGTTTCTTCTACATTTTGGTCCATTTAAATTTTTTTTCTGTTTTCATGTTTTTTTACCAATTCAATCCCGTTGCTATTATTTTCTGTCCTTTCTTACATTTCCCTTTTAGCTTCTTTTTTTATTTGCTGCTTAGCTTGTCATTTCCCATTTTCATGTTATTTATTTAATTCTGTACTCCCGTTTAATAGCTTTTTTATTTAAATTTCCTGATCTTCTTTTAACTTTTTTCCCGTACATGATCAGTTTCTTTCTTTCCTTCTTTAGCCCATTTTATTCCCGTTTTCATTTTCTTACTGTGACTAACTATAACCCACATATCGTACCTTTTTGTCCTTATTTTATATTTATAGTAGGCCTTCCTCTTCATGTTGTTTGTACTTTTTAACGCACATCTATTTCCCGTATTTATTACGCTACCGCCGTTCACCCGTAATATCATTCATTACCTGACCCTCGTGGGTTTACGTGCGGCGCCGGCGTAGTGCTGCGTTACCCATGCGGTATCGCTGCGCTACGCGAGCGGCTTGGCATTAGATAAGCCCATGCGACGCGCATGGCTAGCTTAGTAACTGATTACTTTTTTTGTGTACCTGGGATAGCAACGGACCACATTTTTACTGATTTTGAGGTCAGTTCTTGACCGTTTTCAACCAAATTTTCGCATTACCGTCTCGGTATATTCCTCGATCTCCCGTATGAATTTGGTGACATTTGGATCGAAACTGACGGAGCCTTTATATACATGCAAGATACATAGATACAACATTCCCCTATTTATAGTAAGATGCACAGTGATCACTTGTTCCAGTATACATTTGTACTGTTTTCCTGACACTTCTGTAGGCTCTAGAATTGGTGATTTCTGCCCCTCAAAATGACCCTAGGATGATGCATGCTCATCTGTGTCTTGCAAAATTGAATCAAGTAAATAAATAACATGATTTTGTTATTGATTTTGTTGTATTCTTCATTGTATTCTTCCAGGATGTGGTGGACAGTCACCCAGGTTTAACATTTCTTCAGGATGCACCAGAATTTCATTCCAGATATATACACACAGTAAGTACACCACTACACTAATACATGTAGTGAACAAACCAAAAGTTTGATGACATCATTCATAGAAACAAAAAGTGCTTTCATTAGGATGCTTATCCTTCCCTCCCTTGCTGAAACATATAAAATGTTTAAAATGACACCTTAAAATTTCAACTTAGACCAGTACCGTAACTATTTCTTTACAAATGTAATCAGTCTCTTTGGCCCCTTCTCCCAACAAAAGGACATTTGTTTATAGGATGTCATCTTTTGGTTTGTTCCCCTAGAGTGATTACTCATTTTGTTGAGCTTGAAAGATGTTCTGTTTCTTGCGCAGGTAAGATATCACCATCGAGGTAGAAATGGATAGAGCACCCTGCTCCCCGAAAAGATGAGTCGTCTGCTCAAGATTGCTTGTTGCCGGTTCATTATAAATCAAACCCTGAATTGCCAGCTACTGAATTAGCCAAGAGATCTACTCTTTTGTGTATAGATACACCAAGTTGAACAAATCATGCATTAAATTTCCCAGTGTACCATTGTTTTATCAAAAAATTGCTGAATAATAAAGGCAAGCACGCCTGAATCTGGTGTTTCATCAGTGTTGCCTAATTCTCTACCATATACTTTTTGACTTCATTCGCCGTTGTGGTATTCGGTTTGCTCAGTGTGTGAGTGTCAATGAAACGGCAACGTACCAGCTCGAGCTCAGCGATCTCTGTTTTTCTATGTCATTGGATATCACATTCTGCATGTTCTAAGTTTAAATAAATAAGTTTCAGTATTCGTGGAAAACTCAATATTAACACACAAGTGAGTCTGAAATCAGTGCCAAGATTTAAATTTTAGAATTTTGGTGTAAAAAATGGCCACAAACATTACAACTTTAATCTGTCACGTAGTATTCTTGGCTGCTAGATCAGCTGTATTGAAACTGAAAAACACACATGTATTAGTGTTCTTTCATGCTTACCCTTCTGCCCTGCTTGCCCCCAATTTTGGGGGAAAGCCTTTAGGGTAGTGGTATAACAGTACAATACATTACCAGATTGAAGTGTCTTGGGACTGAGATGTCTTTCAGACTGGATTAGTGCTTAAAACAGGTCAGATTTAAGGGTGATAGTGGGTTCTTTCTTTGGCTGGCATACAAAGCTTTGGTAAATTGATTTGATTGGTAACATTCTGTATGTTCCGATTAGGCCTACATGTTGAGTTCATGTTAATTGTGGTAAGATAATGTAAAATCAAAGTTGTTCAAATGTGCACAAAAGGGGGGGGGGGTGAAATTGGCATTTGGAGGGGAGGCATATCAGAAACAGGGCTGGCAATTTTGTCATACACATTTATGCATGTATTTTGGCCTATATACACATAGTCTGTGCTACAGAAAATAAATTTATATTACCCATAGGCAGAAAAACTACTACGTACCACACAGTCACAGAAAACCACTCGCGGCTCAATGTTGCGGTGAAGTTGCACTCGTCACCCCTCGATCACGAGTGCTTTGACAAAGACTAATATACACACTGAAATGTGGACAGGGAGAGCCATATTACCATACATATATGTACACCCACCCCCACACCCCGTACAAACTCATGAACTTGAATAATGTGTCCATCACATGTATTTCCTGAGCCCCAGGGCATGTGAAATGGGAAAAGAAAACACTTTGACAGGTATAAAATGTGCCTTTGTGTTCCTACCTGCTACATACCACGTGTAGATGCCAAGGACTAAACAATAGGTGGGTAATTAATGGAGTCATTAAGTAATTAGTCCAAATTAATATAAGTGGTCCTGAGCATGTCTAGACTGGAGCTGCCTGTGGAGTGATGCCTGAGGATTAGGAAGAAGACTTTTTTTCACTGTTTTAAAGATAATACAAAAGAGACATTTTGGGTGTGAGCATGTTCTACTCTCGTGAGTTTCAGGTAATCACATGTTTTTACTCCTCTGCACATTATAACATTAAATAGCTACAGTGAATACTTTTTGCACGATGTACATTTAGTACATGGGGCATATAGTTCCATTTTAAAAAGGACTGACGGGACCATAATTACAACATAGACAGTAGAAGCTATGTCATGTAGAACATAGAAGTTGTACATCTGTGGGTAATATTGCTCTGGATCCTTGGAGGGGGTAGGGAGAAATTCAGCATCAAGTGGTTACGTAATTCTCTTGGTTACGGATCACGCTACTTTGGTATGCCTTCGAGTGCCATATACTTTATGTGGTGATCATTTCGATCGTGGTTCATTACTCTAGCTGCGTGATCCCGTTGACATAGTAACATTACGTAACTTCGATACTGAATAAGTCTGGCTCAAGTGCTAGAATTACTACTTTCACACAACTTATAAATGTCTCAATTCAATTTATTATGTTACCATCAAAAATATATGAATATACATTCTGAGGTGTTAAAATCAGGCTGGTTAAATGGTATTTTTTCAGGCACAGAATAAGAATTATAAATAACAAGTTGTGTTCTATTTGGAGCTATTATTATCATTACATTATATTTAATGAACTCAATTAAAGGAGTATTTTGTGATCCTAGCATCCTCTTTTTATGACATTTTTCAGTAGATAACTATGAAAAAAGCTTATTCCCAAAATTTCAGTTGATTCCGATTTTGCGTTTGCAAGTTATGCATGATTATGTGTATTACACTGCTCCATAGACAATGTGTTGTAATTTTGTTCTGGTATACCAGAACGAAATTCAAATTTCACGATATCTTTGCTAAACGAAATAATCTGCAAGAAATTTTTTGTATATAAACATTATGTAGCCAGAGGTTTCCAGCACTGATATAAAAATCTCAACTTTTTTAAAGAAAAGTGGGGGGGATGATGCTGTGGATCACGAAATGCCCTTTTAAATCAAATATCTAATGATAAGTCAATAATGGAGCTGCTTTTAATTAAACAACTATAGTTTGTATACCTTCCTCGAGTCAGTAATTTAGATATTGCTTTTTATTGTATCTTTAAATATTATGATGAGAAGTATATAAAAGTATACATTTTCAGAAAAGAAATGATGCAAGGAAACCAACTAGCTTTAAGTTACAGATTCCTGCAAAACAGATTTTTTTTAAAAATCTCAACATATGATTTTCTAACTCAAGGAAGGTATACGGACTATAATAATATAGACAGGGGTGACCATAAATTTATAAATCACAACAGGACATCATTACAAGATATTCATCATTTTACAAATGAAATTATATTTAAAAATATACATAAACACACGCAATGTTACCGCATATCATCATGATCAATGCATATATTATACTGTACAAGATTCCACTGTTGTGTGTTGTAATACAAGTAGATTTTAAAGTTCAAATTACAGAACTGTAGGGCTATAATAAATTCCTGTTTGTATCATCTTCTTTGCATAATATAGTACCGTATTCATTCCAATAAGCGCCCATGCCCCAATAAGTGCCCACCCAGGGTATTTTCAATTTGCTTTTGTTATGGTACCATTATTGAAGTGACAGATAGACGTCGATACAGTGAAATAGCTGGAGGACTTAAGTCCTGTGTAAACTTGCAATACATTTTCTGCATCAGAAAAGCTATTAGATCGTCTCGGGACCCTTTTATAACCTACGTCAATTTGTCTCTAATAAACGCCCCTTACGAACAAATTAAGTAAACCAGGTAAAAAATAAGCGCCCACACAAAATGACTTTGTTAAGCGCCCTGGGCGCTTATTGGAATGAATACGGTAGTTTGTATTGGTAAATAGTTTTTTCTAATGTCTTTCAATTGTATCATAATACTTTTGAAGAGGCAATTTGGACAATCATGAACAATTTTGTCCTCAAAAATTTCCACAGATATTTCTTGAAACGTACCCCTAATTGGAACCATCATGCGTGCCCATCGTCAGTGAAGACTGAACCCACCGGGCTATAGCATTGCCTACAAACCAGTTTCTAATTAAAGATATTTATTTCTAATTGTACAAAGAAAAGAATAATAATTATAATAATTTAATATAGCTGATGCACTCAAAGTTTATGATGTATGATATACTTGGTGCATTTATCAAGATAATGCAATTAACTCCATTGCGTGTGTAATTCATAATCTTGACTAATACACTGCACTACACTGCATTCATGTCATTATCCTGATCAGAAAATAATTCAAAAATGCAACAAATTACTGATTTTGCTCATTTTGTGTCAGTTAATGTGTGCGAAGCCAGGGCTGCCAGACAGATCAAAAAAGAATTTTGTATATTGCATCCATGTATATTACACAGCAGATCATAATCATGCATCATTGTTAAAGATTTTATCCAGTCTTAGAGGAGGAAAAAAAAGTCACTAAAATCTAATACATTTCTAATGCCTATCTTAAGGGATGGGGTATGAACATTTGGGCAGTATTTATTGTGGGACATTAGAGACATATTGAATTGCATTCTGAATATGAAGAATGTCCTTCTGATATCAAATAATTTAGATTTTTTGAAATTAGCAATGTAATACACATTTTATGGCAAATGATTAAAAATTGATATTTTTGATATTTAACAGTACTCAAGTAAACTTTATAAATCTGATGATTTATACTTAAAGTGTATGTAGGTGGGATGAAAAGCTGACGATCAATTGAAAATTTTGACCTTTCGTATTGAAGATATGGATTCCCCCAACACACAAAAAAAATTATGTCTATTTGGGAAAAAAATCCATATCTTAAATATGAAAGGTCAAAATTTTCAATTGATCGTCAGCTTTTCCTTTCAGCTACATACACTTTAAGAATATGTCATTAGATTTTTAAAATTTACTTCGAGGACTGTAATAGTGTTACTGTTATATATCAAAAATGTCATAACATTTGTATTATATCGTGAATTTCAAAAAATGATATCAGAAAGACATTCTTCATATTCAGAATGCAATTCGATATGTCTGATGTGCTCTCATGTCCCACAAAAAATACTGTTGAAACGCTCAAAACGCTCATTCCAGATTCCTTAACCTATCCAGCAATTTTCAACTTTCATTTTTGAAGTCAAATTGTCAACATGTCTATAACCTTTGTTTCAACTTTTTTTAAATATCAAAATATTTCTAAATAGGTCAACTCAAGACTTATTAGGCTAAAAAAAAAAAAAGGTTTGTCTCAAAGCTCCCGCGCGCATTAGTTTTTTCACCCCTCCGGAATTCATTTTTTCGCTGTACTTGGGTCTAGTGGGGGGAAAAGTACATCAAGATGAACCACCAGACCACTGCTCTAAAAATAGATTACTTTACTTCAATGCAATAGCAGCATCACTTTATGTTATACAACACTTCATACAGTAAAATAGGATTTTGAGGTTTTGTCACATTTGAAAAAAAATCTTTGGAAAAAACCCTCAAAAAACACATTTCGCATTAGTTTTTTAGATTTGGAGAGCTTTGAGACAAACTTTTTTTTTTAATTTGGCCTTATATTAGTGATACAGAATCTAAACATATAAAAAATTCTCAAACATTGGAAAATTGCCTGAACATAGCATTGTAAGAACTTAATCATTGTTTTGAAAATTATGATGAGTAGTGTACTTTTTCCTCATGCAATGATATTATTTCACAATATTTTGACTGACTTAACTTTTGATACAGCAGCTGCCAGGTAATACAGGGTGTCCCTGAAAGAACTGTATTGTCAGGAACTGAATTCTTTTGGTATCTTAAGGCATAAACCAAACATAACTATTAAGGGGTACTACACCTGCCCAATTTTAGGCCTATTTTTGCATTTTTCTCAAAAATTAAAAAGTAAGATATGTATATTATAGGGGCAAGGACTACAACTATTGCACTGGAAATTTTATTTCAGCACAGACAACAGTTGTGGTGTTACAGCCAAAAATGAGGGGAAACCAATATTTGATCAATAAATCAATAACTACTTGCCTTGAGTTGCTGAATTTTCAGACAGTAGTTGTAGTCCTTGCCCCTATAATATAAACTGCGCCAATAAAGTATCCTTACAGTTGGAAAAATAATCACAATTTCAAAACTGAACAATATTGGGGTAAATTTATTTTTTTAATAGATGCACTATCTAATCCTGCACATTATGACACCACATTGAATCCAATGTGACCTCAAGAAGTAAAGTTACAAGCAATTGAATAGACGAAGGTCCAGTTTTAAAAGTGACAAACTGGCCTATACAAGGCGCAAAAAGATTCCAACAAAGCGCAACAAAGAGACAACACAGTTTCTTCAATGAAGCGTTATTTAAAGCAGTTTTTATTTCAGTTTTTACTTCTCTGTACTTTTCATAACTTTCATTTTATTTGTCAGTTCTTTTGTTTCAGTTTTCTTTTGTTCCTTTTGTTTTAAATTAAAGCCAAACGCATAAATTAGCCATTCACCACTCTCAAACCAGATGTCTAGTCTGTGGAGTTTTGAATAGGACAGTTTGTCACTTTTAAAACTGTACCTTCGTCTAATCAAATGCTTGTAACTTTGCTTCTTGAAGTCACATTGGATTCAATGTGGTGTCATAATGTGCAGGATTAAATAGTGCATCTATTAAAAAAACAAATTTACCCAAACATTGTTCAGTTTTGAAATTGTGATAATTTTTCCAACTGTAAGGATACTTTATTGGCGCAGTATACATATCTTACTTGTCACCAATCTTATATTTTTTGAGAAAATGCAAAAATAGGCACAAAATTGGCCAGGGTGTAGATAACTAATACAGTTCTTTCAGGGACACCCTGTACATAGATAGTGAAGCAAGTCATTTATATTGAGAGGCTTTGTCTAGGATCAGCCACACCTTGTACTTATCTTGACAGTTGCATTACAGTAAAATGGGGAAAAAATGATACTAAATTTAAATTACAATGTGATCCCAGTTGACTCCTGGACTATTGTTCAGCATTTCTTACAACTTCAAGTTCCCATCACGTTTGTATTGGTGAAGATAAATTTGCTACTATTATTTCATCATTCACTAAACAGATTGAGTTTTTTTATTATTGTTCTATTTTTAGTTACTGTGCGCATGCATATGCATTACCTAAAGGAGGGTCATGCTTAGGACACATTTTACTTTTGTGAAACAATTTGCCAATAAAACATTGTTTTGGTTCAAGAAATGTAAAACCTTTGGAAAGGAATAGTCTCTCTTCCAGAGGAAATGCTGAAGCATGCAGGGCTCGAAATAGACAAGGGCCAAGGGCAATTCCCCCTGAAAATCCCAAAATAGCCTTGGGGAATTAAATTATGGGGGAGATTTTTAATCGAAAGTAGCCCCTAAAAGGAACCAATTGTGAGGCTTGTGGCGCAAAATAAATGTTTGGTATTTAGCTCCTGAAATCCTGAAAGTAGCCTCTGAAAGTTAGCTGAAAGTAGCTGTCACATTGATATGCAGTGTCTTTAAACATACATTGTATTGTTCGCCTGAGCTATGATAGTGAACTCTCATGATTTGAAACTGCAGTCAGTGATATCAGTAGGCATTTCACTGGAGAAAAAGCACCTCTTCTCAAGAACCACTAGTAGTTTTACAGAAATTATGCATCCTTAAAATGTCAGAACACTTTGTATAACAAAAACCCATGGTTTATTCTAATGCTGCGCACTGTGCCCACCATTCACATCTCCATTGTCGTCATCTTCACGGCTGTCATCATCATCATCATCATCATGTCCACTAGAACCACCGCCATGACCACCGCCTCCATTCAGAAGGTGTCCACTAGAACCACCGCCGCCTCCATTCAGAAGGTGTCCATGTCCATTTACATCATATCCAGGTCCAGGATCATCTCCACCTATGTTTATATCACCAATTACAACCCCTCCTGTGTCACTCTGTGGTTTTTCAGTAACTTCATCCTCCGGAACATCTGTAACAGCAGTTGATTCTGTAAATTGTGTGGAGTCAGTGGCTTCTACCAATTCTGTAGAGTCAGTGCCTTCTACCAATTCTGTTACAAGGTCTGTTTGCCACACCTCAGTTGTATAAACATTTACAACTGCTTGAGGTGTGGCATCCTGTTTTTGTAAAATCATGGTTTCTGTTGTGCTTTCTTTAGACTCCTCAGTATCTTCCGATTCACTTTCTTCTTCAGAGTCACCATGGTCACCGTCTTCAATTTCAATTTCCTCAGTATCTTCCGATTCACTTTCTTCTTCAGAGTCACCATGGTCACCGTCTTCACTTTCCTCATCAGAGTCACCTTCATCACTTTCATGGTCCCCATCTTCTGGAATTTCTGTTGCTTCAATAGTTGTTGCTTCATATATCTCAGTCACTACATCCGTTACTTCCTCATCAGAGTCACCTTCATCACTTTCATGGTCCCCATCTTCTGGAATTTCTGTTGCTTCAATAGTTGTTGCTTCATATATCTCAGTCACTACATCCGTTACTTCCTCATCAGAGTCACCTTCATCACTTTCATGGTCCCCATCTTCTGGAATTTCTGTTGCTTCAATGGTTGTTGCTTCATATATCTCAGTCACAACATCCGTTACTTCCTCTACACCGGTACTCCTTTCTGTTATTGCTTCTGTTGTTTGTTGCATAGTTACTAGTTCTTGGTCAATAATTTCTGTTACATACATGTATTCAATCATCTCCTCAGTCTGTGCATCGGTTGATGTAGGAATTGGTGTTGAATGAGTCAAAAGGAATAGTGGAATCAAGAAGGAAATTATTTGGTAGAATGAAGCCATCGTGGGATACGGGTAGAATTACTGAAAAACAAAATAAAGAGAAACAAGTAATTAGTTGCAGGTAAATCATAGGCTTGGGCAATATTTTGATTTTAAAGTAGAAGTATCTACGGAAGGTCAGAAATTTCTTGTGATTGCTAGTCCCTCACAACTTGTTCTTCTTCCCGGTTACTCCCGTTCACATGAGATGGCTGTTTGTGGTGGCATGTTCGGGGGATTTTGGTGCCGTTGATAATGTTTGAAGCGTGAAGTGCAAGCTCAAACGGGTGTGGTCCAGGGGCTGGCCTTAGGTGGGTTCCAGGGTAAAGGCTGTTGGAAAAGCTGCTTGTGGGACGTGGGTCCCTGAGGGGGCAGACCCCCAGAATGCTTTTTAAGGGGGAAGATCCCCAGAATGCTTTTTAAGGCATCGGAAGATCTGCTCTGGCACTGGTATTCATAATTTAAATCATTAAAACACGATGTGGGAAGGACAGAATTAAAGATCTTATCTGATCTTTGAAGTGTGAGATGAAAAACAAAAAACAAATAATGTTTTGAAACTTAAAGAGTTTTAAGTTCAAATTTGACATTGGCTTTAGTTGGACAAATGCAGGCAAAAAATATTGCCATCTGAAGGAATCTGTTAGCAACGTTAGCACAGTATTGGACCTGAGAGCACATCACACAAGAAATATTGTATTCTGAATATGAGGAATTGTCCGGATGATATCAAATAATTTTGATATTTTGAAAGAAGAAAGTATGATACAAATTTTATGGCAAAATAATAAAAATTGGTATTTTTTACATATTTACTCTATACTTATAGTGTATGTATCTGGGCGGAAAAGCCGTCCATCATTTGAAAATTTTAACCTTTCGTATTGAAGATTAAAAAAAATTTCCTCAGAGGATAAAAAAAATTCAGTGTTTTAAAAGTTTTTGTTTTTGGGAATTAGAAGTTCTGTAAAGTATATGAAGTTTCTAAATCTTGATAACACATTCATCATACCGTAAAACCCCGTCTACAAGCATATATAGTGTTTTTTATAAAAGCTTAATTAATTCGAAGCAAGCGTTAATATACCAATACAATAGATCGGTCTTAAAATAATACTTGTTTGTATATGCTTGGATCCGTAATTTATTTGCTCAAACTCCATAATGGCGACTGGATTAATGTAGCTTTCATCATAAGCACACTATATGCTTATAGACGGGGTTTTACGGTATTTAGGCTATGATGGTTAATCACTTGAAGGTGGTCATAGTTTATACAGGTGATTAATGATAAGAAGAAACACAGAAAATAGAGATTCAGAGTGATAAATTATTTAAAACATTATTTACCTACCTGGTACTTTCAAAACAGGAACGTTGCAAATTCTTTGTTGTCCTGACAACTTGAACAGATGATTATAAATCCAGTAATGTAAAGGAACCAAGTTATTATGTGAGACGAATATAGTCTCAGGTTATTATGTCCTCCAATCGTCCCTCAGTGTCATCATTGGATTTCACTCGGTGGTGGAGAGGCAATATCAACTATACATTGTATGTTACACCAGTGTTTTGTGACCTTTTTATCCCTTGGAGGCTCCGCCTCCAGTAAAACTCTCCACCAATCAGAAACCACTATTGGAGGTGAATGTACCAAGCTCCATGTTCAGTGACTGAAAGAGTTGCATGCTGTTTCTCACATCATCTGCCCTTGATCATGGCAGTTTATCTCAGAACATGCAGAACGTGATTGAATTGGATGAAGTGAATGAAACAAAACTGATTTGAATAATTCTGGTGCATTTGTTTCCTATTACTTTGATAAATTTGTAAAGATAGAAAAAAAGAAGGAGAAACTCTTGTCTACCAAAATAGTTTTGCTTTAATACTCTAATCTTCTCTGAAAGGCCATAGGTGTACAAGATTAAAGATTATAACATTGGGTTCATACTTAGTGTATGCAGTTCGGTGTAAGATTTGTGCAAGGCTTGATTTTGAATTCAGGGTAGGTTCATTTAATAAATATTGCTTCAAGCTATTACCAGAGGTAGCAAAACTATCATCAAAATGATTTCTTGCTTTGAAAATCAAAACATTCCCTGGACAAGATTTTGAGGGAAAAAGTGAAAAAAAAATCTAATATATAAATGAAGCACATATCTCTATTGCTACATCAAACCATGCTCTCCAAATCCAGTGGTCGGACATCCAGGCATGTAGCCCCCCATTTTTATAAAATCCCTTTTTTGGGGAAGGGGTGGTGTACATAGTATTCCAGGTATCAGGATGACCAATTTTATGTTCAATTTTTTATTTGACACCAGTCAAGAAGCAAACATGCAAATTTGACTTGTCTCCTCCGCAACCAAATTTCCTTTGACAGTGTTTAATACAGAGGAGTACTTTTTGGGTCTCATTCAGATCAGTTATGACTTTGGCTAATAAAACCAACAACACATTGCTTTCTATTGTTAATGTGTTTGTGTCTCTCAGTTGCCACGCATGACACATCCCCGGACACATCAGGAGTTTTCCATCTTGGTTTGATTGTTTCTATTTTCTTGTTGAATGCCTGTGGATGAATGTCATTCACATTAGTGGTTTCATGTGTTCATTAACTTCTCCAACCTTATTAGTTGCCTGTTACAACTTAGGTGGGTGTCCAACTCCCTTAAGGGCTGATTGTCAGACTTGGATGTATACATGTATATAGGCTAAGTGATTTTTTTGGTTCAATGTTTGAAAATGGGCCAGTAATTATAACATAGGTCATATCAGCTCTTTTATTTACCACATTGAATTATCAGAAAATACAGAAACAGTGTTCAACTTGCAAGATAGTCACATTTCTTCCCCCATTTTAGTGCCAGTATTGATTGTTTTAAGTTATGATAAGTCTGCATGGTCAGGGGATATGGTTATGTTGGTGAAATTACCCAGGTTCAGCCACTCATGCAAAATTTTCAAGAGAAAGGCAAAAGAGGAAACATTGAAGAGGTCCCACTTTATACCTGCAATTATTTTATGGGGACAAAATGTGCTTGCAGTTTAAATTTGGAATTCTGGTGTAAAACGGATGAATGAAGGGACACACTGCACTAGTGTTGGATAAATTTTGTCCTATAGTTTGATCAGCTCATAATAGGTGGAAATTGTGAGGCTTTTATCACTACGCCGAAAAGTAAACCCACGCTAAGAGTGCTATTAGTTGACGTCTATATTTTGTGTGTTAAAGAAAGTAGGCAAGGTATAGGACTTGAATTAATAATTTGTGATACTTCTAGCGAAATGTCACAAGACAATTCTCAAAACAAAATATTTTGATATTAATCTGCGATGTTATAAGGCCCGCAGATTACGAGCTGATCAAAGTATAGTGTTTAGCCAAGTTGCCCCTTCCTCTTTGCTACCCCCTTCCGTGTCTAACACTGCTTATATAGAATCCCTTCCTATCACATCAGTTTTTGCACAGATATTCAAATTCTAGTGAAAACAACATACTCAATCATTTCAAGGACAGGCATTTCTAGAAGTTTTTACAGAATGCATATCTTTTTTCATTTTTCTAGGTTTTCATCTCTGTATGATGTCAGGTTGCAATTAAAATGCGATGCCAAGATAAATAAAGTGAAACGTGAACACCTACGTAATGTAAAGAATATGTGATTTTATATTTAAAGGAGCATTTAATTTTATGATTGAAATGTCAAATTGATTATCTGTGATTTGGTAGTGGAGCATAAATTGTATATTTAGAGTGTCTTCATGCAATATCATCACATTATATTTTTGCAATATGACCAGTGGCAGCGCCAGGGGGCATGGGGGACCCCCCCCCCCCCCATTACCCACAATAAAAACACAAAATGAGGAAAATTTCCTATAGTTCGCACCTTGGTCTGGGGCGGACATTTTAAAAATGAATTTAGAAGAGCAGCAACGACACCACTTGCATTACATTTCAGATGTTAAATCTACATCATATGCAAAATTTGAGGAAATTCGCACGAGTCCTTTTTATTTTAGGGCCATTTGTCTATAACTGGTCTTTACATGTAGCCCTATGGAGAGAGTGCCCGTTGAGGGCGCTATTACCCCCATTTTAGGAACAAAAATGTGATTTAAAAAAAACGGACTCGTACGAATTTTCTAAAATTTTCAGAGTATGTAGTATGAACATGTAGAAATATAATCGAGTAGTTGCCCTACCTGCTCTTCTCCGAAAAAATAAAAAGTCCTATACCTCAATGATAATGAAACCTAGGTGTTCGCTGCAATTTTGCTACAAAATTGGTTGATTTTGCTCCCCTGAAATTCATCCCCATGCCCCCAAAAGAAATTCCTGGTACTGCCACTGAGTATGCACATAAGACATACTAAACAGAGATTTTCCTCACAACCTTTGAACACCCCTTCCAAATCTACTAGATACAAAAGACATAAGAGGGCTATTGTTTTGTTCAGTGTCATAAGGGAGGGGTCACAGTTTTTTCATCAAAAATAGGGGGGGTGTTATATTGTTTTATACCAAAAATAGGGTCTTTAAAAATATTATCAAGGGGCTTGTGACTACAATCAAAATTTTTGGGCGATATGCATGTATTCTTTCTAGATAATCTCCAAGAATAAATACACCTATAACGTTGTTGGGCAGGAAATGCCTGACTATGTAAATTTTGCGCATTTAGCAAAACAGTCAACATTCTTGCTTGCTACAACACATACTCTTACCAAATTAAATAGGGGAACATATGTAGTTATATAATGCATTTATTAACCTTTCTGGAATAACTTATTTTGATCTGTGTTTTGCGGAGGGGTTCATAACATTTTCAACCTTCGATATATGGGGTGTCATAAAAAATTCTTTGCTCACCGTTCCTGTATGAAACCAACATATTCATGACCCCTCTTCTGTAGAAAATGGCACCCTCCTAAGTGGGGAAAAGTGGAGTTCCTGTATGAAACCAACATATTCATGACCCCTCTTCTGTAGAAAATGGCACCCTCCTAAGTGGGGAAAAGTGGAGTTCCTGTATGAAACCAACATATTCATGACCCCTCTTCTGTAGAAAATGGCACCCTCCTAAGTGGGGAAAAGTGGAGTTCCTGTATGAAACAAACATATTCATGACCCCTCTTCTGTAGAAAATGGCACCCTCCTAAGTGGGGAAAAGTGGAGTTCCTGTATGAAACCAACATATTCATGACCCCTTTTCTGAAAATGGCACCCTTCTAAGTGGGGAGAAGTGGAGTTCCTGTATGAAACAAACATATTCATGACCCCTCTTCTGTAGAAAATGGCACCCTCCTAAGTGGGGAAAAGTGGAGTTCCTGTGTGGAACCAACATATTCATGACCCCTTTTCTGAAAATGGCACCCTCCTAAGTGGGGAGAAGTGGAGTTCCTGTATGGAACAACATATTCATGACCCCTCTTCTGTAGAAAATGACACCCTCCTAAGCGGGGAAAAGTGGAGTTCCTGTATGAAACCAACATATTCATGACCCCTCTTCTGTAGAAAATGGCACCCTCCTAAGTGGGGAAAAGTGGAGTTCCTGTATGAAACCAACATATTCATGACCCCTTTTCTGAAAATGGCACCCTCCTAAGTGGGGAGAAGTGGAGTTCCTGTATGGAACCAACATATTCATGACCCCTCTTCTGTAGAAAATGGCACCCTCCTAAGTGGGGAAAAGCGGAGTTCCTGTATGAAACCAACATATTCATGACCCCTCTTCTGTAGAAAATGGCACCCTCCTTAGTGGGGAAAAGTGGAGTTCCTGTATGGAACCAACTTATTCATGACCCCTCTTCTGTAGAAAATGACATCCTCCTAAGTGGGGAAAAGTGGAGTTCATGTATGGAATCAACATATTCATGACCCCTCTTCTGTAGAAAATGGCACCCTCCTAAGTGGGGAAAAGCGGAGTTCCTGTATGGAACCAACATATTCATGACCCCTCTTCTGTAGAAAATGGCACCCTCCTAAGTGGGGGAAAGTGGAGTTCCTGTATGGTTTAACAAAACATAGGCCTGCATCAAAAGTTGTCATATCCTCCTAGGCATGCCTATGTGATAAAGTTTGTACATTTAACCTCAAGTTAATCTATAGTGAACTAATATAACAACCAGTTGAGGCTTTTATCAAGAAATGCACCTTTAAAGTACTTGTTGAATGTTAATGGTTAAGTGTGTTTTTGTTCTAAACATGTTAAACAGTTACATACATGAAATGTGGGTGGGAATAAACATGAGGTGTTCTGAAACAGACTAAACAATAGCATCTCCATTTCTGTTCAGTGAAAGTTTAATCTGGATGTGAAGTGTAAGGCCTACAGCACTCAATCATGATGTTTATCTACTCTTGATTGACAGAAGTGCAGAAGAAGTGCATTCATAATTTCCTCTTTTTTATACTTTTAGAGAAAGAAATTTACTTAGATTTGGATGTTTAAGATGCATGTTTCAGCACAATAAATCAATGATTTACAGGCCATGATAATGATTTTTAGACTCACAAATCAAGCATATATACTAATAACCATTTGGAAATCCGAAGAAGTACATAACTTACTGATAGCATTGCATATTTTGCCTTTTTAAAAAAACAAAAAAAAAACTGTAAATGTCAAAAACATTCATTTTAATGTATTTTAATGAAAATCAAAAACATTTTGGGAACTTGGTGAACTGAATATCAGGCAGGCTTTTCCCGGTGTATGTTTGTCAGGTTTTTAGTTTTTGTAGGCCTATATCCAAATTTCCTATTTTTATTCACTTTCAGCCCATTTTGGTGCTTGGAGCCCAAATTCACACATTTTTTCTCACCTGTAGTTGAGTGTTGATTTTGAACCAGAGTGGTATCTTTGACCATATGAGTCAAGTATTTATTTCAACTGATTTTGTGTGTACATAGCCAAAGACCTGCGTGACCATGAAGAAAATTAAGCCCCTGAGTAACAGAGATGAAACATAGATGAAACATAAAATATCAGTTTCTCTTGTCTTATTCCTTGACCATGACTTTTGAGTAGCATAGGTGAAGGTAAAGGTGTGTGATTATAGGAAGATAATATGCAGGTGAATGAGAACCAGCAGGAAAAAAATATTTGCCCTTACTCCTCTAGAGTTAGATAGGCCTAAGGTTAATTGCAAAATATCGCTTCTTCTGTTTTTTTAATTCAGTCAAATTTGTGCAAACTAATGTTCAACCTATGTTACAAGAGTGGTCCCTATATAGGCTACACGAGTTTGCCCTGTAGTCAAAAAGACTCCTAAAAATGTAAATGCTAGCTCTTCTTTTGACATCAAGTTTTGTTTAAATTTCATTTTTGTTTTTGGGAATTTCTGAAGAATCAATTCACTTAATTCACCAAGTTATTTTGCTGAAAATGATAATATTTATGTAAAATAAATTTTAAGGAAATCTCAGTTTTAAGGGCTCATATTGAAATTCCCTTACACAGGAAGGTGTGCGCCATCCTGCAGCTTTCCTATGCTAGCCTTCTTTTGTTAAAATCCTGTGTGATTATAACATTGCAATTAGCCACTTAAATTAGGAGCGCGCTTTCCTGGGTTGTGCGATGAGCCGATTAGTTCAACAATCAATAAAATTGCCAGTCGTTGATAAACTTTTATTATAATCCTTGTCACCAGACCGTTATGTTTGTAGTGGGACCACTTCAAAAGGCAGGGTGTATCACTGATGCATATAATCCATCCGTTTTATGACCAAGCTTTCCTGAGGCGTGCGCTTAGCGAGGGGAATCCTGCCTTCTTTCTGTGTGAAAATCTGGTAGGGTATTTCAATATGAGCTCTAAGGAAACTTGAGCGATTTTTGTAGAGCAACTTAATGAACTTTTATGTGTTCAAACTGTTTTGTAAGCTTATGAAAGCTTATGAAAATATTTCAGTTGTGTCAGATTATATTGTGGTATTTGTTCCTCGAAAGCGCGATATTAAAAACATGTCTGTGATGCCTGTGCCTACTCCTTACACACTTCAACTTTTGTCATATAAAGGAAAATATTTATATAGATCAAGTAAAACTTTCTGAACACGCTGGTTTTTGCTAGTGTTGCCCATAGACTCTAGAATGTGCCTGAGTTTTATGCATTGGTATGCTGTGAGCCTTGACCATGACTTTATTATTTTGAGGTGAAGGTTAGGATACACACCTTATGAGCAGAAAACATGTGATGCAGTGTTAAGTGAGAGCACATGATTCTACTTCTCCCTAATGATCACATGATGTAGGCATTGAAAAAGAAATATAATTCATGTGACTCTTAAAACACAAGTTTGATTTTCATCTTTCCAACTATTAAGTCATGCAATAGGAAATAAGCTGATTTATTTTGAGATTGTTTTATGATTTAGCAGCCATGCAATGTAAGATTCATTACATCATCATTGTCATCATCATCAAATTCGTTGTTATCATCTTCAAGATCATCTTCAACATCACCATCATTTAATATCATCACGTTTTATTACATTTGCAATCACTACATCTAATACAATACAATACAGGCCTTCTTGTGTTTACCAGTTTTGAGGTAAATGTTTTGAATAAGAAAACTTAATATTAATTACAGTCCAACCTCTTTTATCGGGCCATGATGGGACCAAGCACTGTCCGGATAAGTGAAAAATCCGGACAAGTGAATTACATGTAATTCTGCATTGACTGTCCCAAGTACTGAAATTGTGACAACAAAAGATTGTTTTAACATGGGGTAATTTCACTAAAAGATGGCTTTAGAGTGCTTTACGCAACATAGATATGTCATTCTAAGCATTCAGAGCATGAAATTAAGGTGTTAAATCATCAAAAACATATTTCCCTGTGAAGATTTCACAGCCGGATAACAGAGAGATCCATATAAAAGAGGTCCGGATAAGAGAGGTTGGACTGTATACAAAATAGGTAGGCCTTTATATCTCAATGACATTCAAATTAAGACATTTTGTTAGAGAATGTGAAATGATTGGCTTGTTTAATTTTTCTTTCATAAAGCACCAAACTGGGTGCAATGTAAAATTGGAGGGGGGGAGAAATTTTTGGCCAGCCGAAAGGAGGGGGGAAAGCAATTTTTGGCCAGCCGAGAGGGGGGAGGCAAGCAATTTTTGGCACACATTCATGGGGCGCCTTTTAAATAAAATGCTCTGAAAAGGCTTAAGAAAACAGTACAGAAACGCTTTAATATGCACATTTCGGCACGCCCGAGAGCGGCCCGAGAGGGGGGGGCAAGCAATTTTGGGCAGGCTGTTCAGAAATTTTACCCTTCCTGGGGGCTCATAATTATTGCACAGCCCCAAAATTCACAACCAAACCAATGAAATTTTGTCAGTGAAATTACCAAAATGTTTGAAAACAAATTCAGCTATATTAAAGGTTATATGACCTAGGCCTATATAGCATTGAAATCACAATATGTTCAGCAGAAGATAATAGGCCTACAGCATTGAAATCACAAGACATTCAGCAGAAGATAATGGGTTCCTTGGAAACCATTTTGTCATTAGCAATTTTATTTCTTTTGATTTGTGATAATTGAAAAAAAATTGGAAAACAAAATGGTATCACAGGGAATATAAAAGTGCTTTGACAAGAACTTGAGTTTGGTTGATATAAAATAACAGAGAGTCCTGAGAGAGTCTTGGTCATGTGAAGGACTCAGACAAACCTTGCACTTGCTTTACTGACTGAAATCATGTGATTATTGCACAACAATGTTTTATTTAGGCCTAACCACCAAATTTTCATATATTTTGTGTACTATGATGTGACAGATGAGCTCAGATGGTGGTTGAGATAACAAAATCCCTGCCTTTCCATATTAGTTCATCAGTAACGGACATTACCTAATGAATTTAAGATTTTGTACCTGAATCAGGCCCATAGCCGGGGGTGCAAAAGCTCTGTAAAAAATAGCAAAAATGTCAAAAAATTTGATAAAGATACCCAAAATCATGAATTTTCTGTGAAATTTGTTAAAAAATATGATCCAAAAAACCAATTGCAGAGGGCATAAATGTCTACTTTTGGCCAGAATGAAGATTTCTGTTGAAAAGGTCTGCATTTGGAAAATCCACCGCCCCCACACACACACACACAAATATTCTGGCTACAGGCCTGACCATAACTGCCATAGGATCATGTGCACATTGCTAAATTGTTAACGTCATGATCATGAGCTTCTAGCATATTCAGGCCAAGCAGAGTTGTGCAATATTATGAAGTGGAATAGGGAGTAAACCAAAAGATCAATGAAGTCTAATTATTTAAAAATGAACAAAACTAGTTTTATTAGAGAAGGGTAAACATGTTCATTAAAATGTTTCTCATATGCCCTTAAAACATCAATTAATGTTATTTTAATGCACTTCTGGTTTTAGTCGTGTTCACATTTTGAGTTACACCCGGTGTAAACTTACGCTAACATTGATAAAAATTCCACACATATTTTCCCTACTCCTACTGCATGTCTGCACCTAGCCTACTCCTAGTACTACGCCGACCAGTTCCACCAAGCATTCACTTATGGTCGGCGTAAACATCAGCTACCACTTCCGGAGTTTCTGTGACCTTTTTCAACCACACGTTATGTAATTTCTTAGTTCGGACCAAAAAAAGGCCAAACTTACACTGGGTGCACTGCCAAGTGTAGCAGTGTTCACATTGCAACGTGCGCCAGGTGGAGATTACACGCAGCTCGCTACTCCTGACTTTTATCAGGAGTAAATCGTCAGACATACACCAGGCGGAACTTACGCCGACCATCGTTCACACTGCCACTACTCCTGGCAGCGGCTACAACTACTCCTAGCAACTTGCGCCGACCAAGTTCCACCAGACATACGTCCGACAATGTGAACACAGCTTTTGTTACAGACAGGGGAGGGATGAGGGCAGTTAAGAATCTAATCTAAACTAAACATAAGCATAAGGCTTCATTATTGTTTTGGTGTATCCCCATATTCCCTCAGGCTTTTTGCACACCTATTTCAGCTGTTTGGTCTGTATCCAAGTTTCAAATTCCCCTCTCAATTGGAGGCTATACTTTATGATTAGCATTGGTTTGAGTAAAGTTTGTTTAGCAAGTCTATTAAAGAGCAAAGATATTGATAGTATCGTTCAAGTTTCATCTATCATCTGACAATGCCTCTGTGAGCAGTTGAAATTGGACTAAGAATTTCCTTGCTCTTGACTCAAAGGCTTAGAAGCTCTTCGAGTAAAATTATTCACATGATCTGTTGGGAGTTAGACTATGCCATAGTCAAATTTTATTAAAAATATGTTATGATTAGTCATGATGAACCCATTTCGTTGAACTCAAAATTATACTGATGTTTATTAAAATTAAAGTATTCAATAGTAAAGTAGTCATAAAGAGTTAAAAATATCAGATGATTAGTGACAATAAAAGTAATTGAATGCAACATTATCTTGCTTAATTATAATGGCTCACTTTAATACTGAACAATTCTGATTTTGGAATCTACCAGTTTATTGATAGCGAACCCAGAAAATCCGACTATGGACTTTGAATTTTAAGCAGAACTTTACCCCGGGACTTTGCACTCTATAAACACACTGTCAAGCATACTTGTTTATCAGTCCATTAACCACAAGTACTAAGCATGGTATAGTACAAGACGCACTAGATGTTTGATGAGAGATTAACTGTCTCGTCAACACAAAAGCGCCGCAAATACCACAGATAGTTGTGGGCGACCAATCACAAGGCAGATCCATTTAAAGATGCATTACATCATGGCCAATTTTAGTTAGGCCAAAAATTGGCCTAACTCTCCATAGAGTCCCGTGTTAAAAATCTTAACCGCAAGGCAAAGTCAGTAGTCCACTTGGGAAGCTAACAAACAGAGGGAGTGCGGTGACTGAAAAGATCAGATACAGATGTGAAAATCTATCAGTTGCACACAAATCAATATAAATCAGAGTTTTATGCTTAAGGTGGCTGTGTACTCTCAGACATGCATGTAGTAAAAGTGCAATAACTTTGTAATTATTTGCATAAAACATATAAAAGTATACATTTTTATGAAGGCAAGACATCAATAAATCTTAATATAAATACAGATTTGGGGTAAAAACAACAATTTTGAAGAAAATCACAAAAAGTGAGTTTTTGGCAATATTTGTTAGGTACATCATAACAAAAAACACTCTTTCCAAAATATTTTATTTTGTTTTTAGCTCAATCTTGAGGCTCCATTCCAAAAACGTTTTTTAATTTTTTTGATATTGTCCTTATTTTTTGAGATATTGACCATATACGGCATCAAATTGAACTTTTTACAATTCACACACGCCTATTTGCACAAAATGATGCCCAACATCGGAAATAGACCAAAATATAAAAAAATGAGAAAACCGTTTCTTGAGTCGATCATGCTTTTTACAATGATCATATTTGCTTACCTATAGATGCTGTATTTATTGAGTTATCGTGTACCTAAATCGTCATTTTACCGAGAAAATGAACATTGAAATAATGGCCGTTGAAGTTTAAAGTGGTCACATTTTGCACTTTCATCGAATTTCACAGGAGAATGCGACAGTTTTCGTTTTTGTAACTTATATTACGTGAACATCGGGTAAATCCACAGCCCCTTGAGAAGTTTGAGCGAAATCCATTCATAACTTGATATTTAAATCGGGGAAAGAACTTGAAAAAACCACATTTTATCAGCTAAAACGGAGCCATTTGACCACTAGGTTTTTGTGAAATCAGTGCTTCCGTGGTGTTTCCATAAGATGCGAGCGCATGCAGATAAGCGTCGGCGTGTTTGTGCGTTAACAAATTGCGCGATACGCATAGCGATGAGTTGTTCTTGCCGCGTGTACCTTGCTGGTACAACAAAGATTTTCTTTCCTTTTTAATTTCAAACACGAGTGGAATAGTGAAATAAAATCCTTAAAATATTGCAGTTGGAGTTTACAAATCTGGATTTTCATTCCTTGTATTTATAAAAAACATAACAAGGTACAAACATATCATAAAAATTATTTCAGGAAAGAAACAATGGCTAGAGTACACAGCCGCGTTAAATGTAATAGCCAGAGTATGCAAAATGGGCAAGTGGACTACGGAGAAGTCTAGTTGGGAGTGGGCTTCTTTTTCTGGTTCTTTATCTTCAATTATGTTTCTTTCTTGCTTTCCCATTTTGACCAGCATCCTTACATGTGTATGTAGGCTTTATAGACCAGGTTAAAACTGAGCTAAGTACCACTTGGAGAACGAGAAATTCTCATATGGTTTATCTGGACCAGTTTTGCATGGGGAACAAGAATTTCTTGGGTAAAAAGCCCGTAACCTGAGAACTTTTCTGTGAGGCGCTTTTTTCAAAATGGCATAAAATTCATATATATGGTTAAATTAGTCACATTAGGGGCATATATAACCAGATTTTGGATTTTTATTGATAGCAAAACTGTACTACTAAGTCAGGTTATTAATATGAAGGTAACAGGAGGTCACAGCTGAGGGCGCTTTTTTCAAAATGGCCGCCAAACTCAATGAAAAACATATATATGGCTAGCTTAGGCACTTTAGGGGCATATTTAACCAGATTTTGAATTTTTATTGATAGCAATTATGTACTACTAAGTCAGGTTATTAATATGAAGGTAACAGGAGGTCACAGCTGAGGGCGCTTTTTTTTCAAAATGGCCGCCAATCTCAATGAAAAACATATATATGGTTAAATTAGTCACTTTAGGGCACATTTAACCAGATTTTGATTTATATTGTTAGCAATAATATATTACTAGGTCAGGTTATTAATATGAAGGTAATATGAGGTCACAGCTGAGGGCCTTTTTTCAAAATGGCCGCCAAAATCAATGAAAAGCATATATATTGTTAAATTAGTCACTTAAGCGGTATACTTCATCAGATTTTGGATGTTGTTATTGATAGCGGTAAAGCATTACTAGGTCAGATTATTAATACGCAGGTAATAGGATGTCACAGGCGAGGATGCTTTGTTTTCAAAATGGCCGACAAAATTGAAGGAAAGTATGATATCAACAAAATAGTGTCAGGAAATGTTACTTAAGTTGAAAAAAAAGTAATAGTTGTCATTAACTTTATGAACTTATAATGGCAAAGGTATATTCTGGTTTAAAATGGTGGCAATGATGCCCGGTCAATGATGGCTACCAGAATTGCCTTTATATATTGAAGAAGACCCCTAAAGCAACTTGTGAACTAGAATGCCGCAAAAGCGTTGCTTACAGTGTTATAAATTGTCCGTTTGTTGCATGGTTTCACTGATGCATTTATCTTTGTTTTAATCCTCAGGATCACTCAAATCGCTATTTTCTGAAAAATCTTCATAGTCATTCTCTTCCAATAGTTCTTTGACGTCCTCAGGCATTACCGTTTCAACCCATTTAGGATCCATGTTTTTGTTGATTGTCAACAATGTTTCCACCATCGTATACAGTGACAACTGCTGCTCTCCACTCTCTTGCAATGGAATTTGCGCGCAGGATATGAAGTGCCTGCTTACATGGTGGTAGTAAGGATATATCTGCAATCTTTTTATCTTTCGATCAAAGATATCGTATCCGTATAGAAGTGAAACATACTCCTCAAGCTCTTTGCATAAACGTTCTGACGGAAAATCAAAATATTCCCTCCAATGTTGCAGAATGTGTCCACAAACTGTGCCCTTGACTCCAGAAGCTTCCAGCACTGACTGTGAAATCCAATGACTTCTGAGCTGCAAAAGGCCTTTCTGTATTTGCCAGTGTTAGTGTCCAGAATCTCCATCATGAATGAAATGGGATAAAGCAATGAGTGCATTGTCCATGTCTCCCAAATGTGAACGGATGATTGCTATACCCTCGATGTTATTCCTCACTGCATGCTTTGTAAGATGACCTTTGTGTCAGCTTCTTCCTGAATACTGCTAAGATCGGGAATCAAACTAGCATCTTGTTTTGTGACACAAAGGCCTTTAAATTGAGCGATATTGACTTAACAGCAGCTATATATTGACTTAAGTCATTGGATTTCACGCATTCACTGGAAATGATTACAACTCGGGTTTTTTTGCCATGGGAAACATCAGTGCGCAAGGTTCTGGAGTCAAAGCCAAAGTTTGTGGACACATTCTGCAACATTGGAGGGAGTATTAGATTTTCCGCCAGAAAGTTTATGCAAAGAGCTAGAGGAGTACTGTTCACTTCTATACGGAGTGAAGGGCAAGGATGTCAATGAAGCAAGATACGATATCTTTGATCGAAAGATAAAAAGATTGCAGATATATCCTTACTACCACCATGTAAGCAGGCGCTGTGGCCACATATCCTTCGCGCAAATTTCATTGCAGCGGAGAGCAGCAGATATCACTGTATACGATGGTGGAAATATATATTGGTGACAATGGGTGGAATGAAAATATGGAACCTAAAGGTATTGAAACAGTAATGCATGAAGATGTCCAAGTACTATTGGTAGAGAATGACTATGAAGATTTTTCAGAAAATAGTGATTTGAGTGATCCTGAGGATTAAAACAAAGAGAAATGCATCAGTGAAACCATGCAACAAACGGACAATTTATAACACTGTAAGCAACACAAATTGCTTTAGGGGTCTTCTTTAATACATAAAGGTAATTCTGGTAGTCATCATTACCGCCGTTTTAAATCAGAATCTTCTTTTGCCACCCTGAAGAACTTCATTATAAGTTCAAAAAGTTAAAGACAACTATTACTTTTTTTTCAGCTTAAGTAACATTTCCTGGCGCTTTTTCGTTGATATCATACTTTCCTTCAATTTTGTCGGCCATTTTGAAAAAAGCATCCTCGCCTGTGACATCCCTATTACCTTCGTATTAATAATCTGACCTAGTAATGCTTTACCGCTATCAATAACAACATACACAATCTGATGAAGTATACCACTTAAGTGACTAATTTAACAATATATATGCTTTTTATTGATTTTATGCCATTTTGAAAAAAAATGGCCTCAGCTGTAACCCCATGTTACCTTCATATTAATAACCTGACCTAGTAGTATATTATCGCTACTAATAAATATTCAAAATATGGTTAAATATGCCCCTAAAGTGACTAATTTAATCATACATATGTTTTTCATTGAGTTTGGCGGCCATTTTGAAAAAAGCGCCTCAGCTGTGACCTCATGTCACCTTCATATTAATAACCTGACTTGGTAGTACATTATTGCTATCAATAAAAATTCAAAATCTGGTTAAATATACCCCTAAAGTGACTAATTTAGCCATATATGTTTTTCATTGAGTTTGGCGGCCATTTTGAAAAAAGCGCCCTCAGCTGTGACCTCCTGTTACCTTCATATTAGGAACCTGACTTAGTAGTACATTATTGCTTCAATAAAGTCAAAATCTGGTTAAATATGCCCTTAAAGTGACTAATTTAACCATATAGATGGATTTTGGCGGCCATTTTGAAAAAAGCGCCTTCACGGAAAAGTTCTCAGGTTACGGGCTTTTTACCCAAGAAATTCTTGTTCCCCATGCAAAACTGGTCCAGATAAACCATATGAGAATTTCTCGTTCTCCAAGTGGTACTTAGCTCAGTTTTAACCTGGTCTATTATCCTGGCTTGAGCATTTTGCTTGAGCCTGGTCCCAACAGGACCCAAGCGTGCCTTCGCATGGAGTGACCATTCAAAATAACAAGCAAACACTTTTTCTAGAGTGGTGCAGTAGAATTGGAGGATTGTGTTCATTTGCCCAGCAATTTTTTTTTTTTAAGAGTGTATGGTTGAACATGTTACTTTAGAATTATTGCATAATTTTCTTCCATGACAGTATTTGCAGTAATACTGCATTTGTTCATTTTAAAAATGATTATTTCTTTTTCTTTTTTATTGTGTACATACAGGTCATAGCTAGGATATTCTACTGTATAAACAGGTCATGGACAGGTAGAATAACACTACCAGAATTACGCAAAAGTAACTTATTATCAGTAAGTATTGATTTTAGTTTCAAAGATTTAATTGAATTTTTATTTGCTGTGAGACCTGAAAAGTTAAAGGATGAAGACTGCAAACCATTTTGAAATCAAACATGGCTTATATCCACTAGTGGATCTCAAAGTGATCTGTTGCAACCTATTCTTCTTTCCCCTGTGTGTTGATATATTAAGAATAACAATTAAGCATCATTAATTTGATCTCATGCGCTCTGTTTGTAATGTTTGAATGTTTCCATGTTCCAGTGTATGATGCTTAATTAAACCTCTTCCCTTGTTTATCGAATGTACCAAACAGACTGCCAAAATTTGCTGCCAAAATTGAATCAAGTGAAAAGTATGTGAAATCACAGGTTTGTGATTTCACCGACCAGGCTTCTGAATTCAGAGGAGTATGTGAGTCACATCGCCCCTGAACTGAATTAGGAACTCATTATTTCAAGCTATCTTGATATTGCCAGTATCGCAGCTTTTACCTTTACCTTGCCAATTTGATTTGATCCCAGGTGATAGCATTATTAGAAGAAGAAGACGACATCAACCAAATAGCAGAGTATTTCTCCTATGAACATTTTTATGTAGTATACTGCAAATTCTGGGAGTTGGACTCAGATCATGATTTGTATATAGATAAAACAGATCTTAGTAGACATCAAGACCATGGTAAGTTTTATTTTTGACTTTTTTAAGATACAAGAAAAAAACTCATAAAAGTTTTAGATCATCTGAATGGAGTATGATTTATGTATCCAACAGTGTATCCATCAAATATTTAGTATGCACTTTTATGTAAGAGTTTTGGTTAAAATTCTGTTTACCAGACATGCGGACTAGTATGGTTTCATTATATTAAAATATGGAATTTGATGATCTTGACCAAACTTAAAATAGGTCATGCCTCAAAAAGATAAACAGCCAAAATTCATAGGTCATGCTGTAAAATAGATCAATTTGTAAAAATAGGCAAAATAAAAATAGGTATCTAGTACTTTATATCAATGATCAATGATCATCTGTTGGGAAAAGGTGTGAGTTTTACTTCTTAATGTTAACCAAATGTTATTTTTTATATTTTCATGCATACAATTAATGTTTAATGCTGGTATTTGTTTTTCTTCTTGTAGCAATTTCATCAAGAATGTTAGATAGAATTTTCTCCCCTGGAACTGTACTTAGGTAAGACTATTATGCCACTCCCCTCCCCTTCCCCCTCCCCTCCCCCTCCCTCTCCCCCATGAAATGGTATAAACATATGTGTTGTAGTTTTTTTTTGGTTCTTGTTTGTTTGTTTGTTTGTTGTTTTTTATTATTTGCTGTTGAGTTTTCTGTTTGGTAACTTTTCTGATAAAGAAGATGGCTACCTCTGGCCTTACTGGCCTTTCGGCCATCTCCTCCATGATTCTTTGATGGTATTTTGATGTACTGATATTTTAATGCGTATTTTGTATTTTTATGTGAATTGTGGAAATGAATAAATGAATGAATGTGTCTGATCAAAGTTTATAGACAAAAATATGGAACAATAACCAATAAAAATATAAGAAATGGATAACTTTGCAAACAAGTATGCCACAGAGTTAGGGATTTCAATCTCAGTAAGCTTTGGAAATGAGCAATTTGGTAACACAATTTTCAAAATGTCCTACTTTTGTCTGAGGGGATCAGATCAAGTCACAGGGTTCAGTTTTTGCCGGCAAAAACCTGTTTATGCCGAAAAAGTGGCAAAAACTGTTTTTGCCTGGTTTAAACTGGCAAAAATGGCAAAAACCCATGTAAAGTCATTCAAGTACTAAAAAGTAACACAGAAAGCTGATAAACAGTAACACACATCTTTTAATGAATCATTCCACATATTTTTTGTCTCATCAAGTCCTTAATTAAAATTAAAAAGTTTTGAATTTGATATGCCACATTTCAGTTAAATGCACTAGAGAGCAATGAAAACCCATGCCTTAAATTTCTTAATATGTTACTTATAATTATAAAATCTGGCTTTGTTACATCCTTGAATAAATTCCATCAGGTCTGTAGGATTTCATCTGGTTAAGACCAATCCAAACTTACATTTTCTGGACGTTTCATCAACCATCGGTTGAATTCATCAACAGTGTTGCTATTTTGAAGTGCATAAGAACTTTGACACAGGGGTTGATGCTGGTCTAACCTTTAGAGTTACTGGTTCAATCACACAGCACTTCAAAATAGCAACACTGCTGATGAATTCAACCGATGGTTGATGAAATTTCTTAATATGTTACTTATAATTATAAAATCTGGCTTTGTTACATCCTTGAATAAATTCCATCAGGTCTGTAGGATTTCATCTGGTTAAGACCAATCCAAACTTACATTTTCTGGACGTTTCATCAACCATCGGTTGAATTCATCAGCAGTGTTGCTATTTTGAAGTGCATAAGAACTTTGACACAGGGGTTGATGCTGGTCTAACCTTTAGAGTTACTGGTTCAATCACACAGCACTTCAAAATAGCAACACTGCTGATGAAGTCAACCAATGGTTGATGAAACGGCCAGAAAACATAAGTTTTGACTGGTCTTGATCAAATGAAATTCTTTATGTTAATTTGTTATGGCTTTGTTACACTCTGAAAATTATTTTTATAACTTCATAACTTGTTTTGAGATGAAAAAAGTGAACTATTTATCACTTTTTTAGTTTTTGCCATTTTTGCCTTTTGCAAGCAGAAAAAAAACACGGTAACATGCGAACCCTGTCAAGTCACATATTGATCTGTCTGAGATAATGGACCAAAATGGTACTTACCTGTGTTTTCATAACAAATTTTTTAATGCAGGACTTGTGGCATTTTAAATGTTTTGTGGGTATATTCAGGGTGGGTAAAAACACCCCCTCCCCCCAAAAAAAATGTGTATAATCTTTGTTGTAGATGCATTCTTAGCCCTGTGGCATAGATTTCTTTTTCAAGCAGATTTGGTGCTTTAAAGCTGAAATGGTCAATTATGATGTTAAACTGGAACAATAAATATGTGTGTGAAAATTAAAAAATTTTAAAGCTAAAATGGTCAAATCTGAGACCAAATTTGGGCCAAAATGCTCATTTTGGAGAAAATCCCAAAAATGTTGTTGTTTTTTTGTCCAAATTTTTTCGGTCATTTGGGGATTTTCTCCAAACAAATTAATGTCATGAATTTGGAATTCATTGTGACGTTCGGGTTGTTATAATTCTGTGATTTCAACTGATTTGATGTTGATTTTTCTCATACCTGTACCTGTTATTACTTTTATCTTATTTAGCCCTAAATCAGTTGAAGAAGGTAGAATGAGTTATTCAGAATTTGTGTGGTTTCTCATCTCAGAGGAAGACAAGAAGTCCCCAATGAGGTAGGTGAAGGTTGACACAAAGGTGACACACAGTCATGTTTGATTGGTGTGTGTTATCTACTGTGATAAAATACAGAGAAAATGTTAGACACTGCTGACATCATTTGCACAAACTACAAGAGCAAGATCATATTACTGGTCTGTGGTCATGCATTGTGCATTCTTAGCCCTGTGGCATAGATTTCTTTTTCAAGCAGATTTGGTGCTTTAAAGCTGAAATGGTCAATTATGATGTTAAACTGGAACAATAAATATGTGTGTGAAAATTAAAAATTTTAAAGCTAAAATGGTCAAATCTGAGACCAAATTTGGGCCAAAATGCTCATTTTTGGAGAAAATCCCAAAAAATGTTGTTGTTTTTTTGTCCAAATTTTTTCGGTCATTTGGGGATTTTCTCCAAAAGCAAGCATTTTGGCCCAAATTTGACCACACAGATGAATTTATCAAGTCTTTCCCATTCTAAATATTAAATATATACTTTTATATACTTAAGACAAACAATTTAGCAGTTATGAGGCCCAAAAGTTGTCATAATTCCAGGGTTAAGACCACCCTTAAAAGAACCATGCATTTATGTAACATTGGGGAGATGATTACATTACTATTTATTTGTCTTATCATTACAGTATAGAATACTGGTTCCGTTGTATGGATGTTGATGGTGATGGCTATCTATCAATGTATGAACTGGAGTATTTTTATGAGGAACAACTACAAAAGATGGAAAGTTTAGGAATAGAAACACTACCATTTCAAGACTGTCTATGCCAGGTAAATAGAAAAATTAGAATGTAGAAAATAAATTATAAAATGAGGAAGAAATAATTGTCATCATTTAGGATTTGAAACCTGGGTACGTAGCTACCAGACTCCCCTTACCAAATTGAACTATCATAGAAGTTAGTGGCTATCATGTAGGCCCAAGAGTATGTTTCTCCAGCATCTCTAAGAGAAATAATATTTTAATCTTTGGCCTATCATGCAGGCTGCTTGGCATGCAACCCCTATGCACTTTGTTCTTTTCTAACATAAAAGAAAATATTTAACTGTTCCCAGATAAGTCATTATAAAAAGTGTTTATTCTATGCTATTGTGTGTTGTTCCTTACTTTATATTTCTTAAATTGAAAAAATGCTGCTCTATATATTGTTATTATGGAATAACAGAGGCAACTGAGGTCTAATTGAAGCAAGATGCCAATACACTCAATCAATTGCTGTTTGTGTAATTTGTTAGAATATACGTGCTATAAATTCTTACAGCAGAAAGTTCAGATGACACTTTACACTATAATATATTCAACAAGAAATGAAATTTAATGTATTAAGTGTTCTGATATTGAGGGCAGTGTTTAGTTTTTCATGTATAGCCTTTTTTAATTCAACTATATCAACTGCTTCTCTATATTCTTTGGGGTGGCAAATCTTGGTGAAACTTGTGTTTCAGTGTGAGCACACCGGCTTTGTAGCCTGTTACTGAACCACCATGATTGTTATGAAACAATCGTCTCGAGTTTTTATGCTGTGCACACAGAATCGCGCATGTACATATACATTTATAATTAAAGACAGAGATAAAAAGAATTTATCGCGTCTGATGTCATTGTCAATTACGATCCTTGATTGGTTTCACAGGTTAATAGCGCGTAAAAGGAAGACCGATTTATCTGGTGCTGATCGGAGAAAAGGAATAGCAGCAAATGGCGAAAAATTGCGTACTTTTACAAGGCAAAAAGCAGCTTTTCTAGGCATTGTTGACATGGTGCCTTCATGAAAGAAAGTTTCCTACTACAAAGACCTAACTTTTGAGATGGTTTGTTTGTTTGAAGGTGCAAAATTAACAATACGGCGCCCGGTTATTCCGCCACGTTCAGCAAGTCATCATCCCGACACTTGTAAACAAACCGTGCTCAAATTTGATTGACAGATGACGTCAGACACGATAAATTATTTTTATCTCTGTCTTTAATTATAACATGTCAATACGCGTTCAGCAGGTATGATACGGGATATGTCATGTCAGTAAATTGGGGGTGCATATCCAATGAAATACAGAAACCACTTGATGGTATGATAAAAGAATATATTGCACAGATAGAAAAATATTGCACAAGTCTAAAATTAGTGCAATTTGTTTGTGTCGGGTCCAATGTTTTCTTGTATCACACAAAAATAAGCCATTTTTTTTGTCAGACTGACTTGGTCAAATGAACTTCGCAAATTGAACTTAGTGCAAGAGTGATGCTGATCAGTGAAATGTACATACGTGCACATTACCTGTGCAGACAGTATTTTTTAAATACATTGTGGTTCGCCTGGTACTTCAAAGACACTATTATGTGATACACAAATTTTATTGCACCACTCACCAGAAAGCTGATATTGAATTTCCCATTAAAATCATAACACATACACAGATGCAACACTGTCCAATTGCACACATGTTGAGGTATTTTAATGACTGTCATAGCAATATTTGACGCATACTTACATGCATCAAAATTACAACAGAAAAATCTATGACCAATGACAGTTATGACCGAAGTAATGTCAGATGAAGGTCAAAGTTATTACAGATAATTTGAGATACATCTAATCTTGTGTTGAGATTAAAAATTTAAAACCTTAAATTATGATGTCTACCAACACAGATGAACTGTCATGCTAGTATTCTTAAATTGGTTAGCAAGACCATTATTTTTATCTGGGTTTATTACTATTGCTTTAGGTTTGTTGAGCCAGCATCCTTAAATTTGATTTATTTCAAGTGTGACTTAATTCAGTTTATTCTCTTAATTATCCTTGCATTATATTTGTTTTCCTTTACACCTAGATGTTGGATTTGGTGAAGCCTCGTGTATCTGACAAGATCACCTTGCATGACCTCAAAGCCTGTAAACTTGCCTACATTTTTTATGATACCTTCTTCAACCTAGAGAAATACCTGGAGCATGAGCAGAGGGATCCATTCACAAATACAAGAGTAAGTATATTCACCAGAAGGTGGGTTGTATAGAATGTGTTATAGATTCATAATACTGTAGCTTGCACCATCTTGATGAAAAAGGTGGTAAGAAAATAAGTGGTTGCAATCTCAGAAACAGCAACACTAGTTGGGAATGTTACCTACTGCCAATACAAATTTAATAGTGATTAGTAACAGAGGGCACTAATATTTAATTAATATTGAAACATGATGTACAGTATAGCCTCTTTTAAGAGGCTATACTGTACATCACTGTAATTTTTTGTCACAAGAGAACTGGAGACGAAGTTGTCAGTTCGTGTTCATCATATGACTCCTAGAAAGCGAGAAATTACATTTTATTAATGGTTCAAAATGTTACCTAATTTGACTCTGAGACTATGACCTCGTTTAGACTAGGGAAAAGTTGTACTTCAATAACGACTTTTTTGAAGTCGAGTTCAGTCGAATTCAGGTCTAAACAGGTACAGTCTTTGTTCAATTATGACCGAAGTCAAGTTCAAAAGTCGTTGTTCAACAATGCTCCAGAGGTTCATTAAGTCGAATTCAATTCGACCTTGTCGTGGTTGAAGTGCGACTTTTCCTGGTCTAAACAGTCAGTCGTGCGTGTCGCTGACCTGTCAAAGTGAATTTCTGGTCCGTCGATTTGTCGGTAAGCAATGGCACTGTGATATCGATAAACAGCAGCTCTTCTTGTGTATTTTCGTACATGCACAGCATACTGTAGAGTAAGTGAGTGTACATCCATGTACGAAGTGTCTGATCGTATCTTTTTCGAGTTTTCCAGGAATAATTTTTGCTAATTTTGTTTAAATTGATCGACCTGAAATTGAAATGGTTCGCAAGGTTCCCAACAACTGGAACAACTTCAACAAGATGAAACCACAGAAACTTGGGGTAAAATGTAAAAAAGAACTTGATAAATACTTGTTTTGATGACCACATACAGAGTTGAATTCGTTCGGGCGCATAGTGTAAACACACAGTAAAAACCACAAACACAAATTAATTTATGCTAATCCTCTGTCTTAATCGAATTTGATGTCGAGTTTGAATTAGACTTTTCTCTAGTCTAAACGTGGTCTATGGTACTATTTTCATAATTTTACAATTTTCGTAATTTCATTGATATTTTCATTGAGATAAACATGTTTGGGCACTTATTAAAGTAGAGTCTAGTATTCAATACAGAATAAGGTATGCTATTTTTAAAATGTACTTTCAAGCACCTCTTTGCTGATTCATAATATGATACTGTATGCCAAAGTGGATGCCTTGTTTGCTAACATTACTAATTTGTGTTTAAGACCATTCATTTTCAAGTTTGCTGATATTAGTAGAATATAAAGATTGGTGCAACAAAAAGATACCAACTAATGTATGCACAGTAGCATATTAGTCACAAATCACCATTGCCTGCTACACTATTTGGACTATGTTATGACAACAAGACAATTGACCTATTAATATATTGTCATTGAGCAAATAGAAGCCTATTAAGGGGCATAGATTTTGCCTGTTGTACACGTTCGATGATCATCATCGCCTGCCAGGAACTCTGAAGAATTAGGAAATGTATTTTAGATAAGTAACAACCATATTATAACTTGCCTGGTGTACATACAACTTTCAATTGCAAAATGTGTCAAGAAGGGAATATACACAGTGTTAATTCTTGCTTACCCATACTCTTGCTTTGTATGATTTGTGTTAGGATCCTGAGTATGATGGACCAGAACCATCCGATTGGGAAAAATATGCTGCAGAAGAATATGAGATGTTGGTAGCTGAAGAAGGCAACCCAGATCAACAAGAAATGAGCTTTCAAGAAGCTGCAGAACAATTGGACGAAATGTAAGTTGAATTTAAAAGGGTACTTTATGATCCACAATCAACTGATATGTTAATAGTCTTCGGTTTTATCTTCTTGATTAGTAGGATCTTTTTGGGCAACAGGCATTGACAAAGAGTTTGTCATGGAAACTGATGAAATTTTTTGTTGGTAGTTCCGTTTTGGCTGTTATGTAGGGAATGGTGGCTCATGACTTCATGGGTATTTAGACCAATAATTAAACCTCAAAATAATCAATGGTACCACTAACTTTTCTCTGTGTTTGTACATATTTTGATGGTATTGTGAATACCCTTGGAGTAGACAATATCAAACAATTTTTGGGAAATTAATTCAAACTATAAACAGTGATAACATGGCAGGGATAACTTGCTGACCTTAGAACGATATTGGGAAGAGTTTAAAATCTGGCAATATCATGTATTGAGTTGATGTCATGACACATTCAATCAATTAGAAGAAAAAATAATGAAAATGCAATACTTGTGAGTAAAAAAGGAAACAATAGAAGCATTAATGATATTAATTTTATCAAGAGTATGAATGGACAAAAACACTAAAACGTAAACAAACTGTAATTATTTTTCTTTTTTGTTTTGATACAGAGATTATCCAGATGACTTTGAGCCAGACGATGATGAAATAATGGCAGTAGAAATGAGACAAAAAGCCTCAATATCAGAACTTCCTCAGAGAAACCAATGGGTTGGGAATGGCACACCTGGTGGTGGTAGTGTAAGGACTGACTTCTCACTTTGATGCTGGTACACAACCTGTCTTAACTTGTGTGTGCATCTGTTGTAACTATTGCATTGTATACCATAGTGTATACACATACACAACTGCTGTCATTTCAAGTGATATAGGAAATTATTTCTGAATGGCCATGGAGGAACTATAGATTTCCTTTAGTATTCAGCAAGGTCCCTCAGCGATGCCGAACTGCTCTTTCTGATTATTGCCTAAAAAGAACTACAATCAAAGAAATTAATGTTGGCACACTCTGGCATACTAATAGTAAATCGCCAACCCTCTCCCCAGTTCAATGTTGATAAAAGCACTTTTTGTATTGGGCTCTCCAGTCTCCCCAACATTGATTGAGGGGGAATGGGGGAGGGAAGGGGAAAGGAGAAGGTTTGTACTTCTCATCAAACATAGTTATACTAATTTCACTGAATTATCAGAGTGGCAATGAAGAGTTCCAACATATTTTCATGGTATGCCAACTATTAATTTTGTTGATTGTAAGTCAGGCCTGGGTCAGCTTGATCAGCAAATGAGGTGCAGATGTGATGATGATGCGAGTCTATTAGCCAATCAAATCCCCACTTCCGTGTTTACATTATAAAAAGCGCCAAATCAGCACACTGCTGAGTGCTGAAGAACCTTGCTGAATACTATTGTTTTCATTTCTGTTCCATACAAATGCTAATGATTTTAGCATTCAGATGTACAATTTTTATGAACAATCCTGATGAATCTCGTCAATAATGAATCTCGTCAATAATGAATCTCATCAATAAAGATGCACAATGTTGGTTGTGCAGCTGTACATTATTAAAAGTGCACCACTGCAGCCAACTTATTGCAGTAAGAAGGAGATAAGATTGGAGTCCTACGTGGCCAACCATAGACATCCTGAAAATGAATTGATTGAGATAGTACATCATCATCATAGTGGTTATTCTTTGGGAGAGTGCACACTCTGTATAGCTTTGTACACATGATAGTGGAATACTGGCAATATTACATGGGCATTAACAAGGACTGAAATAGAGTACCTCCATCATTTTTTCATGAGAACGGGCATCTTATTTTTAACTCTTGAGCATAATAGTACAAAGATGTACATTTGTGGTGCTTGAGGCAGGTGGGATGGGAGCATGACCTAGCTGTAATTACACTCAAATATTGAGACAGATAGGAATGGTATGGGTTCTATTTAAAGGAGATCCCAAGGTATGACTATAAGAGGTGTTGTTTCCGCCCCCATGTGGATGATTTTTCTCGGGAGAGGAAAAACGCCCAATACTTTTGTTTTGATATATTATTGGCTTTGACTCAAAAATCATAGGACCTATGGAAATATAAATGTGATTATTGGCTTCCTTGACTCATTTTCTGGACAAATAAAATGGACAAATATGGCTCCTCTCATCCCATCTGCCTTAATGTGTATAATTGGCAAGAAGTCGTATACATAAATTGCAAACCTGCACACATTAGGAATTGAAATTTGCAGGATACACTGTGGACCACAATGGGCTCATCCCAATGCCATATAGTTCAATAACCCTAATTAACCCTAACACCAGTAAAAACCACAAAATACCACGATGAAAAATTCATAACATGCATGCATCCCAGGGTCTGCGATGACGCAATCACCCGAAGTGTGATATGCTCACGGAATTGCTGGCCGGGCAGCAATAACCCGAGCAGCTACCGGTCCGCGATCGTTCGCTTGGCATGCGAGGGGTCCAAGGTTCAATCCAAAAGGTGCCAAGTCAAAATTCTTCTTCTTGAAAAATTCGGATCTTCTCTGACTTCCGATACCAAAAAGCATGGGTCAGTGTTAGGGTTAAAAAAGCTGTATTTTTTCAGATTAGAGTGTCCTCTACCCCTAACACCAGTAAAACCACAAAATACCACAATGAAAAATTCATAACATGCATGCATCCCAGGGTCTCATGATGACGCAATCACCCGGTGTGATATGCTCACGGAATTGCTGGCCGGGCAGCAATAACCCGAGCAGCTACCGGTCCGCGATCGTTCGCTTGGCATGCGAGGGGTCCAAGGTTCGAATCCCGGGGGTGCCAAGTCAAAAATTCTTCTTCTTGAAAAATTTGGATCTTCTCTGACTTCCGATACCAAAAAGCATGGGTCAGTGTTGGGGTTAAGCAATCATAGTACCAAATATGACCTCAAGTTGCAGAGTTTTTGTACCCAAATTTCAAAGTTCATTCAATGAATGTACTTTATGTATTAATGTTAAAGAAATGTGCCCTGATAGATGAGCATGTTGTGGATCCTAGTGATACATGGCGAAACAATCTGGAGGTACACTATTTCTCCCTTCATGATGGAAGATGAACTCTCCCAGCAGTCTAACCTCTTTTTGGTTATACTATCCTAACCATTGGATATTTTGGTAAGAATGGGCTATTCCATTTAAAATCCACACTACCCATGTGGAAGATTTTGGAATTGTCTTCCACAGGGGGAGTATGAATTTCAAATGGAATGAACACGTTAGAGAGGTCCATTTGAATTGCATATACCCTCAGGGAAAGATTCAACTGAGGGAGGGCGAGTGTCAAATGGAGCTGCTAATGCGTTCATTCCATTTGAAATTCATACCCCCCTGTGGAAGATATTTCCAAAATCTAACACAGGGGTAGTGTGGATTTTAAATGGAATTGCCCAATGTACTGGGGTGCATGTTGCATTGACATGGGAAATTTACTTGGGAGTGACTTGCAATGTTAATGAGATGTAAATAATTATTATGGATATCTTAATTGACCGAGATAACTCTGTTTTTGTTTGGTCAGTCAAAGTTTGTGTCTTTCTTATTATTGTTTGTATGTATGATGCACATATGTTTTATCAAAGGAGTTACTCTTAAATTAAGACATAAATAATCATGGTAATATATTCATGCATTTTAGAAAAACTAATTCATCATCAATTATTATCTTTGGATATTTTCATTTTGATATTGCAGACTTGCCAACTGTCCCTCATTTTGAGGGACTGTCCCTCATTTGGGGTTTACTAAAGTGAAAATGAGGGACAGTCCTGTTTTCTGAAATTTTAGGCGATGGCAAATTTTAAATGAAAGAACAGCAGAAAATGATGAAAATGTCACTTTAAAATTTGCTATAGCATTATCTTTAGTCTAGTGTGATAAATTCAGACCTGCAAAACCTTCTCTGAATTCTGAAAGTATTGCACACCTCAAGTCTTTGAATTTGTCGGTACCTGGTTTGTGTACATGTACAAGGTTTTGGTCTCAATGTCCCTCATTCTGACTTCGGTAGGTTGGCAGGTCTGATATTGTCTTTAAAATTGGATGCGTTGGTTGTTACAAGAAACTAAAATGTGATTGATTGAAGTTTTCCCCAGGGTCATTGAGTTTGCTGAATATTTAATTAACACTTTGACATCTAGCTAGATTGAATGAATTGGCTCATATATTATAAAAGACTAGGTAAAAAAAACTGCTTTGTATGCATAATAATTTCGGCTCAAATTAGTTTTGAGCAACCAACCAACCCAGTAATTTCACTTTAACTTGTTTTTTCTAATGGCCCATAATTTAACCTTGTTAGTGCACTTTTGACTCTTCAATAATTTTACTTTTTGCACTACAAAATGTTTGTAATCATAAAATTAAAGCAGGATATTCAGAATTGAACAAGGAAATCTTGTTGCACACATTAATATAAAATTCATGATGTAAAAATACCAATTGTGTGCAGACTACAATGACATCCAATGTCTAATTTTCATAACATTTCAATGGCGTTGCTGTTGCTGAAATCTGATGAATGATGTTGAATTTTTTCCATCTTATAGATGATGTTGTAATTTTTAAAGAATAGATTGTACTGAATCGTTCATTTTTGGTCATATTGGACAATGATAAGAATGAATAATTAGATTCAGATTCAGAATGCAGATACATTTATGCAATCAAGAAAAATGAGTTTGCTTTTGAGATGTATCAAGAAAGATGTTTTTAGGAGATGTATGAAGTTGATCAGTTTGACATTTTCAGTGTATTCAAAATTGTGCAATGAACATATAAAGTGAAAAATGTATGACATTACCTGCCAAGGGACTCCTGATTGCATGATATATCGTTATGAATTTGACTGAGTGACGAATTAAGAATTTTGAGCAAATTGAGTTTAATGATTGTTTCAGGTGATCTTTTATTGCCACCAAAAGCTATTCATAACCTCCACGTATATCACCATATGTGCATCCCAATCAAATCGCTCGTTAGATGATATACGCAATCCGGCGCGGAGGTTATTGATATCCATCAATGACCTCCGTGTGTGCTTACGCGGTGCAATGACTTCCGCGTGTGTGCATCTGTTGCGCCGGTACACTTCATGCGCACGCAACTACCATATTTGCACATAGCGTGTATAATCCAAAATATGATTTTCTGCTCGGAACATGCAAGTATTGCATTTTCACTTTTATAATAATTATATCTTTCAAATGAATTATAGGTTAATAACTGCGCATTAGTTATTTAGAGGGCATTGTGAAAAATCTAAACATTTTGCCTTTGGAACCGAGGGATATTCCGAGGTCCAAAGCAAAATGTTTAGATTTTTCACAATGCCCGATATATAACTGATGCAAAGTTATTAACCAATTCATAACCGCTACTTTTAACTCATCACTCAACCAAATCTCAAGATTATATTCTCCGAAATTTGTTGAAATAAACAATTTTTATCAAAACTTATATTTCGCCCTTCAAAAAGTCAAACAGGCTAAAACGGACATGCCAATTACAGCACTGCGCAATCACGCCATGTGCAAATATGGTAGTTGCGTGTGCGTGTAGAGTTCCGGCGCAACATATGCGCACTACACGGAAGTCATTGTATCGCGTAAGCATACGCGGAGGTCATTGATGGATATCAATAACCTCCGCGCCGGTGTGCGTATATCATCTAACGAGCAATTTAATTAGGACGCACATACGGCGTGATACGCGGAGGTTATGAATGCTCATTAATGTTCTCAATGTGTAGAAGGACCGATGGAATGTACCAATTATTTTGTGTATTCATCACTTTGCTGAGTTCATAATGATATGTAATGATTTGATTCACTTGCCCAATGTCAGAAATGTTGAAATTGAAATATAAATAAAAGTAAGAAGGCAAAAACAAATGTTCAACAAATGGGCATTATGAGCCACATATGCTAGAGATAACATGGTTTCATCATTGTATAGTTTACTTAATTGCCAATGATGTTAGCATGATAGATAGATAGCTCCATTCTGAAAATGACTGACATTGGTTTTAGTAGATCAGTTCATGTCAACATGTATGCTCTATATGAATCTTTATTGACAATCACCATACAAATAGGTATAGATAAATACAAAGTTTACAAACAACAGAGAGTCTACACTATTGCAAATAAACATCAACTTCTAAGTCTCTCAATTTTTTTCTTAAGTCCAACTCATTGCTCTTGATCGCATGATATCAAAAGACAAAAGTGACAAGTGTCAAACAGCCAAATTGTAAGAATAATTTAAAATTAGACTTCTACACTACTTGTTTATTTCACTTACCAGGAGCACTTTGAGGAACTTCCTTCTTATCAGCCGTTGTTGTTAGCTCTGCTGTTTCTTGGAAACCAACGTCAAACTAGACATCACCAAAGTTGAATAGTGTTGAAGTTTAAGTTTAATTTATTCTCATTCTATTACCACTACATATGAATCTGCAATTCTATAGCCAAATTGTAGTTTCTAGAGCCAAATTGTAGTTCAAAAACAATTGATTAATGTCAAGTATGTACAGCAATACTGTTAAATATCTTGTTATTATGTAAATTTCAATATTATTTATTAACATAATGTATATTATTGTATATAAACCCCTCGTTTCATGTGGGCTTTGAATCTTATTAAACTACTATGCATCTGAACCTTTAAAAGGCTACTTCCTACTTAATATGTATGCATGTTGCATTATGAAGAATAATAGTAATAATTATGTATTCAAAAACTAGAAACTCTTTGTACAGTGCCTTAATAGTTCATGTTACTTTGTAATAGCTCTATCTGTGAATAGTATATTTAATTTATTGCTGCAATATTATATCTAGAACATGGTACACATATTTTTTTTTGTTTATTGCCAGCTTATGAAACAAATTTAGAATAAAGTAGCATTTGAGCGATTACCGAATAGGGTGCAACACTACTAGTCTTATTACAAGACTGCCCTACCCTGAACCCTAACCCTAAACTCCGAAAATGAGGACTGGACTCAAGTCTAGCAAGTTGCACCCCATTCGGTAATTGTACGTAGTATTTTTTGTTTGTGTAATATATGAAGTTATATTAACAATGTTAATGTAATACTATTGTGTACTTAGGATTCATACTTCATCACTTTTTAAAATTAGATATTGTTAAAACTTACATTTTTGCCTTGTTAACAACTAAGCAAAAACAAAAATGTTTGTAAAACATTAAAAACTTGTTTTGGTTTTGGACAATCCAAAAGTTTTAATAACATTTAAATGTTAGGTTATATAAAGGTCATGAAAACATTTTTAAAACCTTTTATATGAAAAACACTTAATATCATTTAAATTATTTAAGTGTTATTGTAAAATAAATTTTTGCAAAGTTTTGTCAACAGAATGTTTTGCATAAGTTTTCAGAAATGTTTTCTGAATGTTATTAAAATGTTTTATGCACTTTATATAATCCAACATGTAAAAATTTTGTAAAACATTTTGTGTTTGCAAGGAAATCAGTATTCAGTATCAAAGTTACAATGTATGTAATGTTACTATGTAAACGGGATCACACGCTTGAGTAATGAACCATGATTGAAACAATCACCACATAAAGTACATGGCACTTTTAGGCATACCAAAATAGCGTGATCCGGTAACCAAGAGAATTACGTAACCACTTCGATGTTGAATTGGGAAAGGGTCATTAAACTTGATTAAATCAAAACCTGCTAACATCAAATTCTGCCAACAGCAAGATTCTCTCTCTCTCTCTCTCTCTGTCTGTCTCGCTCTCTGCTCTCATCTAAAAAATTTCTTCCTCCCCCTCTCTCTGTCCCTATCCCTCTTCTTTTTTTTTCTCTCTCTCTCTCTCTCTCTATCTTTCTCCCTCCCTCCCCCTTCTATTTGTTAAAAGTCCATTATCTGCTCCATCTATTTCCTGCTGTTTTTTTTTTCAAACACCTTAAATTCTTCAGATCTATATTTTATCATGCCCTAGCTCTGCCAAGTATCTTGGCATCATTTGTATGGACAACTCAACCTGAAATTGCTGATTACGTTTGATTATGGCATATCCTCTTTATGTCATAGCAAAATGTGTACAATGTTTATTTTTCCTTGTAAGTTATCATATTAACAGTATAAGAAGAATTTGATCAAAATTTCAGATTTTGCAAAACGTAAGTGACTTCAAGCAAAATCTGAAATACTAATGTCTGACAGCTTAATAGGTGAATTGCTGTGACATGCAAGCCTTAGTACAGCCTAATGGACATCTGTTTGTTTTTAGATACTTTGTAGCATTAATGCAATCAGCAGGGACTTCCATTTAATGTGATTTGAACACAGACACATCCCCTTTCATAAGGTTACATGCATGATACAATAGTATGTAGTAACTTACAAACATTGTATTCCAGTGCTGTTGGTCAGTTTTAAGTTACAAATTACACTGTGATTTGACTTTTTGGGTCTGTTTTAATGTATTCAACTTCTTCATAATTTTGGTTGCAAACCTGCCAGTATCTGAAATGTTTGTGCTTGTCAGTGTTGTTTCAAGACAATAATTTTTTATGGAGTAGTTGTGCTCCAGTGATATTAAGGTGTGATTGCCATAGCCTTCATTAAGGTGTGATTTCACATTTTAAAAACCTTAAGATATCAAAGTAAGCCATGTGTGTTCACATAGCATAATCTCTTTAATAGACAACCAAGGGCATTCCGCTATGAGAAGAAGACAAGCTGGACATTCACAATGGGTCTGTTTGGAGGCATCAAACTCAAAGATTATGGCCCAGCACAAACGTAATAATTACAATTTACTGGTAAACAAGATTTGTTACTTATAGAATATTGTATAATTTGACATGGTCGGCAAAAAAACACCCAGATCTATGGGCGGGCGAACCTTTCAAATAGGGGTGGTTAGGCATTTCGGAATGGGTTGCAATTGACCGTAAAATATCACCCAAATCTGTAAAACAAAAATGTTTTTTGTTTTTTCAGTCAAAATTGATCCACTTTTACAAAAAAAGATTTCACATGCAGATAGCATAAAAAAATGTGCCCCAAATCAAAATCTGGGTCAGTAAGGTCCATAGAACTTAGTCTTGTGTTACAGACTGAGAAACTGATAACTACCCACAAGCTACCAACATGTGTAGGAGTATAGCATGGTAAAAATTGAGCTGGTGCTTGGCTTCGCCTCACTGCTCAGGCTTCGAACTTGACTTGGGCCTCACCCTCATTTCACTCCTTTGGCACAGACCCCCTCAGAGCGTGCCTTCAGCATGGACTCCCCTTCAAGAGTGATTTGACAAAGACCAATAGAACTGTTTTGTTCCTTATTGGAAGTTTTGGGAAGTAAGTGTTTGTTTAAGGTTTTTTGGTTGAAACACATTTGCTTCTTTTGTCAGGGGCAAATGTTTATTAACCCCCTGAGCACTACCTACCGATCTAACATTGCCTCTGATTGGTCAATTACATGATATCTTCACTTTAATCACCAATCAGAACGGAGCTTTGCAAATAATTCACCCCAATTTTTTTGTGTGGTGAAATTATTCTAACAATGTTGCTGATTGGTCCAATTGATAATGAAAACCTCTTTTAGACCAATCGGCAGGTAGTTTTAATGGGGTTAAAGAGAATGCAGTATGTGAATTGCTCCATATCAAATACTTAATTAATTTGCAAGGTATGATTTCAATTTGTGTAACATAAGTACTTGTTAGGGAAGTACTTCTATATAGTTGCAATAATGTGTAATCATTATAGAAAGAAGTCATAGAAATATAGTAATTTTTTGCTTACAGAAATTTACCGAGTATTTGTGATTATTTGCATTGTCTTTGTGTGTACAATAGTGCTCAACCACAGTCCACCAGCATGTCTATTTATCTAAATGTATTTCTGGACACAACTTTCACAAAAATCAGAGCAACTTTAATTTTGACCATCAACTTGATGACCCTTGACATGTTGCAGCACAGAACTTCTGAACCATAGGTCCCATTTTGATCTTGGGCAAAGACATATAATTTGAAGTGAAATTGGATCATTTTGGGGTCATTTATTTCCAAATGCTCAAGGATGCCACAGTCACATGATTCTGAATCAGCAGGTCTCAAAGATTAGGAAAAAAATCAGCAAAAAAAACAAGCAAAACACAGGTGGACCAAACCAGATTATTATAATACACGCATCTATAAATAAAGACATGCAGGCCTATTGTGGTACGATGAAGTGGGACATTGCCTTTAATCCACAGGGTTTGATGTACATAGACCGCTCGATCACTTGTTCAAAAAAGTTCAAAAAAAAGATAACTAAGTCGAAGCCAACCAATTTGCATGTACTATATGAAAGATAATTGTACAAGGATTACTTAGCGACTTCAAAATTTGAAGAAAAAATTCGCCTTCGGCTTAAAAATCCGGAAAAACTTGAAAATTTATGAAAATTCAGCTCAAAATCCAATATATGTGATGGTTAATGCATAAAGGGAACCTGCAACAGGTTATAGCAACAACAAAAATGACAGTGTCCACCAAAAGAAGTGCTTTGCTGTCCGAAGCTAATATAGCAGAACCAATTCTGCAAAAGGTTGCTTGAAAACCCCAATTTATGATTTGTGAAGCTGTTCAAGACATTTCGAAAAGTGAATTGTGTGTGCAGAGCCTAGCCCTAGGAGCTCTTGAATCCAAAGCTGAACTTCAAGTAAAAGGCATGAAGGTAAGAGCGGAGTGGGCCTTGCACCTGTATTAAATGATATGAATTGGTGTCATTCTCTCATAAATATGTATGAGGTGAAATAAACCAAATACTACATGGTATTTTTAGGGAAATATGGTCACTATTTTCCCTTGGTACTCAATTACACTGTCTTCAGTAGATAGCAGTGTAAAAATACACTGCTGTCTTCATAAGATAGCAATGTATTCAACAATTATGCTGCTATCTTCAGTAGATAACAGTATATAAATAACGCTGCTGTCTTCAAAAGATAGCAGTGTATTCAAAAATTACACTGCTGTATTTAATATATAGCAGTATAACAATTACACTGAGCAGTCTTCAGTAGATAGCTGTATAATTACACTTACACTGCCTTCAGTAGATAGCAGTGTAAAAATCACACTGCTGTCTTCATAAGATAGCAATGTATTCAACAATTATGCTGCTGTCTTCAGTAGATAGCAGTATAACAATAACACTTGTATCTTCAAAAGATATGTGTATTCAATAATTGCACTTGCTATCTACTGTAGATAGCAGTATAACAATTACACTGAAGACAGCAGTGTAATTGTTATACTTCTATCTACTGAAGACAGCAATGTAATTATTGAATACACTGCTATATTTTGAAGACAGTTGTAATTATTGAATACACTGCTCTGCTATCTTTTGAAGGCAGCAGTGTAATTGTTACATGCACTCTATTTACTGAAGACAGCAGTGTAATAATTATACTGCTATCTGCTGTAGACAGCAGTGTAATTATTAAATATAATGTTATCTACTGCAGACAGCAGTGTAATTATTAAATACACTGCTATCTACTAAAGACAGCAGTGTAATTGTTACACTACTATCTACTAAAGACAACAGTGTAACTTACACTGCTATTCACTGAAGACTGCAGTGTAACTATTATACCGCTATCTTCTAAAGACAGCAGTGTAATTGTCGGACTGCTATCGACTGAAGACTAAAGCCATGATTTCTCCGTGATACGGAAAAACAGAAAAATTCACGGAATTCAGGGTTTGCTCACAGAAATTTGAAAATGCCACAAAATGGTGAAAAACTGTGAAATGTCTAACTTTTGTGTTGATTTGCAAAAGAAAACAAAGAAAAGTGATAATTTAGCTGCTGTAATCAACAATTAAACAATCCATTCTAGCATTTATTCTAGGCCTACGATGCAAGATTCTGGCCGATACAGCTATCGGAAGTACACACAAGACAATTGATGATGCTTAATTTTAATGAGGATGTTGAGGGGAGGCTCCAGTAAAAAGGTACATATAATTATATAAGACAAATTACACTTTTAAAAACATGCTTGTATTCACTTTTCAGTGCTTTATAATGTAAAACGGAAAATCACAGAATCGTCCAATTTGTAACACGGAATTTAAATTTTGTAACACGAAAAAATCATGGCTTTACTGAAGACATTCAAGAATTACACTGCTGTCTTTAATAGATTAACAGATAGCAGTATAACAATTACACTGCTACCTTCAAAATATAGTGTATTCAGCAATCACACTGTCATCAGTAGATAGCAGTATAACAATTACACTGTCTTTAGTAGGTAGCAGTGTAACAATTACACTGCTGTCTTCAGTAGATAGCAATGTAACAATTACACTGTCTTTAGTAGGTAGCAGTGTAACAATTACACTGCTGTCTTCAGTAGATAGCAATGTAACAATTACACTGTCTTTAGTAGGTAGCAGTGTAACAATTACACTGCTGTCTTCAGTAGATAGCAATGTAACAATTACACTGGTGTCATCAGTAGATAGCAGTATAATTACAGTGCTGTCTTCAGTAGATAGCAGTATAATTACATTTCTGTCTTCCGTAGATATAGCAGTGTAACAATTACACTGCTGTCTTCAGTAGACAGCTGTATAATTACACTGATGTCTTTAGTAGATAGCAGTGTAAAAATTACACGGCTGTCTTGATAGCAATGTATTCAATAATGACACTGCTGTCCTCAGTAGATAGCAGCATAACAATAACACTACTATCTTCAAAAGATATCAGTGTATTCAATAATTGCACTTGTTATCTTCTGTAGATAGCAGTTTAACAATTACATTGCTGTCTTCAGTAGATAGAAATATAACAATTACACTGCTATCTTGATAAGATAGCAATGCATTAAAAAAATCACACTGCTGTCTTCAAGTTGTGAGTGTATTCAACAATTACACTGCTGTCTTCAGTAGATAGCAGAACAACAATATTTCATAAATCACAAAAAGTATTACTCTTCGTTTGAAACAGGTTCTTCCCAATATCATTCTTAATGATCAAACAGGTTTTCTAAAAGTACGCTATTATGGTGAAAATATTAGGCTTGCTCTCGATACAATTGAGTATCTAACTGATAACAACTTGCCTGGGCTAATGTTTTTAATTCATTTCGAAAAAGCGTTAGATAAAGTAGAATGATCTTTCCTCTTTAAAACTCTTTAAATTTCTTAATTTCGGTCAAGATCTTTAAATGTTGCAACACTAATTTTGGTACCAATGTCTATTAAGCCCCTGTATTGATTTACATGGTCATTATTAAAATTGAAATATTCCAAGAACTGAATACTGCATGAAACTGTAATAAACTTTGAAATAAAGCCCTTGCATTTCTTTATCAACCTGAAACCTCATTTATTTCTACTATACTTTGTTTGGCTTTATATTTGACAGAAACAAATGGACTTTGGGTATTGATATAGAAAGGCGTGGATACAGTTGGGTTCAACACCTATGCTAGTTGCATAATGCATGTCTGACTTGCGCTTAATATGTGAATTTACACAAGTGTAAATATGAACTTTATTGACACACTCAGTAACAAAATTCAAATAATTTTAAGCCAATTATAAGCCAAAAGTAAGTATACATAAGTTGTTTTTAACATTTTACGTTTTTCATACATATGCGCTACATAAAAGGGTGTATGATTGGTTTTTAATTTGAGCTATCTTCAGTAGATAGTAAAAACACATGAATTCAACTTTATAGATAGCAATGTTTCTATCCTGTCTTCAGTAGAAATGTTTTAACAAAGCACAGGCAATACTTTTTTTGTTGAAACTCACTGGTTTTTTTTGGTTTTTTTTTGCCTGGAAAGACATTCAGATATTGAAAATTGCTTAAGCAAGTGTATTGAGTTCTGGTACACAAAGAATTGTGTTTGAAAGGTTATAAAGGGACCTTAAGGGGGTACTACACCCCTGGCCATTTTTGTGCCTATTTTTGCATTTTTCTCAAAAATTGTAGCGCATTGGTGACAAGCATTAAAGATATGTATATTGTAGGGGCAAGGACTACAACTACTGCACTGAAAATTCAGCAACTCAACGCAAGTAGTTATTGATTTATTGATCAAATATTGGTTTTCCCTCATTTGTGACTGTAACTCCACAGCTGTTAGCTGCTGTTGTCTGCGCTGAAATAAAAATTTCCAGTGCAGTAGTTGCAGTCCTTGCCCCTATAATATACATATCTTACTTGTCACCAATGTGCTATATTTGAGAAAAATGCAAAAATAGGCACAAAATTGGGCATGGGCGTAGTACCCCCTTAAAGTGACACAGCCTAAAAGGGGGTCTTGCATTGATATGTACTACTGTATATGCTGTAATTTTCGCGTACAGTATATTTTCGCGTGTTGTTATTTTTGTGCTTTCACACCCACTCACAAAATTTGCAAAAATAAAACCCTCGCGAAAATAACAGCAGAATTATACAGTACAAGATGGCCTCTTTTGGTGACAGGTCAGGATAAAAAAGATGTAGGTATCAGACAAAATACTTACTTTGATTATATATTTAATAAAAATAAGGTCTTAAATAACATTTTGGGTAAAAATATGGTGATTTTTTATGAACAATTACAAAAGATATGTTGTAGCAGTTTTATTTAAAAATATCTGGAGTAATTTCTTGTAGAACTCATCACCACAAACTATTATGCGATTCATTCTACATGCTTGGGGGGGGGGGTTTAATGAGTAAAACACATTTTAAGCAAGGTTGTGGCAAGAAGGTAAAAAATAAAGGTCTTAAATGACATTTTGGGTACAAATATGGTGATTTTTTATAAAAATTACAAAAGATATGTTGTAGCAGTTTTTTTTAATATCTGGAGTGATTTCTTGTAGAACTCATCACCACAAACCATTATGCGATTCATTCTACATGCTTTGGGGGGGGGTTTAATGAGTAAAACACATTTTAAGCAAGGTTGTGGCAAGAAGGTAAAAAATAAAGGTCTTAAATGACATTTTGGGTAAAAATATGGTGATTTTTTATAAAAAATTACAAAAGATATGTTGTAGCAGGTTTTTTTAAAAATATCTGGAGTGATTTCTTGTAGAACTCATCACCACAAACCATCATATGCAATTCATTCTACATGCTTTGGGGAGTTTTTAATGAGTAAAACACATTTTAAGCAAGGTTGTTAGCCGTGTTGATCTCAATACTTTTCACCACACAATTTGTATAAGATTTGTAAAAGTAAAATTTGTATAAGTTAACTTGCATTGTACATGCAAAACCTTTATTGTACATGATGTTGGAATTGTTTGCCAATGGGCTATTCCAGATGTATTTTGCACCCCCCTATGGAAGACATTTAAAAAAATACAATTCCAGCTGGAATTGTTATTGAGATGTGTCTAGAATTCCAGCAGTCATTTTTAACACAGATTCCGGCTGGAGGGTATGGAAGACATTGATATTAGGTGAAATTCTGGCTGCTAAAATTAACAAAAAAAACATAAGTGGGGATTGTGAAAGGCCATGATGTGCCTATGGAAGACATTCATATTTCTTAATATTCCGGCTGGAAAATGGTCAAAATACTCCAATTCCGCAGGATCTTCACTTATGGTCACCATCTCGATTAACCTATGAATGACATTTACAATTTACTTGAATTCTGGCTGGAAACTGAAAAAATGTTCTAATTCCAGCTGGAACCCTATGGAAGACATTTACATTTACTTGAATTCCGTCTGGCCATATTACCACAATTCCGGCAGGGTCTTCCATGGGGTTTTCCTGACATGTGAATTCCGGCTGTCAATTTAGCCCCAAATTCCGGAAGTGTCTTCCATAGGGGGGGCGGAATACATCTGGAATAGCCCAATTTGTCTGAATTTAGTCTTCCAAACATAAAATCATAAATACTCACAAAAAGTGCAAAATTAAAGCTAATGAACAAGTGAAGAGGTCAGATACACAATGTGATATATTCATATATTCAATCAAGTATTTTTGTATAAATATAAACACTCAATACTGTGTAAGTGGTAATTTTTGTGTACAGTTATTTTCGTAAATTTGAGTTAGAGAGACATTTTTGTGATTGTTATTTTCGCAATTCCTTATACTTGCAATACATTATACATATATTCGTGAGGTGTTAATTTTGTGGATGGCACTACAATCATGAAATCCGCAAAAATAAAACCCTTGCAAAAATTGCCACTTATACAGTATATACAAATTGATACAAAAATACCAAAACAGCACATAGTGCAAAGAAAAACATATTTGGTATCAAAATAAAGCTAATAACATATAGAATCCATTTCTAATATGATAAACACAGCACATAGTGCAAATGGAGTGGTAACACTTATCACATTAACAATTCCAAATCTTGAATACATACAATTTCCATTTCCTCTACAAAATGATCAAATTGGGTACATGAAATGCTCACTTTCATTCTACTGTAAACAATTTAATTTTGTGATAGATTTAACTTTACAGGCACCCACATGTGCATAATTAGACACACTTTAAATTTGTCTATCTTTATTTTGACAAAATACATATGTGACGTGACATGTCAAAAGGAGACACTTTTGGGCAGGTTATCAATTTTGAGATTTTTACATATCTTAAATAAAGAGATATTTTGCTCCACAATGCCGTTTTCCCCAATGAAATCGGACATTCCTAAGCGAAGATATTGGGTTCGTAAGTTAAGGTATTATAAAATTGGAAATTGAGATATAGGCCTTTAAAAATATTATTGACAATGTTGAGAGTAGGAATTACCTAGAAAAATGTCTCAAAAAAATACAATATGCCAGTTATATTCCGGTCTGAAACTATCAGACAATATTTTGAACATTAATAGCATCACAAATTCGCAACAAACCCAAATTGTGAAAAATCTCCCCCGGGCAGATTTTTGGCTATTTCTCCATTTACGATCCTGCCCAAAAGTGTCTCCTTTTGACATGACACGTCACTTATGTGAACAGAAAATTCTGGATGCGTGAAATTAAGTTCCTGCAAATAAGCAGTTATTAAAAATAATATGATGATAAAATTATATTGGTTCCAATCAAATAAAACTGAAAGTAAAATAGCATTTTATTATTGAATTTTAAATAAGTAATGCGTAAAAGAAGTATAATATTACTCGCACTTAGGTGTATTGATACAACTCAAGATATCCTAAATGCAGCAGTAGCTTAAGAAAACAATCACTAAATGGATAATACTGTCAGTGGATCTATAATATTTGATATCGTATTGCACATATTAATTTCCTTCCTATCTCCAATTTGATTTAATCATACGAGTTTAATTTTCCTGCAGTTTCCCAGGGAGCAGAAGTATAAATCCCCATTGCCATCAACCCTTTGTTGCAGCAATGAAATTATGTATACAGCCAAATCTATATTTTTAACAACTAGCTTTAAGAAAATAGGGTGCTTAAAATTTAATGTGGTAGGTAATTTTGAATTTTCTATTAAATAAAGACTTATCGATCGATATTTATAATTACATAAAATGCCCGGGGTAAAAAGTAATTACTGCAATTTTCAACATAATATTATGTGCTTGTTGGCAGTTGTTTCAGTTAAATTTAAGGAAATCAGTTTCTTGCATTTAAAATGATGTAGGAAAATGCCTCAAAAAGACTATGACTTGCCCTACAAATCAAATTTTTAAATATTTTTAATTTTTACAACATTCAGATTATGATTAGTTTATTTACATGTGTGAAGACCTAGCTGCTCCCACAAAATGAGTGTTAAGTCACAAGTTTGGAGTTACGAGATGTTTTATAACTGTTGAGTTGACGAATGACATTATTTACTTGTAGACACCTGTATTTGCAGTGGTATGTCCTTTGTAAATGGAAAAGAATTCAGTAGAAGCGTACAGCATGTTCCGCACTCCCAAGCCCTAACTATGGGGGTGAGGGGTGGACATCCCTCCAATCGCCAAAGGCCAACAAAAGTCCACTTTTTTTACCCAAAAAGACCCAAAGAGATTTTTTATGCCTTTTTGGTCAAAAACGGTCCATATTTTGAGAAGAAAAAAATCACCATTTTCAAAATCTGTCTCCAGTCCACTTTCATTTTCAAAATCAGCAGCCCCCAATAAATCCTGGCTACAGGCTTGCTCCACTTACAAAGGAGTTACCACTTACTATACAGAATTACAGATGCCTTCAACTTGAGAAAGAACAGCAACTCGACAATTGGAAGGTCTCGAAACCCTCAACTTCCAACTTTACACTCATTATGTGGGGACAGGTCACATACATATATATGATACATGAAGCTGATGGAAATCATGCTCTATCCTCTTAATTTCTTCAAAGGAATCCAAGTGACATATAATATAACATACTTTTCTCCATGATCATTATTTATTTCTCATGTTTATATGGAATCTTTACAACTTCTTGATCCTGGTCTTAACACATGCCTTGTTGTAGCAGTCAAGTTAGCTCAAAAGGCATTCGACTATGGTGCGAGAGGTTGCGGGTTTGAACCCTGACGGTGCCTAGCACGCTCTCATGGAAAAATTGAGTTAGCTTGAAATTCCCCTGGACAAGGAACTTGCTGCTAATTGTCTTGTTGTAACCCGTACGAAACTTGGTAGGCTGATCCTGGTTGCGAAGGTTATTTGTGGAATGTCTAGGGTATGCGCTCTTGTATGCAGCAACGTCCCTGAATTGTTAAATGGTTTATGGAATGATGTGGGGCCATAGTGGTCAGCGACAACCTGTAAAGTGTGCTGAGGCTTGTGGATCAACGTTTAGGCATTGTGCCTGTACATAGCGCACTATAAATCATTGCACTTTTTTTTCTTTTTCTTTTAGCTAAACATGTTTTGACTCGTTCATTTGATTGCTTTAACTATACAGAATGTCACACCAATTTGGACCTAAATGACATGCAATCATTATGAAACCCTGCCCAATTCATACTTTACTTCAATGCTTCCTGAGACAGCAAAGCTCTTTAGCCATTAATGAATTTTGATCAGTATATTTGAGAAATTCATTCATCAATTTCTCCAACATTAATTACACAAAATATTACCTCTCAAGGCGAGTCAAGAGCTGTGGCTGAGCACCGCTATGTTTGTGATCAAATATTGAGAAAAATAAAGCTACACTCACAGGGAAAGGTATAGGTTCAGTTAGTTCAGTACATGAGACCCCAAGGCTCATTGTAATGGGCTTTATTTTTCCTTTTACTCACTATTTTTCCTAGGACGGGGATATAACGAAAACTTCTTTTTCTGCATATTATTTGTCATAACTCAAGAACTGCAATAATTATGTGACCAGTGGCTTCCTTGACTCATTAAATATTATTTGTTTGTCCTTTCACTCTCTGTAGAAAACTTAAGTTGATCAGTTGGATTTTTTTCATAGTTAAGTCATGTAACATAACAGGCCTAATTAGCTTAATAATAAAGCCTAAATGTGACCATCCATCACAAATGGGCCGTAATGTAAGCAGAGCTAGTGTTGAGATGTGTTTTTTACTACCTTGCAAACAAGCAATATAGACACATAACATACAACTTCATCATCAATGTAGAACTTTGAGGAATATTTGCCTGTCTAATATCTCAAAAGTGAAAACGTTGACATTACAACCCCCTTACATTTATGTATGGTGGACAGCCACAAAGGTCTGATTTGGGATATTTCTTTGCTGTATAACTTCAATAACATTGTAAACAGTTCAGAAGTGCGAACAACTGTTTAAAATAAAAAACTTTTCAGGATGTCAAAAATTCCAAAAGAAAAAAACCTATTCTGGTATTTCCAAAATTAGGGTCGGTATTCTTCTGTACAGGTAAACTTGGTTTCCAGATTTTCAAGATTAGGATCGGTTGGGAAAGGACAATAATAAATATTTTTGTTTATGCTTTTAACTTTGACAAATACTTTGCAATGCTTCTAATGATTTGAGTTGAGACAAACACAAAGGGTTATGAGTGTGCATAGGTTGCTTTAATATTCATGACATAGTTGCTGCTGTTTTCTTCAGTGATCTGATACTTGGGTATTGCAGTGGATGGATTGTTAACAATTTATTCAGGCAGAATATTACACTCTTGGATTGTCTTGGGGATGAGTGGGAAGGGAAAACACTTGTTAAATGCGGAGGGAATGTGACAGGCATGCTTGAAGGCCGCTTCATGTGCACCCACCCCCCTGGGCGAAGGAATTGGAACTACATGTAGTTCTAGGAATGGGAAATTAATGAGTGAATACATTTTGGATTGATATTTTTATCTGTTTACATGTTTCTCCGATTTCAAAATTGAACAAAACAATATCTGCATTCTATTATGTTCGATGTCTTTGATAATTATATTTTATGTATCAGAAATATATTAACACAAACACTTACATGTATGTTATGCACGACCCACATCAAGGGATTTCCCTACCCTGCACACCCTGCTGCCATGGCATGAGATTAAATTATTCACAATGCAAATTTTGGATGAATTTCAAACTGTTTCTGATTTGAAATATTTATGAAGTACCGTATTCATTCCAATAAGCGCCCAGGGCACTTAACAAAGTCATTTTGGGTGGGTGCTTATTTTTTACCTGGTTTACCTAATTTTTCGTAAGGGGTGTTGATTAGAGACAAATTTACGTACCGTATGTTATAAAAGGGTCCTGTGACATTCTAGTAGCTTTTCTGATGTAGAAAATGTATTGCAAGTTTACACAGGACTTGTAGTCCTCCAGCTATTTCACTGTATCAATGTCTATCTGTCACTTCAACATTGATAGTACCCTTTAGCAAATTGGGGCACAGTCGCTTATTGGAACGAATACGGTAGTTGTACATAACCGCCATCATCCTACGTAATATTGCATCTTGCACTGGGAGTGTGATTTCATGCAACTCACAAGTTGCAGGTAGCATTGGAGAGTAATGGAGATCAACTAAATGTATGTATCAGTAGCGTAACTACAGGGGGGGGGGTGCAGGGGGCAAAGTGCCAAATTGGCCAATTCAGCATCGATTCTGCGCCCCTTCAAGTTTCAAGAATTGGGAGGGGCATTAGGTATCCTTAGCCCTGGGCGTCACAACCCCTAGCTATGCCACTGCCTGTATCTAAGATATTCTCGGGTGAGGGTAGGGGCGCCAATTTTGTTTCTTGCCCCATGCGCTACCAACCCTAGTTACACCACTACATTCAAAATAAGAGACCATTGTGCAACTTCGTTAAGAAATGAGAAACTCATTTAATTAAGAGACATATATTTTGACCTACAAATTTGGATTACCACTATAACATTCTACTTCAGGAAAAAATTAAAGATTTTATAGACACAGCACCATTTGTATTGTATGTACAAAAAAAGTTACCAGGGATAAAGTTTCACTGATAACGTATCTCTTTAGAATATGTACACAGAACTACATGTACACTTTTTAATGACTTGATTTACATAAACTACATTTACAAGATATATTCACATGATATGAGAAAATGTTTACACCCATATACAGTATCGCTACATCAAATAGTCAATATCAATACAACTTCCATGTATGTGCAGTGCAATGTTTTTGTGATTTTTTACCTATTCCGTTATCCTTAAAAATGAGATAACAAAATTAATTATCCAGATTTTACCAACCAACCATAACTTTTGAAATTTTGAAATGTTACTTCATACTTAGCAATTAAATGTTGTCCAGCAACTAAATTACCCCTGATGAATGATAATAGACCAGTGGGCTTTCAATATTCATGAACAGGCTAATCAACTATGCACGGCTCTTACATGCTTAATAAGACCCTCTTTTCCAGCTCTGCTTTTCAAAGACCCTATTTCTTATACAAAATGTATTTCTCTGTCACCTAAAGCCCCTATTTTCCTCTTTGGTTTGTTATTCAGAGACCCCTTACTTTTCATCTTGAGTAATAACAAAACTGGAATTTTGTTTATATTTGAAAATGGAGAATTTAGGGCATGGTCATTGTTAATGCCCTGAATTTTAAATGGATCCCTACCTCAAAATATATTTCTCTGTCACCTGAAGACCCATTCGATTTTGGTTTGTTATCCAGAGACCTTTTACTTTTCATCTTGAGGAGTAACAACAAAACTGGAATTTTGTTTGAAAATTGAAAATGGAGAATTTAGGGCATGGTCATTGTTCATGCCCTGAATTTTAAATGGATCCTTAACACATTCTGCCCTTGCTCAGTAAACATAGCAAACTAGGAATCCATACTTTTGAGTAGACAAAGCCAATGATAAATTCTTGTAACCACAGAACCTAGGGGTAATCAAATTTCTAGGGTGTATTTAAACATTTACTTCAAAATGTTGGTTTAATTATAACTATTGTACGACTAACTTGAAATACTACTTCCATTGCTACCAATATCAAACAAGCAATTCAGCATAAAGCAAAACATAACTCAAATGAATGCAACATTCTATTTTAAAACATAGTGTACATTATTACTTCTAAGCTAAATGCTACCCATGTTTCATTTGCTTTTAATCACTTTCTACTAACCCAAAAAATTGATAAGACGTTCATGTTAATCATCATGTAATGTAGCTTTGTTCCAAAGCTGACCCCTCCATTAATACAACGGAAAGAAGGTCAAAATAACATGCATGATTCTAAAAGTATTGAAATGTCATCAACATTTTAAAACTCCCTAATAAACAAAGTCTCATCCACATACTAATTATACCTGCATCCAGGTTTAACAAATCATGATTGTTTTTTCGGGTATATTTTGAGTTCACACTATCTTTATATTGGCATATAGCTCGATAGACCCGTGCTTTATCCATGGAGTGGGGTAAAACTGCCTTGGTGTGTACACATCCCAAGAACATTCATGTTGAAAAGTAGGGCGGTCAAGTTACCATTTACATGTAATGTGCTTTTTTGTTGTTGCTTTTTTTCCCCCAAAAAAACAAATTATTGAAGTTCCAAAGCAAGTCCACATAATGATTGATAACAAAGACTTTTAAAACAACTATAAATTATTATATTTGGAAGATTGGACACCATACTTTCACCGGACTGTCCGCAATTTAAAATTTCAGTAAATGAAGACATTCAACATGCATTGAATTTACCATAGCATATGACCATCTCCATTAGAAAATTTTCAAACTAAGTATGGATAGTTCGGTGTTTATTTTCCAAGTGGTGCTTCAGCTAGTTTTTAAATTATTCCTACAGGGACCAACCAGCCTTTGTTATCAATCATGGTTGACTTGTTTTGGACCTCCCAACAGTTTGGGGGGTTTTTTTGCCAAATTATTGAAAAGTAACATTTCCATTCAAACATGCTCAATACAAACATGGAGTATTGTACAATTGTAGCTTTACTTGTCTAATCTAAAATCTGTTTGGCATCATTTGTCAATTCAAGGGTTGAGAACCAGAAAGCAGTAACTCACAAAGGAATCCTTTGTGAGTTAAGGCTTTCTGGCTCTTAACTCTTGAATTAGGTATTATTATTATACATACAATGTACATCTTTATACAAGCTAACCCTGAGATTTTTGTTTTGATTCACTTATAAATGAAACCAATGAATTTGAAACCTTGTGTGTGCAATATCGAGGTTTACAATAATGTAGATAAATTTGAGAACCCATGTTGTACAAAAATGTATTACAACCTAACTATATTTGCTACCCTTCCCATCTGTACATGTAGGTCAAAGTTCTCTGGGTCCTCCAATCCACATAAGCACAGCTTGACCCTACTTCACAGCTGACACTAGAACATCAGTGGCATAGCGAAAGGGCGGAAAAATCTGTTGAATGGTCAGAAATGGCCTGCAAGTCTAAAACATCATGGTGGCCATCATCCCACAGAGGGGGAGGGGCAGCTGCCCCTTGCCCCACCCAGCTACATGTATGCCACTGCTAACAATGCAGTGGTGTGTTGGACCAGTATTTATTTTCAAGTCATGTATGCAATGCAATAAAGCAAACTTAGTTAGCATACTAAAATGGATTACATTTATGTGTCCATTAGAAATGTTGCAAATTATATATTCTGTACTTTTGATTTTGATTTCTACATCAATAAATTATTAATATTCATGCATTATTAATGCATTGTATCATTGTATGTACATGTGTACGTATGTAGGCCTATACATGTGCTACATGGTTTTAAGCTTAAATTGGAGTGATAATGCACAAGAATATTAACGTGGAAAAATGAAATCTGAATATTAGAGGCCTAAATGAAAGTGAGAAAATTGACAAATATAATTTTGCTTGATTGCATTTATCACAATTACTAGGCATCAAACTACAATGATTTGGTTTCATTATTTAAGTGATCAAATAATTTTGCATAGTACTGACAACAATTCAAGACTCAAAGCACATCTAATCTTACAACCATGTGAAATTTTAAAGCTTTATACTCAGGGCTGGGAAAAAAGGTAGAAAAAACCTACATATTATGCGACCTATATCTACAAAACTAAGAAAATGGCAAGATTTTATTATCATTCTGTAATTAATTTCTTGAATTATAAGCACCCATTAATGTCAGAAGCCAGCATTACATTTGTGTATTTCAATTAATTTACTTGCAACACATTATAGGGTCTATGCTTGCAACACCTGATGATAATTACAATACAGAATCCATGTCACTGTATTTGATTGGATTGAGCAGTCCATTCTCTCCAGTGGATAATCACTGAAGTGACACTCCTTTTCCCTGTCCTTTTCACTGATTATCCAATGTATTTCTTTTGCTCAAAGTTTGTTGCCCTGACCAATATCTAGCGTAAGTGTCCCTACAGATTTTTTATTTGACATAAAATATTTGATGTAACATGTCTGCTTTATTATTTTTAAATCTATTCCCATTCTATTTCCAGCATCGTTCAAGTTCTAACGAATATCTGATGATGTAAAATCGATAATATATTTCTACCAGGTATTATACATACATGTAATGTAACATATTATCGATTTTACAACATCAAACATTCGATTTATCTTAAACATTGCTGGAAATAGAATGGGACTAGATTAAGTAACATAGATATGTTACATCAAATATTATACGTCTAATACTCAAATCTGTATCAGCCCTAATTGGTGGCAAGCACATTATCAAAACAATAGGTAACTAGAAGAATTATGTGGTTCGCAATTAAGGTAGACTGGCCCTCACAACAAATAAAATGATCATTTTGATAACAATGGTTTATACAAGAGAATACACTCAAGTGGGATGCAAGTGTATACTGATTTGATAATGCTGACAAATTGTCAGTCTTTCAATTCAAGAAATTAAAGTTTAGCATGCTATAATAACTACATTTCTTCTGAACCAATATTTGATTCGCTGTACTATACTGTGATCATCAATGATGTCAAAATTGATTAATTGTCGCCAGGTCAACTGGTACTATAACTGGTTTATCTGTGTTCGGAACCACATCAAAATGATCACAACAGAAAGTCAGTGGGTTGCTAACAGGTGTGCAAATCAAGAACTTACGTATGGTGTATTCACTACAACAGCAAATATATACTTTGGTCCCAAAATATTAATTCTGCATGCTCTCTGTATGCATGATAAATGGTTCAAAACAGACCATTACCAAGACTGACAATCTAATGTACGCATAACTTACATTATTTTGTAGTGCTATTGAAATTCTAAACGGGAAATGCTCTTGGTAGTTTGATACCCAATGGTATTTTGTTTACTCTCAATTCATATCAGCTCACCTTTCTGTTAAAAAGTATCTCCATCTTGAAATGATGTACTGCAAAATATCTTTTTTGAATTTTTTTTATTTTTTTGATCTGACAAATTATTTAATACCAAGCTGATACTGAAACAATTTAGCACTAATTGTTAGCACTGATTACAACAATGTGAAAACAAAATAACATTTAAAATAAACATTAACATTTGACAAGATACAAAAAATCAATGTACCTTGTCTCAAAATTCTTGCTGGCTCTTTATGTGGGGAAAATGTTGAAGAGTGAACAGGACCCGAATCTTCTTGTTCTTTAGCAAGATTGCAGGAGCAAAAAGTCAAATGGAGTGGAGAAATATTGGCGGAACGTGGGATCGGGAGGGAGTCAATCGGGAGTGTTATCAATCAATTTAAGCATCTGGAAGTTGCATTGTAATTGAAGGGTTCAGGGGAAGAAATTTATTTAAGCTGTGGATCAGAAACTTCACTTTTTATGTTTGAAAATTTTGGTATTAACAACTCTTGAGTCATTTTGCCTTTGAAATATAATAACAATATGAACTTTAGATTAAGATTGGAACATTTTGTTTGTAGAACTATTTCTGAATACTTGGTTATTCTTTTACTAGTCAGTTGCTGTAACATCATGACCAATTCATTGGCAGAATGCAAGGCTATGTTACATAACCCGTATTTTTCTCCAATTTACAGGAGAGGCACTTTTGTGTTTTACTTTTCTCAATGGTAATACGAGTGGATATTCATACATTTTGTATTTAAGTAGTGGTAGATAAAATAATTGAAAGAGTCTAACCTCAACACTATTCTATATATTTCGCTCACCTGGAACATTTTCACTAGCTTGACTAGCGTCTTCAGCAGATGGTGATGCTGTAATGATATCTTGTCTACAATCGGGATATCCTTTACTGATGATGTCATATGAATGAGAGAATGACGTCAAATGATGTTATGATGTAGTGCCACCCCTCCCCCAGATAGGGTCTATTTCTATTCCTTTGTCACAATTTAGTTTTGGTTTCTGGGTCCTTGTATTGCTTCCAGAACTCGGGAATACTCTTTTGCTCCTGTTCTAGAACTTTCACATTTTCCCAGTCAATCTGGTGTCCTTTGGATCTTACCACATACTCCCTGCATTTGTGTTCACTAATCCTTTTCTCAAGCTTCCTATGACGTCATTCTGTCAACCATATGATGTCATCAGTGAGAGATAACGAATAACGATAAGCCTTTTTGAAATATGGCGGGCACAAATGGAGAGGGCGTACTTTGATTTGGGTAAACTTTTGTCAGCTGAGAAGCATACAATACGTACAAAAGATTACCCACACCAAAATACACCCTCTCCTTTTGTGCCCACCATAATTCAAACAGGCTAAATAGGAGCTCAAAGAAAAACATTTAATTTTGTTTGCCCTTAGGCTGAACAAAAATGTTTGTGTGTTTCCGTAACATAAGTCCTCTGGAGAAATACTACATTGTAGCCCGGTCAGCCAAATTATTATTATTTTTTAAATATTTTGAATTCTATTGACTTAACTTTTGAAAAAATTACTCCCTTGGTTGTAAAAACAGTGTTTTTGAAAAAATATTTTTATTTCCAATAGGACCAGATGTACATGTACATGTACGGTATGTACTATTTCCATGGATTATAATGTACATTAGGGTCAGTCCATGTCAAAACAGACTGAGTGTACACCCACCCTCTTGGATTATGCTCTCCTTTGGCTCAGGGGTACCTTTCATGGACCCCTAGGTGAGGTCACAAGAAAAAATTCAAATTCAATTTCGTTTCCGAATGGCGGGCCATCAAAGTTTGGCGACCTTGACCAAAATTGGGAATTTAAGGTGTCCAAATGACAAAGCGCTCTCTTTGAGAGGCATTTTCTTCTTAATTAAATCAGTTGTGACCCTCTTTTGAATGTGGTCACTCACTGGCTGTGTCTGAAATGCCTAATGCCAAAAAGATTGATTTCGAATTTCGTTGGGATTTCAGAGGGGTCAAAATCAGCACTTCATACTGTTCAATCAAATTATCTTTGATTTTGAAGGACCCATGATAATGCCACAGTGCACTTATAGGTCCTAATTATGTTCAGAATGGATTAACCATGTGCCAATGTCTATGAGCAATTCAAAATAAAGAGAAATTTCTAGACCCCCTACAGAATTTTAGGCCCCCCTAAAGTGGTTCAGCCACAAATGGCGCTTAAAATCGGCAAATTTTGACACCTAATAACTTTAGGTGTACACCAGATATGAATTTCTAGTCTTTTGCATCTGAAAGAATGTAGTCTTATGTTACTAGGAACATAAGATTTGTTTTGTATTTTTTTTGTTTTTTTACTTTCAAAAAGGTCGTTGAACTATGAACATTTTTCGTCATAGCGACCTCCTGAAAGGTCTGACACATAACAAACTATACATTTTTGGAATCCTCATGACCATACGAGTAATTTGATATATTACTTGACATAATTGGGAGCATTCTGAAAATTTGACCCCCATAACATGTGCATCGTTGCCAGGAAGTGCATTTTGACCCCTTAAAATCCATACAGAGGATTAGAAAGTAGTTTTTCTTATTACTTGACTCAAGAGCAACTTGAAATATCAGGATAAATAATACAAATGGCTATAAAGTGATCAAAAATATAAAAAATATCATACTAAAATTGGCATTTTGTACCGTATCCTGTATGCATGGTATGTTAGGCAAAATGACTATTTTTGAAAGCGCCAACTTAATACTAAAACACAAAAATACAAAACAAATCTTATGTTCCTAGTAACATTAAACTACATTCTTTCAGATGCAAAAGACTAGAAATTCATATCTGGTGTACACCTAAAGTTTTAAGGGGTCAAAATTTGCCGACTTTAAGTGCCATTTGTGGCTGAACCACTTTAGGGGTGGCCTAAAATTCTGTAGGGGTCTAGAAATTTCTCTTTCTTTTGAATTGCTCATAGACATTGGCATATGGTTAATCCATTCTGAACATAATTAGGACCTATAAGTGCACTGTGACATTATCATGGGTCCTTCAAAATCAAGATAATTTGATTGAACAGTACGAAGTGCTGATTTTGACCCCTCTGAAATCCCAACGAAATTCAAATCTATCTTTTTGGCATTAGGTATTTCAGACACAGCCAGTGAGTGACCACATTCAAAAAGAGGATCACAACTGATTAAATTAAGAAGAAAGTGCCCCTCAAAGAGAGCACTTTGTCATTTGGACCCTTAAATTCACAATTTTGGTCGAGGTCGCCAAACTTTGATTGCCCGCCATTCGCAAACGAAATGGAATTTGAATTTTTTCTTGTGACCTCACCTAGGGATCCATGAAAGGTACCCCTGAGCCAAAGGAGAGCAAAATCCAAGAGGGTGGGTGTACACTCAATCTGTTTCGACATGGACTGACCCATTAGTGTATCCATGAAAATATCAATCCCTTTTAAAAACAAAATGGGGTTAATATGAGTTTAACTCAGTTGCATCTCTGGAATTGGACGTCAGGTCAACTCCCCTATTTGAGAGGTCAAGGGATCACGTTTGAAGGAAAAATATTTTTGTCCCAGCACTCAAAAAATATTTTGACCGGCAGGGCTAAAAAGGGCCAGTTGGGTCACTGGAAACACACAATCATCTTTGTCCAGCCTTCTAATGATTATTTTAAAGCATTTTTCAATGTGGTCATGGCCAAGAAAAAAGATGTTGCAACTTCGTAAGTGCAGCCAAGGAACTTATCGGTAATAAGCCATTGGAGTGAAAAAACGTAAGTTTACCACTGACAGAGAAATTTAACCACAGGGAACACTGAATAAATTAGAGAATTTAGTTTCAGTTGTATAACAATATAGAGCGGTACAATACGTAATTTATAGCAGTATAACAAAAGACAAATCATACAATGTGCACAATACACAGTCTACATTTGGTTCCAAATTCGACACCCACAAGTTTATTAAATAGTGTGCCATTCCTACCGTGAAGTTATCAAGAAAAGGTTTCATTTTTCATTTTTCAGTATAAAGAGGAAACTTTTTAATTTAAAAATTGAAAATGTTACAGTAGCTGGGGCATTGCAATAGCCCCAAGGATTCAAGGAATCTATAAAATCCTGAAAATCCACGCCAAATACAGAATTTACAAACCGGGTACATATGTACACCAATCGCACATGACGACGTTGGGAGTATATTCTTGCTTCTGGGTGTTGATCTCTCTCAACCACAAGTGGGCAAGACATCCGGATCAAACTCTCTTACCAATAACCATGCATGGATGAGAGAGATCACAACTCCTAAGTGAAGTTGACTGACATGCTCTTTTCTCTTATATTATAATGATTTTGCAACATTTTATACTCCGAGTAAAACACAATTAAAAACATTGTCACTTTGAGAACACAGATAATTTAACATTGCAACTCTATGGTGGAAAAAATATTGTAATTTCTGATGAACCAAAACACCACAATCGATTTTCAGAATGCAAGACTGTTGTATAATTGCCACTTCTGGCCTTGCATTCCAACACACAAGGCTAATAATTTAATATTGTGGGACTGGGAATGCAAGGCTGTTGTAAACTTATTTGTCTTATAATAATAATTCCTATTATAATGATGGAAAAAACTTTAAAATCAAATACCGGGTACTACATCTTAAAATGTGTGTATTGACATTTTCATGTTAACCACCATTTGACTGATAAAGAAATTTTAAAAGTTGATAGTAAGTTGCAAACAATTTCTGCTCTCTATTCATGCCAATGATGACCCGGCTACGGGCCCGGCTGCCTACAACAAGGGTCAGTAAATGTAAACATGGTAAATGATTCCATTTACATCTAGTCTGGTACGTCTCACATCAAGGTAAGAGTATAAACGCCATGCTGGATTTTGCAGTACTAGCAGATTCAAATCAGTGTGTTTACGCAGCCAGCGTTAGGACAAATCACCCTTCTACCCTTGTGTAACGCCCCATAGGGTTAGGTTAGTGCGTGTAATTCATATCTGCGACTGCGAAATCCAACATGGTGTTACTCTCATCTTGAGACAAGACACACTAGAGTATGATATGCTTGGGTCATGCCAGTGGTTCCAGCACTGCACTACCGGTACATGTATACTAGGGCTGCTAAGAATACGCAATTGCGTTATTTGCGCCGCAATTTGCGTATTTTGGCTCCAATTATGCTTTTTGACATTTTTGAAAAAATCTTTTAAAAAAAAATTTTTTTTTTTTTTTTTTTTTTACGATTTTTAAATTTTTTTTTCATGGATTTGGAGAGTCCCTGGACCTAACATCAAGTGCTACCATCATAAAAATGAAAAATTAAAAAAAAAAAAATTGGAAAAAAGATACAAAAAAATTACAAGTTTGTATCCAAATGGGACCAATTTGTAACTTGTGTTCACTTCAAAATCTATCTAAGATATTTGTGTACTTGGGTACAAAACCAATGCATTTTTATATCTTCAATAGACTATGCAGTGAACACAAGTTACAAATCGGTCCCATTTGGATACAAACTTATAATTTTTTTGTATCTTTTTTCCAATTTTTTTTTAAATCCAACCACAAATGATTGCAGTACTTCACTCTAGGTCAAGGGACTCTCTAAATCTCCAAAATATTTTTAAAAAACTCAATTTTTTTATTTTTTTTATACTTTAATTTTCTTAATTTTTTTTTTTTTTTTTAATTTTTTTCAAATTTTTTAATGATGGTAGCACTTGATGTTAGGCCCAGGGACTCTCCAAATCCGCGAAAAAAAAAATTAAAAATTGCAAAAAAAAAATTTTTTTTTTTTTTTTTTTTAGATTTTATGCTTTTGGCGGAAATCGCGGATTTTTATGCGTTTTTGGAAAATCGGGGTGCGTTTTTGGCCTCCAAAATCGCGTATTCTTAGCAGGCCTAATGTATACTAAGGCTGGCATTTTCGGTCGGGTAAACGGGTACCTGCCCGAGATTACATTACCCGGGTAGGAAATACCTCCCGGTACTGAATTTAAAAAAAAAAAAAAAAAAATTTTTTTTTTTTTAAGTTTTTTAAGTTTTTATTTTTCGGTTTTGTAGTGTCCCTGGACCTAGACCTAAATGCTAGGATCATTCATGGTTGACCTAAAAAAAAAAAAAAAAAAAAAAAAATTCAAGATATTTTGTTATTTTAATATGAAAATTGATAATTTGTATTCATGTCATAGTCTATTAATGATTTCAAAATGCATTCAAATTCAATTTTTTTTTTTTTGCACCCGGGGAGGGTTACCCGCCCGAAAATTGCGGCGGGTACCCGGGTACAAAATTACCCGAAAATGCCAGGCCTAATGTATACCTAGCCCTAGAACTCCGGCCATAGTATCCGTTTTTACTTCCACTAGGGCCAGAGGCACTTACATTGAAAAATTTGTTGGAGATGCTTGAACGATCCAGTACAAAAAATCAATGCTTGATCGAACCAATACAAATGTGTGTCAGGTCACTAATTAACATGATAAAACCCACTTGAGAACACACAATCGCCAGTCATTTCTAAAGATGCATTTATACTCAATCGCTTTTGCAGAAATCTGAATCGCACGCATGATCAGTGTACTAAATCGCCGTTGCATTTGCCTGCCGAGCATGCGCATGAATTGCTGTTTTTCAAAAGCGACACGTAGGCCTATATTGACACCCTCTGTCGGTCAACGTTCTCTAGAATTGCACACATAACTTGTGCAGTTAACGACAAGGATTCAGTCTGATAATGAGCAACCCATGGGTATAAACACAGCTTTACACAATGACTAATTTACATACATTGTAGGCACAAAGAACCGTGTTCATGTACCGTTACTCAGCCAAACATGGCAGAGTAGGTCCCGGATGACGGTACATGTTCCTATCTCCTCAACGTTATACCTTTCCAACAAGGAAAGAGATACGAAAAGCGAACGTCTATATGTATACAGTATACCCTTTCGAATTTCTTGCAATTCACTCAAACTTTTTTACAGGCTAGTCATCTATAATAAGTTTCAGATCCATAAACCCTTACCACTTTTCTGTGATGGCCAATCAAAAATTGGGTGAGCAATCAAGCATCTTACAATGTACCGTATAAAATTACCGGTAGTGCTATCAAACTTTCTAAAAAAATTGGTTAATTGACAAGGACCTAGGCCCTATAAGAAAGTAGGTGCAGTACACTACCAGTAATCATTTAGAATTTAGTTACTCCAGATGATTTAGCACCATCATCATGATTCATCCTGGCACCCTTTCTCCAACAAAAATGGAGATTTTGGTATCGGTAGACAGCCCCTATTTTCTTTTCATTTACAATGTACCCTGTGAAATAATATACATTGTAGGCTGAAACTCAGAGATTGGATTTTGTGAGCCAAAATGAAACTCCAAATAGGGGTGATGGACATTCAACCAAGTGAAAAAAAACCTCATGAAATCCAGTACGTAATTAACTGTTATCAATATTACAAGCACACTTTTCATAGAGCTCTCAAACTTCTAACTTGAGAAATCTAGCTTCGAATTTTGCTCACTGATAGCTTCACATCAGATGCTTACATACACAAGTCCTTTGCTATTGAGGTAAACACAGCTGATCACGATGGGTGATCACATCAAAAATGTTGTAAAAATTGCACTTCAACACTTTTAGACTGTTCAAAATTGGCAACCATTGCTAGTCTAAAGATACTTGGACTCATCAAAATAACTATCATCCAACAGAATTTTTACATCTGCTGCAAAAAATAATGAAAATACTGATCTACCGAAAAAAATAGCAAAGGACTCTACATGTAGCTTCAAATACGTAACAACTATTTATGCAAATTCGAAGCTAGATTTCTACAATAACTTGAACCAAGTCTGCATCATCATGCAAACAAACACATCAACATGTCACCACATTAACAAAAGATTCCTCCAAACTATTTTCTACAATTGGTCTTGACTATTAAAATTAAAATTTTCATTCTGTTACATCTATATCAACATCACTATCTTCTTTACTTTCTTGTCTCATAACATGTGCAGGTATAGCTGTTCTTGGTTTTGTGTATGGATTTCTGCATCCCCTACAACGACATTTGGTGCACTCCATTTCCGACACGTAACATGGACACCTGGCTCCTAAGCAGGTAAACATCCCTGGTTTTGGTCCCCCAGTTCCACATCTGCAACCACCTCTTATCTGCAGCTTCCTACCAGATTTAAGCAGCTTTGCACGATGTCCTGATATAATAAGCTTTTTAACTTTGGGAGGTGTTGGTGAATCTGAGTTAATCCCTGAGTGTCCTGCCTCATTTGTTTCTAAAGTGCGTTTGTGCCGATGTCTTTTGTGTTTTTTGTCTTTCTTTTTCTTTTTATGCTCTTTGCCATCACGGTCACCTTTATGCTTTCGTTTAATTTTTATGCGTGGCATTTCTCCTGAGGAAGATAAAGAAACACTATATGACGCTGAACTTGTCATACCACCTTCGCTGTCTAACCCCGTTTCATTTGAGTTGCCACAATGGTTACTTGCAACTTGTGGTGAGGTTGTTGGTGAAGATGTAGATGGCGAAATAGCTTCTACACTTACTCTCCTATTTGGAGTTCCACCATTTGTTGTTGGGGGTGTAGTTGGCAGTGGCGGCACCTCGGCATTGTCATGATTGTGATTTGCATTGATAGTGCTTGTCGATGAACCAGCTTCAGTTCCTGCTGCTGCTGGTTCTTCTGACATTGATGGTACAGTTTTGTTAGCTTTGGTCAATAACTCCATGATGTTCACATGAACTGCCTGATCGTCTAAATTTTTCTTGCTCTGAGCATACGCATTGCCTTCTTGTATTGCCATACCTTCTTGTAAAATCGCCAGTGTATTGCTAGTTCCTCCATTTGCTCCTACCATATTGCGAGCAATGGGCGTATCCGCGATGTACTCGCATAGTTTCTTGTAGCAAGAAAGCAAAATTTGTAGCTGTTTATTCTCAGCAAATAGGCTGTAATCTTTGCACCAACTACATGAAGGTTTTAGAAGCATTTTACCGCCTATACAGCCCTTGCAAACGTGATGCTGACAAGTCGAGTTGGTTGGTCCCATTGGATCGGAGAGTAGGTTACCGCATACACAACACGAAAGAGATTGTCTCAAATACGGCAATAGGCGATACAAATCACCCCAGGAATCGGGGTTTTCATGATCGGCGTGTAATATGTAGCGACAGGTAGACACGTAAAGACTTGTAGCATTCATTTTTATAGTTTATTTACAAATTAATCCCTGATTTGAATGCAAAAATTCCTTTTATTTTGAGGTGAAAAAAGATCGCCAGCAGCGAAAGGTTTCCTCGTACATGCAGCCGTCGATCGATGTTTACCGGTGTAAATTGACGTCACACAACCTTTGACCCGCACCTCCCGATAATTTATGGAAACAAGAAATACCTTTTTAAAAAGGGTAATGGGTGTGCAAAATATAGTCAGGCCAGTTGACCTATAATATATCCGGGACCTAAATAGGCCTAACTACCTGAATATAGTTTCAGGGAGATATGGTGGCAAATTTAGAGGGGAGACCCACAGAATGTTTGACAATGTTTATTTGACAATTTGGGGTGCAGTTTCTTTTTGTGCAGGCCCTGGCCCCCGGCCCCATGATGAAGTGGTGGAGGGTCCTCAAATCTGGGTAGGCCCTATATAGGGGAAGGTGGGGCATAACGGAACACTTACATACATACATACATACATACATACATACAACGGCATTTATATAGCGCAATTTCAAATAAATGATCATTGCACTTTACAGAAAACTTACCCTACTACTAAAGACTACAAGAAAACAAAAAATATGCAAAAAGAAACAACATAATAATCAGCAATGGTTAAAAAGATGGGTTTTCAGGCTACGTTTGAAAGTAGTAACTGTGGGAGATGACCTAATTGATGAAGGAAGATTGTTCCAGAGTCTGGGTCCAAAGACACTGAACGATCCATCACCTATCAGTCTGTTGGTCTTAGGAATGATAAGGCGCGTAAGATCTTGATTTGAACGAAGGCCTTGAGTTGGAACACGGATGGTCAGACAATCAGAGAGGTAGGGTGGTGCCAGATCGTTCAATGTCTTGTAACTTAACTTTGAGGATGCTCTGTGTCGTCACCATAAGTAATATGACTGCAAAAATTATATGTTCAGTTGAAGTTTGTATTTACCTTTAATATACCATTAACCAATATAACTTGAATCTTACAATTTTTTATAAAAATAAAGAAATATTTTCAACAAAAAAAAACCGTTTTGCCCCACTATCGGGGCAAAACGGAACCCCCCTATGGGGCAAAACGGCACCCTGGGTGTAAACTTATATCAGTTGTTCCATCGGTAGGCCCTAGGCCTAGTTATATGTAGGCCTATATTCAGTTACAATATTAAGTGGGCCTGTGGAGTGAGTGGTTAACTTCTTATATCCTAGTAGACCTATAATATGTATGACCAATATTTGATCAGAAAGAAATATTCAGTAGGCCTACCATCTCTGTGGAGTAAGTGGTTAACTTTTAATCATTAATTCTATCTGTAGGTCTAGTTATATGTCTATGTTTCAGCGAAGTGTTTACCATGTTCGAGTAGGCCCCTAGATAACGCCTACATTTCCTTGAGTGAAGACAAGTTATGTCCAATTGGGGCAAAACGGAACCCATCTGTGGGACAAAACGCCCGGGGCAAAACGGAACCCTGTTCCGTTATGCCCCACACCTAGGGTTCCGTTTTGCCCCATACCCGATTTTTTAGAAATAGGTTGCATGCATAATACATCGTAGCATATAGGCTATGCACTTAATACAGCTCATGGCTAGTACCTTCGTGTTTACAATATACACAATTATTTGGGAATCTGATATTAATGAAGTAAAATTTCAGCGCATTAAACATCTACATATCTTACACCAGACGGGTAGTAATTTTTTGACTCGATCTTGCTCGAATGTCTGTGGATTGTTTCAGATAAAATTTTTGTTGTAAATCCTCGTAGCCATACTTGTGTTCCTCAATATAATTTGCATAGACGGTAGTATTGCGAAGGCCTATTTTTCCAGGTGGTTCCGTTTTGCCCCGGGGGTCCGTTATGCCCCACCTTCCCCTACACACCAGTCAAATTTGTCACTTTAATCAATTCGGAAACCATTACCAAGTAGGCCTATTCATCCTACGGGCAACACTGAGAGGTCAACAACTGGCACATTCAGAAAAAGAATAGTTTCACTATCTACTTTTACCCAACTATCGAAAATGTGCCCACAGATAATAGGCCTAATGTGCAAAATGCCCCCTGAGGCTGGCAAACGGTCACTCCGCGACGTGTTTGTTGTTTGTTTGTTGCTCTGCTTGCTCTGGAAGTTTGTTTGTCACACAAGTTTAAATAACGCTCTGTTGGGTCCTGTTGCTACCAGGCTTAAACAACCGTAAGTCAAGCGTTAAGCCATGATATTTTTTTTTTTTAAAGTGTGCAAAGTGTGCAAAGAAAAGATAATAATTATTGTTTGTTGTTGTGTTTATAGTTCATCATTGTTTTGGTATCTAAGTTGTTGCGTGTTTTCTGATATTGATACATGTAATATAGGCAATAGCATACCTTTTATGGGTCATATAGACCTATAGGCCTATAGGCCCTATCACTAGTCGTAAAATTGTTATACTACCGCGTTTTTATAACGTGATTATTATACTCACCAAACACCAAACTTCCCCGAGCGAGTCATACTACGAAAAAATAGACTCTCTTAGGCCACTCAGGCCGTAGCCAGGATTTTTTTGGGGGGTGCTGATTTGAAAAAGTGGAATTTTTTCCAAGGGGGGGGGGGCAATTTTGTGAAAAGTTGACTTTCTTCCCCAAATTTGGACCTTTTTTGACCAAAAAATCTTTAAAAATCTGATTTTTTGGCTCACTACGCTCGCAAAATCTTGAATTTAGGGTCTTGGAGGGGGTGGCATCTCACCCCCGCACCCCTTCTCTAGGCCTATTATACATGATAAGAAAATGTTTGTATCGCAACTTGAAAAACCAAATGCCTATAAATTATATGGTTCTTTTTATAAACTGAAAAACATACAAACATCAAATATTTGCAAATTTTGTTAATAAATCATATATAGGCAATAAACACTATGGCTTTCGAAAGATAAAATATTTGCAGTTACAGTTTGTACGGTGCCCCGCATGCCGTTGATTTCAGGGTCCGATAGTTCCTCAAAAATAGTAAAATACAAGGCAATAATAAGCCTATCATATCACAATTAATTGAGTTTTTGATGCACTGAAACAATCAAATAGTATTAAATAGTGCGTGCACTTATGACGATTTTTTTCTTATAACATCACTTCTTTTGTCAATTGAACAAAATCACCGTTATTTTCTCCACATGATATAACACAAGATGCATATTTGAATATTCATGTGGCATGGTAATGTTGATGTAGGCTACTAACAATTACCGGTAACAAATATGAAGTTTTGTCACTCAATTTACATTAAGAGTTATTATTATTTTCAAATTTGGGGAAAAGTGGCACAAAAAAGGTCAAAAATGTAGGCCTATGCCAGTGATCATCCAGCTCACAACATCTTGCACACAAATCTTCAGGCCTGAAAATCTTTAAAAAGAGAACTTTTTAATAATGAAGAAAAGAGAGGAGAAACATAAAAGGAGAAAAAAGGAAGGTGAGAAATGTTGGAAGGGAGCGAGATGGTGAGAAATAATAATCATGATAATGCCATGCACCGTGCTGATTTTATAAAAAGGCTAGGGACCGTTCGCAAACACTTGTTAGGTTAGGGGGGGGGGGGCTGATGCAAAGAATTTCATCCCGAAAATTTTTGCCCCCCTTTACAGACCTCAAAAATATCAGGAGCCCCCTTTTTGACATGAAAATTATGGGTCAACCGGAAAAGCATATAAACTCAATTTTCCCAGGAAAATTTGTGGTCATTTTTTTCAGCCCCCCCCCCCCTTAGGAGGGTCAGAAATTTTCAGGGCCCCCCCTTTTTGCATCAGCCCCTCCCCCCTAACAAGTGTTTGTGAACGGTCCCCTATAAAAACTTTTTATCTTTATGTTTTAGTGGTGTGCGCCCTTTCGCCGTGCTGATACGCGCTGTAAATAGCAACAATAATTGATTGACCTGGCCTTTCACCTTTACGTGTACGATTTAGACCATGGCTAATTTGATGAGAAATTGTAGGCTTTTACGGCCCACTTTAAGCCTATTTAGATATGATAGGGGTTGCTCGTCGTTGGGACCTACCTCTTTGATGCAACGTGTGCAACATAAAATCGACACGAAGCGTCAACGAGCTTTAGAAGGCGGTGGCAAACATCGAATTGAAGCTCAACACAAACGTGTAAGTCCTACGAATTCGGCAGGCTTTATAATTAGGCCATGTATTATCATGGACCCCATTGGAATTAAGTCTACACAGGAAGCTAGACTTTATGGGTCATCCTGGCAATTCGGCATTTTGGTGTCTTTTTGGTGTGCAGCTTTTCAATGTGTTAAATTTTTGTATGTTTCATTGTACTATTTTATGTCGCTTTTGCCAAATAAATATGAATGAATGAATGAATGACGTACTAAATATTTAGTACGTCCATGGTATTATAAATGAAAGTTTTAGATTTGCGTCCACCGCCCGCATGATTCGAAACCTACCGCATGAAATTGTCGTTGTTTTAAAAAACATGGCTCTGAAAGTGTTCAAAACAAAAAAGGTTCTGGACCGCAAGCTCGAGCTGCTGTATGATCTGTTTTTACGTTACGCAATATTAATCGGCACCGTCCAGGCCTAGAAGTACAAATGAGTACTACTACAGTAAAGTTAATATTACTTCCGTGGTCCGAGCTGTGCGCCAAGCTAGGGATGTTCATAAAATTTTTGAAGTTCAATATTTTAGCTGAAAGTTCTTTCATTTGAAAGAGAATCAAATTACCTAAACAATAAAGGGGCAAGCATGTTTCTAGTGGATATACGTACTTTCATGACTTTTGAAGTTGCAGACAAAAATTGTGTCACCAAATTGTCCAAAATTTTGTGTGTGAAATTGTGACAGCAGGCACATGTACACTAGTCCGAATAATCAGACCCAGAACAAAATATTAATTTCTGACATGATCGTGTTCTGGGTCTGAACTGTTTCCATTCGAAATCTTGATGGCAAATTGAACAAAAGAAGCACATGGTCCTACTTCACAGTTTTTTAATCCCCTATTCATGTTGCATGAATCACTCTATTGTGGACCATCCTTTTGATACTTGAGTATTTGGATTGTAAGCGGAACAGTTTTGACAGGCCTTTTGTCTACCTCTTTGATTGTAAACAAACGAGGAGGTCGAAATTGTCCTCCTCGCCGAATACGAAAGTCAGCGTAAGGCCCCTAACAGTCAATTTTGAGTTTCCCGTCACATAATTTCTGAAAACAAGTGAGGTAACTTTTTCATTATTCATTATTCATTATTTTTCTGCCTTTCATTATATGACCAACACGCATGTAAAATGTGTTGTTATTTGTCGCTCACTCACTTGAAGATAGATGTTTTAATAGCCCAAATGAGATTCAAAAGTATATTAAAAAGAGTCTGCAAGGTTGACAGCCAAATGCACATTTTGATTTTGATTTTTCCACAAAAAATAAAGAGATGTTCATAATTTTTTTTGCAAATATAACCAGTTTTTATCAGTATTTTTTGGAAAATCACAATAATGAATTCAAGTGAGGGTCAGAAAATGAAGTGAGGGCGGGTGACGGGAAACTCAAAATCGACTTTCCTTGGCCTAATAGTGCGGCACTAAATGTACACTACTGCATGTGACCCCAGATGACCTCCTATTCTTTACTGTAAGAAAGCTGTTTTGGATGGTCTTGATTTATACACACAAACTGCTTTTGCGCTTTAATAACGAGTGTCGACTTGGTGGAACATAGATTGCACTATGTGATAGTTTATGAATCCAGTATTATGCCAGTACCAACGTAAGTCAACATCACTTAGGTTTTAGTTGTCAAAATTAATTTTTAGTGATTTTTTCCATTGAGCCCCACAGTAAAGCCATTTTTGGACCGTATGCACATTCCACTTCCCTATGGACGAATAGCGCCACCTATAGTGTGTGATGTGAGCCTGCCTAGCCAAGCATAGACGAGTGTACACACAGAAGAATAAACAATCACGCTGATTGGCTGATATGATCAACGCACTTGACAACAAGCCGGTTGACCCATTAGTTGTCTGTGTGGCGCATAGTAGGCGACCTTGTCACTTTTACGTGATCGCAATTTACCAGCGCGTACCAGGACCACGGAAGTAATAAAAATTAACTTTGCTAGATCGTATACTACGGTAGTACTAACTTCGATCTGTTACCTCCGTTCAAAGCACTTTAACATTGTTGACAAAGCCTAACTGAAAGTAAAAGTGGTAATGAAAAATGAAAAATGGCTGTATGTGTGATTTGAAAATACCCCCCCCCCTTTGCAAATGCCATTTTTGGGATCCCAATTTGCAAACATTGAATGGTCTATATATTTCGAGCACATCTAGCAGGAAAATTAGCATTGCTTCGGAGTGCTGACAGGCACAATTTCATGATTTAGAGGGATTTTACATGCATGCACAGACGGCTGCATGTAACATTGGTTTCGAAATTGGAAGTGGGGGTAGGTTTCGAAGCATGCTGGCATTTGACGCAAATCAGAAACTCTCATTCCCATGGCCTTGTAAATATAAAAAAAAAATTTTTAATTTTCAATGGAGATAGCTATATATTTCATGTAGTTGAAGTTTTGTGACCTTTGACTTTCTTTTGTCACAATCGACAAGTCTTTCAATTTGCGCAAGTCCCGGCGCAAGTGTCCATGACTAGATAGATGCTTCAGTAGGCTTGCTTGCAAAGTCTACTTTAAATTCGAGGCTAGAGTCCATTGCAATCGAAATCTGGTAGAATTTGATGAAGCATACATTTGTACACCGTGTAAAGCAATCCAAGTTCGGGAGTATGTTTACACAGCTGATCAAGAAGAAGATAATCAATCTTTTTTTGGTGTGTCACATATGACAAAATAGGAATTTTGTTTAAAAAATCACTACGGTACAGTCTTTCCAATTCCATTTAGGAGTGTCAAAATCCAATTGTTGACGGGGGCATTCAAACTTGTAGTGTCTCGCCATGTCTATAGCATTGACAGCTTCCTTGACAATAAGAGCACATTCCTATTACTAGACCACATGGTTGCAATGAGATAATTTGAATGACCACCACCTGAGATCTTTTTATTCTTCTATAATGTAAAAAGAGAAACATATAGCGGCATAATATGCTATCTATATACAGCGGGTCTGAATTGGGCTAAATGACACAGTGAGCCATTGACATAAGCTCAAGATACTGTATCTTAAATTACACATAACAGATTTTGCAATCTGACATTCTCTAATTGTATTTGCTAGAGGGCCATTTGTCAAAAGCCATGGTGAAAAAGAGAGCCTGTATTGCATAATCAGTAATCAATAATATTTTTAAATTGTGAAAAAAGAGAATGAGATGTCACTAGGTGAATGATTAGTACTATTGGTCCATTTATCGCCAGTGTAAAATAATAACAGATGTACGTGTTCTTTGCAGGGCAAGCTGACAGCGAGAGAACGTGTTAACATCCTAGTTGATCCTGGATCTTTTATTGAGTATGATATGTTTGCCGAGCACAGATGCACAGATTTTGGCATGGATGCTGATGACAAAAAGGTACCGTATATAACATGGGTTTTGTATTTAGAGGTGAATGTCTAGGTTAGGACTTCTCAACTAGTTTATTTGAAGTGCTAACTGGAAAATTTTAGTGCCAACATGTTATGGGAGGATTTTGCGGGGAGCCCGTGCACAACTGAACGCATACAGGTGGGGTCCAGGGTCCGCCTTATGGCCCCTGAAGGTGTCCAATGTGAAAGCCCCAGCCACGGGGGTGCAGGGGCAGCGCCCACAGAAGCTCTGAGATTTTAGGGCTTTTAAAGGCTCAGATTTGGTATTTTCGCCCGTTTTGTTCTAAATTCATGTGAAAAATAAATTTACCGTGCGCCACTTCGCGCACCACTGTGACTAACGCCAAGCGCCACACGTGGCGCACGCGCCACCAGTTGAGAAGGCCTGGTCTAGTTCATAGTGGTTGCCATGCAAAAATGTGAGTGCTGTAGATTTAGATTGAGTATACTTGTAACTTAAGACTTGAGTATCTTTGGGCTTCATATGACAACCACCCACACTCTGCACGACAACCACTCTGCACACCACATCCACCTCGTAACTAAACCTCATAAATGTGAAAAAGCATGTGGTTATATGTTTGTATGTGGGTACACACATATTTTTTAAATAGTTTTCATGTCCTAATTTTTTGGCAAAACAAAAGAAACCTATTATGTGCATCAGCTTGTTCCTATCCCTGACCATATCAGTTATGCCAAACACATTCATGGTAGACTTTTCTTCTTTTATAATAGTTTCCAGGAGATGGTGTGGTTACAGGACATGGACTAATCAATGGCAGGATTGTGTATATATTCAGTCAGGTAAGAGTTCATCTTGTCTGAGAATCGTCAAAACATAAACGTCACAATTCTCAGCAAAAATGTTTTCTGAAAATGACCCATTGTTGAAAAAAGCATTTTTGATAATAGTCCAAAACTGAATTTTCCACCCATATCTTTTGATTCACCTTAAAACTAGTTAAATTTAGTTGCAAATTCCTTGCAAAATTGGTATTTGGAAGCCAATTTTGTTTCTTGGATGAATAAATATATAAGACCCTGGGGACAGTTTTGCCAAAGTTGGACATTTGGTTTTTTTTTATCCTCATGACTGCTAAATATGTATTCCAAGCTTGCTGAGGTCCTTCATTTTATATATTTGTTTGTTGATAAAATTACTAAGGTATATGTAGTGGACTGGTTCAAATTACAAAGTTGCATCAAGGTTTGCATATAAACAAACACCTGTATACTTTAACTACTTGTAGGATTTCACTGTGCATGGAGGAAGCCTGTCCAGTGCTCATGCCAGGAAGGTGTGTAAAATAATGGATCAAGCCATGGATGTAGGTGCACCTGTTATTGGTCTCAATGATTCAGGTGGAGCCAGGATTCAGGAAGGAGTTGAGTCTCTGGCAGGATATGCAGATATTTTCCAGGTACCGGTATATTGACTTGATATATAACCTATTACTTAAAACTATTGATTGTTCAAAAAAATGATTTGAAGGAAAAAGACAAGGGGATATTACAAAACAAGGAGTCTATGCAAGCCTGTAAATAAACATGTCTGGACCAGGAGCCACATATTTGGAAAAAACGGCTCCTGGTCCTGTGATTATCTAGTGAACCAGGAGCCATTTTTTAAAGAGCTAGGAGTCATTTTTCAGACAGTATCAAAATACTTACTTTGAAAAATCAAGCATACGAGCGTATGCAATTGTGTTTTATAGCATAATGCATGTCATGTTACCAATTCAGATAATATGAAACATGTAACATCATATAACATGTTACTACAATGTACATTGTATGATGTGAAAATTCAAGGTTAGTGAAATTGTGTACTGAAAGTCAGTTCAAGCTTTTGGAATAGTAATTGAACATGTTTATTTATTTTGGTCTGTCATTGTTTCCTGTTTAATTATACATGCTAAATACAAAAACTGGTGTTTAACTACCATGCCCTATTCTTTTATAAATGTAAAGCCTGGTTCACAGGATTTTGGTATGAACCAGGAGCCAAAATGTTATGAACATTGAGTAAATGGCTCCTGGGTGCCTGCTTTTTTCCCGGGCATGAGTCTATCCAGAATACAGTAATAAACATCTCAAAAGAAGTTACTAACACCCCTTAAATAATAGCCATTATTCAAAAACGGGCTAATGTATTACAAATCTGTAAAATGCATTGGAAGCAGAATTTATTTCTGCTCATTTTGACACCTCATTTGATACGATAGCCCAGAAAACAATAAAACACCGGTCAATTTAATGTAGTGAGGTCCAGATTTGAAAGTTGCACTTAAAACAATACAAAAACACTCAGATATCATTACACAGATTTCCTTCCATAATACGAATCAATAGAATTTACTGCAACTTTCAAATCTTGGGTTACATTGATTTAAATATACGTTGTGATGTCAATATTTGGGCAATTGCTACAAATGAGGTGTCAAAATGCACAGAAATAAATTCTGCTTCCAACGCATTTAATAGATTAATAATACAATTGCCCCGGTTTTGAATAATGGCCATTATTTAAGGGAGGTTAGTTACTTTTTTTTTAGATGTTTATAAGCTATCAGCCAAAAAATTCTGAAACTGAATGAGAACAAATAAAGCTAATTGATAAGCTTGTTTATTACAGAGGAATGTGATGGCATCTGGTGTCATCCCTCAAATCTCACTCATCATGGGACCCTGTGCAGGAGGTGCAGTCTATTCACCAGCTCTCACAGATTTCACATTCATGGTCAAAGTAAGTACTCTTATATGGAATGATGCAGTCACAAGGAACAAAGAAAAATTATTCTGAATTTTAATGCATCAATACCTACCGTCCCTTCATCATCTTAAGGAATTTGATAGCAACGTTTGCACAGTATTTGTGTGGGACCTGAGAGAACATCAGACACACCAAATGACATTCTGAATATGAGGAATGTCCTTCTGATATCACATAATTTTGATAACCAAACCATTTGATAGACGACAGGCAGGTCCAATATGTTGAGTAGTGGATGCCGGCTCAGCCGGCATATTGGACCTGCCTGTCGTCTATCATAGGTAGAGGATAGTAAAAAAAAATTCCTATCATTTATTCTCATTCTTAGTCAGTTAAATATTATTTTAATAACTGTAAACTATTTCTGTAAAGCAAAAACTAAGTTTCCGTCATAAAAACTCCCCTTATTATAAAATGAACGAAACTTGTTTACAACTTCACATATTCTGTAGCGCGTACTGCTAGCGCGTGCGCATATTTCGCACTAGTCTACACATACAACGCGCTACATATGCGCAACTCTACAAGCATATTATGCGTTATCGACACTCATGGTGACGTGGGGTCGTCTACGGCCTGATAGACGGCACCCGAATTTATGCGATTGTCCAATCAGATTATGTGTCTACAAACTAGACCACTCCCACTGACTAAGAATGGTTTTTATATATGCTTTTATTACAGGATACATCTTATTTATTTATCACTGGTCCAGATGTTGTCAAAGTAAGTTAACAATAATTGTAGAGTTTGTTAATTAGTCTTAAAGCAACATCTTTGCAGCATTTGTATGTAATGTAAAACCAGGGTGTTTCACTAACATTTGTCGTAAGTCTCAAAATCAATCTCAACCTCATGGGCACTACTGGCTTTCTTACAGCGCCACTGATTGGTTAATTACTTGATATACTCATACGAGTAACCAATCAAAATAGAGCTTTAGATCTCTCTGTAATTTTAAGCTTAACCCCCCTCAGCTGTACTGGCCTTTCTTACTGTATCTCTGATTGGCTCAATACATGATATAGGCCTCTTTAAACCAATCAAAGTAGTTCTTAGAGGCCGATAATTTGGCCGGTAGTGCTCATAGGGTTAGGTTACGATATAAGGTGATCTCAAAGCTTAAGTTTTGACAAATTACAGCACCTATCTTGTCAAACATTGTTGAGAGGAGGTTCATGCACAAAAAGTTTAGAATCAGGCAGGAAAACTAATAATGATGATGATATTGAGCAGGTGCTAATATGGAAGGAAAAGTGTCCCGTTGAATTTTGCTCTGTATTGTTGGTGATAGTGTAAGCCTCAGAACTATGCTACCAGATTCCCTAGATAGGTATACCATTGCCAAGGTACTTGACTGGTAATTTGCAGGTCCAGGGAAGTACCAGTGCAGAACCACTGCTGGTGGGTCCTGTGCATTTGTGGCATTGCTACTAAGTAGGTGCTTTTTTGTGTGTACCAGTCAGGTACCTTGGTGACAGTGTATCTATGCAGACTATATACCGCAATAATTCTCTTGTAGTGTACATGATAGCAGATGTGAAATTTAGAACGACTTGAAAACAAAGTTTTGTCACTACATAAGTATAACCAACTTGACAACATTTTGATAGATATTGTAAATAACCATGTTGTTGTGTTTGTGTTGTACAGGCTGTTACGCAAGAGGATGTTACCTTCCAAGATTTAGGTGGAGCTAAAGCACACACATCAATCTCAGGTATGTAACAGGGTTTTTGTAACCCCTCCATGACAACTCAAGGACTGTTGAAAGTTAGAATTTATTTCCTGCATGTTGTTTTCTATATTTTCCTTACCATTTGTAGCATTCCAACATAACCATGGGTATGAACAAGATGGATGAGTTTCATTGGTTTTTCAAAATATTTTACTGCAATAAATATTTTGTGAGAATGCTTTAAATGTGGAATTAAAATTATAGCTCTTGTGAGTGTATTATTGCCCTTATGTATATCAGATATTTGAGCCACTGGTACCCTTTATGAATTCCACACCGGACATTATGTTCTTAATATTATTGAAGTAGTCTACAGAAAAGATGACTCAAAGATTACCATATAATAATTGCTATAACTCGTTTTGTATTTGTCTTTGTGAGAAAGTCATTCACAGGGAATAATTAAAAAATACTATAGTATTTTAAGATTTATATTTCTAATTGAATACAGGGGTTGCACATGGTGCATTTGAGAACGACATTGATGCCTTGTTGAATTTGCGAGACCTATACAACTATCTTCCACTTAGTAATCGTGATGCTGCTCCAGTAATGGCATGTGATGATCCAAGGTGAGTAAGACTATAGGGGAAATTTCAATTGAATGAATGCAGCCTGACATAGCATGACGATTTTTTGCATACACTGCGCGATGTACGCCAGCGTGTGTGACTGTGCGTGAGTAACGCAGAAGCGAATCCACCCATGCTAACGCACTCATGATTGGTTAGTATTGTATCCAAGGTCGTGTGTTTGCGTTGTAGTTTGAAATACACAATATATGATCGCGGTTGGATCAAGTACAACTGTTGAAAGTTGTGTTCAGTCAATTGAAATTCCTACTATATAGCACTTTTTCCTGTGATTTTTGAGGGTCCTTGTTTTTGCACATTCTGAAATTGTTCAGAATTATTTTGCATTACAAGCTGATAATCCAAGGGTCATTAATCCAAAAATCTGATATGGGTTGCTATAATCCCAAATCCTAACACTAACCTTAATCCTTCAGTAATGCTAACCTATGTCTTAATCCTAACCTTAAACCTGAACCTAGCCCTTATCCAAAACCTAACTGCAACTCTTAATTCTAGGCTAACCCAAACCTAACACTAACCCTAAACTTAACCCTAATCCTAACTCAAAATGTCCTGAGCCCTAACTTAAATCCTTTTTGGACTAACAACCCTTCAGATAAATGGGATGTTCCCCTTATTAAGGTACCAAATAGGACAAAAGTGCTGCTGCTCATTAATAACAAATTCGAGTGATCTTTTTGAAAATTTATGTGAATATGCATTGTTGTAAATGAAATTGAAATACCAGTACAGATATTTTGAAATTGAAATAGACTTGAGGACGCTGATGCTGGGAATAGACAAGGACATTTATTAATATGTTGAACAAAGTAATAAATTGATGATAAAATATAATTGGTATTCCATTTAGGGTAGAGATATTCTATGTCGGAGTGGATAATGAGCTTCTTACCTTTAGTAAGCTACATTTTCTCATTTAAGTGAGCATTCATTTCAAAACGGTACGCTTTCTTTTATTTGACAACATATAAAAATAATTTTGTCACTGATTAGTTTGATAACCAGGCAGGTTTGGTTCACCCCAGAAGAACTGCTCTGGCAGGGCTTCCTTTTTAGCCTATTTCATGTGCTTTTTCCGGTTTTTTTCAAACTTTTCAGGATTTTTCATGGATGATCATTCTCATGCCTGATTGTACCCCCTGCATGGCAGCTACACATGGCAGCTATTGCACTTCTGGCACTGAGCAGTCCATATACTTTGACAAATTTGTATCTTGCTGATGAGCGGCATGAAAATGATGTATTGATGTGGTAATTTACTAAACATTTTCAAATAAAAATTGTCTTCCTTTGGAAATCTACCCACCCATTAGGTTTCACTACACCTTTTTTTTTTAATGCCACCATTTTACATGAAAATATTTTAGAATTTTAAAGGGGCACCCTTTTTAGAGGGTGGGTTGCATGCTATGGTGATTAAAAATGATAACTAAGAAATAAGTGATGACAAATTGGATAATGCACATAAAATCACCTACATTTTAGTAATGTGATTTGTCTGGATGCAAATTATTTACACAGTAACTTTTTATGGAGTAATGTGCATTTATTTTAATGGGAAATAGATAATAGACAAGATGTCTAGCTCAAAAGGAATGGCAACATTAACGACAATTACTGTAAATGGAAATAATGTAGCAATCAATGGAACAATGTAACACTGCAATTATCATTTGTTTGGATGTGGGTCAAGGGGTTCTAAGTATCATTAATGTGGATGTGGGTCAAAAGTTTCCCAGCAACCTTCAATTTTCTCCATGTATGAGTGAATTTGATGAAGTTTACTAATGAATAAAAATCATGTGCCTTTTATCTTTTAAACCATTATGAAGTCAGCAAATTTGATTTTGAGTTACAGTGCGAAATATGCATGAAAGTTGTAATCGTATGTTCATGAAAGGCAACGTTCAACTAACCAAAACTCTGTCTGTGAATATTGTATGCAGTCAAATGATATATTATATTAAAGCTTATGATATAGTTTCTAAATATGAAATAAAACAGAATTGACTGGTTGGCGACTTTTCAAGAGGTTCATGGTGGATGCATATTTATATTGTTGATGCTGTGCTACATGTATCAAAATTTCTTAAGAATATAAGTATGCAATGTGTTACTGTTTGTATAATGTTTTAGCAATTTAAAGAATCATATTGAATATCTGCCATTCTGACAAGTTATTGTTAAAAATATTTCCTTTGCTAATCTGAATGATAATATGTAGCAAATAAAAACAATACATTTGACTCTCTGCTTGCAAGTTCAGAAATAATTTAATGTAATATAAAATGAGACTAGTTGTGTGTGAGTATAGTTCCTCTGACAACAGAATTTTGTGAGTTTGACAGTAGAAACACATTCTTTGCATTTGTGCACAGATACTCCAGCAGTGAATTCTCTTCCATGTTGTGTATTTTCTGAAAAGGGAAAGAAGATTATGAACAAACATTGTTACTTCTACATGTATGGTGGAATTTGTGCACCTGAGCTAAGGATTAATCATTATAAACTTCAAGCTTAAAATAATCCATCACTTTGTATACAGGAAAGAGGTTTATGCTTCCAAGTTCAGTCTGCCAGTGGAATTTTTAACAGTCTGACAAAAATACATTTTGGTTATGGTTACTCTACTAGAGGAAGTTGGTGGTTCTCATATGGCCCACTTTTCCGATGTCTAAGAGAATACTTTGTGCTTTTATTTCAGTATGATGCTTTCATCCATTTGTGTTGGTTTGTTTTGTCTTTACTTACAGGGACCGCATTGTACCAGTATTAGACACAATAGTGCCACCAGAATCCAATAAACCTTATGATATCTTGGATGTGGTTAAAGCTGTAAGTAGAATACAGGCTATATCAAAATGATTGGTACCCATTAGTTTTGATGTTTATTGATAAGCCTGGTTCTTCCAAATGAAACATTTTATCCTCATGAAATGACCATGAATTTGGTTTTTATTGACTTTTACACAACATTAATCTACAAATTAGGTGGATCCTACATGTATGTTGCATTTTGGTGCAGCAGTCTTGTCGATAATTACTAGAAATTGATGGGTTCCAATCATTTTGACAAACCCTTAGCATTCCATAAGATCATATTGTGTATGGTATAACATGCACCTATGACTTTAGCTGTACTTGCTGTATGTTTCTGCTATGTATAATGTAAAGTGTTGGGCATCAAGCACTACATGAAATGCTGCTTTATTATTATAATTTAACTGTAATGCAAAGAAAGAATTATTAAATGTGTTGCAATAAAGAATAAGATTCTGATTGCTGATCTCTGATGGTAGAGCTTTTAACAAAATGAGCAGGTCTCCAAATAAGCAACCAGTTTTTTTAGGCCCTGTGGGTCTTTCTTATAAAGGCGATACTTCCAAGAAATCCGAGGCCCTCACATATTTTAAAGGCATTTGGTGCATGTTGTGCTTAAAATGTTGAGGATCCTTTAAGAATTTCAGGGCCCTTAACATATATGAGCTAATGAGACAATATATTTACTGTTCTGTTCTGATCCATCACCTGGCTGCCTCAGTGATAAAAGTAGAAGACAAACTTTGAGAGCCATTCCCACTGTTTGGTTTCTTTACAGACCTGAGGTTGAAACCAAACCACAGAAGTCTCTGCAGACCATAATTTTAACTGTTAAATAAATTAATGATACTGTCATCAAAACTTTTGAGTTCTGTTAAAAAGAAAAAGAAAAGTGGTTACAAATTATTAGATAGAGAATGAATATGAATATCTTGTTTTTGACCTACAGACTGTTGATAATAGAACCTTCTTTGAGATTATGCCAGCATATGCAAAAAACATTGTCACTGGATTTTCACGTATGAATGGCAGGACGGTTGGTATTGTTGGAAACCAACCAAAGGTGGCTTCAGGTGAGTGTGTTAGTATATTATGGTATACCATAGTATTCCATCTACAAGCTTATGCCTCTAGGGTTTTCTGATGAAAGAGAGGAAAGACAGACACCCTCCACCAAAGCATTAGGGGTTTGACCAACGATATTACTGATACAGGTGGCTGTACAAACATATTGTAAGACCAATTCTATTGTTATGGTGTGGAGGGTGTTTTTCATATCTTTTGTCAAACAAACCATCATTGATAGGCATGCTAGTAGATGGAATTCTACAGTATAATTACATTAAGGGCTCTGGTATGAATGTTCAACAGTATTTTTGTGGGACACAAGAGCACATCAGACATATATCAAATTGAATTCTGAATACGCTGAATGTCCTTCTAATATCAAATAATTTTTTGAAATTCGCGATATAATACAAATTTTATGACAAATTGATATTTTTTAAATTTTTTGATATTTAACAGTCCTCGAAGTGAACTTTCTAAACCTAATGATATGTACATAAAGTGCATGTAGTTGGGATGAAAAGCTGATGATCAATTGAAAATTTTGACTTTTCATATTGAAGATATACATTTTTTTTCCCAAAAAGACCTAATTTTTATTGGTGTTTTTGGAAACAAATCCATATCTTCAATAAGAAAGATCAAAATTTTTAATTGATTGGTGTTTTTGGAAAAAAAATCCATATCTTCAATAAGAAATATCAAAATTTTTAATTGATTGTCGGCTTTTCATCCCAGCTACATATACTTTGAATACATATCATTAGATTTATTAAGTTTACTTCGAGGACTGTTAAATATCAAAAATATAAAATTTTAATAATTTGTCATAAAATGTGTATTATATCGTGAATTTCAAAAAATCAAAATTATTTGATATCAGGAGGACATTCTTCGATTCAGAATGCAATTGATATGTCTGATGTGCTCTCATGTCCCACAAAAATACTGTCCAAACGTTCATACCCCATCCATCTAAATGTGGTTAATAAAAACGAAATTGATAAGTAAGGAGGTAAAGGATGCAAGACCGAATCAATAGGTAATGTTACAGTACTACAATACCGGAAAAAATGTGTTCGAACACCTACTCTAATTTCCATGTTCTTCTTACTATAGTGCACACGCTATATGAGTCACTGGAAACTAAGAATTATAATAGTTTTGTCGCAATGTTGATCTTACGTGTACCCTTTCCCCACCAAACTACATGTATGTTGGAGAAGATACGGTGAAGATGAGCATATTGGGCTTGCCAACATTGGGGTAGAAGGGGGACCATTTCCAATAAGGCCTTTAATGTGTTCGAACAATTATTTCTAAGAATATAAGTGCATGTTACCAGTTTTTTTCATGTTGTCTTTCAAATTTGGAGCGATGCAACAAAAGTCTAGAGCTACATGTTAAACTTCGAGTGTAGTTTTCTCTTTTTCCAAGACATACATTATGCAGCTACTTTTATTTCAATATTTTATTATTGTGAATAAAAACCAGTTTTGTGTGACAAAATGGGCACTTTCTTTCACTAAATTTCTTTTGTCAATTTCGTTATTCAAAATTGCTCCAAATATCATGCAGAATGTAATTTAGATAAAAACAAAATGTGCTGTGCATCTGCTAAAGCACAGAAAGAAAATATGCTGTTTTGCCATTAAGTAGAATACATCCTTAGTATGAATTTGTGTACTCTTTTCTTCTCTCTACAGGCTGTCTAGATATTAATTCCTCTGTAAAGGGAGCCAGATTTGTAAGGTTTTGCGATGCTTTCAACATCCCTATTATAACATTTGTAGATGTACCAGGATTCTTACCAGGTAAGTCTCTAGCGTAGAGTGGCAAGTTTTCCATGTCACGGAAAAACGGACAAATTCACAGAATTTAAGAAAAAAACGGAAAACACAGAAATTCACAGAAAACTTGTTTTTTCCCTGAGAAAAATAAAAATGAAGAAAAAATAATGAGACGTGAGGTTGAAATAATAAAAATGAAGTCCGTCTTCAAAGATATCAAGCTTAAAACAACTAAAAAGATAATGCAAGTAACTTCTTTTTACCCCGAATGTGAACACGGAATTGAAATTAAATCACAGAATTTAGTATTTAAAACCACGCACGGAAAATCGCGGAATTCAGTGTTTTAAATCACGGAAAACTTGCCACTCTACTCTAGCGCATTATGGTAACATTTTAAGACAATTTTGAAATTGTTTATGTTATGGGTTTTATGGTGTGTGGCAATAAAAGAAAGTAGACTTAAAAGAGTGGAGACTCAGAATATAAGTTGGATAACCCCTGCATAATGGTACCGGGTATGCAATCCACCATATTGAATTGTCAAATCTGGGGACTTGCAAAGCTGTTTTTTTTATCAACAAGAGCCGCAAGTGAGACAATAATTGGTGTGTTCAGCAAGCTTGATTGTTACACACATTGTGTACATGTGAGCACACACCCCTACACACAGAATGTAAGCAAGCACAGACTTTAAATCAATGTTTAGTCAGGCAGAGGTACACCATTCTGCTCTCCATGCAGGACACAAGATTCTTTAAGTCTAATCCCTTTGGTAGCCAATGTTTCAACAGGAAGAAGTGTAAAATTGCCTTTTGGAAACACAGATTGGTTAATCCCTGATCTTGTTACTGATTGTCACAAATGTTTACATTGCCTAACATTTCCACTTATATATCTGTTGCTGCAAAACATTTCAAAATGTGCATGTCTGTTTGTTTGTTTTCTTAAAAAAAGTTAAATTTTATTTTGGATTCAAATGACAAAAGTATTACCATTATGATCTGGTAAATGACATTATGCTGACAATTTTACACATGTCTTCTTTGCAGGTACATCTCAGGAGCATGGTGGTATCATCAGACATGGAGCTAAGCTGCTGTATGCTTATGCTGAAGCTACTGTACCAAAGATCACTGTAATTACAAGAAAGGTATACAGCCATTTTTATTTATTTTTTGGAAATAAAATTGTAATAACTGACAAGGATTACACTATTCCAGATTGCCCCTTCAGAAAAAAGCTGAAATTAGGGTGGAAAGAATGGGCTTTTCCAGTTGTAATCCATACACCCCCTATAGCTCCCTATATAGAAGACATAACTTTAATCTCCCACACAAGGAGTGTGAATTTCATATGGGGTTACCTGAATGGGTGACTCCACTTCTACACCCCCTGTGTGGAAGATTAAGGTCATGTCTTCAATGGATTTCAACTGGAATACTAGTATCCCAATAAGATGTAATGGTAATGTGTTGGCTTTTGTTTCCCCTCCAACTGGGATTAACTTCTCTATGATTTAGTATTCCAGTTATCTCAATCGGTAAGGCGCTTGAGCCCACACATATCATACTGTTGTTTTTATGGAAAAAATTGAGCGAGTTTGTCAGCTTGAAATTCCCCTGGGCAAAGAAGTTCACTCTTAATTGTCCTAGTGTACCTGTACAAAACTCAGGAGTGCTGATCATGCTATAAAAATAGTAAGCATTGGATTTTGTATGACAACTTAACTTTTAGTTATGAATCTAATCCTGATGAACCTTTTCAAAGTTTTGCGTAATGGTTTATAAGGTATGTCTTGGGCCAAAGTGACAGCCACTATAAAGTGCAATGATCTTATGTACTTGTGCTGTGTAAATCTGGGGCTTTTTTGTTATTTCTATTATTATCATGGCTGGGCTTCTCCTCCTACCAAAGACTACTCTGGGTACAAATGAAAATGAATCTTTCAGATAATGTTTTCAAGTAAGCAGTTCAATGATAATGGTGATTGTAGTGTAAATTATAATGTAAAAATGTAAATGGGAGTCAATTCTACTTTCAGATTTAAAACTGAGAAATAAACATTGAACACAAATTTCCATATGCATTAGTCTTAAGAATACTGATGTTATTTTATATACCTTGATTTTGGTATGTCTTCTTGATAATTTAGGGTATTCTTACATTATGAAGAGTTAATACCAGTACTTCTTCAAACTACATATAATCTTGGTCTAAAAAGATTAAGAGCTTTTTTAAAAGTTGCGTTCTAGGAAATACAGCCAGTTGAATTTTGACCGTTTATATTTGTTTAATTCAGGCCTATGGGGGTGCATATGACGTGATGAGCTCCAAACATTTACGAGGTGATACCAACTATGCATGGCCAACAGCAGAGGTAGCTGTAATGGGAGCACAGGTAAGCACAGGTTCTTATAAGAACATGGTGTTTTACTGCACACATGGTACAGGCTGTTTGTGCAAGATTGTTACCAAAGCTAGTTTGGGTTTCTTTGCTTACTTACAAGGATAAATATCAAAATTGAAACTCGAGAGATTCTGATTTTTGTCTGCAGATGATCAACTGTTACACATGTACTCTAACATACATGAAGTTAGTCATGTTAGTTTGTCATGAAGGGGTGTGTAGGTGTTTTCCAGTAAACAAGGACACACACACTCCCACTTCACATTGGAACTGCGGACCTCTCTGCAATGGGGGGACCATCCTTGGTTCAAGGTCTGTAAACGACTGCAATTGCATGTGTAATGTATTTGCGAAATAAGTCCTCTATCGTACATGAGATATAACATCCACAGTTGCCAGGTAAAATTACACATGGGGATGTGTGTGTAACAGCTACTAGTAATCATCCGTGGACAAAATTCAGTAAATTTGATGATTTAAAAAAAAGGATACTATTGGTAAAGAAGTTGTTACTGAGTTTCAATTTGGATATCTATCCACAACATAGAAAAATCATTAAATGTCATAAATCAATTCTAAGCTGTGAAATGTCATTAAAAAGGAAGTAATAATGTCCTAAATCATCACAGAGTTAATAAAAAACCCATCCCACTAATGAATCGTTTAGAAAAGCAATTAAGTTTTGTTCAATGCTAAGCAGCTGAGATAAATTGTGGCTTAATATCACATATGTGACATGATGAAGGGGAATGAGTCCGATGTCGCTAATATTGTTTTTGAGATATTGGCAAAAATAGTGTTCAAATTCTTTTGTTTTATATTGTTTTCAGCCATTGATCAATTGCTCATAACTCGGTAACCAGATGTCCGATTTTGATGGGGTTTGCATCAAAATGTAGCATTCCTAAACTGCCAGAAATTTATGTAAAAAACTTCTAATTGAAAATTGCCGACATGTGACTCATTCCCATTGATCATGTCACATATATTACACATGATACAGCATGTATATATGCCAAGTGTACTTTTGGACATCATTAACATGCATCATAACAAACACCAAATAATTTTCTGTTTTTTTTTTTTTTAAGCAAAGTTTAGTGCTGGAAATTATAGAAATTTTATTTTAAAAATAATGTACCAGAAGTCAAAATCTTGCTTTAAGTAACTCAGCAACTATATTTACTTCAAGTGTTATTTTATTAATTAAAGAGTTTAACTTCAACATGACACTATTTTTCACTCACCTGGAATGTTTTTGCTAGGTCAACTAGCGTTTTCAGCAGATGGTGATGCTGTGATGATATCTTGTCTTCAAATCAGGATAGTCCTTCGTGAGCAAATATGCCATTAAAACTGGAACAAAATATGCTAGTCCCTGTCTAAATTTTAATGCTTCCGCCGCCACTGTCCTTTTTGATGACATCATGCTGTTTTATCGTTTCTTCTTAGGGTGCTGTAAAGATTATCTTCCGAGGTACAGAGGAAGAAGTAAGAGAAGCTGAAGAGGAATACATTGATAAATTCGCTAATCCCTTCCCAGCAGCTACCAGAGGTTAGTATTTATAAGCTGTTGGCACTCTGTCCATGGCATAAAAGATCTTGAAGTCAGATGCTGGTTCAAGTCAGCATCTCCATTTGTAGGAAGCAATGTCACTTGTTACCTCAGTAACTTGCCCAGGTATTCCTTCCATAATGTACCCCAAGAGAGGGTTACTGTTTCACAGGTCTCTCATGTGCTGGGACCAGCACCTCCATGTTGGCTGCTCCTGTGATTTTAAGTGCAAGCATTATTTAAATGTTGATCTTGCTGTGTTCTCTTAGTGGGCATATGGGGTTGCTTTGGTCAGGGCAGAGAAGATATCTTGCACTTCCCACAATGCATTTCTTCCCTGTACTGATTTGCTATTCGGTGCAACATGGGTCGTTAGTGACAAAAATACCTTAATTAACAGAGCTCATCCAGATCTTGTATTGAGGTATTTTTTGTCACTATAATGAAAGACAGATAAAAAAAATTTGCGTCTGAAATTCTGACAACTAGACAGAAAATGACGTACTGCGCAGGTCGGCAACCAATCACGGCGCGCCTTTGCCCTGACGTCAGATGCGATTTAGTCTTTTTGTCTCTGTTTTTCATCATACAGACCCATGTTGCACTGAATAGTAAATCGCTACAGGAAAGAAATGCATTGTGGGAAGTATAAGATATTCTCTCTGAGTTGGGTGGTGCCTTTGTCCCATTTCAGTGGAGGCACCCAGGGTGTGGTACAAGATGTTTAAGATGGTACTACACCCCTTGATAAAATTGTAACTATTTTTGCATTTTTCTCAAAAAATAATAACACACTGGTAACAAAAGTTAGGTTTATTATAGGGGCAAGGAATCCAGTTACTACACTGGAATTTCAATGACTCAAGACAAGCGGTATGTTATTTATGATAAGAAAAGAGGTACCGCTAGAATGTAGCTCATTTCTTAACATATATAATGAACCACTTGTCTTGAATCACTGAAATTTCAGTGAAGTAATTGGTTTCCTTGCCCCAATATACATAACTTTTGTTACCAGTGTGCAGTTATTTTTTGAGAAAAATGCAAAATTAGTCACAAAATTTATCAGGTGGTGTAGTATCACCTTAACTTATGATTGTTTTCATTTCTTTTGAACAGGATTTGTTGATGACATCATCATACCAAGCACGACAAGACAGAGAATATGTAGAGACCTGGATGTATTGGCCAGTAAACACAAAGAAAACCCATATAAGAAGCATGCCAACATACCTTTATGATTCTCAGAGTGGATTTGTTTACCAGACTTATCTATATTGTGAATAGATTTTGTGGTCTGTATTGTGTAGATACATTTGCATATCTGAAGCAATATGTAAAATATAATATTATATGCTGTATTCTCTTTAATTAATGCTTTTTTCCAAAAAGGGGCACTAATTAAAGGTCTTTTTTACAACTTATGATTCCCATTAACCCTTACACCCAAAATTACCACAGAATACCACGATGAAAGATTCTGCGCATGCATGCACCCCAGGGTCTGCGATGACGCAATCACCCTAAGTGTCAAATGCTCACAGAATTGCGGGCTGGGCAGCATTAGCCATGTAGCTCCCGGTCCGCGATCGTGTGGTTGGCATGCGGGGGGTCAAAGGTTCGAATCCCGGGGGTGCCAAGTCAAAAATTCTTCTTCTTCTTGAAAAATTCGGATCTTCTGTGACCTCCGATAGCAAAAAACCTGGGTCTGTGTTAGGGTTAATAACATCGCTAGTACCATACCGTAAAACCTCGTCTACAAGCATATATATATTATGTTTGGATCTGTAATTTATTTGCTCAAACTCCATAATGGTGCCTGGATTAATTTAGCTTTCATCAGAAGCACTCTATATGCTTGTACACAAGGTTTTACGGTATGGTAGTCAACTGCAGTGCTCACAAACAAAAAGGAATTTCTACAAATACTGTAAATGCAGTCAAAACTTTTGAAAACATTTATGGAACAGTGTAGTTGAAAAATGGCAGAGGATCATTTATTAAATGGGGGCTTTGATAAGAGGTATTCGATGTGTTCAAATTGGTCATTGGAACATCATAAGTGTAGATCCCAGGGGGATGGGGGATAAATCCCCCAATATTTTGCTAGGGGTTGTCCATACAATCATCCCCCAATGTTGATGCCTGTATGTGGGTTTCTGACCAAATCAGCCTCATAATTGGCCATTTTAGCCCCAAAAGTCCCAATTGTTTCTTGCTTTGTGCTAATTTATTCCAGTTTGCACCATATTTCATCAGTTTAGCTTTAATATGGCAATTTTTTTGCACGCTTCGCACACATTTATGCCATAGACTTATTCTGAGGCGAAAAGGTGCTGGATTCACTATACTTCAAAATTTTTTTTCCAATTCCACCCTCCCCCAACCCGATCCCCCAAGGTCAACAAGAAATCTACGCCACTGATACCAAGTGAATAGCAACAGACTCAGCATTGCTTTAAGATTGCTTTTAATCATGTTGGGAGTGTAACAGCTGCAAGCTCCCAAACTGGGGACCATTGTACATGAAGATCAAAAAATTTGTATTTTTTACCAAATGGGTCCACATCTTGCAATCAACATTGGACCTTGTACCCCATGTGTGAAAATTCTCATGCTTCTAACAGGAAAGGCACAATGCTTTAGGTTAGCAGCTGTACTATATATCCACATATGTTGACAAAAAACAAAAGAAATGTAGCTGATTCCATATAAGTGGAATATGTGGAAACGTTACAAATATAGCATCAGTCAAGTTTAAACAAAAACAAAAATTAACCTATTTCATATAATTATATAAACCGTACATTATCACCGTACATTATGACTTGAAGTAGTTAACTGATATTTTTGAATTCAATTTACTTAAAAAAACATTAAACCTCACTTTGTCTAGTTTGAGTCAATTTCAGCCATTTTGGTTTTGGTTATATATGATTCAAATAACTCAATGATACCAATATTATTAGTGAGAGAAGGGTGGGTAAATATAAAATATAAATTTAAAAATATATAAAACATACAAATGAAAATAATAAACAAAAACTGCATGTAAACTGAACTTCTAGGTTCTCTTCTCCATCAATTCAAGAACTTGTGAGTGATTCCCTCAAACACAAGCGACTTTTAAAAAGTAATTTGTAATTTTATTCTTATAAAATAACACAGTTATTATAGTACATATCCGTTTAACATATTAGACACTTTAGTATGAGAAGTGACTGTTTAATTTCATTTTAGAGGCTGACTGTGTTCATTTAAACCAGTATTTATTTATTAATTTGCCACTAAACAAAATGTTACATGTAACTGTTAAATGTTATGTGGGATGTAGCTACAGGGTTTCCCGGAAAGAACTATATTGTCAGAAAGTTAATTGTTTGGGTATTTTAACGCCACAACTAAACATAACTAAATAACTGGTGTGGTTGAGGAATAAATCAGCTATCACATACTTTTTGAATTTTGACAATTGACCACACCGTTTGTGAAATATAAGAATTTTATGGAACTCCCTCATTTTTAAACCTTTCCACAGATTTGAATAATATGGATGATCTGTATTCAGTGTGCTAATCACTGCACATCATCAGCGCATGAGGTGTCTATTGTCATTGACAGATGTTTGACTCCGTGGACCGGGCTGAAAATGAGGTAGTTTCATAAAATTCTTTTCAAAAACAAAGCTGTCAATTGTCAAAATTTAAAAAGTATGTGATAGCTGATTTATTCTTCAACCACATCAGTTTAGTTATGAAAAATTCAGTTTCCAGCGTACAGTTCTTTCAGGGACACCCTGTATTCTGCTGTGGTCAAAACCAGGTGTAGTCTTTACACAATCCAGGGACACGATCTTTGGAAGCATTGGAAAGATTAACTAAAGTAGTGTATACGTGTAACATGATTTCTTCCACATAATTATTTTGACGCTGCTTTGCTTGATTTTATTCTAATAACGGAAATGGTTTTGCTTGGATGATGTGTATGTGTATAATGCTGGTTCATTCGAACAAAAGCTTGAAATAAAAGTCTATATTTTATGATCATTTCATGTCTGTGAATTGAAATAATTTGTTGTTAAACTATTACTGTTATATTTCTGAAATTGTCAGTATGTAGCTTTTACATTTTGCCATTTGTTTGTGTATAATTTATTGGTATCTGTGTAGGTGTGTCAAGGTTTTTTTGTTTATGCTATTAACTATTATGCAAGTAGTGAAGCGCAATCTGTCGTTAAAATTACCATAATTAATTTGATCCAATTGTATCAAAGCCTCCGTGACATTCCATTTCTTCCCCATAAAACTCGCATTTTGGTACCAGTGGAAAACTATGTATTTCTGTATTAAGGTGGGTCGGAGTGGAACATGACCGAGCGGTGTTTGCACTCAAACATTGAGACAAATAAAGGTGACACACAATAGGAATGGTATAGGTTCTATATAAAGGAGATCACAAAGCTTGATACAAGTGATATTATTTCTGCGGTATGTGCATGATTTTCCAGGAGAATGCCAAAACTTTTGTTTTGATATACATTGGCCTTAACTCAAAAACGGCAAGATCAATGGAAATGGATATGTGATTATGGGCTTCCTTGGATAATTGCCTATAAGCCCAATATAATAATATCAAGAAATGTACTTTTAGGGGATGTTTTTTGTTTTGTTTGTTTTTTGTTTTTTTAAATTGCTCAAATTAGACAAATATGGCTCCTGCCATCCTACTCGGATTAAAAATAATATTTTGATAGTGATGCTTCGTTTCGTTTAATTGATCAATAAGCACTCGTGATTTTTCCATTGACCTTCAAAACAGAATTAATGACCCTTACATTTCACAGGTGGTGGGGAGTGGGCAGTTAATGAGGTGAAACCATCCAATACAACTTGCAATTAAAGCCACACATTCAAAATTGTTTTCCAGGAAAATGGTCAGAGAGTCATGAGTAGGTGTAAATTTCACTTTGAGCACAGGGATAGTCTTATAATTTAGGGTCTGATTTCTCCCTAGGCCACCCTATAGACCCTACATAGTTGGACTATAACTGGTCAGGCTCACTTTCACACCTGTTTTTCCCGAGTGATGACTTTAACAGTGTACAATCAACTGTATGGTAAGAAGTAACCTTTAAAAAAATCAAACATGCACTGTTTGGTCAATTGTTATTTTTAAATGATTTTAAGGTGGTAACAGCTCTCTTGGCGCCAACCCGTCAGTTGTCAGTTTACTGTAATGATAAAAGTTGTTCATGCCTTGATAATTATGCCTTGACGTAAAAAAAAGCTCCGATTCCGTGGTCTAAATCGGAGTATCATTATTTTCATCAAAACGAATGTAAAAGAGCTAGAAATGATTATCATACACATTACACACAATGCTTTTATATGAACTGATTTAGAGAAGGAAATGCACACAAAATAGCTTTGGCTAGCGCTCCAAATAGGCCTACAGGCTATATCAAAATGATTTGTATCCATCAGTTTGTGGTGTTTATTGACTAACTCGCTTCTTCAATATATGCAACATTGGATCCTCTTGAAATGCACAGGATTTATAGTTTTATTACCTTATTCAACTATAAATAAAAGTAAGCTCTTATGTTGCATTTGGTTGTGGTAGTCTTGTCCATAATCACTGGAAACTGATGGGTAGGCCTACCGGTTACGGTTCGCTATTTCTAAGGTTCGCTATCTCTAAGGTTCGCTATCTCTAAGGTTCGTTATCACTAATTACGAAAAAGGTTCGCTATACCTAAGGTTCGATATCACTAATTTTGAAAAAGGTTCGGTATTTCTAAGGTTCGATATCACTAATTTTAAATAAGGTTCGCTATCTCTAATTTTAAATAAGGTCTGCTATCACTAATTTATTGAAGGTTCGCTATCTCTAAGGTTCGCTATCACTAATTTAAAATAAGGTCCGCTATCTCTAATTTTAACAATCCCGGTATCCCTAAGGTTCGCTATCTCTAATTTCAAATAAGGTCCGCTATCTCTAAGGTTCGCTATCTCTAAGGTTCGCTATCTCTAAGGTTCGCTATCACTAATTTTAAATAAGGTTCGCTATCTCTAATTTTAAATAAGGTTCGCTATCTCTAATTTCAAATAAGGTTCCCTATAGCGGTCCTTATTTAAAATTAGAGATAGCGGACCTTGTTTGAAATTAGAGATAGCGGACCTTATTTAAAATTAGAGATAGTGGAACTTATTTAAGATTAGTGATAACGAACCTTAGGTATAGCGAACCTTAATCGAAATTAGTGATAACGAACCTTAGAGATAGCGAACCTTAATTAATTAGGGATAGCGAACCTGAAACAAAATTAGTGATAGCGAACCTTAGGTATAGCGGACCTTTATTGGAATTAGTGATAACGAACCTTAGAGATAGCGAACCTTCAATAAATTAGTGATAGCGGACCTTATTCAAAATTAGTGATAGCGAACCTTATTTTAAATTAGTGATAGCGAACCTTATTTATAATTAGTGATATCGAACCTTAGAACTAGCGAACCTTATTCTAAATTAGTGATATCGAACCTTAGAAGTAGCGGACCTTTTTTAGGTATAGCGAACCCTTTTCTCTATTAGAGATAGCGGGATTCTGATCTCCATAGACTTTACACGTTAGTGATAGCGAACCTTAGAGATAGCGAACCTTAGAGATAGCGAACCTTAGAGATAGCGGACCTTAGAGATAGCGGGATGTCACCGGCCTACCAATCATTTTGATACGGCCTGTAGGCCTATACATAATAGAAATAACACGTCATGCATTGTTATGCAGTTGGATTTATAATATGCAGATGCAAAGTAAAACCCTAGTACCGTGATCATTTTATTTAATAAAATGTTACTTAGCCATAAAAAAAAATAGTGTACTCCAAATGACTAAATTGTGCATTTTTGGTATCTACGTGTAATATTTATTTCACTCGGAAGGACATTTGCTGCGGCGCATTTTTGTCACGTAATGCTTGTAAATTTTTAATTAAACAAAACGGAGTCTTTGTTGTTCTTGTTCACACGAAAATAATTAAATTACCTGAATAGAAGTCGGTTTTGATATAAAGGGAAATTCACTACACACAAGTCTTTGATCAGTCTCCGGATTTTTGTATATTTATTAAGCGGTTTTTCCAAGTTCGCGTTCGGCATAATTGTGCACACAAAGGCTTTAAGGGGTTGGGTGTGAACGTTTGGACAGTATTTATTGTGGGACATTAGTGCACATCAGACATATCGAATTGCATTCTGAATACGAAGAATATCCTTCTGATATCAAATAATTTTGATTTTTTGAAATTTGCAATGTAATACACATTTTATGGCAAATGAAATGGAAAAAAAAAGTGGTCTTTTGGGGAAAAAAAATCCATATCTTCAACTTATATGAAAGGTCAACATTTTCAATTGATCGTCGGCTTTTCCTCCTAGCTACATACACTTTATGAATATATCATTAGGTTTATAAAATTTACTTCGAGGATTGTTAGGCCTATATATCAAAAATGTGAAAAATATCACATTTTAATAATTTGTCATAAAATTTGTATTATATCGTGAATTTCAAAAAATGAAAATTAATTGATATCTGAAAGACATTCTTCGTATTCAGAATGCAATTCGATATGTCTGATGTGCTCTCGTGTCCCACAAAAAATACTGTCGAAACGCTCAAAACGCCCATTCCAGATCCCTTAATATTATAGACACCAGGTATTTTTTCTCGTTGAATATAAAACATCAAGCTTTTCAGAATCTACCAAAATGAATTGGCAAATGAAGGCAGGACCATCTCCCTTTAATTCGCTCCCTTCTCGACTTTTTGGCTCTTGATTTGCACTTGAGATACGAACGTCTAATAAAACATGCCAACACTGGATTGCACGGTTGTTAATCAATCGTCTAATATCATCTGTAAATAGTCGCAATTGATAAGACAGTCATAATACCGTAGCAACGAGTTTTTCTATTTGTCTAGTCTCAAGACTAAAGAACCAGACGTAATCCATATAGCTGCTGTTTGGATACCTTCAGATGTTTAAGGAGAGCTCAATCATAATGTTTTGGATTTATTGCAATACGGCAGCACTTTACTTTGAAGACGAAGTATGCAATGTTTTATCGAATTGAATTGTCTTATCGTGTTTTCTTATCTGGTTTACAAGCTCATTTGTGGCACTTGACTCTGAAATGCTACATCTTTTTTTGCAACTTGATGTGAAATAACACATTCGTTACTGTAATTTCGTTAGAGAATTTGGTGGGATATGCGTCAAGACATGACAGACCCAACATCATTCAAACTTGGTATCCATGATCGGGGCAAAGACTTGCATCAATCTTCTTGGTTTCACACATATCTCGATACTCTTCGTCGTCAACAGGACAGTGCGTCGCAAGCGCAAGAATTGCGCCAACAACTGCTTGCTAACCAGCAGCATTTTTTGGATAAGTCGAGTCAAAGAGACAGAGACATTATCATGTCGGGTAAACACACCATGGGACGAACACTCATGCCGAGAATTATCAGAGAGCAGTTTCATGCGGCAATGAACTCAATGAGATTGACATCACGATTGAAATCTTCCGAAGAAAGGAGTACAGCACATGACGACAAAAGAACAGCCCGGTATAATGGTTCAACAAAGACAAACTTAAAGGGAGGTCCTGCACAGGAGATGCTCATTCCACCATTGGAATATCCTATATTCCCATTTGAATTGAGTCGGATTGATATTGTTCCAGCTATCACGCCGCCTCCGAGTCGTCAACTTCCACCTCGCCTTTCGAAAAAGCAAAGCTTTTCACCTGCATACGGTGCAGCGAACGCGAATGAGCCATTTGAAATTGTGTATGAACTGGAATATGATGATGGCCATTTAGATGCCGACAGTGATGTTATATTGTACGGAGATATTGATGTGATTAAAATACCATACGAAACGGAAGGTCCATCGACGACGCCAGAGTCCAGAAAGCACACTCCTCTGCCTTCTATACACACACATGTAAATAGAACTAATGTAGAAAAGGATACACATGTGAAACATAATAATGGAGATACTAAGCCTAAAGTGGGCCTTCGAGGGCACGATCACTTAGGTCAGGAAACAATTGACATTGTCGAAGAAGTATCGAAAAAAGTTGAAAAACGTGAACAAAGGAGGGTCCATTTTGCAGACCAACTTACTATCTTTATACCTGACCACGTTATATACAGAAAAACCAATAAAAAAGGAAATTTTCGAAGAAAAAATAAAAAAGCATTGATAAGCGATGGTGATAATATTAATCATGACAAAGAATCCCCGCCAGAGAAGCAACCAATATTAGGAGAGCAGAGTAATTCTGCCCAACAACACGTGGGAGGTAACGATGACAGCATCGATTCTGAATTTGAGGAGATGGGTAAAAGGTACGCCGACAAAAGAAGAAGACGAGCTTCATATAAGAACAAACACAGACGCTCAATACAGTTAAACTCCGCACCAAAACTTTATTTGCCTGTTCCCGAATTCGCCGACCAGCAATTAGGAAGTGAGAGAATACCAATGCAGTCTCCATTAAATGTATCCACAGATAAAGAGTCTCAGGTTTCTTATCTGCCACCTTTGAATGTTATACCATTGATGACATCAGAAAGAACAGAGCAAAAAAGACCGAACTCGCCGTTCTTTCCACCGATTGTTAGCCGCAATAAGCACTACCAGACATTCAGTCACTGGGATTGAGTGAATACACTGTCGAAATAATATACCGTAAAACCTCGTCTACAAGCATAATGTGCTCCTGATGACAGCTAAATAAATCCAGGCGCCATTATGGAATTTGAGCAAATAAATTACAGATCCAAGCATATACAAACAGGTATTATTGTAAGATCAATCTATTGTATTGGCATATTACGCAAGTTTCGTATTAATTTAGCTTTCATCAAAACACTATATATGCTTGTAGACGAGGTTTTACGGTAAAGCAAAATGTTATTTGCGATATTGCAATTTATGTCATGAAGAAGCGGCTCCACTATACGAAATTAGAAAACATGGTGAATTCAAATGGAGTAACATGTATATTTACTCATATGTAGGCCTATACTCATAATACTGCACTGATACGAACATACTATAATGTCCCTTATACAAACTGCATTGCGCACAATGTTTGGTTCGCATTAATGTAAGAATAAACATGACATTTTATTCGACATTCCTGTGTATACGCATTTACAGCAATCATCATTAACCTTTTATCTTGTTTGTCGGAACTTTTATCTGGTCTACTACTAGTTATCAATCTGATTGTGTCGCCGGGATTCTGCACATGAACTAGCTATCTATCATACAAACATGACAAATCTGGTTCTTTTCGAAAATGGAATGCAAATCTTGCATCAACGTTTTATGTGAACATACATTTATGTCTTAGTACTTAGTCAGAAAACACATAAGCAAATCAAATGAAATAAAATCAATGTGATCTTTAGGCTTCGATGACCAAACCCAATCAAGGACATCTAACATGTTGTTCTTTTAATTATTACGCTTTTACGAGACAATAAATTCATGAAAAATAAATATATTCGCTGAAGAAAGTCTCAGTATATTCCTTTTGGTGTTGCCAATGTGTTGAACTGTATCACGAAATGTAAATTATGCATGGAACGTTATAGAAAAGGGCGCATTAAAGGCGGACACTAATTCATCTCGTATCTGGCTGCGGTACGTCGATGACACGTTCAACAAAAGTGTATTATATCTATATTAATACTTAGAGTCGACATCGCAAAACAAAGTTGCTAGCAACTTTTAAAGCATCATTGGTACCGTCTCGCTGCCAGAGTTCTTGTTCATAATCTAGGTTACTCATTCATTGAATCATAATACACGTGTGTCATCAGTAAGCATATAGTTCGACGTGTTGCGTGTGGTCCAGTGACATAGTGTCATCGGGGAAAACAATCGAGTTGAAAATTGAGAAAATACCATAGATAAATTGCCGAAAAAAACCGGCTTGCTCTCCTCCCCATCAGGCCAGGTGGTCCCCGGCGGTGCCCCCTCCCCATATGATGAATCCTTCATGTCCATTTAAACTGGTGGTTAAAACCATTAGTTTAAAAGGTTACCACTGAACATGCTGAAAATGATCGCGTGCGAAGTGCAGAACTGACAAAGTGGCAAAGTAAAATTATGACGCAAAATGGGTCTAAGCCTGTTATGCAATCACTATTATGGTTTTATTTGACATTTCTCATTTGACCGGTAAAAATTACTTTGAAAGTAAAATATCAGAAAAATAAAGTCAGAATTGCTATTGATCGATTCCAGCATCTCGTTAAAATACTATGCATAACAATAGAGGGTCTAACAGCCGGTGATAGTCGCAAGCTGTGGACTGCATACATTTTATGCCGACTACCGAACGTAGTGAAAATGACCAGGCTTATTAAAAAATAATTGACTGTGATGGTTTTGTGGAATATGCTCATTCTTTAAGGCGAGTTGTGGGCATGACATATAGCGATTTTTGCACTAAAGACTATGAATGGTATGGACGGCCCGGATGGACGGTCACAAGGAGATCCCAATGCTTGGTATAAGGGGCCGCCCCATGTGCATGATTTTTCTCGGGAGGACGAAAACTCTCAAAAACTCCCGATTATTGGCCTCCTTGACCCATTCCCTATAACATAACATTAATATTGAGAGCTTTAGTTAAATAGTTAAAACCGGGAAAATATGGCTTCTAACATCCCACTCACCTTAATATTTATCAACATGATCAAGAACTGAATAACAGATGTGTTGAAGATTATCTCGTAAATAGATCAACAGTATCAGTATCAAAGCAGATCGTTTGTATGTCATGAAAAGTGTATGTCTGTATCATAACCTAAAGTACAGTAAACAGGTATAAGCAAAGTCAAGATAAATAATAAGATGGTGATGATAATAATAATAATAATAATAATAATAATAATAATAATAATAATAACAATAATAATAATAATAATAATAATAATAATAATAATAATAATAATAATAATAACAATAATAATAATAACAATAATAATAATAACACTAATAATAATAATAATAATAATAATAATAATAATAATAATAATAATAATAATAATAATAATAACAATAATAATAATAATAATAACAATAATAATAATAACAATAATAATAATAACAATAATAATAATAACACTAATAATAATAATAATAATAATAAAATAAATAACAATAATAATAATAATAACTAATAATAACAGATATAATTAGCTACAATTGAATTTATTTCAAACATTTCTGAAATGAGAAAAGAACACTGGTATCAAAAGAGCAAAGTAAAAGATAATTTTAGATAAATTTAAGACAAAAGGTTTTGTTTGGGATAGTTGCGACTGATTTTAGTGATGAACTGATGAAGCATGGCAGGTTTATTTTAATTCCGCTACGACAAAGCTATTATAGGTTCAGGTTGAAAGATTATCACTTGCAAAAAAAAACCCGGTCACTCAAAAATTGTAATGTAGTACTGCTTTGTATAGTCTGCTTCTGAATACATACACGTATCTTCAGGGCTGCAAAAGCAATCAAAGCTATTTTAGTCTGTAATTATCATTTAATACTCCAAATATTATGTGAACCGAATAAAGCAACCCGATAATATATTTGTGAATAAAATTGTAAATAGTAAGAAAATATATGAAAATGGAATGCAAATCTAACATCAACGTTTTATGTGGACATGCATTTATGTCTTAGTACTAAGTCAGAAAACACATAAGCAAATCAAATGAAATAAAATCAATGTGATCTTTAGGCTTCGAAGACCAAACCCAATCAAGGACACCTAACATGTTGTTCTTTTAATTATTACGCTTTTACGAGACAATAAATTCATGAAAAATAAATATATTCGCTGAAGAAAGTCTCGGTATATTCCTTTTGGTGTTGCCAATGTGTTGAACTGTATCACGAAATGTAAATTATGCATGGAACGTTATAGAAAAGGGCGCATTAAAGGCGGACACTAATTCATCTCGTATCTGGCTGCGGTACGTCGATGACACGTTCAACAAAAGTGTATTATATCTATTTTAATCTGAGACCATATTATGGTCTCAGATTTTAATACTTAGAGTCGACATCGCAAAACAAAGTTGCTAGCAACTTTTAAAGCATCATTGGTACCGTCTCGCTGCCAGAGTTTTTGTTCATAATCTAGGTTACTCATTCATTGAATCATAATACACGTGTGTCATCAGTAATGCTTCTGTCACACTACACCGAATAGGTCTTCCGTACAAGAAACGGATGGTATTTTAGTAAATCCGTTGTTGTTCGTCAATGATCGTTTTATGTTCTTTTTATGTCCTGCTACCATCCGCCAAATGCGTTTCGTGTTAGGTGATGTTCGTTAAGTCCGTCGGCATGCACACAACTTGAAACGAAGTGTACCGAATACACATGTTCGGTATTTATCCGATGTGTGTTCGTATGGTGCTGAATATTGCCGGAGTTTGTTCGCTCTCCTTTCGTTCATGTTCGTTCTTTGTTCGTTGCACTCGGCCCGTGTTCGTTGCAAATACGTTCCTGTGAGGCCTTCACCACCGGATAGCATATTTTTGCATTCGGTGATGTACGTTGACCCAGACCGTGTTAGTGTCACACTACACCGGATCGGTCTTCCGTATAAGAAACGGATGGTATTTTAGCAAATCCGTTAGTGTTCGTCAATGTTCGTTTTATGTTCTTCATATGTCCTGCTATTATCCGCCAAATGCGTTTCGTGTTAGGTGATGTTTGTTTAGTCCGTCGACAATACGTTTCAAGTTTTGTGCATGCACAAAACTTGAAACGGAGTGTGCCGAATACACATGTTCGGAAGTTGTCCGATGTGTGTTCGTACAGTTCTGTATATATACCCTGGGTTTGTTCGTTATTCTTTCGTTTATATACCGCAGGTGTTTGCAAGGTTTCGCAGGCGCTTGTGCCGGATGTAGGCCTATGGCGAACATGTGCATCAATCATGGGGTGGGGGGATTTTCTGAAGGGTGTGTGACGCAATATCATATTTCCCCCAGTACTTTAGTGACTGACAAGTAGAAAAAAGGGGAAAGGAGAGAAAAAAAAAAGAAAGTGAGAAAAATTGAAGAGAGAAGAGAAGAGAAAATGTTAAATTGCACGTAATTTAGTAGGCCTATGCATGTAAGTAGTATTGAGCATGTTGAGGAGGGGCACTTTCTGAAGGGTAGAGGACGCAATATCAAATTCCTACCAGTTTTAGTGATTGACAAGAAAGAAAAAAGAAGAGAAAACATGGAAAAGGTTAAATTGTATGTTATTGAGTAGGCCCAGGATAGTATATAGTAAGCCTAAGTATAGGCATGTGATTATTATAGGCAGTGCTTTAAATGTCGTTCCTTGGCCCAAAAGCCTGTGAAAATTACTGCCGGCCTGTCGATATGTAGGGCCCGTGACATTTTGTTACCAAAATCAGTATTTAAGACGGACTTAGGTCTATTACTGACTTTATTTTGAAAAATGGACAAGTCTTCCTTTTTGCTTCTGCTATGGACATCCACGTGTTATTTTTAAAACAATTGTTTATATTATACAATAATTGTGAAAACTTTTCAATGGCTTCAATTAGGCTTTCGTTTCACCAATTTGTGGCTGTTTCAAACTAAAATAGTACCCAATAATAGTGCTAAAATTGATCCAAAAAATGACAAATGCTTCAATTGGGTCCTCATTGTCCAAAGGTTTTTCACCTCTATTGCCCCCATGACGCTGGTTGCCCTGATATATCAGATTTGTAGCCCTTTTGTACTTATTAGCCAATATTTGACCATTTTCGTCAAAGTTTTCCCCCTTAAAAGTTGTCTTTCCCCACTTTGTTCACCCTCTGAAAAAGTGCTTGCTACGTCACTGCCTCTAAGGGGTCAAAACCCTCTCAAACACCCTCTCCTCCCCACTTTTCTGATAGTGTGGACGTCCCTGTTGGTGCCACATGCCACGGATTCGCCGGTTATTTGTCGGACGTTGAACGATTGAATATAAAACGCCTGCAGGATTATTAGCGGCCACAACGCATAGAGAGACGAACGGGAATCGGATCCCACAATCCGGACATTTGTCGGACGTTGACCCCCAAATCCGGTCATTTGTCGGACGTTGAACGATCGAATATAAGACGCCTGCAGGATTATTAGCGGGCACAACGCATGTTGTGTTTTTAGGGAATCGGACCCCCATATCCGGTCATTTGTCGGACGTTGAACGATCGGATATAAGACGCCTGCAGGGTTATTAGCGGCCACAACGCATAGAGAGACGAACGGGAATCGGACCCAAAATCCCACCGAATCTTCTGCCGGACTGGTGATTTTCCACCGAATAAAATATTTTTGTATTCGGTGATGTACGTTAATCCAGTCCGTCGTAGTGTGACAGACCTATAAGCATATAGTTCGACGTGTTGCGTGTGGTCCAGTGACATAGTGTCATCGGGGAAAACAATCGAGTTGAAAATTGAGAAAATCCCATAGAAAAATTGCCGAAAAAACGGCTTGCTCTCCTCCCCATCAGGCCAGGTGGTCCCCCGGCGGTGCCCCCCTCCCATATGATGAATCCTTCATGTCCATTTAAAACCATTAGTTTAAAAGGTTACCACTGAACATGCTGAAAATGATCGCGTGCGAAGTGCAGAACTGACAAAGTGGCAAAGTAAAATTATGACGCAAAATGGGGCTAAGCCTGTTATGCAATCACTATTATGGTTTTATTTGACATTTCTCATTTGACCGGTAAAAATTACTTTGAAAGTAAAATATCAGAAAAATAAAGTCAGAATTACTATTGATCGATTCCAGCATCTCGTTAAAATACTATGCATAACAATAGAGGGTCTAACAGCCGGTGATAGTCTCCGCAAGCTGTGGACTGCATACATTTTATGCCGACTACCGAACGTAGTGAAAATGACCAGGCTTATTAAAAAATAATTTACTGTGATGGTTTTGTGGAATATGCTCATTCTTTAAGGCGAGTTGGGGGCATGACATATAGCGATTTTTGCATTAAAGACCCGGGGGGGGGGGGCCCTCCCTATCTGAAATGGCAGGGATGTGCCTCGGCCATGTTAAAAGTAGGGGCATTCAGGTCAAATGTACAATTACAAAAATATGGGGTCATTCAGTACACTACCTGAAAAAAATGGGGTCATTCGGTATGAAATTTTGAAAAAAGGATGGTCATTGGGGTAACAAAAAGTAAAATGGGAGTCATTGAGTACAGAATTGCCAAAAGAGTATCATTAAGTACACATAAATAAGCAACGCACTGAATGGTCTATTGTTCTATTGTGTCCGATTTGAGCGCTGACATATTGGAAAATGTTGCCAATCAATATTCATGAGAGTGTACATTCAACGTCCAATTTTCGAAATTGGGTGGGGTGTGCTTGGCAGGTGTAAAATACATCTGACTGGGCGTTTTTAAATATACGTAACGCATAAAGGCATTGACATCATCGAATGGCTGCCTATAGTGCTGCTAGTGTTAGGCCTATGTGTGTGTGTGTGTGGGGGGGGGTTGTGTTTAGTTTCTATAATAATTATTATAAGGCCTACATTTATTTGTCATTCCTTTCTTTTCCTTTCTCTGTATTTGCTAAAGTATCACCCCCTCTTCTTATCTCCCTTCCCTTCTCCATCCCCTCTTACGTTTTGTCCCCTCTCATTCCTATCATTTTCCTTACCTTTCTATTTATTTACGTCTATTTATTTATTTCTCTTTATTTCTTCCTCTTTCTCTCTTCCTCCAGTCCCCTCTCATTCTTCGTATCCCCTCCACCACCCTCATCCCCTCCCAAGACCTCTCACAGAAGAGCTGCCCCCTTCAGTACGCCACTGTTTATGACATTCTCCTTCTTAAAATAAAATATAATAAAATGTCAATTTGTGAAACAACTTTTATATAGGCCTATACCGGTATACTTATTATATGTTACATGTATACGTAGCTATTTAATACCATTATTGTACTATATATAGAAATGCCTACATGGCAGCTTTGATATGTAATCATTCAGCAAGCGCATTCAATTTATTTAAATGAAGCACCTAATGTCAATGGGGTGACAACGGACTATACATTAGCGGCTAATGTGTGCCTTTTGTGCTTACGGCTACTCAATCACACCCTTGGGTTTCATCGTAACAATAGGTACTTTTCGTTCCATTGGGCGCTTTAACGCGACTTTCATTTGATCACTTATTGACAGTGCTCTGCTAGGTAAAGCGTTAATACACTGTCGGGTCAGCTTACCGATTTAATGGCGGAAGCTCTTTGTCCCAAACAAAAGGTACCTTTCGATGAATAGCTTGTCAGATTTCAAATCGGCACAAGGTTTCAATGCGTTACGTAATCTATTTCTTCTCCATCTTTTAATAGCTCCATGTAAATAAGTGCCAAACTGCGTAAAAACAACTTGGCCACCTTGGAAATGTGAAAAATCTCATTATTTCTGGAGGAGAACACAAATACCACCTAAATTTGGGAATTAAAAGGGGGTCATTGGGTATAGCAGGAAATAGAAAAAGGGGTCATTGAGTACATGAATTTTTTAAGGGGTCATTGGGTAATAGGTAGGACCATAACACAAAAAAGGGAGTCATTGGGTACAAGCCGGTTTGAAAAAGGGGTCTATCCCGAGGCACATGATGCATATCTGTCATGGAAGTGCCCCCCCCCCCGGGACTAAAGACTATGAATGGTATGGACGGCCCGGATGGACGGTCACAAGGATATCCCAAGGCTTGGTATAAGGGGCCGCCCCATGTGCATGATTTTTCTCGGGAGGACGAAAACTCTCAAAAACTCCCGATTATTGGCCTCCTTGACCCATTCCCTATAACATATCATTAATATTGAATGCTTTAGTTAAATAGTTAAAACCGGGAAAATATGGCCTCTAACATCCCACTCGCCTTAATATTTATCAACATGATCAAGAACTGAATAACAGATGTGTTGAAGATTATCTCGTAAATAGATCAACAGTATCAGTATCAAAGCAGATCGTTTGTGTGTCATGAAAAGTGTATGTCTGTATCATAACCTAAAGTACAGTAAACAGGTATAAGCAAAGTCAAGATAAATAATAAGATGGTGATGATAATAATAATAATAATAATAATAATAATAATAATAATAATAATAACAATAATAATAATAATAATAACAATAATAATAATAATAATAATAATAATAATAATAACAATAATAATAATGACAATAATAATAACACTAATAATAATAATAATAATAATAATAATAATAATAACAATAATAATAATAATAATAATAATAATAACAATAATAATAATAACACTAATAATAATAATAATAATAATAATAATAATAATAATAATAATAATAATAATAATAATAATAGGCCTAATAATAATAGCAATAACAATAGCAATAATAATAATAATAATAACTAATAATAACAGATATAATTAGCTATAATTGAATTTATTTCAAACATTTTTGCAATGAGAAAAGAACACTGGTATCAAAATAGCAAAGTAAAAGATAATGTTAGATAAATTTACGACAAAAGATTTTGTTTGGGGTTGTTTGCGACTGATTTAGTGATGAACTGATGAAGCATGGCAAGTTTATTTTAATTCCGCTACAAGAAAGCTATAGGTTGAAAGATTATCACTTACAAAAAACGGTCACTCGGAAATTGTAATTATATTTTATCATAACTGCTTTGTATAGTCTGCTTCTGAATACATACACGTATCTTCAGGGCTGCAAAAGCAATCAAAGCTATTTTGGTCTGTATATTATCATTTAATACTCCAAATATTATGCGAACCGAATAAAGCAACCTGATAATATTTGTAAATAAAATTGTAAATAGTAAGAAAATATATAAATTTTTGGTCCATTTTGGAGGGGTAACAACTACAAATAAGGTATTGTAATTAAATTATCACCAAGGAGGATTTGTAATTGAGTGCTGACCTAGATTTCACACAGATGTTTCAATTAAATCGCAATTATGTGTAATGTGTATTCACGGTGTGAGATGTTTCCTCAAGCTGGTTAAGTAATTATATTCGGGCTTTATGATGTAGTGCCTGATGGATTCCAGCATTCAATGTATTTATCTACGTCCTCACTGCAGTAAAATGAAGCTCAAAATAAACGTACTGAAGGCAAAGCTGAAAGGAATACGTTATCATCACAGTCAAAAATAGTAGGTTGCTTCATGCACTTGACGTCAGTAATACTGAAGTAAACTTTGCTAACGATGTTGTGTAAGAATGAACTGCCGCTTTATGTTACAAAGCAACATGTTTTTGAGGTATTTGAAATGTGCTTTATATGGCTACAAACTTTCTTTTCTCACCATGGATCCTCGCCACTAATAATACTAGCCGTCATACATAGCAATGTTATCTTTCCGTTTACGGGGTGACCATGTAAAACTAATGCCATAGCATGGAATTATTAAAATTAGTTTATCCACAGTGGTTAATGGTGAAAGAAAGTTTTCAGCAAATTGAAAAAGCGGGCTTTCAATGACGACCTACATTTAAGTACATTACCTATATAATTTTTAAACACCACAGTTTGTAAAAAAAAGTCACAACCCCACAAGGTTGTATTTTCCACAATATAGGCCCTAATGGTTTATTTATTGATTGAATCTGTAAGCATTTTGTATGACAAATGCACATCACAGCATTAAAACAGCATAAACTTTTGAACGTCTTGTAGAAACCGCTGATGGGTTGGCGCCGAGATAGCGGTTTTAAACCTCCTTCTTGAAGCTGGTCCGTAGTTTGATAGCTAGAATGTGCATGGGAGGGCATTCCAGATGCGGGCGGTTGATGGTTAATGATCATGATGGCTGATAATAATTATTTGATCTTGGGGTCTCGACTGCTAAGCCATGAGATCGTGCAGACCGTCTGAGACGCGGGAAATAGTGTCTTGATGTTAGGCATTGGCTGGCATAATCTCATTATTATCTTTAGTGCTCTATTATTATTTATTATCAAGTTACCCAGGGTATGCCCAAATCAGATCTATATATTGTATTGCAATAAAACTATTGAAAGTAACTACGGTATGTTTGATCATGAAGTTTGGACTTGATAATTGTCATGTTTCATGCATCATTGGCCGATGTTTTAGTGTCAGTTCCCTGTTGGTGACCACATTGATGTCGTGTGTATTGATTGGACCACGGGTGTCCTACCGCAGCTATTTAAATGTCAATCATAATGGTGTAAACGGAAAGTCAGATTTTTATCTTTTGAAAGACCATTATGGATTGTATATATCAAATGTGACAAATTGAGTAATCGGGTTGTTGGAACCAGCAGAGTGAACACAGACCGCCGAGTAGGAAACAGATTCAGCTTAATGCTACACATACGACATGCATTAAAGGCCCATTCAGTGATTTGCTCATCCGGACAATCGTAAAAATCACCAAAATACAGATTTTGGTACCTTTGTCATTGTCATAGATGTGTTGACATAGCCTGCTAGTGGCTCATCCGAAACCTGTGTATTTAAGACAAAATAAGGCATTTACATGATATCTGTAATTTATATACAGGCAGTATGGGCAGTATATATAAATTAGCTACATGCATTTGAATGGGCCCTAAACTTTGACAATACTGCTGTTTTCCTCATTTTTTGCTACATTTTATCATTAAAAAAATACCTAATGACAGTTGTACTGACTTATCCTTCACTTGTAGGCAATTTATAAACAATTCTATATTTTTTTGCACTTTCATTGGGATCACTGAAGGGCCTTTAAATAGAGAGAAGAAAAAAAAGGAAATGACTGTATGAAAAATTATCATCTCACTGAAGTAAAAGTCACCTTTATTTTAGACGATTTTTGCGCTTTGACACCGCGATCAACGTAATCAATAGAGTTTATTTTTATAATGTCAAAAGCCACTTGGACGTTACTGTATATTGCCAATATTTTTGCTTAAAATATTGTGTGTTTTCAACTTGTTCTCTTCTTTTAATAGTGAACCAATTTCTAAAAGTGGGATTTGCATACTCGGAACATTCATCTGATCTGTCAAACTTTTTAAATGCACAGACATACCAGCAGGGATATGGCACTTCCCTGTCGGTATATGCACCCTTAGTTTAAGTAGTTCAAATCCATTATAAATTTTGTAGTGGTGATATCTTGGTTGGTCAGTCAACAGTGAAGGACTGTCACGGCGGGTCATCCCGCAACGGGAAAAACAACTTTAGTGATTGTGTTACATTGCGTGTTTATTGCGGATTCATGGCGAACTATTAGGAAATTTCAACGTTAATTCCAAGTATTGGAACTCATCCTTATTCTCTCTTTTTCCAGCACAAATTAATTTAACCGTTCTGTTTTTGAAATGACATCAAATTATTGTTCATGCAGTGCATAAATAATGCTGATTGAAATTAAAGGCAATATATAGCAAAAAAAGCAAAAGCCAAAAAAGCAAACCACATCAGTTTCACTTATTGAATTATTCCAGTGGTTGCATTTGATGTTCCTGTATACGCTTTGAATGATGATGCACTCGCTCGAATTTATCAGCAGTGACATGATTGATGGTCATCCCGTGACAGGAAAGATAACTTTATTTTATTGTGCTAATTTTCATGTTCATGGCGATTTATACGATTCTACAAGTATCTGATATGCTGTTTTTCTTTGAGGCAACCCCCCCCCTATTTTTCACATAATTTTAACCATTCCGTGCAGGCTCGGATTCTTCTTGCACAAATAATTTGTTAAGGGCTCTGTCACCCACCTTTGCACAGTATTTTTGTGGAACCTGAGAGCACATCAAACACAGCAAATTGCATTCTGAATACGAGAAATGTCCATCTGATATCAAATAATTTAGATTTTTTTTAATTCGCGATATAATACCAATTTTATAGCAAATTATTTAAACTTGACATTTACCAGTCCTCGAGGTAATCTAATGATATGTACTTAAAGTGTATGTATCTAGGGGGAAAAGCTGACCACCATATGAAAATGTTGACCTTATTCTTTTTATTGATATACATGAGGTTTCCCAAAATAACTAAAACTTCTTATACATGTTGTATATCTTTAATACTAAAGATCGAAACGTTCATATGATGGTCAGCTTTTCCTCCCAGTCCTCACAGATACATACACTGTAAATACATCATAAGATTTATAAAGTCTACCTAGTTTACTCCGAGGACAGATAAATGTCAAGACTTCCCATTTTTAACACTTTGCCACACATTTGTATTAGATCGCGATCAAAAATGTTTTGTTATCATGCAGGAGTTTCAATATATTTACGAATTACAATTCCACATGTGATTGAATTTGATGTTTCTGTATGCTTTGAAAAGATGTTGCTCTCGCGCGGATTATTTATCAGCAGTGATAGTCTTATAGTCATCCCTAACCGGAAAGATAACATTAGTGCTATAATTAGTGCACATTGCTTGTTTATCGCGAGATAGGCTACATATGGTTAAAGATCTTAAAGTTAAGTGATTCAACTCTGCTTTCATTTCTGTTATTCTTTTCACCGAGCTTTTCACCCAGCATAATTGTAATCGTTCTGTGCAAGATATCACATTGGATTTTACCGTATGTCATACGTTACATGTTTCGCTTCTTGAAAAGTGGTTTCTTTGGACTTAAAGTGACGTTGTGCTCGTATTTTTTTATCTTTCCAACCAATCATGAATCATATGCAACTTTTTAAGTATTAGTTCAGCTGCTCCGTGAAATTTGGTATGTAATTGTGCACTTTGTGATAATTATAAAAGCATGGGTGTTTCCACACTTGTGTATCTTCAATACTAAAGGTCAAATCTCTCATTACGATGGTCAGATTTTCCTCCCAGTCCTCCCAGATATCATACTTCGAGGACTGTTAAATGTCAAAACTTCCCATTTTTAATAATTTGCTATAAAATTTGCATTAGATCGCGATCAAAAACGTTTTGCTATAATCATACATGTGTTTCAATTTATGAATTACAATCCCACATGTGATTGAATTTGATGTTTCTGTGTGCTTTGGATGATGTGGCACTACTGCGGATTATTTATCAGCAGTGATAGACTTCGGGCATCCCCAACCGGAAAGATAACATTAGTGCTATAATTAGTGCACATTGCTTGTTCATCGCGGGGTGGATACATGGTGAAAGATTTTAAAGTTAAGTGATTCAACTCTGCTTCCATACCTGTTATTCTTTCGTTGAAATATTTTTCTTTCTTTTCACCCGCATAATTGCAATCGTTCTGTGCAAGATACCACGTTGGATTTTATGTCATAATACGTTACATGTTTCACTTCTTGAAAAGTGGTTTCTTTGGACTTTAATAATAAAGTGACGTTGTACTCGTTGTTTTTTTATCTTTCCAACCAATCATGAATCATGCAACTTTTTCAATATAGTTCATAACTATCTGATATTTTCTGCGCACAAAAAGTATCCGAACATTTAAAACAAAAGCCATTTCTTAAGACACTAAAACTAAATTTTAAATATTCGTTATAGATAGACAATTTTGTTCTGCGTATTTTGATACTTCATTCGGTATGAACGACTTTATTTTCCTAACTTATATCAATTTGAATTAAAAAAAGAGAACTTTTCAAAAGTGGCAAAAATTTGCATTGACCAATGACCATGTTGATTTTTCCCTCGAAACACGCAGAGTGAGCGTTCATCCATTATAGCTTTAATGAACCCGTAACAAAAGGTAGCGGAAATCGCCTTGAAGAATGTCAACAACGGAATACTATCTCATCTCTTTCTTCCATGCTACATCAGAGAGAAGATATACGACTATCATGACTATGGTCATCCCGCGACGGGAAAGACAACGTTAGTGGTATATGCAATATGATTTATGGCCAACAAGCGGATTAGGAAGTTAAGATAAAACAAAGGCTGCTTCCCAGCAAACACAGAACGTTTTTAACATTATTCGCAAAAGGTTAGAAAGGTTCCCAGAAAACGTTTAAATGTTGGATTATATAAAGGGTGCGATATAAAGGGTTTAAAACGTTTGCATGTAAACATTCAAAAACATTTTTTGAAAACTTACAGTTCAATATTCGAACATAATGTTATTTAAGTGTTGACGAAATATTCGGCAAAAATGTTTGCAACAAATATTTTGAAATAACATTTTGAAAACATTTTAAAAGTGTCGTTGCAGGGCGTTTTCATATACATGGTGAAAGATTTTAAAGTTAAAGCCATATTATAACATTATCATACAAAATAGATTAGCATTTCTTTGCCATAAAATGTTAGTTTTTACTGTCAGATATATCCCCTTTTATTTTTGAGCCGAACAACTACGGCAAATCAAAGAAAATTGGAATTTACTACCAGCGCGTATGTCGCCAATACGTACCACTCCTTCGGTCATGTTATGGTACGACTCTTTGTTGTGTAAATCACCGTCCCGCACGCCGTGTACGTAGGCCCTACTGTGTGTTATGAACATCGTGTATGCGTTCGACTAATAATTCCATTGTAATAATAAGACGCCGGTTCCGGCGCTTTTTCAAAATCTCGGATTTTGACAAACTACAGCACCTAGAGTCTTGATTTTTGCAGGGAATATTGGTTTAATAAACTACAATATAATCGTGTAAAAAATGAATTTTAAAAAATCAGTGAGGGCGTCCTCAACAGCAAATGTTATAATATGGCTTTAAGTGATTCAACGCTGCTTCCATTTCTGTTATTCTTTCTTTGGAATACTTTTTTTTTTTTCACCCAGCATAATTGCAATCGTTCTGTGCAAGATATCACGTTGTATTTTATGTCATAATACGTTTACATGTTTCGCTTCTTGAAAAGTGGTTTCTTTGGACTTAGAGTGACGTTGTACTCGTATTATTTTATCTTTGCAACCAATCATGAATCATGCAACTTTTTCAATATAGTTCATAACTATTTGCAATACTAGTTCACCCGTTGCTGTGAGAGTTACTGATAGCGATGCTATTTGACCCCTGATGACTTCTTTTGACTTTTTGACATGTTCCCGTCATTCTTTTTACTACTTTTAAGCGCAATTGGGCATAGGCCTACTGACCCCATTTGACCTTCGCCCTCGAGTGACCTCGGTTTGATTTTGTTCATGCTCCCGTGATATTAAAATGTAGCCCCTGGATGACCTTTGACCTCGGATGACCTCGATTATATTTTTTACATGTTCCCCTCATATCGAGGATTCAACCCACCAAGTTTGAGCCCGATCGGACAAAAATTGAAATTTGAACCCTACGTGATGACCTTTGACCTCCGTTGACCGCGATTTTATTTCGCGCATATATTCCCCTCATATCAAGGATGCCACCCACCAAGTTTGAGCCCGATCGGACAAAGTTTGAAATTTGAACCCTCCGTAATGACCTTTGACCTTGGTTGACCTCGATTTTATTTCGGGCATATATTCCCCTCGTATTAAGGATTCTACCCACCAAGTTTGAGCCCGATCGGGCAAAGTTTGAAATTTGACCCCTCCGTAATGACCTTTGACCTCGGCTGACCGCGATTTTATTTCGGGCATATATTCCCCTCGTATCAAGGATTCCACCCACCAAGTTTGGGCCCGATTGGACAAAGTTTGAAATTTTGACCTTTGACCTTGACCTCCGATGACCTTCAAAACCACCCGGTCAACATGCTTTTCTCGCCACCTATCCATAACCGGAATATCGGATCGATGCGTCCCAGCACGGCGAAACGCATAGCCGGACACACAGACACACAGACAACCACACACACAGACTTCGCTGGTTATTTTAGTATAGTAGATAGTTTATAACTATCTGATATGCGCACAAAAAGTATCCGAACACTTAAAACAAAAACCATTTCTTTACAAGACATTAAAACTAAATTTAAATATTCGTTAGATAGATAATTTTGTTTTGCGTATTTTGATATCTCATTTGGTACGACTTAATTTCCTAACTAGGCTAACTTATAGCAATTTGAATAAAAATGAGAGCTTTTCAAAATGATAAACATTTGCATTGACTATGTTGACTTTTCCCTCGAAGCACGCATATATTGATCACAGCAGAGTGAGCGTTCACCCATTAGGCTTTATTGAACCCGTAACAAAAAGTAGCAGAAAACGCCATGAATAGGAAATATCTAAATTTGTCACTATTGAAACTCGACCATTTGTCATTCAAATGAGTATAGCTATGTGGAATAAAATCGCATCGTGCCGAATAAGGTACGCAGAACAAAATTCTCAATCGATATCGCCTACTATCTTTACAATATATAATTAGTGTTCGGATACATTTTGTGCGCAATGTAGTTATATTCATAAGCTGTAATGATGGATTCGTCAATATCGTTGGTCCCATGCGGTGTCAGCAACGAAATACTATACACGATGGTCATCCCACGACGGGAAAGACAACGTTAGTGTGGTAAATGCAATATGATTTATGGCCAATGAGCGGGTTAGGATAAAACAAGGCTGCTTCCCAGCAAACACAAAACGTTTTTGACATTATTCGCAAAAGGTTAGAAAGGTTGCCAGAAAACGTTTAACGTTTAAATGTCGGGTTATATAAAGGCAAAACGTTTGCATGTAAACATTCAAAAACATTTTTTGAAAACCTACTTCCAAAATATTCTAACATAATGTTATTTAAGTGTTGACGAAATATTCGGCAAAATGTTTGCAACAAATATTTTGAAAACATTTTGAAAGTGTCATTGCAGGGTGTTTTCATAATTATACATAACGTTTAATAACGTTTTCATGACCTTTAAGGGGTGCTACACCCCTGGTCAATTTTGGGCCTATTTTGTCATTTTTTCTCAAAAATTATAGCACATTGGTGACAAGTAAGATATGTATATTGGCAAGGACTACAACAACTGTACTGAAAATTCAGCAACTCAAAGCAAGTAGTTATTGATTTCTTGATCAAATATTGGTTTTCCCTCATTTGTGACTGTAACTCCACAACTGTTGTCTGTGCTGAAATAAAATGTCCAGTGCAGTAGTTGTAGTCCTTGCCCCTATAATATACATATCTTACTTGTCACCAATTTGCTATAATTTTTTGAGAAAAATGCAAAAATAGGCACAATATTGGGCAGGGGTGTAGTACCCCCTTAATACAACAACCCGACATTTAATGTTATTAAAAAGGTTTTACCAATCTCAAAATATAATCCGTGTTAAACATTTTAAACACGTTGTTTGTTTGCTGGGTTCTATACACCCAAGGAAGCCACATAATCTTTTCATTCAAAAACATGATTCTCTTTATCCGCATCTTTCTTCTTTTTTTTAAAATTCTGCTGGCTGAAAATGTAGGCCCCTACCGCCAAATAAATCATTTATTTTGTTTATCTGTTAGCGCCGTTTTTATCACCTTTAATGGCAGTGTCCGTTAAAGTAACATGGTGATGTTATGATAAAGTCACGGCGTGATATTCCCATATTTTTCAATTAAATTGGTTATTTTATAAATGGGTTTATTCGAATATTCTGACAGGTCGTAAATTGACGTGATTACGTCGAAATGTTACACTGCAAAAAATATTTTACTAATTTTTTACTCATTTGTTGAGTTGTGACCTATATGAGCTCAATGTTGAGTAATTTTTTACTCAACTGTTGAGTTGTGACCTATGAGCTCAATGTTGGTAATTTTTTACTCAACTGTTGAGTTGTGACCTTTTTACTCAATGTTAATGTTGAGTAAACTATTTTTTGCGGTGTACGGTACGTTATTTGCGGTAATGGAAGAACACGATTTGAATGACAAAACAAATGTCAGTGGTACATGGGGGTAGGGAGTGAGGTTGATGTGGGCGGGGGAGGGGTGCGTTCAGGGGCGTAACCAGACCTGACCTTCCGGGGGGGGGCAAGATTGAAAAAATTCCCAATTTTTGACCAAAAGTTGTATTATTTATGTGCGCATCGCGAGCGGCTTGCCGCGAAGTGATAAACAGGTGGGGTCCAGGGGCCCGCCATAGGGCCCCTGATGGGGTCAGGGGCAAAGCCCCGTATGGGGGGTCAAGGGCGGAGCCCCCTGAAACTCATGGTTTTTGGCATATTAGAAGCTAAAAATTCAGTGTTCAGAGTACAAATTTCACAATGAAAGTAGTATAGATCTTCTTCCCTCTTTCTTTCCCTTTTCTCTTCTCCCTTCCCCTTTTCTCTTCTCCTTCCCCTTTTTTCTTCCCTCTTTTTTTTTTTCTTCTTTTCCCTTTCTCTTCTTCCCTCTTTTTCCCCTTTTTCTCTTCTCCTTCCTTTTTCTTCCCTCTTTTCTCTCCTTCCCCTTTTCCCTTCCCAATTTTTTTTGCTCTTCTTCCCAGTTTTTTTGTGTCCGGGGGGCAGCTTGCCCCCCCCCCCCCCTGGTTACGCCACTGAGTGCGTTACCTGAATCTCTTCAAAAGTGTATGTCCTTGGTCCTATTTCAATCTATTTCTTTTCAACGTCTCTTAGTTTTTAATAAAAGGGCAAAAGGTTGCATGACGTGCATACTCTGAGGAGGATAACATCGCTCAATCCAAGTAATTAAAACTCGATTATACATGTTAAAGATATTATATACCACATGTGTTTGTATTTTTGTTGATACATCATGATGGATGGTGATGGCCTTTTCAACGGCCTTTGACCGTCAACAAATTCGCTATCTTTATGCCGCGCAACACAGTCTGCCGCCTGGACAACCAATTCTTTAGAAATGCTTAGTCGCGCTTAAAGTCGATCGATACATGTAAAAATCAGCACAATTCAGAGATACACCTTTTTGCTATGAAATTAATTTTCTCGGTCAAATATAAAGCAATATATTTTTTTTCTTCAGTAATGTCAGTTAAAAACTTGGTGCTTGAATATACATTTTTTTAAATCCTGGTGTTAAAATTAAGCATCAAATTGTGTCTTTTAGTGTGATATTTTTGATTTTTATAGGCCTTGAATTCGCCTGCGAGCTTTTTACGGAATTCATGTTTTAGCGTCTCAAACTAACATAGTTTGCTAAAGAAAGATATTTCCCACCTCTGTAAAGCACATCGTGTGGGTCTATATGTTATAGTTTTGTCAGAATTTCCGTTTTTGTTTTACCCTTTTTCCATTCATGGTCCGAAAATGTCAAACTAAGTAAAAGTAGGCAATGGTGAGTACTTTTATCTCGAGAGCAACCAGCTGAAATAGTCGATATTTCCTTTGTTGTTATCCAGGTCAATTTTTCATTGAAAGCAAATTGCCCGACCAGCGATTAAATCCCCAATTGGGTGTTCTGGTTAAACATGATCAGTAGGAGCGCTATAGGTCTGGGAATTTCTTTGCTATATTGAAGTTCTGGCAACACTATAGCCATGCCGGTATTCCTATTAAACCCAGGGATATCGATCCACAATGCTAGTACTAGCCTTTAGATTTCACGTGTTGATTTAGAAATTTTTTTAGCCGACAGTGAAGGATGGTGAAATCAAAACGGAAATTCTGACAAAACTATGATATATAGCTCACGGTGATGTGCTTTAGAAAGTTGGGGAAAATCCTTCATTAGCGAACTATATTACTTTGAAAAGCTAAAAGGTTGATCCAAGAAAAAGCTCGCGGGCCGAGCTGAAGCCTATAAAAATCGAATATCTTACACTAAATGACTGAATTTCAGGCCTAAGTTTAACACCAGGATTTAAAAAAAAATCAGTATCAAGCATTATAGTTTTTCCAGCCATTTACTGAAAAAATGAAAATTATTGCTTTTCATTTGGCTGAGAAAAAAATTTTTACACTGAAAAGGTGTAACTCAAAATTTTGCTCATTTCAACACCAATTTCGATCGTTTGTATTGCCTCATTAAATGACTGAGTGAGCCTTGCAGAACAAAAGAATCGGTTGTGCAGGTAGCTGACTGAACAATCTGAAATAACGTCGGTGATTGAAATAGCATCATCTCTCCTTGCCTTATACCGCCGAAGGAAATACTATAAAAATAATCTCTATGGATAAAGGGTGCTTTAAAATACCTGAACTATGGCTGGGTGGGTGATATTGTAAGGGGTGTCCCAGGAAAAGGTAACACAGCGTTCGATGCTACTTGAAATTTTCGTTGTTAACTAAACATAACTCGAGATTAAAACAAGCAAATTGAACAGAACAAACGGCATTTGAGAGCTAAGACTACGCCCTTGACGTTGATATAAGCATCATGTCATAACAGTATTTTCTAATTGCCAAAGAGGGCGCTTTTTACTTGCACAATATTTTTAAGATCACGGAATCTATGAGATGAACCAAAAACAATATATTTGGTTTTAATGTTAATTCGTTATTAGAGAACCAATGTGCAATATTCTTCAGATTGCTATTTAGCATAGTTTCTAAGTTATCAGAATCATTAGATTTACAGAGAAAAGATGTGTCATCTGCATATTATGACTTTAAAATCAACAAAGCTGGGAAGGGAATTTATGTATATCAAGAAAAGTAAGGGTCCTATAAGATACTTCCTTGTGGAACACCAATGTCAATATTTCTAAAACCAGACTATACAGGAGATTCAATACATATACCATGTTTTCTGTGACTAAGGTATGACTTAACCGTATCAAATGCTTTTTTAAAGCCAAAAAGATAACACCAGTAGCAATCTTGAAAATCAAGCAAGGTTGTAGAAGTGGAATGGTTTGTTTGAAAACCAGATTGACAATCAGTTAAAATATTATTTGATGTCAAGAAATGATACAATTGATTACGATTTACGAACACATCTTTCAAGAATCTTTGATACAACAGACAGTACAGAAATAAGTCTAGGTCTACTCTATAATAATAAACCGACACGTAAAAGCGCGCTATTACAAAGTGCCTCGATGGGCTTTACATACACCAATAAAATACGGTTACAGAAACATAATAAACGGATAAAGGGCAATAATGTGAAAGATAAAATACAAACCAAATCAAATATAGATATAAACTAGAGCGGTTCTCGGGTTGCGCGGTTTTCGGCATACGCGGTTGGTGTGTAAGGTTGTTGGGTGATGGTATGGTAGTGGTTGTGTTTAGATGTGAGTTTCTTTTCAGAACCCTGTATGGGCGAAGCCTGGATGGTGGATGGGGAGTGTGGGGTGATTAAAGAAGGAAATAATATGGAAATGTAATAGGCCGCACAGCTGTGTAATGTTTATGTTTTACAAGATGCCCAGAGCACGGGTTGGGATATGGGATATCCCCTCGTGGTGTCGAGTTCACAACAGGTGTTGGTATTGCTTTACCAAAACAACCCGAGCCGTGTGTTGGAAGTTTTTGTATGTATAGACAGTTTCCTAGCAATGTTGACTGTACCCACCAAGTTTCATGCCCATACGACAGATTTTAGTCATTTGACCTCAGATGACCCCTAAGTGACCTTGGATTACCCCCAAAATGACCTTCCAAACATTTGACTCTTAATGTTGACTGTACTCACCAAATTTCATGCTGTTATGTCAGTTTTTAGTAATTTGACATCAGATGACCCCTTGGTGACCTCGGATGACACCGAAATGACCTTCCAATAATTTGACTCTAAATGTTGACCATACCCACCAAGTTTCGTGCCCATATAACAGTTTTAGTAATTTGACCTCAGATGCCCCTGGGTGACCTCGGATGACCCCGAAATGACCTTCCAAAAATTTTACTCTTAAGTGTTGACTATACCCACCAAGTTTCGTGCCCATATGACAGTTTTTAGTCATTTGACCTCAGATGAACCCTGGGTGACCTTGGATGACCCCGAAATCTATTCAGCTCTGTAAGAACATCAACTACAAATACAACTGACCAAGTTTAGGCGATACACCATGTTGTTAAAACCCCTGTAGACCCTATAAGGAACAAACCAAAAGATCGATGACGTCCTATAAACGTAACTAGTTTCATTTCTCAGCCGACCCCTCCCTCCCTGCCAGAAACGTAATAATGAAATGTTGAAAATTTTGACATAATAATAATAATGACACATTCTTCAGACCGATGGTTTTGTACAAACGTAATCGAGTATTTTTACCCCTCACCCTAAACGAAACTCGTTTATAGGACGTCATTGATCTTTTGGTTTGTTCCCTAATACTCGGCATCATCGCACATGTTGACTTCCAAACTTCATCCTAAACTAAACTCAACATAAACTTCGAAAATGATCCATTCATACTGTGCCATTTATTGATACCTTCTGTTTGTATCAATTGCCAGTGAGCAAAATACACGTGCTCTGTTCACTATACACAGTAAGGTATATGTAGCTATGTGCACGATATTACAACCTCTACCTTGCTGTATTTGATTTGCAGTTCTGACATCTGGCCTGCGCCGGTTTAACAACCAGGTCAAACCTTTGGAGCGGGGCTAGACAGGGATGGCAGAATGCTGTGTCGTCATTAAAATAAAAAAAATGTATTACTTTTAGTAAACAAGGGTTGTCTGAGAAGAAAAAATGTGGAAAGGTGAAAAGCAAAATGAAAAAAAAAGAGAAGAAAAACAAAAGGGGAAAATGGGGAGAAACAGGAGGGAAATTATGATTTCCTTTCTCCATGCTCAAAATTAAATGTTGAGATTAAAGTTTTCATTTTCGTTGGAAATGGTGTGCCCAGTGATTGCGTATTAAAACAAACGTTAACAAACAAAACAAAATTCCCTAAATTGTTATGCCAAAATAAAAATTTAATCTTGTAAATTGTTGGCTCTATGTAAAGTTTGGAAGGATTTTTGTTTCTCAAAAAAGAAAAAAAATCTGGTGTCATAATGAGTCAAAAGATGTATGTTTTATACAGTAAATGAAGTAAGAATTATGATGCGCAGTGATTATGCCACGTTATTAAATTTCTAATCTTAATATTTCGTCTTTTTTCAAAATTGTGGCGTTAAAATACCCAAACAATTAAGTTTCTGACGATACAATTCTTTCAGGGACACCCTGTATATAGCATGTTTGTACTACAGTATCGATTTTATTGAAGGTCACTGGTAAACAAACACTTGATAGTCTGTGCTTCGGGCCAGACTGTATGTGGCTATCACGATGTTTGTTTGGATCGCTCGACACAAATTGGCTGTGTAGGAGACTAGGTCTGTGCAAACAAACGCAAACAAATTAACGACTTTATAGCGAACGCGAGTGTTTCCAAAAAGCAGCACAAAAGCAAACAAAAAATACACCCATTGCCCGCTATTTACCGCACGAAATGAACGACTCTAATCATGTACCGCACGAAATGAACGACTCTAATCAGCTGCGGCAATTCCCCAATGGTGGATAGGCCTATACTATACACGTATTCTTATTCGTGCATTTGACGGACTTGGGTGTTTTTGTTTTTGTTAAATATCTCCTTTCCTGAACACATATTATTATAGAAAATCTATCTACTTCTTCATTCGATTACATACTATATACCCTGCAACTTTCAATCTACACAGTGGCTAGATAAACCCTTAAACGTGCGAACAAATATTGCAAAACAAAATTAAAGTATGGCTCTCCGCCTATGGCTCCGCCCATACAAAAAAGCATTTCATTTTCAAGCCGCAAGATAAAAAAAAAATGAGAGTATGGATGCCTGACATCTACGCCATCAGTAACATATAACAAATATGAAAACAATACAAGCAAAACCTTAACCTAAACAAACATCTAAATACATAATATACTTCGAGGGTTAAGCCAGAACCATTTATGTCCAAAATTACATGTTACTCATTTCGGCATCAAAAATGTCAAATGGACGGTTAATCCTGCCCTCCATAATAAACGTAAGTGACTTTGGGGTATGCATGGTCACTTGTGTCTAACTAACTGTTTATTAAAGTGACCATACATATACCCCAAAGTCACTTACATTTATTCATCATCATCAGTCGGCTGCGGAGGAGGCGACTACAAGCTTTCTTCATCTATTGCGATCTTAGGCAAGCGAAACCATTTTGTTTGGCTGCAGCATCCCTTCAGCATCTCCCAGGAGGTGCTGGACATACTGTAAGTACCGGCCGGAACATAACTCGGAAATGATTCGGGATCTTGCAGAATAAAGTAGGAAGGCAGGGCTCAGCATGAACATAAACAAAACCAAAGTCATGATGAGCAACAGTATACTGTATTATAGTCAAAAATTCAAAGTAATTATGCAGGGAAAGGACTTGGTAACAGTAGACCACTATACATTACAGGGAAGAAAGTAAATAACAATGAATCCGGGATGAAATTAAAAGAAGAAGAATCCAGCTAAGTTGGGTGAAGTTCGTAATATTGAGTTATATCTTCGTTTACACCACTTACACACCATCTCCCTGAAAAGGCAGGTATTCGACCAATACATGTATCTGTCCTCTCATACGGGGCTGAAACATGCACGACGATAGACCCTCCCTCGGGTCCGTGGAGAACGACTGGTAATGTAGATTACATAGCATTAAAAATCCACCCAGCGCTCAATGGACTTTCGCGTTCACTTATAATACGAGTATATTTCTATATTGCTGCATGGTTGACTGTGGTGGGTGTAATTAGTGGCGTCGATTTGTGGATGAAGAGGAATGGGTTTTGGCATTGAAGAAAATAAGGGGGGGGGGAGTTGGCATTTTTTTTCATAGGGCATTACGTAATTATTTATTGTTACATTATCCAGAGATGGAACCGAACCGAGACTGGGGGCCAGTCTAGCACGACGACCAAACCGGGGACCAAACGACGGTCTAGAGAAAAGACTTTGGGTGACAGAGAATCACAAAGAAAGGTAGAGCGAAAGATGATTGAGTGACAGAGAATCACAAAGAAAGGTAGAGCGAAAGATGATTGAGAGTGCAAGATATTACGACCATTAAATAAGAAATATTGAGGTATGACAAGAGGTGTACACGTGTCTACAAGTTGCCTAGTGGCGGCTCCATGAGGGGCACGGGGGAGGCAAATTTCCGCAGTCATAACTCTTGCCTCCCTGTTGCCCCTCCTCCAGTAAAAACCCAAAATTACGAAAATTTCCACTTTTTGCGGCAATTATGCGCAAGATTTGTTGATTCCCCGCCCCTGAAATCCACCCCCCTCGAAAAAAATTCCTGCCACTGAAGTTGTCCGGGGCAAGTTGATCCCCACTGGGATTCCCACATTACAAATAGGGACCGTATTCGATAGCCTTACAGCACTGATGTTATTCAGGATCCTCAACCCCGGGTCATCAACTTTCCTGGTATGAATCATAAACGGGAAAGTATTTTGCGTGTGCTAACGTAAACGAAATGAAAGGTAATAGGCCTAGTGAATAGTGATACACTATAGGCATAAAAATGAAATCTCAAATATATAAATTGCCGCTAGCTTGAGAACCTCAATTTTAGTCATTATGGTGGTATAGGCCTACAGTAGAGGGTCTCTTCAACTATCTATCCCGGCTGTGTATGCTTTTTATAGTCATTCCAAAACCAAAATCGGAATCTAATACAGAGATTTGTGAAATTTAAGTAACAAAGGTCATGCTTAGGTCACATAACACTATTGGAGTCCAAAGCCTGAAGCCATCTCTTTTCAAAAGTAGTTGTGTGTCTCTAAAAATAGATGTCTTACAAACTTAAAGACTTCTATTTTTAGACAGTTTCCCCTTTTTTACCGCTTTGGAGTAAATTTTTCACGTTCTGACACGATCTTTTAAAGTTATACACCAAGTGTACTCACTAACATTTATACCGATGTGGTTTTGTGAGGGTTTTGCCAACAATTTAAGGGGGTACTACACCCCTGGCCAATTTTGTGCCTATTTTTGCATTTTTCTCATGTCAAGCTCTAAGGGGTGGTGCAATAATTATGTGTATAGGCCTACCCCCGAAGTGGTGAATTATAGGTGGGGGAGTTACGATTTTGGCAGGCCAAGGGGGTAGCATTTTTGGCAGGTCGAAAGAGGGGTGGTCAAGCGATTTTTGGCAGGTCGAAACGGGGGGGGGGCACTCCAACTTTGGAGGTGATGCGTATGTAAGGCTGTTAAGACCCCTTTTTCAGCATCGCTGTCACCCAAAGACCCCATATTTTTTACGAACACATGCTCTGTCACCCGAAGACCCCATATTTTTCCATTTGATCTGTCACCCAAAGACCCTTACAAGTTCAATTTGAACAGCAACTTTCATTTATCACTGATTTTGTTACTTATTTTGAAAAAACAATGAAATTTGAAGCCATTTAGAACTAGAAATTCGATTTTCGAGGTTTTTGCGGCACTGTTTCGGCTCTTACCCAAAGATTCCATTTGAAAAAAGGTCATGTTCTCACCCAATGACCCCATATTTTTTACATTTTGCTCTCACCGAATGCCAAAAATCATGCTCTCACCCAATGACCCCATATTTTTTACGTTTTGCTCTCACCGAATGCCCCTTGGTGCGAAAGTGCCAGCCCTACACCTATATCCATTTCATATTGAAGTGCCCCCCCCGGGGTCGAAAAAGGGGGGGGGGGGTGGGCGGGGCAAGCAATGTTTGGCACATATACTGTATTTTGGGCACCGCGTGCACCATTTCTATATCAAGGTGTAGGAAAACATTAGGAGCACGTTCAATCATGCAAAATTTTCAAGTTATACTTTGTAACTGCATGAATACATGTGCCACTGTTACAAAAGTGATTCCAATAAATTGATTGATTGATTGAATGATTGATTGAAATTGCCAAAGTGCACCTCAAAACTTCTATCAAAGGAAGACAATGAAGATAAAACATTTGAAGTACTCGTAAACTTGAGAAGCAAAAGATGCAGGTGTGTTCATGATCAATGAGATAAAGTGACCTTTTCAAATTAAAGATATGAGCCGTAACCCATGATCTCTTTAGAATAGTTTCAAACGATGGAAAATAAGTTTACAGTGATGATGATCATGATCGATTGCAGCTAACAAACAAAAAACCCTATGCAGAACACATTTATGATTCGACATACAATAATTAAGTTTATGTGAAAATGACACAATCAAATAAACAAAATAATAACTCAACATTTGATGGAAGCAAGTTAGGCCTATATTGAAACAAGGTGGGGGGGGGGTTCTTGAGGCTAAAAACAGCGTGCACATCCATCAATATTAACAACATTTTTAACAACCCCAAAGCATATGATTTACATCCTTTCCTCAATAGTTCAACATTTGATTATGCCATGATATTCAAGCTGGGGAACAATAATTAGCCCTATGTGTACCCCGGCCCCGGGGTGGTGAATTATAGGAGGTTAATTTTTGGCAGGTCTAAAGGGTGTGGGGGGAGGGGCAAGCGATTTTTGTTGGCACAGATCATGTTTTGGGCACAGTTTCTACTATTCTATTTTTGAAGGCAGTTCAGACTGGTGTGAGCCCGGGCGTGAGCAGATGTAAAATCAAGAGTGAATTCTACCATATGATTCTACAGGCCTACTAAAGTTAACAAGATATAACTTCTCCTTGAGGCTATTTACTGGTATACTAGATTCCAACATCGCAACATAACCTTTGTCCTAGGGTTGCAAGAATAACTAGTGGCAAATGGTGGTCATAGACCACAAACCTACACTCTAAATTACAAGGATTTAAAAATAAATCCTTTAGACTGTAATTAGGGACCAATCAATTTTAGATTTAAAATTAATCTTATAGATTTGAATTTTAAATCTTAAAGATTTAATTTTAAATCTTAAAGATTTAATTTTAAATCTAACACTTGATTGGTCCCTAACTACAGTCCCTTGGGATTTATTTTAAATCCTTGAAATTTAGAGTGTAGCTGGGGCTTGTTGGTGTTGTGGAGGTATCTGACCCCTGCAAAATGTTCTAAAAATATTTCCCTGGTCATGAGGTTTGTTGTCACCGAGTTTGAGTCCCGTGCTCCTTACAGATGTCCAGAAAATGCAATTCTAAGATTTGACCCCAGATGACCTTTGACCTGACCCCTGCAAAATGTTCCAAACATTTTCCCCTGGTCATCAAGTTTGTTGTCACGCAATTCTAAGATTTGATCCCAGATGACCTTTGACATGACCCCTGCAAGATGTTCAATAATGTTCCCCTGGTCATGAGGTTTGTTGTCACCGACAGTGAGCCCTATACCTCTTACAGATATCCAGATAACGCAACTCTTAAGATTTAGCCCCGGATGACCTTTGACCTGACCCCTTCAAATTGTTCCCCTTTTAACCCCTTACAGATGTCCAGATAATGAAATTCTAAGATTTGACCTAAGATGACCTTTGACCTGACCCCTGCAAATGTATCAAAATTTTCCCCAGGTCATGAAGTTGGTTGTCACCAAGTTTGAGCCCCATACCCCTTACAGATTTCCAGAAAATGCATTTCTAAAATTTGACCTCTGCGTGACCTATGACCCGACCCCTGTAAAATTTCCCCTGGTCATGAGATTTGTTGTCAATGAGTTTGAGCCACATATCCCTTACACATGTCCAGATAATGCAATTGTAAGATTTTACCCTTTAATGACCTTTGACCCCAATTCTGTGTACAAGTTATAGGCACTGGGTATAGTCGATGCATATGTGCAAGTGACGTCATTGTGCTATGTAATTTGTGGTAGAAGAAGCATTTTGAAGGTATTTGGTTATATACCTGTAATGCCCCCTTAATGACCTTTGAACCCAATTCTGTTTACACACTATGGGTACTGGGTATAGCCGATGCTTATGGTCAAGTGACGTCATTGTAGAATGTTACATGTAGGAGAAGAATAATTTTTAGCTGAAATCACATTTTTAGCCTATTTGACCCCTCTGTAACCTTTAACCTACTAAAAGTCAGGTGACGTGTATGGTCGTGGTCAATGATGGTTGTGATCAAGTTAGGTCAAAATCGGTCAAAGCATGTCTGAGCTAGAGCAAAAAATGTGCAATTTGTTGCCAGAAGAAAGAATGGATAGCATTACAGTACCTAGCTGTGGGGTGTAAACCCCCCCAGCTAGGTAATAAAATTATTTTTAAATATTTGCACAAGTTTAGAGATCAATATTAAAGGAACACTTAGCCTTAAATTCAATATTGTACTCACGCCGAGTCCTCGACGAATGTTCAATGTTATGCTGAATAAACCGAGTTTATACATGTAGGACAAAGAAATCATTGAACTGTGTGCATCATCGGCAAGCAAAAAGAAGTTCAGAATAGTGGCAAATGGTGGTCATAGACCACAAACCTAGCTGAGTGGGGCGTGTTGGTGTTGTGGAGGTAGGCCTATCTGACCCCGGGATCTGACCCCTGCAAAAATGTTCCCTTAGTCATGAGGTTTGTTGTCACCGAGTTTGACTCTCGTAGGCCTACTCCTTACCGATGTCCATGCAGAAAATGCAATTCTAAGATTTGACCCCAGATGACCTTTGACCTGACCCCTGCAAAACGTTCCAAAAATGTTCTCGTGGTCATCAAGCCCCGCCGGGGCTGCCCCGGACCCCTTCCTGTTTTTTCTAGGATTTGACCTCTACATGACCTTTGACCCGACCATGCAAAATATTCCCCTGGTCATGAACGAGGTTTGTTGTCACTGATCACAAAGTTTGTTGTCACCGAGTTTGAGCCCCGTACCTCTTACAGATGTCCAAATAATGCAATTCTAAGATTTGACCCATGATGACCCTTGACCAGACCTCTGCAATATGTTCCATAATAGGCCTATCCCCCTGGTCATGAGGTTTGTCGTCACCGAGTTTGAGTCCCGTCAGATATTCTAATGATTTTATCCCAGCTGACCTTTGATCGACGGGGAGGGGGCAAGCGATTTTTGGCCGACCTTTTTTTGAGAATTCACCACCCCGAGGCCCAGTGGCGTACCGTGGCCGCCCCAACCCCGGGGGGCTGAAGAAGAAACAATTTTGCCGCCCCTTCCTTAACAGCCCGAAAAGGTTGACCCAATTTTTTTCACGGTCGTTTGAAAAAGTGAAGAGCAAAAAAAAAAAAAAAAAAAAAAAGGATTTTAGGCGCTAGCGCCCTAAAAGCAACCTTTGTTCAAAAATTTTTATGCTTTTTCAATTTTTGCCGCCATTTTTTACTTCATTTTGCCGCCCCATTCTTTTTTGCCGCCCCTGTTTTTGCCGCCCCTTCTTCTTCCACCGCCCTTCGTTTTTGCCCCCTGCTTTTACCCCGGGGGGCTGGCGCCCCCAAAGCCCCAAAAATACGCACATGGAGGCCTCACACAATTATTGCACAGCCCATCACGATTCTCATTTTAATTGCCTTTTGGGCAAGTATTTTTCAAGTTCTTTAAAAAGTTCTCACAAAATTAAGGCAGTAGTACATTTATTATCAATGATATCATAATCATTATTTGACTATCTGTTTCGAATTGAAGGTTGTTTTCCCGGGATGATGTATGCCATCCATATTATCCATTTCGAATTCATCGGTATTATTTTCAAAGTCAAGTGTAACTAGTTCTTCAATAAGAGTAGTCCCTACGAAAGTTGTAGGTATGTCACCTCCTGAAAGCAGATCGGCAGCTACTATTGCAGCAGAATTTATTCCGATTCCCGGATTCGATTCGGATTGTTAAAAAGTCATAGAGCGTCTTTAAACATGACAAATCGCAGTTTGATCGCAAGATGGCAGTCTTGACCTGCCTGTAAAACTCTCTACCATTCAGCCGCATGAGGGTGGTCACGTGTCATGCATGTTTAGTTTCCAGTACTGTCTGTGTGCTGAGTTTGCATTACGGATTTTAAACGCTATCACCATGATCACACTACACGTTGTGCAGTCAGGAACTAATTTTGTAACGTGTTAGCGGAACCAAGTAGCAAGTTTAATCACTGTTCTGGTACGATGCTACTTAGGAAATACAGCTGCAGTATTTGGCTGCATATGGATACAGTGATAGTACATGTAAAACGGTTTCATGGTTTAAAAATTTTGTTTTACCGTTTTTATCTATGAATGATCGGTCAGCAAATATGAACTAAAATGTCCGGTGATTCCAATTTGACCGCCACGAAACTGGCTGCAGCTGCCGAAGGTAACGGCGTTGCAGCTGGGAATGGCGCTGCTGTAGCAGGCACCGATCTGCTTTCAGGAGCTGACATACCTACAACTGTCGTTGGGACTACGCTTATTGAAGAACTAGTTACACTTGACTTTGAAAATAATACCGATGGATTCGTAACGGATAATATGGATGGCATACATCATCCGCCATGGAAAACAGCTTTGGTTGCCGCTGCCCTTAGTCTTATCATTATTCTGACAATTGGAGGAAATATACTAGTGGTTTTATCGCCAATTGTTAGTACCCGATTACGAACCGTGACCTACACATTTTTGGTGTCACTAGCCAGCGCCGATTTGCTTTTGGGGATTTGTGTGTTACCATGGAGTGCAATTTATACTATATCATCAGAATGGCCATTTAGTGTGGTGTTCTGTAATATCTACATTTCGTTCGATGTTATGTTTTGTACATCTTCAATTTTACATTTGTTAGTGATCAGTTTGGAGAGATTTTTGCAATAACAAGACCCTACGCTTATCAACGTAAAATGAGCAAGAAGAAAGCTTGCATAGTTATAGTAGTTGTATGGGTTGTTTCGCTAGGAGTGTCTTTTCTACCTCTTCACTTAGGCTGGAACACGCAAGATGGTAGTGTACAAAATTACAACCATCCGTCACAATGTATTCTAACCTGGAATTTGGCATATTCGTTATTTGATGGCATCGTATTGTTCTTCCTACCTTTGATTTTGATGTTATTTGTATATGCGCGAATTGTAACGATTGCATACCATCAAGCCAAGTCAATAAAAAGCATGATGGTAGCTCCAGCTCAAATTCCTGGAGGAACCCACAGTGCCCAAGAAAAACAAGAAAATTCTAATAATAATCACAAAGGGGTTATTGATGAACACAAAGCAGTGAAGATCATTGCTGTAGTAATGGGATCTTTCGTTGTCTGTTGGGTTCCATATTTCACTATGTTTACATTTGGACCAATTTTCAATTGGCAAATCAGTGATCTTTTTTATCTAATTGTACTATGGCTTGGCTATATCAACTCACTCATCAATCCTTTTGTGTATGCGTGTATGAATCGAGAGTTCAGAAGAGCTTTCAAAACAATTCTGATATGTGCTAGATTTGATGCTGGTAAATGTATGCGAGGCTCTTTTGGAAGCCGTGATAATGACTCTCAAATCAAGTCTCCACCTTTTAATCAAAGCAACACACGTTACAACGGGTCTGTAGTAACTTACACAACCACAAATGCAAAGGACACATCTTTTGATACTCAGTCATCTACCATGTCTACAGAATCAGTTAGGTCCAGAAAACCAAGTGACATTTACATGAAGCTGCACAAGACTCAAGATGACATAGCTGAAGACAGTGAAGAAAACAATCAATCCACACCAGATCATAAAGTACAAGTAACACAACAAAATGGATCATCGCCTTTGCTTGATGTAGAAATAGATAGGCAAAATTGTGAACAAGAACAACGGGAAGTTACCCCAACACCTAGTTCAGAGTTATTAAACAATCATGACAATGAAAATAATGATCATGATGAACATGCAGATGAACCATCAGCTCCAGAACAATTAGTAGATGAATCGGAACAATCAGAAGAGCCGGAAGCATTACCAGCATTGTTTATTTCCGAAAATTCGGACGATAAAGATCAGGATAATTGCGAAACACCTGATGAACTAGAGTCGCCTCAAGCCATAGAAAACGTTGCCTCTTTGGAAAATGAAGAAATTGAGAAAGAACCAGATCATAAAGAGTCATCCTGTGAGAGCATTCCTATGATTGATGATGCTGCTGAAGAGCAGGAAGATCAACATCTGCTAAATGATTGTGGCGAACCCGAGGATGATATTCAGTCATCTGATAACATACAACTCAGAGAGCTGCGTCATTCACAAAATAATGAAATCATCGTCGATACACAATGATGACAAATGTGCTATGTTTTTAATAATGTTTCAGAATATTGTAATAACCATAATAACGTGATTATTTCCTGTATTTTGTAATGTAATCAACAGATCAAGTATAGATCTATTATTTTAAACAATATCAGCTGCTGAAGATAATGTGAGCGTGTTTTATATGTAATGTTGTTTCTAGGCCAGTATGTTAAACATATGTTTGAAACTCATCATGACTAAGCTGTTGTGATGGTTCTATGTATTGAATAATATTAATGTTTTTCCAACATTGACTTGTCAATGTGTTCAATCTATTAACATTGACAACATTGAAATCATCAAATTGTCAATGTTTTAGACATGATAAGGGAATTCAATAGTACTTTTCTAACACATTAAACATGTTAAAGGGAACAAAATTACGACCAAATCATTGAAATAACGTCATTGCAACAAGTGGCTGGTGTATGATTGCAAGGTAATTTTGGTATGAAATTGAAATATGTCATGATATTTTAAATCAAAAAATATTTTGTTGATTTTACTCATTACATGATTAGAGCGGGCCACAAACATTCAATGTTGTCGTTATTTTCAATGTTTTTATTTCAATGTCAACTATCAATAATATTTTGAACATCGCAACAGCTAATCACGGTCAGGACTCAGGATTCAATGAAGTAACTTGAAACATAAGAAACGAACAAGGTCACTTTCTTTTCCAGAATTGTCAGATTTAAAAAAATTATTCAGAGAAGCGAAATGAAACTTGTTATACTGAACAGAGCACGAATTTGCATCTGCTTCCGAAATTAATTGCGCATTAAACCTTAAAATGTTTTCTTAGAAAATATCCCTGAAACTTGTCACTTATAAATTTAAGCAGATTTGATCATTTTATGTGCGTACGGTCACTTAGCAGTGACCTCAGCTGAAAGTGGGTCAGATATTTTACTTGATAGTAATCTATCGTATACGTCTTTCGAACCATAGAATGTAATGTTCGAATACGTACACATTGATGCATGTGGTCACAACCGGCTGCCATTTACCTCTTAGCTCTTCCCTTAAAAACGGGATCGCTTACCGAATTTGAGTACTCAGTATTTATGGCAGGGAAAGTACAATGTATAAAAGTGCATGGCGAACAAATGATGTATTCTGTATCTATAATATTAAACCCGGGATCTATTTTTGTTTTTACTGTATTGGTAGTCTAATTCAATGGGATCATGGGATAAAATGACCGGTTCTTTCCGTAACTCAAGAATATGTGATAATTTATTTTCGAGGGTTTAATAACAAGTCCTGATGCGTGACATGCCAAACACAGACCCCGTATAATAATTATTTTACTGTCGATATAGGCCTTTTTTTTAAAAGTCAGTTACTTTAACTTACTTGTATTATAGTTTGCATTAGTGTCCAGAAATCAATGGCATAATCAACCTATACATGGTATATGGCTTAGACCATACAAATGAGCCACATCAAAATTTGCTATTGACCGTTCCTCCTGTTTTTACTGAAACCATTAGGCCTTTTTCTTTGTGTGTCCTAAAAAGCAAGGTCTAGTTGTTTTATCCTGTCACATACACATGCAGGCCTTGAAATAAATAGTTTCAGATAAAGGAGTTAACCCACAGCCCAGTACTAATATTTGTCCATTGATTCGCAGTTAGGAACAATGTTTATTTTGTACGTATCTAAATAATATATGCGCTGCACCCAACATAATAGGAAGAGCTTACTTTGTATGATTTGTTTAATTGTTAATATCGAGTATCGACCACTTTGGCATACAATATTTGAATGGCTTCGATTTAGCCATAACACCTAGTAGACGCTATGACCCCAAGAACTGCATGCTCATCCTTAGGCCTACATGTAATGATGTATAGGGCCTTTTGACTGTGGTGATCCAAAACCATGTTATTTAGTGGGTTTTAGTGTTTTTAAAAGGCCCTATTTGGGTGGAGCCGGTTAGTGGGTTTTAGCGGTTCTCGGATATAGTGTGTTTAAGGGGGTACTACACCCCTGCCCAATTTTGTGCCTATTTTTGCATTCTTCTCAAAAATAATTGCGCATGTGACAAGTAAGATATGTATATTATAGGGGCAAGGACTACAACTACTGCACTGGAAATTTTAATTTCAGTGCAGTAGTTGTAGTCCTTGCCCCTATAATAATACATATCTTACTTTTCACCAATGCGCTATAATTTTGAGAAAAATGCAAAAAATAGGCACAAAATTGAAACGCAGGTGTAATACCAGTACTGTAATACTAATAGTAACCATGTTTTAACATTAAAATATCATGTATTAAGGGGTATAGGTAGCTCAAGTTGCTCTTGCATTGCTCAACTTCTGATTCTTGATGAGTTCTCAATAAAGTTATCTAAAACCCAAAATGTAAAAAAAATCCATGATGACCCACCCCCTCTCTGAGCTGTACTATCAGAATATGGGCCCTATATTATGGCTTTTTTGCTATCAGCAATGATCAGAGGGAAGGTGCAGTTTCAGGACATGTGGTGATGATAGGGTTTGTGGACTTTTATAAATATGGCATAATCACATCACGAGGGCTCTGGTGATTTAGCGCTTGCATATTATCATTGGCATGGAGTACCCAGAATACATCAGCAGCCTAATTATAGGTGACAAAACTTTTTATCACAGGTCTGAAATTTTATATTTTTCAATATTGGCTTAAAGGCCCTTTCAGTGATTTCACAGGAACATTAAAAAAATGGAAATTTGTCAGAGTTGCTTAGAAATAAAGAATAAGTCTACAAAATTTCATTAAACCACTTTTCCCCTGAATACATCGACAAATTAGTCAAAAAACAGAAGTTTTAGAAAGGTTTTCTACTTCAACTCAGATCGACTCGAGAAAATCGAGATTTTCGTACAGTGCGCCACCAATCGACTGGAAAAACTTCCTAGTCCAGTGTTTCTAGCACGGGGGAAGTAGAGTCTAAATTGATTTAAAACAGACGTTTAATTTTTATAATAGAAAACAAAATAAGCAATTAAAGGTCAGTTAGGTCACCGAGGCAAACTAACGGTCAATTCAAATATGAAAAACAGTTAAAATTGTGTATTTTGTTTAAAATAGTAGCTACTGATGTAATAAGTAGTAGAAACAATACGCAACGCGTGTTGGTACGTGGAGAGTGAGCTTCTTTCGATCTCGAGTCGGACTTTTTGTACTGTCAGTATCAAAAGTCCAGAATCATGCAAATGCTTTATTTTGTCTAAAATACACGGCTTTCGACCGAACCACTAGCAGGCTATGTTAGCACATCTATGCCAATTACAAAGGTACCAAAATCTGAATTTTGATGATTTTTACGATCGTCCGGATGAGCAAATCACTGAATGGGCCTTTAAGGGCTCGGATAGCAACGTGGAACATCAGACATATTCGAATTGCTGAATACGATGAATGTCCTTCTAATATAATTTTGATGGTTTTGAAATTCGCGATCGGCCGTTTCGTCCCAGCTACATATATAGTATAGTACATATTTATAAAGTTTATTTCGAGGACTGTTAAATTAAATATCAGAAATATCAATTTTTAATAATTTGCCATAAAATTTGTATTAGGCCCCTACATCGCGAATTTCAAAAAATCAAAATTATTTGATCACAAAGAAAGACATCCCTCGTATTCAGAATGCAATTCGATATGTCTGATGCGCTCTTATGTCCCAGAAATAGGTCTATACCGTGCAAACGTTGCTATCCGAGCCCTTAAGGTCTACACTACACTTCTGGTGTTTTTACATTTAAGTAGCCTACCATGTATTGTTATTGATAATTCCATGATGTATACCCCATTATGCCCATATAGCTTTCTACTCGGCTTTCAGTAGCCGTTCCAGCATTTAAACAATAGGTAAACCTTTAGAAATGTAGCTTACATTTACGGCTTTCCTGCACTTTTCCACTTACAAAAGCGCACAAACAGTTTTACGTAATGTTAAAAGCACATTTGTCTTATACATCTTCACAGCATCTGGCATGATATTGGATTACCTGTTTTAATGCACTTTTTCGGAAGAACAAGATTTTGTCTGGTAGCCGTCTGTGAAGTGTCATATTTTTTAAAACGATTTTCAATAGTCATGAATACGAGCATAAAAATACAATGAATCCAAAATCCCAATCGCAAACGGTCTTAAAATTAATAATCTTTTATCAATGTTACATTGTAATTCATTTACTTTTCACATCGATTCCAAACCTCGCCTAATGTATTGCGCAAACCATGATGTACACGAATAGAAACAATACGGTAATTTCTAGACTATGCCATAGTCGATTTTTGATAAATAAAAACATGTTATTAATCATGATGAATGCATTCAGTTGAACTCGAAATTATACTGATATTTATTACATCAAAATACTAGTATAAAATGGTGATGAAAAGGTTTATAATATTAGTGACAGTAAAAGTCCCAAGTACAGGTGAATAAAAATGAAAAAAAAAGAAGAGTGAAGTATACGTAGGCTGAATGCAACATAATTATCAAAATGGCATTTAATTTTTAATACCAGAAAAGACAGAACAAAACGAACACAGACAACAATGAGACAGACAGTCCTTGTGTCTGTCTCATTGTTGTCTGTGTTCGTCTTGTTCTGTCTTTTCTGGTATTAAAAAGTCTAGGTAACTTCACGTGCAAATAAAACACGTGAAAACATAAAGAACAGTAGGCCTACAACGTAACAATATTTGTCATGCATGTTCAATCAGATCTGCTTTGTATCATTAATAATAGTACTTGTGCCAAAATACATTTTGTATTTGTCGCAAAATATCTGGAATATGCGCCTAAATGAAGATACTTTTCCATCAATTGTTAAAATATAAATATCGACTCGAGTCTATAATAAGAGGACAGGTTTTTCAAGGGCAATTTCTTTTGTGACCAAGCATTGACAAGGGCTGATAAATCAATATGAACAGTAGTATTTACCTCTAAAAATAACACATTAAATCAAAATCACTTTTAAAATCTTAGGAAATAATTTTTTCTCAGACATCAGTCGACATACCCATAGTTTGTAAAAAATGAGTTTCCTGGTGAAAAGGATAATTTTCTAACAAGATTTTGAAATAATAATTGACGACCGAATTAAAAATATAAAAAAAGACGAGTTTGCGTACATGTACATATGATGCCCTGTCAACCAGACCAAAAATGCCGTACTGCGCAGGTCAGCAATCACGCCGCGCCTTACCCTGACGTCAGACGCAAACTTGACTTGACATAATTGACTTGATTTAGGCTACCGATGACTGATGGAAATTAATATTTAGGCCTAATACTTTTTAAACAATTTCTATATGTATTAAATGACCATAGGGGGCCTATAATATACTTTTTTTTATATTTTTATAGTAGTCCTAATAGACTTTCCTACACGGAAAATGTAATGGTGGCCCTACTGTGTACCGAAAATTCCGACAGCAGAACTTGTCTTCTGTGGTGAAAAGTTTCCATATTTCCCACCCGGTTATCATGGTTAGTTTTGCATGTGCCACACACAAACATTTACTAGCATTCCAAGTTTTTGTCAATGTAAAATTATGAGACACGAACATCCATGGCGTTGTCTTTTTAAAGGCATTTCTTGTTTTAAGTGATAACCACCTTGACATGTACAATTACTGACCAACCGTTCTATTCTTACGAGTTATTGACCTGCCGATGATTTGACCGTGACAATGACATTGCAAGTACTAGCACTGGTTTTATGCTCAAATGACCAAGAGTCCAAGACTGAAAGTGAACAACTTATGAAGACTTTGGACTGAGTTCAACCCATTCACAATAGATCCATGGATCTAATAATATAACAACCTTATTAGAAAACCAGAACATGTTGGCTTATAATTTATTTAGCTTTAATAGGCACATATTATATATGTATACATAATTAGCCTATGATTACCGTGTATATTTTTGACTTTGTTGACTTGACTCGGACTGGATAAAATCTGGGGATAAAAAATAGGGCGTATTGCATTGTGGAACCAGGGGGAAATTTATGACTATTCTCAATGTGTGGCTTTTAAGAAAGCCGTGTCATCTTCTTTTGACAAAACCGTGATTTGGATCCTGTGAACTGTTTTTAGCGGGTTGAATGTATGTCATATTCAATATTTAGTCGGAATACATGCAAGCCTGTGTGATATACCAGAAGGACATGAATTTAGGCTAAAACTATTTTTCAGCATGTTCAGAGTAGGAGGAAATTTGATTTGAAGAAAGGATTGCAGCTTAATTGTTTTTGCCAGGAACAAAGTACATAACCTTACACTATTTCCGTTTGGTTCGGAAAGCAGTAATAAACATAGCGATCAAACAACCCCTTGTCAAAGCTGGTTTACAATGCTCTGAGAAATATTATATCTAGGGCTATATGATATCATGGACTGATATGCACCATTTATTTCCACGGTCTTCTTTAAATATCTGTAGGCCATGTACAGAGAGAGACACACAGTATAGACAAGAAATAGGCTAAACCAATGGGCAAGGACCGAAATCAGGAAATGAAAGGATCAATATTTTATTATTTTACCCGCGCGACGGGGAGGGGGTCCCAGGGGGAGGGGATTGAAGCTATTTATGGGGGATAAATTTGCTTTGGGGCAACACTGGGGTGGGGTTTGTTTTGGAACATAGTTGAGAAGACAGATTTCCACCAAACAAGAATTGTCTTTAAAAAGACCAAGTTCACGGATCAGGTGTAGGGCCTACTGGCTGCAAATGAAAACAATATGGAAATTGGACGAAGGGACCACAGTTAATTGCAAACCCAATCTCAATTCAAATGCATGCACTCATTCCTATTTCCCCTTCTCCCGGTGTAAACACTGATCGGTCCCTTAGAATTTGTAATCAACAGGAACTAACCATGACTAATAATCTTTTCAAAGCCAGGGTCAAGTTTACCCCAGGGTCTTAAATAAGGATTTTATTAACCAGATTCTATCATGCTGTACAAAAACGAAAACCACAATAATTATTTACAATGACCTTCAGTGATATTGCAAGGGCATGGGTAGGCTACCTCTTTCTACTAGGTCTGTGGCCTATAGGGTCTGTGGCCTATGTGTTTTAAAATGTAGCACAAATCGTTCAAATTCATAACTCCAATAAAGAAGAATCCCTTTCTAAATTGTAAAACAAAACACGGATTTACTAATGCTAGCTGCAAAACCCGAGGCAAAAAAACAAACAAACAAATATTTTATGAAAAGAAGATCACAAGATTTTAATGAAAACAAGAGCACAACAGGCATCATGAACAAAGCAAAAAAAAGGGCTGTGCAATAATTATGAGCACCACTGGGGATTTCAAAACGGCGTGCCAAAATTGCTTGTAAGGCTTGAACCCTTATCTCTTGGCCTGCCAAAAATTGCTTTCCCCTTACCTCTCAGCCTGCCAAAAATTGCTCGCATGCCCCCTTACATGTGCCAAATTTTTTGGATTCCCAATGTCATACTTGGTATGTTTTCCATAGCCTTTTTAGAGCGTGTTATTTTTGGTGCCCCGTAAATGTATGCCTAAAATCGCCTCCCCCCACCTCCTTCGACCTGCCCCCCCCCTTTTTGGTTTGCCAAACAATTATTGCTGCCTCCCAATTTGACCCTCGCTGATTATTGCACAGCCCCGAAAACACAGACCTAGTATCAGATGTATCAAATCGAAACGAACAACAACCTTTAAACAAAAGAAATAGCAGCAGTAAACAAACATGCATATGGTAAACACAATGGTACAGCTTTCCCCTTTCCTATAAAGTTGAGCTTAGATAGGCCCTACATGTAAATCATAACAATATATTTAATAGTCAAGCTTTGTCTTGTTTAACTGCAAATCCTAAAAATACATTGGCTACATACGTGTATAAAATCATTCTCAAAATTCATGTAAATAAAATATTATCAATAACGCTCCATTTGAACTGAATAAAGAATGTTTAGAGTACCAAACGGGTAGTACATTGTCGCAAAAGCTAAGCATGAATATAATAATCTGTGAAAATCTGACTATTGAAATGGCCGTATGTGGTCGAATAAAAAAGGTTTCATATGAAACACTAACCAACCACAACAGGCTCAACCAAACAGAACACTACAGATCAGTGCACAAGAATGGAAAAAGCAGTTTTCTGACTCACAGGTCAAAATTGCCAAAGTGCGTGCTTTTGTGTCTGGAAAACTAATTTAAAGTTATGTAGCTGGGTTTTGCCACTTCGATCATTTCTGGACGTTTAGATTCGCAAATTTTTTTTATTTAGCTTGACTTTATGACCTTCACTACTTTACGATCAAAACAGCCAAATTTCCATGACAAGGTTCAGAAAGCGACCTTTTTATATAGCCTAGAGTATACAATACTTCACAATGCATATAGCAAGTCTCCCCTTTGGTACATATCTAAAACTACCGTGCATTTCATTTTACGAACGTATTGATGTTATCTGAAACCGGCACGATACTAGATGACATGCACACTATTAACATATATTTTAGATAATACGAACATAACGACGTTATCTGATTCTAACACGATTATTGATAACATGAAACAAATAGATTTGTTAGATAATATTGCTCCCGAGCTAAGGGACCGTTCACAAACACTTGTTAGGGGGCTGATGCAAAAGGGGGCCTGAACATTTTGACCCTCCTAAGGGGGGGCTGAAAAAATGACCACAAATTTTCCTGGGAAAATTGAGTTTATATGCTTTTCTTTGGGGTTGACCCATAATTTTCATGTCAAAAAAGGGGGGCTGACATTTTTGAGGTCTGTAAAGGGGGGCCCCGAAACATTTTCGCGATGAAATTTTTTTGCATCAGGCCCCCCTAACAAGTGTTTGTGAACGGTCCCTATTGGGTGCAGTATTTAAACTACGCTCAGATACCATGAATTCTAGAAAAACTATAAATACAAACATATTTTCACAGTCTCCGTACATGTACCAAATTCTTAGTTTACTGTTTAAGATTTTTCAAAAGGCACGAGGTAACTTTTAATTATTTTTTTATTTCTCTGGACAACCATGAATGTTTAGGAAAAAAGGGCTGGCAGTGATCGAGTTGTCACGATTCAGACTGTGATTCTAATTACAACTTGTCCACACATCTTCTACATGATTTACCCCGTTGACATTGCCACAATATAACACGGACATTCACTGAAAGACAGTTTCACTTTTAAATAAATGATTCGATTTCAGAGTTAGCGATTCAGTCGCCTCACGCAATGTACATCCTATTCCCACACCTAGATGCTTTACTATACTGACCAATTCAATCAGGATGGCCACATTATAATACAGGAAAAAAAATCTTAAGTTGTCCCGTTGGCCTTTTCCCTCCATTCCATTTCGATTTGAGCAATATTGTCACTTTCGGTTGATTAAGCACCATCGAACTCGGTTGCTCTTTATAGCACTAAAGTTAACGCATTATTGCAGAATGTTTCCCCTTCCTGTCCAGTATTGAACGTGTTGAATTTCGTACTAATTTATTATGCACGAAAGCTACAATTTATAATTTTCATTTTGATTTAGTAAGAACGGAAAAATGAAGAAGAAGAATCCCAGATGGCCTTGATCGGATCATCTACAAATAGAAATCAAGTTCCCGGAAGCCCATATGACAGCTTTATGTAAGTCATAAGTAACTTGATTTTTATCTTGCAGAATAGCCTCGTTGATTACCAAAAAACACAAAATACAGTTTAATACACATCATCAAAATTGGACAATATTCTGTTTGCTTGTTTTTGTTTTGTTGTCGTTGTTTTTATTTTGGTTTGATTTGTTTTTTATTTCTCTCTCATAGTAAAATACATGTACGTTATGAATACATTTGTATATTAATGACAAAATAATAAAAGAAACATCTACCTAAAATTAATTACATTGGTTGATCAATATGTTATTTTTGCATGTAAATCTTACACATAACCATTGACGTGAACAAAAAGTCATAGTAAATCGATTTACAGCCATAATTAGACACTAAACAACAGAGAACGACATGGAGAACTGCTAGTTTACTAGCGAAAGAGACTATCGATTCTGACGTACATCGATGACTGGTCAGTAAAAACAAAACACAAAATAATAGGTAATGCAGGACATGACAGAAACGATTTGGTTTTTTTGACATGACCGTGACAGGACATCTTCCTGACTTGTCTCACTATTAAACTAGATTATGTTAATGTTTTTCAATATTTAACTATGGTACCAGTGTACAAAAATGTAGCCTATAATAGAAAACCTGACATAAATCAAGGGAACACAGACAAAGATAATATGCAAATGATTAACACAATTATCATGCACTAAGATATTCATAATCAGTCTTTCAAATTTCACTCTCCGGTTCGTTTGTGTCCCGATAAAAATGTCTGATCCAATTGTTATGATATTTTATATAACACGAGACTACGAATCGCCCCAATTGTTGACTCATAGCAATATAATAATGTTGATAAAGACTTTAATAACCAACAACCAACATTGCTGACCTCGTTTTTACTAAAATTGATGAACCATTGAAATAAAATAAAATGGCATACTTTAATAGATATTTTATACCGTTAATCCAAGAACGAACTGAACTAGAATGGCACGAAATATGCTGAACGTAAAAACTGGGTCAGCATTTTAGATAGGCCTAAACTGAGTGAATTTAGCGGTGGAGTTTTGCTCCGAAACATGTTATTCAGTCGACATGGTCGACGCGGAAGGTTGTGTCACACACAAGGAACCAACAAGTACTGTCTTTGAATAAAAATTCCCTTTAAAAGGGAAAGCCAGCCTCAATGTAGAAGAGGTCTTGTAATTAGTTTTGGTCAATGTGAAAGGCATTTTTAGGATCACGCTTACATCTACATGACAGTCCACCAAACCATCAACGATGAGAACATGCACACTGAAACAGCAGAAAACATTAATTCCTAATCTCATGTCAACTCTTTTAATTCATTACATGTACTCCAAATTGTTCTGGTCTGTTTGTTTTGTTGTTGTTGTTGTTGTTGTTGTTGTTGTCGTTGGGTTTTTTGTCTTTTCAGCTTTTTACCCACGATATCTCAATTTCCAATTTTGTAATACCAGAACTTACGAACTCAAAATCTTCGCTTAGGAATGTCCGATTTCACTGCTTTCGATATATACACTGCCGGTTTGAGTTAACTTACATGTACATTTTATTTTAAAATAACTTAATTAATTCGCAATGTATAGTTTAAGCCTACTATATTATAATAGATAGTGGCCAGCACATTTATAAAGGACTGGTTACTCACTACAATCTTCACTCTTAAACTGTGTTTTTCTGAATGTGCTGATCATGTTGATTGCTAGTCGGAAACTCCTGCGAAGCTATGGACATGGCATCTTACATACTCCATTCTATAACAGTCTGCCTAGTGCCTTGTGTGTTTTCTCTTCAATCATTTTGTTGAATGTAATTTTATGAATCAAATAGTTATGTGTCATTTTATTTATAATAAAGAAGTTATTAAATTAATAAAGTAAGACAATTTATTTATCTATAAGTGCATGTCAAATGGGGTACATTGTTCAATACTATATGCATAAATTATGCCCATATTATAGCTAGGCCCTAAAAACTTTATTTTGCATCGGGTTTTTCCCGTTGAAAAGACAAAACTGATGTTTATGATAGCAACCATTTCATCAATAACATTTTGAGTCATTTTTATCCATAAAACGACACAGGATATGATAGATAACTACTTTCACATCAATATGGTCCATATGATCACAGATTGTTGAGAATCTGTGATATGATCCAGGGATATGATTCTATAGATCTCTTATCAACATGATATCACGCTGTTCAGTGGTTAAAGAGTAAGGACCCCCTGTCAAGGACACTGATATGACATCATAGGTGATGTCAGATTTTCTTCTGCTGACCATATGATGCTATATATATTAACTATTATTGTTACATTTAGGCCTTTAAACTTTTAAAGTCATAATTAATTAGTTCAAACATAACTTTGGTAATACTCACTCGTTTTCGTTCGTTGAAACGGCAAAACATACTTACTTTTCCTAACAAATCGAATTAAAATATTTAAAAAAATTTAACCACAAAAAGTATAAAAAAAATCATTCCAATACCACTAAAATATAATCTCTTGAGTAAACTGACCCCAAACCTGAAACAGGTACCAGCCCTGAATGGGCTGGCGAAAAGACTTCGTGGTTTCGGATAATGACCCAAACGGTTCATCCTGAGATAACAAAATGTTGACCATGTTGACTAGGATGTATCGAACTGCAATTTCTTCTGGTAAATGTGGAATAATAATCATTCATTGGCTTAAGGAGAGAGTTTCCATGAACATAATGGGTCATTAATGACAAATGGGATCCAAACAGATAGGGAAAAGAACAAAAGTTGCATTTTCCAGGTTCACCTTTTCGGTAAATCCCATAATTCCTTGCGGTTAGACCCCGGATGTTTACGCCGATGCGCACATCGTTTAGAGAACATCGTTATTGCGCATTGCAATTTGGCGTGAGACGTCAAATGACGACATCAGGTCTAACGCAAGGAAATGTTACCGTAAGGTCAATATAGGGGCAAGGGAGGACACGTGCACTGGGCCTAGATCGATTGGCCACAAGTGGTGAATGTCAAACTTTTATCGCGCTTCGCACGCATTTTAATTAACATATAAAAAGTTATGGAAAGACCGTTTTAAAAGACCAACATATCTCGAAAATGCTAATGTAGGCTGAAATGCGAATGGTTGTGGCCTAAAAACTCTATGCCCATTGTCACTATGGACCAATGGACATAATATAGGCATATCCTGTACATGCTGTAAGGGGAGGTGCAATGGTCATGTGTACAGTGTTTAGTACTCCACTGGGGTAAATTCTTTAAAATTGTCTGCCAATAATCGCTTGCCCTCCCCCTTCTGACGTGTCAAGGAAACACAATCCATGCCAGATTTTAGGAAACCTTACTCATGTTAATTAAAAACCTTGTTAATAGTCAAACACATCAAGTGGTCATTAAATTTAACGCATTTCTAGTCTTACCGAAAAGGTGACCCAAAATGATCTGTACCAAACATCGCTTGCCAAAAAATGATTTTGCGCCCTGTGATTCTTGCCTAAATATGATTTGCCCCTATAATTCACGTTCACCCCTGTGGGTAAAATGGTACACGTAATTATTGCAACACCCTTAATGCTCGACTTCATATTATTTGACTGTGACATTAACCAAATTTGTCTTTTTGTGATCAATCATTTGGGCTATAGATCAATTAATGTATGCATTGCATAAATGATGACGAAATTAGACGAACCTCTCAGTACAGCATCTAGACCATGTAGTCCAAAGTGACCTGACAAGATGACGAATCATTGTGCTGTTGGTATATTCTACAAAATTGCTAATCAACCAGGTCTCTATATAAACGATAGTGTATTAAGTTGGTATTGACATCACAATTTACTTAACGGCATTTTAATGCAAGTTGCAAAAGTTGGGAAAAAAGCTAGCTTTTTGTTGCAATTTTGCTCCTTTCCTGTCCTACCGTCCGATCGATGTTACAGTTCATGATATTTGTTAAAAAAATGTATGATTTCCAAACTGTTCAATAATATATTTTTTGCAATAATAATAATTTAAGTTCTTCCAAATGATACATTTAGTTTGGTTTGGTGCAGGAAAGTCGTATAGTTAGGGTCCATCCGGGGTCCATAGTGTTATAACACCTCTCCTGTAATAGTGTATACACTGCAGAAATTTAGAGATTGAACACGTTTTTCTAAACATGTTTAAAAATCTAAGGAGTGAGATTACAAATCGGCCTCACTAACGTGGGGCCGTCCGATCAGTCTGGCCCCACTCCACATATTTTCTCTGGCAACGCTGTCTGGTTCCAACAGTTCCCATCCTGGGCGGTTCTTGTATTTTCAAGGCTGCGGTCAGAGTGGGACCATTTGGTGTTGGGCCGCAGGGGTTATTTCCACTTGTAGTTTGATACAAACCATTATTCATATTGTCATATTGCCACTTAAAATACATCAAACACACACCATGTCTAAGATTATGAAAAACTTTGCTAATTGGTACCCATCTGTTTCCACCGACGAATATTTGAAGAAAGTCGATATCGACAGCGACATCAAAAACCGAAACCTAAACATAATTGAACTTTCAAGTTAAGTGTGCCATTGTGGAGTGTCACTTTAGAATTTATACATGTTGTTTGCTTGTTGCCTAGAAAATAAACCTATACTAAATACATTGCATCACTTTCCATAGCATTTCAGGGATATTCGTGATGTGAGTAACCTCAACTATACTTTTAAACCTGCACTTAAAATATTTGCACCTTATCAGAAGAAATTGCACCCCAACTTTTTTTGCATCTCAAGAAAAATTTCTTAATTCCAGGGCTGACCATCATGACCAATGAATCAAAGATACATGCAATGGTTGTGCAGTAATTTAGTAATCGCGGCAAATCTAGTCGTTTACATCAGACAGTAGTGCAATAAATGATATTTACCAGTGCAATTTAGGGGCCGTCCATAATTTTCGCCATTTTCACTTACGTACAAAGCGTACGTAAGAGGGAGGGAGGGGGTGAAAATCCTGGGCATGTGTACGTAAGAAAAATGGCGATTTGTTTGAGCAATAAAAAAAATGAAAGTGAAAAATTGCGGTATTTTCCAATATTTTATTCATAAGTTATAACTAATTGACCTAAAATTGTTCAATTCGTTTTAACAATTTCCATAACATACCATGCAAACAATGATTTTCTCTTTAATTTTGAGTCTAATATGCACAGTGGTCCTATTTTACATTATGCTTTATATATTTTATACCAAAATACTTTTGGATCAATGGCAGCAAAGGCTCTAGTGTGGATTGTCACTGTCGGGACAAAAGACATGAAACCCCCTAAATTGCAAGAATATACACCAAACGTGCCAGGGATGTCCCCCTGGTTTCCCCTATATTTGATGTGATCCCGGGGGTTCTTAATGGAAAAGAGAGTATAGGATGTTCAGCAGATTTTGGAGTGCATTTAGGCCCTAGTTTAGATTCGGGCTGCATTTTAAGCTATATTTCAATTAATTGATGGCTTTTGTTTTCATGAAAATATGATTTACAAATGAAATCGTTTTTTTCAGTATTTCTCAACTTATCTGTAAAAACATTAATCCAGAACCAACTGTCCTCCTGGAACACTATAGTAATACTGATACTCTAAACTCTTAACCCCAACCCAACATCTCATTATTAGTAGGCCTACTCGTGGAAATCCTTCGCCATTTTATTTGTACGTAGCTCGAGGGAGGGAGGGGGGTAAAAAATTACGTACGCTTTGTACGTAAGTGAAAATGGCGAAAATTATGGACGGCCCCTTACACCATGGCTCCGGGCATGGCTCTAGTCAAATTAAAACAAAATATACTGGTATATCGTTGTTGTCTATTTCGATTTTGATTTGCCACGTGTTTGTTATAATTAGCGAATATGAATATTTATGTGCACATAATATGCAGCTTTTCTATATGCCCTATAATTTATTGTCAATAAAAGATATACAATTCGCAACAACTCGGATATCGGATTGGAATGATATATAGGCTATAATAACATTATTAATTCTGTTCTAATGCACTGGAACGGTCAATAAAATTCGTTTTCTGACTATTATAGACTGACTTTTACCTTGCATGCAAGTTAGACATTCGACCTGAAAACAAACTGATCACATTCTCATGGTTTCTAGATGGTGAAAGGATACACCCGTTGACATGTTTGCTTATGTATAACTCGAGAACTATTATTATACGTAAAATTATACTTTTCTGAATTGTTAACAGAGGAAAACTTTTTAACAAAATTTGACCAAAATACCTTTTGACCTTGACATACTTTCGCGATAGGGTATAACATATTCTTTATTTGAATTTTTTTGCAAGACGTACAATATGAAACCAGTTTTGGTTAATTTTGGAGCATTTTTTAGAGTTTGACCTCTGCGATGCCCCGACCTTTGACCAGTTGACCTATTTGCTTATATAACTCGAGAACCATGACACGTTGCCGATATAGACTGAACTACATCAGGCATGTCAGATACTTTGGTACGGGACTTTGGTATGGCTATAACAAAATCTGATCAATTTTTGAAATTTAGTCCATGACTTTCATGACCTTTTAGAGCCATAACTATTTTGGGGGCAAGGTGCATTTTTGCCACCAAAGTTTTTTTTCTTGTATTTCAAGAGATATATTGGTTCCAAGCCATAATCACAAAAATGCACGACAAAACGACATTTGAAACCCGTACACCCGAACTATTTTGTGTCGAAGATCGAGCACATATGCACGGTGCGAACTTAATGGGTGTGTGCGATTTACATTAATTAATTAGTGCACTGTGCTCAGTTCATTTTCCTGATCACAAAACTGCAATTGATCTTCGACATAATGCTCAGGAATTTGTACGATGATAGAGATGATGTTAGGCCAAAACAAGTAACGTTTTGGTTCTCGTCCCCTCCCTCCTTAATTGCTAGGATTTGTCAGATTTTTTTTAGATATTTCAAAATGTTTTAGACTTTTGAATGCTTTAGGAAAGGCTTTATACATAAAACAAGGATCATTTCCAAGTCTTTTTATGGTACGTTATAGGGAGTATCCTTCAGAATCTCACATTTGAAAAAGAAATAGGGCCTCCTTCTTTCCTCAAGCACTGTTGGAAAAAACCCAAAAACTACTAAAAAAATAACATCCGTCCCTCATGAAAAAGGGAAAATACTCTGGCCGAGAACCAAAACATATTTTATTAAAAAAAAAAAGCGGCCTTAATTTAGTTTTCATATCAACTGAATTAGGTATGAGATTATTGCTGACATGTCGGATATAATTTCATATGGTGCGTGTCACTCAATTGGCTTGAAAAGGCAATATGCATCATATCCGATGACTTTATACTGTACATTTATAATACTAATAGAACGGTATACATCAACTCTCTGCATCAACATCAAATCAATCATGAAACACTTTGTACACTTCTCCGTAGTCCACTTGCCCACCGTGCAAAACACCGATTTGTATAATTAGTGCACAACTGATAGATTTTCCACATTTGATCTTCACAACTGATAGATTTTCCACATCTAATATTTTCCGTGACCCTACTCCCCCTGTTTGCTAGCTACACCAGTGATTTTTACTGGGGTTTCGCGATCAATATTAACCGGTAGATCACAAAATCAGAACAGGAACAATATCATTTGACTATAATTATGTTGCATTCGATAATATACTTTACTTTTATCACCAGAGAAGATGAGAAAGATGTCACCAACCTTTTTTGCCCTTTTGTCACCATTTATTGAATACTTTACTTTTGATAAACATCTGTATAATTTCGAGTTCAACTGAACGCGTCCATCATGATTACACATACTATAGCATGAGTCTAAACCCTATGTAAAACTGAAGTTGTAATGCTTTTTTGTTATGTTTTTTCCTCGCAAAGATTAGTTGTTATCCGTATCATATTCAGTATATCGCAGTAATTTTACGTTAAAACAAATCCTTGTATTATTCGGATACCCGGGATTTAAATATGCATTCGATGAAAAGATACGATGCATTAATTATTCCTTATGAAATTGTTAACATGGACATCACTCATTTTTTTAATATAAATGAATAATTATACAATATTTGACGAACAAATAAATCTGGCGTATTTCATCATGTTCATGATATTACATGTTATCTGAACCGACAAGAGCTCGAGTTGCAACGGCAATGTCAAAATAGTTTAAACCTCACATTGATCAAGTTCTTGTTGTTTTGTTGTGTAAATGTAAATTGATTTATTATGTGAGTGGTGCTGAAATTCAAATGCACGAGTCATTATTTTGTTATTTTTAAGGCCTAAAATTGAAAGACCATTATTGTTTACGTATAATTTTGCATAAGATGCAAATCTTTACAACTTAAGAGTGAGATTTAGGCTTATCTAGCTTTATGTATAATTAAGGGTATACGAGGTATCGATTTTCATTATCTGAATCAATAGGCCTATATTATTGAAAAATAACACTTTGGTGTTTTGCAAAAGTTCATTCTACAAATCATATACTTTGAAAACGTGTTTAATTTATTGTTGTTAATGAGTTATGTACGTTTTACAAAAGTGTTTTTGTTTCAGCCCTCTTTACAACATAACTCAAGAACCACAGGACGGACCTACAAAAGTATATCTATATTTGAATTCTTCTACACCCTCGCTATAAATTGAGTAATGCAATTTTTGCTAAAGCTCACTACCATTCGCAAGATGCTGTGAACTACTTTTTATTTTGCTGCTTCGACCAACAATATAGGCCTATTGTATACCCTTAATCATACAATTTGATTTACAAATATGCTGTGCATTTTAACTATCATGCATAATACACCGCTGATAAAATATTGTCATGACTTACACGCCACACAACAGATGTTACCCAAACAACAACATTGGCATCTAGCGGTTTTGTATAGGAATTATTTTTTTTAAAGTAAATATATTATGACTTTTATGGGTTTAACCCTCGGCCAGGATTGTTATTTAGCTACCACTAGCCTACCAGTATTCTGTGTTTGTACGCTATGAAGCATGTCATGAATCGGACTATTGATTGGTACAAAATGGTACAAGATCACGGTCGTTTGCTGCTTTCATGATAATAATTTAGAAAAAAAACCGATAAACACCATTTCAAAACTTTTTGCGTTAAGGCATATAGACCAAAATCCAATGCATATTTTGAAATTATGATCAAAAGCGGCACATACATATTTTCTTATCATGCTCTGTATATTTGACGAGTTATAATAATCAAATCGAGAAAAATTGACAATTGGCTTTTGCATCTGAAACCTCCCCCCCCCCATTCGCTGCAGACAACAACAGTATATGATGTATGTTAATTGCAGAGAAAAAAATATCCAAATATTGATGGGTTATCATGACTATATATATTATGCCTTATCCTCTTGCATCCCATGTAATACCATTTTACACCTCTCCCACTGCAATATATATTCCTTGCATATTTTATGTTTACTATTATGGTAATGTATTGTTTTATGTAATCCAAACGCTTGCATTTCAAGCTGTTTCAGCATATCACATCAAAAGCTCCCATTCGGCGCGCATTCCTTTTTTAAAGGATTTTTTATATAGTTGCGTAATGACGAAAAAACAAAATTCTACAGATACAATTAAGGGGCCTGAACCTTTTTTTTATTGTTCTTAACCTTTAATTCTCGATATTAGTTTCCTAAATTAGAAAATAATAAGGGAACATTTTCGGTTTAAAATTTGATGGCACATCATGTAACATGTATATCGTGTTGATAAATACTTGATAATGAACTAAATGAATGCAAAAAGTGCACCAGCTGCTAATTTTGTACAGCTCAATTCACCCAGGACTGCCGATAATTCTCTTAATTTCATATACGTTCTTATAATCGATCATATTGGTATACTATAAATGCGTTGATGTATTATGAGATGCATTAATTATAAGATTGAAGTTTTCCTGACAAATTATCATCTTCGTGCTCATATTCATAAGCGTAATAATACAAACATCTGTTTATTGATAAGTAGAAATTAAACTTCTAAGAGGAATAAGTTTAAAAAGTACTCTAAATCTTCATATCTTCTAGACTGCTTAACAGTCCCTTTTTGATAAAGAATTCACCCTAGCTACGTCCTTCCATATTCACAATACATCCTCAGTGACCTGTCTGTCCAAAGAAGGTTTTTTCTTTTTCAGGGCATCGCCCCAGCAAACAAAAAATGTTTTTAAAACGTTTAGGCCTATACATGTTATAGTTTGGGTTTTGGTTTAGATAAAAATGTTTTAATAACATTAAATGTCGGGTTATATAAAGGTCATGGAAACGTTTTAAAACGTTTTTGCATGAAAACACACTACAACAATATTTTTAAAATGTTTTTAAAATGTTATTGTAAATTATTTTTGCAAACATTTTTGGCCAAATATTTTGTCAACACTTAAATAGCATTAGTTGCAGTCGGTTGTCAACAAATGTTTTGAATGTTATGGAAACATTTTATACCTTTAATATATGTCCTTTATATAACCCGACATTTAAACGTTTTCTGGCAACCTTTTCTAACCTTTTGCGAATAATGTCGAAAACGTTTTGTATTTGCTGGGACGGTTGGGGAGTGGTTCTCAATCCGAAGATGTACTCTTTTTGAGATAAGTTGATATTGATATAAATTTCAAAAGGTATCGAAGTTAACTGCTATCTGCTTTGTTATGTGGGATGGTAATAAATTTCCAGGAGAATTTCGATCAAAATACCATTCATTTATTCTTATGATTATAAAGATTTCGATAACAGTTTCAATTATGATATTGCACCTGTATGGTCATGATGTTATAGATTATTTCGGCAATAATGTTTATGAAATAATTAAAAGCTGTGGATTAGTATTTTTTCAATGTCATGGATTGATCACATTTTTTATAGTCCTACAGTAACGATTGTCGATTATCGTTTAAAATATAACAATAACAATAAGTGCCAACTATATGCTTTTATGCTGCGTATGATTGCATAATGGGTGTATTAAAATATTCATAATCTTTGTAGATAGTAATATTTTTAAAAAAAGTTCAATTGGTAAACGGGTGAAAATTTGCTAATTTCATTGTCCTTCAATAACGTATTCGGGTCATGAGCATGCCGCTTTAGCGGGAACACTCTTATTTTTCTGATCTATAAAAAGACATCGATCATAATTGATATCCAGGGTGCACGATACCACTTTCTTTATACCATAAAACATGCATAAAGGCTAAAAAAATAATGCTATGTCTCAAAGCCCATGGCAGTTTCTTTTAATTTTTTTTTATTATTTTTTAAAATTAAGATGTCATTTTCGAGTGTTCAAAAGTACACAGCATGAATTTTTGGTTGATTTACACAATTGAAGTACAAATATTAATTGTTTTATACCTAAACAATGCAAGTATCGAATCAAGTAACTTTTGTCTCAGAATTTTATGATTTTACGGCAAAAACCTAAAAAAAATGAATTTGCCGTTTCAGCTGACATGAACGCGCTGAGAAAAAACGAACGCCCGCATGGGCTTTGAGACATAAAATTTTTTTTAGCCTATAGTGTAATGGCTAAACAGAAAAGTCGTGGAAATATGTTGTATATTAATAGGTACACGTATATATAAATTATATGTATACCATGATAATGATGAAAATGACATAAAATATTATAAACCCTTTCATAAATGACGTGTATTGTAATTTGCTATTTTTATTTGTTCGCGACTGAAATAGAAAAATCAATTATACATGTAGATATTCTGATGTAAACTACTATTGTAAAATATTGTAATGTAATGGTACTGTTGTTTATATGGAGTATATTGTATAAAATTATCCCGTGGTATTACTGCTGTATTATGTATTATAAGATTTATATTCCCAATGTGCTATTAAACAGAAAGGAGTGCTTTTTCTAAAAATTCCATATGTTGCATCTGTGTTAATGAATTTTCTTTGTGTTATGTGTTGAGTAGCAGCAGTGAGTAATTTTATTATTAAAATGGCACTAATCATACAATAACGAATGCAAATTAACATGATTAATACCATAATTTTGAATGGAATTTCAACATGGGTCTCGAAGCACTCTTTAAAATTTGCAAATTCCAGGCGCATCAGGCCGCCCATTCCTCCTCCTCCGTCTTCTTCTTTCCTCCTCCTCCTCCACCACACCTCGAAAGTCTTAATATAAACACAGCTTCTAAAAGACTAGTTTGCGTCTGACGTCCTGTCAACCAGACCAAAAATGCCGTACTGCGCAGGACAGTAAACTAGTCTTGGCTACTCGGTCTTCAATTAATATATTATTACTAAACAACCATGACAACGGCTGTTGCTGCTGTGTTTACTCATAATATATTAAAACTATTATGCCATTTCCGAAGAATATCTCGTTCATAGCGAATAATCATTTTGATCTGAATATGACTAATTTCCTATATAATCACCATATTACGTGTAATACAATTTACTTCGATGACACTGGTGATAAGCATATAGTTCAAGTACCATTTTGCACGAATGCCCATCACTTCTCTTCAGTAATAACAAAAATGTACTTCTTATAATGAAAGACAAAGATAAAAAGACTAGTTTGCGTCTGACGTCACTGTCAATCAAATTCTCTATCCTTGATTGGCTAATAGCGCGTATAAGGAAGGTCGATTCATCTGGCTGGTGCCAATCGGAGAAAAGGAATAGCAGTGAATGGCGAAAAATTACGTACTCTTACAAGGCAAAAAGCAACTTTTCTAGGCATTGTGGGCATGGTGCCTTCGCCAAAGAAAGTTTCCTACGATTAAGACCTAACTTTTGAGATGGTTTGTATGTTAGAAGGTGCAAAATTAACAATAAGGCGCCCGGTTTTACCGCCGTGTTCAGCACTTGAACTCATATCATCACGACACTTGTAAACAAACCGTGCTCGGAGTTTGATTGACAGATGACGTCAGACGCAAACTAGTCTTTTTATCTTTGTCTTTCATTATAGATTAACTAATTAAACCTAATTAATTACTTTGGACGTATTTCCGTGGAATTAGTCACTGTGTGATGTATGTCCAGTTACAACGATATCTAGACTATGCCATAGTCGCTTTTTGATAAATAAAAATATGTTATTAATCATGATGAACGCATTCAGTTGAACTGGAAATTAAACTGAGGGTTAATTACATCTAAATACTAGTAAATCTAGTGGCATAATTATAATGGCTCACTTCAATACTGTACAATTCTGATTTTAGAATCTACCAGTTTCGTGAAAGCCCGAGTAAAAATCGTAGACTTCTACGTAGTCCACTTGCCCATTGTGCATACTCTGGCTATTAAAAAAGCAGCAGGGATTAAAGCTGAAAGCTCTGATTTGTATTAATTTGTGCACAATTGATAGATTTTCACATCTGATCTTTTCAATCACCGTACTCCCTCTGCTTGTTAGCTCCCGAATTTCAAGTACTCGGGCTTTCGCGCTCTATAAACTGGTAGATTCTAAAATCAGAATTGTTTAAAATTGCTTACTTGCTTGCTTATGTCGACTTGTCTAGTCGGACTCCGTTGAGTCACAACTCTGTTCTGCACGCAGTTCCTAATGTCTTGTCTTTCTAGTCCAGTATCCTCTATTAGCTGATTAGTTACTTAATGTAGTCCTTCCGTGGATGTCCTCTTGATCTTTTACCATGCGTAGGCTGCCACAACAAAACTCTGGAAGCTGCCTCTGTTTCACTTCTGGCGTGCACAGTGTCCAGCAAATCTCAGCCTTTTTGTTTTTAGCCTTTCGGAGATTGGGGAGACATTGCCGTACAGCTCCTTATTGGTGGTGTGCGACTGCCAGGTAACATTAAGTGCTTTTCTCAGTAGTCTTGTGTAACAACCATCAAGCGCCTTCCTAAACTTTGATGTAATTGTCCAGGTTTCTGCACCAGAACTGATTCGACTGTGGTGGTGAAAAGCTTGGTTTTAAGATTTCTAGGCAGGCTGCTCTTTCATATCTTGTTCATGCGGTTGCAGGCCCTCCATGCCTGGGCTTTCCTGATGTTGAAATCCTTTTCACTGCTGCCAATCCAAGCCATATTGCAAACCATTGCCTTGGTTTTCTTGGTGTTCATGCTGAGACCGACTGTTAGTGCTGCAGTCTCAACAAGATGGTGTAGCTCTTCGGCATCACTGATACTGTCGGCCAATAGTGCTATGTCGTCAGCGAAGTCGAGGTCTGTAATTGTATGCGGGCCTATCCTCCGACTTTTCCTTGTGTTTAGTGTGAGCCCTAGACGATCTTCATTCCATGCATGTATTGCTTTCCTGAGAGCATAGTCGAGGACTGTTACAAATAGAAATGGTGCAAGTGTGTCCCCCTGCAGTACTCCAGCCTGAATTATGAAGTCGTTGGTGATTCCATCTGGTGTGGTAATATGGGCAACAGGTGTTTCCAATAGCCGCCACGAGTTTCTCTGGTTCTCCATATGCTCTTAGAATGTCTAGCATTTTCCTTCGATGGATGGTGTCAAATGCCTTTTTAAAATCGATGAAGACCAGTGCTGCTTGGAGATTGTTGTTGTTTATCTCTTCAATTCTTCTCAAGGCCAGTATTTGTGACACTGTCGACCTTCCAGGGCGGAAGCCATTTTGGTTCATTCGTAGTACAGGATCCAGGAAGGGACGAATTCTGTTGAGTAGTAGTCTGTTGTAGGTCTTTGCCACTATGGATGATAAACAGATGACTATGTAATTCCTTCCCTCTCTGAGATCACCGCTTTTTGGAATTGGGATTAGATTGAGAATTGACCACTGTTTGGGTGTCCTACCATGCAGTAATGCCTCATTACAGAAATAGAGTATGATGTCATCAAGGTTGCATCTCTTTAAAACTTCTGGTGTGATTTCATCATCACCTGCACTTTTTCCTTCATTGATTACCTTCTTTACTGCCTCGTACTCTTCCTGATCGAAAGCATCTGTTCGCATGTCAAATTCCCGATGCACTTGCTCTATCGGCTCATCCTCATTGGTGATGACTGGTGGATTCCCAAGTAGCTGCTGGAAATAGGGAAAACCAAGAATGCAGTCTCTCACTCTCTGTGTCCCCTTTGATCTGACATTTTTTGGCAGTTCTCCTTCCACTGATCTCATTTATCAGATCCCATGCAGCTTTGTGCTGGCAATTTTGATCTGCTTTCTCTACCTGGCTGATCTTTTGTTCCAGGATTTCTTGATTAATTTCGTCATATGTCTCTTTTAGGTGATTCTTCCTTGCTTGTAGTTCGGATCTTGATACACTAGTGCATTCGTGGTTTTCCTTCAAACTTCATTCCGGGCACTCGCTGTTCTAGAATCAGTCCAGATTGTCCCCTTATGGCGATTGGGGGCCTTTGGTATCAGTTCTTCCGTAACCACCCTGTTTGCCTGTAGGGTGCACAATAGTAATAAATTTCCCTATACTTTGTGTACAAAATGGCCGCTATTCAAATGGTTCTACCTACCTTACGAAGCGACTCAATTTTTCAAAGTAATGTTTTCTTGAAAGATAAACAAACAAGCAAGTAAACAAACTAAATTAAATATATTAAATTTTCGCGCTACTGGACCACGAATACAATACACTTTTTTCACCCAGTGAAGCACTTGTGATTTTACCTAGAAGCAGCCGGTTTGAGAAATACATGCAAATCTGAATAAAAGCCCAGAATCTTTCCCAATCTTGGTAGATGCTTAGATTCAAGCCTACATTTATTATCTGGCACAAATTTTTCCCAAAATCTGCACATTTTTTTTTGGTTTTAATATTGATTTATAGGCGGGTAACTTTAACCGAAATGTAAAAACACCGCAGATCAGGACGAGAGCCCACAAGAGACATTATTTGGTGATGTGAAATATGTATGAAACATTGATATGTGGATGTAGCATCTTCATCGCCCTCACTTTCATGTTGCAGAGCACTGAATAATATTCCGTACTTTAACAGCATACATGTCTTGTAGTTGTGTGTCTTGTGCCAAAACCTTCCAGTTGTACCTGATCTTCCGTGGTGGTGTCTTGCCATTCGATCTCAAGCTGAGACGTAGTTTTGCTGTAACAACACGGTGATCCGATCCAATACTTGCGAAGGAGTTGTAGGTGCAACAATTGAGAATGCTATTCCTCCACTTCCTGCATACAAGGATGTAGTCAAGTTGTGCCTTAAAACCAGATGGTAATGTACATGTCCATAATCTGGATTTTTTCTTGCAGAAGCTCACATTTGCTATTTCCAGTTCATTCTCTATTGCCAGCGTGTGCAGCAATTCTCCATTTCTGTTGGTAGAATCATGGTAGGGGAATTTGTAGTGCTCTTTGCCAACTCTTGCATTGAAGTCGCCCATTACCATAAGGAAGTTGTGAGCTGGAACTTGTTTGATGGACTTGTAAAGTAGCATATATGTGTTCTTCTGACTCTTTCTCATCAGACACATTAGTTGGGCAATATGTGACTATAATGGTGGTTTAAAATTGAAGTGAGCCATAATTATGGCATGATATATGATATGATGTATTCAATAATGTTTACTGTCACTAATTAGTAATTATATAAAAAACTAACATTTTGACGTAACCCAACATCAGTATAATTTCGAGTTCAACTGAATGCGTTCATCATGATTAATAACATATTTTTATTTATCAAATTCGACTATGGCATAGTCTACACTTGGGAAGCTAACAAACAGAGGGAGTACGGTGACTGAAAGATCAGATGTGAAAATCTATCAACTGCGCACAAATTAATACAAATCAGAGTTTTATGCTTAAATGTAATATAGCCGGAGTATAGACAATCATGACAATGGGAAAGTAGACTACGGAGAAGTCTACAACGGTATTGACTAACTTGCATGATTGGAGCAAAAGGATTTTTTTAAAATAAATTTAGTATCTGATTGTGAGACTAGTAGATTAATGATTCCTTCTATATTCAGTCTGTGATAAGAATAACGATGCAATTCAAATCACTGATGTTTAAGAAGTTGACCTCAGACCATGTCAGCTAGCCAGCCAGCTAACCAAGTTCATGAACTAGTGGCCATGGTAAGTATAACTGATAATTTAGTGACCTCTTTTAAACTACCAGACATTCACAGGTCAACTTTCATTAATGCAACATCATCCCTTGCTTACTTGCTTGCTTATTTCGGGTGGTTTTCCCGAACCACGACAGCTCTCCATATCCTCCTGTCCTGCATCGCCGTTCCCAGGTCAGATGCTTCCAGTCCTGTGTCTTGCTTGAGTACATCAACATATGTAAGGGGTGGTCTACCAGGGTTTCTTGTTCCATGCTTGGGTGCCCAGTTTATCAGGTTGGCGACAGGTTCACACTTGCTCCTGAAGCAGTGGCCAGCGAAGCGTGTTCTCCTTTCTCTGATCTTCTCTGAGAGCCTTGGGAGGTCTCCATACAACTCTTTGTTGCTTATGTGCTGTTTCCAATGGATGTTGTACACTGCCCTAAGCATACGGGTGTAACAGCCATCCAGCTCTTTAGATAGTTTGGGAGTTATGGTCCAGGCTTCACATCCGTACGTTAACACAGACTCCACTGTTGCACTGAAGACCCTCAGTTTGACATCATCCCTAGGTTAAAAAAAATAACTTCACCATAGGCTACAGAACAACTGTATGAAAACTGAAATCTGTGGAGCCGGAGTTGTGCAGTTAAAAGTAAGTGAAATAATCAAAAGTCTGCTTGCAGTACGGGAATTGTGTTTCTAAGCATCTTTGTTCACTGTGGTTTCTATCAGAGCAGGAATCGATGTAAATGAAATCTGAATTCACTGCCTGCACGTTATGCCTCGTGCAATATCTTGCTACACATGATGACTAAATTGGAATCTTCAGGCGGTAGTGTTAGCCCCAGAGCTATAACGAGTACATTGAAGTTACGGTGCTTTACTCTCGCTTCTTTTTAACATCATCCTATATTTTACTTCACGCGCATCTAATTTAAACTGAAACTGTTGGAAACCAAGTATGATACTGATATTTATATAACATCGATCTACTAACTCAACTGACAACATTAACAAAGCAGTCACACAAGGCATGAAATACGTGAATATCTTTCGATTTGTTGTATTCTTAAATCAACATAATATTCACTTGTTATCTATTCTGGTATCAGTGATTTCGTAAACATGATATGTGAGGTTTGGGATCTCCATTATTAATTTCATTGTGTTTCTTTGGCTGATGCCCCAGAGTTCATACAGGTTATTAAACTCTCTTTTTCGTTATATGGTTCTCAAATCTCTTGATTTTTCCAAACCTGTTTGAAAACGTTTACACTACGTCGATTCTCAAAAGTGTTACGGATTTGAATGTTTATCAGTCATGTCTGAAGGCAATACGCGGATTTAGGGTTTCTCTACCGGAAGTCAATTTGTGCCGAAATTCCTTCCCACAATGCAATAAGCGTTTTGCATAACAATAGATACAGTTCGGAGGTTAATCAATATTCTTTGTTATGCAATACGCATATTGCATTGTGGGAAGTAATTTCGGCACAAATTGACTTCCGGTAGAAAACCCTAAATCCATGTATTTATAGCGGAAACGAACATAAACTTTCCTTCCTTGGACTACTGACCTTGCACAAAATACATACACGCCATACACATGTACACAACCACCCCTCACCCCACACCCCCCCCCCACCCCACACACCCCCACACCCCCCCCCACACACACACACCCGCGCCCACCTCTCCCAACCCCGGGACCGCCTCTCTAACACAAAATCACATTTTTGTCTTCACTTCTTTTCAACCTGTCTACACACAAGTTACAAGTTGTTATACATGATTTTAATACTAACGTAGACCTTCCGTTCCCTGGACTACCGCTCAAAAATAATTTAAACTTACACCCGCATACCCCACCTGTTGTTTTATTCCGGAAAGACGGTTAACATTTGATACGACAAAGCAATAAACAAAAACAATAAAAACAAAACAAAAGCAACAAAAAGCAGTGAATTATTAATTTATTTCCGTATGAATGGAAAAGATATCAATGAATATTTCGTTTTCTTCTGGCACTGTTGATCTTGTTTTGAATCAATACAGTCAACTTTACTTTAACATACACAACACTGCTGAGGTCATTGAACGATAACTGTAATACTCTTCCTGTACTTTTCTTATGTTTTATTAACATATGTTGCACCAAAATTAACTAGTTGAAGGGATGAACTGCGTTTAATACGATATGATAAATTAATGTGTCCATGAATGAAGAGCTCTGTGTGCCCTCAGAACAATAATCATATTCGCTGACGTCTTAATAATAACATGTTATAAAGCATTAACAACAAACAATGTTCAACAAGGACGTCGGTCATTGACGCTTCGATTAGTTAGTAGAGCCAGATGTTTTCAATTATTCAGTTAATACAATGTGTAGATATAGAATGCTCAAATGAAATATCAACTACGTGTATTTAAACTTAAAGGTGACATTACCTAAGGTGACGTCACTTGTGGTGATATCTTACACAAGAACATCACCTACCTGAGGGGATTTTTTCTCTACCAGACTACTAGTAGAATATTATAGATTTATTATGTTCATTCCGTAAAGCTTTAATGTAGGCTATAGAGTTAAAACCATGTCCCTGACAGCTCAACTCTCGCTGGACTACATTATATGGTGGCTATAGGCTAGGAATGTCTATTTGTAACACAGAAGTTAAATCCCTAGAATAAAATACAAATACGGAAGGCCCTCCCACTAATCATGTCAAAATAATAAACAGTAACGGGGCGGTTTTGATTAATAATCATTCTATAATACTGTAGCTACAGTCATACTTAATAGTAGCTACATATTTTGTATTTTATACTTTAACAGCATCTGGAAAAAAGTTCAGAACAGAGCCCACAACTTCATCTCATGTCTTGTCCCCACTCCCTTGCTCAGTCATCGAAAACCTGGATCCACTCTGACCCTAATATTATGTAGTATCACGCAGCATGGCATAATAGAACTGAAATTTGTGGAGTTTGCAGCTGAAAATAAGTGATAATCCAAAGTCTGCTTGCAGTGGAATTGTGTTTCTAAATATCTTTGTTCACTGTGGTTTCTGTCAGGGCAGGAATCGATATAAATGAAATCTGAATTCACTGCCTGCACGTTATGCCTCGTGCAATATCTTGCTACACATAATGAATAAATTGGAATCTTCAGGCGGTAGTGTTAGCCCCATAGCTATAACGAGCACCTTGAAGTTACGGTGCTTTACTCTCGCTTCTTTTCAACATCATCCTATATTTTACTTCACGCGCACCTAATTTAAACTGAAACTGTTGGAAACCAAGATAGAATGTATGATACTGATATTTATATAACATCGATATACTAACTCAGCTGACAACATTAACAAAGCAGTCACACAAGGCATGCAATACGTGAATATCTTTCGATTTGTTGTATTCTTAAATCAACATAATATTCACTTGTTATCTATTCTTGTATCAGTGATTTCGTAAACATGATATGTGAGGTTTGGGATCTCCATTATTAATTTCATTGTGTTTCTTTGGCTGATGCCCTAGAGTTCATACAGGCTATTGAACTCTCTATTTTGTTATATGGTTCTCAAATCTCTTGATTTTTCCCAACCTGTTTGAAAACATTTACACTACTAGTAAGTAGTATGTCGATCCTCAAAAGTGTTACGGATTTGAATGTTCATGTCTGAAGACAATTAGCGGAAACGAACATAAACTTTCCATTCCACAGACTACTGTTATGCACATACACACATCCCATACACACATCGCACTCCAACCACGGGACCCTCTCCGGATCCCCAACGAAAAATCACATTTATACGATCACCTCTTTTCAGCCTGCACACAAGTTGTTATACATAATTTTGATACTAACGTAGACTTACCGTTCCCTGGACTACCTTGCGAAAAATTAAAAATTACATCCGCACACACCCACCTGTTGTTTTATTCCGGAAGGACGGTTAACATGTGATACGACAAAGAAAAAACAAAACAAAAAAAATCAAAAACAAAACCAAAACCAAAGAGCAGTAAATTACTAATTTATTTCCGTATGAATGGAAACGATCTCAATGAATATTTCGTTTTCTTCTGGCACTGTTGATCTTGTTTTAAATCAATAAAGTCAAGTTTACTTTAACACAACACTGCTGAGGTCATTGAACGATAACTGTAATACTCTTCCTGTACTTTCCTTATATTTTGTTAACATATGTTGCACACAAATTAACCAGTTGAAGGGATAAACTGCGTTACGATATGATACATTGATGTGTCCATGAATGAAGAGCTCTGAGTGCTCTAAGAGCAATAATCATATTCGCTGATAGGGCTTAACAAACATGTTTAGCATGTTATAAAGCATTAACAACAAACAACAAGGACGTCGGTCAGTGACGTTTCGATTAATTACTAGAGCCAGATGTTTTCAATTATTCAGTTCTTAAATCATGTAAATACAATGTGTAGATATAGAATGCTCAAATAAAATATCAACTACATGTATTTAAACTTTAAAGGTGACATTACCTAAGGTGACGTCACTTGTGGTGATATTTTACACAAGAACATCACCTACCTGAGGGGAATTTTTTCTCTACGAGACTACTAGTAGAATATTATCGATTTATTATGTTCATTCTGCGAAGTGTTAATGTATAGAGTTAAAACCATGTCCCTGACAGCTCATCTCTCGCTGGACTACATAGTATAGTGGCTATAGGCTAGGAATGTCTATTTGTAACACCGAAATCCCGAGTTAAATCCCTAGAATAAAATACAAATACGGGAGACTCCCCCACCAATCATGTCAAAATAATAAAAAGTAATGTGTTTTTAAACAATAATCATTCTAATAATGTTGTATAATACTATAGCTACAGTCATACTTAGTAGCTACATCTTTTGTATTTTATACTTGAACAGCTTCCAGAAAAAAGTTCGGAACAGAGCCCACAACTTCATCCCATGTCTTGTCCCCACTCCTTCCCTCAATCATCGAAACCCTGGTCCACTCTGACTCTAATATTATGAAGTATCACGCAGCGTGGCATAATAAAACTGAAATTTGTGGAGCTTTGCAGCTGAAAATAAGTGAGATAATCAAAAGTCTGCTTGCAGTAGGAGAATTGTGTTTCTAAATATCTTTGTTCACTGTGGTTTCTATCGGAGCAGGAATCGATATAAATGAAATCTGAATTCACTGCCTGTACGTTATGCCTCGTGCAATATCTTGCTACACATAATGACTAAATTGGAATCTTCAGGCGGTAGTGTTAGCCCCATAGCTATAACGAATACCTTGAAGTTACGGTGCTTTACTCTCGCTTCTTTTCAACATCATCCTATATTTTACTTCACGCGAACCTAATTTAAACTGAAGCTGTTGGAAACCAAGATAGAATGTATGATACTGATATTTATATAACATCGATATATTAACTCAACTGACAACATTAACAAAGCAGTCACACAAGGCATGCAATACGTGAATATCTTTCGATTTGTTGTATTCTTAAATCAATATAATATTCACTTGTTATCTATTCTTGTATCAGTGATTTCGTAAACATGATATGTGAGGTTTGGGATCTCCATTATTAATTTCATTGTGTTCCTTTGGCTGATGCCCTAGAGTTCATGCAGGTTATTAAACTCTCTATGTTTGTGTATGGTTCTTAAACCTCTTGATTTCCACAACCTGTTTGAATACGTTTACACTATGTCGATTCTCAAAAGTGTTACGGATTTGAATGTTCGTGTCTAAAGGCAATTAGCGGAAACGAAGATAAATTTTCCATTCCACAGACTACTGTGCATTTCACCTTGTAAATACACACATCCTATACACACATCAAACTCCAACCACGGGACCCCCTTCCCAACACATTTATACAATCACCTCTTTTCAGCCTGCACATAAGTTGTTATACTAATTTTGATACTAACGTAGACTTTCCGTTCCCTGGAATACCGCGCAAAAATTTAAAGCTTACCCCCGCACACCTACCTGTTGTTTTATTCCGGGAGGACGGTTAACATGTGATACGACAGAGAAAAAAAAATCAAAAACAAAACCAAAACCAAAGAGCAGTAAATTACTAATTTATTTCCGTATGAATGGAAACGATCTCAATGAATATTTCGTTTTCTTCTGGCACTGTTGATCTTGTTTTGAATCAATACAGTCAACTTTACTTTAACACAACACTGCTGAGCTCATTGAACGATAACTGTAATACTCTTCCTGTACTTTTTTTATATTTTGTTAACACATGTTGCACAAAAATTAACCAGTTGAAGGGATAAACTGCGTTACGATATGATACATTGATATGTCCATGAATGAAGAGGTCTGAGTGCTCTGAGAGCAATAATCATATTCGCTGATAGGGCTTAATAACATGTTTAGCATGGTATAAAGCATTATCAACAAACAACAAGGACGTCGGTCAATGACGCTTCGATTAGTTAGTAGAGCCAAATGTTTTCAATTATTCAGTTCTTAAATCATAATACAATAAGTAGATATAGAATGCTCAAATGAAATATCAACTACGTGTATTTAAACTTAAGGGTACATGCCCATGAGTTTCATTCAGGGGCGTGTTTGTAAAACTGCACAGCGCATTAGTAAAAAGAATAAAAAATACTAAAATTTTCACCGGGGTTCGAACCACTGCCAATTTCACTGAATGTTAAAGATGCCTATGCTGTGCCACGGTGACTGTGGTTAACATTCGGCGATTTTCAAAGATATACATATCAACACGTTTCTAGTGTATTGAAAATCATTTTGATTTTGATTTTGGTAGGAATACGGTCATAGAAAGACATATGACTCTACTTGTCTGTTTGTTTTTCATTTAATACAAATTAATTTTGATGAATTGAACTGGTACAACTCTTAGCACTCGTGATAAACGACGATTAATTTAGTAATAATAAAATGAAAACGCTGGGTCATTCACGACGTCATTTGTAATTTATGTCAAAACCTGGGGAGGACCACACACATTCGTGCTGCATGTATACGTGCTCAATCGATACTCAATGATCCAGACAATAGCGTTTGAATATACCGCCCTGCTTGACACATCTTGTCACTTGCGGGAAGATATACTATAGGCCTACCCTAATAGCTTACAATAGATACCCCACCGTAAATAGCTCTGTTCGTTATCTCGCTGTGCTAGTTTATACACGCAGCGTACGGACTTTTGAACCATATTTTGTTCAAAAATGATAGGAAGGGACTGTTTTCAGCCCGGGTTTTCAGCTAAAATGTTGGTTATCAGCAGATGCTTAATGATACCGGGAAGTGTTGCAGAAAGGTAAGCGTACTCTTTATTTATTCAAAATATGTATATCAATAAATTTAAATTTGAAATCCAAAAAGTAAATGTCAGGTCAAAATTCTCACCTTAGAATTATTGTGAAATAAAATCAAACCAAATTTAGGCTCCGCAAACAACGTCCAATTATTCCCATTGGTGTTTGCTACATGTGCATATAATAAATTATGATTTGGGGCTAATTTGAGAAGAGTTAATGCCTCGAGTTTCAAAATACACCGAGTGATGTTTTTTGATCAAAAACATCGACAATTCAAGACTCTGTAAAAACAAATCAAGAATTTTCTGGGATAATTGCAACTAAGTGCAATGAAAGTTATGATCTAAGCTACCAGATGCATCATTAATTTCCAAAAAGAGCATGTAGCCTTAAAGGTGACATTACCTAAGGTGACGTCACTTGTGGTGATATCTTACACAAGAACATCACCTACCTGAGGGGATTTTTTTCTCTACCAGACTACTAGTAGAATATTATAGATTTATTATGTTCATTCCGTAAAGCTTTAATGTAGGCTATAGAGTTAAAACCATGTCCCTGACAGGCAGCTCATCTCTCGCTGGACTACATTGTATAGTGGCTATAGGCTAGGAATATTTATTTGTAACACAGAATCCCGGGTTAAATCCTTAGACGAACGTAGTAGCTAACTAAACGTAACTTGCAGCTAAGATCGTAGCAATACCTTCGAAAGTAAACTCGCAGATAGTACCCGTGTATACGCACTTGTTGCTAATTACATATACAAGGCATGTACATGGGAGTTACCTCGAATTAGAGATCATACTATGAATTACATGTAGATCCCCAAAACAAAGGAAGAACCAGGCCTGATTTCACCTAGGAAGAAGTTGCTCATATCAAGCACATCCTTAGAAGAATCACTGAAGATTGTTAATGTTAATGACTCAGACTCCAACTCTATGGCTTTAACATGTGGAGTTCCACAGGGGAGTATCTTGGGTCCCATTTTGTTCCTTTGTTATGTGAACGACATGCCCAACTGTGTTGATTGTATGCTCCTTCAGTATGCAGACGATAGCGCTCTTTTGGTTTCTGATAAAGATCCGTTGAAAATTGGGCAGCAGCTTAGCAAAAATCTCGAAAGCTGTAACAAATGGCTCATAGATAATAAACTTTCTCTCCACATGGGTAAAACAGAACTCATTCTTTTTGGAACAAAACGTAAATTGAAGAATTGGCAAAATTATACCATTGAGTGTGAAGGGCAAACAATTCATGCTACTCCCTCAGTCAAATACTTAGGCCTTACTATTGACCAGTGCTTGAATGGTGACGAAATGGGTCTTGGTGTCATAAAAAAAAGTAAATTCTAGACTCAAATTTCTTTACAGACAGGCAAAGTTTTTTGATCAAAATATCAAGAAAATTTTATGCTCTGCTCTTGTACTTTGTTTGTTTGATTACTCTATTTCTTCTTGGTATGCTGGCACACATAAGCAGATGAGTAAAAGCCTACAAATTGCTCAAAACAAAGTTATCAGATTTATTTTAAATAAGAATTGCATGTATCATATTACAGAAGATGATTTTAAAGATCTTAATTTCCTTAACATACAAAATAGGGCTAAACAACTCAGGTTGAACCATGTTTTTGATATTTTTAATGAAGTTGGCCCAGACTATCTTAGTTCAAATTTTACCAGAGTTTCAAACGTGCACCAATACAGTACTAGAAACAGTGCTCAAAATTTTCGTGTTCCAAAATCCACTACCATCACTTCTGGCTCTTTTTATTATAATGCCATTCAGGATTGGGCCAACTTACCATGTGCAATCAAATCAATTTCTAGTAAACCAAGTTTCAAAAAGTCTGTAAAAACTCATCTTTGTAACCAAATTTAGTTTCTAATGATTTTAATCATGTTTAAAGATTTTATTTTACTTTTAATATTCACTTGTATATATATATTTCTTTGTATGTTTTTATATGTATGTATGCCTTTTGCCCTTCTATGTATAAAGGACCCTTCGGAAATAAGCCTTTGGGCTTAAAGGGCTATCCTGTGATATCTCCTTGCTTTGTTTTTTGTGTATTATATGTTATTATTCTTAATGCATTTTATATCTATTACCTTGTATTGTTGTATGTGCAATATGGAGATACCGAATAAAATCAAATCAAATCAAATCAGAGCTATCAACTTCCACTCACCATCACATGACTTTAAGAAAGCTTTCGATTCAACCAACAGGAGTGTATTCCCGGGAAGTTATCACTGTCATGTTTTCAATTCTACGCCACTGCGGTATCCCAGAGTCCCTGTCATGTTGGTAAATTAATGCTTTAAGTGTACTTTACAAAAACACCAAGAGTGCTGTTATGGTGGATAATGTATATCTCAGAACCATTTCAGGTATCCATCGGGGTACTGCACGGGGATGTTCTGGTCCCATTCTTATTCATATAACTTATAGACTACCTGATGTAGAATGCAACGGATTCCATTGATTCTGGTGTCTGGTGTAATATCACATCACATCACATCACATCGCATCACATCACATCACATCAAATCACAAAGTCTCTCCATGTACCACGATTTGAAGAAGCCAAAGCGGTAGTTGCATCTGGCAGTAAAAGTCCGCCAACAGTTTTTGTACATAAGACACTTTATGTTCTTTGGTTTCGACTTTTTCTTTGACCATTCTATGGGGTGCATGTATAAAGCATAATCTTCTTAATAGAGTTCATCATATGGAAATCCAATGGAGAAACTTCCCTCGAGCACCCCCTGGATCATTTACCAAATTTGGTTTCTCAGCCCCCATGTTGAAAATCTTCCGGAGACACTGTTATATTCCATCACATAGCAATAGGAAACCAGAGCGACCAAGGAAAAGTATATGACTTATATACAGAAGTTGTTGGGGATATCAACAACGATTTACAACCAGATGCTATTGCCTCACTCTATGGTTCGTGGTACTTGGATACACTTTGCAGTCGCCTGCTCCGTAGTCGAATGGAATGAATTGTTTAAAAATTGATCAATAAAAGTCTTTGAGAGTCACTGCACTAGAATGGCTTTTCATAATAAATTTTGGTTATTGAATTATTCATGCTAGTGCATTGTCCAAACGAACACTATTACAGAAAGTAGCATAAAATGGATTTTGGACGAGCGCATATAAAATGACATATCTCAACAACAAAAACAACAAATGGAATACGATTGGCAAGTTTATCGTTTATCCAGATAGTATTAACTATGAATTTGAGATTATTGTGTTATAATCTGATCTACTGGACTTACTTTTTTCTGAAATATCATCTATTCTGGATGTATCATCAGGGCGGCTGAATTTTTGTCGGCAAAGTTCGAGCCGATTCAGATCAAAACTGGGGAAAAGGTGATGGATTACAATTGGACAATGAATTAAAAGACAAATAGGTCAAGAATTTATCAAGTCGCCCGTGACGGAGACCGAAATGGATGTTTTGAGCGAAAGGTTACCAGATGAAATATTGTACCAGATTTATAGCGTAAAGTCGCACGTTGGGAGTTTCGAGACGTCCCAACAGTTGAGTTGATGTTCTTTGTTTGATGACACTTGTCATGCTTGTATTTGGCAGCGGTATGTCCTTTGTGAATGTGGACATACTATACTGTACTTTGTATTAAGGACATGCCACTGAAAATACCGGCGTCTTCAAACAAAGAACATCAATTCAACAACTCTTCCTATACCTTTGTACAGGAGCCAACCGTTGTTAAACCGTGATGAACCCACACTTTTACTGTAGCGTATACGCGAACGCGAGCTAGACTACGCGTTACGCGAGAGCGCGTAAAATTCGTCATGCCTGGAACCTTTGTGCGTATGCCAGCTTACAAGTTGAATTCAGTATTTTTCAGGTAGCGGCTAAACATTGCCGTTTTATTCTGTAGTTTTATTGCTGATATCAAAGAGAAATCATCGTAGTTTTTGTAAGGCTGAGTGGCAATGGTTAACTGACATTCCTCGTAAAATAATCGTGAATTATACGATATTTAGCTTCTTTTCGTTGTTGAAAGGATTCAATCATGTTTCACCGTTGTTCATCACCGTTTAACAACTCGCGTCCGGCGCGTCTGCGTGGTTTACTTCGCTCGGGCAGCTAAAGCTGCCCTCGCGAAGTAAACCACGCACACGACGCGGCCGCATCGTTGTTAAACGGTGATGAACAACGGTGAAACATGATTGAATCCCTAACTCAACAGTTGCAACGTCTCGAAACTCCCAACTTGCGACTTAATACTCAATTCGTCACATATAGACCTTTTCCCCTCTTTCCCATCATGCACTATTCCAGGGGGTATGAGTGTCGCAAACTACATCATCTCCCCGGGGGAGTACAGAGTTAAGTTCATTACATTCTGGAATACGGACATTTCGGCTGGTGCCTTCATCACAAAAAAGGAATCCCCGATAATCACGATAATGGCGCCGCGATCACTAATACCTTTCGGGGGCAAAAAACAACATTTTTATGCCTTATGGACATGGTGTCATCAGCCAAAAAAGTTTCCTGCTATTGAAACCTAACTTTGTATACATTTTATAGACCTAATGGTAATAAACTAATGACGGGACACGCCGTGATATTTTGTCGGCGTCCGTTTCACTTTTTTTTCGGAGATGAAAATGAAATGTAAACACAATCTCTTACACAGATGTTCTGCATCGCTCCGTAACTGCATCACTCGTGTATTCAATAATTGCTTAATTAGTAACATCGATGGCCTTTACGATAATCCGCATATATGGAATCAGTATGCCCATATTAAGACAAAATAATTGTAAAGGTATGGCAAAGACCATCGGATGCACACGATCTATGAGGTTGATGAACTACGTCATACCCCCCTGGAATAGTGCATTGTGGGATAGAGGGAAAAAGGTCTATACAATAACTTGTGTACATCGGACGCGGAAGAATGTCTTGTCAAGGATAAGACCTCGAATTAATCTTATTAGTTAATAAACAGCAACGTGAGGCCAATTAAAACGCTTGCTGTAGATAAAGACATCACTATTTTACCAGTGCATAAGGGTAAATGTGCACTGTTTTGTTGTATAACACTGAATACCGTAGCAAAGTTTGTGAACTGTTGAATAATAGCAAGAACTAGTGGTTACATCAGGAAGAAGATTTTAGAGTGTCTTGAAGAACTTGAGAAACTTGATCGCATCATGTACAATAAGGGCAGTTCTGTAATTATGGCACCCATCGTTCTGGTGCACTTTTAATTGCATACGTATGTAATGACATTTTTGCACATGTGAACAACCGGAACAAAAAATTGCACTTCTACAACAACGTGAATATTGATACATTTTTAGCAAAAGATGAATGTTCTTCAGCTTGGTCCCTCTTATTATAGTGACTGAAACCTAGGTAACGTAAAATACACTTTTCGTGAAAACCGCAACAGTGGTATTTTTCTAGAGATTCACAAAAAATTGCAGGACGATACGTCTCAGCCAATGAAAAGGAAGCACTTTTGACTATCGCTATGGAAAATCTAAAATTCGATTTCAATGGCCATACAATGAGCGAGATACATAATGATACGTTTTATACACAAACTGTTCAATCCGACACAGACACCGTGGCGAAAACAAGGGTCAAAAATACCTTTTTATTTAATCATAACTTCCCGATTTCAGATTTAGGTTGAGACATGTTTTCAAGAAATTCGCAGAACAAATCAATAGGTTTAGCTACAAAACGATACTCTTATATTATATAAATCAGCTGATAAATGCACCTGAGTACATACAATGAGTCTAGCAATACATTGTCTCTACACAGTCTGGGTTTACGCTACACGATTGAGTGCATAGCATCATATGAGCTGTGTGAGCTTCTAGCTGGCGACTAGTGGAAAAACCACGATAGTTCCTTTCACCCAATCAGAAAAGTTTTTATATCGAACGAAAGCTAACACTTCCCGCTAAAAACACTTTTTTCTTTACGTCAATAGATAACGTAATTCAATGTTTATAGCAAGGCAAATGTGGTAAATCTGTTGAAAATGCCCTATTCACGCACAATTTTCGACCAAGATGTAGGTTTTAAAAGTCAAAAGCCCGGTTGATCCTTGCAATATTTTGCACACTTATATTGCCCATATACTAGTACTAGATTCATTGCAATGAGCAATGGCCAATTCTTTTTAACTTGCCAATCTTGTGCAAAAGGGTACTATTTTCGTTTTGTCATGCGGTTGTAAATTCACTGAACAATCTTCAATAGCTATACTCCTAACAAAGTTTGACGCTTGTCCAAGGAGACTCATGATGATGCTCAAAGATGTGCAGTTGTGTGATGTGCAGGTGCTATGGGCGGCCATGAGGGCCAAAAGGGTCTCAAAACCACACAAGGGTCTCAAAAGTACAATAAGGTCTCAAAAACACATAAAGGTCTCAGAAATAAACACACAATAAGGTCTCAAAAGTATAATAAGGTCTCAAAAACACATAAAGGTCTCAGAAATAAACACACAATAAGGTCTCAAAAGTATAATAAGGTCTCAAAAACACAGAAAGGTCTCAGAAACAAACACACAACAAGGTCTCAATAGTACAATAAGGTCTCAAAAAGAGAAAGGTCTCAAAAAGAGAAAGGTCTCAAAAACAGAGAAAGGTCTCAAAAACAGAGAAAGGTCTCAAAACAGAGAAAGGTCTCAAAAACAGAGGAAGGTCTCAAATACAGAGAAAGGTCTCAAAACAGAGAAAGGTCTCAAAAACAGAGAAAGGTCTCAAAAACAGAGAAATGTCTCAAAAACACGTTATGGTCTCAGAAACACGTTATGGTCTCAAAAACAAGTTATGGTCTCAAAAACATGTTATGGTCTCAAAAACACGTTATGGTCTCAAAAACACGTTATGGTCTCAAAAACACATGTTATGGTCTCAAAAACACGTTATGGTCTCAAAAACATGTTATGGTCTCAAAAACACGTTATGGTCTCAAAAACACGTTATGGTCTCAAAAACACGTTATGGCCTCAAAAACACATTATGGTCTCAAAAACACGTTATGGTCTCAAAAACAGAGGAAGGTCTCAAAAACAGAGAAAGGTCTCAAAAACACAGAAAGGTCTCAAAAACAGAGAAAGGTCTCAAATACAGAGAAAGATCTCAAAAACAGATAAAGGTCTCAAATACAGAGAAAGGTCTCAAAAACAGAGAAAGGTCTCAAAAACAGGGAAAGGTCTCAAAAACAGAGAAAGGTCTCAAATACAGAGAAAGGTCTCAAACACAGAGAAAGGTCTCAAAAACAGAGAAAGGTCTCAAAAATAAGAGAAAGGTCTCAAAGACATATACCTCAGAGACATAGACTGCACATATAACGGTCGGTTGACTTTGTAATACCTGATTTGAGACCTAGACGTGTTTTGAGACCAAGATATTTTTGAGACCAAGATGTGCTTTTGAGACCCTTTTAACACTCACGGCCGCCCATAGTATTCCTTGGCGTTGACCCTTTTGACCCCGGCGGCCGCGCCGTGAGTGCCAAAAGGGTCTCAAAAGCACGTCTTGGTCTCAAAAACACATCTTGGTCTCAAAAACACATCTTGGTCTCAAAAAACACGTCTAGGTCTCAAATCAGGTATTACAACCGACCGTTAAATGTGCAGTACCGCATACAGTACTGCAATATCCGCTTGCAGTTCCGCATGCAAAACTGCACATTCCGTCACGCACTTCCCCATGGGAAACTGCAATATTTTTGGTGTATTTCCGTATGGGGAACTGCAATATTTTGGTGTATTTCCGTATGGGGAACTGCAATATTTTGGTGTATTTCCGCATGGGGAACTGCAATATTTTTGGTGCATTTCGCATGGGGAACTGCAATATGTTTGGTTTCCTAGCAAGCGCTAGGAACTATAATAGAATATGGTCACAATGTTAAGTTGATTACCCCGGTATATTTAATATTATATAGTCATCATTATTAAAGAGGCGTGTGAAATTTGTAATAACATTTATATCATTCAATACTATAATTATTGTAGGCCTCTACTCTATACTATGCCGTCCTTTCAGACAAGAATTTCCCAAGACTTTCTTTTAATTGCAAAAAATGAAACAAAATGTAAAACGATAGTAGGCCTAATATTGAATTGAATAAATTCATAATCTGCAATGCAACATTAATTTAATTATTCTCCGCAGCGAGATTACTCTTCCCGCGTACCGTACATCTCGTCTTCAGTGAGGGGGGTGAGTGCAGTTCCAGCCCTCGAATTAAGGATCTGAAGGGCATAGACTTCTCCGTAGTCCACTTGCCAATTGTGCACTACTCTGGCTATTACATTTAAGCTTAAAACTCTGATTTAATTAATGAGTGCACAATTGATAGATTTTCACAACTGATCTTTTCAGTCACCGTACGCCCTCTGTTTGTTAGCTTCGGATGGCAGATTCTAAAATTAGAATTGTTCAGTATTGAAGTGTCATTATAATTATGCCATTATGATATGTTGCATTCAATAATATATAAGCCTACGTAGGGCCTATACTTTATTTTTACTGTCACAAATATAATTATATAGCCTAAACTTTTTCATAACCATTTTATACTAGGCCTAGTATTTTGATGTACTAAATATCAGTATAATTTCGAGTTCAACTGAATGCGTTCATCATGTTTAATAACATTTTTATTTCTCAAAAATCGACTATGGCATAGTCTAGGGGATTGCTGGATCTTGATCTTAAAGGTAGGCCTAGCGCCTACTGCGAGGGCTCTGATCAAGAGCTACAATTGAAACAAAAAGTAAAACGATAGTAGGCCTGATATTGAATTGAATACATTCGGACATGCCACATTAGGGGCTGTGCAATAATTATGAGCCCTGGGGGAGGGTAAAATTGGGGTGGGGGTGGGGCGCCTTTTAAATAAAACGCTCTAAAAAGGCTTAGGAAAACCGTACAGAAACGCTTAAATATGCAAATTTTCCTGCTCGCTGCGCTCGTAACACTAACAGGTATATAGACCATTTAAAGTTTGCAAATTGGGATCTCAAAAATTTCGCATGTGGGGGCAAAGATTTTTTTGCGGGCCGGGAGGGGGAGGGCAAGCGATTTTTGGCGGGCCGAGAGGGGGACAAGCGATTTTTGGCGAGCCGTTTGGAAATTTTACCCCCTCCTCCCCCGGGGCTCATTATTGTACAGCCCTTAATCATTAATATAAATTAGGCCTACATGCGACATCCCGGTGCGACATTAATTTAATTAGTTTCCGCAGCGAGACTACAATAACATGCGAAAGGGCAAGCGGACCGCATGCGGTACTGCACAAGACCGCTGTTTATTTTGCGACTAATTGACCTCGACACCCTGCTCGACACATTAAAGATGGATGCTGGCGGTCTGCACGTAAGCCATACATGCATAGCCGTGATGGAATAAAAATGCTGAAAAAAGGTGTTCATATTGCAAGAGTAACTACATTTTCGAATCGAAGGTAATTATTTGATCTAAAATATTCTTAAAATGAATTCGGTTTCATCATCAGCGATAAATATTTCCTGAAATTGTACATTACTTTGCACCCAAATCCCGGGGACCCAAATTCTGTACTTGTTTCCGGAGCTCTGCATAAGTGATTCACCGTGCCGTGCTGCAACAAGGCAGTAGCAGCGGTAGGATTTTCAAATCTTTTGAACTTTTCCCATGATTTTGGGCACTTGGTACACCTTCTAATTTTATATCTGATCTTGTATGCACGTGACTAAACAGGCTGTCAATTAATGAATGGCCCAAGGTTAAAAAATGTACTTGTTTTTTTAATAATATAAAGTAAACGATTTCAATATCATGCATGGCCGCTACCGGTATTAAAGGCGGTATACATGATTATATACATGTAGTACAGCATCCAGCATGCATGTATGTCTGAGTGCTACATGTACATGCCATGTAAATAGGTAGTCTTGCCAGCAAGACTTCAGTCTTTATCATAAACATAATGACTATGGTTACACTCAGTTACTGGAACTATGTAAATGGGTATGTGTATGTAAACATGTACCGGTACGTTAGCAAGGGCCAGGCAAGGCCGTGGATGTACCTACTACCTGGCATGCTGGAAATACCATTGCACAGTCAGAGATGCGCAATATTTAGACAATAATAACTGCACACCATCTATTTTGAGGTCATTCACCTTTTCGGTAAATCCCATAACCCTTTGCGAGTAGGCCTACACCTGAGACCTCGTCATTTGACGTCACGCCAATCTGCGCCAATGCGCACATCGTTTATCGAACATGGTTACTGCGCATTGCTAGTCAGCGTGACATCAAATGACAAATTCTCAGGTGTACTCGCAAAACTTATGGGATTTACTGAAAAAGTGAATTGGGTGCAATTGTTTTGGGCTGAGGTATTTTTCCAACCGAGGAAAAATACCGAAGCCCAAAACAAAACCCAACAATTTCACACAATGACCTCAAAATAGATGGTGCAGTTATTATTGTCATTCATTACCGTCGTATCTAATATTTTGAACAAATCAAAATGGCATTTTATGTTATTTTATACCATAAAACACTGTTAAATATAACCAGTTTTAATCATTGTTGTAACCTACCCTACAAAAAAAAATCAACCAGGCGAATATAACATTCGCGCCGACAACAAGAGCTACCAATCACAGAAGCGCGACGGCATCGCGTAGGTGTGTGCGTTGCCATAACATGTAGCTTATACACTCACGCCAGCGAAAGTCATTGTTGCGCGTCCGGAGTCATTGTGAGTTATTATTAATGCAATTAGTGCGCGGTCAGGCAATCAATTTCTTTTGATTGGATTACAGGCTTCACGTATAAAATGAGGTTATGAATAAATATTAGACCGAGCAGCTGGCTTCTGTTGGGTTGAAGTAAGCTTACTGTCTGTTTGTCATTTGATCTAGAAATCGTCTACTATCCACGATGACACAGTGTGAACACTGGACAGAGATAGAGCATGGAACTATAAACTACTTCAGTCGCTTAGGCCCTTCACAATTAATTCTTAGTTTCCTGTTTCATGGTTGAAAACCAGGGATGAGGCGACTTTTAATTATTAATTATTAATTATCTTTTATTTTCTTTATTTTAAAATAAGTGGTCGCACCTACATCAAGCCATTTTGACAAGGAACATGCATTTAATTATTTTATTACTATGTTTGATTTTATACATAAGTAATGGTACAATTAGGTTCTATGTTTATTCATCATTATAGATGATATGATCAAAGTCAGAAAGTAGCAAATATGGTAGTCATTAAAAGTTATTTTTAAAGAGAAAATCCAAAATATAAATAAAATAATTAAATATTTTGCAATTCTCTACTTTGGACGCGGGCGGGAAACAGGAAACTAAGAATCAATTGTAATTGGCCTTAATCATCGCCAATTTTCAAACACATTAAGGGGGTACTACACAGGGCTGTCAACTCCCACGCATTGGGTCACTTTCTCACGGTCTCACGCCAAGGTAGTAGTATAATCTCACGCCAAGGTAGTAAAGCTCACGCAAAAAGCTGGAAAATGAGTAAAATCTCACGCATCGTCATGAATAATTTGTTGCTCCTACCCCCGCTTTTCACATTCTCGGCGCCCGTGGCTCAAATAATCATGGTACAAAATGAACATTGGAGTCGGCAAATCCCAGTACGTCTCTGTCTCACGCCAAGCAATTCCAAAAGTTGACAGCCCTGGTACTACACCCCTGCCTAATTTTGTGCCTATTTTTGCATTTTTCTCAAAAAATATAGCGCATTGGTGACAAGTAAGATATATTATAGGGGCAGGACTACAACTACTGCACTGGAAATTTTATTTCAGCACAGGCAACAGTTGTGGAGTTACAGTCAAAAATGAGGGAAAACCAATATTTGATCAATAAATCAGTAACTACTAGCCTTGAGTTGCTGAATTTTCAGTGCAGTAGTTGTACATTGTAGTCCTTGCCCCTATAATATACATATCTTACTTGTCACCAATGCGCTATAATTTGAAAATGCAAAAATAGGCTCAAAATTGGCCAGAAGTGTAGTAATACTAAAAAAATTCTTTATTTTAAAAGTTTATATATATTACCAGGGTACCGAAATTTATTTTGATGACTTATCTGTATCTTCAGAGTTTGCTCATTTTTATTTTATGAGATTAACCATGCTAACAATTACGCTGATGATATGTGTCATTTGAGCAACTTTTTTCGGGTGCTGTATACCCATCGTGATCTGCGTTGTTGTTTAATACTTCCAAATTTCCATTGCTTTAAACGTGGTGTTATGCTTGACTGATTCTGACATGATTTGAGATACATGTAACTCCAAAGCTCAGTCCATAATAATCAATCGTCGGTTTCTGTATGTATAATATCAGTGGCCTGGAATGGATTAAGGATCGACTTCTCGATCAAATGTGTTATGTAATGCGACATGCGTAATCATGATAATTATGCAATTCATTTCAAGTAGGCCTACTTACCCCCATCATCCCAGAAAATGTGGGGCTGTAAGCTGGGTTTACATAGGAATTAAACTGTTGGTGTGCTCTAGGGTGGAATGTGTAGCATGTTGGAACATTTCCAACCCTATACATTTTGTACAACCCAGGGATTGGCAATGGTACTAAGAATGCACCCTGGTACTCTGGTAGTCTAGCTTCGAATTTGCTCACCAATAGCTTTTGAGGCTAGAGACCTGAGCTATCAAAATCTAGCAGAAATTGATGAAGCATGACACCGTAATAGCAAGGGAAGTTCGGAAATAAACATAGCCGATTCTGACGGGGTGATCGCATCAAAACTGTTGCTAAAATTGCACTTAATTAACTAAATTGACTTTAACATTTAACCAAAAATTACAAGTGCTGTCATTTTCCCACATTCCGGGAAAGGTGGTTAGGAAAGTACTCGAAACTCACTCAAAAAACACAAAGAGTTGGTGCACACAAAAACACAGATGATGCTCATTGCTTTTTAATAGAAATGATGGACATCAATATTGTGTTGTTGAAATTGGGAATAGGCAGGCTGCTTTTGCCAGTACGGTCTGTCATTTTGTTCACTTTTCCTCCACGATTCTTCAATTTGTACACTCAAATACGATGGAAATAAACCTGTGTAGGTGTGGTCAGTTGAGCATTTTTCTTGTGCAAATGACCTTAAAATACCTGTAAAATTACTAAGTTATAAGATAGATAAAATTTTTGCCATTTTTTTTAACTTGCTCCATTCATAGTTTTTTTCTTAAAAAAACACCCAAGACACAAAATCTAGGTCAGATGGGCCTGTAGAACAGGGTTTTTTGTCACCTAAACCTAGCTGTAATTTCAGCTTAAGTATCAAGTTAATCTTTTAATTTTAATTTTCGTTTATTTGCTCTATTTTCACAGAAAAAAACATGGATGTTCAAGAGAAACTGGCCAAAGACATGTAGTTCCATTCATTAAGAGGGTTGGTGCTGGTGTACATTGCGACAGTGTCATCGCATGATATGACTTAACGACACATCAAGGTCACAAATAATTGTTCCTGTATTACCACGGGCTGTGAATAAGCAAGACGAATCATGACAGTTCGGCCTCGACAGTTGGTTAATTTTGTGAAGGGTTTTCTCAAATTGAGAGGTTCAGTGCCATTTAACCAGAGGTATAGACACAGGATTGGAGGTAGAAGATTTCAAGATGCAGGACAGAAACCTATAGAGAGCCATTGTGATTCGGGAAAACCCTGGGGAAAACTACCCGCCAAAGTAGTGGACATTGTTAGATTAGATTCACTTTCGATTGTCGTTGTGATGCACAGCAAGTGCACTAGTTAGTAATAGTAGCATGGCTAGTGCATGAATCTGGAACACGATTCAAAATACATGTGAACGTAAGTACACTATTAATAAGCTTAATATGTTCTATTCCATTTCTCCAAAATTTAGGGGCTGTCATTTTCTTTGGAAGAGGGGTGGGGGTCAAAATGTTGTGAAGGAATTTTTAAGAGGGGCCACAAGAATATTATAATATAAGCACTTTCGACTTTGATGGGAGCGATTGCGAATAGGGTGCAACTCTACTAGTCTTATTACAAGACTGCCCTACCCCAACCCTAAACCCTAACCCTAAACTCCGTGCGAGGACTGCACTCAAGTCTAGCAAGTTGCACCCTATTCGGTAATTGTACCCTTTGATGGCCAGATTGGGGGGGTCATAATATTTTACTTAGCATAAATATAGCACACTGTAAATTAAACAGAAGTTTTGCCCCTCCTATGAATATTTGATCAAGTAATTTATGCACTTAGGGTCCAAAGGGTGCGCAGTTTACTTTTGCATGCAAATAAATAGCCAAACAATTGACTTGAATGCATTTTGAATTTGGTACTGATCAGACTACAGGCCTCACATGTAACTTTGGTGCTAGCTTACATATGTAAGTGCACCATGGACAAGCCCAATTTCAGAAACCTGGATGAAAACTTCTTCTTCTGGATAATGTCCAACACCCCTTTTATTAATAAAAGGAGTCAACCGGACAGGATTCGGTGCGAATGCAGTTTGCTTGTTATTTTCTTGCTGTTCTTGACTCTTGTAAAAGCTCCATTTTAAGACCTTATTTTTTGAATTTTCACAACTAGGTTATATCAGTGATGTCAACTTGAAGTGAACTGTACGGTTACAAACTACTTTCAGATGTTCATTGTGACTTCAAATCATGGTGTATAGCGAACTCAACCGTGAACCATCAAAAATCTGGTATGTACAATGTACAATGAGTTTAAGGCAGGCATTTTCGGTTGGGTTTAACTTTTTGGGTACCCGACCGAGATTTACTACCGGGAAAGAGAGCCAGCATCGGGTTACCGTTTTTTGTTTTTGTTTTGATTTGGAGTGTCCATGGACCTAGAGCTCAATGATAGGATCATTCATGGTTGACCAATTTTTATTTTAATATGCAAAGTGATAATTTGTGTTCATATGTCATACTCTACCAATGATTGCAAAATTGATACAAATTCAATGCATTTTGAAATCATTAAAGCCAGGGACACTCCAAAACTGAGAAAAAAGTTTTAAAAAAAAATTGTTGCAATTTCGGGTATGGTACCGTACCTGATGCGAAATCATGCGATTACCCGCACAAAACATCAGGTACCCGGGTACAAAATTACCCGAAAATGCCTGCCGTAAATGAGTTTATAACTTTTTATTGGTTAATTTAAAGGATTCTAAAGGCAATAAGGTCCAATGCAAATGAATGTGTGCGGGGTACCTCAAAATGGTCCGAATGATTGAAGGCCCAGAATACTTAGTCATGGATCCCAGTCTAGGTTTTACAACTTGCACTTGCAGCAAGTACCTACTAGCAGCTGATTTGTACTTACTCTCTGTATAATTATATGCATAAAATGTGTCAATTTCAACATGTAGTGGTTTGCATTTAAATCAAAATCAAATGAGAGTATTCAAATTTCATGTAATTATTCTTTTTACCACTGCAATATCTCAGGTTCAATACGGAGCCCCAGAATGTTGGAAAGAAAAAAAATAATCTCAGGAGACTCAGGGCCCTGACTTAGTAGCTTCAGGTCCTGACATAGTAACACCACGGGCCCTGACTTAGTAATTTTGGGGCCTGGAGATAGAAACAAAGGGCCCTGATATGTGTACATCCATATCAAAATGAGGCACTTGCTATATGTGTCTTCCTTTACACAGTAGCAAGGAATAAATACCAGACTTATCTCAAGTGTAGGTCACTTCAAATCATTCCCAAGTTACCATACATGGTTTAGGAATGTTCGCAGTAGGCCTATTCCTAAACCATCAGTGACCTCTCCACTTGAGATGAGTCTGGTATTTATTCCTAGTAACTTGGGACCCCGAGATAGTAACTTATTATCTCAGGACCCCAACGGGGCCCAAGCTACTAAATTGGGCCCCAAGATATTTTTTTTCTTTCCATGCCACTTTCTTCAATTTAAGGGATCTAGAATGAGCGTTTATGGGCGTGCGTTTCGACAGTATTTTTGTGAGACATGAGAGCACCTCAGGCGTATAAATCTAATGATATATTCTTAAAGTGTATGTAGCTGGGAGGAAAAGCCGACGATCAATTGAAATTTTGACCTTTTACTTTTATATTGAAGATATGGATTTTTTCCCCAAAAGACCTATTTTTGTTGGTGTTTTGGGGAAAAAATCCATATCTTCAATACGAAAGGTCAAAATTTTCAATTGATCGTCGGCTTTTCATCCCACCTACATACACTTTTTAAGTATAAATCATCAGATTTATAAAATTTACTTCAAGTACTGTTAAATATCAAAAATATCAATTTTTAATGATTTGCCATAAAATGTGTATTACATTGCAATTTCAAAAAATCAAAATTATTTGATATCAGAAGGACATTCTTCGTATTCCAGGCATGAGAATTTTCAGTTTAAAAACTGAATTCAGTTTTTTTTATAGTTAAAATTTCCGCAACTTTATTTAATTTCAGCCCGTTTTTGGTACTTTTTGCCCAATTTCACGCACATTTTCACTTTTTTCAGTTATTTTTAGGAAGGTGCAGTCTCATGCCTGGTATTCAGAATGCAATTCGATATGTCTGATGTGCTCTAATGTCCCACAATAAATACTGTCCAAACGTTCATACCCCTTCCCTTAATCTTGATAAGAAAAATGTATTAAATTTAAATATTTTTAATTGTTACTTTTGGTTTATTTTACAGATGAAATTTGAACTGGAACTGGAAGGAACCACCTGTAGCAACAAGCTAAAGCAAGATATAGATCGAGATAGTGATAGTGATGATGATGTGAAAAAAACAATTGACATAAAAAGACAACTTGTCAACACCATGACAGATAGGGTCTACATGTAGGCCTACCTATCATTTAGGCTTGGATCACTAGTAGACATAACCTGATGTTCATTTCATATCTTTACCCTGGTGGGGATTCTTCAAAATATTTTGTACAGGGATGTGCCACTGCCATACAGACTTATGAATGCTGACTTTCTCTATACCTAATTTTTGTTTTGCAACCCAATTTTTCACAAAAATCACTCAAATATACCTCGATTGGGCACATTTGTCTCCATTGAAAACCACCCGCCGATATAACAAACTCACTGAAAATGTATGCAGGAAGAACCCCCCCCCTGGATTTTACAACAGTGGAAGTTATGGAAGTGAGTCCTAATGTTAATTCAATTACATTGAAATCGAATTGAAATGAATTTTGGGCGATTTTCATTTCAATGCATTGGAATTGAATTCGAATCAAAATGAGTGGGCTTGGGCATGAATTGAATTGGATTGGAATTGAAATCATTGTTCGCAAAAAAATTAAATTGGATTGGAATTGAAATCATGTTGAGTGATGAAGAATGAAGTGGAATCGAAATGAAATTCAGCTTTGATTTCAATTCAGCATTTCAATTCACAAGCAGATGTCTGTGATTCCAGATCATTTCACCTGTAAAAAGTGCCCTTCCCCATTCTGAATTCTGATACACTTCCAGGTCTATTCACACAAGAGACACACATTAAAAACTTTTGGCACTAATCATAGAGCCCCTATTTTCTCGAGCTCCTAATTTTTATGCTCAAAAGTCATTGTACATTAATTTGAAAAAAATTGTGAGAAAACCATTAAAGAAAATGCATATATCTTTGACAGCTTTTCTCACACTTTTTAAAAGTACAAGGATTTTGGGTGTAAAATCTTTATAGGACTAGGAGGAGCAAGAGACAAGTAGGGGCTATCTATAAAAGTATCAAAACTTTTTGACATCTTTGAGGTCAGTGTGGGGACAGGGTCCCATTATCGATCGTACCACACACCTTAAGTTTAGAAAATAATGTGCATGGTGGACAAGAAGTTAAGACAAAATATGAAGTCAGTCACCAAAGAACTAAGAATTTCCAAAGTTTCATAAAATAGGACCCAGAGGTCAAGGATCACTCGTGTTGTTTGAATGTGAAAAGTGAGTTAACATAACAATAAAATATCTTCTGTTGAAATGCTTTTGTGATGCAGTTTGATCAGCTCGTGTCGGCGGGCCTTATAACATCATGCGGAAATCATTGGATTTTTTTCTTTTGTATGAAATAGGTTAATAAATGTGTATCACTTGTTGCTTGAGAAATTTTACAAAATAATGCCATTATACTGTGCTAATGCAGTTACATATACGGGGCTTGTGCATTTAGACGCATCAACACCTTAGTATGTGTGCATTGTTTTGTACAATATTTCACTCCCAACAAGACTTGGTGATATGCATTTATTAACCTAGAAGTATGCACATATTACATACTCTAATTATAACTTTATTATAGCTCTAGCAAAGATGGAAGTGCTGTTGGTTGGTCATGTATGATGTACCTGTGGACTGGACAGTGTTAAATATTGGTAAATCAGCACAGTGTTGAGCAATTTCCTGAAAATGTGTTCAGAATTGTAGATTGTGAATATATGAAATCAAAATTTATATTAATTAGAAATTAAGAACACACTTTTCAATATAAATATAGGGTTTTAACTAAATAATAGGAAGGGGTAAAAGTAGGCCCTGCTTATCACCTTTGTATAGTGGTCAAAAAATTTAACTGGTTTCAATTGTTTTAAAAATACTCATTTCTTCTTCTAGCCCTGGGAATTAAAGGAGGATGGTATTATCAACCATCTCATCTCCAGCTCCACTTTTCTCCATCAAAATGGTGATTTTGGTATCAGTGGAAAGTCCATATTTTTTCTCATTGACCCTGTGAAATATTAGGGCTTAAAGATTATATATTTTGTTTGGAATTTACATTTCCTAAAATTGTTATGAATATGTTATTCTACTACTTCTGCTGAATTGTAAGAATGTGAAATGTACATTTGAAAGTCTTTGAATTTTGCCATTTCCACAATGCTGGCTGCTTTGTTATGATTCTTGTAATTACGCTATTGATATTCCTTAAATCAATTAAAATTGACAGACAAACAACCCATCTTTTATTTATTTGTTTATTTATTTATTTATTACACTTTATCACTGGTACATGTATATACAATAATTATAATATAACATCAAAATATATTGCACATGAATATTCAAAAGTACATACAAAAAAAAAGGAAGTATAGATAACATTTTACACCAGTGAAAGGCAAGGACTAACAGCACCTCTAGGACAGTCCCACCATGGATCAAAACATTGAGGACACCCCCTCCCCCTCCCAAAAAAAAAAAAAAAAAACCCTACACAAGCCTACAACCAGAACACTGGCAACATGTAACCCAAGAGCATGTGTTGTAAGGATCAAAACTCTCCTCTAGTTTGTTCTTGTACCACTCAGAGAGCTGGCTCTTAAAAGAGGGCATGTTGACAGTGGATCTAATGTTAAGTATGCATATTCAAAATAATACAGACACTGCCAGTAAAATTTGATAATTTTAAATAACAATTGTATTAATATTATAAAAATGTAACACTTGTTTTAGGTTTTACAACTTTGTGTATTTTTGTTTGCATAATACATGTATACTGACCACATGTTGGAATACTTTGTGTGTGTTTAGACAAATAAAATGACAATAAATAAGAATACAATTTAACATGTATTTATGTGTTTGTTTTCATGGTGACTTGTGTAAGGGCTGATCAATATTAGACAAGTTAATTGTTGAGCTTATTTAAGGGGTACTACACCCTGGCCAATTTTTGCCTATTTTTACATTTTTCTCAAAAATTATAGCACATTGGTGACAAGTAAGATATGTATAGTATAGGGGCAAGAACTACAACTACTGTACTGAAAATTCAGCAACTCAAAGCAAGTAGTTATTGATTTATTGATCAAATATTGGTTTTCCCTCATTTTTGACTGTAACTCCGCAACTGTTGTCTGTGCTGAAATAAAATTTCCAGTGCAGTAGTTGTAGTCCTTGCCCCTATAATATAAATATCTTACTTGTCCCCAATGCGCTATAATTTTTGAAAAAAATGCAAAAATAGGCACAAAATTGAGCAGGGGTGTAGTACCCCCTTAATGGCAATGGGTGAAACAAGAAAGAAAAAATTTATCAGGAAAACAATTTTAAGCACAATATGTTAATGTTTTTGAGCTGAAAACAATTGAATTAATAAATTGCCTCAAAATATTCTCTTTGTGATGCTTTTTATCTTTCACATTCACCCCTTGCACAAAGGAGATTTTTTTCTGTGGTATAAAAAGGCATTGGTGTAAAACTGCAATTTTTGCCAAAAGTTTTGTTTTGATGAGGGAGGTGCAAGTTGTTTTGAAATGTCCAAATCCGTGAATGCAATGCCTGCTGATCGAATTCCAATAAAACTCAATTTTTGAATAAGATTCATCCTCCACAGTGATATACCAACATGGATATGGGGTGGACCCTGAGTGATCCCATGTTCCAAATACCTGGACAAAATTGATAAATGCACTGATGTACATCTTCTCAATAGACCCATTTCATACTACATTTCTATTCAATTCATTACACCTCCAGACGCCTGAACTTATCAGGGGTGGTGCAATAATTATGTGTACCCCCCGGGGGGTGAATTATAGGGGGGGGGGGCAAAGATTTTTTGGCAGGCCAAAGGTGGGGGGAAGCATTTTTTGGCAGGTCGAAAAGGCGGGTCAAGCAATTTTCGGCAGGTCGGTGGGGTGGGGGGCATGCAATTTTTGGCACAGATATTTTGGGCACCATTTCTATATTACACCCTAAAAGGTGTAGGAAAAGCGTTAGGAACACGTTCAAATATGCAAAATTTCTTGCTCACTCTGATCGCACTATATGATAAGACAAGGTTTTACATTCAGGTTCCCAAAAATCTTTTGGTACGTCAAAAAAGGGGGGCAAAGATTTTTGGTAAGGCCAAAGGTGGGGGGGCAAGCCATTTTGGCAGACCATTTTGAGAATTCACCATCCGGGGTACACATAATTATTGCACCACCCCTCAGGAGCGGACACATCATGCAGTGGTGGCGCCAAGGGGCGTGACATTTGGGCTTTGTCTTCGGTACTACACAGTTAAATGTTAGAATTTGAACTTTTAAGTCCAACTCGTAATTTTGTAAGAAATTTGGACCCATTGATATACCAAAAGTTTTGGCCAAATCTAACACAAATTAATTGTCTTAGTTTTTACAACTTACAACCAAGCATTTTTGAGAAATTTCAAACATTTTGGCTACAGTAATACAAAGTTGATCTATTTTCCAAAAGGAATTAAGAAAATTTTGAAAACAATGACCCATCCATAGGCCTATTTTACAATCCGAGTGCCTACTTTAGGGGCATTCGTTTCTTTGAAAGGGGGGATCCCGATGTGCATCACCGCATGTGGAAATGCAATTTGGGATGTGTAGTTCCGCATGCGGATGTGCGTGACGGAATGTGCAGTTTCTCATGCGGAACTGCAAGCGGATGTGTGCAATACTGCATGCGGTGCTGCACATATAACGGTCGGTTGTAATACCTGGTTTGAGACCTTGACGTGTTTTTGAGACCATAACGTGTTTTTGAGACCATAACGTGTTTTTGATACCCATAACGTGTTTTTGAGACCATAACGTGTTTTTGAGACCATAACATGTTTTTGAGACCATAACATGTTTTTGAGACCATAACGTGTTTTTGAGACCATAACGTGTTTTTGAGACCATAACGTGTTTTTGAGACCATAACATGTTTTTGAGACCATACCGTGTTTTTGAGACCATAACGTGTTTTTGAGACCATAACGTGTTTTTGAGACCATAACATGTTTTTGAGACCATAACGTGTTTTTGAGACCATAACGTGTTTTTGAGACATTAACGTGTTTTGAGACCATAACATGTTTTTGAGACCATAACGTGTTTTTGAGACCATAACGTGTTTTTGAGACCATAACGTGTTTTTGAGACCATAACATGTTTTTGAGACCATAATGTGTTTTTGAGACCATAACGTGTTTTTGAGACCATAACGTGTTTTTGAGACCATAACATGTTTTTGAGACCATAACGTGTTTTTGAGACCATAACGTGTTTCTGAGACCTTTCTCTGTGTTTGAGACCTTTCTCTGTTTTTGAGACCTTTCTCTGTTTTGAGACCTTTCTCTGTATTTGAGACCTTTCTCTGTATTTGAGACCTTCCTCTGTTTTTGAGACCTTTCTCTGTTTTGAGACCTTTCTCTGTATTTGAGACCTTTCTCTGTTTTTGAGACCTTTCTCTGTTTTTGAGACCTTTACCTGTTTTTTGAGACCTTTCTCTGTTTTGAGACCTTTCTCTGTGTTTGAGACCTTTCTCTGTTTTTGAGACCTTTCTCTGTTTTTGAGAGCTTTCTCTGTTTTTGAGACCTTTCTCTGTTTTTGAGACCTTTCTCTGTTTTTGAGACCTTTCTCTGTTTTTGAGACCTTTCTCTGTATTTGAGACCTTTCTCTGTTTTTGAGACCTTTCTCTGTATTTGAGACCTTTCCCTGTTTTTGAGACCTTTATATACTATTGAGACATTGTTGTGTGTTTGTTTCTAAGACCTTTCTCTGTTTTTGAGACCGTGTTGTGCTATTGAGACATTACTGTGTGTTTGTTTCTGAGAGCTTTCTGTGTTTTTGAGACCTTATTATACTTTTGAGACCTTGTTGTGTATTTATTTCTGAGACCTTTGTGTGTTTTTGAGACCTTATTGTACTTTTGAGACCCTTGTGTGGTTTTGAGACCCTTTTGGCCCTCATGGCCGCCCATACAGGTGCGAGTAAAAAGTGGATGCCCAAATTGACTAGATGAACTGATGAACTGCAGTGGGCTGCATAGCTTGGACTGTAGGGAGAGCTACTGACTGGAAGATGTTTGGTGATGTTGCTGAGACAGCTTTCAGAGGTAGTCTGTTCCATGTAGGATTGTCCGAATAAAAAATGAGCACCTGTACACGTTGCATCTTGCGTGCACTTGGTTATAGTGGAGTTTGTGTCATGTTCTATCAACAGTGGGATTCATCTTGATGTTAGGTGGAAAGCTGATGTTGATTAAGCCGTGATGAATGTTGTGAAACAAAGTGCATCGGGACATTGTTCTCCTTGTGGCTAGTTGATCCAATTGCAGTTGGTCTAGTGAGGGTACGTGTTACACTAGCCTTTCTTTCAAACACTCTCGTGATATTTAAAATCTTACCGCCTGATGTTGTACACCCTCCAGAGAGAGGATGTCACGAGCAGTGTGCGGGCTCCAGGCAGCAGCTGCCTACTCCATCTGTGGTCTTAATAATGCTTGGTATGCTTTCAGCTTGACCTTGGTGAAGAGTGCTGACAGCTTTTGCTCTAATGTTGGATATATGTTGCTTTGGTGACTTCGCTCCATGACCTCCACCCTAATTGTTTCCTTTCTTTTTCCACTGTCCGCCTCCATGTTGTCTTAGGGTGACCATCACTTTCCTTCTGCCTTCTGGAGCCCAGGAATGTGCTGTCATGCAGTGGCTATTGTCTTCCATCCAGCACATGGCCAATCCATTTCCACCTCCTTCTTTTTTACTTCTTCACTTGTCCTGCTCATTTTGGATTTCTTTAATAGGTCATTGTTTGATATGACATATAGCCATCTAATCTTCAGTATTTAGACATTTGAATTGAGGAGTGTCCAACTTCATGTTATCACTATCACTGACTTTCCAAGTTTCACAGCCGTATAAAAATACTAACATTACCAGAGATTTGAACAGTTGATATTGAGGGGTTATATTATGTTGCAAAGGATTCTGGGAAGGATAAGATAATTTTCCTGGGTTTTGAGTTGAAAAATAGAGCCAACTAGTGGCAAATGGTGGTCATAGACCACAAACCTAGCTGGGCGTGTTGGTGTTGTGGGTGGAGGTATCTGGCCCCTGCAAACTGTTCCAAAATGTTTCCCTGGCCATGAGGTTTGTTGTCACCGAGTTTGAGTCCCGTACTCCTTACATGTGTCCAGAAAATGCAATCTTAATATTTGACCCCAGATGACTTTGAAATGACCCCTGCAAAATGTTCCAAAATGTTCCCCTGGTCATCAAGTTTGTTGTCACCGAGTTTGAGCCCCGTACCCCTTATAGATGTCCAGAAAATACATTTCTAAGATTTGACCTCTGCATGACCTTTAACCTGACCTCTGCAAAATGTTCCCCTGGTCATGAGATTTGTTGTCACTGTCGAGCCCCATACCCCTTACAGATACCCCTTACAGATATCCCAGATAGCCGTTGACCTGACCCCTGCAAAGTGTTCCAACATGTTCCCCTGATCATGCTGATCATTAAGTTTGTTGTCACCAAGTTTGAGCCCCGTACCCTTACAGATGTCCAGGAAATGAATGTCTAAAATTTGACCTCTGCATGACCTTTGACCTTACCCCTGCATAATGTTCCCCAGGACATAAGATTTGTTGTCACCGAGTTTGAGCCCCATACCCTTATTTCGACCACCGTTTGGGGTCAATCTTACAGGATATTTCACCTAGATGAAACCAAATCTAACCTGAAAAAAAAACCTGGAGTAATTCGTTGAAATTCAAGCTAGAGATGACAAAAAACGAAAAGGACCTTGATAATATTTATATCGTGTAACGGTTATTCTAGGCGCTTGCCATTCAAAATAAAAGCCACATTCACAACAGAAATGGCCCTAGCAACCGGCAGACTGTTAATTATAAGCAAAAATTTCAAAAGGTCCGAGTCGCAATTTTTTGCATAACACTTGAGACCCATACGTCGCAGAGAGATTATCATGATTACTGAAGTCCGAATATCATGAATATTAAAAAGACTAGTTTGCGTATGACGTCCTGTCAACCAGACCACAAAATGCCATACAGCGCAGGTCAGCAACCAATCACGCTGTACCTTTGCCCTGACGTCAGACGGAAACTAGCATATTTATTCGGTCTTCAAGTATAAACTGTACTACTATTTCTGAATCGTTCTGACAAGAGCAAAAATTTGTTGTTGTTTTAAACCAAATCTGGTCAAGTTTGAAACTTCAACCTATGACCTTTTAGGAACATAACTTTTTGGGGCATGGTGCGTTTTGGCACTTGTTTTTTTCCTGGTATTTCATCAAGGTCTTCAGTAGACTTTTTAAAAACTTGGTTCCATTGAAGCACAGATGCAGATCATGGAGAGAAAAGCCTTTATATTATCACATGCACTACATATTAAATATGAAAACTGTACACTTTGCAACTGAACTATTGGCCATGATTCATGCATGTTGTTTTTGGACCACTGTAGGAAACTGGACATGTACCTGTTAGAGTGATCAATGAGTGAAAGGTCGGCCAAGTTGGCGCCTCGACACAGCTTTTCACAATTTTTATCTGCTATAAAGTTGAGGCCAAAAACAGGTAAAACATTTCTACACCACCAAAAGAATGAAGGATTTTAATTATTATCGCTACAGGAAAAGGCGGCGTCTCATTATATATCAGCATTGGTTTATATCTGTAATCATACATGTATCTCCCAATTTTAACACAGGTGGCTCATTCGAGATTAAAACTGTGTGAGGGAAATGTATATATTAATCATGAAGGTCAGTCCAGTTTCCTAATCGAATAGGAAGCCTTTTCAGATTTTATCAGAATACTTTACCTTGTTTGATATCTACAATTAGTATGATCTACTCTAGGTCATTAGGCTACTCATTTGTCAATACTAAATGCCTTCACATTTATATTCCCATTGACGTACCGGGTGTATCAAGTCCTGCAACCAAACAAAAACATTACAAACCAAATCTACACAAACCAACAAACACACCAATCTTTCGGATAGACAAAGATTGATCACAGAGGTATCACAAATGGACAAATATTAATGGTAAGAAATGCAACCTACTTTGAAATCGGACTAACCTGGTTAAACAAACAAAAAGCTAGGAATTGATACCAGCGAAAGTGTGAATAAAAAAAAAAAATATATTGTGTATATATAAATTACCTAAAAGTGAACGATAACCCAATTTTAGCCCGTGCGGTTGCCGTGTGATCTGTGCTTCCATACTATAATTTTTGCACTTCGTAAAAATATTCCATAGCCTATACCATGTACACAATAGTAGTGACCAGCATTGACGGCTGATGCAAAATATTCCCAATATAATAGGCCTATGAAATGGGGTTATGCCCAAGGTCAACTTCCATCTGTTTGTGTCATAAACTGTATCAAAGCAAGTCCGTTCATGGATTACCGCTTTTCGATACGAAATAAAGGGAATAAAGCGTGACCTTTTATTTGATGCAACATACTGAAAGCGGTAATGGGTGAAGGGAAGGGGACTTTCTTTTGGGCCTCATTACTCTAACTAACAATAAATTTACTCGCTACAATGTACAAACAGAGTTTTCTGCAGTGTCATCACTGTCATGGTATTGAAAGCGTCATACGAGGGTCGGTTAGTATGTAATGAAAGTAGATATTTGACCCCATTGAATATTTGGATGGAATTTCTCTATGATCACATAAAGACTGTACATTTGTCTTACAAACCACATAATGTGTAAACGATACCATATACTTGATTACGTAACCAGCATTAGCATAAAATCAATAGACTAGGGACACTGCCAAATCTCACCAAAAGGCGGGCGTTTTGAATTACCGAGAACAGTAAAGGTACAGACAGGGTGTAAATGGCTAGTTTTGTGCTGGAATAAACACTAGGTCATGGGCCTGCCTTATGAGACTTTTCAATAATTAAAACTTGGTTGGAAATGGGACGTCTTCATCAGCTTAAGACTTGAAGGGAAGCAACATTGCTCTACAAAAATGGCGAACATACTGCAGTTACTGTCCGTTTTCCTATACACAATACACAGTGCTCTCACCATTGACGCGTGACCTCTACAAATGATGTATGTTGGAAGAATGGACACTTGCCTAGTTTTGTAACATGTCCTAAATTTTTAGCTAATTTAGGTGTTTGGAGAGGGTCGTACTTTTGTGTTTTAGGAAGGATATGTAAACGACAGATAACACCAAAAATATGAAGAAATTATTTCCAAACCGTGTTAAGTCAACAATCATTATGTTGCTCATTTTGAAGAATGCTGGTTAACAAAAAGCAGGTCTTTGTCTCATTTCGTGAACAAAGGTACACATACCATTGTTTCCTTTCGTTTCCTTTATAATCGGTTACCCAACTGAAGCGGCAGGTTCATTTTGCATACCTGCATACTGCATATTTCTAGAGTTTCTTAGTGGCGAGTTGTAAGCATCAAATTTTGCAAGATTGGGCATATGTTGTAAACAAAATATAAACACATATCAAAGTATTCTGCACATATGATATAAATACTTTTGTTTGACCCTGGCCAGACATCTCAAAATTTGCGATGCTATAAATTAGATTGGATGACTGTGCAATGCTGGAGCTTTGTGTTATGAGTGTGAATCAATTTTCTAGGTGTCTGCATCTCAATTTGGAAAAACATTCAGTCTTAAATGATTCAGTCAGCATCACCTTAACATGAACTATTTCTTGGCAAATATTCTCCAAAACAAAATATACACATTATTTATGTCAATTATGAGTGTAGATTTGTGACATCATATCCCATAATGCATATCTTTGGATGGTCTATGCTTATACCCGGCCCGGTACTACAGTATAAAGGTGGAATGTCCCACTGAATGATGGGACATAATATGAAATCCAGTGAGCTATGACTTGACACCATCGTGCACCATACATACATCTAAACATGCCAATATTGGAAATAGTTTGTGTTCAAAATATACATGTATAACCTGAATCCTAATATTTGGTGAAGCAGTATTGGGGGAGGGGTATAATTTAAACTTAGTATCATAGGCCTATTTATAACAGGGGGCATGGGGATGAGGTGTGGTAATTATATACATGGATGAGTGTACATGAACTAGGTTTTTTTTTTAATGTAAAATTGGCAATGTTAATAGTTTCAATCTTTTCCTAGTCTTTAGGAAAGTCCTTTATTAGGAAGGTCCCTTTTATTTTCTCTTCTCAAACATGTGATTTTTTTTAATGAGGGATAAACCCCTTAGAAAAGACTTGGAAGTGATTCTTGTTACTTTAATATTAATAAACTTATTTAGGTCTATGTATGAAGTTTTCCCAAAGCATTCCAAAATATTTGAAAAATCTAGAAACTAAAAACAATCTGACAAATCTCAGAAATTGAGGAGGGAGGGTACGAGAATCAAAACATTGATTTTTTTTCGGCCCAAAATGGTGCCATGCAATTCATAAAAGTAAACATTTAATAAAAGAGAAGGCTCCCTCTTTTTGTTATTCAATTCTAAAGGGGCTCATCAGTAAAGTTACTTCCTGTTTTATACCCGGGGTTTTATAGTTGAGAACAAAATTGATACAATACATTGCTTGTTTGCAATGATACATTTTAATACAAAAACGAAATGGTAGATAAACCATACACATGTGGTTTAGAGGAAAGTGTTTGTAAGTTTGATTAATGATCATATAGCCTTGGGGAGGTCCAGTAAAACTATTAAGGTGACATTGCATCTACTACATATCTTGGGTTCTTTTTTCTCCAATTTATATTATCGAAGTTAAAACATAACACTCATTAACCTATCAAAATGAAAAATATCAAGAAATTAAATGGAAGTGCATACACACCCATCCACCCTCTCCATACACGCCACCACCACAAAGTTCGCACCAACATCACCAAAACATGCTCTCCTATGTAGCTTTAATATACTCGCCACTGAGAAACTCTAAAAATATGCAGTATGCAGGTATGCAAAACGAACCTGCCGCAACTGAAGCTATAATACCAGCTTTATTGCGATGTCGCACATTGAAAACAGACACTTTTGCACAACCAGAGAAGATCTGATTTAATCAGTTGAGCTGCTTCAATGAGTGTTATCTTGGTTTAATAGCTTTTAATGGGGTTTAAGTCCTACAAAGGTCGAGATGAATTCTACTGTAGACATGACTGCATCATGAATTGAAAAAGCAATTATTGCAAATGACATTAATTATCTCCAAATTGAAGCAGATTAAAATAAAATGACTGGTCACGTACTGAGCTGGTACTCAGTACGATGATAACTGATGCAAAGCAAGCAGCAATCTGATCAAATATTTTATAAGGAGACTTAGACTGCGGAATTCAGTCCTCAATGATAGTCATTTATCTTTTGGTCGTTATATGACTAACATGTGAGGACTGAGTTCTTATGATACATCATCCGAGGAGCAATTTCAGACAATAGCTTGGGATTAGTGGGACAGAGGTTATATATTGATTCCTTTCGTGACCACTGAAGCATAGCCATGTCTGCCAAGGACACTCGTTACGAATTGAAAGACCATGTCACTCTCGACAAAAGAATGCATGCATGTCAAAGGTCATACGACACCAATTTGGTGTTTGTTATGCTCCTCGAAATATGCACCTTAAAGTCTATGTCTGAGGAGACTCCCGTTTTAATGTTTGAGGTTTATTCAACAGAACTGGCAAAAACAATAATAGATTTCCACATTTGCTATTGTTGGCAATATCAAAATGTTTATATAAAGAAAATCCTTGTTTTTGTCAAAAATAACACATATTTGAATACACATTATAAATAAACTAAAACCTATGTTGTTATGAGTCTGTGTTCTGCTAGCCTACTATTCCTAACATGATGCAGTCATGTCTACAGTAGAATTCATCTCGACCTTTGCAGGACTTAAACCCGATTAAAAGCTATTAAACATGTTAAACCAAGATAACACTCATTGAAACAGCTCAACTGATTAAATCGGATCTTCTCTGGTTGTGCACATGTGTCTGTTTTACATGTGCGATATCGCAATAAAGCTGGTATTATAGCTTCAGTTGGGTAACCGATTATAAAGGAAATGCAAGGAAACAATGGTATGTGGACCTTTGTTCACGAAATGAGACAATGGCCTGCTTTTTGTTAACCAGCATTCTTGAAAATGAGCAACATAATGATTGTTGACTTTGGAAATAATTTCTTCATATTTTTGGTGTTATCTGTCGTTTACATATCCTTCCTAAAACACAAAAGTGCGACCCTCTCCAAACACCTAAATTAGCTAAAATTTAGGACATGTTACAAAACTATATTTTCTAGAATTTCATAGAATAGTTTAAATGTAGCTTGTACCGTTTTTGTGTGGCATCCTTCAGAACGGAGCGGTCCGTTACCAATATAGCTCAATATTTTCGGTTAAATCTCCATTCAATTAACACGGGGAGTTGGCTAGCTAGCTATGCTTTGCCCTCACTCATATTCTACAAAAGTGCGACCCCTTCTGAACATCTAACCTAGCTGTAATTTTAGGTCATGTTAGAGAAATATATGTGACGTGTCATGTCAAAAGGAGACACTTTTGGGCAGGTTACAATTTTGAGGTTTTTACATATCTTAAATAAAGAGATATTTTGCTCCACAACGCCGTTCTCCCCAATGAAATCGGACATTCCTAAGCGAAGATATTTAGTTCGTAAGTTATGGTATTATAAAATTTGAAATTGAGATATCGACCTTTAAAAATATTATTGACAATGTTGAGAGTAGGAATTCCCTTCAAAAATGTCTCAAAAAATACAAGATGCCAGTTATATTCCGGTCTGAAACTATCAGACAATATTTTTAACATTAATAACATCACAAATTCGCAACAAAGCCAAATTGTGAAAAAATCACTCCGCGTAAATTTTTGGCTATTTCTCCATTTACAATCCTGCCCAAAAGTGTCTCCTTTTGACATGACACGTCACATATTTGCTAGAAGTTTGGAGAATAGTTTAAATATTGGCCGGTTATTTTTCACACAGTGATGTTAACTAGGCAAATGCAATATACTTCTAACATACACTATTTGTAAAGGTCGCGCGTCAATGGTGAGAGCACTGTGTATTGTGTATAGGAAAACGGACAGTAACTGCAGTATGAAGGCAGCACTCTCCATACTTAACAAAAACGAGTCATTTTCAGCCAGTGACTGTAGACCATTGATTTTATGCTAAAGCTGTAACGAATCAAGTGTGTGATATAATTTGTACATGTGTTGTTTGACAGACAAAGGTGCAGTGGTTAGGGACACACCATTAGACTTCACGGGGGGGGTAGGAAGTTTTGAAAAAGACTTCCCCCACTACATGAGCAAAAAAGTTTTTAAAAAAAAAAATTCCCCACCAACACTAACAAAAATCCTTTCCCCACCTGTGTATAAATGCATGAAATTAAAAACAAAACTTGCCGCCTTCGTCTGCGAAAAAAAACACCCACCCCCCTTTAAGGCTAATGGTGCGTCCCTTATGCATTCATAGAGAAATGTCGTGAACATAATCCATATATGGGGTTACATGTCAACTTTCATTACATACTGACCGACCCTCGTAATGTTTTACTACGACAAACCTAGTTTGCTCTGCGTGGGACCCTTGGAGACTCAACTGCCGAACATAGATCAACAGGTGATTCTGTTTGTTGTATATAAAATTTATGGAATAAAAAGTTTAGATGACATAAAGTCACACTGGGCTCTATTTTCTATGAAGCAAAAGCGTGAAGGATCTATATAATCCCCACAGATATTTCTAAGAGCTTGTGAGCAGGGGGTGAGAGAATACACGTAACGTGCACGCCCTACTCACCTTTGTTCCATAACCATTAGGGTATAGGACATTTTTTGTTTTTGATATAGCCCCCAAATGAAATGTATTTAATTATGTTTGTACTCACTCAGGTAGCATTGTGTGTGAATTTTACGGTTCTTACATTAAGCAGACTGGCAGACTGAGCAGACTGAGCAGACTGGCAGACTGAGCAGACTGGCAGACTGGATTGAAATTTGGCAAAAAGTCATAGAACTTAAAGTGAAACAAAAGGATGTCAAAGTCATTTGGGGTTCATTATTGCAGATTCATGAAAATTGGCGGAACAAAAATGTCAAGTGTAATAAAAAAAAGTTTGTATGGCCATGGAAATAGGTATGACATACATTGTACCATTAGTTGTTTGTAGTTTCATTCTATAACCCATGCCTTGCTATAACACCCACAAAAATTAAACTGTTTGGACTGAAATTCCCTGTTTTATATAATAAATGTCCTGATTAAGATGCCTATAATTGGTCAGCATACCAAATGTTATAACCATCAATAACCAACAGAAACCCTTCATGAATGAATCCTCTAGAGCTCTGTAGCCTACTACTTGAATGAATCCATTGTGGTATTATGAGATTGTTACCATTCTGCATACATTTTATTTCTAGAGTTTCTAAGTGACGAGTTATAATTATGCAGAGTCCATATTGGAGTTCGAGTATGTGGTGTTGGTGTGGTGTTTAGGGACCGATCGTTATTTACGGCAGGGGGAATGGGTGTTTTGGCAAAATATCGACAAAAATTTCGCGTTCCCCCTCGCGTCCGCTCAAAATTTTCGCGTTCCCCTTGTTTTCCCAATTTTCTCCATTTAAAATTTAACAATCCCCCTCCTGGTTCAACTAAAATTTCAGGTTCCCCCCTCAAGACCACAAAAAATTTTGTGTTCCCCCTAAATTGAGCGCAAATTATCTCTAGTCAATTTAATTCTTGAACAAAATACCCTCTTGTATTGAGCAATATAATAGGTTGACCCACAGGCCAATAGATCATCCTCTAGTGATCCTATTATGATACTTAGTAGCCATTATAATGTCGTTTGGGTAAGCTGTGTTTGAAAGATTTAGTGTGGTCATGGTGGTGGCCTAGATTTATAATAGGATGAAGAGTGGTTGTCAAATCTGAAATTGTGCCAATGCATATTAGCATTGGGATATTATGGTAGGCCTGCAAAATTTATGTAAACTCACCATACTCAAACTCACTGATTTTGGGTAGCATAGTAAAATGGTAATTCTTTTCTCCCTTTTGGGAAAAGGTTTTATAATGAGGTGGGTGGGCCCATCTAGTGAACCATAAAACTAAGTGGTCTCCACTATAAATCTCAAATTCAAACTAGGTGATTAGACTGGCTTTTGAGCATCATTTAATTTATGAAAAAACAGAATGAATTCAAAATTTTTGTGTTTGCTTTGGCATCAAGTTTGGGGGTTGTTCCTATATGCCCGATATTAAACTCTGCCAGTCTGCCAGTAAGCCAGTCTGCTCAGTCTGCCAGTCTGCTCAGTCTGCCAGTCTGCTCAGTCTGCCAGTCTGCTCAGTCTGCCCGTCTGCTTAATGTAAGAACCGTGAATTTTACATCCGAACTATGAGGGTTTTTCAATATTGCCGTCCATTTCTAATCGTCACCCCCATAGGCTTTACATGTAAAATAAAATGGCACATAAAAATTTAATAGCCTCTAGTCCAGATGTAAAATTCACACCAAATGCTTTTTGAGTGATTACAAAGATAATTAAATACTTTTCATTCGGGGGCTATGTGGAATTATTTTTAATGTATTCCTTGTACAATGACATTTCACTATACAATGTCCATTGGAAACAAAGGTGTACTGCACGGTGAGATGCAGAAGGCCGCAACTGGAGCAATTCCCCCGGCCCTGGAAAGCCAAAATCATTAAACAACATAACATTGTTCCCCTGCACTATACAATCACATTCATCTCATGCACATATTCCAAATCCCGAGTGGGCGGGAGGGGTGTAAAAAGTGGTACGTGATGTGTATGTTCCGGGCTTATGTGGCTGTGGCCATGTTGATTTTTTTACAGCATTCAATTCATGCATAAGAATCTTAAACGATAGTAAGTTCTAGCTACTCTATATATTTAGTCTACGTCCAACATCATTGTCATTAAACATGGTATCATACTCGGTTGGGCATGCAGAATAAACGTGGATCAGCATTGCCCAGCGGTTAAACTCTTGGCGAAAGAGGTCACCAAAAAGTTTTCCGCTAAGGGGTGGTGCAATAATTATGTGTACCCCGGGGGGTGAATTCTCAAAATGGTCTGCCAAAAATCGCTTGCCCCCCCCCCTTTGGCCGTGCCAAAAAACCTTTGCCCCCCCCTTTCGACGTGCCAAAAACCTTTGCCCCCCCTTTGACGTGCCAAAAATCTTTGCCCCCCCTTACACATGCAAGATTTTGGGGAACCCGAATTTAAAACCTTAAATTGTCTTAACATATAATGCGAGCGCAGCGAGCAGGAAATTTTGCATATTTGAACGTGTTCGTAACGTTTTCCTACGCCTTTTTAGGGTGTAATATAGAAACGGTGCCCAAAATATCTGTGCCAAAAATTGCTTGCCCCCCCCTTTCGACCCCAAAAATTGCTTGACCCCCCTTTCGACCTGCCATAAAATGCTTGCCCCCCCTTTTGGCCTGCCAAAAAATCTTTGCCCCTATAATTCACCCCCGGGGTACACATAATTATTGCACCACCCCTAACCTGTCTTCTTATAGATGAGTTGACCTGTGACGTCATTGCTTGGCAGTATGCGCACGTATCATCACAATTTCCATTGTAGTTTGCCTGGCAGTATGGCGCGCATCATATTTTGTTTAGGGCACGTGCTTTTAAACCTCCCGCCACATCATAATAAGGCTATTGAACAGTTTGATGGTTGTATGCAGTTCGCTCAAGCATATTGATATACCTTACCCTTGCCTTTGTTGATAAACATTGAGGTCAAGTCATCTGTACTACGTTGATTTAAATTGTGGGACAGCTCTACGATATATCTTCCTACATATTGCCCTGTACATAATTATTACATACCGTAAAATGGGGTACATCGGCTGCGCGCGGAGCAGGCAATCACACAAACTTCCTATATATTATACTGCGTACTGCAACATACCCTGTAATGCACGATTAGTTTGTATTGCTGGCCATAATTCCGCCTTTAAAATTGTCTCGACTCGACAATTCATTTATGTGCGAAACATACGGCATTTTCCGTTCAAGCTCATCATGCTCATTGTCTGACAGCTGAAGAACATGACCCAGAAAAATGAGTTGATCCCAGACATGGACAACAAGAGGAACAGTGTTTAAATGCAGATTATGTTTTGTCGAAAAACAGATTAGGTCTTTTTCATGGTCTTTCAAAAACATAACCTAGTATTTCTGCTCGTATTATTTTCTATATAGTCTTGTGAACATTTTGATAGGACACAATCACAGGTACAATGTCAGTCACTGATATGTTGAATTAAGGTTACGAAATAGGATGGTTTTCATCAATACCCACTTCTTCTTCTTTTCTTGCGAATTAATATGTCCACTCACGTTACAAAATAGCTCTACCTAACGTACTACAGTACTTTTAAACCATTTTAGTATATCACTAGTTCACCCGTAGCTGTGAGAGCAACTGGTTCACCTTATATTCAGGATTTTTTACCACTTTTAAGCCCGATTGGACATACGCTAGCATTTGACCCCATATAACCTTTGACCCCAAGTGACCTCGGTTTGATTTTGTTCATGCTTCCGTAATGTGTAGAATTACTTTCTCTATAGTTTAAGTCAATCGGGCGAAGTTTAAAATTTAACCCCTGGATGACCGTTGATTGTATTTTGTACATATTTCCCTCATATGCAAAATTCTACTAAGCCTGATCGGACGAAGTTTGAAATTTGAGCCCTCCATGACGACCTTTGACCTCGGTTGACCTTCATTTTATTTTGCACATTTATTTCCCGTGTATCAAGGATTCTACCCACAAAGTTTGAACCCAATCCGGCAAGGTTTGAAATTTGAACGCTCCGTGATGACCTTTGACCTTGGTTGACCTCAATTCCATTTCGAACATATATTACCCTGGTATCAAGTATTCCGCCCACCAAGTTTGAGCGATCGGACAAAGTTTGTCGTGCATCTATCGGGAGTATCATCGCATAACACACCACATCATTATTTTTGGCGTAAAACAAATCGGCTTCGCCTCGTTGATTTACTTAAAATAATGATGTCGCCCGTGTTATAATGACGATAGATGCACTCCAGCGGCTAAAAACAATACCTTTATTCAACTATATGAACTCAGATGCTCCACCGTCACCTTTGCGACATGGTTGGACTTTGAGAGAGGACAAATGTTTGTCAATGCGGTATTCCATGCCAACGCTTCCAAAATGTTTGCGTGATGTGGCAACTAACGTGAACACTGAAGAATCGGACATTGATTCAGACACTGATTCGGATAGTAGTGAAAATGATTTTGATTCAGATGAATATTAATATAACGGTATAATATTCCGATATCAAAATAGGCGAGTTAAAACAGTACTATAGAAAATATCACTTTTGATATCAGAAATTATCTTTTGGCAGCCATGTTTCAAAAGAGGGTTAATAGTTTCTTGTATAGTTTTTAAGTTGCATAGTTGTATTTCTCGTGCACGAAAACATATAATTAGACACCAAAATAACCAAAATCGGACCCTGCTAACTATGTGATCAGAATTCAAAAGTTTGTTGACCTTTGAACATTTTTACGTCATAGCGCCCTCATGAAAGGTCTGACCCACAACAAACTGTACATTTTTGGAATTCTTATGACCATACGAGTAATTTGATATATTATTTAACATAATTGGAGCATTCTGAAAATTTGACCCCTATTTGACCTTGATTGACCCCTCCACGGAATGCCCGGAAGTTTCAGGAGATAGAACCCATGTTAAATTTATTCAGAATTAATCAAATATCCCAAAATGACTTTCAAACCTTTCTTCTATGAATTGGTCACGGGATCTACAGGCTGGTCCTTTAGATGTTATGATTGTAGACAAGTTATTCCCCTCTTTTTAATCCGCGGAGGTTTGGTTTCTGAGCAAAAGAAAAACGAAAAAGTATTACTTGATTGAAACAAAGGATTGTGTAATGGTAGATTACGTTTTGAAGGTGAAGTAATTGTCGGGTCAAGAAACAGATTTTCTGTTTGCATTGTACAACACAAATATCTTATGACAATTTTAAGCTCATAATCATAAACAACCTGTTTATCAGGGACAGTCTGGGTAGCTCAGTGGTAGAGCGCTCGCCCAACAAGCGAGAGATCTGGGGTTCAAGTCCCCACACAAGCAGGTATGTCCGGAGTTTTTACTCTGGTATATCTGCCTATGCATGATATGTTTCCATTTGTAAATTCATGTTTAAATGTGTTAGTGTACGATGCGTAATTCTTCTTTCACCTGTATATTGATATATTAAGAATAACGATTAAGCATCATTTGATCTCGTGCGCTAGTTTGTAATGTTTGAATGTTTCCATGTTCCAGTGTATGATGCGTAAGCCTTTTCCTCTGTTCACATAATCATAGGTGACACGTTAAATTAAAGAGATAAAAAATTAAATATGTCTTCACTTGCCAGTTTACCTGAACCTTACATGGTTTCATCCTTCACAGATTTATTGAGACGGAAACTGTTGAAACCTTGTGAATTTGGATAATTTCCGTCATTAGAGCCTCCTCCGTTTGACTAGTTATGTTAATGTTTTTAAATGCATTAAATTTTGGTTGATCTACAGACGAAAAGGGTAATATTGTCTCAACTTGCACGGTCATTTTATCAGTTGTTGCCAATTTGTTAGATACTTTTGACCGTAAATCAATTTTCAGACCTTTAATTAACGAGAGAGTACTAGTAACTGGAGTTTTGTCCCATCAATGTCAATGAATGAAATCCTTCCTGCACGCATCCTTCAAAATGTTTCAATCTCAGTGTGCTTCACTCCGTTTTATCTCAGATCAATACTGCGGGTGAAGAAGAATTCAAGTGTCTTGATTATTGCCTTGTTAATGGTGATTCTGTCAAGTCTAAATTCATTGAAATCTGTTTGCCCAATCAAGTTCGATCATGTGTAAGATCCACAAAATATCTATCTGTCTAGTCTAATCAGGGCCGTTCCCAGGGATTTTGCCGCCCTAGGCAAACCCTCTCCCTGCCGCCCCACCAAAACATACCAAAAAGTGTTAAGGGAGTTACCCCTTGAAAACACATGAGTTTTGACCTATTGTATAGGCCTACTGCCCACGGCCGTTTCTTTTTCTCCGCCCCATGTCTTCTTTCCTTTTCTCTGCCCCGTTTCTTTTCTTTTTCTCCTTTTCCTTTTCCGCCCTGTTTTCTGTTTCTCTTTTCGCCCCCTTTTTATTTTTCCTCCCATTTTTTGCTTTTTATCTGCCCTCATTTTTCTTCCCTTTTCTTTCTCAATTCCCGTTTTTTGTCGCCCTTTTTGTGCGCCCTCTGCGTTTGCCGCCCTAGGCGACCGCCTTACCTGGCCTAATGGTCGGAACGGCCCTGAGTCTAATGCAGGAGCACAGCATGCTTCATAATTCTTGAATGTATTTAAATCAATGATCCGCGTATAATAATGCCATTTATGTACTCCTAACAAGATAAAAGAACTACATCAATTTGAATGACTTGCAATTGTCATCTTGCATTAGAATAGTGTAGCCCGCACTCCAATAAAATGTCGATTTTTGTTTTTGTTTACGTTAAGAGGGTGAAATAAAGTTAATTAGTTTCAAAAGCACTGAAAGTGGCCCTGCGGACTAATTCACCTCCAATAAGGTTGCCATACTTTTCACTCGCAGGTTATTCTTTTGTCTGATGTCCGGTCACTCATATCATTACACAGGAGTAGCTCACAGGTAATCAATAATATTCATGATATTGTTTATCAAATGTTGTGGTGATTGTTGGCCAATTTGTTATTTTAATGTTTAGTCCTACAGGGGGGAGATGTTATTTAATGTCGTCCTACTGGGAGACATGCGTTACCGTAAAATCTATTTGGGGGGCTATTTTTTTACTGTGTAGTCCTACAAGGATAGGGGTAAAAGTAGTCCGACAGGGCAGATCTTGTTTTCTGTGTACACATAGCAGTGGGGGAGGAGGTCGTTTTTTACGGTCAATGTCAGGCGACGAGCGGCATGATGGGCGGAGAGAAACGGCAAAACCATTTTCATACACTCGGTTAGTTTTGTTGGGCTCATTATCGAACCCCAACGGTTTTAGCTTGTATCAATATTATTTTTTAACATAGGCCTACATGTTTGCGATATTTTAAGCATTTTAATATTTCAAAATAATCCCATTCAATTACACGGTTGACACTTAATGTTCTGAATTCAGAGAATTCGTGGCGCTCACCACCTGGTCAATATGTAGTCCAACAGCAACATACTGTTAGTCAGATGGGGGGAATTTACAGTTGTCTTATTTTGTTAATCACTGTGCAGTTGTACGGGGGACTTTTATTCTTAACGGGGAGGACTTACTTCCCTCACGCCTTCATCAATTTCATTTTCCAATGGTCACAACGTGCAATATTTCAAGTAAAACTTAATAACAATCAAGTCCAAACTCTATGCATTTACGAGCCGCGAAAAACGGGTGATCTGTTAGTTGATACTAAAATATCACTTTAAAACCAATGAAAAAGCTGATAGCCTAAGTGTGAAAAAAAAATCGCTTGCCATAGCAAATAATGTTTATACCTCCAAATCGCTTACCTTAGGAATTAATGTTTACCGCCAAGTCGCTTACCATAGCAATTAATGTTTACCGCCAAAACGCTTATCATAGCAATTAATGTTTACCTTCAAATGTTACAAAGAACGGAAAGCCTGGAGGATTTCAGTTTTGCATAATTTATATTTTAATTACATTATCGTGATTGTAGCCCTTTGCTTGGAATTGTGATCCAAGGATTTCGTATTTTACTTCTTCGGGGTTTTCGTTTTAGTTATTAGAAGAGAGAAATGAAGGAAACTCTACGCAATCTACTGGAAACGCTTTCACTTAAAAAGATTCAGACAATCAATCTATTTAGAACTAATATCTTAAGGTAATATCAACATGCCCAATACATCATGAAGTAGAAATTTTCATAATGGATATGGTTACCTTGAAAATCGGAATTTGAATGAATTTAATCACAGTCTATCCACATGATGTATGGGCAATTCTAGCTCTAATAATATAACTGAATCAATTCCCTTACTGATGCAATAATGTATTCAATTGCACACAGCAACACAATTCATCCCTTCCCTCATTAAAATGATAAGCAGAATACCTCGTGAAGGTCGGAAATACTATTAACTTGCATATTTGGTTCTGAAATATATGACTTTACTTTGTATAATAAAAACCAATTATGTCTCAGAAATACATAATTATACAGAGAACATAGTTGCTACGTATTTTAATATGTCCTTCAAGATCAAAAAGCAACTTGGGCTCTACATGAGACACAAACTATATTGCTCAAATACGAATATAAACTCGGGTCTTGTAATGAATGTCACCCCGGGTGATGCAATATTTTTTGTTATATTTTTTTAATTTTTCCCTTTTCTATTTGACACATCCCGGGGTCATACCTTCTTGGCATTTTGAGATGACCAAAAGACGAGTGTCATTGACCCGTTCTTATTGGAGTGTAGCTGAGTGTCAACACCAGGTGGGGAAAATATTTTAATTAAATTCGTATTTTATTCTTTTATTTAACACCGCTTGGGGTCATACTTTCGTGACATTTCAAGATAATGTCCATTTAAGATCAAAAGGTTAGTCAGTAGGTAAGTAAAAGCTAGATTAGATTATGCCACTCAAAGAAATTAAAGGATCAGACTTATTTATTAACATTTTGCAAAAACAGCATTAACATTGTAATCAGATGTGTCACTTCATTCAGTAATATGAAAGGCAACAGAACACATGCACTACCAATTACTGATGTGTGATATTCATTGAGACTGAAAACAGAAGATTAATCAAGATTGTCAAATTCTGATGCTTTTGATTTTATTTGAGTGGTGTAGAGTAGATAGTGGCATGTTTTCAGACTGCTGTATTGCCGTCTTTCTTGAGCCTTTTCTTCTGATTCTATCACTTCGCAGAAAAAAAATCCCAGGTCAAGAATCGCAATTACTAAGATTGATTCTACTTTGATTTGACATAAATTGCTTTTTCCCACTTTGGCCAGCGCTGTACGTCCACTCATTTGTGTTACATATTTCCGGCCATGCACCTCTATTGTCACGTGCTCCAATGCCACTCTTTATTTTTAGCACAGAACCAGTGATCCGTATGATGCCTGTTTTATTCTAGTAATTTTGCTGTCAGTATCGTGTTGTTACCAGAAACATGGTTCGTATATACATGGAAGCTATTATTATTTTTGCTGAACCATGAAATGGTATCAGCCTATAATAGTCAGACTTGTAGTCGAGTCACTGAAAGTCGAGTCCGAGTCGAGTCGAGTCATCGAGCCCTCGAGTCTCGAGTCGAGTCGAGTCATGAAGCCTTCGAGTCCGAGTCGAGTCGAGTCATTTGAAGTTGTCAGTCGAGTCGAGTCGAGTCGAGTCAGGCCATTCTGTCGAGTCGAGTCGAGTCGAGTCTGATATATTTTGTCGAGTCATTTCGAGTCACTTCACGTTTTATATGCTCATGATACCAGCTATCAACTTGATAGCCCAATTTGCATTTCCCAGTGAGAGTACATAATATTAATTTATGAATCTATGTGCTCCATCCAGTGCATTGTCAAGGGCTTTAATTTGATATATAAAATGATGCAGTTTGCGGGCATGGACTCTCACCCCGAGTCCGGACTCGAGCTGGACTCGAGTCCGGACTCTGGTCTTATTTTTGTTGGATTCGGACTTGGCTCGGACTCGGCACCCCTGGACTTGGACTCGAGTCCGGACTCGGACACAAAAGGACTCGGACTTGGCTCGGACTCTGATACAAATGGACTCGGCTCGGCTCGGACTCGGGACTCGGGTACAAGTCTGCTAATTTCAACATTATATTTAGCAATGATGTAGCTTTCGAGTCTTATTATGCACATCTGGATAATTATATCCATGTTTTATTGATATTTTAAAATTCATAAACATCCCAAATTTCATTATGGTAAGAAAGAACCTCTCTATTCATTTGACTCAGATGCACAAGCCCAAGCCTGGGCACAAGAAGTACATGTCATGATGTGGCTGGTGGAAATGCTCACACCAGTCAGTCACATTGCAATGTAGTTCTTCATGTGCGCAGCATGTAGAGGAGTGTATTTGGATGGGGAATAATCAAAATGATTAATAAAAGCTATAATAATGATATTTTAACATGATAACTTGAAATTCACCACAAAAAAGAGAGTATCTCGAAATGTTTTCCCAGTTTGCTGGGTTTTTTTCTGTATTGATCAGTCATTGTGTGAATGAGACATGTAGCATACATGTAGGGGTGTGTGCACAGGCTGTTACAATGACATGTGTGTAGCATTCATGTACATTTTGTGTAGCCAGGCTCAGCAATGATGGACAATGGACTTTTCCACCATGCCAAGTTTGAAGCATGTAAAAAAAGGTGGATCCTTTAGCCAGATCGACAGGCAATCATGTATGTACATTGTACACACATACATATAATTTATATTTTAAGTTATTATAAAGATGCTGAGAGATAGTAAGCCCACTTTGTAAAATATAAGAATCACAATACACTGAGATGTGTGGAAGAAAGCGTGCAGGTATTATTAGAAATATTAAGGTATAATTTATTTTTTCGAGTCATTTTTAAAAAGTCGATTCAGCCACAGTGACTCGAGTCACAAGCCTCGAGTCATCGAGTCGAGTCATTAAATTTCGAGTCGAGTCGAGTCATCGATTCATCAACCCTCGAGTCGAGTCGAGTCGTCGAGTCACCTTGCCTCGAGTCGAGTCATCGAGTCACCAAAACTCGAGTCGAGTCGAGTCGAGTCGAGTCATTTCGAGTCGAGTCACTACAAGTCTGATAATAGTAAATGTAACTTGCTTATTAACGTACTTACTAACCAACCTTTTGGTCTGAAGTGGACATATCTTGAATGCCATGAAGGTATGAAGCTGTATGACCCCCAAGTGGTGTCAAATGAAAGAGAAAGAAGTAAAAAATATAATAAATATTTCCATACCCGGGGTGACACTCATCATAAGACCCGTCAATATTCATATTGGTCATTTTCATATCTCAAAATGCCAAGAAGATATGACTCCCAGAGTGTGTCAAATGTAAGAGATAAAAGTAAGGAATATAATAAAGATAAGTTCCCGGCCGGGTGACACTCCTCATATTAGTCATAAGCCCTGGGTCAATATTCATATTTTGGGTCCTTTCATATCTCAAAATACCAAGAATGTATGCCCCCCCTCTCCCGAGTGGTGTCAGTGAACGAGAAAGAAGTAAAGAATGTATTAAATGAAAATATGTAAAAAAATATGTTTGCTTCTTTTTATAATATCCAAAATGGCATTGTAACGTTTCATATATTCTGTAAATCGAAAGGCTCTATGAAAATGTCACAAACCGGACACCGATGCAAAACCTAGCTAGTCTGAGACTCCATCAAAAATCTATACATTCATCTATTCCTCGTATGTAAATCGATAGGCTTTATAGAAATGTCACAAACTGATGCTCTAAAAATATCAAAAACCAAGCTAGTCTGAGTCTCAATCAAAACCAATACATTCAACGTATTTCTAGCACTCAATAGAAATTAATAATAACCATATGATGTACGAACCATGTTCTGGTATACACGATATTGAGAGCAAAATTACTAGAATAAAACAGGCATCATACGGATCACTGGTTTTGTACTAAAAATAAAAAGTGGCATTGGAGTTTCGTGACAACAGAGGTGAAATAAAAGAAAGACAGTGGGAAAAAGCAATTTGTATCAAATCAAAGCAGAATCAATCTTAGTAATTGCCAATTCTTGACCTGGGACTTTTTTCTGCGAAGTGATAGAATCGAAAGAAAAGGCTCAAAGAAGACAGCAATACAGTAGTCTGAAAAACACGCACACACTATCTCACTCAAATTAAAAGCATCAGGATCTGACAATCTTGATTTGGACCTTTTTTCTTTCTTGATCGTATTTTTCAGTGTCAGTGAACGTCGGCAATTGGCAGTGTAGCGCATGTGTTCTGTTGCCTTTATCATTACTGACATTAACTAAGTGACACTCATCATATTTTTACAAGGTTAATGCTGTTTTTGCAAAATGCTAATTAATAAGTCTGATCCTTTAATTTCCTTCAGTAATTTTGTGTACATAATCTAGTCCGGGAATCTAGTTTGGGAGTGCTGATCCTAATATGCTAACGATCCACAGCGAAAATATGGTTTAACTTATCTGTGATGCATGGTTGTCTAGTTCTCTCTAAGCAAAAAGGTCGTCACAATTTGGGCTCCACAGAAGACAAAAACTAAATATTGCTCAAATACGAATATTAACTCGGGTCTTGTAATGAATGTCACCCGGGTGATGCAATATTTTTTTATCATATTCTTTATTTTCTCCTCTTTAATTTGACACAACCAGGGTCATATCTTCTTGGTATTTTGAGATATGTCCATTTAAGACCAAAAAGCGAGTGTCATTGAACCGGTCTTATTGGAGTGTCACCCCCCAGTTGGGGAAAATATATTTTATTATATTCGTAATTTATTTTATTTAACATCGCTTGGGGTCATTCCTTCGTGGCATTCCAAGACCAAGGTATGTAAGCAAGCTAAAGTAAGTATACACTTCATTGGAATCTCTAATTGTTTGAAATTTGCCGCGATTTGGAAGTTCTATGACGTTTTGACATTCCATAGAATAACCAACTTTTCGATGATTCAAATTTGATGTACCTTCTATGCCAAGTTGCCAACAATACTTGGCAACCCTGGTTAGTATATTTTCGATGCTAGACTATTTTTACGACTATTTTTGGGGGGCTTCTTTTATCTAGATGAGCACCGACCCTCTCACCTCAAGTTCTCACCGAAAACGACACTGACACGAAAATGCACTTCCTTCAATTTTCAGTGAGAGTTCCAAAAGACTAAAAGGAAATGGCGTAGAGCAGAAGTGACAACTATCTTACTACGAGATTATTGTGGTATCATTGTGAAAGTCTGGGTTTAATATGCAACTGGTGATTACATATTACGCACATTGCCCCCATTGGGAGTTTGGTAGAAGAAATGGCAAAAATTCAAAACACAACGTTGACACAACGTTGGCTATGTAATTAGTCATCATGTGGCACGTAATTTTTACCGGGAATTTTTAGTCATAACATTTGATTGTAATCATTATCAACGATTAACGTACACTTTTGCCAGAACGGTTGAGATATATTTAAAATGTCATTATAATGAAAAAATATTGGAAAAAAATATATGCCTCTTAATACATCATGTAAAATGCCGTTATAACGATTCATATTTAGCATATTCTGTAAATCGAAATGCTCTATGAAAATGTCACAAACTGGAAACCGATGCTCTAGCAATATGAAAAACCTAGCTTGTCTGACGAGTCTAAACCCTATACGTCTAACTATTCTTCGTATGTAAATCGATAGGCTATATGAAAATGTCACAAACCGATGCTCTAAAAATATGAAAAACTATCTGAGTCTCAATCAAAAACCTATTCAACACAATACTGACAGCAAAATTACTAGAATAAAACAGGCATCATACGGCTCACTTGTTCTGTACTAAAAATAAAAAGTGGCATTGGGGCACGTGACAATAGACGTGAATGACATGGTCGGAAATGTAAAACAAAGGAGTGGACAAAGCGCTAGCCAAAGAAAGACAGTGGGAAAAAGCAATTTATGTCGAATCAAAGTAGAACCAATCTTAGTAATTGCCAATTCTTGACCTGGAACTTATTTTTCTGCGAAGTGATAGAATCGGAAGAAAAGGCTCGAGAAAGACGGCAATACAGACAATCTTGATTATTTCTTTCTTGATCTTCTTTTTCATCAGTGTTCTGTTGCCTTTAACATTACTGAATGAAGTGACACTCATTCGATTTAATGCTGTTTGGTAAAATGCTAATAAATAAGTTTGATCTTTTAATTTCATTGAGTAATCTAGTGTTGTACAATGTGATCTTTGGCGACCCATTGACTCGTCTTATTTACCCTAATGATAACAGTACAAGGTTGCTGAATTTTACAGTCTGAACTGCACATCAAATCAAACAAAATCGCCCAAATTTTGCAAAACTATAATTACTTTCCTAGAATCAAGAAGAAATTACCAATTGATATCCACTCGAATTATTTATGGGTTTGATTAACTTAAAGTGGGAGTGCAAAATTCGAGATAAATTACACGTAATTTCGCAATAAAACCTTGATGAATTTATTAGACTGGAAAGAATGAGCGGCTTGTACTTATGTACAAGGTATTAAATACTAACAACAAATTTTGTGTGCATATTTGGTGTGTGTTTTCAGCATGATAGAGGTAATATCTTCATTTTTTTTAAATCAAAATCTTGTTTCAAATGATAAAGGTGTTAATGAATGTTATCTTTATCGACATCTTGTCAAAATTAATAACCATTTTTGGGGAGTGATCAAAAGTGGTTCTGACAATGGTTAGAAGAAATTATTGTTGCATTGACAACGATACCGCAAGGAGCTAAAAATAAACACGCAATAAGATTTCACGATTTATACACGATTGAAGAGAAATTGCAGCTTTGTGATTTATCTATCTTAAATGTCGATATCTTTTTTTTATTTAAAAATTGAAGGTCATGTATAATGAAAAAGAGATGGTCATGATGGTGGACTTGAACCGAGCGACAAATTGCAGTAAAAGAATGAAATGTTTTGAGAGAGAAAGATACTCACGAATCACATGAATCATGATTATTAACGCATTGTTTTTCTATCAGGTCTGCAATATCATACGTCAAGGATGTCTCGTAAAATTACATTGATATATTTTAACTTATTGGTCCAAATCAATGGAGTATATTGGAGAAGGACATGGAAATTCAAATAAAATTTCCTAAAATTTTTCAAAATTTAAAAGCGGGAAAAATGTATTTTGCGTACTTTCTTAAATCCGAGTTTATCTTTTATGTATATGGATTGAAATATTCCCTTATTCTTCCTATATTTTTCGCTCATTAGTTTTGATATTACGGAATGTGAATACAGTTTTTAATCTGAAATTTACGCAGTTGTTGTTTAATTGACAACTACCAATTTATGTATGATTCTTACAAAATGCGCATATAAAGCCCTGATAAGCGTCTGTACGTAATCTAAAGACGTACGTGACGCACATTAAAATCCCCCGAATGAATACCACCTCGATGACTTCGCATAACGATCTTGTGACTTTTCAACAAGAATTTCTTTCCCATAGGAACAAACAATTCCCTGATTTGTTAGACTGATACTTTGTCACGCGTCAATCGTAAAATCACTGGGAAATACTGAGTATTCATAGAATAATAGTGGATGAGATTGGCTAATAAGTCCAATGAATCTGCCAAATTGTACACTCTGGTATTCATAACAAGAAACAAACAAGCAAGCAAACAAATTAAATTTTACACCTTGTCGTTTTTACTTCATTTATACACTTTGACGTTTTTACTTTAAAAAACAAATTAATAGACTGATTGATTGATTGATTGATTGATTGATTGATTGATCGATCGATCGATTGGTTGATTGATTGATTGATTGATTGATTGATTGATTGATTCATTGATTCATTCATTCATTGATACTTTTAATACTTGGCATATCACTTTTTTTACCATTTTAAATCTTAATACTTTTCCTTCAAAAACCTCTATAGGCTATTAATTTTGTGTCTGTTTTGTTTTTTATTTTGCTTATGTTGTTTTATTTTTCAAACAAGGGAATGTTTTTACAAAAGCCATTGTTCTGTCATCGGTCTACATTTATAACGCAGAGCACCCGTTCGTTTTATTTTAATATGACGTTGCTTGACATCATTAGTGTACCTAGATTTCTCCGTAGTCCACTTGCCCGTTGTGCATACTCTGGCTATTGCATTAAGCTTAAAGCTCTGATTTGTACACATTTGATAGATTTTCACATCTGATCTTTTCAGTCACTGTACTCCCTCTGTTTGTTAGCTTCCCAAGTGATGTTTACTCGTGCTTTCGTGATCAAGAAACTTGTATACATGGTAGATTCTAAAATCAGAATTGTTCAGTATTGAAGTGAGCCATTATAATTATGCCATTTAGATATGTTGCATCAGAGAAGATGAGAAAAGAGGAGATCGCTCGAACATATAATCCGATTACCCACAGTTAACCTCTATTCACTTTTCTTTGTTTGGGGTACTTAAAACACCACTTGAAACTTCCTTTGTGGTAATCTGTTCATCCGCCACACGCTCGTCTGATTTGGTAGTTCTCTCCAGTGGAGAAAATATTCCACACACGGAAGTACATCGTTAAAGTCCCAATTTTGCAGTCAAATCATGCTTTTTTGTTTAAAAAAATAATACTAACCAGGGTGACCATGATTTTTAAACGAGTGAAGAAGCATTATATATATTGCAACTCCAATTAAAAAAAATAAAAAAAATTGTTAAGTTATGGAAAGTCAAGCATAATTAATTTTCCAGTCAAATTAATATAAGGTCAAAGGAAAAGAAATTTAAATGATAACTATTTGAATATTTGCGGCAGTTTACGGAAACATAAAACCAGTGTAATCAGTAATTCAAACTCGTGTCAGTTTCTCCATATACTCCCGTTTTGTGTCCAAACGTGTCCAAAAATGCTATTTGGATCCAAAATGCGGGTCTTTTTCACAGGGATCTCGGGTCAAACTTAGCAGCCAGTCATGCCAAACAATACAGAAATTATATTTCGCGGTCAACTGACGTAACAAATTGATATCCGGGCATGCGTCGTTTAGAGCTAGACAGTCGTGACTCGCAAAGCCACTTATCGTATTAGTTGATCAATCGGATTAGATCATTGTTTCCATCAATAGGCGGATGCACACATTATTTATTTGATGTGGGCAGCGAGCGACCTCCTCTTTATCATCTTCTCTGGTTGCATTCATCACTATAAGCTCGTCTGTGACATAATTATTTCAGTTCAGTTTAATATTGTTCCAAAGAGAAACGGAGAGGTTCCCGGGAGAGTGGGGTGTGGATAATGTGCGAGTTACGAGTTGCGAGTTGTGAGTTGCGAGTGCGAGTTGCGAGATGCGAGTTGCGAGTTCGAGTTGCGAGTTGCGAGATGCGAGTTGAAATTTGCGAGTTGAAATTTGCGAGTTGTCAAAGGAAGTTGCGAGTTGATTTGCGAGTTGCGAGTTGACATTTGCGAGTTGAAATTTGCGAGTTGCGAGTTGAACTTTTGCGAGTTGCTAAGAAGAGTTTTGAGTTGATTTGCAAGTTGTTCACAAATTCAACAAGTTCACATGTCAACATAATATTCTTCACATTCTGAAATGAAATCACATCACCTTATTACTTATGGGCATTTAATTAGAATACATGCACATGAGAGTATTGATAGTTGTTTTGAAAATATTTCTCCCTATGATACATGTACGATAGGCCGATATCTTTAAATTTAAAGTTGCAGCTGACTTTGGGGTGATGTTTTACAAGTACACATTGTGTTCAGCACTACTTTCAGGCTCTGTCGCTTTAGTATACTATCAAGCTGGGTTGCGTTCATCTTGGTTGCGAGTGAAGCGAGCACCGAGCTAATAGCGAGGGCTACTATTGGTGGAATATATCTTGGATCATCATAGGTATCAGAGTACAGCACAGAGCCTGTGCTACATATAGGCTTATAACATGAAAGAGCTCCAGTGGTGTCATGCATCATTGATTCTCTCACATCTGCGCAAACAGGTTATAAATAGTCAAGCAGAGTCGATTCGAATCAGAGTCCGGGCAAAGGCCGAGTCCTTTTGTATCAGAGTCCGGACTCCAGACCAGGGTGCCAAGTCTGAGCCAAATCCGAGTCCAGCAAAACTATATAAACTAAGTCCAGCTCAAGTCCAGTCAGTTCCGAGTCCATGTTCAAAATTTAAAGTTATAAAGTTATGAACATTTAGGGAGGACAGTTTTTATGGTCTACTTAGCTCAGCAATGCTCTGCTGTCTTCGATAGGGCATTGTATCGGAGAGGTACCCGGGTTTTATCAAAGCCCAAACCCATAAAAGACTGTAGCAAACTCTGTCAGACTCCGCTCAATTGTACACTGTGCTCCGATACCACGCGTTGACCAAAATATCGATCGAATCAATTTTACGACCATGCTTGAATTAACAACCCCTTGAAACCTAAGTACACCACTTTATGTAGACATAAACTTGCACACACTATTGACTTTCTATCCCGGCTTTCTATTGACCCCAGACATGCTTATTTAATGACCACTTGAGTAGTTGATGAGTGGGTCTTTATGTATTTACTGAACACAAAGGAAATTGATTATGGTTTTACCATCGACCGTGTTTTTAATCTTGCTGCTCTGCTGAACGCTCCGATAGATATCAGCAAACTCGTATACTGTTCGCTTGTTCCTATCGAACGCTCTAGCGTACATGAACCAATATCGGAGACAGCAAAGCATTGCTGAGCTAAGTAGACCATAAAAACTGTCCTCCCTTAATCAACATTATATCAAAGACTCCAAATAGAGATGTATTTGAACCAATCCCATTTATGTTTAGTGTATGGGAAGCATGGTGGCCCAATGGTTTGGGTGCGAGCTTCATAATCAAAAGGTTGTGGGTTGGAGCCCCACTGAGGCCAGTTTGTTGTTTCCTTGAGCAAAATAATTCCCAATTGCTTCACTCCACCCCGGTGTAAAATGGGGAGCTGCTGGGGGCAATCACAATCTATGTCGCTGACAATACCTACACATCAGTTGCGGACTTGGTGAAGTGGAAATGTTCTGATATATCCTAATGGCAGCGGATTTGTTGAAGTTTGCTGATAATCAGGTCATGCCTAGCTGAAGCACACGTTCATTTATTTATTTTAATTTATTTATTTTTTCAATTTTTAGTGTACACAGCCACAATGTGTGCATGTGTTAAATTGGTAAATCTGGCACTGACTGCGCAGGTGTACATGTATACGTAACACATACCCCATCCTACACATACATGTAACAGTATGAAACCTTTGTGCTACCTGCTACATGTTATAACTGATACATTGTAATGTATTCTCTGTGTTCACATTTCACCTAGATTTTCAGGTGGCTGGATCAAGTTCAGAGGTGTTGTTCAAATAGATGAGGAATTCAATAGGACATCCATTCATAAAAAATAATTTGAAGTGATAACTATTAATGCAACCCATCTCCGATATTTTGCAAAATATTCGTATAGAGTCAGGTCACCTATCAACATGATCAAAATTAATCTTTAGTTCACATTTTTGAGAGTGTGTTGATGTTGTTTCTCCTCTGTTTAAAAAGCTCACTACTCTCTCAGGACTGCTCTCTTTTATAACAAAACTGAACATTATATTTTGTCTCATTTTGAGAAGGAAAACTATTGACATCACATTAGCCAGTTCAATTAAAGCAATGTTTACAGTAGCACATGCTTGAACTTGTCTATCCTTTTGTCTGGAAAATTTGATACCTCACTACATCTCATTATATAATCTAACACTGTAATATGGTTGAGCTTGAGGTATGCTTTGAACAGGGAATCAATGTCCAACGTTGTGCATGGAACTAGAGCACAGGCAATGAAGGTCTAGTAGTAGTTCCAATAGGGGGTATAACTATTTCTGTAAAAAAATTGACAAGTTAGCAACTCAGAAGAACTCACAAATGTAAACTCACAACTCGCAAATGTAAACTCACAACTCCCAAATTTCAACTCGCAACTCGCAAATTTCAACTCGCAAATGGCAACTCGCAAATCAACTCGCAACTACCCTTGGCAACTCGCAAATACCAACTCGCAACTTGCAAATCAACTCGCAACTGCCCTTGGCAACTCGCAAATTTCAACTCGCAACTCGCAGATTTTCAACTCGCATCTCGCAACTCGCAACTCGCACTCGCAACTCACAACTCGCAAAATACCTTTACCCGGGAGAGTGTAGTACACGTCTTTCCATATGAGTAATAATTATAGGTAGAGGGCTACACAGACTACACTCATGCAGTATTTATTTGTTTGTTTGTTTGATCTTCCCATAGCAACTCGATGACAACCCTATAGAAAAGGGTTATTGCTCGCACCTTTCATCGAACTTTTGATTTATGCTTAATTTTCAGCAGATTAAAACTTCCATTTGTATGAATGGATCATTTTGCTGTCTCTAATTTTGCTAAATTTGATTATAGAAGCTTTGCAATGATCCTGCATGAGCTCTGGGAGATTGTCAAATGTAGGGGGAGGGGCAAGAAAAATTTGGCAGGTATAGGGGGAAGGTGGGGGCCAGAGGATGTTTAAAGACATTCCCACAACCCAATGGGGTTTCTGACCTTGTATGTCTGGCTTTTGTACACATGTGGTACAGTTGATCATACCTTGGATTGGGATTGTGTGCAAGTATTTTCATCCTATTATTTAACATTCAAAACATTGAGACTTAAATTAATGCAGTGGGACAATATGAATGTTTCCTGTAAGAAAATCAAATATCAGTCATAAGTCTCAACTATTAGCTCGTTGGCTGCAGTTTTAAAATGACCATTTTGTGTGTGTGGCAATGGGGACTTTGCCTTTAAAATTAGGTTATATTGATCAAATTTCCCAATCATAGTGCATTGTAGGAATGCCTTTAAGCCTCCTCTGGGTGGGGGCCACATATTCATGGGGCATCTTTTAAAAGTATTAAGAAGACAGTATACAGAAACGATATATGCAAAATGTCCTGCATTGTAATATCTAGACCATTTTAAGGTTTCAACAAATCCCAGGATTGACACATGAGCATCCACCTTTAATATACATTTAGAACATAGAACTAAAATTTATGTTGTACATAACCCTTTTTAAAGTTCGGCATTATACCAATTATACTGATAGCATCTTTTAAAAGTGGCACGCTCTCTTCAAAAATAGTATGAATCTATGGATAGAGGGAGCTATGATTACCATATGGACGGAAACAGACAGTTTTTTTTATTCAGCTATAAATGTTGTATGTACCGTATGTATGTATGCAAGAGCTTCTACAATACATTACTAATCAAATTGCTGCCCTTAATGCCATTGGAGTTCCAAATGGAAACAAAATAATGAAGCATCATGGATGCATCCTCAAAAACTGCAGCCATGTGCTGTAGCCTCAGTGGCAGTTGAGATTTGATTAAGCACTTCCTTTCTCTTGACCCAAAGGCTGACAGTAAAATTGTTAACTTGATTTTTGGGAGTGGCCTTCTTTTCCTTGTTCTTTGTCTTCAAATCTGTTTCTCACTTCTCTTTCCATACAGGCCAGCATGCTTAGATAGGCTTTTTAGCCTGGCTAGAGCATTTTGTTTGAGCCTGGTCCCATCAGGACCCAAACGTGTCTCCACACAGAGCGACCGTTTAAACAAACAAGGCATTCCAACAGATGGTCCTCATATGCAGCAGGCAAGATTGAATCTTTTAAACATCCCCTCATTGCATCACAGACGACAGACCGGGCTGCTGCATCTGTGCTCCACAAGATACAAACCAACGTGTGCCCATCGGACATCAATGTATTGATTCTCAAGCCTTATATTAAACAGACGTTCCACTCGCACCAATTATGGGGTAAAAAGTACAAAATATGAAATGGGTGACAGTTTGAGTCGTCGTATAATAGGAGTCGCTGTCCTCGGCCTGCCGGCCCTACGTCCTTGATGTTTTTGTTGATCATGTTGATACTGGGCCGGATTCCGGAGACTCCCATACGACAATAAACACTCCAAATCGGACCCCGATATAATGGCCCCGCAGGGCATGAAAGCAATGAGTAACATTAAGTATGACGGGCTCTCTCTAAAAGAATTAACCTGGTTAAAACCATGAGTAACCTTAATGCAATATAACAATACTTAGGTCCGTATGCACAAAAGAGTTAGACCGGGTCTAAAGTTAGACCTGGTCTAAGCAGAATTTAGTTCCACCAGGAATGGACCTTTACGCTTATTTCTTTCCTAAAGTAGCTAGCAAATTTTAAAGATTTAAATGCAAAGTTCAAAAATAATACAAAAGAACTTAAGAAAATGTAAAGGAAAATGTCTTTTCTCCTGGTATTAAATTCCACTTAGACCAGGTCTAACTTTAGACCCAGTCTAACTCTTTTGTGCATACGGACCTTAGTGTTTTATATACGTCATTAACAACAGAGGGCGCTCTCACTCTTTCTCATAAACTGCCGTATATGATCAGTTTAAGATCAATTGTGAATTTATTGAGTGGGAGACCAGGTTGCCCAGACCGTATAGTTGGAGAGATCACCGATTAGGGAGCTCAGTCGTTCAAGAGAGGTGTGTATCTATCGGGATTATGATTTGGCAAAAGGTTCTTCTCACTCTCCTGCTGTGAGCCACTGAGTGTTCTGTTGGCTATATATGTGCTTGACATATTTTGTTTTTGCAGACGGTTACATTATACTCTTGCCCTATCCGTAGCAAAAGGTAAACAATGCAGCTTGTCCTTCAAATAATGTCTATTTCCCTAGTTTATGGAAACCCTATAGACAAGATAGAGTTTCGCCTCAACATTGATTATTGGTCTTTAACTTCCATTGACAATCATGACATGTTGAATATTATCTTTTCCGATCACCTTTCGCTCTATTTACCGCAATCTTTGCAAATAATGTTATTCTAGGCATAGGATCTATCGACATGTGAGTGCAGGAAAGAGCGCAACTGTGGAGAAATAGGACATCTGCCATGTGTGTTCCTCATCCAGCAAATTCACCTTCTGATCTTTCATTGATGTATTTTGTCTTTACTTTATTTTCCAAACAGGGAGAGCAAAATGAATGCTATCGCCGTTTGTTATTGACACTATATTCGATCACCGAATCATATTCCAGGAGAGAAATGGTATAAGAGTATGAGTATGGAAACTTGTATCATGTTACACAGATTAGCATAATTAGCAAAATATAAAGAGTAAATTACTATTCTAAGCTAAATACCAAGTTGTTAGTCCGTATTTCAAGAAGACAAAACAAAAATACTTCACCAATTGCCCCACCTCCAACCTTCAATTTTAGATAGTAAAATGCAAATCCTAATATTAATATTTTCACTTAAATGAGTACAAAGAATGATCCTAAATTGACCAAAGGCATTTGGCGGTTAATTTCGAGCAACTGTACACATAGGACTGGAAATCCTAAGGGGCCATGACAACAAAATGTGAAGCTTCAAAGAAATAATACTTCAATGATAAGTTGCATGAAGCAAGGGCCAAGGAAACTTTCCAGATACAGGTACTGTTATGTTACGTTCTGTTATGTTAATGCTATATAGGACAAGACATTCGGCTTCATTGTCCAAATCTCACGAAATTCCTGTCTACCACTTCACCATATTATCATACCATAAGGCATCTATTAATCTCTTTGTAGATTCTGTTTTTGCTTGCAATTATTGACCGAGCACTACGACATTCCCTTTCATCCCACGGTCCACAAAATCCAAGACGACACATGTATGATGAAATACCTACTTCTAAAAACAGTTGCAATTATTGTAGATGACATTCGAATCAAAGGAAAGCTTATTTAATATGACTTTTATGTTTATTAATTTGATGTACTATATAGATGTTTTATAGCGCTAGTATTAAAACATTGATATCGAAAGTAAATGTGTCTAGAGAAAGAGCCAATCGTAATTAAATTCCAGCGACGTTGCACTCATTTATTCAAGTTTATAGTCAACACCACACATTCCCATGACTCTTTTGAGTATTACTAGAGTTTGACAATTAAAAAAAATAGTCTGTATGTAACGTCAAATATTCTTATTCAGTGGGAGTGGTCTACTTTGTAAACACATCTGATTGGATAATCGCATGATTCCTGTTATCGTCTATCAGGCCATAGACGGCCCACGTAAAGTTTTATGTGTAGAACTAGTTCATAATACACTACGCCAAAAAAGAAATTTTTCACAAGGTCATATCTTAAAAATTAATGCTCTCCATCAAAACGAATCACAATTACACACAGGATTACTTCAATACTCTACTCTAAACACATGCCAGTAACCAAGCAGTTGTTAAACTGACACAACAGCAAAATGCACCGACATGTACAGCTTCCTGGACCACAGTCACTGTCCAATAACTGGCACCCAGCACAAGAAATTTGTGAGAATGTGAACAAGGTCCTTGCACAGATGATAATTAAGTGGAATAGTGTGGTACACTGGACCTGTTTCTTATAGAAAGTGTGTGAAAAGCAGAAAACAGCACTGTTTTGTAAATTATCATCTGTTCAACGATTCTCACAGATTGCTTTTGCTGGGTGCCAGTTATTCGGTTGTGAATGTGGTCCAGGAAGTTGTTCCATATCAGGACAAAGGGCTTCCAAATAACCAATATAGCGTCCTATACTTTGTAGATGACATAGAGTGATGATGGTGCTGAGTGTCATACCGGTATTCTATTTTATTGGCCAACAGACTAGCAAATATATTGTGAGTATTCTTGAACACACTCTTGGAAAACTCCCGAGTCCAGAATAATATAATGAATCATAATCCTTTAGTTCATCGTATAACTGGCCATATCTTAAATTCCATATTCAATGAATTCTTGGAAAAAAGAGCCAAAACCCCTTATTTGAATATTTTCTGACAATAACTGTCACTAAAGTCACAGCTTTGGCACAAGTTTAAGCATTCAAATCATGAGTATAGGCTAAAGTATCAATTTTAAAGTCACCCTTTTGTCTTTATTTTAATAATTGGTTATAAAGGAGAATGTCAAGTAGTTAACGACAATGCGTGCATGGCATGGTCTTTATGCAAGTCTTCATGCTTGATTGTCAAAGTTTACAAAAACGCCCTAAAACGCATGGTTTTGGCCCTTATTTCCAAAAAGTGGCCAAATATCAAAATTTGACTTTTATTGCTTCCCAGCAAACACAAAACGTTTTCAAAACGTTTTTAATAGGTTCTGCTTAGGTCTTTTACGTCTTCGTCTTCCCAAAACGTTTTTAAAACGTTTTTAAAACATCGTGATTTGGTTATAATGTTGAAGCTTTAATTTCGTATTATTAGGACGTTCACAGTACGTATTGTGAACGTTATATATTGTTAAGTTCTTTCATGACGTTTATAAAACATTCGTCTGCAATGTTCTCCAAACATTGCGCCGACGTCTGTTAAACGTTTCTTAAGTTTTATCAATAGAATATTGGAAATTTACAATTGAATGTAGGCCTTTATATAAAGAAGGATTTTAACTTCTACAAGTAGAAACTTGATTTTAATTTATTCATAAACGTGTACATGAAGATGCCGCGTTTATTTGCATTTTGCATAGGCCTATGGAGTTAATATAAGTAATAATTATTGCGATTTTGTTTTAGTCATATATTTATATAGGCCTACTCTTGCATAAAAATTCTATGCCTATACATGCCAAACATTTCAAATAGTGAAAGGGAAGTTAGCCTCGATCAAAGATTTAAAATGGTCCCGGGAAAACGATGATGTGCCTATATACGCACACTCTCACTTTGTGTCTTGACCTCAAGACTATAATAGCGCCCACGTATTGGAATGGAATGTCACAGGTTGAACTTGACCTTAACCGTTACTCACCAAAGCACAGTACTGTGTAACGTGTAGGCCTACATGTATGTATCGTATAAACTGTGCTATTATGTATGCCGGACTCTCGCGGTGACACATGGCTCCGGGAATAATTCCTCTATGTATGCTATATTATCATAATATCAACATTTTCTAAGGAGTGACATTTTCAGGTAGGCCTATAGTGAAGTTTTTTCCTTGATTTGTGTTACCGACTAACCACTTCCCTGTGAAAACGGAAAGCGTGATGTAGTCTTTGTGATGCGAGTGTCTTGTTGGTACATGTATTGGAGGTAGATACATGTAATTTCAAGGTACTAACAAAATAATTAGGGGTGGTGCAATAATTATGTGTATACCCGGGGTGGTGAATTATAGGGGGGGGCAAAGATTTTTTGGAAGGCCAAGAGGGGGGGGGGCAAGCATTTTTGGCAGGTCAAAGGGGAGACAAGCGATTTTTGGCAGGTCAAAGGGGGCAAGCCATTTTGGCACAGATATTTTGGGTACCATTTTATATTACGCCCTAAAAAGGCGTAGGAAAACGTTAGGAACACGTTCAAATATGCAAAATTTCCTGCTCGCTGCGCTTGCATTATATGATAAGACAATTTATAAGGTTTTAAATTCGGGTTCCCCAAAATCTTGCATGTGTAAGGGGGGCAACGATTTTTTGGCACGTCAAAAGGGGGTGCAAAGGTTTTTGGGCACGTCGAAAGGGGGGGCAAAGATTTTTTGTCACGGCCAAAGGGGTGGGGGGGGGGCAAGCGATTTTTGACAGACCATTTTGAGAATTCACCACCCCGGGGGTACACATAATTATTGCACCACCCCTTATCCCAAACAGGTATAGGCATACAATGGTGTGTTTCTGCTTATCGTGTATATTTTACCCGGGATCATGCGGATATTCCTGCCGGCAAAATACAGAAGCTGCTGCTGCTGCTGCTGCTGTCGAACATGGAACTGTTGAGGTCATACGTATTACCTTGGTGTGAAACATTATTACTTTCATCATGGTAGACGTATCACTACACATGGTTCTCGTGTTTATATTACAGAGTTTTCGTCCGGACTTTTCGTCAATTGGTCACTGTAAAACTGCCATGGACCGCGTGTTTTTTCCAGAAGCCGGACCTATCTTTTGTATTATGTATAATATATTTGGTACTTTTGTAAAGTGTACTAGTAAAAGTTGTCTATACGTCATTAAAATGTTCTAAAAATCTTGTAGAAACGTAACATACGTTTTCTGATGGTGACAAGTGCGTCCTGCAATAAAAACAAAATATGCAATATGTTTTTACGTTCCTATAACGTTTTCAGGACGTTTTGGACGTTTCTACAACGTTTGTAGTACGTCCGTTGCGTACTACAACGTCCGATATGTTTTCTGTAGGTCCTGGATACGTCCTGAGTGACAGAAAGAAAGGTTTTTAAAACGTTGTTTACGTTGTGAAAACGTTTTAAGAACGTCTCTTAATAACGTTTTTAGAACGTCAAAAACCTTCAACAAAATTACGTTTTAAAAACGTTTTATCGAAACGTCTAGAAAACGTCAACGATACGTTCTCAGAACGTTCAGAGAACGTTATTTGGTTAGCTGGGTTATGTTTTATTTGGCAAAACAAGATAATATAATGAATCACCATAAGTTAGTGTTGAATTATTGTGAAATTGGGAGTAAATATTTGGTTGTTAACACTTTATAGTTAAACCGATGTTCAAGGCACTTTTTGCCACGATTATATGTGATGCGATCAAGCAAAATCAGTCGGAACGCGGAAATATTGATTTTGAGATATAGCCAAACAAAGAAAATATTTCCTTTTGTTTCCTGCTGTTTTGGAAACCATTTAATTGCTCATATTTTTGGAAATGGTCGTTCAATTTCAATGGGGTTTTCTGCAAAATCCAGCTTTGAAAATGCTTTTTACTATCCTATAACAAACTGAAAATTTGATATTTCCGAGTTCCGACTGATTTTGCTTGATCGCATGACAAAAATTCTAACCTAAATACCAAGTTTAGAGTCCCCATACCCAAGAATAAGATAAAAACAAAGCTTCGCAAATCACCCCGCCATCAAGCCCAGGAGGTCCGATGGTCGTGGTTGGCTTTTATACCCCGGGTAAGTTTTACAGAAGCATGAGTGCAAAGGGTGGTTCCACAATTGTTTAAAGTTATTTGACGGTTACTACCGAACATCATGCATCATTAATTACACACATTAATTTATGACTGCCCACACCGCCAGTCAACGGTCGTGTGTTTTCAATGCACTCGGAGTGTATTTACCTCCGCAGAATTAAAATATTTCTACAAACGTAGCAACACGGATGCTTCTGTGCTCAACGGTTGTAAGAGCCCAATACGTAACAAAATCCCAGTACGTATCAATTTGATACGTATTGGGCTCAACCTCTTCTACCTAGAACAAAAAGTGGCAAAAAATAATTCATCCCGCCCAATACGTAACAAAACTAAAATTTGATTAAAATTACTTTATTCATACTCCCTCCCTCTGTAGTGGTTTTTGTTACGTATTGGGCTCTATACATTTTTTGTTACGTATTGGGCTCCGTTGTTTTTCAAGCAAATTATGGATATTATGTGCATGTGTTTTTATAGAAGTACTTTATATTGACCCAGTAACTCATTTTGAGTCTTTCTAGAACAAAATATTTGACAGTGTTTTATCTCTAGACTTGGAATTTATTTGTTACGTATTGGCCTCTGGTTATTTTGAAAGGACATTATCATGATTAAATGCATGTTTTTGTTATAGAATTACTTTATATTGACTCAGTAAATCCTTTTGAGTCATTTTGAGTCTTTCTAGAAAAAAAAAAAAAATTTGACAGTGTTTTTCTCTAGACTTAGAATTTTTTGTTACGTATTGGGCTCTGGTTATTTTTAAAGCAAATTATGGGTTTTAGGTGCATGTTTTTGTTATTGACTCAGTAAATCCTTTTGAGTCATTTTGATTCTTTCTAGAAAAATTTTGACAGTGTTTTTTCTCTACACTTAGAATTTTTTGTTACGTATTGGGCTCTGGTTATTTTTAAAGCAAATTATGGGTTTTAGGTGCATGTTTTTGTTATAGAATTACTTTATATTGACTCAGTAAATCCTTTTGAGTCATTTTGAGTCGTTCTAGAAAATTACTTTTTACAGTGTTTTTCTCTAGACTTAGAATTTTTTGTTACGTCTCTGGTTATTGTGGTGATTAGTTGCATTTTTTGTTTGCTATAAACTTACTTTATATTGACCCGGTAACTCATTTTGAGTCATTTTGAATCATTCTAGAACAAAGCTGATTATGGTTATTAGGTGCAAGTTTTTGTTATAGAATTACTTTATATTGACTCAGTAACTCATTTTGAGTCATTTTGAGTCTTCTAGAAAAAAAATATTGACAGTGTTTTTTCTTTAGACATAGAATTTTTCTTGTTACGTATTGGGCTCTGGTTATTTTTAAAGCAAATTATGGTTATTAGTGCGTGTTTTTGTTATAGAATTACTTTATATTGACCCAGTAACTCATTTTGAGTCATTTGTGACTCTTTCTAGAGTCATTTTGAGTATTTTTAGAACACACATATTTGTCAGTGTTTTTCGGCTGGATTTTTTTGTTACGTATTGGGCTCTATACATTTTTATGCGTTTTGGAGGTTACACTGTCGGAAAAGCTCTTTTATCCGGATTTTTCGCATATATGGACATGACCTGACCTCCAGTTAATATTTATCGAACAAAGAAAAAAAAAATTCGAGTGGGTCTAATTTTTTTGTTACGTATTGGGCTCTTTACATTTTTTATGCGTTTTGGAGGTTACACTGTCGGAAGAGCTCTTTTATCCGGATTTTTTTGCATATATGGACATGACCTGACCTCCATTTAATATTTATCGAAGAAAGAAAAAAATTCGAGTGGGTCTAATTTTTTGTTACGTATTGGGCTCTTTACATTCTTTATGCGTTACACGGTCGGTAAAGCTCTTTTATCCGGATTTTTCGCATATATGGACATGACCTGACCTCCAATTAATATTTATCGAACAAAAAAAAAAATTCGAGGGGGTCTAATTTTTTGTTACGTATTGGGCTCTTTACATTTTTTATGTGTTTTGGAGGTTACACTGTCGGTAAAGCTCTTTTATCCGGATTTTTTCGCATATATGGACATGAGCTGACCTCCAGTTAATATTTATCGAAGAAAGAAATAAATTCGAGTGGGTCTAATTTTTTTGTTACGTATTGGGCTCTTTACATTTTTTATGCGTTTTGGAGGTTACACTGTCGGAAAAGCTCTTTTATTCGGATTTTTTTCGCATATATGGACATGACCTGACCTCCATTTAATATTTATCGAAGAAAGAACAAAATTCGAGTGGGTCTAATTTTTTGTTACGTATTGGGCTCTATACATTCTTTATGCGTTACACGGTCGGTAAAGCTCTTTTATCCGGATTTTTTCGCATTATATGGACATGACCTGACCTCCAGTTAATATTTATCGAACAAAGAAAAAAAATTCGAGTGGGTCTAATTTTTTGTTACGTATTGGGCTCTTTACATTTTTATGTGTTTTGGAGGTTACACTGTCGGAAAAGCTCTTTTATCCGGATTTTTCGCATATATGGAAATGACTTGACCTCCGGTTAATATTTATCGAAGAAAGAAAACAATTCGAGTGGGTCTAATTTTTTGTTACGTATTGGGCTCTATACATTTTTTATGTGTTTTGGAGGTTACACTGTCGGAAAAGCTCTTTTATCCGGATTTTTTCGCATATATGGAAATGACTTGACCTCCGGTTAATATTTATCGAGGAAAGAAAACAATTCGAGTGGGTCAAATGTTTTGTTACGTATTGGGCTCTATACATTTTTATGTGTTTTGGAGGTTACACTGTCGGAAAAGCTCTTTTATCCGGATTTTTTCGCATATATGGAAATGACTTGACCTCCGGTTAATATTTATCGAAGAAAGAAAAAAAATTCGAGTGGGTCTAATTTTTTGTTACGTATTGGGCTCTATACATTTTTATGTGTTTTGGAGGTTACACTGTCGGTAAAGCTCTTTTATCCGGATTTTTCGCATATATGGACATGAGCTGACCTCCAGTTAATATTTATCGAAGAAAGAAAAAATTCGAGTGGGTCTAATTTTTTGTTACGTATTGGGCTCTATACATTTTTTATGTGTTTTGGAGGTTACACTGTCGGTAAAGCTCTTTTATCCGGATTTTTTCGCATATATGGACATGAGCTGACCTCCAGTTAATATTTATCGAAGAAAGAAAACAATTCGAGTGGGTCTAATTTTTTGTTACGTATTGGGCTCTTTACATTTTTTTTATGCGTTTTGGAGGTTACACTGTCGGAAAAGCTCTTTTATCCGGATTTGTTCGCATATATGGACATGACCTGTCCTCCATTTAATATTTATCGAAGAAAGAACAAAATTCGAGTGGGTCTAATTTTTTGTTACGTATTGGGCTCTATACATTTTTTATGTGTTTTGGAGGTTACACTGTCGGAAAAGCTCTTTTATCCGGATTTTTTCGCATATATGGAAATGACTTGACCTCCGGTTAATATTTATCGAGGAAAGAAAACAATTCGAGTGGGTCAAATGTTTTGTTACGTATTGGGCTCTATACATTTTTTATGTGTTTTGGAGGTTACACTGTCGGAAAAGCTCTTTTATCCGGATTTTTTCGCATATATGGAAATGACTTGACCTCCGGTTAATATTTATCGAAGAAAGAAAAAATTCGAGTGGGTCTAATTTTTTGTTACGTATTGGGCTCTATACATTTTTTATGTGTTTTGGAGGTTACACTGTCGGTAAAGCTCTTTTATCCGGATTTTTTCGCATATATGGACATGAGCTGACCTCCAGTTAATATTTATCGAAGAAAGAAAAAAAATTCGAGTGGGTCTAATTTTTTGTTACGTATTGGGCTCTTTACATTTTTTTATGCGTTTTGGAGGTTACACTGTCGGAAAAGCTCTTTTATCCGGATTTGTTCGCATATATGGACATGACCTGTCCTCCATTTAATATTTATCGAAGAAAGAACAAAATTCGAGTGGGTCTAATTTTTTGTTACGTATTGGGCTCTATACATTTTTTATGTGTTTTGGAGGTTACACTGTCGGAAAAGCTCTTTTATCCGAATTTTTTCGCATATATGGAAATGACTTGACCTCCGGTTAATATTTATCGAAGAAAGAAAACAATTCGAGTCAGTCTAATTTTTTGTTACGTATTGGGCTCTATACATTTTTTATGTGTTTTGGAGGTTACACTGTCGGAAAAGCTCTTTTATCCGTATTTTTTCGCATATATGGAAATGACTTGACCTCCGGTTAATATTTATCGAAGAAAGAAAACAATTCGAGTGGGTCTAATTTTTTGTTACAAGTTCACAGATTTTGTTATGTTATGCGTTTGGAGGTTTGCATGTCAAAAAATGGTGTTTATAGGATTTTTTGGTTTCATGGTTCGACTTCATTTGATATCCCATTAATATTAATCATAGACAAAAATTATTCCATTTGTAGGTGTTAATGTAAAAAAATGGTTTTATTCTGATATTTTTTAGAAGCAAAGCCGGCTGAAGCAATACCCGTGTAACAAATCGCTTGTTAAAACCATAGTGCAGTTATGTCCACGACAAATTCACCGTGACCTTTCCAACCATAAACCCGCTTAGTGAAGATTAAACCGAGATATGCAGTACTAAACCAATATAGCCACGTGATAATATAAATCCAAGACCGCTACGGTCGACTAATCCAATCGATAATGACGCTATAATTGACATGTACGGGCGGAGCTCCACTGACCGAGTTTTGGGGTATTTTGCAATGGTTTGCTGTCATTTACTCATCAAGGTGGTCCCCTGTTATTATAAGGACTATGCTAATGATTTAAAGATTGACACGTAGAGAATAAACCATACTTGATTGACAGAAAGTACTAAGTTTTTACCTATTACGGTTTCGTGACACCCCTCTTCCAAATGCGACCAAGCCAGGGCGGTCCGGTGAAGCAAAATGTGCATTGGAATAACACGGGAGTTTGGATATAGATGGTAGGATTTCTTTCTCATACAAATGTATGGTCCCTCGTTATTGAAGCATGTACCGGGTTGAAAATTCAGAAATTTTGAAAAGAATAAGTAATTGAAACATAGAGCAAGTACTAAATCATAGCTTTTATACTTTTTGATATATGACGCTAACTAGTTCATCTCCTATATCTAAAACACAGCGCTACCAGTAGGTGTCAATTGCCTATTGTGATTGCCCCTGTGTTGTGTACATACATGTAGGCAACAATAACTGCATGATGCACCGAACAAACTTTGAGATGAGTGTTGTGTGAGATGTGTGTGCAGTCCCACACAGAGTGTCCTGGGCTGTCCCACAATCTTGGTTCGGTTCCGTCTTTGGATAATGGAATGATACATAATTACATACGACCTATGAACAAAAAGTTCTGTAACCCCATTAACCCGCCCCAGTTTCAAATTCCGCTTCTAAAATAGGCCTACTCCGTGCCAAAAATCCATTCTTCTTTCCCCATAAATCAATGTCAATGATTACACACACTGTCGGATCATGCGGCGATCTTTTGTGCGTAATTATAGAGGGCCAGGGGATTTACTTTATTTGAAGAAATCAAACAGCCCTAGAAATACAAATTGTAGTGTAATGATTAACAGACACTATTATTTCTTTTAATGAAAACAAATTGTAATCGAAAACCCAGTAACCAGTAACCAAACATTGAACTGATTAATAATGTTACATAGTCTTCATTACCAGTCATTATCCACGGATCCGAGTGTAGAAGGGTCTAAAAGAAAGCCGGTGGACTGTGATGAAACGCGGGAATAAATTGCATAGAAGAACGAATAAAAGGAGAGAAAACGTAGAGATATAGGCCTAAACAAAGAAAGAACGTGATGGTTAACGTATAAAGAAGAGGGAGAAGGAGAAAAAGAGAAAACGGAGAGAGACAGGGCGGCCGTAAACAAAATGGACTCTGGTCGGACATAATGACCCCCACCCCTTTAGAAGAAAATGACAGCCCCGTGAGACCACCGCTTCCGAAATTTTATCGGCGCTTGATTCAATTTCGGACTGTATTTTGTGAAAATTTGGGTATAATATTTAGGCCTACATTGTTGACAAATATGAAAAGCACATGAGGCCAATTTAATGTTTAGCGTACAGTCCTTTTAGAAAACACTCCATATTAGACATCAGCTATCTTCAGTAGATAATAATAACTTCAAATAACAATGACTTCATAGAGCCATATCTTGAATAATTAGCAATAACTTCACATAGCCATCAGCTAACCTCAGTAGATAGCAATGACATCACATAGCCATCAGCTATCTTTAGTAGATAGCTTCACACAGTAATCAGCTATCTTCGCCAGATATAGCAATGACTTCACAGAGCTATCAGCTATCTTCGGTAATGAAATGAATTGACACAGCCATCAGGTAACCTCTGTAGATAGCAAAGACTTCGCAGAACAAGCAGCTATTTTTAGTAGTTTGAAATGACTTCTCAGGGCAATCGGCTATCTCCAGTAGATAGCACTGGCTATATTCAGCAGATAGCACTGACTTTATATAGCCAACAGCTATCATCACTAGTTAGATAGTAATGATTTCGCAGATATTCATTTAATAGCACTGACTTCCCATAGCCATCAGTGTCTTAAGTAGATATCAATGAGTTTACATAGCCGTCAGCTTTTCTAAGTAGATAGCAATGACTCCACAGAGCCATCAGCTAACATCAGTAGATATCAAAGACTTAACTTAGTCATCAGCTATATTCAGTAGATAGCAATGATTTCAGAGAGCCATCAGCTAACATCAGTAGATAGCAATGACTTCACACATAGTCATCAGCTATCTTCAGTAGATAGCAATGACTTTAATAGTCATCAGCTACACTCAGTAGATATTAATGACTTATCATAGCCATCAGCTATCTTCAGTAGATAATAATGACATCACATATACATAACTTCAGTAGATAACAATGACTTCATAGAGCCAGCAGCTATCGTGAATAGATAGCAATAACTTCACATAGCCATATATCTAGCAAGGACATCACATGGCCATCAGCTATTTTCAGTAGATTCCCCACGAATACGCTCACACCCGGACCCCAACCTTCTTCTGAAGAATTTTTTCTCAATTAAAGAAATATTAATTATATTTTACCTAACAACGCAAATTGACAAGATTGTAAAATTGCCCAAATTTGTTAAAATGTATGCAAATTTATTTAGATAAGGAACAGCAATGTTTAAAATTTGCTTCATTCCAAGTTATTATGTGATGTAGGCCTACATAATGGTTAAAGTTTGTTGAATTTTCAGATTGTCTGATTAGCAATATACTTGATGACCATGCATGGTGACGGTGAGGTGACCATGCAAATTGTATGCAAATTAGCTAATTTTCTATTATTGTTCTTCACGTGCAAAACATTGCAGACTCCACAGTTACAAACTTCTCTACCTTCACAAGAAATCAGAGGAACTCCAGATACCTCTATCGAATTATAAAAATACCCAGACATTTATTACGGTTCTTCCACACATGACACATTAGTTTAAAGGTGCTTTGGTCAACTTCAAAGGACCTTTCTAGAGGGCGCAAACATGATTCAACATCGACAGATTCGTAAAAATGAACTCTTTTTATAATTCGGAATAGTGATCACAGTGACTCATTTCGGAATTAAGAACCCTATTTAGATTTCGGAATGAAGAATTTTTTTTTTCATATTCCGAATAGAGAACTTTTTTTCATATTCGGAGTAGAGAACACGGTGACTTCGAAATAAAGAACCTTTATTCGATTTCGGAATAGAGAACCCATTTTTAATATTCGGAATAGAGAACTTTTTCATATTCGGAATAGAGAACCTTTTGTTTTCGGAATAAAGAGCCTGTTTGTGTCTTGAGAATTTTCGGAATAGATAACCTTCGGAATAGAGAACCGTGTTTTTCGGAATAGCGAACCTTTAGTAACATTGTACACCCTTGGTCAGTGCACCCGATCTACTTTCGCCCCAGGCACCCTGCCCCAAAGTAAGCAGGGGCGTCGTTAGACCAATCGCATTGGGGGGTATACGGCATATTTTGCCGACGGAAATATTTTGGTCTGTCTAATACAATTGTGAATTGTAGATCCCAAATTTATTTTTTCGCCAAGGCGCTCAAGAATCTAAAAAGTGTTGGTGTGTGTGTGTGTGTGTGTGTGTGGGGGGGGGGGTGATAATCTAAATTTGTCCTCAATATTTTTTTTTCATTATTAACTACTTTTACAATAACAATATTGTACAACAACAACTTCCGCACATTGGCTTTTGTAATCTGCCGACAATCCTATATGTTTTGCCGACAACCGTCACTTTTACCGACAACATTAAGAATTGGAGGAGGGGTGTCTCACCCCATACCACCCACCCCCTTCTAGCGGCAGCCCGCAAAATTACGTCACCGCAATCAAAAAGGAATGACTGGGCACCATACTAGCATATATTCATTCCTTCCTATAGTTTCCGGCATGTTTTTGTCCTTTTGGGGCGTCCTCTTTCATGATATATCTTTTAATTTTCTCTGTTTAATGATGAACGTAACGTTTACTAAAAACCATATACAGTTTATTGGTAAATGACTGATTTTGTTTGGAACAGAAATCGCATGTGCTCAAAATGGTTTGAGGCCAAATTGGCGTGGGACCGAATTGTTTTGGGTGCGAATCTACCTGGCCCTCAGGACGGGTATGGTCGAGGACTCAGGGAAGGTAATATGGATTCTGCTTAAGGTTGGTCTGAACCCTGGAATTATGGAAACTTTCGGACCTCATAACTTCTAAATTGTTGGTCTAAAGTATATAAAAGTATACATATTTAGAATGGCAAAGACTTGATAAGTTCATCTGAGAGGTCAAATTTGTGCCAAAATGGCACTTTTATTTAAAATCCCCAAAATAAGGGTTTTGGCCCACTTCTTTTTGTGCACCGTAACAAAAAAAAAAAATTCTTGAGCCAAAATTTTTTGAAACTAATTTTTAAAAACTAGATCAAAATATCAGGGACCCGTTTTTCATTTTTTGAATTTCGACTAACTTTGAGAAATTTGCGCCAAAAATGGTCAAAAAATGCTGATTTTTCAAAAAATCATAAAAAGCCCGATTTTGGCACAAATTTCAAATATTTTTGGTGAAATTGGTCAAAATTCAAAAAAATGAAAAAACGGGTCCTAGATGTTTTGATCTAGTTTTTAAAAATTAGTTTCAAAAAACTTTTGGCCCAAGAATTTTTTTGTTACGGTGCACAAAAAAGAAGTGGGCCAAAAACCGCTATTTTTGGGATTTTGGGCCAAAAGTGCCATTTTGGCCCAAATTTGACCTCACAGATGAACTTATCAAGTCTTTGCCATTCTAAATATGTATACTTTTATATACTTTAGACCAACAATTTAGAAGTTATGAGCCCCGAAAGTTTCCATAATTCCAGGGTTCAGACCAACCTTAAGGGGGTATAATACCATGATTTTGATCAGTATCCCTCTTCTTTTTTTGTTGCAAATTTATAAAGTACATAATTTATTCTCTTTAAGTAGAGTACATGAATAGAATACATTAAATTCTTTGTTATACTATCTATAGAAAACTTATTCAGCAATGCATGCTAAATAACACTGAATAAATTAAATAAACTTTTCCACAATGGATGCACAGTCAATTTAATACTATGTACCTTCTATAATGTGTTGTTAGGAAAAGAGATTTAAAAAGGCTATATGTCATCATAGGTCAGGTTATAGGTCACTTGGTTCAGGTCAAATTTAGGCATCCATTTTGAAAACTTGTGATAGTCTGTGATATCATAATGAGGGATCAATATTGATATTTTGTCTTTTACTGGATATAATATTGAAAAGGTGTGAGGTGGATATACTAAAATACCTTGGGATGTAAATGGTGAGTACAATTTAGATTGCCTAGTTGAGATGGATTGGACACATAAATATAAAATAGTTACCAAAATCACAAAAGTGAAGCTTACGAAAAACTACCTAATATGGTGGTATAGGTGACAAGAAATACAATTTTTTTTCAACATTGCTGTAGTGTGGTTGTGGTAACCTGTTACCTATGGCTTAATTAAGTTTCAGTGAAATAATGTCGCAAGTTAAAAATATAGCTCAAAATTGAAAATAGAAGCATTTTAACCAGTTTGTTTTTTGATAGGTGTGGAGCACCAAGTTCATGAAGTCATAAAAAAAATCAGGAACCGCTTATTCCCATTTTACATATCAACATTATTTCCCTAATGTGTTAGCAACACATATCCAAAATTTTAACGAAATTCGTTGATAGTAAGCTTTTCAAAATGAAGTGAATTTAAAACACCAGTGATGTACCACCTTTTGGCTTCTACCTTTAAAAGCATGTAAGTTACATTGATACCGATGCCACCAATAGAACGAGAAGATTTGCCCCTTCATTTTGCATACCACTTTGTCCAATTGTTTTTCCCATTTCTTCACAAAATGCAAAAAAAAAATGCAATGGGTGTAGTACCCCCTTAAAGGCACAATTAATGCACGATTTTTACAGATTTTTTTAAAACCTTTTTTTGCAAATTTGTTGTATGTTTACACATGTGCGAAACTTTCAGACAAATTTGGTGTGATTGCAGGACAACATAATAGAAAATCTATGATTTTCACACATTTCAGATTTTTGCAGTATTTAGGGAGCGGTCATTATTTAATTACGCCAGCAAGGGGGGATGGAGGATTTCCATATTTTTCTCGATTTTTTACGTTCCCCTTTCAGGTTCCCCCACCAATCAGGTAAAAAAAATTGATGTTCTCCTCTCCTAACTAAAAACAAGTCCTTGGTCTTTTTTGTTTTTGATTTGTTTTTATCGAATGCTTTCGGTTGACACAGTCAGAATGTTACAGCACTAAAATCATAGATTTACTTTTTAGAGTTAACAAGTCACTGTACATGTACACCTGATCATGTGATGCCGCGATGTAGACCTACAAAAGTATAAAAACAAGTTGGAAATTATTATGGAGGGAACGACGTTTCTTGCTTCCCTTTGAACATGAAATTGCTGCAAGAATATCATGGGCGTGCCCAAACACATCGACAGGGGGTCCAGGGGACTCAATGCTAGGCCTCTGTCGGGGTTCAGAGCCTCAGTGGAAAGCCCCTCCCCGGAAAATTGACATTCGATTATTTTGAACTAATTTGATGCATTCTGGTGTGGTTTAGAAAACTAATAATGGTTAAAGGCATATGGCCTATAAAGTTAGGCGCACCAGGTGCATAACAGGAGGCTATAGGGGGGGGGGGGGTGACGGATTCCAGTAAAATGGATTCTCTTCTTCTAAATTTGATTCCTGGTTGACCCAGGCGGCGGATGACATGATCGAGCCGGCAACTTGTGAAACCGCCCGGCCGTATGGCATTTTCCAATATACTCAGTTAGTTTTGTGGGGTTCATTATCGAACCCCAACGGTTTTAGCTTGTATTTATATTATTTATCAACATAGGCCTATTTGTTTGTGATCTTCGAGCGTTTTAAAATTTCAAAACAATCCCATTCAATTACACGGTTGACGATGAAAATTTACTGAATTTAGAGAATGCAATGCGGCCACCACCTGGGTTGACCCACAAAAGTGTTTGTGGGGAGTGAAAATGTTTATCATTTGGTGTCGGTTTCACCAAAGTATTGTCTTTTTGGAATGAGCTAACAAAAATATAGACCAATTTAGTCATTTTTGGCGATATTAGCAACTTGAAAAAAATTGACTAATTATTTTTGAAATTTTAGGTTAAAGCAATAAAAGGGTCATCGGATATGCATGGGGGTAGTAACTTCAAATTTTTTGTAAAAATGTAATTTATACATGGTAAATGTTTGCAAAATGGAAAGTATATCAAGTTGCGATGGATATTTGGATCAAAAGTCAATACAAACATTTTCTGAGACCTCTGGTTTTTGACCTATGAACTCTTGAAATTAAAAGTAGGCACTATATAATGCGTGTTTTAGTGATGGAGCCTCTTTTATAATCTTGAGCAGTTTCTTGCATTACAAAAGTTTGTATTAAACTTTATATTATTGATTTGATATACAAGCTTTAAGTTTAAGCTATTAGGAGCATTCAAAGTGAAGGCAGTTTCCATGGCAACGGCCATATATACTCATTTTAAAGCAAATTCTCCCAGTAAAATTGACCAAATTTCTCAGTAAAATAAAAAATGGGAGTAAATGGGGCCACGATCTAGAGAAGGGGCAAGTTTGAGAGGAAAATAATAGTAATAAAACAATTTTAAAAATTAAAAAAGAAAGAATACAACACACGGTCAACCCTCTTAAGAATGTAAGCATTAACATAACACCTTATCTGGCCCACCAGGATAATAATTTATAATTTTTTCATAATTTCCCAATAGGATTTGCACACACGTTTAAATAGCTTGATATCAAATTATATCAGTGACAAATATCGTATATTGGACATATTTTTCGTATAATTACGATATTCGCCCATTGGCTTACTGAGCAGCGCTAGATAATTATTATCTTGTGTAATAAAAATCGATGATCGAATATAACTTTTTCGCAAGGTACCGATACCAATATGAATATCCGATTCATAATAAATTGTAAGTATGAGATAATACTGGACACTTCACCCCGCACATATTTCCACGCGGCCAGCACACTTTCATCCCAGCACACTCTCATCCCGTACGCATTCGCCCTCTAAATAACAAGCTATTCAAAATGGGAAGAATGGGCCGGTCGGTCCAGTCGATTTTTTTTTAAACTTCAGATTTAAAAAATCCTAACAAGTATTAAATACTGGTTCATCCATTAGGGACATTGTCAATTTTTACTACTGGATATTTGTTAGATAATCAACTAAGACTAGTCTTTAAAAAAAATGTAAATTAAAAAAAATAATTAGTTTCTATATCTGTACAAATTTTAAAATAAATCCTAACTCGATTTTTTTCTTTCTTCTATAAATGTTGGAGGTCAAGACAAAATGCGAAAAAATCCGGAAAAAAGAACTTTTTCGACAGTGTTGGAGCCAAAACGCATAACGTAACAATTAGACCCTCTCCACTTTTTTCTTTCTTCGATAGGTATTAACCGTAAGTCAGGTCAACTCCATTTATGCAAAAAAAATCCGGATTGAAGAACTTTTCTGAGAGTGTCGGAGTCAAAACGTATAACGTAACAAAACAATTAGACCCCCTTGAATTTTTTTTTTTCTTTCTTCGAATAATAGTAACCGGAGGTGAGGTCAAGTTCATACATGCGAAAAATTCCGGATAAAAGAACTTTTCCGACAGTGTAACTTCCAAAACGCATAACGTAACAAAAAATTAGACCCACTCGAATTTTTGTTCTTTCTTCGATAAATATTAACCGGAGGTCAAGTCATGTCCATATATGCGAATCCGGATAAAAGAGCTTTTCCGACAATGTAACCTCCAAAACGCACACAAATGTATAGAGCCCAATACGTAACAAAACATTAGAACCATTCGAATTTTTTCTTTCTTCGATAAATATTAACTGGAGGTCAAGTCATGTCCATATATGCGAACAAATCCGGATAAAAGAGCTTTTCCGACAGTGTAACCTCCAAAACGCATAAAAAATGTATAGAGCCTAATACGTTACAAAAAATTAGACCCACTCAAATTTTTTTCATTATTCGATAAATATTAACTGGAGGACATGTCATGTCCATATATGCGAAAAAATCCCGATAAAAGAGCTTTTCCAACAGTGTAACCTCCAAAACGAATGGAGGTCAGGTCATGTCCATATATGCGAAAAATCCGGATAAAACAGCTTTACCGACCGTGTAACGCATAAAGAATGTATAGAGCCCAATACGTAACAAAAAATTAGACCCACTCGAATTTTTTTCTTTCTTCGATAAATATTAACTGGAGGTCAGGTCATGTCCATATATGCGAAAAAATCCGGATAAAAGAGCTTTTCCGACAGTGTAACCTCCAAAACGCATAAAAATGTAAAATGTAACAAAAAATTAGACCCACTCGAATTTTTTTCTTTCTTCGATAAATATTAACTGGAGGTCAGGTCATGTCCACATATGCGAAAATATCCGGATAAAAGAGCTTTTCCGACAGTGTAACCTCCAAAACACATAAAAAATGTATAGAGCCCAATACGTAACAAAAAATTAGACCCACTCGAATTGTTTTCTTTCTTCGATGAATATTAACTGGAGGTCAAGTCATTTCCATATATGCGAAAAAATCCGGATAAAAGAGCTTTACCGACAGTGTAACCTCCAAAACACATAAAACGTGTATAGAGCCAAATACGTAACAAAACATTAGGCCCACTCGAATTTTTTTTTTTCTTCGATAAATATAAACTGGAGGTCAGCTCATGTCCATATATGCGAAAAAATCCGGATAAAAGAGCTTTACCGACAGTGTAACCTCCAAAACACATAAAAATGTTTAGAGCCCAATACGTAACAAAAAATTAGACCCACTCGAATTGTTTTCTTTCTTCGATAAATATTAACCGGAGGTCAAGTCATTTCCATATATGCGAACAAATCCGGATAAAAGAGCTTTTCCGACAGTGTAACCTCCAAAGCATATACAAAATGTATAGAGCCCAATACGTAACAAAAAATTAGACCCACTCGAATTGTTTTTTTCTTCGATAAATATTAACCGGAGGTCAATTCATGTCCATATATGCGAAACAATCCGGATAAAAGAGCTTTACCGACCGTGTAACGCATAAAGAATGTATAGAGCCCAAAACGTAACAAAAAATTAGACCCACTCAATTGTTTTCTTTCTTCGATAAATATTAACCGCAGGTCAAGTCATTTCCATATATGCGAAAAAATCCGGATAAAAGAGCTTTTCCGACAGCGTAACCTCCAAAACACATAAAAAATGTAAAGAGCCCAATACGTAACAAAAAAAAATTATACCCACTCGAATTTTTTTCTTTGTTCGATAAATATTAACTGGAGGTCAGGTCATGTCCATATATGCGAAAAAGTCCGGATAAAAGAGCTTTACCGACCGTGTAACGCATAAAGAATGTATAGAGCCCAATACGTAACAAAAAATTAGACCCACTCGAATTTTTTTTTTCTTCGATAAATATTAAATGGAGGTCAGGTCATGTCCATTATATGCGAAAAGTCCGGATAAAAGAGCTTTACCGACCGTGTAACGCATAAAGAATGTATAGAGCCCAATACGTAACAAAAAATTAGACCCACTCGAATTTTTTTTTCTTTGTTCGATAAATATTAACTGGAGGTCAGGTCATGTCCATATATGCGAAAAATCCGGATAAAAGAGCTTTACCGACCGTGTAACGCATAAAGAATGTATACAGCCCAATACGTACCAAAAAATTAGACCCACTCGAATTTTGTTCTTTCTTCGATAAATATTAAATGGAGGTCAGGTCATGTCCATATATGCGAAAAAATCCGGATAAAAGAGCTTTTCCGACAGTGTAACCTCCAAAACGCATAAAAAACGTAAAGAGCCCAATATGTAACAAAAAATTAGACCCACTCGAATTTTTTTCTTTCTTCGATAAATATTAACTGGAGGTCAGCTCATGTCCATATATGCGAACAAATCCGCATAAAAGAGCTTTTCCGACAGTGTAACCTCCAATACGCATAAAAAATGTAAAGAGCCCAATACGTAACAAAAAAAATTAGACCCACTCGAATTTTTTTTCTTTGTTCGATAAATATTAACTGGAGGTCAGGTCATGTCCATATATGCGAAAAAGTCCGGATAAAAGAGCTTTACCGACCGTGTAACGCATAAAGAATGTATAGAGCCCAATACGTAACAAAAAATTAGACCCACTCGAATTTTTTTTTTTTCTTCGATAAATATTAAATGGAGGTCAGGTCATGTCCATTATATGCGAAAAAGTCCGGATAAAAGAGCTTTACCGACCGTGTAACGCATAAAGAATGTATAGAGCCCAATACGTAACAAAAAATTAGACCCACTCGAATTTTTTTCTTTGTTCGATAAATATTAACTGGAGGTCAGGTCATGTCCATATATGCGAAAAATCCGGATAAAAGAGCTTTACCGACCGTGTAACGCATAAAGAATGTATACAGCCCAATACGTACCAAAAAATTAGACCCACTCGAATTTTGTTCTTTCTTCGATAAATATTAAATGGAGGTCAGGTCATGTCCATATATGCGAAAAAATCCGGATAAAAGAGCTTTTCCGACAGTGTAACCTCCAAAACGCATAAAAAACGTAAAGAGCCCAATATGTAACAAAAATTAGACCCACTCGAATTTTTTTCTTTCTTCGATAAATATTAACTGGAGGTCAGCTCATGTCCATATATGCGAACAAATCCGCATAAAAGAGCTTTTCCGACAGTGTAACCTCCAATACGCATAAAAAATGTAAAGAGCCCAATACGTAACAAAAAATTAGACCCACTCGAATTTTTTTCTTTGTTCGATAAATATTAACTGGAGGTCAGGTCATGTCCATATATGCGAAAAAGTCCGGATAAAAGAGCTTTACCGACCGTGTAACGCATAAAGAATGTATAGAGCCCAATACGTAACAAAAAATTAGACCCACTCGAATTTTTTTCTTTCTTCGATAAATATTAAATGGAGGTCAGGTCATGTCCATATATGCGAAAAAATCCGGATAAAAGAGCTTTTCCGACAGTGTAACCTCCAAAACGCATAAAAATGTAAAGAGCCCAATACGTAACAAAAAATTAGACCCACTCGAATTTTTTTCTTTGTTCGATAAATATTAACTGGAGGTCAGGTCATGTCCATATATGCGAAAAATCCGGATAAAAGAGCTTTACCGACCGTGTAACGCATAAGGAATGTATACAGCCCAATACGTAACAAAAAATTAGACCCACTCGAATTTTGTTCGTTCTTCGATAAATATTAAATGGAGGTCAGGTCATGTCCATATATGCGAAAAAATCCGGATAAAAGAGCTTTTCCGACAGTGTAACCTCCAAAACGCATAAAAAACGTAAAGAGCCCAATATGTAACAAAAAATTAGACCCACTCGAATTTTTTTCTTTCTTCGATAAATATTAACTGGAGGTCAGCTCATGTCCATATATGCGAAAAAATCCGCATAAAAGAGCTTTACCGACAGTGTAACCTCCAAAACACATAAAAATGTATAGAGCCCAATACGTAACAAAAAAAATTAGACCCACTCGAATTTTTTTTTTTCTTTCTTCGATAAATATTAACTGGAGGTCAGCTCATGTCCATATATGCGAAAAAATCCGGATAAAAGAGCTTTTCCGACAGTGTAACCTCCAAAACACATAAAAAATGTATAGAGCCCAATACGTAACAAAAAATTAGACCCACTCGAATTGTTTTTTTTCTTCGATAAATATTAACCGGAGGTCAATTCATGTCCATATATGCGAAAAAATCCGGATAAAAGAGCTTTACCGACCGTGTAACGCATAAAGAATGTATAGAGCCCAAAACGTAACAAAAATTAGACCCACTCAATTGTTTTCTTTCTTCGATAAATATTAACCGCAGGTCAAGTCATTTCCATATATGCGAAAAAATCCGGATAAAAGAGCTTTTCCGACAGCGTAACCTCCAAAACACATACAAAAATGTAAAGAGCCCAATACGTAACAAAAAATTAGACCCACTCGAATTGTTTTTTTTCTTCGATAAATATTAACCGGAGGTCAATTCATGTCCATATATGCGAAAAAATCCGGATAAAAGAGCTTTTCCGACAGTGTAACCTCCAATACGCATAAAAAATGTAAAGAGCCCAATACGTAACAAAAAATTAGACCCACTCGAATTTTTTTTTCTTTGTTCGATAAATATTAACTGGAGGTCAGGTCATGTCCATATATGCGAAAAAGTCCGGATAAAAGAGCTTTACCGACCGTGTAACGCATAAAGAATGTATAGAGCCCAAAAGTAAAAAAAAAAATTAGACCCACTCGAATTTTTTTTCTTTCTTCGATAAATATTAAATGGAGGTCAGGTCATGTCCATAAAGGCGAAAAATCCGGATAAAAGAGCTTTTCCGACAGTGTAACCTCCAAAACGCATAAAAATGTAAAGAGCCCAATACGTAACAAAAAATTAGACCCACTCGAATTTTTTTTTTTTTTTTTTAAATATTAACTGGAGGTCAGGTCATGTCCATATATGCGAAAAAGTCCGGATAAAAGAGCTTTACCGACCGTGTAACGCATAAAGAATGTATAGAGCCCAATACGTAACAAAAAAATAGACCCACTCGAATTTTTTTCTTTCTTCGATAAAATTAATATTAAATGGAGGTCAGGTCATGTCCATATATGCGAAAAAATCCGGATAAAAGAGCTTTTCCGACAGTGTAACCTCCAAAACGCATAAAAATGTATTGAGCCCAATTCCGTAACAAAAAAATTTAAACCCACTCGAATTTTTTTCTTTGTTCGATAAATATTAACTGGAGGTCAGCTCATGTCCATATATGCGAAAAAATCCGCATAAAAGAGCTTTACCGACAGTGTAACCTCCAAAACACATAAAAATGTATAGAGCCCAATACGTAACAAAAAAATTAGACCCACTCGAATTTTTTTTTCTTTCTTCGATAAATATTAACTGGAGGTCAGCTCATGTCCATATATGCGAAAAAATCCGCATAAAAGAGCTTTACCGACAGTGTAACCTCCAAAACACATAAAAATGTATAGAGCCCAATACGTAACAAAAAATTAGACCCACTCGAATTGTTTTTTTTCTTCGATAAATATTAACCGGAGGTCAATTCATGTCCATATATGCGAAAAAATCCGGATAAAAGAGCTTTACCGACCGTGTAACGCATAAAGAATGTATAGAGCCCAAAACGTAACAAAAATTAGACCCACTCAATTGTTTTCTTTCTTCGATAAATATTAACCGCAGGTCAAGTCATTTCCATATATGCGAAAAAATCCGGATAAAAGAGCTTTTCCGACAGCGTAACCTCCAAAACACATAAAAAATGTAAAGAGCCCAATACGTAACAAAAAATTAGACCCACTCGAATTGTTTTTTTTCTTCGATAAATATTAACCGGAGGTCAATTCATGTCCATATATGCGAAAAAATCCGGATAAAAGAGCTTTACCGACCGTGTAACGCATAAAGAATGTATAGAGCCCAAAACGTAACAAAAAATTAGACCCACTCAATTGTTTTCTTTCTTCGATAAATATTAACCGCAGGTCAAGTCATTTCCATATATGCGAAAAAATCCGGATAAAAGAGCTTTACCGACCGTGTAACGCATAAAGAATGTATAGAGCCCAATACGTAACAAAAAATTAGACCCACTCGAATTTTGTTCTTTCTTCGATAAATATTAAATGGAGGTCAGGTCATGTCCATATATGCGAAAAAATCCGGATAAAAGAGCTTTTCCGACAGTGTAACCTCCAAAACGCATAAAAAACGTAAAGAGCCCAATATGTAACAAAAAAAAAAATTAGACCCACTCGATTTTTTTTCTTTGTTCGATAAATATTAACTGGGGGTCAGGTCATGTCCATATATGCGAACAAATCCGCATAAAAGAGCTTTACCGACAGTGTAACCTCCAAAACACATAAAAATGTATAGAGCCCAATACGTAACAAAAAATTAGACCCACTCGAATTTTTTTTTCTTTCTTCGATAAATATTAACTGGAGGTCAGCTCATGTCCATATATGCGAAAAAATCCGCATAAAAGAGCTTTACCGACAGTGTAACCTCCAAAACACATAAAAAATGTATAGAGCCCAATACGTAACAAAAAATTAGACCCACTCGAATTGTTTTCTTTCTTCGATAAATATTAACCGGAGGTCAAGTCATTTCCATATATGCGAAAAAATCCGGATAAAAGAGCTTTACCGACAGTGTAACCTCCAAAACACATAAAAAATGTATAGAGCCCAATACGTAACAAAAAATTAGACCCACTCGAATTGTTTTCTTTCTTCGATAAATATTAACCGGAGGTCAAGTCATTTCCATATATGCGAAAAAATCCGGATAAAAGAGCTTTACCGACAGTGTAACCTCCAAAACACATAAAAAATGTATAGAGCCCAATACGTAACAAAAAATTAGACCCACTCGAATTGTTTTCTTTCCTCGATAAATATTAACCGGAGGTCAAGTCATTTCCATATATGCGAAAAATCCGGATAAAAGAGCTTTTCCGACAGTGTAACCTCCAAAACACATAAAAAATGCAAAAAGCCCAATACGTAACAAAAAATTAGACCCACTCGATTTTTTTTTCTTTCTTCGATAAATATTAACTGGAGGTCAGGTCATGTCCATTATGCGAAAAATCCGGATAAAAGAGCTTTACCGACCGTGTAACGCCTAAAGAATGTATACAGCCCAATACGTAACAAAAAATTAGACCCACTCGAATTTTGTTCTTTCTTCGATAAATATTAAATAGACGGTGCAGTCCTGACCTAACCGGCGAAAAAATCCGGATAAAAGAGCTTTACCGACAGTGTAACCTCCAAAACACATAAAAATGTATAGAGCCCAATACGTAACAAAAAATTAGACCCACTCGAATTGTTTTCTTTCCTCGATAAATATTAACCGGAGGTCAAGTCATTTCCTTATATGCGAAACAATCCGGATAAAAGAGCTTTACCGACCGTGTAACGCATAAAGAATGTATAGAGCCCAAAACGTAACAAAAAATTAGACCCACTCGAATTTTGTTCTTTCTTCGATAAATATTAACTGGAGGTCAGCTCATGTCCATATATGCGAAAACATCCGGATAAAAGAGCTTTACCGACAGTGTAACCTCCAAAACACATAAAAATGTAAAGAGCCCAATACGTACCAAAAAATTAGACCCACTCGAATTTTTTTCTTTGTTCGATAAAATATTAACTGGAGGTCAGGTCATGTCCATATATGCGAAAAACCCTAATAAAAGAGCTTTACCGACCGTGTAACGCATAAAGAATGTATAGAGCCCAATACGTAACAAAAAATTAGACCCACTCGATTTTTTTTTTTCTTTGTTCGATAAATATTAACTGGAGGTCAGGTCATGTCCATATATGCGAAAAATCCGGATAAAAGAGCTTTACCGACCGTGTAACGCATAAAGAATGTATAGAGCCCAATACGTAACAAAAAATTAGACCCACTCGAATTTTTTTTTCTTTCTTCGATAAATATTAAATGGAGGTCAGGTCATGTCCATATATGCGAAAAAATCCGGATAAAAGAGCTTTTCCGACAGTGTAACCTCCAAAACGCATAAAAAATGTAAAGAGCCCAATACGTAACAAAAAATTAGACCCACTCGAATTGTTTTCTTTCTTCGATAAATATTAACCGGAGGTAAGTCATTTCCATATATGCGAAAAAATCCGGATAAAAGAGCTTTTCCGACAGTGTAACCTCCAAAACGCATAAAAAATGTATAGAGCCCAATACGTAACCAAAAAAATCCCGCCGAAAAACACTGACAAATATTTTGTTCTAAAAATACTCAAAATGACTCTAGAAAGAGTCACACATGACTCAAAATGAGATACTGGGTCAATATAAAGTAATTCTATAACAAAAACACGCACTAATAACCATAATTTGCTTTAAAAATAACCAGAGCCCAATACGTAACAAGAAAAATTCTATGTCTAAAGAAAAAACACTGTCAATTTTTTTTCTAGAAGACTCAAAATGACTCAAAATGAGTTACTGAGTCAATATAAAGTAATTCTATAACAAAAACTTGCACCTAATAACCATAATCAGCTTTGTTCTAGAATTATTCAAAATGACTCAAAATGAGTTACCGGGTCAATATAAAGTAAGTTTATAGCAAACAAAAAATGCAACTAATCACCACAATAACCAGAGACCAATACGTAACAAAAAAAAATTCTAAGTCTAGAGAAAAAACACTGTAAAAAATAATTTTCTAGAAAGACTCAAAATGACTCAAAAGGATTTACTGAGTCAATATAAAGTAATTCTATAACAAAAACATGCACCTAAAACCCATAATTTGCTTTTTAAAAATAACCAGAGCCCAATACGTAACAAAAAATTCTAAGTCTAGAGAAAAAACACTGTCAAAATTGTTTTTCTAGAAAGACTCAAAATGACTCAAAAGGATTTACTGAGTCAATATAAAGTAATTCTATAACAAAAACATGCATTTAATCATGATAATGTCCTTTCAAAATAACCAGAGGCCAATACGTAACAAATAAATTTCAAGTCTAGAGATAAAACACTGTCAAATATTTTGTTCTAGAAAGACTCAAAATGAGTTACTGGGTCAATGTAAAGTACTTCTATAAAAACACATGCACATACTATCCATAATTTGCTTGAAAAACAACCGGAGCCCAATACGTAACAAAAAAAATGTATAGAGCCCAATACGTAACAAAAACCACTACAGAGGGAGGGAGTATGAATAAAGTAATTTTAATCAAATTTTAGTTTTGTTACGTATTGGGCGGGATGAATTATTTTTTGCCACTTTTTGTTCTAGGTAGAAGAGGTTGAGCCCAATACGTATCAAATTGATACGTACTGGGATTTTGTTACGTATTGGGCTCTCAAATTGATACGTACTGGGATTTTGTTACGTATTGGGCTCTTACAAACGGTCATGACGGTTTAAACAAGTATGATGATTTGAGAGCAGAATTTAGATTACGCCTAGATCATAAAATTAAACAGCAAACTTAGTTAACTCCTCGATATGCTTATTTTGTCATGATTGAGAAATGTGTTCGTGAAAAGCGTGTGTGTTTTTGGAATGAGTTTGTTAATGACCCTGAGGACTTGGAATGGGAACAAATTCATCTTCGTAATTTTATATGTTCAATTGATTCTCGATTTCGTTCATTTTATTTTAAAATCTTTCACAAAGCTATTGCTTTCAATGATTTTTTGTTCAAAAACCTTTTGTAATAAGATGCCTGAAACAATAACCCATGTTTTTTGTGATTGTTAGATCATCAAACCCCTTTGGGATGATATGGTTAAAACTATTTGAAATAAAGATGATATTGATTTTTATATTTTAACATTTGATAAAATAGAAAGCACTCAAATTTGGTACACTCACCGGAGCGCTTTCACCGGGTCAACCGGCGTCTTCAGCGGATGTTATTGCTCTGAAGATTGTTGTTGCTAGTGATGTAGTACTAGGACACCTCCGATGACGTCACAGATGTTGATGACGTCAAACTTGAAGATGTTGTGCCGCCCCTGGGTTCCGGGGGTCAGGAGGTTGTCCCAGACAGGGTCGATGTCCAACCCTTTGTCACGGTTCAGTCTGTGTCTTTTAGTTCTGATATGGATTGCTTCCAAGACCCTGCGAGGGAAGTCCTTGGACTCCCTTTCTAACACCTTTACGTTCTCCCAGTCAATCTGGTGTCCTTTGCTCCTGTCGACGTGTTCCTTGATCGCTGACTTGGAACTGGCCGCTTTGGATTTATGTTCTGTTAGCCTCTTTTCGAGCTTGCGTCCAGACTCGCCAATGTATAGGGTCGCAGTCTTTGCAAGGGATGCTGTACACGACACCAGATTGCTTTTCTTGTTCAGTTTTGTCCTTTGGGGAGACAAGAGATCTGTGCAGAGTATTCTGAGGTTTAAAAGCTGTGCTAACACCTGCAGAGTTGAAAGCCCTGCGCAGCCGTTCCGAAAGTCCTTCCACGTAAGGCAAGGTAACAAATATGCCCTTCTTATTGCTATCTTCGTCGCTGTCCTTATTTTGTTCTTTCCGTTTTGGACGAGCCCTGAACAATGTCCAGTCTTGATAGCCGCTCTCGTGTAGCACCTCCTTCACGTGTCTTATCCCCTTAGATCTGTCGTCAGGATCAGTAACAACCGTCTCCGCTCTGTATAACAAAGTTCTCACAGTAGGCTTACGGTATACTTGGATTTTCACCGATCCGTCCTTTGTTCGTGAAATTAGCGTATCGAGGAAAGGGAGTTGCCCGTCTCCCTCTTCCTCGCGCGTGAATTTGATATTAGGGTCCTGACTGTTTATGTGATTTGTGAACTCTTCCACATGCGCCACATGGGAGAACGTAAAAGTCCAAGGACTTCCCTTGCAGGGTCTTGGAAGCAATCCATATCAGAACTAAAACCGAAAAAAACAGACTGAACCGTGACAAAGGGTTGGACATTGACCCTATCTGGGACAACCTCCTGACCCCCCGGAACCAAGGGGGCGGCACAACATCTTCACGTTTGACGTCATGAACATCTGTGACGTCATCGGAGGTGTCCTAGTACTACATCACTAGCAACAACAATCTTCAGAGCAATAACATCCGCTGAAGACGCCGGTTGACCCGGTGAAAGCGCTCCGGTGAGTGTACCAAATTTGAGTAGCGTAGAAGTATAAATTTGCTTTCTATTTACGTTTACCGCTACGTATGAATATACATCATTATATTTGAGAAAATGTTTGGGGTTCCCGATGACATGTTTTTGACATACTTGTTCTTGAGTGTGAAATATTATATTATGTGTGTAAATTTCAAAATAAACCTCCCATCTGTATTGGTCTCAAGGCTTTTATTAAAATAAATAGAGAAACAGAGTATTTTATTGCTAAGAAGAAAAACAACTCTCTTGCCACTTTCGTAAATGGAGATTTGACATCTAAGTTTCAGTTTTATCTTGTATTGTTTAGGAATGTGTAACTGTATAATTTATTTTGGGACTGATTTGGTTATTTTATTATGTAAATTAGAATGTTTGGATAGTGTGACTGCATAACTTTGTATTTCTAATATTTCTAATTCTTGCTGCCTTTATGTGATTTGTTGTTGATTTTCGTAATTTGTTTGCTGAAATAAATAAAAATTATAAACATTGAAATATAAAAAAACCTTTATAAATGTTTCTGTTATAGATTGTTGAGTTTATTTCCAGTAATGCATGAGATGGCAACCGATTCAAGATCAGGCCAGCTTTCGCGAGCCAGCTTTGTTTAACTTGCCTCGTGTATTCATTGAGGTGGAATGTCACTCATGTTGTTATTATTGTTATCATCATCGTTGCATTTGTTGTTGTTGCTGCTGCTGCTGTTTTCTAAACGTCCTATGCTTTGTGGGTAACATGAATAGGAATGACAATGATGAGTTCTATGATAATACAATCAGCATTTATTAAGCACATTATGAATAAAAATTCCTCAATGCGCTTCACATAATAAACAAAAATACAATCAGAAAATGTGACCCGCTCTGACAAAACCAACATTATATAAATAGCATCAATACGTTTCAAGATATGGGTAATTTTGTAGTGATAACTTGATATTTTTGACAACTTCATATTCTGGGTAATGTACCAATTAGTTTCCTGCCTTACAAATACAAGGACTGAAAAGGGATTATCATAGTTCAACTGTTCAATTGATTAAGTAAACCTCTTTTTTATAATTACTTATAATTACTTATAATTACCCACAGTCAAATATCATGAAATTAAGAATTCTAAAATTTTATTTTTTTATGAGAATGTCATCTTTAAAGACTGTAGCTCAAAAACATGTTTGGCGACTTGTTCCGGGTTTTGTTGGAGCTAGTCACATATATGAATCATACACAAAATCATACAAACTAAAAAGCAAATTAGGGATATCAAGTGAAAAATTAAGGCTAAGCAAGAATAAATATTAGTAAATATTAGTTTGTTTGACGTTGCAGACGAAAATTTCATTAAATAGTGGCAAAAGGTGTCCTAGATAGACCATAGCCTAACGAGTGTAAGAATTGAGTCATCCTGGCTAATTTGTTGGCTAATAATTTAGCAACATGTAATGTGACATAGGCCTATATCACTATACAGCCAAATGGAAATCCTAAAAAATGTAACTTGTTATTCATCAAAATATTTTTACAACTTATCAAAGCCAGAAGTGTGTTTTGAAAGCTTATGTAAATACGATACTGAAGAAGCTACATCAAACGGTAGCTGTTCTACGCATCTGACTGCAACCAAAAAAAAAGGCCTGACTCGCTAAAATTATGCTGTAAGTTACTCGGCTCAGGAGAATAAAACTCACATACCACCATGACCACGGGCCGGATTCGACCATTCATTCCGGCCCGCCAACCAATCTCTGATCAAGTATTGAAAATACATGTGGATATTGCTCTTAATTTTCTTTTAAATTCCAGTGGAGAATTTGTTGCAGTGAAAGTGCGTTAAGATTAAAATGAATAGAATTGGCTCGTATAACAACATGCAACATCAGCTTTAAAATGCTAGTTACCTTGTGTATATACATGGTTCATGCAACCTATATGTAGAGCCTCAAGACTGTAATGTTCGACCAAGTCGTCTATTCAGAAAATATCACTTTCGGTTAGGAACATATAAAAGGAATGGAGAGAAAAGAAAACAACCAAACACCACCAGATTTATTGCCTACGGCAAAGAATAATATTTTTAGATTATTCCGCATCTTTCGCGTCCATGGTCACTTTGAAAAGTGACGTCATACACTTTGAGATGAAATTCTAAAGGTTTCTGTATCATATGGGCATGTTATAACAGGTAGTATGAGAAATATAATTATATTCCTTTATTTGGGATTTGATTTTTAAAAGTGCGTTTAGGTCATTTATAAATAGAAATCAGGGAATTAACGACTTATATACTGTGGGATGCTTAAAGAGACATTCTATGGGGTGGTTAATGAGGTAGAATGGTTGACCAGGCCAACTCTGTCTAAGGTTGTGTTTATAATAATAATATAATAATAATAAAGAGGCGTTTGTATAGCGCAGAAATACCTTAAAAAGGCCTCTAAGCGCTTTACATAAATATGCAACCAATACACAAAATTAAAAGTTATAAAAAACAATGATAAAACCGCATTAAATATACAAAGTTCAGAGAGTGAAAGCAGCACTCATAAACATGACCATACGATAAAACGTGATTTAAAAAGCTAACATAGTATAGGTCCAAAACATACAATATACATATGACTTAAAAATAACATAAGCAATCTGAAAAGAAAAATTGCACAAAATTGATTCATGCATGGCATCCAGGCAGCAGACGAGTTGGAGAGAGCAAAAACAGACCATCACCTCCGTGGAACGGACAAGCCGAACGGATGGAAAAAACCGACAGAGGTGAGAAAACTAAAACGTCTGTTTAACTGGATACCACGCACAACATAGCAGCAAAACACATATAATTTAAACTGTTGGATTGATAAAAAGATGAGTTTTTAACAGTTTCTTGAAGGTGGCAAGTGACGAGGCATTCCTAATCTGCTGAGGTAACCCATTCCACAACTTAGGTGAAGAAACTGAGAAGGCACGCTCTCCGTACGTTGATGTTGCTACAGTCCGTGGTACTCCAAGGAGAGAAAGCGACGACGACCGAAGGGAGCGGCTCGGTTTGTAGGTGTTAAGCAGTTCTTTCAGGTAAGGTGGAGTTAGTCCATTTAGTGATTTGTATGTGATCATGAGGATTTTGAAGACAATTCGATCTTTCACAGGAAGCCAGTGCAGCTCATTTCGGCGTAAATCGTTGATATTAACGCGATGGCCACTGACTCCTAAAACAAGTCGCACGGCACTGTTTTGTACCCGTTGAAGCTTAGAAATTGCAGAACTTGTTAGACCAAAGAGCAGACTATTGTTAGCATCAAGTCTGGATGTCACAAATGCATGCACTAAACGTTCTGCCGTAGGACGGTCGATGTATTTCCGAATACGGCCAATTTTGGAGATAGCCAGACACGCAGCGCGACATACATTGTTCACTTGAGGTATGAGCGTCATGTACTGGTCAAATAGGACTCAAGGTTGCGCACTTCTGAAGCAATGTCAACTTCTGAGTCGCCAACTTTGATGGTAGAAATTGGTGTCGGATTCCTGCTAAATCGCGAAGATAAATGCAACACCCCAGTCTTTGAATCGTTCAGAAGCAATCTATTTTCTGCAGTCCATGCTTTCACGCCTCGAACGCAGTCTTCAAGGCGTTGAAGTTGGTCGTCGCTACTAGGATCCAATACAAGATACACAGTTGTATCTTGTATCATATCCCATACAAGATACAACTGTGTATCGTCCGCGTAGATCATAGTAGTTTCATGGTTATACAGTGTCTATTACCATGATTGCCAGCAATTCCCATATGTTTATACTAGGATTTGAGCAGGTAACATTGTCCCCACATTTCCAATGTTTGGTGTGGTTTTTTTACACTGGTCTGGACTTTATGAATCCAGATGTGTTGGTTAGATCAACAGTCAGAATCCCCGTGCTTTGTATGCTGTGCATTCTCCATATTCATGAGGGTCGATCGTTCAATCGTGCATACCCACGTCTCCACGTGTCTTTGGGTTTAATAGTGTCCCGGAATAGTGTTTAAAGTTGCCGTATTAGTTGTGGGTTTTAATATTTGCTTAAAGCCATATTATAACATTTGCTGAGGAGAACGCCCTCAAAATATTCTGGTTTTCTACACGGTTGTAATGTACTAGTACTTTAGGAAACAAAGATACTCTGCAAAAATCAAGACTTTAGATGCTGTAGTTTTGTCAAAATCCGAGATTTTGAATAAAACGCAGGAACCGACGTTTCGTTTTATTATTACGATGGAAATATTAGTCGAACACGTAACACATAAACACAGTACGTACACGGCGTGCGGGCGGGACATACACACACACCATAGGGTCGTACCGTATTACAACCGGTGGACTAACATGCATTGGGGCTAGTAGTAAATTCCAATTTTCTTTGCTTTACCTCACTTGTTTGGCTTAAAATTAAAAGGGGTCATATCTGACAGTAAAAGCTAACTTTTTATGGAAAATAAATACTAATCTACTTTTACAGAAATGTTATAATATGGCTTTAATGGACGGTATGAGATTATAAAATGTGTCTTTGATTCATCTGCATTTCCTTCTGTTACAAAAGTTCTTAGCTGTATTTTAAAATATTGATCCGGCAGGACAGGCTTGACATTCCCAGTCTGTGTTCTAAACTTTTCTGCGTTACTAAAATGCTCACATCACGTGGTTTTCCATATTTCGAGTTGACATTGCTTGGCTATTATTACTATATAACATATCAACATATCATAATAGCGCAGCAGACAGTACCTTATACAATAAATACAATGCAAGCAAAATAAGCAAAGCGAAAACAACAATATAATACATACATTTGAATTGTAAGAAGTAAATACTCTCAGTGCCATACTTTGAGTTGCGTGATTGTTTAAGAAATAAATTAGTTTCTTTACCTGTGAAAACGTCACCATTGTGGTGGAGGAAGAGTGTTCTGCCCAGGTGTTCTGCTATTCAGTGGTCAATATACACATACAAAGGACAAGCAAAAAACATTCTGAAATAGCATATAGGGCCTATACCTCAATGTTTTGTACATCACTACGTGATGAATGTGTTATACAGAGTTCTCACAGCAAACACACACAAAATATTTTACTGAAAACGTTAACATTCAGAAAACATTTTAAAATCCTTAATTGTGTTGATTTTTTTTTCTCAAAATGTTTGCCAAAAATATTTTGCAATAACGTTTTGACAACATTTGATTTGTTTTGATCAAACGCGTTTATAATGTTTTAAAAAATATGTTTGTGTTTGCTGGGCTGTCTCATTGCAAAAAGGTTTTTATTGACACAGATTAAGCCTCGGACATGACTTGAGTACAGTCTTTAAATCGTTGAAGACGGGACGTAACCTAATACACATGGTCCCATTTTCAGGATTCATACCTTCTAATATTTCTCTGATATAAATCCACAGAGAGAGCGAGAAAAAGTTATGATCAATATCTACTTCCTGGTGGGAATTCTTAACGTATAGTTAAATATCTTAGTTCAAAACAAAATACCGCACAGCTAATCATCTAATAGATTTCCAGTATGGAACATGCCTAGTTGCATAGTAGCTATCAGATCATGGCTATTAGCCAACATTTCATTAACTGTATACTTTTTAATTGATTTGTTGGTAATACACCGCTGTTTGGTTGTAAGATTTTCAACTTTAGTCTCGGGTAATTATAATAGATATCAAATTCATCTTACCCGATATTTTTGCGTTATTTATGTGCGTTTTCTCCATATTAATCTACTAATTTATCTATAGATTTTATTCCCAAATAATTTATAGATTTTATAGATATTGAGGGGTCTAATTATTTTTATTTGAAATATTAATTTTATTATTATAGTTTACATAATTGTTTCATAATTAAGCAATTGTTCGTATTCATTTTAGTAGAAGGGCAAAATATATATAGATGTTTACAACATGTAATGTAAACATGCATCTAAGGAATCAAATAAATAGCGCCCTCAATGTTCCAATATAGGTTATAATGACACACATTTCTATGAGACCAAACAGTGTAGCATGGCCAAAGGTGATTTAACTAGTAGTATTATTTATGTTATTTATTATGTGTATATCATGCAAGATTCAATTAGTGAATTAAATTATTCGCTTGCTATACTCGATCCGTTTTGCAACTGCTTTAATGATTGGATATCTGGGTATCAAAATGATAATTGGTATCAACCAGTTTTCATGGTTATTGAAAAGCCTTCTTCTTCCAAACGCACTACTCTTGAAATTACCATTACGTATCACTGCCTGAAGAGAATTGATCAAAAATTGACTTCCCTCCTTATAGGTTACAATCTGTCAATGAATTGACCAGATCACCAGACTGTCATTATAGCTAGAGGCAGTATATAACACAAATGGGTCAATGAGTTACATATAAATGACCTTGTATGGTATTTAGGTCACCGGAAGTGAGTTTCCTTGATCCCTCACTATAAGAGTTATTACCGTCGATTTGGTTGCAAAAGGAGGTGAGACATGATCATTTCTGTTCAGGCAGTGAAACCTAATTACAGTAATTTATTGTCATACCGTAAAGATGGGCTTAATGGCACACTTAGGCTCCTTTGCCTTGGGTTAAATTTCATGTGCAAATAGAGATCTCGCTCCTCTGAAATCCCAACAAGAATTAAGATTCTGTATCCTTATTAGCTGGTGGGAATTTTACGGGACGGCACTTTCAGGTTGTGCTAAAAATTGCCACTTTTGTCAAGGGAGCCCATAGCGCCATTAAGCGAACCTTAACAGCATGACTGTTCATGATATTAATCAACAAACTAGGTAGGTCTTATGTTGTATTTTGATGTATAAGTCTGGTCCATAATGACTGAAAACTGATTGGTTCCAATTATTTTGATACAGCCTAGAGACCAGTTTCTCTCTCTTTTTCCTTCGAATTCTCTCTTAAAATCTTTATATACGTATATCGGGCTTGCTTAACCCATGGAAGCAGCCACTATCAGTCAAAACTGAGTCAGTTGTTAATGAAAGTCCCCAAAGTTATTTTGAATTGGGAATTTCCCTATGTTTCCCTAGATATTGTTTAGATGACAAAAACTTATCTAATGCTCTTGAAAATAGCTTTGAGGAAAAACAGAGAGAATCAAATGAAATCAAACGAAATCGATCTGTCCATAATCTTGCAAACTTGCAGTACATTGAATTAGCAAACTGCTCATGGGTTGAGAATTTGGAAGGTTGTCGTTTGTCAGATGCGGCGCTTTTTTCCATACTTATTTGGGTGACGTCAACTTGACGTCATTTACCTGTATTTTGATCAATCGGTATAGGTTCCCAGATTATGATACTTGTCACACAGCTTTAACACCGGTGCCCAAATGTTTCCTTTCAACTATAACAACAAATTTCCTTACTGTCCATGATGTCAACGTTCATTGAGCGAGGCTGGTCTATGAAGCTATGTGGCACCATCTTGACACACATAACCTAACCGACAAAGGACTGGCCATTATCACAGATAGGCATCATATATGTGTTGACTATAATCCCAGCAAACACAAAAACGTTTTAAGGCCAGAGTAATGGAAGACACATTCGTTCACGCCCGAATTTGAGATTTATTGATATTTATCAACACTAAGATGTATTCTTTCACTTGAAACTGATAAAATACAACTTGCTAATTATTTACTCGTATTTTTGCTTGATTTGTTTCACTCTTTTCAACTCTAAAAAGTCACATGGCTCAAGACAGCTTAGTAAATTGGCGGGAAATAATGAGTCAGAAATGCGCGAATGCGAAATATTGTGATTACGCTCGCGATTCGCTTAGCGTGACGCGGCGCAACTCTGCGCGTATGTCCAACGCAGTCTAGGCGCATTCGGGTTGTTGTTCACGCCCACGCCAGCAAATGTGGTGTAAACAAAACAAAAATTTGAAGTCAAAATGCCACTTAGATTTTTTAATTATTTTGAATTTTGGCGCACTGAAAGCAGACATTATAGATTTATTGGTGCAAAAAGATGCATATTTAGACTATGCACCAGATACAGCTTTTACAAGCGTGAAAGTCTTACCGTTTTAAAATATAAGGACGTTTTGTGCATAATTTTGACATTTTTTTACTAAAACGTCGATTTCTCAGAGTTCACTTTTGACAATATTGCACAAAAGGCAAAAGGTAAACTTTTTGCACTATCGTTTAGTGTACATCAAAGCCTAGGGAAGGTTTTCTCATTTTTTCAAAATATTTGTTTTAAACAAAAATATACACCATTCTGTGCAATTTTTAGCTTAATAGAGTGACAAAATTGCTTTTTTTACATGTTTTTTTCAATATTTCGAAAAAAGAGACGAATTTCAAAAAATAAAAAACCTTCCCTAAGTTCATGTCTTTTCTTTATGAAAAGCTAACTGAATTTTTTTACTCCGAACGGATTTTTTCTAAGTTGTCACAAAAAAATTGGGGTAAAAAAGTGATTTTTTGTGATTTTTTCAAAAACTCGAGATTTTTGAACAAATCTGACATCACCATGGGATTCCTTGACTCATTTCCTTTCCAAAAATGTATAGTTCTGTATACTTTTGACATATAATTCAGAAATAATGATGTTCGAAAAGGTCCATGTTGTCTCCCATTACACTGCCCTTAAATAAGTTATATTTTGGCTTTTGGTTCAGGTAAAAACGTTTTAATAACATTAAAATGTCGGGTTATATAGAGGTCATGATAACGTTTTAAAACGTTTTGTATGAAAACACACTACAACAATATTTTTAAATGTTTTCAAAAATGTTATTGGAAACTATTTTTGTGTCAATACTTAAATAACATTATGTTAAAATGTTTGAATCCAGCAAACACAGAAATGTTCTTAAAATGTTTTTTTCAAAACCTTTTAATAACATTTAAATGTCGGGTTATATAAAGGTCATGAAAACGTTTTTAAAACGTTATTGAAAATATTTTGGGGAAACATTTTTCGCAAAATATTTTTTCAACCCCAAGATAACATTCCGTTTAGAATGTTTTGTATAAAGTTTTCAAGAATGTTTTTGGAATGTTATTAAAACGTTTTTATACCCTTTATATAACCCGACATTTAAACGTTTTCTGTAAAACATTGTTGTTTGCTGAGCAGTAGATTATCAAAAATGTTTTTTAAGGTTATGAAAACATTTTATACTCTTAATATACCCTTTATATAACCCGACATTTAAACGCATTCTGACAACCTTTTATAACCTTTTGCGAATGATGTCGAAAACGTTTTGTGTTTGCTGGGGTGCCATTATTATACATCTGACGCCCTGACGCATGTAGCCAAATGCCTCACCAATTCCATCAATCATATCAATGATCGAGTTGTTTGTATTGATATCAGCGGCGCATTAAGAGTGTTGAATCGAGGCTTACTTGGGTAAGCTTCATACTGCATGACTCCCCACTAGTCCGTTCCATAATAGTCTTCCTATATTGGAAAGGCGTCGAGCTAGAAACAGATAAATGCTGGTATCCCACAGGGATAGATTGTTAACCCTCATCTGTTTATCATATTTATAGACGACATCAGACATAGACTCTTGAATACAATCATCCTCTATGCTAATGATGTTATACTTATGACATCCAACATGTCCAAATAAGATAAGAGAAGCTGCTGGTTCTTCGTGTTCAACATGCACCTGTCATTTTATATAATTATTATATGGTGTTCTCAAATGTAATTGCTTCTTTGCCATAGCAGCACATCTGGATTTATTCATAAAGTGTTACACAATCTCAGCATTTTATGGCATAACATAATCCACAACAATAAAAGTGTCCAACTCGCCAAGGTCCTGACCATCTAAAAAGCTCTAAAAGAACATTGTGATAAGTAAGGACAAGGTTACTTGCCCAAATCCTAGTATAAACATTTAGTAATTGTTGGTATTTAGTTCCTGCACAAACCTGCCAGTTGACCAGGCCAACGATTGTGGACCTTTAAGAAACGGCATCTTGATACCAAGCATTTGAGATCAAACTCTTGGGGTATTACAATGCGTCAATTACCAATATATTTGAGAGCTGCAAACGATGCAACTGGGCCTGACATTAATGTGTAAGTATATGCGGGGCTTGTGATATAAGTTGTGTATGGGTATGTGGTGTGTTTATGTTGTTTAATTTTGAGTTTTATTTGTTTGTTTGTGCGACATAAGTTGGGTATAAAGTTATTTGTGGTGTATGCTATATTGTAACTCTATTACAGCGATTTCTGCTGTCGATACAAACCTTTCAAATAGGTTTGATAGTCAAGCTTTGCACATCTCCTTGATTATCTTCTATGGATTTAGCCCTATCTATTATCGTCAACATTGCTACATTTTGGAATTTCAAATATGATTAACTACTACATCAGATGAACATTCGATCTTTCAAATGTCAACATAGATGACATCTGTATATTTTTATGGACACCGCTTTTCATAGTCGTTGCATTAGAGGGGAAAGGAGCTAACATATTAATGACGAAAAAGACCATTATTCATGTAAATGAGCCTCCCTCATCCAAATTTATTTATTTCTGTAAATGGGTTTTCCATGTCATCGATCGGGTTGAATATACTCGCAAATTGTACCGTAAAATCATAAATGTCCAATTTGGTCATCAACAGAGATTTTCTACTGTCACTTTGATTTACGAAACATTCACTCAGTTTTGTTTTAATTTGATTTTTCTAGAGCTTTATGTTTTTTTGAAAAGGTTAACTATTGGGTGAGGCTATGAGGCATTTTCTCTCAATAGCCATAAGTCAATTAAAGCTTCAGATGATAAATGATGCCTTTGGATCCATCAAAAGTATTATTCTGACATTCTCTCTCGCATGGGCGACGCAAGAGACATAGTTCTTGCCCTATATAAATCGTCAGTACTTCTTTGCGCTCTTCTCCCTGACCGTGTTTATCACATTCCTTTGCAGCGGAAGAAAAATAACATTATGAGTAACATAGCATAATTATTATAGTCCAATCAAACTAGGATATGCAACTAGCTGCAACAGAATATATTTTACAGTGCCTGTCTAAAAATGAATATTACTCCGATTTTGATTTTTTTTTAAATGATCTCAAATCTCAAAATGTTGCCGCTTTTAAAGACAACAAATATCAAATCCCATTTAATCCTGCTCTAATTACCTATTTTGTGAGTGTTATCTATGTAACAAAAATCTAAAACAATGAAAACTGTTTACTTATTTAGACTTCTGTTTACCAAAGGAACAATTTTGTTCCATTTTGATTCGATCAGAGCATTTTTTAATTTGACATCCATGGAGCCCAAAATTATCCCTTTGCCATTTTTACCTATAACAGAAGAACTGTGTGTGGATTGAGCAAATATGAAATTGTACCCCTGCATTAGCTACCAATTTGCTTATATGCAAATTAGGCCTCTTAAGGATTTTGCAGGACTTTTAGTATGGTGTTGACTAAAAAGTTGACTGACACACTGCTCCTAGATTTACTGGACTACTGTGTCTGTCTGTTGACAGCATAATGTATTACTCTCATTGCATATCATAATAAAAGAAGAGTTCACATTCTTGAAAAGTAATGTCATTCGAAAATCTAAAGGTTACCCATTTTCTTTTAAGCTGCTTCTCTATATAGTTGACAGTGTTCCGCATATCTGATATGATATACTTAGACTAGAGTCAATGGGAAGGAACGGATATCTATATTGTTTTGATCCCTGTTTTGATACCTCGTCAGTTCTAACTTTACTTGCAAGCAGTCAACATTGTAAATTGAAAGATCTCTCATCAACCATTATACAGTATGCTTCGACTATATTTATAAATACGTTTTTATAAATGACGCACATGATCCATGGGCACGACATACCAAAACCTGCAAGCGTGACCTAATCCTCATGCATTGACCACTACACAGAAAAGTATAGGAACTCTGTATGTAAATATCATGAGAACGGATTCCTGAACCTCGTTGACTTGGGGATGATTTGAAATGACCGCCAATTATGACTGTTAGATATTTATTACCAGCAATGTCGAAAAAGAGACGCATGTAGAAACGAAAAAAGGTACCATTTGGTTGAAAGAGCAAAGTTCAACAAACCATAACCCCGCTTCTGGATATCGGCGTTTTGTAGATAAATATCATGAAATTTAAGTATTAATAGAAAAGCAAAATTATTACACATGGGGAAGAATCCCGAATTTGTAATATGTTATCAAAAACAACATTTTAAAAGTCGACGGAAACAAATATTCAACGACGGAAACGGTTACAATATGATCACAAAGTTGAACGAAATAGACATATTGGCTGTACAGTACTCTCATGTTGTTCCGCCTTTGCATTCAAATTTATATGAAGATCACACGATAATTATGTATAAGGTCACTTCGAGACTTACTGTCTACAAGCTGTTATGGCAGCGCGGGGGTGGTCACGTGCGTATTTATAAAAAAACGCATTTATAAATATAGTCGAAGTACACTGTTATACAAGGTCATATACCAATGAAACGTACAAGCTGAAACAACTTTTTCCCTCTTCTCCTTTTTTGTTGATCATTACCATCTTCTTCTTTTTCTTACCCGCATGGCAGAGTAGTAGATATCAGCAGAGACATTGCCCCGTATAACAAAAGCGATCGCAGCCCAATACGCACAAGCACGTATTGGGTCGCTTCATACATGATCACATCCCATCACATACAACCATGATAAACCAGGGACTGAAATATATAGGTTGAAAGGAAGTCTCCGGCAATCACAACATTATGCCTTATATGTTAGAAAAATAATTATCAAGCACGAATCACGTGGTTTTATTTATTCAAAATTTCCGCCGCCGTAATTGTCTAGTGCAATGACGTCATGGTTATTTGTGCTCAATTGTTGTCAGTCGCGTATTGGGACGTCCCTGCACTGGACAATTTCGCGAGTTAAGAGACAGCTGTATTAATGGTCAGTATGAGTTTGTTTAAAACATAACCACGTGATTCGTGTTTGATAATTAATTTTCTAACATATATATAAGACATAATGTTGTGAGTGCCGGAGATATCCTTTAAAGTATGTAAGTATAACAGGCAAATTACACAAAATACTCGGATATGTTATTAATTGTAATATCTTTTGAACAGCTGACACGTGCTCAAAGAAATAATGAAACTTTTCAATAATACATGCATGTATCACACGTCTGTTTAATTAATTAATGAGTTTGCTCTATTTCCAAGTAGCGAGATAAAGTAAAATATGTGGCAATCTGACGCCATGTTTTTTAAACACCAATGTTTTATCCAATCAGGTAAACCGCTCGGACGCTTGTTGTAATGCGTCCGAAGTGTTCAAATGTTAAAAGTCCCACAAAGTATCAAGGTCAGAGTTGCATGTCTTGAATATATACGATATGAGAGGCGTCTTATGTTCCAAAGGGTGTTACAAAATAACAATTTCAAAGGGTGTTACACATTCTACATGTTCTGTCACTTCTGTGATACTTGCAGGGTATCAAAATAATAATAATGATACCCATTCCAGTGATTACGGAAAAGACTGTCACATGAAAACGTAACCTAATTTGTAGATTAATGTTCTAAATAAAAAATAAAAAAACATACAAATTCTATATCTTGCATAGGGTTGCATTTGGAAGAAGCGGTATGTGAATAAAACTGCACCAATAACATGAATAAAGGATAAAGGCACTGCGTGGCTCTTCTAAATAAAACAAGTGATCATATGATGGTGCTAGTCTCCTTGCATCTTTTACTTTTTTTACCTATTCTTTACATGTGGTGTCGTTTTCGTTCTCCCGGCTACTTATGATTTTTTCAACAGGTTCAAATAACAACTTGACAGAAGTGAGAAATATGTGGGATGCAGACTTGAGAATGTTGGATCCGTTTTCGACTCCTGCATGTCTCTCATGCACATACTTTTCTTCATGTTGAAAATCAGTGGCGGATGGGAACGTTCACTGACAGGGTAGGTGTAGTGAATTACAAGGCTTCAAAAAGTTTGATGACCGATTTACCTCTGTTTTCAAGTGTTGATCATTATTTCAACGTTGTTCCTGCACTATGTATATCAATTATCATCATAACACGCTCAAAAGTGCTGAGAACTGCAATATTTACTTGGAGCGGATGATGCATGGTTCCTGTGGAAATGATTCGTTTACTCTGCGCGATGAGCTGTCTTGCAAACTTGAATGATTGGGTATCCGGCCTACTTTTCGCGCCTTATCTAGAAGCCTCTAGACACATAATGTCCTGGGCAGCCCAGGGCTATGTATTATCATGTACATCAGAATGAAGTCAAGTGACGTCCAGGATCAATTTAATTGTGTGTCTAATGTCATTGAAACTACCGGTGAGATTTCCAAAGCAAGAATGTCCCCCATATTTCACTTGGTTTGAAACTAATGCAGAAACTGACAGACAGTGAAAAATGACATATGTGTAGTGATGTTAAAATCCAACTTAATGAAAATGAAACAGACCAGATTTATAGACTGACAGTATTTTTCAGAGGCTAAACTGTTAAAAGAGCTCTTCAATTGTGGCTAGGTATCTGAAATCTGAAACATTTCCTTACGATCCCCATATTTTGGATTACGTGTTTTTTACAAGTATCATTCTTGCAATAAGTAAAATCAATGATTTTCATTTCGCTCTTGTACAATTATTCCAAGAGCTATTGACTTGTAACTTGTTAGTTAGTGAAAGTAATCATTTTCTGTTATATTTAGGAGAAAACTCGGTGGATTTCGCATTTTTGTAGAAATTTTAGCCGAAAATCAATGTTTGCTATACTTTTTTACATAGCCAGAATTTCCCAAATTTGCATGGGCGTCCTCACATTATGTCACGAAGGAGAACAAGTCAGCTGGAATGAAGACTATAATATTTGATCTAATCTAATCTAGGCCGATAGAGGGCATAGTGATTGAAAAAATAACAGTAAGCTGAGTCTCTGCCTAATTCAAACAGGCCGCTTTTCAAACAGGCCGCTTTTGATTTTGACTAAAATTTTGACCTACATGCTGATTAAACTTAATTGTTTTTTGTGCTCCCCAAATATTATAGTTGCCCAAAAACATATATTTTGGTAGATTAAAGATCACTACATCCATACATCATGACTTTACTTTCAAAATGAGACTTTTCGTCCTGAAAATTGGGCGCGTTGCATGGACTTAGACATGAGGTAAAATCAGCATATTTCAACGTAGCATCTGCGTTTTATTCTACGTTGGAATCCAAAATGGGAAATCGCAATGTCATTTTTTGTACGCAAAGTATCACACACATTTCAATGTGCAATCTCTGCGTATGAATATTGCGTTTAAATTTAGTCCATTTTTAACACATCGCTGTATCTTTATTATAATGATTTGTTAAAAAACAAAAATGATCATAATAATAATTAGACTTTCCCTCGTATGTTCATTCTTTGACTGTCTTTAACATATTGTGAAATGGACAAATTGTGTGCATTTTCAACGATGTATCTACGTCGATTTCGGACGTGGAATATCTTCAAAAATAGCTAAATACGTGACCTCGCTTCGATACAGGAGAGTGGTTTTGAATAGATCAACGTACGTCCGATGTCTACGTTTGGAAATCGCAATGTCTCTATCTCCTAACACACGTGCATAGTGTCCATGCTTCATGCATTTTCAAATGAACACTCATTGACTGGAAGAGCATGGTAGATGAAGGTGTCATCCTGGTAAAGCTTTCCGTTCCGTTTCAAATTCAAACAAACAATATGAATTCCAATCAGATGTAGCCAAAAGTACAAGTTGATATGGACATTAATTGATATGGACATTAATAAATAACAGATTCGCATCCCAAATATCGACATGGATATCAAGTATGAATACGATAAAGGAAAGATGTGGCTTTTGAAGTCAGATAAATTAATCGTGTAATTTAGTGCCGAAGTTTTATAGCGAGACAGGTGATTTCTTTATGTGTTAATTATAGTCTTCAACGCAAACCATTACGTTATTATTGGGACACGCTGTGATTACACAAACGAGTATTTCATAATGCTGGAGAAGCGGCGCGTGAATCAATGGTTTCAATTACGCCGTCTGAAAATCATATAATAATTGGTAAAATGATATGCTACATAGAGATATAGATACCTACTATGTGAATACCTTATTTGGTTTGTTTGGATAGAATCCAAGCATGCAAGAGAAGATATTGGTAGAAGTAAATACTTCACTGCTGTAGAGTTTTATCCGACCATATAAAATGACATTATACTTCATCATCACAATCACTTACAAGGTTGGAACTGCTGGTTGACTACAATAATGACATTTATTACTAGTAGTGAGAAGTGTCATGAGCCGTTGAAACACACACTTACTGATATTCCTACACACCCAACCCACTATCAGCTACCATCGGCCCCATAATGTGGTAGTGGATGTGAGGGAGGTATGAGAATTTGTGATTCATTCAGACATAATATTCATTGTAATCCCGTTCGAATTTGATGCTTATTTCCATCTTGGAATCTGTGTGTTCTTTTTTTTTTTTTTTTTATCTTTTTGGGGGCCCTGGGCCAGGTCAAAATTTTTGGGGGCAAACGCACCGTGAGGAGGAAGGCATGTGCGCTCAAGGTTTGGTTTATATATAAGATTGACGGTGTTGGAGGGAGCATTAGAATTTAGGGGAGACTAACATAAATCTTACCAGGATATTTGCGCGCGTAACGCGTGCAAAAAAAAAAAAAATTTTAGACTATTTTAGCAAAAATTGAAGCTGAATTTTGCTATATAACAGGCCAGTGCGGAAGCGCGCAAAAAAATGTAATTTTGTACCCTATTTTGGCCCCAAACACGGTGTTGTTTGGCTAAAATGGAAGATGCACAGGGCAATTTGGGGGCCCTGGGCCCGGGCCCATCTGGCTCAATGGTAAATCCGTCCCTGTTAAATCTTTTCCAACGCACTTTTCCCGTTGATTTATGATGATAATCAGCCAGTTAGTAGTTTTACTGCACACTGTAAATTATTCAAAACGCGTTTCAAATGTCATCCCAAGCTACATCTTTTATCATATATCCATTAAGTACTGTATGTGCCAATAATTTATTTGGATTATTAATTATCATTAGGATTACTATAGCCCGACAAGTTGGAATTTCAACATGTTCAGACATCATTAGTAGCTATTAACTACTAGAGCAGATGGATAGCAGTTCTTTCAAATGTCAACATGGATGCTGTATGGTTTATTTTGGATTGTTTTAAATCTCATGCTTTTCAAACGAATGAATTTATTGAAGTAGCAAAGATTGTACATCATGCAAAATAGAGGTGACCAGTATGCATTTTATGGACATGATTGGAGTGATAACCAAAGTCAACTTCTGCTGTCATTGTAGGGGAGTTTAGTTTCCATTTAAATGCACTTTTTACTATCATTATATTTATGTTTGTTTTCTATAACTTTCTATTGTTGAAAAGTTCACTTGTGAGTTTATTACTAGGCTCTGCAAATTTTTAGCATATTTTTCTGTTTACTGTAGTTGCAAAAATCTTTGGGACCTTAGTCGATTTGCTCAATACCGCTTATAATAACCGTTGTAATTAGCAATATACACATGGTTAATGACTGGTTTGGAATCATTCAGGATGTTATTCTTATCCGGAGAAAGAAAGAAGAAACACGTTATTTTTCCTTACCCCAACAGCGTGCCACTGCATACAAAACATTCCTGAGCAACATACATAGTCGACGGAATATTGCATTTATTGCATATCATTTAGAAGCACAACTTCACATTCTTGAAAAGCTTAGACTGAGGCTCAAAAAAGTTTGATTGCCAATTTGCTTCCATGACGCAGACATGGCTAGGGTTAATATATTATCCATAGATATATGGTATGATGGTATGATTATAATGTACAACGACAAGATGAGAATAGGCAATTGGACATGTCTGTTCACAAATAACATCACTAGTCCCAACGACACAAGATATTTAAAAATAATAATAATAATAATAATAATAATAATAATAATAATAATAATAATAATAATAATAATAATAATAATAATAATTAATAATAATAATTAATAATAATAATAATAATAATAATAATAATAATAATAATAATAATAATAATACCAATAATAATAATAATAATAATAATAATAATAATAATAATAATAATAATAATAATAATAAATATGCTTAGTTGTCTCGATTAATTGATTGGTTGATTGATTGGTTGATTGATTGATTGATTGATTGATTGATTGAATGAATGAATGATTGATTGATTGACTTTTCTCAGTCCCTTACAATTCGTGCATGCATCTTTTGACCAAAGATAAAGCAAGAGAAAACTTGAGAGAAAATATGAGAAATGTGTCATGTTATTAACTTTCTAGACCAATCCTTTATGACATTTAAAAAGGTTATGAAGTTTTGGCACCACGCATTTCCTTATTTACTTTAGAGAACGTAATCACTTTACATCCCATATTTCCTCCTGCAAATTGGCTGTCATCATAAACTATTGAGGTATAAAAACTAAGGTTAATGTTAGCAATACAAGACATGTTTCCCTGTGTTAACTGTTTCCACATCAAATGCGCTACGCATTGACATTGAAATATGTTCGCCCAACCTAAAAGGTACTTTATCACCACTTATTACATCAGTTGCATAAATGCACAATGCAACATTATGTGATAGTAAAAGAAATATTTTATAGGATGCCTTTTCTTGCAAAAACGTGTTTCCAAAGCTAGGAATATTATTGCATAACTAGGCTGTATGGAAACAGTGTAAACTGACAACTTGCTTTTGTAATAATTTGTCTAAAAATAGAGTATTATTTGTGACAATAAACGTCTGTATCTTACAAAGAAGTGTTTTGAGAAGAAAATGATATGTTGACTGCATGCATGTAAACCACCCAACAACAATAAGCAAAGCGGATAAACACCTGTAAGATATTGTGGATTTGTGGACTGCATTTTTGATTACCTACAGTCTTGTTTTACATAATGATATGTATTTGTGAAACATACAGATGATATGTATTTGTGAAACATACAGATCCACTATATAATATTACCCGTAAACATTAAAAACACCTAATATTCTACATCGTACTTTTGTTACCAAACCTCTTGCATGTCTAAAGGATCTTTGCGTATGATTTTCGTAGTGTTCCACTTCTTAATATTGTGAGATACATTCGAGATGCCTGTGCCCTTAGTTTGCTTAAGGGGGTACTACACCCATGTGGTAAATTTGTTACTATTTTTGCATTTTTCTCAAAAAATAATTAAACACTGGTAACAAAAGTTATGTATATTATTGGGGCAAGGAATCCAATTACTACACTAAAATTTCAGTGACTCAAGATAAGCGGTTCAGTATATATAACAGGAAACGAGGTACATCCTAGCGGTACCTTATTTCTGATCATAAATAACAAACCGCTTGTCTTGGGTCACTGAAATTCCAGGGTAGTAATTGGATTCCTTGCCCCTATAATATACATAACTTTTGTTACCACTGTGTTATTAGTTTGTGAGAAAAATGCAAAAATAGACACAAATTTATCGAGGGGTGTAGTACCCCCTTAACAAGAGAAAACGCTTAATAACTTAAACAGAACTTTTCCTAACATGCCTAATAGTTGTAAAATATAAGAAATACGTCATGCTATTAACTCTCTGGACATTTCTTTAAAGGGTTATTAAGTTTAAGCATCACGCATTTCCTTATTTATTACAGCGTACGTAATCACTTTACATCCCTCATATCCTCCTGTTATTGGTTGTCATCATAAAATGCAAAACTATTGAGATATAAAACTATCAAGGTTAATGTTAGCAATACAAGACAGGTTTTGAAATATGTTCGTCCAGCCTGAAAACTCCTTCATCACCACTAATATCTGCATCAGTTCCATAAATCAGGGACCGTGTATAATGCACAATGCTACATTATGTGATAGTAAAAAGAAATATTTATAGGCTGCTTTTTCTTGCAGAAACATATTTTTAAAGCTAGGAATTGTATAACTAGGCTGCATGGACACAGTGTAAACTGACAACTTGCTTTTCAAATAATTTGTCTAAAAATAGAGAATTATTTGTAACTAGAAACGTTTCAACGTCTGTATCTGACAGAGAAATGTTTTTAGAAGAAAAGGATACGTTGACTGAATGTAAACCACCCAACAACAAGAAGCAAAGCGGATAAACGCCTGTAAGATATTGTGGATCTGCGGATTGCATTTTTGATTATCTACAGTCTTGTTTTACATAATGATGTGTATTTGCGAAACATACAGACCCACTGTATGATACCCGCTAGCCTTTATGTCACATAATACTTTGGTTTCCATTATAAACTTCTAAACGATCTTTGCGTATGATTTTTCTTTCTTAATATTTTTAGATACATTTGAGATGCATGTGCCATGGTTTGCTTACTTGTTCAGTGGTCTTTGTTTGTTAAAACAAACAAAGTAAAAAGAGAATACATTTTTCTTTTACCAGGTACGGCCCTACATGATTATAGTATTTCCGTACCTCCGTCACGATATGTCACATGTTCGAGCCTCGATAATGCGGAACCAAAAACGGGTAGATTCTTTTACATGTAGAACTCATCATCATTTACAGCTTTAGCTCTACATATATATTGGATCTTACTATATAATATATAAATTTGAGCCAACAACGTATGTTTTATTCAACATCAAAACATACTAAAACAAAACCTGTTTTACTATTTCCAACCCTTTAATAACCGATCGTTTTACTGCTTGTCTTTATCGATATAATTGCTAACTTGGGCTCCCACAAATAGCTTACTTTATGCACGTATGAGTTTATTGACAAAAAAAATTAGTAAAGCTGTATTTTGAAAGTACATATTTAGACGTTAACTTGTAAATAGAATCTCCCTTAAAGGTCAATATTTAGCGTGGAATCTACTTGTACAAAATACTTGCATTGGTTGATTGACATCAGCCATAATTGCAAACTATTCCCCTCTCTGTTTGCACGATTCTTTGCAATTAAGCGGGTTTTTTTAAAACTTTATTTATTCACAGATAATATCAATTCTGATGGCAAAATTGTCAAATTATGTTCAGGTGATGTGGATGGTTTTGTGGTTTTTTTGTGTAAGGTTTGTTTTGTGAACAGTTCATATCAGTTTTTAGGGACAGCCTGGGATTGGACCTACTGTTTACTTGTCGGTCCCTTTTGGTCGTGTAACCGTTTAAACGGTTGTTCAGACCATGCAAACAATTAATGCAGCAAATGCATTACGAAGGTCACTTTCGGTCATCAGACATGTATATATACATAATCGTTAACGCTTCTGCCATTGAACTATAACGGTCATCACATTTTAGTCATAATACAAAAAAACATATTTTCAAGGTATAATCTTTTGATGCAGCCTGTTTCTCTTTCGTTCCTAATTATTCTTATATGCATACATTCTGATAACATTTATGTAAAAAAGCACTAATAATACTAATGGTTTGTTTTCATTGTATAACATTAAATGCAATTCAAATATTTAACTGCCTAAGTACTCCACTCTCAATGTTTTAATAATGTATCATTTACAAGATTTAATAGTCTTAATGTTTAATGGTTTCAATTTCAGTTCAATATGAAAAATGAAGAAAATGATATATCGTCTGCACAATAGGTTACGGATATCACTTGCTGATTTTTGAGACAAAACTTTTCGTCATGGTGATTTATCTTACAATGGAAGGACATAAATGTTAATAAACTGATCAGTGGCACACTAACCGATATGTTATCTCTAAACCAAAGTAACCGTTTGGTCATTATGGTATATCATCCGGTTAATGCATAGGAATACGTACTTTGCAAGAAACATATAATAGGGAAAATGGTATGGTATTTCCACGATTATTCCTTTGGTAAAAATCGAATTAGAATCATATTGCAATGGTGATCAATATTGGATAATGCGATATTTTTTTAATCAAAAAGGACTAAACAATAATTAAGGAACTGATGCTCTTAAGGTTATTAATTATTTTAAACTGTTGTGATTTGGTAGTTCACAGCATCTTACGAATGGTAGTGCGCTTTGGCAAAAACTACATTGCTCAATTCATAGCGAGCGTGTAGAAGAATTAAAATATCACAGATATACTTTTATAGGTGCTGGCACCCGTGCTGCGGTTCTTGAATTACGTTGTATAGAGGGCTGAAACAACAACACTTTTGTAAAACGTACATAATCCATTAACAACAATAAATTAAGCAAGTTTGCAAAGTATACGATTTGATGAATGAACTCTTGCAAAACATCAAGGTGTTAATTTTCAATAATATATTGATCTAGGTAATGAAAATCGATTTTTAGGTTGCTTCGACCAACAATACCTCGTCTACCCTTAAGCCATCAATTGATGGGAGCTAATCGTGGTACCATCATTTGCGCAAGTTCACGATCAAACTGTGAGAGTAAGGTGGCTTTGTATCATTATGCTCTTAGGCCACCTTAATTAAATTCTGAATCTCAAAGCTTGTGAAAAATTGAAAACCTAATGCGTTTTCTTAAATGCTGTTGCAAATGTTGGGATAGTAGACAAAATAGTAAAGTCACTACTACAAAATAATTTTCTCTCTGTTGAAAACTTGTTGAAAACTTGAAGTCAAATAGCAATTTTTAGTTTTAGTTTTATTTTCGACTTTTTGTTTTAAAAAAGACATAAAAATGGTTTTTAAGACTCGGGATGTAATTGAGATGACCTTACACAAATATTTTAGTCGATCGATATAGACGTAGACTATTTTTTCTTTAAAAATGATGAAAATACCATAATTATTCCTAAGAAATGCGAGTAATCCACTTGTTGAAAATGACTGCTCCATCAATTATTGATAATACAGGAAATAAAAATGTAATGGAAATCAAAGTATTTTAGCTAGCTGATAATTTATAACTTCCACGGCGGCAGTTAAATTGCTCAACTACTGCATCACATCTAAAACACAGTGGGCCAATATAATGCATTAGTTTTAATGAATATGCCGATACAATCGACGATCCTCAAAGATTATCCATTATTGCATTTCCGCATTGGAGTTTGTATACTGGTTGAAATGAAAATAAATTGTGCAGTCACCAAGAATAAATGTGTTACTAAAAATAAACTCTAATGAAGCAAAATACTCTAAACTGCCAGCCCCAGTAAATATATTAGAACTGAATGTTACAACACAGACTATTGCATTCTTTCTAAAATATGTTACGGATTATATCACACAATATTTCTTGCCATCTTCGAACTATTATTAGCATTTACGCTTAATAATAAAATTCCTATATAAGTATATAAAGGGTTCAAAAGTAATAACTCCCCTAAAATTACAAAACATTTCTTTGCATAACTTGACATACATTTAGTTGATTTGAAAAATTTAAAAACCTGTAAATAGAGGAAGCTTTTTGCTACCCTCCCAATTTCCTTTTTTTGGAAAATCATTTTTTGTTGGTTAAAAATTATCATATTTTCCAAAAATGATGCTTTCAGAAAAAGTTGCACTTTTCAACATCCTATACATGTAATGTACAAAAATGTTCTCGATATCAACGTGATCAATGATTTGATTGATTTAATTGTTAGTTAATTTTCTTAAATTTTGTGTATCCGATTACCCAGTCACCCATGCAATCATCTTTCAGTATAAAACAATGATTCATTGACATGGAATTTGACATGAATGGGGTTTTCAGTCGGTGCTTCAAAATGGTAAAATCACTATAGGACTATTTAATAAGGTTTGTAGTGTGATGCTTATTTCTTTCGATGGCTAGAAGAGATGAAAAATTTACTTGCAAATGGTAGACTGAAACGGTTGCAAAGACCTATAGCAACGGCTCTTTTGAATAAAGGCGTATATGACAATGAAGAAATGGCCAACAAAGATTGGAGGTTGGAAGTCAGCATCCAGCCAATTAACTGCATGCAGCCAATCGCTTGTGGCCACATCATGAGTGATACACCTTATCCAAGAAAGCCATCATTTTAAATCAAAATGCAAGATGCTTCAACTGACCCAATACAGGTAAATGTTCACCCTTTTGGTCAAAGTTATGCGTGGAGAGCTCATTTCTCCTTCCTAGTGATTTTATCATTTTGAAACAACTGCTGATTAAAAACATCAAAGAAAATCTCATTTTACGCCCAAATTAAGTTCAACAAATCTTAGTTTTGCACTGAATGGTGGTTGCATGGGTGCCTGAAGGATCAGAGACAGAAAAGTGAAGGACAAAAACAAGAATTAAATCAACCTTAACATTAATATCGAGAACGATTTGTACAAAATGTGGTAAAGTGCAACCTTTTCTGAAAGCATCATTTTTGGTAAATGTGATTATTTTTGACCAAAAATATTGCTTTTGCAAATGAAACAACTTTGTGAGGGTTGAAAAACGATTCCTCTATTTACACCTTTTTAAATTTTTCAAATCAACAAAATAAATGTCAAGTTATGCAAAGAAATGTTTTGTAATTTTAGGGGGGGGAGTTATTTTTTTAAACCCTGTATTTTAATGCCTTATACTGAATCCAATTTTGAAAATAATAACACGTGGCAACTAATGTGAAGTTCAGATTGACAATTGGCTCTCGTGTACCAATATTGTGATCAGTCATGTAGGCTAATATGACCAACGAATTTAATTTTACTATGCATGATATCTAAATCAAGTCATGATTATAAAACAAAAGGTATGCACAGATTACATTTTACCTTGAATATACATTCACCCATTCAATTGAACTTTTCAGGGCTTACCCATGTTAATTGGTCAAAAATGATTTCATCAAACGAGTTCATAAAATAAAAACCTTTGCCTTAAACAGTTTGCTCAAATAGCGATATAAAGTAAAATCATGTGGCAATATTCTCCAGTATAAATACGGTATTGTGACATCATTGGTATCTTTATTTTTTTAAACAAGTGTTCTATCTATCAGCTTTTTCTAAAGTTGAACACACTATCGGCAGAGGCATTTAATGTTCTAGAGGGTGTTCAAAAATACAACATGAAATTGGAATTGTTTATATTGGGGACTGATGATGTATTTTTATTCAAAAGATGCTATTTTTAGTAGTTCTATGAATTTTGCAGTGTACCCAAATAAGTGGTACCCATTATTTAGTTTCCATTGATTATGGAAAAGACTGCCACATCAAAATGAAACATAAGATCCAGCTCATTTGAAGATTAATGTTATAATTATTAATTTTATTTAATTATTTTTAAAACTATTATATTCCAGAGTTTGAATCCAGTGGTGCACTTGGAAGACGCGACTTTTTAATTAACATCAATAACAACCTATTTCAACTTTTGAAAGACGGTCAACATGGTTAAGGACAGGCAGTGCGTGACTCTTCTAAATAGAGGTTATCCACGTTACTCACGTGTGACTTCTAACAAAAGGCGCTGGTTCCCATAGTATTCCTCATTCAATCTAAGTCAATGCATGACCTCGAAGTTACTTGCATGACTTTGCCGGACTATTTTGAAACAGTCATGGTTGCACATGCAGTTACTTCTTTTGAAAGTCCTAAACAAGGTATAGCAGTCGCTGATAGGATATACAGCTTATAGAACACGGCTACCCTCTATAAACAAGAGATGATAAAATGATGGTGCTAATCCCTTGGACGTTTTACTTATTTTCTTCTTTTGTGTCGTATCGTTTTTCTTTTCGAACTTGCCGCTAGATGCTTAAACAAGCACATATTTCCAAAATAGAATCAGTCTATTATAACAAAGGAATAACATTGCATTAGCAACAACTTTGCATACTTTTCCTGTGTAAGGAAAGAAAAGATCTTGATGTACAAGAGCAATTTCTGTAAATAAATATGTCTATATTCCTGGTTGAAATTTACACTTAAAAGTATCAGTTCCATGCAGTGCCAAATTCAGTTATGAATTAAAAAATATTAAATATTTTGTTTATATTAATTCAGGTACCTTTTTTATTCCAGTGATTTTCATGTTTATGAACTAATGATATTGCCACATCAACATTATGGTTAGGGGAGATCCTTAAAGTCTACATTATGATTAGGGGTGATCCTTAAAGTCTACATTATGATTAGGGGTGATCCTTAAAGTCTTGAAATTATAGTTTTTATTACAATGTTTATTATCAGCATTTAAAAAAAAGGAAATATAGAGATTGCCAAACAATATTCTTGAGAATATTTTTGAAGTGTTCAAGCTTCATTTTCAAACTGGAAGAGCATGGTTAATACTTTGTGGCAATATGCCATCCCTGTAAAACTTTCATTTCCCCTTCTTAAAGGCGAGTGGGATGACAGGAGCCATTCCAGTTTTGGGGTGGCAGGAGCCATTCCAGTTTAATCTATTTAACGAAAACACTGCAGTGTATAACTTAGTATTAATATTTTCCGTTTATTCTATTGGCTATTAAACAGCACAAGCTGATCTGGACATTAGTTACAATCGTTACACATTCGCCTCCCAAATATCGACAACAACTGAATATCAAGTATGAACACGCCGAAGAGCAAATCGACGGTTGAGAACCAGAAAGCCTTATTCACAATGAAAACCATTGTGACTTAATACTTAACTCTCGGAATGTTACAAATTGGGTTTTGAGGTTAAGTATATTAATCGGTTAATTTATTGCGAATTTTGCAACAACTAAACTGTGTGATAACCAAAACATAGCTATAACATTATATAAATTGTATCTAAAGCTTAGCTTAGGGCAACAGACTATATCTTTTTAGTATTTTTAGTGTTAATTATAGTTCTCAACACAAAAATACGTGCCATACACGCTATCGAATGCAGACGAGACTTTAAGTGAGATTTGAATTGTTCGACACTTGTAGAGTTCTTTGTGTGTAGAGGACGAGTGTATCATAATATATTGGAGAAGCAGCGCTTGAATAATGGTTTCAATTACGCCGTCTGAAAATAACACAATAATTGGTAAAATGATATGCTACATAGAGATACAGACACCTTTGATATATGAATACCATATTTGCAAAGTTTTGAATTAAATCTTTTACTAGAACTTACTTTCGCAAGTTGCTACGTTTTTTAAAGTTGTTAAAACAACTTATTTGGTTTGTTTGGATAGAATCTAAGCATATAATTAGAGAAGAGATTGTTAGAAGTACATAATTCAGTGCTATAGAGCTCGACATACACAGCTTTATCCGACCATTAAAATGACATTTACTTCATCATCACAATAAATTCCAAGGTTGAAACTGCTGCTTCTTGCGTACAAGTACTACTACTACTACTACTACTACTACTAATAATAATAATAATAATACTAATAATAATAATAATAATAATAATAATATTAATAATTCTAATAATAATAAAAATAATAATAATAATAATAATAATAAGAATAATAATAATAATAATAATAATAATAACAATAATAATAATAATGATAATAATACTTTCAAACAACACCCAAAATCAGGATCTAAAGTTAAGTAGACATATATTTTTGTGAAGCCGTGGTAAACGATTTATGTTATGCACTGAACTAGTAAAATTGGGCACCTAAATTGGTAAAATGATATGCTATATAGAGATATAGATACCTACTATATGAATACCTTATTTGGTTTGTTTGGATAGAATCCAAGCATGTAAGAGAAGATATTGGTATAAGTAAATACTTCACTGCTATAGAGTTTTATCCGACCATTAAAAATGACATTATACTTCATCATCACAATCACTTACAAGGTTGGAACGGCTGGTTGACTACAAGAAGAATGATACTAGCGAGAAGTGCCATGAGCCATTAAAACATACACACCTACTGACACCCCTACACACCTCACCCAACCATCGGCCCCATAATGTGGTGGTGGATGTGGGGGAGGTATGAGATTATGAATCTATTGAAGTAGCAAAGATTAAGATTGTACATCATGCAAAAATAGAGGTGACCAGTATGCATTTTATGGACATGATTAGACTATGCCATAGTTGAAATGTTATTATTATTTAATCATGATGAACGCATTTCGTTGAACTCAAAATTATACTGATGTTTATCAAAAATGTTAAAATTAAAGTGTTCAATATCAAAATGGTCATAAAGAGTTTATATAATTAGATGACTAGTGACAATAAAAGTTATCGAATGCAACATATCTTGCATAATTATAATGGCTAGCTCACTTCAATACTAAACAATTCTGATTTTGGAATCTACCAGTTTATTGATCGCGAAAGCCCGAGTAAAAATCCTTGGAAGCTAGAAAACAGAGGGAGTACGGTGACTGAAAAGATCAGATGTGAAAATCTATCAATTGCACACAAATGAATACAAATCAGCGTTTTATGCTTAAATGTAATAGCCAGAGTTTGCAAAATGGGCAAGTAGACTACGGACATGATGGAATGATAACCAACGTCAATTTCTGCTGTCATTGTAGGGGAGTTTAGTATCCATTTAAATGCACTTTTTACTTTCATTGTATTCATGTTTGTTTTCTATAACGTTCTGTTGTTGAAAAGTTCACTGTGAGTTTATTACCAGGCTCTGCAAATTTTTAGCATATTTTTCTGTTTACTGTTGCAAAGATCTTTGGGACCTTAGTCGATTTGCTCAATACCACTTATAATAACCGTTGTAATTAGCAATCTACACATGGTTAATGACGGGTTTGGATTCATTCAGGATGTTATTCTCATCCGGAGAAAGAAAGAAGAGACACGTTAATTTTCCTTACCCCAACAGCGTGCCACTGCATACAAAACATTCCTGAGCAACATACATTGTCGATGGAATATTGCATTTATTGACATATCATTTAGAAGCACAACTTCACATTCTTGAAAAGCTTTGACTGAGGCTTAAAAAAGTTTGATTGCCAATTTGCTTCCATGACGCAGACATGACTAGGGTTAATATACTATCCATGGGTATGGTATGATGGTATGATATAATGGACAACGACAAGATGAGAATAGGCAATTGGGCATGTCTGTTCACAAATAACATCACTAGTCCCAACGACACAAGATATTTAATAATAAAGATAATAATAATAATAATAATAATAATAATGATAATAATAATGATAATGATAATGATAATGATAATGATAATGATAATGATAATGATAATGATAATGATAATAATAATAATAAATATGCTTAGTTGTCTCGATTAATTGATCGATCGATTGATTGATTGATTAATTGATTAATTGATTAATTGATTAATTGATTAATTGATTAATTGATTGATTGATTGATTGATTGATTGATTGATTGACTTTTCTCAGTCCCTTACTGATCCTGCAAAAGAAAACTTAATAGTAAAATATAAGAAATACGTTATGTTATTAACTTTCTAGACCAATCCTTTATGACATTTAAAAGGGTTATGAAGTTTTAGCGTCACGCATTTCCTTATTTATTTCAGCGTACGTAATCACTTTACATCCCTTATATCCTCCTGTAAATTAGCTGTCATCATAAACTATTGAGGTATAAAAACTAAGGTTAATGTTAGCAATACAAGACATGTTTCCCTGAGTTAACTGTTTCCACATCAAATGCGCTATTAAGCGCATTGACATTGAAATATGTTCGCCCAACCTAAAAGCTATTTTATCACCACTTATCTACATCAGTTGCATAAATGCACAATGCAACATTATGTGATAGTAAACAGAAATATTTCACAGGATGCCTTTTCTTGCAAAAACATGTTGCCAAAGCTAGGAATATTATTATATAACTAGGCTGTGTGGACTGACAACTTGCTTTTGTAATAATTTGTCTAAAAATATAGTAGTATTTGTAAGAAGAAACGTTTCAACGTCTGTATCTTACAGAGAAATGTTTTTAGAAGAAAATGATACGTTGACAGCATGTAAACCACCCAACAACAATAAGCAAAGCGGATAAACACCTGTAAGATATTGTGGATTTGTGGACTGCATTTTTGATTACCTACAGTCTTGTTTTACATAATGATATGTATTTTGTGAAACATACAGATGATATGTATTTGTGAAATATACAGATCCACCATATGATATTACACGTGAGCATATAAAATCACCTTTATTCTACATCGTACTTTTGTTTCCAAACCTCTTACATATCTAAAGGATCTTTGCGTATGATTTTCGTAGTGTTCCACTTCTTAATATTTTTGAGATACATTCGTGATGCATGTGCCTTGGTTTGCTTAACAAGAGAACACTCTTAATGACTTAAATAGATCTTTTCCTAACATGCCTAATAGTTGTAAAATATGAGAAATACGTCATGTTATTAACTTTCTGGACCTTTTTTTATAAGGGTTATTAAGTTTTGGCATCACGCATTTCCCTATTTATTTCAGCGTACGTAATCACTTTACATCCCTCATATCCTCCTGTAAATTGGTTGTCATCATAAAATACAAAACTATTGAGATATAAAAACTATCAAGGTTAATGTTAGCAATACAAGACAAGATTCCCTGAGCTACTGTTTCCGTGCTATTAGGCGCATTGACATATGGGGAAATATGTTCGTCCAACCTGAAAGCTCCTTCATCACCACTTATCTCCATCAGTTGCATAAATCAGGGACCGTGTATAATGCACAATGCTACATTATGTGATAGTAAAAAGAAATATTTATAGGCTGCTTTTTCTTGCAGAAACATATTTTTAAAGCTAGGAATTGTATAACTAGGCTGCATGGACACAGTGTAAACTGACAACTTGCTTTTCAAATAATTTGTCTAAAAATAGAGAATTATTTGTAACTAGAAACGTTTCAACGTCTGTATCTGACAGATAAATGTGTTTAGAAGAAAATGATATGTTGACTGAATGTAAACCACCTAACAACAAGAAGCAAATCGGATAAACACCTGTAAGATATTGTGGATCTGCGGATTGCATTTTTTGATTATCTGCAGTCTTGTTTTACATAATGATGTGTATTTGCGAAACATACAGACCCACTGTATGATACCCGCTAGCCTTTATGTCACATAATACTTTGGTTTCCATTATAAACTTCTAAACGATCTTTGCGTATGATTTTTCTTTCTTAATATTTTGAGATACATTCGAGAAGCATGTGCCTTGGTTTGCTTACTTGTTTAGTGGTCTTAACAAACAAAGTAAAAAGAGAATACATTTTTCCTTTACCAGGTACGGCCCTACATGATTATAGTATTTCCTTACGTCCGTCATGATATGCGACATGTTCGAGCCTTTATAATACCAAACCAAAAACGGGTAGATTCTTTTACATGCAGAACTCATCATCATTTACAGCTTTAGCTCTACATATATATTGGATCTTACTCTCTATACATAATATATCAATTTGAGCCAACAACGTATGTTTTATTCAACATCAAAACATACTAAAAGAAAGAAAACTTGTTTTACTATTTCCAACCCTTATCCGATCGTTTTACTGCTTGTCTTTATCGATAAAATTGCTAACTTGGACTCCCACAAACAGCTTACTTTATGCATGTATGAGTTTATTGACATAAAAATTGGTAAAGCTGTATTTTGAAAGTACATATTTAGACGTTAACTTGTAAATAGAATCTCCCTTAAAGGTCAATATTTATTCGCGTGAAATCTACTTGTACAGAATTGGTTCACTGACATCAGCCATAATAGCAAACTATTCCCCTCTCTGTTTGCAAGATTCTTAGCAAATAAGGGATTTGGAATGAGCGTTTTGAGCGTTTCGAAAGTATTTTTGTGGGACATGAGAGCACATCAGACATATCGAATTGCATTCTAAATACGAAGAATGTCTTTCTGATGTCAAATAATTTTCATTTTTGAAATTCACGATATAATACAAATTTTATGACAAATTATTAAAATTTGATATTTTTCACATTTTGATATATAACAGTCCTCGTAGCAAATTATATAAATCTAATGATATATTCTTAAAGTTTATGTAGCTGGGAGGAAAAGCCGACGATCAATTGAAAATTTTGACCTTTCATATTGAAGATATGGATTTTTTCCCCAAAAGACCTCATTTTTTTGGTGTTTTGGGGAAGAAAGTTCCATATCTTCAATACGAAAGGTCAAAATTTTCAATTGATCGTCGACTTTTTATCCTACTTCGAGTACTATTAAATATCAAAAATATCAAGTTTTAATCATTTGCAATAAAATGTGTTTTACATTGCGTATTTCAAAAAAAATCAAAATTATTTGATATCAGAAGGACATTCTACGCATCCAGAATGCAATTCGATATGTCTGACGTGCTTTAATGTCCCACAATAAATACTGTCCAAACGTTCATACCCCATCCCTTAAGCGTTTTTATTTTATACTTTACTTATTCACAGATAATATCAATTCTGATGGCAAAATTATCAAATTATGTTCAGGTGATGTGGGTGGCTTTGTGGCCTTTTTGTGTAAGTTGTGTTTTGTGAACAGTTTATACAATACGGTATGGATATAGCCGGGGATTGGACCTAATGTTTACTTCTCGGTCCTTTTTGTTCGTGTAACCGTTTAAACGGTTGTTCAGACCATGCAAACAATTAATGTAGCAAATGCATCCAACGAAGGTCACTTTCGGTCATCAGACATTTACATAATCGTTAACGCTTCTGCCATTGAACTATAACTGTCATCGAAAATCAATCTGATTACATTTATGTAAAAAGCACTAATAATACTAATGGTTTGTTTTCATTGTATAGCATTAAATACAATTCAAATATTTAACTGCGTAAGTACTCCACTTTCAATGTTTTAATAATGTATCATTTACAAGATTTAATAGTCTTAATGTTTAATGGTTTCAATTTCAGTTCAATATGCAAAATGAAGAAAATGATATATCGTCTGCACAATAGGTTTCGGATATCACTTGCTGATTTTGAGACAAAATAAAACTTTTCGTCATGGTGACTTATCTTACAATGGAAGAACATAAATGTCAATAAACTGATCAGTGGCACACTAACCGATATGTTAACTCTAAACCAAATTAACCGTTTGGTCATTATGGTATATCATCCCTTTAACGCACAGGAATACTTACTTTGCACTTTGCCAGAAACATATAATCATGAGTCAAAATGGTATGGTATTTCCACGATTATTCCTTTGGTAAAAATCGAGTTAGAATCATATTGCAATGGTGATCAATATTGGATAATGCGATATTCTTTTTAATCAAAAAGGACTAAATAATAATTAAGGAACTGATGCTCTTAAGCCATCAATTGATGGGAGCTAATCGTGGTACCATCATTTGCGCTAGCTCATTTGGACGATTCTACTGCGAGAGTAAGCATGGTAAGGTGGCTCTGTATCATTATACTCTTAGGCCACCTTAATTAAATTCTGAGTCTCAAAGCTTGTGAAAAATTGAAAACCTAATGCGTTTTCTTAATTGTTGTTTTAAGTATCAGTATAATAGAATCCAGTAATTGTTGCAAATGTTGGAATAGTAGACAAATAAAGTCACTCCTACAAAATAATTTTTCTCTGTGTTGAAAACTTGTTGAAATTTTTAAATCAAATAGGAAGTTTCAGTTTTAGTTTCGACTTTTTGTTTAAAAGACCCGGGATTTAATTAAAATGGCCTTACACAAATATTTCAGTCTATCGATATAAACGTAGACTATTTTACCTTTAAAAATGATGGAAATAACATATTCGTAAGAAATGTAATCCACTTGTTGAAAATTACTGCTCCATCAATTAATAATACAGGAAATATAAAGAAGTAAAGCGAAGCAGTTTAGCGGTTTCAGATTTTGGTCTACCCGTCATGATAAGATCTTTATATAACAATTTGAAGAAAAAAAATGTAATGAAAATCAAAGCAGATAATTTATAACTTCCACGGCGGCAGTTAAATTGCTCAACTACTACATCACATCTAAAACACAGTGGGCCAATATAATGCATTAGTTTTATTGAATATGCCGATACAATCGACGATCCTCAAAGATGATCCATTATTGCATTTCCGCATTGGAGTTTTGTATACTGGTTGAAATGAAAATAAATTGTGCAGTCACCAAGAATAAATGTGTTACTAAAAATAAACTCTAATGAAGCAAAATACTTTAAACTGCCAGCTCCAGTGAATATATTAGAACTGACTGTTACAACCAAGACTATTGCATTCTTACTAAAATATGTTACGGATTATATCACACAATATTTCTTGCCATCTTCGAACTATTATTAGCATTTACGCTTAATACTCAAATTCCTATAAGTATACATAATGCCTTATATAAATGAATGCATACTGTATCCAATTTTGAAAATAAGAAAACGTGGCAACTATTTGCGAAGTTCAGATTGACAATTAGCTCTCGTGTACCAATATTGTGATCAGTCAGGTACGCTAATATGACCAACGAATTTAATTCTACTATGCATGATATCTAAATCAAGTCATGATTACAAAACAAAAGGTATTACATTTTACTTGAATATAGACCACTTGCCATGTGACGTCATTGCCCGGCAGTATGCGCGCGCATTATGGCAATTTCCATTGTTCTTTGCCCTGCAGTGTGCGTACGCATCGTAGTCTGCTAAGGGCACGTGCATTTTAAATCGCCCGCCACATTTCATATAGTACAGGAAAGCCATTGAACAGTGTAGCGGCTCGTTCGACCATATCGACAGATGAGTCCCTCGCCTTTGTTGATAAACAGTGATGTCAAGTGGTCTATACATTCACCCATTCAATTAACTGACATGAGTAAGCTCTGAAAAGTTTGTCGAAAATGATTCATCAATCGAGTTCATAAATGTAATACCTTTGCATTAAAAAGTTTGCTCAAATAGCAATATTAAGTAAAAACATGTGACATTTTTCTCCAGTATAAATATTGTGACATCTTTGGCATTTTCATATTTTAAAACAAATTTTATATTAAATATTTTATTGGTATTAATTCAGGTACCTTTATATTCCAGTGATTTTCATGTTTATGAACTAATGATATTACCACATCAACATTATGGTTAGGGGTGATCCTTATAGTTTTGAAATTATAGTTCTGTTTTTATTACAATGTTTATTATCAGCATTCTAAAATATTAGTTATGTCCAGGAAAAAATAGAGATTGCCAAACAATATTCTTGAGAATATTTTTGAAGCGTTCGAGCTTCATTTTCAAATGAAGACTGTAAGAGCATAGTTAATACTTTGTGGCAATGTGCCATCCCGGTAAAGCTTTCATTTCCCCTTCTTAAAGGCGAGTGGGATGACAGGAGCCATTCCAGGTTAGCAATTTAAGGAAAACACTGTAGTATATAACTTAGTATTAATATTTTCCCGTTTATTCTATTGGTTATTAAACAGCGCCAGCTGATCTGGACATTAGTTACAATCGTTCCATATTCGCCTCCCAAATATCGACAACAATTGAATACCAAGTATGAACACGATGAAGAGCAAATCGACGGTTGAGAACCAGAAAGCCTTATTCACAATGAAAACCATTGTGAGTTAATGCTTAACCCTCGAAATGTTGCAAATTGGGTTTTGAGGTTAAGTATATTAATCGGTTAATTTATTGCGGATTTTGCTACAACTCAACTGTGTGATAACCAAAACATAGCTATAACTTATATGCATTGTATCCAAAGGCAACAGACTGTTTCTTTTTAGTGTTTTAGTGTTAATTATACGTGTCATACACGCTGTCGAATACAGACGAGAGAGATAAGTGAGATTTGAATTGTTCGACACTTGTAGAGTTTTGTGTGTGTAGACATTGTAGAGGACGAGTGTATCATAATACATTGGAGAAGCAGCGCTTGAATAATGGTTTCAATTACGCCGTCTGGAAATAACACAATAAATGGTAAAATGATATGCTACATAGAGATACAGACACCTTTGATATATGAATACCAAATTTCCAAAGTTTTGAATTAAATCTTTTACTAGAACTTACTTTTACAAGTTTTAACAACTTATTTAGTTTATTTGGATAAAGTCTAAGCAACCTTCTAAACTTACTTTTTATGTCTGAACGAGTCTTGCATTTTATGATTACAACCAATTTACACGAGGATACAAGGGATGTAAGGGTGATCCGTTTACCGAAGTAAATAAGGAAATGCGTGATGCCAAACTTCATAACCCTGTTAAATGTCATAAGGGATTGGTACAGGAAAGTTAACAAGTTGACCTGATTTTGATTTTTTGCTTTTGCAAGAAGGGATGGTACCACGATTAGCTCTAGTCATCTGGCATGTCTGCAGTCTTAAGAGCACCAGCTCCAAAATAATAGTCTAGGCCTTTTTTTATTTTAAATACCTTCGCTCATCTATTTTGATATCCCGAGGCCGGAGATTTCCTTAAATTGACTCAAATTTCTTGTAGATACAGTCACCTATCATAAAAGAGATTTCGATCAAGATGGCTTTGGATATAGATATTGTAACTTCAATAACCATTTGTTCAGAATTTTCACCTTTGAATATCGTGATTTAAATAGAATTGCTAGAGTAATTGGCAATAACATAAAGCTTCATACACCTACCTTAATTGTCAATATTTTGCCTAAATATTTTAAGAGTAAATCTCCTTGTAGGCCGATATAAGACAAAACAATTATTATCGTCTGCCTCTAAATTGTAATGCTCCGCCACAACTGTCGATCTTATACCTAAACCAAAACTTGGCAACCTTCCTCACGGTGAGTTTGGGGCCTCACAATTTTGGCCTGGCCCCGGGCTCCCAAAGAGGTAATTCCGGTCCTGGGGATGATCGGCTATGTCATACAGCTTAATGCAGTTTTATAAATATTTTGTCTAAATATTGCAAGCACATATCTCCTTTGTACTTATTCTACCAGTAGAAGTGCAGGTGGGATGTGGCTATGGTGTGTTGGTGGTTAAACTCCGTTTAGACCATTTTCCCGATAAAGTAAAAACTTCAATTCAAATGACTGACCATCCTTAGCCAGCCATAAAAAACAAAACAAAACAAAAACATAACATAACATACAAACACATCGGCACATCAGTACATGAATAGAAATACACTCCCTCACACAAAGACAGTTACCGTTGTTGTACATATTATCCCAGTCTGGATAATCATCACAGTAATACAAACCAATTTCAATATTATTTCGTTTCTAGCAAAGTAAGTAGACTATGCATTAAACGGATGATATTCAGTTGCATAATAACATTACGGTTAATTTGGTTAAATGTAGCATTTAGGTTAGTGGGTCATGGTCAAAAAGCCTCTGGTTATTGACATTGACGTTTTGCCATTCCCGGGCTTCCATTATGAGATAAGTCACCAAGACAAAAATGTCAATATTTTAAAACGTGGTTTTTATTTTGTTCCAAAACTCGGCCACTGAGTAATAATATCCATATCCATGACGGTATATCTTGTTTTTTCAAATTGAACTGAAATTGAAACCATTAAACATTAACACTAATCTTGTAAATGATGCATGGAGATTTTACCACGTCTTTATTGAAACATTGAGATTGGAGTACTTAGCTAGTTCAATATTTGAATTGTATTATGCTACAATGAAAACAAACCATTAGTATGATTAGTGCTTGACATTTAATGTGATCAGAATTCACAATTAGGAAGGAAAGCGAAACAGGCTGTATCGAAAGATTATTTCTTAAAATTATGTTTTGTCTTATGATTGAAAATATGATACCGTAGTAATCAAAAGTTATAGCATTACAATAATGTAAATGTCTGATGACCAAAAATTACCTCCCAGTAGCTTTTGTTGACAATCCCTCATTTCAAATATATAGTTTTGGTTTCTCTATTGTTCAGAAACCAAAAATCAAGGGATTAAAATGTGGAGATGAACTGGTATGCAATCATAACACTATTGTGCTGGGAGGACACAAGAGGGTATATATATAATCCAAAGTATAATGGCCTATAACCATACGTATATAATAGTATATTGTGCTAACATTTTCATTATCGATATCTATCAACGCGGGCGACTTTTGATGCTCTCTGCCGTAGGTGGCACACTTCCATGACACCATAAAATTACACCCGAGTTCCGAGATTCGTTTGATAAGTTATGCATAGACATCATTGAGACATAAAGGATGGATATATACGAGGCCTATGCCTACATGTAGAAATCATGTGCATATATTGAGGGGTGGGTGTGTGTGGTGTGGGGTGTGTTTTGTTTATTTGTCTGAAATATAAACGATGCATGATGATGTAGATGAGTTGATTATGAATTAGATTATTCCCTGGAAAGCACCACCCATACTTCTTACCTATGTTCCCTCCGCCACCTATATATAACCTCCTCCCTCCCCCTTCCCCCCTCCCCACACTCGATATCGACTCTTCCCTATTATTCCACTCCACTCTTGAACCCCCCTCTCCCCTCCTTCCCTTCCCACTTCCAATGCTCTCTCCCCTCTGTTTCTCTGTCTCCCTTACCCTTACCCCCCCCCCCCTCTCACACACACACACACACACACACACACACCCTCTTTCCCTGTCGATCTCTTTTTCTCTCTCTCTCTCTCCAAATAAATAAATTGAATAAAAGTCAGTTTAAACCAGCTTTCTATGATATTGATCTTCCGTCATGCGACATGCACATAAATAGAGTTGTGTATAATAGTGTTTATATCACTGAAGTCATAATCTGTCAAGTGTCTATTGTAATGTCTGTGGAAATATTTCGATGGTCTATATATTTTCACAGTGAAATCAGCTTAGGCTATTTCGTAGTCTCTTGTCAATGCTTTCAAACTAAATCAATGCTTTCAAATGTAGACTGCTTTGTTCGACTTCTCTGCTCGTGAATATTGCACTGTGAAATTTAAACATTTCTTTTGTATACTTAGATCAGGTAACTCGAAAATCCTGTAATTTTATTCGTCACACCACTTATAAGAAACTGAAACCAAAACCGAAACTACCTGCCACAAATGTTTAGTTTTAAACAAAAGGTAGAAACAATGAGTTTGATATCTTATGATTCAAGTGGTTAGGCAGGACAAAAGGAAACCACGTGACCAAAACCAAAACCAAAACTAAAACTATATATTTGAAATGAGGCAATGGCGGATGTAATTTAGTGCACATGTCTAATCGACCGTTTTAAACGTTTAAATGAACAAAAAAGAACAACAACTAAACGTTAGGTGCCATCCCATTGTAATACCATAGAGTAGGTATGCATGTTTCACATAATGCATATCATTATGTAAAACTACTGATGTTTACTTTATTTATGGTCAAAATTATTACAAAGCAAGTTGTCAGTGAGTTTATACAATATCGATGCAGCCTAGTTATACAATTTCATCTATGGAAACATGTTACTGCAAGAAAAGACACCCTAGAAATATTTGCTTTATTATCACAAACTGTTGCAACAGATATATACAAATTAGTTAAGTACGTTTTTCTGTGTTGATGGTTTCTTGCCTTAAAGCAGACATAAGATTGCCAACCTTCTAAACTTACTTTTTATGTCTGAACGAGTCTTGCATTTTATGATGGCAACCAATTTACACGAGGGTACAAGGGATGTAAGGGTGATCCGTTTTCAGAAGTAAATAAGGAAATGCGTGATGCCAAACTTCATAACCCTGTTAAATGTCATAAGGGATTGGTTCAGGAAAGTTAACAAGGTGACCTGATTTTGATTTTTGCTACTATTACGAGAAGTTTGTTGAAACCACAAAGAGTGTTATTTTGTCAACCATGCAAGAACGTTTCTTTAAATAAATAAATAAATAAATAAATAAATAAATAAATAAATAAATAAATAAATAAATAAATAAATAAATAAATAAATAAATAAATAAATAAATAAATAAATAAATATATAAATAAATAAATAATGAATAATAATTTTTTTTTTAACATTTTACCGACATGTTCAAATGTCCATACTCATCTTGTCGTTGTATATTATATAATACCATGACAATTATATTAACCATGTTTAATTGCCATGTCAGCAACATGTAAGAAAATTGGTTATCAAACTTTCTTAACCCTATGTCTCTTCAAGAATTCAAGTTCCGCTTGTCTTGTAAATGATGCCATCGAACGACTTATGTTGCTTACGATGTTATTTCTTTTTCGTTAGTTGCAGAGGAATGTTTTGTATGCAGAGGCATGGAGTTGTGATGAACTTGATTCGATACTGGGGCAACGAAAATTAATGCATCTCTTCTTTCTTTATGAATCCAAACCTGTCATTAATCATAGATTATTAATGTAGGTAATGGGGTTACGCATCCTCCATAAGAACAAATAAACACAAAGGAGAATGTTTGCTCGCTACAAGAGGTAACTGGATATATTATAAAGAAGAAAACTAACCCAAAAAAATCCAATTGAAGTAGACAACGAAATAAACGAAATACTGGCGGGCGAACTGAAAAATTTGCGTTTTATCCATTAAGCTACCACCAGCTTCCACCGATAAAAGATGGTCGGGGTTGGTGGTAAGGTTGGGGTGGGGTGTGTGTGTGTTGTTAATTGCCAATAACAAATTCCTTACTCGTATAATGCCTTATTTGCTTCTTGTACGCATAAGGCAGCAGTTTCAACCTTGTAATTTATTGTGATGATGAAGTAAATGTTATTTTAATGGTCGGATAAACCTGTCGAACTCTATAGCACTGAATTATGTACTTCTAACAATCTATTCTCTTGCATGGCAATTTGTGCCTGCTTACAAGGAAAGAAAGTTAGACATCAACACAGAAAACGTATTTAACTAACATTCCCTGAGCTATTCGCTTAATATTCTCACTCAAACTAACAGCTACTTTATATCAAAATTTGTATACATCTGTTGCAACAGTTTGTGATAATAAAGCAAATATTGCTAGGATGCTTTTTCTTGTAACATGTTTCCACAGATGGAATTGTATAACAAGGCTGCATCTACATTGTATAAACTCACTGACAACTTGCTTTATAGAGAAATATTGTTAAAAGAAAACAATCCGTTTACAGCATATAAAACAAACACCAACACGAAGCCAAGCGGATAACACCTTGAAGAAATTGTGGATTTGTGGACTGCATTTTTGATTCATATCTACAGTTGTTTTACATAATGATGTGTATTATGAGAAACATGCATACCTACTCTATGGCAGTGGGATAGGACCTAACGTTTACTTGTCGGTCCTTTTTTTGTTCATTTAAACGTTTAAACGGTCGATTAGACTGTGCACCAAATGACATCCGACATTGTCAAACAAAACTACTGAAAGGTCATACATTTACATTTTTGTTTGTTCCTGCCACCAAACTATAACTTTTGATTATCATTATTATCATATTTTTATTCAGTTGAAAAAACATAACTTTAAGAAATAATATTTCGATACAGCCTGTTTCTCTTTCGCTTCTAATTAATTTTTTATGCATGCATTCTGATCACATTTATGGAAAATGGAAGCACTAATCATACTAATGGTTTGTTTTCATTGCAGCATAATATAATTCAAATATTTAACTAGCTAAGTATTGCACTCTCAATGTTTCAATAAAGACTATCTCCATACATCATTTACACGATTAGTGTTAATGTTTAATGGTTTCAATTTCAGTTCAATATGAAAAATGATATAGCGTCTATCACAATTAAAATTAGGTTACGGATATCACTAACTGATTTTTGAGACAAAATAAAACTTTCTTATAAAATACTGACATTTTCGTCATGGTGATTTATCTTGGAAGAACATACATGTCAATAAACTAATCTGTGGTCAACTAACCGAAATGGTATCTCTAAACCAAATTAACCGTTTGGTCATTATGGTACATCATTCGTTTAATGCATAGTTTAAAACATAATGGTATGGTATTTCCATTCAGTTGTTACAAAATGTCTATTAAAATCGAATTTGAATCATATTTCAATGGTGATCATTATTGGATAATGCATTTGCTGAAAAATAGTAAGAGATGATATATTTTAATCAAAAGGACTAGACAATAATTGAGGAACTGGTGCGCTTAAATCACCATTTGACGGGAGCTAATCGTGGTACCACGTACCATTTGCACTAGCTCATTTTGACGATCCAACCGTGAGGGTAAGGTGACTTTGTACCATTATACTCTTAGGCCACCTTAATTAAATCCTGAGCCTCAAAGCTTGTTGAAAATTGAAAACCTAATGCGGAATGCGGGCTTTTTAATTGTTTTATATTTATGTATCAGTATAAGTATCCAATGTCTGTTGCAAATGTTCGCCTTTTTGTTAAAAAGAAAAGACAAAAAAAAAAAGACAAAAAAAAAGATTTTCAAAGAAAAGAGGACTACGCGCACGATTTTACTAACGCAAGCGGCATCTTTGAGACTGGGGATTTAATTAAGATGGTCTTACACAAATATTTAAGACGAAATAGGCGTAGACTATTATAGTTTCTAATAAATCGTGGTTTCACTTTTTATTTAGCAAAATATCAATAATGATGAAAATACTATTATTCGTTACTGCAGTTAATTATACTGGAAATATAAAGAAGTAAAGCGAAGCAGTTTAAGGGTTTCAGATTTTGGCCTACCTGTCGTGATAAGATGAATCTTTCTTCCATTGTATTTGAAAAAAAAATGTAATGGAAATCAAAGTATTTTAGCTAGCTGATAATTTATAACTTCCACGGCGGCAGTTAAATTGCTCAACTACTACATCACATCTAAAACACAGTGGGCCAATATAATGCATTAGTTTTAATGAATATGCCGATACAATCGACGATCCTCAAAGATTATCCATTATTGCATTTCCGCATTGGAGTTTTGTATACTGGTTGAAATGAAAATAAATTGTGCAGCCACCAAGAATAAATGTGTTACTAAAAATAAACTCTAATGAAGCAAAATACTTTAAACTGTCAGCTCCAGTGAATATATTAGAACTGAATGTTACAACATAGACTATTGCATTCTTACTAAAATATGTTACGGATTATATCACACAATATTTCTTATCATCTTCGAACTATTATTAGCATTTACGCTTAATAATCAAATTCTTATATAAATAATGCCTTATACTGAATCCAATTTCGAACATAATAAAATGTGACAACTATTGCGAAGTTCAGATTGACAATTAGTTCTCGTGTACCAATATTGTGATCAATCAGGTACGCTAATATGACCAACGAATTTAATTCTACTATGCATGATTTAGGGATTCAATCATGTTTCACCGTTGTTCATCACCGTTTAACAACTCGCGTCCGGCGCGTCTGCGTGGTTTACTTCGCTCGGGCAGCTTTATCCCTTTCAGCAACGAAAAGAAGCTAAATATCTTATAATAATATTCAGGATTATTTTACGAGGAATGTCAGTTAATCATTGCCACTCAGCATGCTCAGCCTGACAAAAACTTCGATGATTTCTCTTTTGATATCAGCAATAAAACTACAGAATAAAACGGCAATGTTTAGCCGCTACCTGAAAAATACTGAATTCAACTTGTACGCTGGCATACGCACAAAGGTTCCAGGCATGACGAATTTTACGCGCTCTCGCGTGACGCATAGTCTCGCTCGCGTTCGCGTATACGCTACAGTTCACTTTTTCAAACGACCGAGAAAAAAATTGGGTCAACCTTTTCGGGCTTTTGAGGAAGGGGCGGCAAAATTGAATTTTCTTCAGCCCCCCGGGGTTGGGGCGGCCACGGTACGCCACTGTTTTCGTTGTTGAAAGGGATTCAATCATGTTTCACCGTCGTTCGCGTCCGGCGCGTCTGAGTGATTGAATCCCTAAATCAAGTCATGATTATAAAGCAAAAGGTATGCACAGATTACATTTTACATTCACATTATACACATCCACCCATTCAATTGAACTTTTCAGGGCTTACTCATGTTAATTGGTCAAAAATGATTCCATCAAACGAGTTAATAAATGTAATACATTTGCATTAAACAGTTTGCTCAAATAGCGATATAAAGTAAAAACATGTGACATTATTCTCCAGTACAAATATTGTGACATCATTGTCATTGTTATTTTTTAGTTCTATCTATCAGCTTTTATAAAGTTAAAGAGCATTGATAGTTCCGGTGAGTTTAGAATTAAACACTATCAACAGAGGCATTTGATGTTAAAGAGTGTTCAAAAATACAAAATGAAATAAAAATTGTACATGTTGGGGACTAATGATCTATTTTTATTCGAAAGATGCTACTTTTTTCGTTTTCTGTAAATTTTGCAATGCATCAAAATAAGTGGTACCCATTAAACTATAATTTATAGTTTCTAATGATTATGGAAAAGACTGCCACATCAAAATGAAACATAAGATCCAGCCCATTTGAAGATTAATTTTATAATTAATTAATTTTATTCAATTATGTTTGAAACTATATTCTAGAATCTGAATCCAGGGTTGCTCTTGGAAGACGCCACTTTTTAATGAACATCAATAACAACTTTTCAAAGACGGTCAACATGGTTATGGACAGAGGCAGTGTGTGGCTCTTCTAAACAAGAGATAATAAAATGATGGTGCTAATCCCCTGGAGGTTTTACTTATTTTCTTCTTGTGTGTCGTATTACTTTTATTTTCAATCAATCCATATCTTGGCCATCAGATAGTTGAATTTGATGAAAATCGGCATTGAAGTGGCAGATTAGTGGCTGCAAGAATAACCGATAACCTCACATAGACGAATCTCATTTCACGCATTCCTACACCCCACTGGCAGCCATAACTGGGTCCCCGTCGGCTACAATGCACCCAAAAAGTGAAATGATTCGGCCTTCGCGGGAATTTTAAACTGCATTCCATCACCCGTTTTACACCTGCGGCGAAAACACACGTAGACAAAAGAATGATGAAAGTTTACAACACAATAGAATTCCCTTCGGCACAACACACAGCTTCTACATGGTCTATTACCTTTCACGTGCGGTACAAAGAAAATTAAGTCATACACCATATCAAACGCTACTTCAAATGGAAGTCTAGTACTTGCAATCAAAAGGACAGTGTATGAATTGATGTGACGGGATTACCTGCGGAATTATCTATTGTATATATTATTATATTAACCCTCCTCGTCCTTGTATCTTCTCTAGGCGTTAGCCGGCTTTTATTCATTTGGGCGGTCAAAACACCAGTTAGGTGCAGCGGGGACCCAGTAATGGCCGACCAAATCCTAAACATGATTTGGCTCGTGAGATTCGTCAATATGATTCGCATGATGCTGACTCACATTGTAACAAAGGAATAACATTGTATTATGATAGCAACAACTTTGCATACTTTTCCAGTATAATGATAGAAAAGCACATGATGTACAAGAGAAATTTCTAATATAGGCCTATCTAGATCCCTGGTTGAACACTAAAAAGTACAAGTTCAATGCAGCGGCAAATTCGGTTACGAAGTTAAAAATATTAAATATTTTATTGGTATTAATTCAGGTACCTTTGTATTCCAGTGTTTTTCATGTTTATGAATTAATGATATTACCACATCAACATTATGGTTAGGGTGATCCTTAAAGCTTTGAAATTATAGTTCTGTTTTATTACAATGTTTATTATCAGCGTTTTAAAATATTATTTATGTCCAGGAAAGATAGAGATTGCCAAACAATATTCTTGAGGATATTTTTAAGTGTTCAAGTTTAGTTTCAAATGAAGACTGGAAGAGCATAGTTAATACTTTGTGGCAATATGCCATCCCTGTAAAGCTTTCATTTCCCCTTCTTAAAGGCGAGTGGGATGGCAGGAGCCATTCCAGTTTAAGCCATTTAACGAAAACACTGTAGTATATAACTTTTTCCGTTTATTCTATTGGCTATTAAACAGCACAAGCTGATCTGGACAATAGTTACAATTGTTACACATTCTCCTCCCAAATATCGACAACAACTGAATATCAAGTATGAACACGACGAGAACCAGAAAGCCTTATCCACAATGAAATCCATTGTGAGTTAATGCTTAACCCTCGAAATGTTGCAAATTGGGTTTTGAGGTTAAGTATATTAATCGGTTAATTTATTGCTGATTTTGCTACAACTCAACTGTGTGATAACCAAAACATAGCTATAACTTATATAAATTGTATCAAAAGCTTAGCTTAGGGCAACAGACTATTTCTTTTTAGTGTTTTTAGTGTTAATTATAGTTCTCAACGCAAAAAAATACGTGCCATACACGCTATCGAATGCAGACGAGACTTTAAGTGAGATTTGAATTGTTCGACACTTGTAGAGTTCTTTGTGTGTAGAGGACGAGTGTATCATAATATATTGGAGAAGCAGCGCTTGAATAATGGTTTCAATTACGCCGTCTGGAAAAAACACAATAATTGGTAAAATGATATGCTACATAGAGATACAGACACCTTTGATATATGAATACCATATTTACAAAGTTTTGAATTAAATCTTTACTTACTTTTATAAATTTTAACATCTTTATTTGGTTTGTTTGAATAGAATCTAAGAGAAGATATTATTAGAAGTAAATAATTCAGTGCTTTAGAGCTCGACAGCGTTAACCGACCATTAAAATGACATTTACTTCATCATCACAATAAATTACAAAGTTGAAACTGCTGCTTCTTGAGTACAAGAAGCAAATAAGGCATTACACGAGTGAGGAATTTGTTATTGACCATTAAAACACACCCCTCCTACGGACACATACATACGCACCCCTCCTTATCGCCAACCTCGACCACCTTTTATCGGTGGACGCTGGTAGTAGCTTAATCACAGTTGTTTGATGTGATAATTTCTTAGTTTTTCAAACAAAACATCATGTACAACCTAATTTTAGGCTTAAACAGCTTAAAGTGGTATCATGCTAATGTATATGCTTTTGAGTCATTTTCAACTTTAATTTCCCGTTATTGACAACATTATTCACTTTCAAAGCATTTTTAAAGCTTTTTTGGATATAAAATGTATCTATTTATGACCAGATTGGTGGTGCTATTTAGTTACTGGAAATTACTCTTTCAAGTTTTTAATACAAATTATTCCTATTATTTTTGATGAAATATGTTTATAAAATTTCTTTGTTACTTGTTTCACCTATTCCACCTGTTTTAATGGCAGTATTGATTACCTACCCCTTGCAAATTACGAAATATGATTTAGGATAAACAGCGCCACCTATAGTTTACATTTGCTTAATAATGAAGCCAATTCTATTATACTCCAAACAACCGTGTAATGGATAAAACGTCAATTTTGCAGTTAGGCTGTTCGCCCGCCGGAATTTCGTTTATTTCGTTGTCTACTTCAATTGGAATTTTTTGGGTCGGTTATCTCCTTTATAATATATCCAGTTACCTCTTGTAGCTAGCAATCATTCTCCATTGTGTTTATTTGTTCTTATGCAGGATGCGTAACCCCATTACCTACATTAATAAGCTACACATGATTAATGACGGGTTTGGATTCATAAAGAAAGAAGAGATGCATTAATTTTCGTTGCCCCAGTATCGAATCAAGTTCATCATAACTTCATGCCTCTGCATACAAAACATTCCTCTGCAACTAACGACAAAATAACATCGTGAGCAAAATAAGTCGTTCGATGGCATCATGTAAAAGCGGAACTTGCATTCTTGAAGGGACATAGGGTTTGATTGCCAATTTTCTTCCATGCTGCTGACATGGCAATTAAACATGGTTAATATATTTGCCATGGATATGGTATGATGGTATGATATAATCTGCAACGACAAGATAAGTATTTTCATTTAATAATGTCTCTAGAATGTAAACAAATCACATCACCAATCACAACGAAACAAGAAATTTGGAAGATAAGTTATTTTGTCCAACAAAAAAACTGATAAATATGCTGAGACGGCTCTGTATTCTTACTATTTATTTATTTATTTATTTATTTATTTATTTATTTATTTATTTATTTATTTATTTATTTATTTATTTATTTATTTATTTATTTGCTTACTTCTTTTTTATTTATTTATTTTTATTATTTATTTATTTTTTTTATTTATTTATTTAATTATTTCTATATTTAATTAATCAATTAATCAATTAATAATCTATTTACTTTTTATTCATTTATTTAAAGAAACGCTCTTGCATGGTTGATAAAATGACACTCTTGTTCGTTAACAAAATAACACTCTTTGTGGTTTCAACAAACTTCTCGTAATAGTAGCAAAAGCAAAAAATCAAAATCAGGTCAACTTGTTAACTTTCCTGTACCAATCCCTTATGACATTTAACAGGGTTATGAAGTTTGGCATCACGCATTTCCTTATTTACTTCGGAAAACGGATCACCCTTACATCCCTTGTATCCTCGTGTAAATTGGTTGTAATCATAAAATGCAAGACTCGTTCAGACATAAAAAGTAAGTTTAGAAGGTTGGCAATTTGTGCATGCTTACATGACAAGAAACCGTCAACACATAAAACGTGTTTAACTAAATTTCCCTGAGCTTTGCGCTTAATATTCTCACTCAAACTAAATGCTACTTTATATCAAAACTTCTACATCAGTTGCAGCAGTTTGTGATAATAAATCAAATATTTCTAGGGTGCCTTTTTTGCAGTAACATGTTTTCACAGAATTGTATAGCTAGGCTGCATCGACATTGTACAGCCTGTCTCAAAAAAAATTGTGCAAGTGAAAAGCGCCCTCTTTGGCAATTAGAAAATACCGATGTGACATAATGCTTATATCAACGTCACGGGCGCAGTCTTAGCTCTCAAATGCCGTTTGTTCTGTTCAATTTGCTTGTTCCAATTTTGAGATATGTTTATTTAACAACGAAAGGGTAAAATCACAGTTGTGCCACTTTTACTAGGGAAGAGAGCTGTACATGTAAATCAATGATAGCTGATGTTGATGCGTCTAATGCACTCCCCTTTCGGGGAGCATGCTTTAGACGCATCAACATCAGCACGCGTGCATTATTTTGTCTAATATCTCTCCCAGCAAGTAATACGCGTTCATTAACCTATACATGTATAAGTGCGCAATATTTGTTTTTCTTTTAACATGTCTTAAGTGACTAAAAGAACAGTATTTACTAATTTATCATTGACATGCACATGTATTTAATTTTTACAGCAGAGTGTGAAATATTTATTTATCTTTTAATCTCTTTTAAGTGGAAAAAGAGAATCATCATTCCTGCATCATGATAAAACAGTAAAAACAGTCAAAAACATTTTGTATTGTGTAATTGATGAATTCTTTTTGATTTCACGAAGGAGCTCTTGATAAACTTGATGCTATCACTGTTACATGTAAAGCCCTTCTTCCCTAGTAAAAGTGGCACAATTGTGATTTTACCCTTTCGTCTTTAACTAAACATATCTCGAGATTAAAAAGAGCAAATTGAACAGAACAAACGGCATTTGAGAGCTACGACTACGCCCTAGACGTTGATGTAAGCATTATGTCACGACGGTATTTTCTAATTGCCAGAGAGGGCGCTTTTTACTTGCACAATTTTTTTTGAGACAGGCTGTATAAACTCACTGACAACTTGCTTTGTAATAAAAGTATTACGTATTTGTAACGAGAAATGCTTCAACGTCTGTATTTTACGGAGAAATATTGTTAGCAGAAAATAATACGTTGGCAGCATGTAAAACAAATAACAACACGAAGCCAAGCGGATAACATACAAGAAATTGTAGATTCGTGGACTGCATTTTTGATTGATATCTACAGTAGTTTTAAATAATGATGTGTATTATGTGAAACATGAATAACTACTCTATGGTATTACAGTGGGATGGCACCTAACGTTAACTTGTCGTTCCTCTTTTTTTTCATTTAAACGTTTAAACGGTCGATTAGACATGTGCACTAAATGACATCCGCCATTGTCAAAAAAAAAATACTGAGACGTAATTTTTGTTATCAGACATTTACATTATTGTAATGCTATAACTTTTGCTTACTATCATATTTTCATTCATAAGACAAAACATAATTTCAAGAAATAATCTTTCGATGCAGCCTGTTTCTCTTTCGTTTCTAATTAATTTTCTATGCATGTATTCTGATCACATTTATGTAAAATGTCAAGCACTAATCTTACTAATGGTTTTTTTTCCATGTATAGCATAATATAATTCAAATATTTAACTAGCTAAGTACTCCACTCTCAATGTTTCAATAAAGACTATCTCCATACATCATTTACACGATTAGTGTTAATGGTTAATGGTTTCAATTGCAGTTCAATTTGAAAAAACAAGATATATCGTCATGGTTATGGATATTTACTTTTGGAGCAAAATAAAAAACAACGCTTTAAAATCTTGACATTTTTGTCATGGTGGAAGCCCGGGAATGGAAGAACATCAGTGTCAAGAATCAGTGGCTTTTTTTTATCATGACCCACTAGCCTAAATGGTATATTTAACCAAATTAACCGTTTCTGTTATTATGCAACTGTACATTATCCATTTAATACATAGTTTACATACTTTTCCTTGTGTGAGAGGGAGTATTTCTATTCATGTGCTGATGTGCCGATGTGTTTCTATGTTATGTTATGTTTTTTGGCTTTTTATGGCGGGCTAAAGATGGTCAGTCATTTTAATTGACGTTTTTGCTTTTGTCTGGAAATGGTCTAAATGGAGATTAACCACCAACACACCATTGCCACATCCCACCTACCCTTCTACTGGTAGAACAAATAATGTATGGAGATATCGATTAAGTACAAATGAGATGCGCGTTCAATATTTAGACAAAATATTTATAAGACTGCATTAAGGGCTGGGGTATGAACGTGTGGACAGTATTTATTTTGGGACATTAGAGCACATCAGACATATCGATTGCATTCTGAATACGGAGAATGTCTTTCTGATATCAAATAATTTTGAATTTTTGTTTTTTTTTTTTTAATACACATTTTATGGCAAATCATTAAAAATTGATATTTTTGATATTTAACAGTACTCGAAGTAAACTTACTAAATCTGATGATTTATACTTAAAGAGTATGCAGGTGGGATGAAAAGCCGACGATCAATTGAAAATTTTGACCTTTCGTATTGAAGATATGGATTTTTTTCCAAAACACCACAAAAAATTAGGTCTTTTGGGGGAAAAAATCCATATCTTCAATATGAAATGTCAAAATTTTCAATTGACCGTCGGCTTTTCCTCCCAGCTACATACACTTTAAGAATATATCATTAGATTTATATAATTTAAAATATCAAATTTGTATAATTTGTCATAAAATTTGTATTATATTGTGATTTTCAAAAAATGAAAATTATTTGATATCAGAAAGACATGCTTCGTATTCAGAATGCAATTCGATAGGTCTGAGGTGCTCTCATGTCCCACAAAAAATACTGTCGAAACGCAATAAATGCTCATTCTAGATCCCTTAAGGTAAGAAGCTGTACGACATATGCCAGGCCAAAATTGTGAGCCCCACTCTCTCCCCCTCCCCCAAAACAAATCACCGTGAGGAAGTTATGTGCGTGTTGCCAAGTTTTTGGTTTTGGTATAAGATCGATAGTGGTGGCGGGACCATTACAATTTAGAGGCAAACGAGCATAGAATTTACTAGGACATTGGCGCCCGAAAAAAAATTAATTTCATTATTAATCATTTTGGTCCACAATGAAGGTGAGTTTTGCTTAATATTTTAGACAATATGCTCGTAGATGTAGTATATTAGTTTTTTTTAAATAATGGTTTCATTTCTAATTTAGTAAATCTTATGATGAAAATAGCATAATCGTAAGAAATACGACAAGTTGGCAACTACTGCTCCCTAAATACAATTTGAAGAAATATAATGAATTAAAAAGAAGTAAAATGAAGCATTTTGACGGTATAGCTTTTTTCTTGTGTTTAATCAGACGTTTTAAACTTTATCTATTCAATATACCAACATAGATGAACTTAAATTATGATCTCACTCTTCATGCGCTTGAAAGGTATGTTTAATCAGTCATATGCATTGTGTATTTGAAACAAAGATACATAATGAAAGTCGAACCATTTCAGCTAGGTGATAATTTATAACTTCTACTCAATTGCTGCATCACATCAAAACACAGTGGGCCAATATAATGCATTAGTTTTAATGAATATGCCGATACAATCGACGATCCCCACAGATTATTCATTATTGCATTTCCGCATTGGAATTTTTGTATACTGGTAGACATGAAAATAATGTATGGAGATATCGATTAAGTACAAATGAGATGCGCTTGCAATATTTAGACAAAATATTTATAAGACTGCATTAAGGGCTGGGGTATGAACGTTTGGACAGTATTTATTTTGGGACATTAGAGCACATCAGACATATCGAATTGCATTCTGAATACGGAGAATGTCTTTCTGATATCAAATAATTTTGATTTTTTGAAATTCGCAATTTAATACACATTTTATGGCAAATCATTAAAAATTGATATTTTTGATATTTAACAGTACTCGAAGTAAACTTACTAAATCTGATGATTTATACTTAAAGAGTATGCAGGTGGGATGAAAAGCCGACGATCAATTGAAAATTTTGACCTTTCGTATTGAAGATATAGATTTTTTTTTCCAAAACACCACAAAAAATTAGGTCTTTTTTTTTTAAAAATCCATATCTTCAATATGAAATGTCAAAATTTTCAATTGACCGTCGGCTTTTCCTCCCAGCTACATACACTTTAAGAATATATCATTAGATTTATATAATTTAAAATATCAAATTTGTATAATTTGTCATAAAATTTGTATTATATTGTGATTTTCAAAAATGAAAATTATTTGATATCAGAAAGACATGCTTCGTATTCAGAATGCAATTCGATAGGTCTGAGGTGCTCTCATGTCCCACAAAAAATACTGTCGAAACGCAATAAATGCTCATTCTAGATCCCTTAAGGTAAGAAGCTGTACGACATATGCCAGGCCAAAATTGTGAGCCCCACTCTCTCCCCCTCCCCCCAAAACAAATCACCGTGAGGAAGTTATGTGCGTGTTGCCAAGTTTTTGGTTTTGGTATAAGATCGATAGTGGTGGCGGGACCATTACAATTTAGAGGCAAACGAGCATAGAATTTACTAGGACATTGGCGCCCGAAAAAAAAAATTAATTTCATTATTAATCATTTTGGTCCACAATGAAGGTGAGTTTTGCTTAATATTTTAGACAATATGCTCGTAGATGTAGTATATTAGTTTTTTTTTTAAATAATGGTTTCATTTCTAATTTAGTAAATCTTATGATGAAAATAGCATAATCGTAAGAAATACGACAAGTTGGCAACTACTGCTCCCTAAATACAATTTGAAGAAATATAATGAATTAAAAAGAAGTAAAATGAAGCATTTTGACGGTAATAGCTTTTTTCTTGTGTTTAATCAGACGTTTTAAACTTTATCTATTCAATATACCAACATAGATGAACTTAAATTATGATCTCACTCTTCATGCGCTTGAAAGGTATGTTTAATCAGTCATATGCATTGTGTATTTGAAACAAAGATACATAATGAAAGTCGAACCATTTCAGCTAGGTGATAATTTATAACTTCTACTCAATTGCTGCATCACATCAAAACACAGTGGGCCAATATAATGCATTAGTTTTAATGAATATGCCGATACAATCGACGATCCCCACAGATTATTCATTATTGCATTTCCGCATTGGAATTTTTGTATACTGGTAGACATGAAAATAAATTGTGCAGCTACCAAGAATAAATGTGTTACTAAAAATAAACTCTAATGAGTATAATTATTAGAGGGGAAAGTCGCAGCACAGATTATTGCATTCCTTCTATATCTAAATGATGTTACGGACTATATCACAAAATATGTTCTTGTCATCTTTGAAATATTGTTAGCATTTACGCTTATAATAAAATCGTTACATAGGCTATAAGTATACATGCCTTATACTGAATGAATCGAATTTGAAAATTATAAAATGTGGCAGTTCAGATTGACAGTGGGCTGATACTGGCGGTCGTGTATCATTGTGATCAGTCATGTACGTTAATATGGCCAACGAATTTTTAGATCTTTATATATGTGACCCGGCAGCACAAACGAGCCGTAAATTCCCTAAATTGTATTCTGAGTTATGGTGTAAAATGTGTACGAAGGTCGTATTCATCGGTCACTTCAGCTGGCGCGACATCTGTCTTATTTTGATAGTCACAACACCAATCAATAATCCTATTATTGAAGTGGATAATAAGCTTCTACCTTAGATGGCTATAGAACTTTTAATAGCTCTGGTCTTTGTTTGCTTTTTGCTAAATCCTTTTCAAGTGGTGGGTTATTTGTATAGGTATTCATAACCAACAATTAACAATGGGAGAACCTTCTTAAACCTCGTTGACTTGGGGATGATTTGAAATGACCGCCAATTATGACTGTTTGATATTTATTGCCGGCAATGTGGAAAAAGAGACACACATAGAAACGAAAAAAGCTATAATTTTGTTAAAGGCGCAAAGTTTAACTAACCATAACTCCGCTTCTGGATATCGTTTGAAGTCAAATGATATACCATTTTTAAGTTTATGATGTTTATTTTTAAACACGAAATAAAACAAAATTGACCGGGAGGAATTTACGGCTCATTCGCCGTGGACGGTCACATATTATATATGATATCTAAATCAAGTTATGAAAATGTGGTTTGCGTAGATTACATTTGACCTTAAATATACATTCAACTTAAATGTCCGGGGCTCAAAGGTAAAAGGAAAAAAGTGGTAGGGGTAAAAAACGCCCTGCAGCGTGTAATTGTATTCAATAATATTGTTTTCTATTCGACTGCATATGTCTACGTGCAAAAAGTTTGATTATTTTTCAAAGAAATTAAGTTTGAAATTTATTATGTCCTGTCCGGAGACCGGGCCGGAGACAAGTTGAAAGTGTCACACTTGTGACCATCTGATTAAGATAACCTGATCCTTATACAGAACATATGTGCATTGACACCGTTTTGTGTGCCAAGCAGGAAATTTTGTTTGCATATTGTATGTAACGTTTTCCGTTTTCCTAACATTTAATGTTAAGCTTTTTAGGACGCAATATCGAAATGGTGTCCAAAAGATCTGTACCAAAAATCGCTTTCCCACCTTTTGGACCTGACATAAATCCTGACCTCCCCCATGTTACCTGCCAATAACCTTTGACCCATCTCTGATCCTATAATTCTCCTCTGAGGCGCATTACGGATATTTGCTAACTTTTTAGAATCAAACCTATCCTTATCTTCCTTCTGAGTTATTGCACCAAAGTAGTATGTCTATGAACAGTTTTGGCATCGACTACCTTAGTTCAGCGCTTTTTTGAATTTTTGAAGCTACAGTGATTCCCCTTTTCATTCAATAATTGTGAATTGTTATGCTTAAAGGAGGGACGCTAGTAAACACCTCACGCATCATGTTTACGTTGTACGACATACTGGCAGTATCGTACGAGAGGTCTTTTGTTTTATGCTCTTGGGAAATTCCTATTATTGATCAAGCGGGTAGTCTAATTTCAATGTTAGATCTTCAACAACAAACGTTTCTTGCCCACACCATCACCAAAACTCTGTAAACATGGTAAAATATCATCAGTGAATATCGATGTATGACGTAAACATGTTGTCTGAGGTGGTTTCCCCGCTTTTCCCCACGTCCGATTCAAGTTCGATTCAGACTACACATCGCAGCGCGATGCGATGCTTCGATCGATGCTTTTTTTACGTGCTCGGCAGTGAAAATTTTCATCGCGCGGTTGAAATTTCGTCAGCGATGAGAGTTGAACTTATACTACGATATCGCGGCCGTGCACGCTTGTGATTGGAAAGGAGATGCAGACCCATGCTTTGAAAACATCACAGCATCGCGCGATCAAATTTAAATGGAATTTCATTGCGCGAAACGAATACTGCGATGTTTTTAAAGCATCGCAGCATGCTGTATTAAATGTGGAGTCTGAATCGAACTTATTATATAAGGCAGATGAAATTGAGATTTGCCTCTAGAGAGTTCATTTTCGCGTAATTGTGACACATAACAGATGGCCGGAATTACATAACGGACATTGCGTAGCCCTTCACCTTTCCATGATATGCATGTAAATAAGAGTTCACTCAGGTCAGTATAAATATTATTCTTGTTAATAATCTTCATATCGTCACCCTCATAACCTAATTGATTAGTCATTTCTTGATTGTATGCCTAAATCTGTGAGTGTGACTTATGATGATTTTAATTCCATCATTCATCATTACCAACGACACAACTTCACCACACCATCAGAACCAAATTTGCTAGAAGTCCTTTTCTTGCATTTTTATAAAAACTGCAAAAAATGACTTTGCCAATTACGTTATGAGGGTGACGATATAACTGAATTTATTGGTAGTAGCCTGATTGTAAAAAAATTATTCCGTTTAATTTATTAGACATTCTCCTAGCTTGTTTTGAAAGTGGCGTGTACGTAGGACTATTTTAAAGCCCCTTGCAGCATATAGCGCTGTCACTTAAAGATCCTGTATCCCAGCCATTTTTCCGAACAACCAAAGATGTTTAATATGTTGCAGAAAAGGCATATAAAATTTAGGTATTTTGTCTCAGAAAGAGAAGAAGAAGACAAGAATGTAAAGTAATGCTAAGTTTATATAGATACAATTTTGCGAAAAATTCCTTGAAGTATGATTATAGGGGTGGTGCAATAATTATGTGTTCCCTGAGTAGTGAATTCTCTAAATTAAACATTAAATAAATGTCTAATGCGAGTGCAGAGATCAGGAAATTTTGCATATTTGAATATGTTTACTAACGATAACCTATTTATGCCGTATTATAGAAACAGTGCCCAAAACTTCTGTGCCCAAAATAGCTCCCCCACCCCTTCGACCTGCACAAAATCGTTTGTCCCTCCCTTTCGAGCTGCAAAAGTGCTTGTCCCCCCTTTTTTTTGGCCTGACCCACCCCAAAACTCATCACCCCGGGGCACACATAATTATTGCATCACCCCTTATAGATCTTAAAGAAAGCAATGCATTAATCATGAGCACATTCTCTCGCAAAACATTTCATTCTTCTATTGCCAACAATTTATCGCTTTAAAGTACACCATCACGACCAACTCCTTTTCATTATACATGGCCTTCAATTTTTGAAAAATAAAAGAAATCGACATTTATGATAGATTAAACACAAAGCTGCAATTACTCTTCAATCGTGTATGAATCGTGAAATCTTATTGCGTGTTTATTTTTAGCTCCTTATGGTGTCGTTGTCAATGCAACAATAATTTCTTCTAACCATTGTCAGAACTACTTTTGATCACACGCTAAATATGGTTATTAATTTTGACAAGATGTCGATTAAGATTACAGTCATTAACACCTTTGCAATTTGAAATCAGATTTTGATAAATTGAAGATTGAAAATTGAAAGTATCATCTTGAAAAAAATGAAACAACCCAGATATATGCATAGCAAAATTGTTGTGCACACCATTCTCTCTTAGCATTGCTTAGTACATTATGATACACAACACTCAGTCTTTCCAGTATTTCAAATCACTAGTGGAAATTTAAAATGAGAATTCTTTAAAACCGATATGAGAATTGAACACATGTTATCAAGATTTATTAGGAGTTTTGGTATAATTTATCTTGAATTTCGGTGTAGTCTTTGAGAGTTTGACTTAGAGACAGGCAATTATATATATATATATGCCTATAAGATCGGCTGCCAAACTGCGATCTCAGATATTGCCAATGAGACCTCCCGTATTTTCGGGATTATGCTTGCGGAACATCAAGCAGAAGTTAAGAAAGCGAACGAAAAAAGTTCACTCGGTCAGAACGCAGGGCATCCAAACAAGAACAAACTATTGTTGCTATGCACCTTCGATTGGTTCAACAAGCAAATACGAGTATCGCATCGACGCACTCACGCTGTACAGTGTTATATCATGTCATATGACACGACTAAGAACCAATAAAATTACAGGAACTTTCTCAGGTGACATCTGATACAACTAAATACGGATTGCTTTGATCTATATTCTTTCCATCCAGACGGAAAAAGATCGGGATCAGTTGGTTGGAAAACATTTTGTTTTAAATTTTATTACATGATATAGACGAATCCAACGAGCCAAGTCATGGTCAGGTTTTGGTCGGCCATTATTGGGTCCCCGCAGCACCAAACTGGTGTTGTGACTGCCCAATTGGGTGGATTAAAGCCGCTTAAAATTCGGTGTTAGATTCTTTTGTGTTGTAAACTGTCATCATTCTTTTGTCTACGTGTAACACGGGTGATAGAATGCAGTTTAAAATACCCTTCAAGGCAGCATCATTTCACATTTTAGGTGAGATAGCTGGGTCCCCGTCGCGGCTATGGCTGCCATTGAGGTGTAGGAATGCGTGAAATTGGATTCGTCTATAAACACAAACGATAAAAGATCGATTCGATATTGCACCAAGTCACGAAGTAATAAAGCATTTTAAGTATAGTTAAAAGGACTCAAACAGTAATAAAAGTAGCAAAGAAAACAATAACCTTTTCTTGATTCAGTGGTTCGGAATTTTCGAAATATATAACAATAGTTGTCCTTGTCAATTTCTTAACTACCATTCTGATCATTAGACATGGTCTGTTGAAGTGTTTGGATGTGCGAAACATCTCAATTGTAGAAAATGACATAGATCAGACGTAATATAATTATCGTGTGTATCACATTTTGTTGAATTGCGAATTTGATAGTCAGCTTTATATAGTGGCCTTGGCGTTGTTGATAAATCCGTTGTGCAAACGGAATACATTACGAAAGGCTTTGTGATTGAATAAGTAATTACCGCGCTGGTGTGTTTCAAACATTTAAATGCGTACGACTATACAATACAAACACAAAGTGCTCTGTTGTAGAATGGTTCAATCACTAAACACCATTATTCCTTGGTGACAAATTAGAATTCTGACACTTTATTACTTTATTCTTATTTTATTCTTTCTTTTTTTTGCAACAATTAGAGTATCTACAAACATTTTTTTTTAAATTTGAATGACCAGCTTTAACTTTCTCGTCGGCTGCTTGCTGTTGGTAGCTGACGTCTGGTAAATTGGACACATCTGTCATTGTAAATGTGAACAGGTGGAGCAACCATGTGATCTGTTTCCTGAAGAAAGTGAGTGATTGGGAAAGCAGCACCATTTTGGTAATTGTCATCTGTGCAAGGATTTGTACGCAAAGGATATATAACTGCAAATCAACAGTGGACTTCGTTGAACAGTGGTCTTCGCAGGACAAGTTTGAATCAGGATATACGTCAGTCGTCCGGAACATTGAGTGCAACAGAACTTTGTAATCAACGAGAAGCGATTGCGGATAGGTAGTTATAATCATTGTGATTCTGAAGTGTATATATTTATGTTCATATGCAAAATCATTGTTAAATCATAGTTTACTTTTATTAGATATTTCGATTTTGTTATCTTAATCAAACAGCGTGTTGTTGTTGTGCATTTTTGTTAGAACAAAATATTGTAAACGACCACATTATCGAGTGAGCGAGCAATCGTTCCCCCCATTGTGTTTATTTGTTCTTGTACAGGATGCGTATCCCCATTACCAACTTGACCACATTATGCCTAAATAAAACACATTATTAAATATGTGCATATTGTATAACACTGCACATTATGGGCTTTATCCATGGCTGCATCTATCTAGCATTCGAATAAGCTTACAGCTCAACTGCTTTCGTTAACATATTGTGTACTCCACATTTATTTCAACAAATTGGAGAGCATATCACGAGGAACACATTCATCATATGCCTTCCTCCGCATCAAATTTTATGATCTTCCTACGAAATCTCTCGTTTAAAACGCAAGGTCAAGTCACTCCTATTCTTTAAAAGACAGGGTAGTTCGTGCAAAAATGCTTATTATATATTATCCTACATTTCGGTACATTAGCCCATCTGTAATGAATACCATTACATAGATAAAAATGTAAAGACAAACCGAAGCTTACGCGGTTCGAGATAATTATCACGATGCTGTGACACTGATTTGTATCCTGTTGCTGATAGCACTACTGGTACCACAATGTACTGGTAGTCTGCTACACTCGAAGAAAACATTTGGCAGAACGCATACTGCACAGTAGTCATATTTTCCAGCCTTTCAAAAAAAATCATATTCTTGAGCAATTTCAATGTCTATAGAATTCTGCATGCATTTCTTCCTTTTTTGTGTTCCCTTGCCTTATATTTTAATGGATTTCACACTTTAGAGATTTACTTATTCCACCATGCAATTTCCTGTTTCTTCTGTTATTTTTAAGCTTACTTAATTTGTATGCGTTAACAAACGGATATGATAGCTTTTAGGATACAGGACAGTTTAAATTTAATTTAATGTGCGAAAAAATAATATAAAGTATCTGACAACCCTGGATTAATGCTTACGCTTGATAAAGCGTATCAAATTTCCAACTAACAATCTTAACATTAGATGCTTCAATATAGGAAAAAAGTCTTCACGTTTGTCTGAAAATTTAGTGTAGTGGATATCTATTTTTATTCCTTTTTCTGACTTAAATTTCAACTTATTACTTTTTCAAATGAGCGACCTTTAAAATATTACTTCTTTTCAACTTAGTGTGATTGATTGTTTGTGACAAGGAAATCAGAATCTCATGATATTCAATCTGTAGCCCTACTCTCAAAATTTGAATACAAATAATAGTTGTCAGAAAATTAAAGACGGCAGTAAAATTCTGGGTGCTTTTGGGATGCTTTAATGGGATGCTTTGGAAAAATTAATATACTGATGGGTTGCAAAAACAGCAAAAAGTAGGTATAGAGAAAGTCAGCATCCGAAAGGTCTGTGTAGCACATCCCCTTACAAACATTTAGTGAAGACCCACTCCCCAGCATATAGCCTACATTGTTTGATGAACGCCCGCGTATACAAGCCCGCGGAAGTGAATCCGACGCACTCTTTTTGGTAGGTATTTCTGTTGTCGTTTGGTTTTATCTAGTTTGATCAATATTGTCGCATTCCAACATTGTGTCCTTGTCAAAAATTGCTGACGATACCATTGTCATCGGTAGACAGGCTGGCCCGACAAAAGTACTTTCGTGACGTATACCCTTCAAAATAACACGTAGAGGGCACCAGACAGGTTTTGGAAATATTTTCATTTGGATGAAGCTAAAAACATTATATAATACTTATAATCTTCACCGAAGCGTAAGTGCAAATTGTGCCAAACAAACATATATAACAAGCAAACAAAAACATCGACAAACCAAAATTGGTGAATAGGTGAAAATTCTGAAGAAATCACGTGGAACAATACATAATTGCAATATTTTGTTGAGATTTTGCCGAGCGTGTGACACTAAAATTGATGCAATTTTTAAAATCAAATTTACATACGACCTACACAAGGACGAATTGAAGACGAAGTGTTACTTTCAAATCGCATTTTTGTAACTAACGATTTCGTCGATTTTGAGGAAATAATATTAATGAAAGCACCTCTGAAGCGTTATTTGTCTGCGTTTAATACCTTTCAAGGTTGCCAAAGTTTTATGAGATGTTTAAGATCTACTGAACACAGAAGATGAAACATAATTTGCCTTCAAACGTAGAAGGTTGATGACATGATATCACCGACCCTCTAATTTAATAAACATGATAGAAGTGTAGTTGTATTGTATGAATAATGTGTCCTTGCTACGACGACCGTAAACAAAGTGCTACCAATGATTTCGGTGAAGGCATGAACCCGTGGCATGAACATATTTGTTAATGAAGTTTTTATTTTGCTTATAAAAGGGGAGGGGTTGGGGTGATACCACGGGTGGGTGGAAGCGGCAAAACTGCACTGCAAACAGATATATTTGGCATACTCGTAATAGATAATGGACACATAAAATTGTTGAATAACCCGAGAACGGTACATTCTAGATGTGTCAAATTATACATACTAAGCTGTTACCGTATTTGGCGGTTCTCGGCTGGGCGCGATTACCTGGCTGATGATAACTGTACCCACCAAGTTTCATGCCCATCGACAGTTTTTACTAATTTGACCTCTGATGACCCCTAAATAACCTTCCTCAAATTTGGCTCTAATTGATGATTGTACCCATCCAGTTTCATGCCCATACGACAGTTGTTACTAATTTGACCTCAGCTGACCCCTGAATGACCTTGGATGACCCCGAAATTACCTTCCAAAGATTTGGCTCTAAATGTTGACTGTACCCACCAAGTTTCATGCCCATACGACTGCTTTTGCTAATTTGACTTCAGATTCAGATGACCCCTTGATGACCTTGACCCACTAACCAATACAAACTTGTTCTGCCTGGGGTCAAGATGCACCCACTCACCAAGTTTGAGGAACGTGCGACCCCTAGTCTCCGAGAAATGAGGCGGACAGACAGACAGACAGATTCTGGTGAATTATAGTAAGATTCTGAATCCTTATGACTAGAGGATCTAGGAATACATTGGTACAATTTGAGCAACTTTGAAATTTGACCCTGTACAAAGTTTAATGATCTTATTCTGCGAAAAGCTACTCCGGTTCTATAGTTGTCACACATTTTTGTAGCCCACGATGTCAATTACAAAGCTGCACAGCTTTGCTTCCCGTACCTCTTCAACATACCAGGTCAATCCAGGTTATTTTCATTGAATATTTCATAAAATAGTATAATATAGAGGGAAAAATATTTCAACAGAAAAATCCTTCACATTAGTGTCCGTACGGACAAAAACCTAGAACCTGAATTGTCAGCATAATAAGATTGCTTTTTGCCTTATGTAGATCAATACAAGACACCTGCGCTTTTTACCAAAATGCAGAAATCTGATTTTTCACTTATAATGCCTATAAATCAGGAATATAATTGAGAAGTGTAAATATCACAGACTACTGTTTATTGACTACAGCAAGGCCTTTGACTGTGTCAGCCATCACTGATTGTGGCAGATATTGAGAAGGGTGGGATTCCCTGGTCACATTATTGATCTTGTTACCAGGAATCTGCAGCCGGGACAAGTAATGGAGATACTGAATGATTCAAGATTGTAAGAGAGCTGAGACAGGGCTGCATATTGTCACCAAGCCTGTTTAATATTTATTCAGAAGACATGAGAGAAGCTTTGGACGGGTTTACTGGTCGAGTCAAATTTGGCGGTAGCACTATTCACAAATCTACGCTATTCCTAATATGCAGCAGTAGAGAGGAACTGCTGGCCATTTTGAAATGCATCAAGGAAGCCAGTGAGAAGAAAGGCCTTCTTCTAAATGCCAAGAAGACTAAAGTAATGGTTATTGATAGAAATGGAACTGGAGAGGACTTTTTGATAGATGGTCAAAAGATCGAGGAGGTAAACCAATTTGAATACCTGCAATCCCGCGCGAAAAGCTTGGGACAGTTTGTTGATTTTACGCATCCATTACTCGTCGAGTGGTCGATAGACGTCCCAATAAATCGGACTTAGTCACCGGTCAGTTCTACAGCATAGATATCCATGGCTAACGATGGTTAACTATGGAAACATGTTAAAGGACATCAAGAAAATTTTCTAAGTTATTTATTTTGAGCTCTTTCGAGTGTCGACGAGTAATGGATATATTCTGTAGATTTAGGTTTTGTCTGTGACTGCTAATGTGAGGCCGTCGTAGGTCGTACGGGGCTCAAACTCGGTTGGTGGGTGTAGTTCTGTCCTGGCAAGAAGAAGTTTATGTTCGTTAAGTCATCCGACCCCGGGGCCCCCTCCAAGGGGTCATTTGAGGTCAAATGACTAAAAACTGTCATATGGGTATGAAACTAGGTCCTACGGGGCGGGCTCAAACTCGGTGGGTGGGTGTAGTTCTGTCCTGGCAAGAAGATGTTCATGTTCGTTAAGTCATCCGACCCCGGGGCCCCCTCCCAGGGGTCATTTGAGGTACTACTTAGCGTAGATCGGAATGAAACTAGGTCGTACGAGGCTCAAACTCGGTGGGTGGGTGTAGTTCTGTCCTGGCAAGACGAAGTTTATGTTCGTTAAGTCATCCGACCCCGGGGCCCCTCCCAGGGGTCATTTGAGGTAAAATGACTAAAAACTGTCATATGGGCATAAAACTAGGTCGTACGGGGCTCAAACGCGGTGGGTGGGTGTAGTTCTGTCCTGGCAAGAAGATGTTTATGTTCGTTTTAAAGTCATCTGACACCGGGGTCCCCTCCCAGGGGTCATCTGAGGTCAAATTACTAAAAAGTGTCGTATGGGCATGAAACTTGGTAGGTACAGTCAACATTTAAAACAACATTTTGTTTATGTTCGTTTTAAAGTCATCTGACACCGGGGTCCCCTCCCAGGGGTCATCTGAGGTCAAATTACTAAAAAGTGTCGTATGGGCATGAAACTTGGTAGGTACAGTCAACATTTAAAACAACATTTTTGAAGGTCATCCAAGGTCACCACGGGTCATCTGAGGTCAAATTAGTAAAAACTCATATATGGACATGAAACTTGGTGGGTACAGTCAACATTTAGAGTTATAAGTTTAGGTCATTTTGGGGTCATCCAAGGTCACCCAGGGGTCATCTGAGGTCAAATTACTAAAACTGTCGTATGGGCATGAAACTTGGTGGGTACAGTCAACATTTAGAGCCAAATTTTTGGAAAGTCATTTTGGGGTCGCCAGGGGTCATGTGAGGTCAAATTAGTAAAAACTGTCGTATGGGCATGTCACCATCAGCCTGGTAATCGCGCCCAGCCGAGAACCGCCAAATATGGTAACCGCCTAGTCTATTTTAAAACTGATGCATCAATGACTATGTTCATCATGTCATTATTGTATCATTCTCACATACATTAGGAAATGAATTTGGAGAATAGAGGCCTTGCATGTGACATATCATCCCGTAAATATGGCGGACTACTCAAATGCATTCAACAAAAGCATGATTGCAATCAAATAGGTTGATGACAACATTTGATTGAATGGGCTGCACTCCGCCATAACTACGGTGAAGGACACCGGCTCAAATCCTTTGTTTGGAGCCAATCGATAATTTCATGCAGGGCCTCTATACTTTCTGTTTATAAAATACTATGCTGACCTCACACTCCAGTAATTTCAAATCATTGAACTCAGTAATACATCAAAGAATGTCTTCCAATTCATGAAAACAAATAGATAATCTGAATATCGGATTAAAAGCTTGAGGCATTTCAATTGCAAGGCCCATTACTTATACACCAACAACAACATAGGCCTACAAGTGTATATAATGTAGCATGTGCACACATTATTATGTTGTGGATGGTGAATCAAGCTTCAGTCCCTACACATTCCCAAATGAATTTCATGATGGACGTACTGATCATTATGTATGATTTAAACTCATAGGTGTTGTGCGTTAAGTTTGGCAATTTGGGAGGGGGTGGGTTCAAAATGACCCCATAGGATTATACGGGGGTAAAAATTTCAAATTGCTCAAATACCCCTTTCAAATATATCAAATTATTTAAATAAATAAATAAATAAATAAATAAATAAACAAACGAAAAAAAATTGAACAAATTGTAGCGTAGCATTAAAATCATAATAACCATTGCTGACGGGCGGATTCGAACCAACGATATTGACATTACCAGTCCGATGCTCTAACACTGAGCTATGCCATCATCTAGCAATGAGGGTCGAGTTTTTAGCGTATACAGTGTTTGTCTGTGATAATGCCTGCCTCGTGAAATAAATAAATATAAAATCTCAATTTTTAATTTAAATTTATTTGATAATTTTCTAACCTATATTTTCTTTAGAGCAGGGACAAATATTTCCCCTTTTATCCAATTTGGCCGCTAAATAAGAATCTACTTCTTTTATTACTGATTTAATTCCGCGATTTGTTCCATTAAGCAATATCAAAGATTAATGTCAAGCATCTCACAACAGATATTTAGTTGGCTTAGTGGTTTTGCACAGTGCTTTTTAACCGGGAGGTACCGAGATCGATTCCCACCTCTGCCTGCAATTTTTTTCAAGACTGGGAAATAATAACCTGACATTCGCCGCTGACATTCGTACTGCAGAAGCGGAGTTATAACTTGTTGAACTTTGCTCCTTACGTAAAAGGGTACATTATGTTGGCACTACATTATTTCTTTTTTTTCCACATTGCTGGTACAGCTCAAATTACCGTACTTTTCCTGACCAGACAGTCCATGCCAAAATTGTTACTACACCTGTACATTTCATCGAATCTCTTTTTGATGTCTGTCATTTTGAACATCACACTTGAAAGATGTATGCTATGTAGAAACTTTATTTTGCAATTTCATAATTTGCATATTATTAGCATATTTGCAAGAACAAACATGAAAATCAATAAATACCTATATTTTTCACAATTTCAATATTTTATTAGAAATTAAGCATGTAGGCCGTTTGTTATGACTTGATGAATGAAGCTGTTAAACAGATTTTGATATTTTTGCTTATTTTTCCTTTTTTTTTTTTTTATGTGTAAAAATCTAAATTTTTGGATGACCTATATTTTCTTTGAATATTTATAAAATTTCTTAATTTAGGTATAATACAGTGCAGAAAAGATGTCAAAAAATCTGTTAAACAGATTTCCAATAAATTGTTCCATTTTCCATTTTGGGTTAAATACTCAATTTTCATGCGCGGGATATTTGAAACATAAAATGAAAACATGTCCATTGCACTTTTTCCTCGAGATGTACTATAATATCAAGGTTACGGATATATTATAATCCCTTCTTATCTTCACTGATCCATCAGATACCTATTGTTATGAATGATCAATGAAAAGGTTCAGAACTGGGCTACTGTCAAGTATCTATAGTTATTTTCATGACTGTGTCAACTCAAAAATCATGCAAGGTCGAATGTAGGAAAAGTACGATCAGTTGAGCTGTATTAAATATCAAATGGTCATTTGGCGGTCACTTCAAATCATCCCCAACTGAACGAATATTATAATACACATTAATGTTTTAAGCAGATAAAATTCCAAAATATAATACGTTTTCTGTCTTTGCTTGTCACGTGGTAGGCCTATATTGAAGTTGCGATTATATTTTTAAATAAGTTTCAGATGAATAACAACAAGACAAGTGGTCGAGTGGTCTAAGGCGCTAGGCTCACAGAGTACTAAGCGTTGCGCCGTGAGTTCGAACCCCGCCTCTCCCAAACTTTAAAAGAACAAAATTAAAATTTGACTTTTTTTAATTTCATATTTGGGAAATGTGACTGGGAGAATTTATGTATGGTGTGGAGTGGTGTGATAGGGCATGTACTATAACTGGCCGGCGCGGTCCGGTGACTAAGTCTTTATTGGGCGTTTTATCGGCAGTCACCGAGTAATGCCCACTCCCCTTATTCAATGTTGAAGTACAACATTAATATCATAAATATGACCATATCTCCTAAACGCGTTGTTCGATTTTGATCATTCTTTCAGCTATGAATAGATTAATAAATTTGCCATCTTTGTATATACACGGTTTTATAAACTTGTCAATCTTTTTATTTTTAATATAAAGATATATGCAAATTCACGTTATCAATATTAAGACAGTTTGTTTATTTCACGCATCCCCGCTCCCCTTATTCAATGCATCCCCGCTCCCTATTCAAGGTTGAATGGTGAAAAATAGTGGAAAGTGGTTGAGCTCAATCTGTGCTCCAACATTGTTTCGGGGGCGAGGGGGAGAGGAGCAAACAAATACATAACATGACCTATGAAACCTATCATGTATTTTCAGCGTCATGTTCAATTCACAGGAATTTGATCTTTCAAACATCATCTGTCCCAACGATTTTCGCACAAGATTGTGGGTTCAAGACAACAAAGGTGATAGCACATCTGAGATCAAAAGAAGATTAGCTATGGCAAGGTCAACAAGTATGTCAAAGTATGTCAGAGTATGTCAAAGATCTGGAAGAGTCGTGGTTTATCAATCAACCTCAAGGTACCTTTACTTCGTGCAATAGTCTTCTCAATATTGCTACATATGGGTGCGAATCCTGTGCAATGCTTTAGGAGGCTGTTGCGAGTATATTGGAAAGACAAGAAGACAAACATCTGGGTCCTGAATAAGATTGGCACAGACATAAACATCAGAAAGTCCATCATTGAGAGGAAATTGCGCTACTTTGGTCACATTGTAAGAAAGGATGATGGAGTTGAGAAGCAGATTCTTCAGGGAGCCGTGGAAGGCCATCGTGAAAGGGGACGTCCATCAACATCTAGCTTGGACAAATGATGTGAAGAACGTTTCATTACACGGAATGTATGGTGCAACATGTTTGGCGTTTGATGAGAAGTATAAAGATGTCGTACTCTTATGAAGACCACAACAGCGCAATCCTGCGCCATCTGACCCAGAGAGAGAAAGAGAGAGAGTCTCTAAATTGTTAGCGCTTTTGCCAATTATATGAGGAATATTGATTCTAGTGATTTACAATGCGATGCGGTTGCTATTGCATGTCCAACTTTTGATCTGTACTCCCCATTCCAGAAAAATACAGCACTAATGTTTTTAGATAAAAAAATATTATCCTGTTTTGCCAAATGAAATATAGCTAAATCCTAATGGTATTAAAAGTAAATTTTTAATTTTTGGTAAATTTTTGGAAATAAGGGCCAAAAACATGCTCTTCGACCTTGTTCGTATTCTGTGACAATCAAACCCAACATTTGTACTTTAACAATGACTAATTTCAAGTTATACATTCTAATTTTTGGAAAACACATTTTCCAATCTTTTTCATAACCAATTAGCAAAAATAACATATAATATTAAAATTATGACCTAACTTTTTGCTTTTACCCTATACTCAAGATTTTAAATGCTTAGACTTGTGCCAAGTCTTACAATTTTGTGACTACAATTGTTTTCCCTCAAATTGCAAAAATATTAAAATTTGACTTTTATTACCAGTATAACACCTCACTGTTGCTTTATATAATATAATGATTTCTTACAAACAAAAAGGATCTTATTAATAGTTAGACTTCTCTTCATTATGTTCATTATCCTTGACTTAATATATCAAATGGACCAAATAGACGTGCGTATGATCATGACGTTTGGAAATCGCAAGCTCTCAGCTTATCAGTGTACTTCGGTTATATAAATAAATGCGCGAGTGGTCTTTCTATACATTTGAATGCAAAGGCGGAACAACATGAGACTGCTGTGCAGCAAAATTGTCTATTTTCTACAACTTTGTGATTATATTGCAAACGTTTCCGTCTTTGAATATTTTTTCCGTCGTCAAATACTTTCAAAATGTTGTTTTTGATAACATATTACAAATTCGGAATTGCAAAATGTGTAATAATTTTGCAATTCAATTAATACTTAAATTTGATGATATTTATCTACGGAGTTCCTATCTTTTTCTGTATAGTGGTCAATGCATGAGGATTTGGTCACGCTTGCTGATCTTGGTATGTCGTGCGTATTTATAAAAGCGCATTTATAGATATAACCGAAGTACACTGATTATTGAAAACAGTTCCATGAATGATTTCCGAGTGAATAGATTGATGGCTCTACTACACTTGAAAATTCTAGTTTTAGTGTGCATTCGCATGTAACATCATTATAATGACATTTAAACACACAATGGCCGTATTACACGGGCTTTGGATGCTAACCTTTTTACACGATTCACTGAGTTTTTTGGACTCTCCCCGGCAACCGCTGGAGGCGCACTGTATTGTGAATAGAGAGAATGGGCGGGCAAAGAAAAGATATTGTCGTAATGATAATTAATAATAGCCATCAATTGATAAGGAAAGATGTAGAAAGAGAGACCTGGGAGATAATCATTCTGTTTACCATATCATATCGTAACCTTCTTCCCCTCCTCAATTGTGCAGGTAATAATCCAATAATATCACCAATTCTATCGATCTCTCTGTCTCCCTTTAATTATGAAGGTATCATAATGTATAATTCCTTACTTGGAATAATGGATTTAACGATGATATCGTAATTGGTGGAAAGTGATCAGAAGATATCTTACCACATCCTAGTCCTTCCAGAAGGACTCAACAGTTAGCATCACAAATCACGCCGTCATGACGGCGTGGATATATAGTCCGTAGGCCGGCTCAGATATAGTCCATCGGCCGGTGTGGATATTGTCTTTTCTAGAAGGACTACCACATCCTGGTCTGAGAAATCTGGGTAGGTAAAACCAAGTGTCTTTGATCTGTGACCCCAACCAAATCTCAGCATTTCATCAAGAACAGCTCTATCTCGTATTGCACCCAAAGCACATACCAGTAACCCATAGGTATCGGTTACTGGTGCACACCAGTAACCGATAGCTATCGAGCCAATATAGCAAATATATATAGTGAATGAGAAAAAGCGCCCTCTGTTGTTATTAATCGTATTTAATGCGTATTTACAACGTTGTGAATAAATATTTGACACCATAGAATATAAAAACTAGTAATTTGATAAGTTAAAATAACTTTTAACGGAATAAATCTAAATAATATGATTATGCAGTTTATTCCGTTAAATATTTACCCCATAATTTCCCTCATTCGCAACCTTGAACAATATTGTCCTTGAGATAACGCCCCGTAGCCACCCCCAGCCAGCCCCATACCTCATTTCAATTTTTAACATACCCATATCATGCTTTTTATATTCCATAGTGTCGCACATTACCAAAGTCAATTATCGATAACTATCGGTTACTGCCATATAGGGCTATATATATTTGCTATATTGGCTCGATAGCTATCGGTTACTGGTGTGCACCAGTAACCGATACCTATGGGTTACTGGTATGAGCTTTGGGTGCGTATTATTATATGTATCGCCAATGCAAAAGGGGCCAAAATAAATATTATTAACATTATCTCAAGTACTCCTTGTTCGTGTTTGTTTTACCCTTTATATGAACCTGTCCGTTATGGATAGGAGACCACCAACTCTCCCTATAATAATTAGGCTATACATCATTAATGACAGACTAACAAAATGGAAATTATCTGGTGCCATCTGAATTATTTTGGGTATGCTTTGATATACCTAGGAATTGATCTGCTTGAATCGTGACTCTAAATCCCACACTGATATTAGGTGATCTTTTGTCAGCTTTTGTAATGCACACACATAGTTTTGCTACCGGCGCTTCACCACATTAATAATGATTTATCTCATATGGTTATAATAATAATAATAATAGTATAATTATGGAAAGTGACATTGGGCACTCAAAATTAGACTAGGAAAAATATTTATTATGTACGAAATATAAAGCTACGACACATAAATATCTTTATGCGGATGGGCGTGTTGCGTAATCTGAAGTGATACCCAAGCAAACACAAAACGTTTGAATGTCGGGTTATATAAAGGGTATGAAACGTTTAGAAAACATTTTTGAAAATTTATAAACATTCTAAAATAATATTACAATAGTATCAACTGGTGACAAAATATTTAGCAAAATGATTGTCAAAACATATTTGCAATAACATTTTGACAACATTTTTGATATATTGTTGTAGTGGGGTTTTTTTTATATATAAAACGTTTTTAAAATGTTTTCATGATCTTTATACCCCACATTTAAATGTTATCAAAATGTTTTTACCAAAACGTATTTATAACGTTTTAAAAACATTTTTGTGTTTGCTGGGGATTTCTTCCTTCATTTTGTGGCGTTTAAGAATACGCTGGCGAAGTTACGTAATAATCGGATTAACTACCATAGCAATAGGTCAAAACAATTTTTGAATATACCGCGCTGCACTGATACGTTCACGCGGTACCTCTGCATTGAACCATATCATGCTGATCACTTGTACCTGTAAGTTTAGTATCTTTGAAAAGACCAGTATTGTATTCAATCTATGATTGCAGACATACACAGGTGATTAGTTCAACCTGCTTGTAGTGCAGCGCGATATGTTCAAAATTGTTTTGACCTGTTGCTATGGTAGTTAATCCGATTAATTACGTAACTTCGCCAGCGTATAGACGAATCCAAATACACGCATTTCTACACCTGACTAGCAGCCTTTAGTTGGGTTCCCGTCGGCTACAATGCATCCAAAATGTGAAATGATTCGGCCTTGGCGGAAATTTTAAACTGCATTCCATCACCCGTTTTACACCTTCCGCGAAAACACAGGTAGACAAAAGAATGCACACACAATACAGTTCCAACAGTTGTGCAAATAAAAGCCGCATTACACCTAGAAAAGGTCGAGGAGGGTTAATAGAATAATACAATAGAGATAATTCCGCAGGTAAACCCGTCGCATCTATTCATAGATGTACAAATGGATGAACAAAAGGACTATGTATGAATAGATGCGACAGGATAACCTCTATTGTATATATTATTCTATTAACCCTCCTCGTCTTTGCATCTTTTCTAGGTGTTAGGCGGCATTTATTTGCACAATCGGGCGCTCAAAACCCCAGGTTGGTGCTAGCGGGAAACCAAAGATGACCGACCAAATCCTGACCATGACTTGGCTCGTTGGATTCGTCTATAGTAGCTTCTCATAGGTGACAAAAGGTTTGCTCACCTCAGTGCCAATGAGACCCATTGAGAAAAATCTAACCTCCCGCACCTTGAGCATGTTGCTCTCTACATACCAACCCTCATGGCACTTTAGTCAAGCAGCAAACTAAATTCCGTGGCCTTTTTTTGAAGACAATGTGCCACCTATCCTAACATGTTGTTTGGGTCCCAAGTAACATATTTATACATGTTTACAAAAATCCAGATGCAGCAGATGGCGGCCATCTTGTTTTTCAAAATGGCGGCCATTTTTTCAATAATTTTCCAATATATTTCAAACTGACCCTTCCCATTGTGAATTTATTGATACAATAGCAATTGTTTTAGGCCTAGGATATTATTTATGACATGTATGCACTAATATTGACGATTTTGATATTCAAAATGGCCGCCAAAAATTCAAAATGGCCGCCAAATTCAACTTATTTCCTTTATACATACAATGAGCATTATAAAATATAAGTTTAAGCTAGTTACATGTTAATTAATATACCAACAGATACACAAATTCCATACTACACTGCAAATACACACCGCACCACCCCATACACCCACACCCACATTCCAATGTTCCTGAATTTAAAATCTGTAACTTCCACCTTAAATGTCTTCATGCCTCCTCATCTGGATATGATAATAATAATTATGTTCCCGCTAAGTTTGATGTACCGGGGCCAGCCCATAGGCCTATTCATACCCGAACCCGTAATCCTAATCTTTACTCCGATCACCCCTAACTTGGTACCTAACTCATAACCCTGTAGGCCTACCCTGCTAAACGTACATCGTACTCTGATATCTATACCCAATAACATGTATCCCGTACTAGTACCCGGGTCCCGAATGTCCTACCCTTATACCCTCCTCGGTTCACATAACCCTGTATTCTTGGTACCCCTAACCCCATCCCTGGCCAGTAGCACTACCCATCCCTGGTGCCCCTAGACCCATCCAAGGACCCCTTAACACAACACCGGAACCCATAATCCACTGCCCAGTGGCCCATAACCTGATATGTTCTGGATAAATTTGATATACTCGGATATAGCCCATAACCACACCCTTGGCACCCTAACCATATCCTTAGTACCCTATATCTCTCACTTCAGTACCCTTACACAGTCCTCGGTACCACTAACGCCATCCCTGGGACTCCTAACGCCAAACCTGGAAACCCGGAACTCCATCCTCAGTAGGCCTACCTTAACCCTATTCCCGGGACACCTAACACCAACTATGGGACCTTTAACTCCATTCCTAGAACCTCTAGTCTAATCCCATCTTTGGTACCGGTAACCCCACATCCGGCACCCCTTACCTAATGCCCGGTACCCTTAACCCCTTTCCTGGTACCCATTACCGCAACGCGGGGACCCCTAACTCCATCTCCATTACTTATTCCCTGGGACCTCTAACACCAACTGTGGGACTTTTAAACTCCGTTCCTGTAACCTGGAACTCTCGCAAGACCCATACAGACCTGCCAACTGTCCCTCATTTTGAGGGACTGTCCCTCATTTGGGGTTTTCCAAAGTGAAAAAGAGGGACAGTCCTGCTTTCTTAAAATTTCAGTGATGGCAAAATTTCCCCATATTCAATGCTTTACATACACCCCTTACCCTGTTTCTGGTACTCATATCCCTAACCCTTGGCCTCCATCCCCATTACCCTATTCCCGGGGACCTCTAACACAAACTATGTGACCTTTAACTCAATTCATGGAACACCAAACTCCGTCCCTGAGACCCGGCCATGAAACATCCCTGGGACCCTAATACCATCTTCGGAACATGTTAGCCCACATCTGATTCACCATACCCAATGCCCAGTACCCCTTACTCAGTTCCTGGTACCCATTTCTCCAACCCTGGTACCCCTAACTCAATCCCCAGTCACCCATATCCTATCCCTTGGACCTCAAACACGCGTCACGATCATGCGACCTCTAAAACCATTCCTGGACCCATGACCGGTCATCTCTGAAACCCCTAGCCCCTTCTCACCGGGACCCATAACCCGTTACCCTGTCCTCAGTACCCCTAGCCCTTCCTCAGTGCACCTACCGCTGTCCCAGGTACCCATTATACAAACCCTGTGACCCTTTACTCCATCCCAGTACCCCTCACCCTATCCAATATTTTTCAAATTGACCCTTCCCATTGTGAATTTGTTGGTACAGTAGGCATTGTTTTAGGTGCCCTAACACCGACCATGGGACTCTCCCCATTTCTGGAACCCCTAACCTCATCCCCGAACCCCTAACCCTGTCCTTGGTACCCCAAACCCCATTGCTGACACCCCTAATGTCACCCCTGGAACCTAGCACCTTCACCTGGATCCATAAACTGTTGTCCCTGGGACCTTCGGTACTCTTTACTAGTACTCTTTTATACCCCATCTCTGGTATCCCTAACTCCATCCTAGAAACCATTAAAAATTCCATCCCCTGGGACCCATAAACCATTTCTGGGACCACTAGGTACCTTTTACCCTGTTCTCAATACCCCTCAATACCTCTCAATGTCTGGCCAATGCTATGTCCTGGGGGGGTCTTCCTGTTTGAAGGTGCAGGAAGGTGCCACGGTACCTTTTTCAGCGATTTTGGTATATTGATGGGTGGGTTTTCAGTGAGACCAGTGCAACCAACTGGGCACATTTGGGCAAAATTGTCCTTAAATGGTTCAAATTTCTTTGAAGAACCACGTACCCCCTGCTGCCATGTGCTTATGGATGTAGTAATACAGCCTGTAGCCCAAACTAGCACCACCAACTGTTCTTGTATAAAGGATATACCCATATGAGCCAAGAAAACGTTTGTGATACATTTTCTGTGGGGGGGTTAAGGGTGTGGGGTGTGCATTAAGTATGGGATTTGTGTGTGTTATTATTTTAATATTCATGTCACGTGTCGAATCTCATATGTTACCAGATTGATGTAGGCTTATTGTATGTTTGAAGGAAATTCGGTGGCCATTTTGAATTTTTGGCGGCCATTTTGAATTTGTAAATCATTAATATTGGTGCTACTGCATGCCAACATGACAAAACTACTATAACAAGCCTAAAACAATCACTACTGTGCCAATAAAATCACATTGGGAAGGGGCAGTTTGACAAATATTGGAAATATTTTGCCAAAATGGGCGCCATTTTGAAAAACAAGATGGCCGACTTCTGCTGCATCTGGATTTTTGTAAACATGTATAAATATGTTACTTGGGACCCAAACAACATGCTAGGATAGGTGGCACATTGTCTTCATCAAAAGGCCACGGGCCTTAAAAACTGGGTAGTTTGCTGCCCGACTACTTACCAAGATGGCTGTGCATGGAGAAATCTTGTGGTCACCTGCTCCGCAGATGAATGATGATGATGTGCGGGTTTTTATTTCAAGGGATGTATGGGGGGAGAGGGGTTGCGAGTGTATGAGTAAAGTCTCAACATGTTTTTGTGTGATACAGTTTGTGCGAGCGCAAATGGTGAGGGGGGTTTTCTGTGTCATTTTGCGAATGAATGGGGCGGATGGTGGGTGTATGTATCGCTGGTGATAAGTGTCTTTTTATGTATTTCATGAGCCAACACGTACATTCATTAACTGTTTCCAAGCAGTTCCCATAGTGGCAACTAAAAACTACAACCCACGCATTCTAGTATTTGTATTGTATATACCGTACGATGGTCGGTCAGTATGTGTAATCACGGTTTCAAATATTTTCTAGGGAATCTCCCGTTTTAATGTTTAGTCAACAGAACTGGAATTTTTTTTTTTCCACGTTTGCTATTGTTGGCAATATTATTTTCTATGTCAAGCATATCTAGGCATTAACAGCTGACATCTAGGAGATGACGCTGACGACACTTCGGCCAGGCACCTGGTAAAGGGGGTCGCCGTAGATAGCTGGTCGGGGCATTTTTACAGGACAGACAAGTGTTTATAGAAAGAAAAGCCTTTTTTTTGTCAAAAATAATACATTATTTGACCACACATTATAAATAAACTAAACCTTTCCAGCTCGATAACGATGGTTTTATGAGCTGGAAATGTGTGTCCTACTTCTATTCCAAAGTGCAGCACTCAGCTCTCCTTACCTTATTCCTGCGAAAATCTAAAATATACAACTGCCATTTCAGCATCTTATTTCCCTTTACAAAAACAACTCATTTTCTGCCAGTGACTGTAGACCATTGCTTTTATACTAATACTGTTACGTAATCAAGTGTGTGTGATATAGTTGAAAGACAAAGGTACAGTATTTATGTAATCATAGAGAAATACTATGAAAATAATTCATGGGGTTACAAGTTAACTTTCATTACATACTGACCGACCCTCGCAAAATCAATATGCATAAGGAGGCCCAAAAGTTGCCCTTTTTTAGATTTTTTTATTGAAGAAAATCATGCAATATGTAATTGCGTCAAAAAGGCTGTAATCCGTGGCAGATGAAAATTAACCTGCCTGTATTTGAATGATGTGCATAGTTTTCAAGCTTTGTTCATGAAAGTCTAGATATGTTGTGTACGTGACGGCGAAAGATCGTTGGAAGAGATCTCAATGTGGCCAATAAAACCAGTGATGTTGTTACAGTGCTGAATAATAATGACTCTAACAAAATAAAGATACAATCTAAATCAACAAACATGGCCTTCACAATGTGACTTCAAGGAACGATGAAGAAGCTTTGAAATTAAAATAAATAAGCTTCAAAGTGGGAAAAAGGCTTTTAAATGTAAAAGAATAAACATACACACAGCCTTGACCTCGATGAAACACAAATGTTTGCATAATCTGCTGTGATAGATCTGTGTACCATATGGCATATTGCAATCAATTTTACAAAACGTACATTTTTGGACAAAAACTATCAATGATACCGAAGAGTATCATTTTTGCTTTTCATTTTTGGTTACAAGATACAATCTACGATACAGTGTTCCAAACTAATATTTTGCCCGGGTATTTTGCCTACTTGTGCAGTTTTAATTCTGCGGTGGAATATCTTGGGAAAGTTTCAAATGGACAAAAAAGACTCGTTGTTCTACTTAAATATAATATCGCGGCCAACTTAAGATATCGAGACAAGAGATGCTCGACTACAAACAATAGCTTACTGCAGTGCACTAGTATCACTGGTTTTATTGGTCACATTGAGATCTCATCCACTGCTTATTGCAGTGCCTATTATCATACAAAATCACCCCTGTTCGCGGTGGCGAACATTACTTTAACATTACATTAGTTTTGTTTTACATTTTCCTTAAAATGACGAGTGCACCAGAGTATTGTATGTGCGCCATCTCGCATCCTTTAAACTCAATGCCACTCGGCTATTGACAAGAGTTGTCTGAAAGTTAAAGTTCCAGATATAATTTTATTTATTTATCTATTTATTTATTTATTTATTTATTTATTTATTTATTTATTTATTTATTTATTTATTTATTTATTTATTTATTTATTTATTTATTTATTTATTTATTTATTTATTCACTCACTCACTCACTCACTCACTCACTCACTCACTCATTTATTGATTTATTGATTGATTGATTTATTTATTTATTTATTTATTTATTTATTTATTTATTTATGTATTTATTTATTTATTTATTTATTTATTTATTTATTTATTTATTTATTTATTTATTTATATTTATGTTTTTTACTCGTTTGTTCGCTATCTTTCTGTTTTCCACAATAATTTGACACCCATAAACTATTTCGTCGTAAACTGGATTACTTGGTCATAGCACTTGGCCCCTTATAGACTACGATATAAGATATAGATTATTATAAACACATCAAATAAAGAAAGTCCGCAGCTATGTAACCCGTCCTACACCAAAACATGATCTTGCTATGACAATTGATGTCATGCTATGATTGATAAGGTCGTGTGTATAATTTTATTTGCTTCAATTTGATACCAATTTGCTAACAAAGACTCTAAATTGACAAAGATTGATAGCAATATATGAAAGTTGGTGCATTTTCAAAAGTTGCAAATCAAAACGATGCACGCGGTTTTAAAATAGTCAAACGTGATCAAGCTTAGGGGCCCGCGATGGGCCCATGCCGACTATCGCAAGTGTCGGTACAATGCGTGGTTTATTCAATTGTTAATTGGAAACGCATGGATATGAGAGATGAGAATGTGGCACCACTGTGTGGTCGTGGTAAACACCAATTGTGGACATGCAAGATTTTGAGTTGAACCATTTGTACAAAAAACAGCTACAAACCAGTAGGACTCAAATGACACCTTTGATGTACGACGTATGTTGTATTTGACATCAACGTGGATACAACTTCAGCATTTCAACATGATTTCATCTAACAATAGGTTGATATTAGGTTGAAATCAGGTTTGGTTGTGCTTCAACGTTGCTGCATCGTCGAAATCATAACCTGTGCCCACTGTGAAACCAGAACCACATGTCTTTAAAACATGTTCCAGCCAATTTTGAGTATTATTCATTCACAATCGATCTCTGTTTATCTTGTCAATGTAGCCGCATCTTAATTTATTTTGTACATTTCATTTCAATCTGCTTGTTGATGGTCTCACTTTTTCAAAGAACGTTTTATCTTTCAGGGACGACTAAAGGTTTTTGTCGTGGTTTTGGAGCAATATAATGTAGATTCTCATGTTACTTTAATCTTATAGATCATTATACTCGAATCGCATGTTGCACTTCTCGTCTACTTAATTTCCTGTTGAAAAAATTAAATAGAGAAAAGCTATTAGCACCTACGCGGAGAAAGGTCGTCATAGTTAAGAGAAACAATAATGTAGAATCAGATCGTGTTAAATTTCCCTGTCTGTGTAATAGCTTGACGTGTAATCTCTGTGTCTTGTTGCAGAAATTGTGAGTTGCCAATGTAATCAAATATGGAACATATTAATACGATTTGTGAAGCCCGTTTTAGGTAGCCCAGATAATGTAATAAAAGCTGTCAGTCAGAAGTAGGTAAGTGAAAATGTATTGGTTTTTTAGAGGCGGAGGGGAAATATTTTTACATCTCAAGATGGCAAAAATCATGGTGATGATTTAAAGAGTATTCGAAAGAGAGAAAATTGGTGATAGGTAGTAAAAAACCTCACGGTAGAAACAATAATAGTGACGTTACAATCATGAGCCGCGATAGTAAGGAGTTTATTAGGAGGCTAATGTGATCACGAACTGGGCCAATTGTTCTAGATATGAATAAAATGAGCTCATATAGACGTGCTACCAAGCAATTTTGGACCAATTGAAGTGACAAAATCATCAAAAGCAGCCTTGGGATACTAAATTATACTATTTCTTACATACTGCCAACTAATCAGAATATCTGGGTTATGGCTGAGACTAAGTACCATACATTGATCGAGTTCTACATATTTTAACCCAAAGGTGGTCATAAAATTTGATGTACTGATGAGCCTGTTGTCAACATTGTAAATAAAGACTCTTAGTAGGGGAGCAAGCGAAAATCCGTAGATTTTCGATGATTAGAAGATGCCACCTATCTGGATATGTTCTACACATGTCTAAGAACAGGAAAATCTTTGTTGCCAATTTTGGAGATGCTGCAGAGGGCGGCCATCTTGGATTTCAAAATGGCCGCCATTTTCACTATATTTTGCCCTATATCTCAGCTTGTGAGCAGCATACAAGGTTAAAAATGGTGGCAATACCCATGTTTGTGATACCAAGGATTCCATAAAAGCCATTAACTTAGTTGTAAGTAGTTTAGTTTGGCGGCCATATTGAATTTCAAAATGGCCGACATGTTAAACATTCTTTCACCTATATCTCGGCTTGTGAGTAACATAGAAGGCTAAAAATGGTGGCAATACCCATGTTTGTGGTACCAAGGATTCCATAAAAGCCATTAACTTAGATGTAAGTAGTTTAGTTTGGCGGTGGCCATCTTGTGTTTCAAAATGGCCGAAGTGTTAAACATAATTATATCACCTATATCTCGGCTTGTGAGTAACATAGTAGGCAAAAATGGTGGCAATACCCATGCATGTTTGTGATACCAAGGATTCCATAAAAGCCATTAACTTAGATGTAAGTAGTTTAGTTTGGCGGCGGCCATCTTGAGTTGCAAAATGGCCGAACTGTTAAACATATATTCACCTAAATCTCGGTTTGTGAGCAACATAGAAGGCTAAAATGGTGGCAATACCCATGTTTATGATATTGGGGGGCTCAAAATCACCATCCCATAAGCTGTAACAATGGTCGTTTCGCTGCCACCGTGAATTTTAAAATGTAGCCCGGGTGAGAGTCATTTCAAATACCAGTTGTTCAATGTCCTACACATCTATGAATAACATACAGAGTCGTAATTTAATTGATGGCATCTAGATTATATGGATTGACATAGAAATGTTGCAAGTTGCTACCTCTGCTAGGCTTGTTACATCATCACCACTGTCCTCTTCATTGTCACAGTCCCTTAATGTATGAGAATGAGCATTGTCACAAAGTTATTTCTCTTCACAGCATGTACAGTCTGTGCAAAACAGTCCATTCATTTTACACTTGCATAGGTCACTGGTACACCTGTATTTGACGGCATCTGGAGCTGGAGGCAAATGTGTCATCACTGGTTGCTTCAGAAACAGTATCTGTCACACCAAGACAATGCAATAATGATGTCATGGTCGGCATCCAAAGTATCTAAGACCTTACTGCCTTTGTCGGCAAACATTCCAGTAATGTCGGCTCTAGACAATTAAGGCAAGCAACACAGGAAGACTTGCTGCATTTGATGACCCGAAGCATTGTATCTTGGTCCTACTTTTATGTTTCTATGGCTCACTCCCGTGTCTATTGCAAGGTTTGCGCCTTAGAGCCAGGACCAAGACGTCTGTATCTGGAAAGAAGATCTTCACTGAGGTAGCACCATTGTTGGTGGCCTCAATGCCATGCAGCATGCCCGGGGCAGCATGAGCTTGGTGTCTGCCTTCCCCTGTAAACTACTTAGGTTAAATATCCTGTGTGAGTGTTCTTCTTTATTGAGCCACGTAACTACATCATGCTTTCCGTTAATAGCAGCATGCTGCAGAATCTTCTCTGCTAAAGCTGTCAACTCATAATTCGTCTTAACATGTGCAAGTACCTTTCGCATACCTTCGGTTAATTGCAATTTATGTTGATCTGGTATGTGATAAGCCACAGCTTTGTTTCCAGCTAGCGGCCGTTCACATGTTGAAACTTTAAGGGAAATGTCACCAAAGTCATAGCGATCAAAGACCATACTATATAGGTGCACCGTGCACGTCATCGTAAGTATCGCAATATTCTGAACATGTTTTCACCCACTCTGGTTTGTCCAGTGCCGGTAGATCAGCCATACCAATTACCATCGACTAGTGTTACATGTTGGCAACTGTCAGGTATAACAGCTGCAGGACTGGTATTTCTAACTTCATCCAAGTTATTTACATGAACAGTAGAAGATGTGTCATTACTGGGTCCCCAAGCAAGGAAGGAACAGGCAAAGTATTAGATGATCTATCCATAGCCTCCATCCTAGATTGAGGTGTCTGAAGGTAGTGATTCAAGGAGGGGCATCAAGTCAATCTTGGAGAAGTGATGAAAAGTGATCCATCTGGTGCAAAGAGAGCTCTGGGTACTACAGATAACTCATCTCTCGAGCTTTGAATATCACTAAAAGCCGTGCAAATAATGCGCTGTCTTCTCTCAGCTCTATCAATTTACTTCCATCCTTGCCTTTCACTGCAATAGCACTTGATGACCATGTGTGGAGTTTCACTATCATCATGGGTACTCCCAAATTAAACTTGTTGCTTGCTATCGTTTCAGACACAAATGTAGCGAACTTTGTTCTTGTCATTTTTCGTTTCTGGGAAAACTATAACATTTACAATGAAGTGCACCTAGTCTTTGATCGCTATGACTCCGGACATCTTGATCCAGACACGTACACGGACATCTTATAACTGGCTGTAAGACGCTATCCAAATCTTGTGCAGCTGACACAAGTGAGCCATAGAAACATAAAATTAGGACCAATATGTTTTAGGGCTATCAAAAGCAGCAGATCTTCCTGGGTTTGTCTGGAGCCGAAATTACTAGGAAGTTTACCGTCAAAGGCAATAAAACATGCTGGAAGGTCTTAGATAATTTGGATGCCAACCATGAGATCATTATAGCATTTTCCCAACTTGGTGTGACAGACACTATTTCTGAAGCCACCAGTGACACCACATTTGCCTCTAACTCCAGACGCCGTCAAATGTGGATATGGTCAGACTCGGTGTACCAGTGAACTATGCAAGTGTAAAATGAATGGGCTGTTTTGCACAGACTTCTGTACATGCCGTAAGTAGAAATAACTATGCTCCTTCTCATACAGAAAGTGGTCGTGACGATGAAGAGGACAGAGATGATGATGTTTAACAAGCCTAGCAGGACTTGCAACAACTTTATGTAAATCCATATAATCTAGATTCCACCAGTTTAAAAATTACTACTCTGTATGTTATTCATAGATCTGTATGACACTGGTGTTTAAAATGGCTCTCATCAGGACGGTCATTTTAAAATTCATGGTGGCAGCGAATGGACAATTGTTACATATTATGGGATGGTGATTTTGCAACCGCCATTATCATTATCATAAACATGGGTATTGCAAGCCGAGATATAGGTGAAAGTATGTTTAACATGTCGGCCATTTTGAATTCAAGATGGCCGCCGCCAAACTAAACTACTTACAGCTAAGTTAATGGCTTTTATGGAATCCTTGGTATCATAAACATTGATATTGCCACCATTTTTAGCCTTCTATGTTGCTCACAAGCCGAGATATAGGTGAATATATGTTTAACACTTCGGCCATTTTGAAACACAAGATGGCCGCCGCCAAACTAAACTACTTACATCTAAGTTAATGGCTTTTATGGAATCCTTGGTATCACAAACATGGGTTTTGACACCATTTTTAGCCTTCTATGTTACTCACAAGCCGAGATATAGGTGAAAGTATGTTTAACATGTCGGCCATTTTGAAATTCAAGATGGCCGCCAAACTAAACTACTTACAACTAAGTTAATGGCTTTTATGGAATTCTTGGTATCACAAACATGGGTATTGCCACCATTTTTAACCTTGTATGTTGCTCACAAGCTGAAATATAGGGTAAAATATAGTGAAAATGGCGGCCATTTTGAAATCCAAGATGGCCGCCCTCTGCAGCATTTCCAAAATTGGCAACAAAGATTTTCCTGTTCCTAGACATGTGTAGAACATATCCAGATAGGTGGCATCTTCTAATCATCAAAAATCTACGGACTCCTAGTTCAGGACCCTTTGCCACCGGACTATCTTGTCTCAAGAAATATTTTGGGTTTTTTTTCTTGAAAAATGTCAATGAATGCTATATTATATGTGACGACTGATTACAATTTAATATACCTGATTAATGTTTATAAACATGCTATTTGCGTTCAGATTCAGTAAACTACTAGCTATACATATTTTTAAACAACAGAGTCCGCTCCATTAGTTGCAATTCCTCACTATGGGAGTTCCCAGCCTAAGTCTACGGGCTTGCGGCCTTGATATTTTTACTGGGTCCCCAGCCCTTCAAGGCTTAAAAATGCCGCAAGCCCGTAGGGCTGAGGCCGGAAACTCCTATAGTGTGGACTTGCAACTAATGGAGTTCCAATATATAATGGCCCCGCAGGGCAAGAACATTTTAACCCATAATTTCCCTTATATTCGTCAAGCCTTGCTAATCTATAGTTTAAGCTTGATCGCTATTGGTTTTTGAGCGCTAATTGTTTCTTTGTAGCCCTGCGGGATAACCTTGGACAATAATGTTTATTACGACCGATACCTCCCCATCTTTACCCATACCTCATTAGTTATCAAATTTTAGTTATTTTAGTTATCAAATTACTATTTTTTGTATCCAGTTTAAAGATCATTTATAAACTGACTTTATACGGCAGTTTAGTTGGGAGACCAAGTTGGTCCATGATATCAGCATTTACTAGGGCGGGTGGTTTTCTGTATTCCCGAATCACAATGACTCTGAATTGATGTAAATCAGTAAAGCCTATTATCATGATTTCGAGGGTTCAGAACCAGAAAGCCGTAACTTGTTGGCTAAAGTTGGCTTCGTGCTTTGGTTCAAAAATCAATATTTCCTCCACAATGTCTTTTGTGTTGTATTGAATTGATTGTCATGATTAATGGACTGTATCTTTTATATTACCCTGGCGACTTTATGCCCATTTTGTGGGAGCAGGTGATTGTGAGTTGAGGCTTTCGGGCTCTCAACCCTCGATTTATCATCATGTGATTCCTAAAAACCAATAATTGTAAACATGGTTTGACAAAATTCCTACACTACTTGTAGCTCATACACGACGTCCACCGCGCAAAACGTAAGGGATGCTCCGGACCCTAAAAGTGTTAAATTTAAAATATTTAATATGTTTACAATTTAATATGTTTATTGCATATAAATAATAAATGTTATTATTGACATAAGCATGTTTTTGTAATGTTTAAAATGCATTACTGCATTACTTCTAAAATATCATTTTCTGCTTTGTCGTTTGTGCCAATTTTTCCCTTGGGCACAACCTTTCTTAGTAACAATACATGATTGCTATCAAATTGATATGTTGTTGGGACACATAACAGTTATGGAGAGAAATGTTTAATTTTTCCTTCTTCAAGTTCAAAATTGATTTTAGCGAAGAAACGTGATTTCGGCCGAAAATGGAGGTCATTGACCCCAGTTCCTGATTGAAAAGTAAATATGTGGCTGTATAACTTTTAGAGTGTGTACACAACTACCTCTGACCTACCTGCCAAATCTCAAAGTAATCATGATATGGGAAAGTGTGAAAACTGTTGCGCGCAAGAAATACCCCATATGGCCGCCATCTCTATGGCAACCGGTTATGCGATGACCTTGAGATAAGTGTCATAGCACAGTATGCTTCAATTTACATTTATAAATACGCACGTGACCACCACCGCGCTGCCATACCAGTACCAGCTTGTAGACAGAAGTCTCCAAGTGACCTTCTACATAGCAGGTGGTCTTCCTTTACATTTGAATGCAAAGACGGAACAACATGCGACTACTGTGCAGCAACATTTTCTATTTTGTTCAACTTTGTAATTAAACTCCTGAACAAAAGTTTGGAAAGTTTTTTCAAGCATCTGTATCTCCAATTATTTGTGACATATTCATATCGTGTTGCATATCATTGGATATAATACTCCCCTTGACAATGACACCCCATTTGAAACAATAACATGTATCACGGCTGAGTACACGCCTTGTGAATGTAGGGGGTCTCAAACAGAATTTGCCAAATTGACCATTATTCTGTGCTCAAACACCGCTAGCCACTAACCTCAATTATAGCGGGTGGAAAAACCACAGGCAGCCACAATAGTCAGGCACCTTCTCCCCATGTTGCTCACCGACCTGGTTACACGTTACTGCGGGATGGAATTCCATTCTTCAACAAGGATTCGTCGCAGGTCATTCAATGTGGTTGTATATGGGCTTCTCTGGCACGCACAGCACGATCAAGCTGGTCCCACAAGTGTTCAATCGGATTGAGGCCTGGCCCCCGGGTCTGGCCTGATAGCAGGCCATTTTGACTCTACTCCCATATTCTGTAGGTAGTCGTTGACTACAGTGGCTATGTGGGGCGAACGGTGTCATCTTGGAGGATTGCATCAGGTCCCAGATTGTGAAGTTATGGGATTGCAGCTTGCTGCACAGAATAATGGTCAATTTGGCAAATTCTTTTTGAGACCCCACTACATTCACAAGGCGTGTACTCAGCCGTGAAAATGTTATTGTTTCAAATGGGTGTCATTGTAAAGGGAAGTATTGTAGCTATCCATTGATATGCAACACGATATGAATATGTTACAAATAATTTGAGATACAGATGCTTGAAAAAACTTTCCAAACTTTTGTTGAGGAGTTTATATTGTAAGCGTTGAATATTTTTACCGTCGTCAAATACTTTCAAAATGTTGTTTGTGATAACATATTCCAAATTCGGAATCCCCCCATGTGTAATGATTTTGCTATTCAATTAATACTTAAATTTGATGATAATTTATCCACAGAGGATTTGGTCACGTTTGCTGGTCTTGGTATGGTATGTCGTGCCCATGGGTCACGTGCCTATTTTTAAAAACATATTTATAAATATAATCGAAGCATACTGTAGCATATAAATATAATCGAAGCATACTGTAGCATGTGTACTGTACTTTGAAAAAAAAACATCTTTGGGTCTGTCAATACAAAAGTGGAATTGCACCTGAACTGTCTTGAATTGGATAAGAATACAATGGACCAAATAGCCTGGTCATGTCAAACAAGATTCAGGCATGCAGACGAAGGAAGAGATGACAGGAACTAACAGTTGTTTATTACCCACACTCGCTAGTCAATACACAATGTATATGTAATTGATAAATTGTGCATAGATAGATAGATGGCAAATGAGATACGGCAAGTTAGGCACTAAGCATAGACTTCACTTAGTTGATATTAAATTATCTTCAGGAAAAGTTACTGTAATCTATTCAATAAAACAATCTTTCCACGTTGGTAACAAATTAAGTTTAAAATTCTGCTTATTGTTTCTATTTGGTGTTACCTCAAACAGTAAAAGGTAAAGGTAACAAGAACCGGCCATTGAACCTCTTCGCACCAGCTTTTAACGACTACAGTTTTATCTTTATACCACTTACTACGATGCTTTATCTTATAAGCATTAAAATATATATGTATCAAATAACTGCGAAACGAATTGCAACAATATCGAATGCAAACCCTGAAGTTTTCTTACAATAATGCAATAAAACGCTGACCATTATTTGACTTTTTTTCGAGAATGTCATCGCCCGCAGGGTTGCCCTGACGAATGCAGATTTCAATTTTATAAAATTTTGATTCACGCGTTCAAAGCGGCGTTGATAATTCTAACTTTTTCATTACAAAATGTATTTTGGCGGGAAAACAAGCAAAACACCTGTTCCACCTGGTCTTTCGTATCTTTGTTTTTATAAGACAAATCTGAATATTTCTACGGAAGTGTTCATTTTTATAAGTCTAGGCCGTACCAACATGGTTATTCTACGAGTTGAATATCTCAAAAACATTGATGTACTTATAGCGCTTATCTAATTGAGTTACGAAATGGCGCTATGTTATTTGATATTCTTTTCTTACAAGTAGATTTCATTTAAAGATTTATCTTTGTACTCGTGTTTTATTCTAGTAACTTGTTTTTCAAAAACATAACGATTGTAAGCACATTTCCAACTTCCTGTGAATTACTTATTTTTGAAAGTCATAACAACCATAGTTAATCCTGCAGAATTCTTAGAATTATCTATGTCAAGGGCTTTGTAGTGTGACCTAGTTGTGCCAAAAAAGTGGAACTCTTTTGAATTTTAGAATATTGGAGTCAAGTCGGAACGATTTTTTTTATCAACTGAACTATCTTCTATACAACATGATGTAAAGAGTTAGAAATGTAATAAGAACATGCAGGTGGTTAAAGATAATATAGTGTTCTAGAATGTATTGTATTATAGTGACAAAATGACATCCATGCTTCAAGAAGCCTGCTTAAATATCATTGGATGCTCATTAATTATTCAATCCATTGGAATAAGTTATTAATATATTTATTTCATATGTTCAGTATTATATTTTCTTTCAAAATAATGCTGCAATTGGATTTAGAAGAGCAGCAAAGACACCACTTGCATTACATTTCGATTTTCTGAAAAGCAGTTTTCATGCACTATATTCGAATTAATTAATTTGAGTTAGTTGAACAATAAAACAACACAAGCTTGTTACAAATCGACATTTTTAAAACTTGTTATTCTCCGAAATGTACAATTTTGCGACCATAGGACTTCGTCAGGGATCTGATTGGTGATGGTGCAACGTTACTAAGCCTACCACAGGAGGGGCTAATAATGAATAACTATGGTTATCCGAAAGGCTTAAGAACTCTTTCAAGCCCTTCGGCATCACTACTTGCTTGAAACCCACCAACACCTTAAGGAGGAAGCTCGTCGTGCATGGCATTGTCAAGGATTCCAAGGATAATCCCTCCAAGAGATAAACAATGCAAAATTATGCAATATAGCTAATGGCATCATCTGCGCCGCCTCTGACCTTGGTGACTCTAATGTTAGCGAAACCAAATAATTCCTATACGAGCACGCTTAACCCAACACAGGCGCCCAAGTCCAAACGAAACTTAGAACTCTGTTGTGTACAGCCTAGCCACTGCAATGAGAACCCTGAACACTTCTTTAATCCGGAGGAGAAAGTTATCAGGGACGAAAGCTGGTTCGAGAGAGGGGTTAGGGAATCCATGTGAGAGAGAGTGGAGGAGTCCACATTAACATGAGAGAGAGACATTAAAAGATCTTCCCCACCGCCTGATGTCTCACCATCATCAATCAAACGCCTGATGCAGTCCGATGGTTTCTGAATAATATTCCTGACAGTTGTTACTAATAATATTTCATAATATTTAGCAAAGAATAACCAACTTAAAATTTGGTTTAATTTAACTTGGGGGAAGAAGACAGGGAGGAATAATCTCGCCACTAAACCTATAAATTGTTAACGGTCAACCACAAGAAGAATCTCATTGGGCATGTTGGGAGCAATGTAATTTGACGACTTGTTTTGACCTGAATGTCTTAAAACTCTATGCAAGCAATGTTTATGTGATATATAGAGTATGTTCCCTGTCTATTCTTCATTCCGAGTAAAGGTATACCCAGAAGTACCTTTCACGTTGATGGTTCAGTGCTCTATTTCGCCAGGAGACTAATTAACCCTGCTAAAAAGTTGTTTGCTCTGAGTGGGATTCGAGCCCGAGACCCCTCGCATTCACAAGCACTAGGTCGCTGACATTTAGCCACCGGTCTTACGCTGACCGGACAAGCGAAAGCGTGCCTAACACATAACATCCCGATGCACGCACGCGCAGTGAAACATGTATAGCGAAATTAGTCCCACTTTCTTTTTTAAAAAACTCCATTAAAATTGTCACTTGCTTGAAAGTGCACAAAGTGAAAAAGTGGTAATTAGTATAGATGTTGTAAGTTGTATAAGGGGTCGTCCATAATTTTCGCTTATGCACAAAGCGTGCATAACTTTTTACCCCCCTCACCCCCTCGAGTTATGCACAAATAAAATGGCGAAAATGTTCTCACGTGTACTACTGATAAATAGATATCCAACTATACTCTGTCCTGGTGTATATGAAATTCTAAACAAGTTTAGGCCAGTTCTAAACTAATTACATATGATAAGGTAGATTTGTTAAATCCTGGATTAATTTTTTACAGATTGCTTTGAAAAATGTGAGAAACTTTTTTTCTTAAACCATATTTTCATGAAAATGAGAGCCATCAATATATCAAAATGCAGCCTGAATCTAAACTAATGACTGAAAATGCACTTCGAATTAGTTGCACATCCTAGTATACTCTATTTCCACCAGGAACCTCTTGGTATCACATCATATAGGGGGAAATCTTATTGGTATAATGTTCTTGCAATGGGCTTCATGTCTTTTGTCGCCGAACAGTGACAATCTACACTAAATTTAACAGTTTTAGGATGGACGTCCCTTTGCTGCCATTGATCATCCTCCAGAATAGGAAATGTTCTTTATGTAGGCCTATTCTGGTATGAAATAAATTAAGGAAGTAGAACTGCTGTGCATAATAGACTCGACATTAAGGTTACTAATTATTTTAAACTGTTGTGATTTGGTAGTTCACAGCATCTTACGAATGATAGTGAGCTTTGGCAAAAACTGCATTGCTCAATTCATAGCGAGCGTGTAGAAGAATTAAAATATCACAGATATACTTTTATAGGTGCTGCGGTTCTTGAGTATACGATTTGTAGAATGAACTTTTGCAAAACATCAAGGTGTTAATTTTCAATAATATATTGATCTAGATAATGAGAATCGATTATTAGGTTGCTTCGACCAGCAATACCCCGTCTACCCTTAAATATAGCATATATTATAAATGTGTTATGGAATAACGAATTGAACAATTCATTGACATTTTATTAGGTTAAGTGGTTAAAAAATGTTGGAAAATACCAAAATTTTAACTTTTTTTTGCTCAAATAAATCGCCATTTTTCTTGCGCACACCTGCCCAAAAGTTTTACCCCCTTCCCCTCTTACGCACGCTTTGTGCATAACTTAAAATGGCGAAAATTATGGACGGCCCCTAATAAAAATCGAAATTAGATGAAAACTGCATATTTCTGTTCAAAGGACACAATACTAGTAATTATTTTCTCAAATTATATAGAATTAGGACCTTATACTATTTTTATAATTGTACTTTTATAATAATATCCCAAATTTTGGTCAAGTTGTTTTTAAAATAATCATGTTTTTATCGCTTTTGACCCATATTTTTAAAATGCAGAAACAAGTTCTAAAATTCTGCTCCTCTTCAAATATGTACATTGTTACGAGCCGTAATGACTCAAGGCCAAAATCACCTTTTACCCAATCACACGAATTCACAACAATAATACACTGTTTGATTAAGTTAACAAAATCTAAATAGTTAATTAAAAGCAAAATATGATTGATATATGAACAATAAATGCACATACAATATAATCACACAACATTTTTCATAGATATACAATTGTTCGCATTTTGAGAGACACAAAACTGATCATAATCTTGATCGCGCGTTATCATCATCATCATGTTTTGTATTAGCCTATTAATGTATACTTATACGGTATATAAATCGATGGGTTTACAGGCGTCTTATTTCTTTTATTATTATTATCTTAATACTTAATATTGATCTTATCTTTCTCATGTATATACTTTCTTCCTGCTCGTGAAAAATTGTCGAGTACCGTGCACAAATATCATATTTGCAAATTAACAAGATACTCTTCCAACTCGAGTTTTTGGGCCCTGATAACTACATTGCAGTGTTTACGTTAAGCAATCAAACCTAGCCCGATGTACGCATATAACGTGCCCTTTAATTTGTTTAACTTCTCTATCTTCACGTTCTCGACGCTGTCTTGCTATAATTTCGAAGAACTATCCTTACAATGTGTAAGTGACCCAAGCTGTTTAACAACTAGGCATTTTTATTCGTTCTGAGCATTTCCAAACAAACCGCAACATGGAAGTTCCAAAAGGAATTTCATACTTCTAAAAAAGTTCAAATTACATGCCATTTTAATATTGAAGTGTTAAGCGATCCAATCTTGATTCTATAGAGGATACGTTTCAGGATTCAAACCGCATCTAACATCAGCAGATATTAATCCGGCGAAAAAAGGGTTATGTGACTTCTATTTTATTACTAGCTTAATGCCTTGCAAACGCTCACGACTTTTATTTCCGCTTGCAACTTTTATCTTTGACTTTCTATTTTAATTCCTTATGCGGACCGGGATGCGGACATTTATTTTTCGACTCATATAGCATGCCAACCTGTATTTTTGCTTCTTATTCCGTTTATCATACATCCACATCTCATAGCAGTACAGGTGGAGGTCAATCTGTTACCATGGGATGTATACTTTGCTAGGTTTGTCATCACCATAACTAATAATATTCAAAAATTCTCCGAATGCTGGTTTTCCTGTTGTAAATTCCATAATATTAATTATTTATTAATTTATGTAATATATTGTCATTCTTATACATACGACGTATGTCTAAAGTATAATACAGATATCAGGTTTTGCGACCATTTTTGTGGATTATACGTAGAACTCGATAACTGTGAGAAGTGTGGGCCAATTATAACCCAGATTCTCTAGTTAGTCATCACTATGCAAGAAATAGCACAATGTTGTCACCCAAGGCTGCTTTTGATTACTTTGTCACTTCAATTTGGTAACACGTCTAAATGAACTCATTTTCAAACATGAGATATATACGAGGCAGCAATTGGCCCAGTTCGTGATCACGCTGCCTCCTAATTAAATCAATACTGATGCCGTAGCTCATAAAATGTATTGATTTTAACATCTGTATTATTGTTTCTACTCTAATATTCGCACATTTGCTTTCAACTACTCCTAAAGTCATAACATGATTTTTATGTCATCCCAGCGGGAAACATTTCTCATCTGTTTCTGAAAAACTCCTTTCAATTGTACACTTCTGACAGCTCTTCTCGCATACCTGAAGCACTAAAAATGGGCTTCACAAATCATATTAGCATATTCCATCTTCTATTACATTGGTAATTCTCAGTTTCTGGATCCAGACACAAAAATTACTCGTCAAGCTAATCACACCGACAGAGAAATTAAACACGATCTGTTTCTTCATTATTATTTCTCTTTACTATAACGTCCTTCCTCCGCAAGGGGCTGTAAAGTTTCCCTGTTTCATTTTGTTAACAGTAATTTGTGTTTACGTAAACTTGGTCCCCTAAAAGGTGTGGGCCGACTCATTCGAGTGTAATATATACGTAAGATTACAAATTAGTATATGGTTTAAACACGTCAAAGAAGATTGGGTTTCTTGCGCCGGATGTTGTTTGACCAAATGGTAAATATTTTTTATTTTAATGAGAAATGGAGTAGTAGAAAAACAATCCGAAATGCCATTATTAAAACAACGTAAATGATCAGTATTAGCCAGGGTCAATCATCAATAGGAATTATATGATCAATACTATCAAAAAGGTTGAAATATATAAAATAATGTATAGAATGTGGGGGCGGAATTGAATATTCATTATAACGTTACCAAATAGCATTTGACCCACCTACCTGGCCATAATCACTACAATAAACTATTAGAGTTACGCCATTTTCTTTGTCTTCAGCTCTTCAACATACGACCATCTGTCCTAATTCACGAAGTATTATTTCTCCCGTTTGGTCTCTTGTCTTCCATCCTTCCTTCTAACACCTCTCTCGTAAATTCGAAAGACCTCAATATATAATTTAATAACACGTTTTCATTTTTTTTCTACTTTTAACTCACTATGTCCCAATTTTCTCCACACCAAGATTTAAAAGCTTCAAGTCTCATCATCTTTCTGCAGTGCCCATGTGTCTCAGTTCCCTACAAGATCATACTCCAAAATACTGACTTTGCAATTCTCTTCTTTATGTCTTTGTTTAAGATTTTCGTCAGCATACCTTTCTTTTTATTGCTCTTATCTATGCTCAACTTCCCCACCCTCTGTAGGCAAACTGCCCAGGTATTTGAAATGCTTCATCTGTTCCACCTATTGTGTATCTGTGATGATGTTTAAAATCTGGTCCTCCTTTCTTTCTATCTTCATCGTATGGTTAATATGACAGTTATTGCCACATGTTCAAAATGAAAAAGGGTGTTCGTAAGGAATTGCACTAATTACAAATGAAATCATCCAAAGCCACTGGGTGCCCCATTTTTATACGGTATATAATAAGGAAACTGTATTGCTAGTAATAAAACAACTATTCTCCTTAGAGTAACTCTTGGGAGCGTAGTAACAACAGGTCAAGGAGAATTGACAAAAGGATGCAAGCTGTTTATTTTTTTTCTATCCATACTTTGTGAATATTTGAGTTGAAAGTAATCTCCGATTTATTTATTTCCAATTTGTGTATTCAAAATCCACACAGGATTCAAGCATCCTTTTACATATTTAGCTACAGTCATGATTTATTCAGTGAATCTTATTAAAGCTCTTTTCAGAGCTATAATTGTTTCGCAGAGTTACTGTAAAGCAAAGGACAGTTATGTAGTCAAAACTTTACAAATTTTATCCGAAAGACGTCAGAGCCAATGTTTAGCAAAATACTGCATTTTATGAATGTATTGATTTGTTCGAGTTTATAAATGCAATTGGGGTATTCATGTTTAGAGTACATTGTTGGGTTTTTATTTAATTGGAAGGGACAAATGCCCATAAGCTGATAGCAACTTACCTGCTACTATTCCTCTAGAATGCTCATTACGGATCTGAATAGAAATGCAACTGTGTCAACATTGACATAATACATGTGTTTAGGATATTGGAGGTAATAAAACCACATTGTTTCTTCATCTAAGATAATTGGTTCTTGTAGCCAAAGGCTCGAGAATGTCAAACCGCGTTAATTCAAGATATTAGCTAAATATGAACAATTTGTTTAACTTTGCAGACGCTGGATAAAACGATGAAAAACGATGTTAGTAAGGAATTGCACTAATTACAAATGAAATCATCCAAAAGCCACTATGTGCCCCATTTTTATACGGTATATAATAAGGAAACTAAATTGCTAGTAATAAAACAACTATTCTCCTTAGAGTAACTCTTGGGAGTGTAGTAACAGCAGGTCAAGGAAAATTGACAAAAGAATGCAAGCTCTTTATTTTTTCTATCCATATTTTGCGAATATTTGAGTTGAAAGTAATCTCCCATTTATTTATTTATATTTTGTGTCTTCAAATTCCACACAGGATTCAAGCTTCCTTTTACATGTTTAGCTACAGCCATGATTTATTCAGTGATTAACGACTTCTCATCTTATTAAAGCTCTTTTCAGAGCTAATAATTGTTTCGTAGAGTCACTTTAAAGCAAAGGACATTTTATCCGAAAGACGTCAGAGCCATTATTAGCAAATACTGCGTTTTATGAATTTATTGATTTGTACGAATGCAATTGGGGTATTCATGATTGGAGTACATTTCATATTTATTATTTCTCGGTTTTTGTTGATTGTACAATTGTACTGATTAAAAACGTTACACATCTAACAAGCTTACAGCTAAATGCAATGCTATCTTTTTGTACTATCATTTATATCATACTTCCAAATCTGGGTCAATTCCCGTGTAGCTCATTGTTGGGTTTTTATTTAATTGGAAGGGACAAATGCCCATAAGCTGATAGCAACTTACCTGCTATATTCCTCTAGAATGCTCATTACGGATCTGAATAGAAATGCAACTGTGTCAACATTGACATATTACATGTATTTAGGATATTGGAGGTAATATAACCACATCGTTTCGTCATCTGAGAGAATTGGTTCTTGTTGCCAAAGGCTCGAGAATGTCAAACCCTGTTAATTCAAGATATTAGCTAAATATCAACATCTACATTTAAACTGTGTAACTTTGCAGACGCTGAAAAAACCCAATAAAACATATCATAATAATTATGTCTCATTCACCCTCTTTCAAACTTGGCTCTTGTGTTACGTGCAATTTCATTTGGTTGATAAAGTTCTCCTCTTACAATCTATAACGATTTACAATATAAGGCAGTGTTGAAATGACCGCCCGCCTGAGGGGACCAAAGCAGGAGACCTTGTCCTTTGCTTCAACCCTTTCGACAGAGTTTACAGCGTATCTATTTTAGATCCGTTTAAGTCCAGCATTCTAAAATACTTTTTGAAGATTGCAAAATGTCGTAAAATTAAAGGAGTGGTGCTAGATATTGGGTCAGTTGGCGAATTTGGAGTTCCCCCAATCTAAATTTTGCCTCTACTCTACTGTTATCATGGTTACAAAAGGCATTACTATAAACCACTCCACGGGCTTCTTCTTCTGGCATTCTAGGAACTATCCCAAGAACTTGCAGCCTTACGAAGTTAGACACAAGATCCTTGGTTGTGAAGATATTATATACCTCAGACATACACATCAGACACATCAAATTGCATTCTAAATACGAGGAATGTCCTTGTGATATAAAATACTTTTTATTTCTTGAAATTTGTTTTATAATACAAACTCTATGACAAATTATTAAAATTTATATTTTTGACATTTAACAGTCCTCGAAAAACTTTATTTATTTAATGATATGTACTTAAAGTGTATGTAGCTGGGAGGGGAGAAAAAGCCGACCACCATTTGAAAAATTGGAAGATATACATTTTTCCCAAAAGACCTAAATATTTAGGGCTTCTTGATAAATATTTAAAAAAATCAATTTTTAATAATTTATCTTAAAATTTGTACTATAATTATCGCGAATACCAAAAATCAAAATTATTTGATATCAGAATGACATTCCTCGTATATATTTAGAAAGCAATTTGGTGTGTCTAATGTGCTCTCAGGTCCCACAAAGAATACTGTGCAAGCTTTGATATCCGATGTCTTAACCACTACAAATTAAACGGAATAAAGTAAGTACATAATAATAATATTATTGTACAGATATTTAAGTAAACAATTATGCATCAATTCAAATTATTTGAACAAATTTAAACAGAGGATTATAAAAAAGTTCTGTAAGCCTCAATCATCTTTAGTAAACTTTTAAGGCAACGTTTATTCAACATCTCAACAGTCTTATAGCAATATAACCATGAGTAAACGTTTTTAGTCAATGCACTTAATGTTCAGCATCAATCTGTACGAATGTACGTAGTACTGATCACTCAGATTGAGAGTCATACAGCACAGGTGAGTGTTGAAATGCATTTGCTGCAATGGAGAATGTTGGCATATCCACAGACGTTCCAATTTCGAACTGTTTTCCATTAGGTTAGCTCGTTTGTACAACCATAAATCTTGTACAGCAGTTAAGGAACCAAGTGTATTTTTGGAATCTGAGATTTTGACATTTACATTTGCCAGCTTAAGAAAACTTTCCCCGACAAAGTGAAATAGCCTTTAATTGCATTCCGGTGCAATCCAAGCCGTACAGTATTTGACATATCCAGAGATCAAACTGATGCATAAAGTATTTACAGGGATTTGTATTAATCAACAAGATGATCAAGAAATAAACCTACGCTACTGACATTGCGGTACAATGAAATTTAAGAGGTAAAACGATACAAAATCAGCAGCCGAGAGGGAATTAACTTACAATTTGTACTCAATATTGGATAGTATTATGATGATAAATATCGCCCACGATAGATTGCCAAGGTATTTGCATTTCTACATAAGCAAACACGTACCTTCAACAATTGAATCGACTCTTGCAAGAGGAATGTTACATTGGCGTAAGTCGGAGGTGAAACATTTACCTGGCAAATGGTATTTGGTATTAGCCCTACTAGTATAGGGCATTTTGACTGTGGCGATCCAAAACCATGCTATATCATAAAACCTGGCTATATCCAGAGAACTGCTAAACCCCGTGACTGCTATTCCCCAGAAAAAAAGGCCAAAAATTTGCCAAAGCAATACCAACTTTCCAGTTTTAGGGTGGAGCGGTTAGTGGGTTTTAGCGGTTCTCGGATATAGTGTGTTTAAAAGGCCCTATAGTGGGGCTATTTGGTGTAAGGCATTTGTTGTCAAGCCTCTTTAAACCTCTCAATATTACCGCACCACGGTATTGTAGCTTAGTCCAGTATTACTTTAAAGATAACTAAACCAATACACGTACAAAATATGTATAGTATACTTACATCAACTCCTGAGGCACATAGATATCAATTTACCAACACGGATTTGGTTGTAACAAATCATATCAGGATGAGGTTAAATGTGCTGTAATGTGAGCTCGCTACAGGGTGAGTTGAAATAATCACAAAATCCTAGGTAGAATACTCATCATTAAAAACTGCAGAATGCGGCATATTGTCTAGTTTTTGTAGTTTTCAAAACAAAATCATGTGAAAAATACATCATGAAAACTAAGTTGCACACGAAAACGAAAAAATGCCTTTTCATGCGATACCTAAAGTGATTTTGTTCATTTGAATCAAAATAGAATAATTAACCATTTTTTTCAACATTTAACCAATTATATTTGAAAGTTGCAAATGAAGCTGTGGCACCTGTTTTGTAATGCTAATAATGTCCATAATATGCATATCATAATTGTCATAGAATTGCCAAGAATTGCCTTACAATTACAGCTCCCTGTGTTGGCATGAAAGTGTGTATGTTATCTTAACATTGCTTTATCTGATGATTGATATAATCAGCGGTCCGAATTCAAAATTTATGTGAAGGATAAACAGCACTGCATCAAAAAACAGATTACATATATTCAGGCTATTCGAAGAAAACCAATAGTCAAGTTGCGTACAAATGATTTAACTCAAAATGTAGTTTCAAGGTGTGTGGAATGGCAGGAGCCATATTTGTTCGATTTGTAGCCATTTAACCAATAATCTGCATGCAGTTTACTTCTTTATATTAATTTTACTAATTACATTGATCATATAGAAAATGAGTGTAGAAAGCTAATAGTTGCATTTATATTTCATTAAACATTGTGGGTTTTAATTTAAGGCCAATAATATATCAGAAACGAACGTTTTGTGCGTTTTCCATCTTCCGAGATAAAACCATGCACATGGGGCGGAAATGACACCCTTCGTATCAAGCCTTGTAATTTCCTCTTTATGTGCCAGTTTTACTTGCCTCAATATTTGAGCGCAAACACTACTAGGTCATTCTCTCCTGCGATCCACCTTAATGATCTTTGCCCTACTAGGTCATTCTCTCCTGCGATCCACCTTAAATATCTTTGCCGATGCGACACAAGCTACTGAGCGATGGGATAGCAAAAAATGTCTTTACACAGTATTGGTACCTTAATTGAACACTTTTATCAAATGCAACCTTTAAATTCTTACCGTGCGTACTCTTGATGACTGTAAAACCAGAATAATTACGCTCGTATATATATGCTTTCAGAAAGTTAAAAAATGCTGCTCTAGATATGCAAATATAATTAAATGACATTTTTCGTGCTGGTATTTTATTGTGATTATAATTAAGTTACAAAATGTAAACTTAAACTGTACTTATAGAGAAAGAATATGGTGCAAGTATAATGGTATGTAAAAGGTTACTGAGACACTGTAAGCTAAAGAATTACAAATTATCAAACGCACTTTTTGGCAACAGCAGCCAGGAGGTATGCAGTTTGATAGATATTTGCGTGCTAGTCGTTTCTATTTTCAGCTATTCGTGCCCCGCGGAATTACTATGTCTTCAGGAAATTACTAGTCAAAATAAATATTATTAAATCGGACGGAAAAGGCGGGAAATATACATATGCAACGCACCTCAAGGGATGAATACAACTTGTGAAGGATACATCGGGTTGTACTAGACATCAACGAAGTTGTAAGTGGTTTGATTGAAGGAAACGTGTGACGTGATGTCATGAATGGTTTCAGATGCGTTGTATATACGTTGTATCTCGAGTTGTATCACTTTATTAAACTGTATAAATGAAACTTCTTTTGTAAGTCTGCGAAGTAAGGTGCAGGATTGCAGCTCTTATTTTCTGCACTAACCAAAATTTCTTATCTATGAATATCACATGTTCAACATCTACTTGGTACATATTGTACAGAATAGTTTGCCACAAATGGAAAAATGCGATTCAGTTTGTGTATTAATGATGTTACGATAGAAATTAAAAACAGCAAAAACATAGCGCCACTAACTTCCACCAAGTTGTTGTTTGACTACTCATATGCTAGGGTAATATTAGGGATAACCATCAAAATTTCATGTTGCTCCTATTGCTACAAAAGATCGTTTTCTGGATAGAACTCATCAATAGAAGTATTTTGGTGGTTAAATGGTCAAAATCGGTCAAAAACTTTTCGAATTATGAATTTTCAAAGTTTCCCATTCTGACCGGTCATTGGAACGAAATGAAATGACAAGGTCCAAAAATAGCAATTGGGAGCAAAATTGGCATAAGCATATATTTACCTTTATATATTTCTTTATTTTAACATATATGCAAACATGAAACAACATATTGTGAAAGTATCAAAGGGTTTCTTATGAAATGGCACTTTACTAGTCAATGGCATAAATTATTTTTTCAAACCGAGGCATTGAAATCATGCATTTAGAGAACATTTGGCAAAAATCATCCAAGATGGCCGATATGGCACAAAATCAAAATTGCACTAAGTACAGGTGAACTTTTTTTTCACAATCAAAAATGTCAATGTTATTGGGTTTAATATGACCAATTAGTAGATGTATGCAAAGAAAGTGTCATTGAAGGTCATTGACTCATTCACAACAATAGAGGTTATCCACTTCACTCATCATGCTCATGTGTGACTTCTAACAAAAGGTGCTGGTTCCCGTAGTATTCCTTATTCAATACAATTCAATGCATGACCTCGAAGTTAGCTGCATGACTTTCGCGGGCTATTTTGAAATTGTTATGGTTGCACATTCAGGTACTTCTTTTGAAAGTTCTAAACAAGGTATAGCCAGCAGCAAGTTGTAGATGGTATAGGCCTAAATAATTATAAGAAAACGTTTAGGGTTGAAATCAGGTGAACAATACATCGAATGAGCACGAAACTTCACATTTATGTTCAGAAAGGTGTCTTCTTAGCATGATTCGAAAGGAGTATGGAAATTCCAAAGGGAAGCTGGTGATTTAATTTGTAACTCGAGATCTACTTGTTCAATTTTTTAATCTTTTTACAGAGGGTATGATAGAGGTATTACTGGCAACTCAGCCAAATTACAGCTCAGTAGGCCACGTTGTTTACCTGATCTTATTGACATGAATATTTTGTGCCATTCTTGAGCAGTGCTGAACTCAGCCACTGGCAATTAAGCGCACTGTGGCGATGGACCAATTTTGACTCGCACTTACAGGAAAATGAAATAAGTTATGTTGCTGTAATTTGCAAGATAGTTACAAAACATAATTGGCATTAACATCCCCAATTTTTACAGAAAAATTATGAAAAATAAAAGAATGAGCTCAATTTAGAAATGTCTGTGCAAGCAGTGCACAGTTGAGCTCCCTGCATGTCTATGGGTGTGTTCTAATCAAGTTGATGGTTCATTGGTCATCCCTAGTAATATGTTATATTGTCTGAATGATGCATGGTCATTTAATTTTTTTATTTAACCAAAGACATTTGGTAGTTATACCGCGCGTTTTGAGATGTCGAAGGGACCTGCGCAAGGTATGAGCAAACAACTACAGGGAAGTTAAATCATGCAACTATTTTGCTGTCATTAAACATTCAACATACTCCGCACTATGTACAAGTAGTTCATTGTGACATGTAGGCCTATATAATTAAGCACGAACTGGTGAGACTTTACATCAATTATACATGGTAGTTACCGTTAAGGAAATATACTTACACACTAAGCAACCTGATGTGGCCAATGGCTTTGACTTTATAAATCGTTATTATTCGATCGTTTAAGTTTCCATTAATAGTACTACTGTATATGTGTGAACAATTGACGCAGCCCATACAATAGTGGAGAATATGTATAATGTTGCTTGTTTGCTTTATAAAATGATGCTATCCCAACCTCCCAGCTTCAGTGAAATGTAAATAATCTACAGCATTATAACATTAGTGGTCTCTTCAATTGGCCTTCTTCCCATGACTCTTTAGAACTACCTATCTTTTGGTGTCTCAATGTCTCCCACATCTAAGACCTTTGTTCTGTATATCTATTTCCTAATTCTCATTTGAATCACCTTTCCTTCTGGCAAAAAAAGTCCGTGCATGAACATAGCAAATATCACTCAAGCACGAATAACGTGGCAGCCTTTGAAACTTTGCCCGTTTGGGTAATTTGTAAACAGTCTTTGAATGACCTAAAGCGAGCTCGAAAAATCATCTTTCTCACATAGCTAGGGCATTTTAAACGGTGTTCTATTTTGAAGATACGAAATAGCAGTGACCAGTCTAATGGATGGCCTGGAAACTGTATCGGTTGGCTACTTGAGTCGTGCGTTAAGAGAAGAAAGTGTACAAGTCTTTAAGTAGCCGTAAGGTGCTCTAGAAATTGTACTCTCTATTCTCGCGCTCTTGTGTATAAAGACCTGCATGAAATCAGACATAGTTCTTGACAGCACTTACGATTGAAAACCCGTCTGTGTAAGAAAAACATTGCATTTCAAAATTTAGAACGATCAATAACTAATTCCGCAATATTTTTGATTTCGCCTTGGAGATTGACACTATAATAATATGGCATGGTTTAATTAAATTAGTGCAAAAATCTTGAAAAGTTTTTGAAACAATATTTAATTGAGTAATATAAATTTTACGACCACTGATAAAGATAAACAAACAGTCAGATATTAAGTGCACAATATACCACACTGCCACAGATATGAACATAACCTCCAAGTGCATATGAAGTTTACTTTATTGTATTGTATAAGGAGGAAAATCCCAATGAATGATGGGATATCAATAATTGGGATCTAGACGTCCTCCTAGGTGGTGGATTTGTGTGTTACATCTTGGGACCAATACACTGCAGTAACTGCCACGGCACTTATTAGTCATGGCGAAATATAACACTGAAACATCAACGTGAAAGGTACTTCTGGGCACCTTTACTCGGAATGAAGAGTGGACAGGGAACATACTTTATATATCACATAAACATTGCTAGCATAGAGTTTAAGACATTCAGGTCAAAACAAGTCTTCAAATTACATTGCGCCCAGCGTGCCCAATGGGATTCTTCCTGTGGTCGACTGTTAATGTTCTTCAGATTTGGCATTAAGTTTTACTCACTCAAGATACCAGTAGAACAAATAGGTCACAGGACATTTGCATGCTTCGGCTTTGGTTGATTAAAGCAAAATTGCTATATCATTACGAAGACCTGGTAAAACGATCGTCATGCCTTCAAGAGGACAACTCAATCTTATGTGGACAATCTTAAGTGGAGAAACGATATATCAGTAGTGACGACAGTTACACTTTATGGTAAAAAAATAAAAGCACTAGGTTCAAAAGAGAATATAAAGACATAAACAGAATCAGTGAAATTAACAGAGAATGTCATCATCATCGCATCAGAAGCAGTAGCACATTATTGTAACACATTCAGTAGTATGTGCTATATGGCTCAAAATTTTATGGAACAGGAAATGTTAGCGTTATGACAGCATCTCAGTATTACGAGTACATTATGTGTTATCATCTGCTATGTGTGTGCATCCAAGACCAGGTAAACTTACTTTGGGATCATATTTGTATGCACTGAATAGCTCCAAATCAAAACTAGAACAATATATGCGACCAACAGACACATTTTGATTGATCGCCCTGAAAACACACCTGTTCGAAACTAAACATTTGAATACTCGAAAATTGCGTAATTGTATATTTTTGTTCTATATTTGAAACTGATTTGCATCAGTTAATTATTATTCAACTATAGTAGTGCGAAAATAAACCATTTTGCCATTTACGAAAAGTTATACATATTTGTTCAGGTAGGTGCACTGAATAATTCATTGTCATACAATGAACAGGTTGTACTTCTTGGAACATGGATTATTTCATTGTACAACGCTACATTCTAAAACACAGCACCTGCTGGTGCTATTCAGACCTCATTACATCTCAAAATTGGGATATTATGGAATTTTCTAAACATTTAAATTTTTAAAACTTCTGTACCGGTGTTGACATAGATACAATAATTCTGTAAGGTTGCTTTGATTTTTTGACATAAATAATTCACATGACTTAAAGCCGTAATGTACGATCTTATAATATGAAATTTGTTCATTTTTTCCCGGATTTTTTTCAAACCTGATTTTGTGGCATATTTGTAACGTTTACATATCCCAACTTACACCTAAACGGAACCAGAACGTGAACAGAGCAATTTTTGAGATAAAGTCATAATTATGATTTTAAGTACCGCGTAGAACTCCATGTTAAACAGTCAAAATTGCCAGTGGGATATGTTTCACTTCACTTGTTATTTCGTCTTGAAATGGACAGAACCCCTTCCTGGCAGTTATTAGTAATATTATCGCAGCATTTTGGGTAAAAAAACAAAAAAAAATTGACGGAAATCGTATATTAAGGCTTGAAATGTGCTTACGGCACGCCTTTACAAAGCACCTTACCGGGAATAAAACATTACAAATAATATAAACCTTCAAATAAAATCCACTTGTAACAAAAAAATAATAATAACATAAGCGCTTTTTCGTTCATCATATAGATATTCACTATACGCACATCAATGTTTTCAATTATTTAACTCATAGAATAATCACGTTTAAGTACGACCTAGCCTTACAACTCTTCTGCAGAAATATTCAGATTTATCTTATAAAAACAGAGATACGAAAGCTCAGGTGGAACAGGTGCTTTGCTTGTTTTCCCGCCAAAATACGTTTTGTAATGGAAAAGTTGGAATTATTAACGCTGCACTGGACACCTGCATCAAAATGTTTCAAAATTGAAATCTGCGTTCATCAGGACAACCCTGCGGGCGCTGACATTCTCTAGGGGAAAAGTCAAATGATGGTCAGCGTTTTATTGCAGCAAACTTCAGGGTTTAGTCATTTGATATATACATGTTTAAATACTTAGAACGTGAAATATCTTGGTAAGTCGAAAGGATTAAAGTTAAGAAGAAGTTGAATAACCTGTTCTGTTTACCTTTATGCTGCAGCAAAATATAAAAGAAACAATCATGCGGAATTTGAAACTTCATTTGTTTCATTTAACACATTGTTTGTAGAATGAAGTACATTTTCCTATCAAACGACCTTCGCCAATGGCAAGTGTACCTTATATCTTGATCTAACAGTTTGTGCATCATTTTAAATGGCTTAATTTAAGTAATGAAATGTAATGTAAATAATGTATCTCAAGCGATAAATTATGTCAACAAAAATCCTCACATGTTTCCAGATTTAGATGGATATTTCAAACTCGCAGTAAATCAATTCATTGGATATTAGGATTTTCTGTCGTCCTGACCGATACATAGGTCTATCTAATTGCATCAGCTTTGATTAAGCTCAACAATTAACATTATGAGTAAAATGTATGACTAGATTACGACCGTATTTTTTTTTTAACATAATGATTATATGATTTTGTGATATGAAGAAATTGCTTAGGACACACAATTCTGGGGTCAAGAGAGCTACATGCAACAGCTTGAAAACACATCTCTACAATAGTTAAATAAATTAATAATGAAGAAGGAGGCGGCCTATATGCTTCACTTTAGCAGGGCGTAAGACAATGCGAGACACATATTAATATATGCGAGGATCGGAAATAAACGATGCAAACCCGAGACATTATTATTTAAATGACGTGTTTGGAGCTCGAGCAAACTGACATGTGAAAATATTGAGAGAGACAAAAATCAGGACTCAGCGGGGATTGAACCCCGGTCGCTGGATTACCGGTCCAGAGTCTTACCACTGTACTACCTATAAGCCGCCCTTCTTCATTATTTAATATAATTGGCCGCTGAGACACAATAAGAGAGTTATCGTGGGGACCTAAGTTGTGATTGCCCGAGCACCGACTGTGAACTCAGGTAGTACAGTGAATCCGCTGAATCATGATTTTTCCTCTCTCAATATTTTCATAAAGTCAGTTTGCTCGAGCCCCAAACACGTCAGTTTAATAATATGATACAATAATTATTCAATCTTATCTAGCAATTAGATATCACGAGACATCTTTATTTCAAGCCATTCGTGACACCACGTCACACGTTTCCCTCAGTCAAACCAAATACAACTGTGTTGATGTCTACAACCCTATGTATCCTTCACAGTTTGTTTTCATCTCTCGAGGCTCACGGCATAATGTATATTTCGCGCCTTTTTCGTCCGACTTGATAATATTTATTTTGACTAGTAATTTCCTGAAGAAATATTCATTCCACGGGGCACAAATAGCTGAAAATAGAAACAACTAGCATGCAAATATCTATCCACCTGCCTTTTGGCTGCTTTTACAAAAAAGTGCGTTAATTCTTTAGCTTACTAGTTCTCAGTAAATATCTGCATACTATTATACTTATATCATAAAACCCATATCCTAGACATTAAAGGTCCGTACGATTTCATAACCTTGCGTTTGAGGCACCAATATCCTTCTGTTTGTAGCCACGAATACGTAAGTCAATGACGCGGGCGTATAAATCTGCGCTCACTTCGCACCCCATGATCAGAAATATCGTATACAACAGACAGATGCACAAAGTAAAGCTGGTTTCTTCCCACGAATAATGCAAAAGCCAATATGACCTTATGAATCATATCGCTGAAATTACTGCGAAAAGAATGCCCGATGAATCATTGGTCAGTCATAAGAAGCCATTGTGCTACATTACGTAATGTATGATATGGAATGATACCTAAGAGTAGACCTTACCAGACACCTGTGATCCATTTTGCATGGCTGACGGGTCATTGCTGGTAAGAAATCTGCACTTAAAAACATAGATATTAAAAAAGATATATTCCAAACTTTTGTCCATAACTGTATATTGCATTACTCAGTAGCATTTGTAGCATCGACAAACATCGTTACAACTAGTGTAATGAGTTCATATTACACCAAACTTAACCTGATATGATTTGCTACAACAAAATCTGTGTTGGTTAAAATTTGATGTCTATATGCCTCAGGCTAACATAATCGTAGACGTTGATTTAAAGTAAACCTATAATAACAACAAGAAGACAGCAAGAAGCCTAGTTTGTTCTGCAAATTTTAATATATCAGGACTTCATTTGTCTAAATATCCATGTATAACTCTCAACATTTTTGCCACTGAGACCCTTCAATGAAATGAAGACCCATATTCGAAAGTTGCACAGAAGAGCCACTGAAGCTTGTGTTACATCACATTCTCTATGACTGGTCAAGGTTGACCATTAATGAAAAGGTCGCACTAAACAACAAAAAGTAACATTTTCAATATATTATTACTTTTAGTGATGTGTTTATCAGGCACTTAAGTAAATGTTGTTATAGAAGTTTACTGAAGTTAGTTCAAGTTTACAAAACATTGATAGAATGCTGACCGATGTTGTTTAAATTGCTCAAGTAATTTGAGCTTATGCAAAATTACTTAAATATTTAGCTCATTTTATCCTGGTTTATCTGGAGCAATTATGCCCAGGCTTAGGTCGTCGTCACAAATATCGATCCTCGTGCATAAGGTTGTATCAGCTACGTTTTTATTATTAATTCTTAGATTCTTTTAAGAATTCTTTAGAGATGAAAGATAATGCTATTTATATACTTACACACTAAGCAACCTGGTGTGGCCAATGGCTTGACTTTATAAATCGTTATTATTCGATCGTTTAAGTTTCCATTAATAGTACTACTGCATATGTGTGAACAATTGACGCAGCCCATATAATAGTGAAACAATATTTAATTGAGTAATATAAATTTTACGACGACTGATAAAGATAAACAAACAGTCAGATATTAAGTGCACAATATACCACACTGCCACAGATATGAACATAACCTCCAAGTGCATATGAAGTTTACTTTATTGTATTGTATAAGGAGGAAAATCCCAATGAATGATGGGATATCAATAATTGGGATCTAGACGTCCTCCTAGGTGGTGGATTTGTGTGTTACATCTTGGGACCAATACACTGCAGTAACTGCCACGGCACTTATTAGTCATGGCGAAATATAACACTGAAACATCAACGTGAAAGGTACTTCTGGGTACCTTTACTCGGAATGAAGAGTGGACAGGGAACATACTTTATATATCACATAAACATTGCTAGCATAGAGTTTAAGACATTCAGGTCAAAACAAGTCTTCAAATTACATTGCGCCCAGCGTGCCCAATGGGATTCTTCCTGTGGTCGACTGTTAATGTTCTTCAGATTTGGCATTAAGTTTTACTCACTCAAGATACCAGTAGAACAAATAGGTCACAGGACATTTGCATGCTTCGGCTTTGGTTGATTAAAGCAAAATTGCTATATCATTACGAAGACCTGGTAAAACGATCTTCATGCCTTCAAGAGGACAACTCAATCTTATGTGGACAATCTTAAGTGGAGAAACGATATATCAGTAGTGACGACAGTTACACTTTATGGTAAAAAATAAAAGCACTAGCACTAGGTTCAAAAGAGAATATAAAGACATAAACAGAATCAGTGAAATTAACAGAGAATGTCATCATCATCGCATCAGAAGCAGTAGCACATTATTGTAACACATTCAGTAGTATGTGCTATATGGCTCAAAATTTTATGGAACAGGAAATGTTAGCGTTATGACAGCATCTCAGTATTACGAGTACATTATGTGTTATCATCTGCTATGTGTGTGCATCCAAGACCAGGTAAACTTACTTTGGGATCATATTTGTATGCACTGAATAGCTCCAAATCAAAACTAGAACAATATATGCGACCAACAGACACATTTTGATTGATCGCCCTGAAAACACACCTGTTCGAAACTAAACATTTGAATACTCGAAAATTGCGTAATTGTATATTTTTGTTCTATATTTGAAACTGATTTGCATCAGTTAATTATTATTCAACTATAGTAGTGCGAAAATAAACCATTTTGCCATTTACGAAAAGTTATACATATTTGTTCAGGTAGGTGCACTGAATAATTCATTGTCATACAATGAACAGGTTGTACTTCTTGGAACATGGATTATTTCATTGTACAACGCTACATTCTAAAACACAGCACCTGCTGGTGCTATTCAGACCTCATTACATCTCAATATTGGGATATTATGGAATTTTCTAAACATTTAAATTTTTAAAACTTCTGTACCGGTGTTGACATAGATACAATAATTCTGTAAGGTTGCTTTGATTTTTTGACATAAATAATTCACATGACTTAAAGCCGTAATGTACGATCTTATAATATGAAATTTGTTCATTTTTTCCCGGGATTTTTTTCAAACCTGATTTTGTGGCATATTTGTAACGTTTACACATATCCCAACTTACACCTAAACGGAACCAGAACGTGAACAGAGCAATTTTTGAGATAAAGTCATAATTATGATTTTAAGTACCGCGTAGAACTCCATGTTAAACAGTCAAAATTGCCAGTGGGATATGTTTCACTTCACTTGTTATTTCGTCTTGAAATGGACAGAACCCCTTCCTGGCAGTTATTAGTAATATTATCGCAGCATTTTGGGTAAAGAATCAAAAAAAAATTGACGGAAATCGTATATTAAGGCTTGAAATGTGCTTACGGCACGCCTTTACAAAGCACCTTACCGGGAATAAAACATTACAAATAATATAAACCTTCAAATAAAATCCACTTGTAACAAAAAAAATAATAATAACATAAGCGCTTTTTCGTTCATCATATAGATATTCACTATACGCACATCAATGTTTTCAATTATTTAACTCATAGAATAATCACGTTTAAGTACGACCTAGCCTTACAACTCTTCTGCAGAAATATTCAGATTTATCTTATAAAAACAGAGATACGAAAGCTCAGGTGGAACAGGTGCTTTGCTTGTTTTCCCGCCAAAATACGTTTTGTAATGGAAAAGTTGGAATTATTAACGCTGCACTGGACACCTGCATCAAAATGTTTCAAAATTGAAATCTGCGTTCATCAGGACAACCCTGCGGGCGCTGACATTCTCTAGGGGAAAAGTCAAATGATGGTCAGCGTTTTATTGCAGCAAACTTCAGGGTTTAGTCATTTGATATATACATGTTTAAATACTTAGAACGTGAAATATCTTGGTAAGTCGAAAGGATTAAAGTTAAGAAGAAGTTGAATAACCTGTTCTGTTTACCTTTATGCTGCAGCAAAATATAAAAGAAACAATCATGCGGAATTTGAAACTTCATTTGTTTCATTTAACACATTGTTTGTAGAATGAAGTACATTTTCCTATCAAACGACCTTCGCCAATGGCAAGTGTACCTTATATCTTGATCTAACAGTTTGTGCATCATTTTAAATGGCTTAATTTAAGTAATGAAATGTAATGTAAATAATGTATCTCAAGCGATAAATTATGTCAACAAAAATCCTCACATGTTTCCAGATTTAGATGGATATTTCAAACTCGCAGTAAATCAATTCATTGGATATTAGGATTTTCTGTCGTCCTGACCGATACATAGGTCTATCTAATTGCATCAGCTTTGATTAAGCTCAACAATTAACATTATGAGTCAAATGTTTGACTAGATTACGACCGTATTTTTTTTAACATAATGATTATATGATTTTGTGATATGAAGAAATTGCTTAGGACACACAATTCTGGGGTCAAGAGAGCTACATGCAACAGCTTGAAAACACATCTCTACAATAGTTAAATAAATTAATAATGAAGAAGGAGGCGGCCTATATGCTTCACCCTAGCAGGGCGTAAGACAATGCGAGACACATATTAATATATGCGAGGATCGGAAATAAACGATGCAAACCAGAGACATTATTATTTAAATGACGTGTTTGGAGCTCGAGCAAACTGACATGTGAAAATATTGAGAGAGACAAAAATCAGGACTCAGCGGGGATTGAACCCCGGTCGCTGGATTACCGGTCCAGAGTCTTACCACTGTACTACCTATAAGCCGCCCTTCTTCATTATTTAATATAATTGGCCGCTGAGACACAATAAGAGAGTTATCGTGGGGACCTAAGTTGTGATTGCCCGAGCACCGACTGTGAACTCAGGTAGTACAGTGAATCCGCTGAATCATGATTTTTCCTCTCTCAATATTTTCATAAAGTCAGTTTGCTCGAGCCCCAAACACGTCAGTTTAATAATATGATACAATAATTATTCAATCTTATCTAGCAATTAGATATCACGAGACATCTTTATTTCAAGCCATTCGTGACACCACGTCACACGCTTCCCTCAGTCAAACCAAATACAACTGTGTTGATGTCTACAACCCTATGTATCCTTCACAGTTTGTTTTCATCTCTCGAGGCTCACGGCATAATGTATATTTCGCGCCTTTTTCGTCCGACTTGATAATATTTATTTTGACTAGTAATTTCCTGAAGAAATATTCATTCCACGGGGCACAAATAGCTGAAAATAGAAACAACTAGCATGCAAATATCTATCCACCTGCCTTTTGGCTGCTTTTACCAAAAAGTGCGTTAATTCTTTAGCTTACTAGTTCTCAGTAAATATCTGCATACTATTATACTTATATCATAAAACCCATATCCTAGACATTAAAGGTCCGTACGATTTCATAACCTTGCGTTTGAGGCACCAATATCCTTCTGTTTGTAGCCACGAATACGTAAGTCAATGACGCGGGCGTATAAATCTGCGCTCACTTCGCACCCCATGATCAGAAATATCGTATACAACAGACAGATGCACAAAGTAAAGCTGGTTTCTTCCCACGAATAATGCAAAAGCCAATATGACCTTATGAATCATATCGCTGAAATTACTGCGAAAAGAATGCCCGATGAATCATTGGTCAGTCATAAGAAGCCATTGTGCTACATTACGTAATGTATGATATGGAATGATACCTAAGAGTAGACCTTACCAGACACCTGTGATCCATTTTGCATGGCTGACGGGTCATTGCTGGTAAGAAATCTGCACTTAAAAACATAGATATTAAAAAGATATATTCCAAACTTTTGTCCATAACTGTATATTGCATTACTCAGTAGCATTTGTAGCATCGACAAACATCGTTACAACTAGTGTAATGAGTTCATATTACACCAAACTTAACCTGATATGATTTGCTACAACAAAATCTGTGTTGGTTAAAATTTGATGTCTATATGCCTCAGGCTAACATAATCGTAGACGTTGATTTAAAGTAAACCTATAATAACAACAAGAAGACAGCAAGAAGCCTAGTTTGTTCTGCAAATTTTAATATATCAGGACTTCATTTGTCTAAATATCCATGTATAACTCTCAACATTTTTGCCACTGAGACCCTTCAATGAAATGAAGACCCATATTCGAAAGTTGCACAGAAGAGCCACTGAAGCTTGTGTTACATCACATTCTCTATGACTGGTCAAGGTTGACCATTAATGAAAAGGTCGCACTAAACAACAAAAAGTAACATTTTCAATATATTATTACTTTTAGTGATGTGTTTATCAGGCACTTAAGTAAATGTTGTTATAGAAGTTTACTGAAGTTAGTTCAAGTTTACAAAACATTGATAGAATGCTGACCGATGTTGTTTAAATTGCTCAAGTAATTTGAGCTTATGCAAAATTACTTAAATATTTAGCTCATTTTTATCCTGGTTTATCTGGAGCAATTATGCCCAGGCTTAGGTCGTCGTCACAAATATCGATCCTCGTGCATAAGGTTGTATCAGCTACGTTTTTATTATTAATTCTTAGATTCTTTTAAGAATTCTTTAGAGATGAAAGATAATGCTATTTATATACTTACACACTAAGCAACCTGGTGTGGCCAATGGCTTGGACTTTATAAATCGTTATTATTCGATCGTTTAAGTTTCCATTAATAGTACTACTGTATATGTGTGAACAATTGACGCAGCCCATATAATAGTGAAACAATATTTAATTGAGTAATATAAATTTTACGACGACTGATAAAGATAAACAAACAGTCAGATATTAAGTGCACAATATACCACACTGCCACAGATATGAACATAACCTCCAAGTGCATATGAAGTTTACTTTATTGTATTGTATAAGGAGGAAAATCCCAATGAATGATGGGATATCAATAATTGGGATCTAGACGTCCTCCTAGGTGGTGGATTTGTGTGTTACATCTTGGGACCAATACACTGCAGTAACTGCCACGGCACTTATTAGTCATGGCGAAATATAACACTGAAACATCAACGTGAAAGGTACTTCTGGGTACCTTTACTCGGAATGAAGAGTGGACAGGGAACATACTTTATATATCACATAAACATTGCTAGCATAGAGTTTAAGACATTCAGGTCAAAACAAGTCTTCAAATTACATTGCGCCCAGCGTGCCCAATGGGATTCTTCCTGTGGTCGACTGTTAATGTTCTTCAGATTTGGCATTAAGTTTTACTCACTCAAGATACCAGTAGAACAAATAGGTCACAGGACATTTGCATGCTTCGGCTTTGGTTGATTAAAGCAAAATTGCTATATCATTACGAAGACCTGGTAAAACGATCTTCATGCCTTCAAGAGGACAACTCAATCTTATGTGGACAATCTTAAGTGGAGAAACGATATATCAGTAGTGACGACAGTTACACTTTATGGTAAAAAATAAAAGCACTAGCACTAGGTTCAAAAGAGAATATAAAGACATAAACAGAATCAGTGAAATTAACAGAGAATATCATCATCATCGCATCAGAAGCAGTAGCACATTATTGTACCACATTCAGTAGTATGTGCTATATGGCTCAAAATTTTATGGAACAGGAAATGTTAGCGTTATGACAGCATCTCAGTATTACGAGTACATTATGTGTTATCATCTGCTATGTGTGTGCATCCAAGACCAGGTAAACTTACTTTGGGATCATATTTGTATGTACTGAATAGCTCCAAATCAAAACTAGAACAATATATGCGACCAACAGACACACCAGTATAGTTGATCACACACTTCACGACTACGGGCTACGGTATAGCTCAGTAGATTTCTAGTAAATTATTTTGATTGATCGCCCTGAAAACACACCTGTTCGAAACTAAACATTTGAATACTCGAAAATTGCGTAATTGTATATTTTTGTTCTATATTTGAAACTGATTTGCATCAGTTAATTATTATTCAACTATAGTAGTGCGAAAATAAACCATTTTGCCATTTACGAAAAGTTATACATATTTGTTCAGGTAGGTGCACTGAATAATTAATTGTCATACAATGAACAGGTTGTACTTCTTGGAACATGGATTATTTCATTGTACAACGCTACATTCTAAAACACAGCACCTGCTGGTGCTATTCAGACCTCATTACATCTCAATATTTGGATATTATGGAATTTTCTAAACATTTAAATTTTTTAAAACTACTGTACCGGTGTTGACATAGATACAATAATTCTGTAAGGTTGCTTTGATTTTTTGACATAAATAATTCACATGATTTAAAGCCGTAATGTACGATCTTATAATATGAAATTTGTTAATTTTTTCCCCGGGATTTTTTTCAAACCTGATTTTGTGGCATATTTGTAACGTTTACACATATCCCAACTTACACCTAAACGGAACCAGAACGTGAACAGAGCAATTTTTGAGATAAAGTCATAATTATGATTTTAAGTACCGCGTAGAACTCCATGTTAAACAGTCAAAATTGCCAGTGGGATTTGTTTCACTTCGCTTGTTATTTTGTCTTGAAATGGACAGAACCTTCCTGGCAGTTATTAGTAATATTATCGCAGCATTTTGGGTAAAGAATAACAAAATTTGACGGAAATCGTATATTAAGGCTTGAAATGTGCTTACGGCACGCCTTTACAAAGCACCTTACCGGGAATAAAACATTATTACAAATAATATAAACCTTCAAATAAAATCCACTTGTAACAAAAAAATTAATAATAACATAAGCGCTTTTTCGTTCATCATATATATAGATATTCACTATACGCACATCAATGTTTTCAATTATTTAACTCATAGAATATTCAGATTTATCTTATAAAAACAGAGATACGAAAGCTCAGGTGGAACAGGTGCTTTGCTTGTTTTCCCGCCAAAATACGTTTTGTAATGGACAAGTTGGAATTATTAACGCTGCACTGGACACCTGCATCAAAATGTTTCAAAATTGAAATCTGCATTCATCAGGACAACCCTGCGGGCGATGACATTCTCTAGGGGAAAAGTCAAATGATGGTCAGCGTTTTATTGCAGCAAACTTCAGGGTTTAGTCATTTGATATATACATGTTTAAATACTTAGAACGTGAAATATCTTGGTAAGTCGAAAGGATTAAATTTAAGAAGAAGTTGAATAACCTGTTCTGTTTACCTTTATGCTGCAGCAAAATATAAAAGAAACAATCATGCCGAATTTGAAACTTCATTTGTTTCATTTAACACATTGTTTGTAGAATGAAGTACATTTTCCTATCAAACGACCTTCGCCAATGGCAAGTGTACCTTATATCTTGATCTAACAGTTTGTGCATCATTTTAAATGGCTTAATTTAAGTAATGAAATGTAATGTAAATAATGTATTTCAAGCGATAAATTATGTCAACAAAAATCCTCACATGTTTCCAGATTTAGATGGACATTTCAAACTCGCAGTAAATCAATTCATTGGATATTAGGATTTTCTGTCGTCCTGACCGATACATAGGTCTATCTAATTGCATCAGCTTTGATTAAGCTCAACAATTAACATTATGAGTCAAATGTTTGACTAGATTACGACCGTATTTTTTTAAACATAATTATTATATGATTTTGTGATATGAAAAAATTGCTTAGGACACACAATTCTGGGGTCAAGAGAGCTACATGCAACCACAATTCGTTGGACAGCTTGAAAACACATCTCTACAATAGTTAAATAAATTAATAATGAAGAAGGAGGCGGCCTATATGCTTCACCCTAGCAGGGCGTAAGACAATGCGAGACACATATTAATATATGCGAGGATCGGAAATAAACGATGCAAACCCGAGACATTATTATTTAAATGACGTGTTTGGAGCTCGAGCAAACTGACATATGAAAATATTGAGAGAGACAAAAATCAGGACTCAGCGGGGATTGAACCCCGGTCGCTGGATTACCGGTCCAGAGTCTTACCACTGTACTACCTATAAGCCGCCCTTCTTCATTATTTAATATAATTGGCCGCTGAGACACAATGAGAGAGTTATCGTGGGGACTTAAGTTGTGATTGCCCGAGCACCGACTCTGAACTCATGTAGTACAGTGAATCCGCTGAATCATGATTTTTCCTCTCTCAATATTTTTATAAAGTCAGTTTGCTCGAGCCCCAAACACGTCAGTTTAATATATGATATAATAATTATTCAATCTTATCTAGCAATTAGATATCACGAGACATCTTTATTTCAAGCCATTCGTGACACCACGTCACACCTTTCCCTCAGTCAAACCAACTACAACTGTGTTGATGTCTACAACCCTATGTATCCTTCACAGTTTGTTTTCATCTCTTGAGGCTCACGGCATAATGTATATTTTTTTTCCTTTGCCTTTTTCGTCCCATTTGATAATATTTATTTTGACTAGTAATTTCCTGAAGAAATAGTCATTCCACGGGGCACAAATAGCTGAAAATAGAAACAACTACCTGCCTTTTGGCTGCTTTTACCAAAAAGTGCGTTTGATAATTTATAATTCTTTAGCTTACTAGTTCTCAGTAAACATCTGCATACTATTATACTTATATCATAAAACCCATATCCTAGACATTAAAGGTCCGTACGATTCCATAACCTTGCGTTTGAGATACCATGAGCAACCATTGTTAGCCATCAAAGATCTTTTATACCATCTACAGGTCGTTTGCGGAATGTTTCAGCAAAGGAGGTTAACAGCTATAGCTGGGCTCAAACCTATCAGCCGTCGCTACAAGATCCAATATTTGCACCTGCTGTGTCCTGCAAAGCATTTTTGTACTTCATGAAAGCATACTCTGATTTTACAGTCCTTATTATGTCTTCAACCACAAGAATGTACTTGATCAAAGTGACGAAGTACCAGATATATCTTCCTGTTCAAATACGTCTCTTGCTTGAGAAAACACAACTCAATAGTTGGTGTGTCCACTTATTGCCAGCTCAAGGTCACGTACGTGACGTGGCATCCTCTCGACCAGATTTGCTAAGGTTCCTTGTGGATTATCTCGCCAGCAAGTAATAAGGCCGTGTCTATGTCTTCCCTGGCGGTTGTTTTTCGGGGCTGACCTGACCTTGGTCTAGGTGTAGTAGTTCCGGTCTCTTGGCGTCTCTTCAAAATGTTAGAAACTGCACCTTGTGTAATTCCTAGAGCGGCACCAATATCCTTCTGTTTGTAGCCACGAATACGTAAGTCAATGACGCGGGCGTATAAATCTGCGCTCACTTCGCACCCCATGATCAGAAATATCGTATACAACAGACAGATGCAACAAAGTAAAGCTGGTTTCTTCCCACGATAATGCAAAACCCAATATGACATTATGAATCATATCGCTGAAATTACTGCGAAAAGAATGCCCGATGGATCATTGGTCAGTCATAAGAAGCCATTGTGCTACATTACGTAATGTATGATATGGAATAATACCTAAGAGTAGACCTTACCAGACACCTGTGATCCATTTTGCATGGCTGACGGGTCATTGCTGGTAAGAAATCTGCACTTAAAAACATAGATATTAAAAAAGATATATTCCAAACTTTTGTCCATGACTGTATATTGCATTACTCAGTAGCATTTGTAGCATCGACAAACATCGTTACAACTAGTGTAATGAGTTCATATTACACCAAACTTAACCTGATATGATTTGCTACAACAAAATCTGTGTTGGTTAAAATTTGATGTCTATATGCCTCAGGCTAACATAATCGTAGACGTTGATTTAAAGTAAACCTATAATAACAACAAGAAGACAGCAAGAAGCCTAGTTTGTTCTGCAAATTTTAATATATCAGTACTTCATTTGTCTAAATATCCATGATATAGCCCACAACAGGTTTTGCCACTGAGACCCTTTAATGAAACGAAGATCCATACTCGAAAGATGCACAGAAGAGCCACTAAAGCTAGTGTTATATCAGATTCTCTATGACTGGTCAAGGTTTAACATTGATGACAAGGTCGCACTAAACAACAAAAAGTAACATTTTCAATATATTATTACTTTTAGTGATGTGTTTATCAGGCACTTAAGTAAATGTTGCCATGGAAGTTTACTGAAGTTAGTTCAAGTTTACAAAACATTGATAGAATGAATATTTGAAGGTTTCTTTGTACAAATCCAAAAATTTGGGTTGATGTTATGTACCTCAATGACAGTTTCGTGCTAAGACTTGATTTAGCTCCATCCGGTAGCAGCCAACGATGTGCAGGAATTGGTCAGTCAATTTGAGAAAGTGCTAAGTCTTAGCACGAAACTGTCATTGAGGTACGTAACATCAACCCAAATTTTTGGATTTGTACAAAGAAACCTTCAAATATCTATTTTACCGACAATCCTGATAAACTTATTTGCGGATTGATGGAATGCTTATCGATGTTGTTTAAGTTGTTCAAGTAGTTTAAGCTTATGCAAAATTACTTAAATATTTAGCTCATTTTTATATATCCTCTCTTTAATCTTTATCCTGGTTTATCTGGAGCAATTATGCCCAGGCTTAGGTCGTCGTCACAAATATCGATCCTCGTGCATAAGGTTGCATCAGCTACGTTTTTATTATTAATTCTTAGATTCTTAATTCTATAGAGATGAAAGATAATGCTATTTACAACTATGATAACATTGGTGTACTGGTTGAAATTTCCGATTGGAGTAATATAGCAAAGTCATATCACCAACCCACTACATCAGATCACTCCCCAAATGACTTTGCCAACGCTAATGTGTGCGAAGATTTTGTCTCAAACGGACTTAGTTAAAGCAGGTGCGAGAACAGGAAATTTGCCTCAAGTTTTAAACAAACGAGGGCACTGATTTACAGTCATTATATATGTAATTTGCCAAAAAGAAATTTATTATTAAAGAAAATAAAAACGATGGAGTTTATAAACAATATTAACAATAAAATGAACAAAACAATTTAAACGAGCCTAGTGATAAAAAAATATATTTTCGTTCTTATTGCGGTCTTTTGGCGTTTGTAAAGTTACATATTGTGAATAAGCACAATTGACATACAAGCCTTTGGCTACAAAAACCAAACCTCTTAGATGAAGAAACGATGTGGTTTTATTACCTCCAATATCCTAAATACATGTAATAAGTCTCTGTTGACACAGTTGCATTTCTATTCAGATCCGTAATGAGCATTCTAGAGGAATTTTAGCCGCTACAATTCTCTAAGCTTAAGGGTACAATTCTCTAAGCTTAAGGGTAGTTGTCCCTTTCAATTAAATAAAAAGCCAACAATGAGATACCGTAAACGTTCGCCTAATGGCACACCTGGGCTCCTTTGCCTTGGGGTAAATTTCATGTAAGAATAGAGAGCTCCTTCCTCAAAAAATCAAGAATTAAGGGTATGTGCCCTTATTTGCTGCTGGGATTTTTTTTCTCTAAAATTCCAGTTTGGTCAAGGGAGACCATAACGCCGTTTACGGTATACGGGAATTGACCCAGATTTTGAAGTAGGATATAAAAAATAATATAAAGATAGCATTGCATTTAGCCATGGGCTTCTAATAGCCAAAATGATGTGTACCACTTTTAATCAAGTGGATTTATTTTACATCCAACAAGTATGCAAACCACTGTAAAGAAGAACACTTGAATTTCACTTACATAAATTCGTATATGCACCAACAAATCACACATATCTAGTTCATAACAGGAGAACACTTGAATTTCACTTACATAAATTCGTATATGCACCAACAAATCACACATATCTAGTTCATAACAGGAGAACACTTCAATTGCACTTATATAACTCGTATACGCGCCAACAAATTGACTTATCTAGTTCATTGCAGAGAAACATTATGATATTATTTATGGAAAACATTTGTAACGGCGAGCCTTGTGGCAATTTATTTGATCATCGCATGTGCTCAAACAAGACCTTTGGCACTGCATCCAATGTATTCTGGTATAACTAATTTTTAAGTGCTGGATTTACTTTAAACTAGAGCGATAACCGCACCATAGCTGAACCATGTGGCTTCGGCAGTATATTGTGGTAGGCCTATACCTACAATTGAAGCATTTTGAAAACTTGACCTTTGACCCCTTTATTGCCCCTTAATGACCTGAAATGAATTTTAAAATATTTGCAACATGTTTAGAATGTCATAAGAATCATTGCGTTTAAATTTCAGCTCAATCGGAGCATTTTGAAAAACTTGACCTTTGACCCCTTTATGACCCCTTAATACCTTAAATGAATCTTAAAATGTTTTTAAAATGTTTAGCATGTCATAAGGATCATTGCATATAAATTTCAGCTCAATTGGAGCATTTTGAAAAACTTGACCTTTGACCCCTTTATGACCCCTTAATGACCTTAAATGAATTTTAAAATATTTGCAACATGTATAATAGTCTCAGATGTTTAGAATGTCATAAGGATCATTGCGTTTAAATTTCAGCTCAATTGGAGCATTTTGAAGAACTTGACCTTTGACCCCTTTAGGACCCCTTAATGACCTTAAATAAATTTAAAATGTTTTAAACATGTTTAGAATGTCATAAGGATCATTGCATTTAAATTTAAGTCAATCGGAGCATTTTTGGTTAAAATGACCTTTTTTGACCCCTGTGACCCCTGGATGACCTCTGACGTTTGGAAATATTTTTATTATATTCTTTATGTTTTTCTTTCATATGACACCACTCATGGGGTCATACCTTCGTGGCATTTAGAGATATGTCCATTTCAGACCAAATGGTTAGTTAGGGACCTAGTAACCTAGTAACCTAGTAACATACACAGTTATAGGCTGATACCATTTCATGGTTCAGCAAAAAACAACGAGTGCTCATTATGATTCCAGCAGTATCGTCGGCGGACACTAGGAATGAGTGAGCTCTTACATAAAATGATAACATTTATTTGAGTCTGTAATCATACCGTCATTTGCCTACAGCATGTAAGTACTAGCATGCCTACATCGACTCTGAAAAAAAAAACACACTTTAAGGTAAGTTGCCCCCTGCATACCATGGAATCGGATGCTATTGTTATGCTGCTGAATACATTGTGGACCTTCGTAAAAGAAAATGCAGAGATACATTTGAAAAATGTATGTCTATGACATACATTTTAGACCTTCGTCTCCCCTGAGAGTTCACACATGTGGCAGATAAGGCTTGTTCATTGCGGATGTGCGTGTAAAAGGTTATGGGCCACTTTGGAACCAATCGGATAGCAATGCAAAGGTTCTTCGTCTTGGGTAGCTATGTTAATAGGTCATTCTCTCTCCTCCGATCCACCTTAGCGATTTTTGGTACCTTGAACACTTTTATCAAATGCAACCTTTGAATTCTTACCGTGTTTACTCTTGGTGATATCATAAGGACTGTAAAACCAGAATAATTATATGCTTTCAGAAAGTTTAAAAAAAGTGTTGCTCTACACATTCAAATATAATTAACTGACATTTTCGTGCTGGTATTTAATTGTGATTCATAACCTCATTAATATACGCGAAGCCTGCGATCCAATCAAAAGTAATTGATTGCCTGACCGCGCAATGAGTGCGCGGTCATTAAAAACTCACAATGACTCCGGACTCGCAATAATGACTTCTGCTCGCGCGTGCGTGTATAAGCTAAGCGTTATGGCTTAACGCACACACCTACGCGATGCCGTAGCGCTTCTGTGATTGGTAGCTCTTGTTGTCAGCGCGAATGTTATATTCTCCTGGTCGATTTTTTTGTTGGGTAGGTTACAACAATAATTTTGATTATTGTTTTGGGCCTCGGTATTTTTCCTCGCGAGCTACCGCTCCTCGGAAAAATACCTCAGCCCAAAACAAAACCCTCCGATTTCACACAATGATCTCAAAATAGATGGTGCGCAGTTATTATTGTCTAATTATAATTAAGTTACAAAATGTAAAGTTAAACTACTAGAGAATATGATGCAAGTATAAGGTTTGTAGAAGGTTACTGAGACACGGTAAGCTAAAGAATTACAAATGATCAAACGCACTTTTTGGAAGCAGCCAGGAGGTATGCAGTTTGATAGATATTTGCATGCTAGTCGTTTCTATTTTCAGCTATTCGTGCCCCGCGGAATTACTATGTCTTCAGGAAATGACTAGTCAAAATAAATATTATTAAATCGGACGGAAAAGGCGGGAAATATACATATGCAACGCGCCTCGAGGGATGAATACAACTTGTGAAGGATGGGGTGTACTAGACATCAACACAGTTGTAGGTGGTTTGATTGAGGGAAACGTGTGACGTGATGTCATGAATGGGTTGAGATGTATTGTATATACGTTGTATCTCGCGTTGTATCACTTTATTAAACTGCATAAATGAAACTCTTTTGTAAGCCTGCCAAGTAAGGTGCAGGATTGCAGCTCTTATTTTCTGCACTAACCAAAATTTCTTATCTGTGAATATCATATGTTCTACATCTACTTGTACAGAATAATTTGCCACAAATGGAAGAAAACGATTCAGTTTGTGTATTAATGATGTTACGATAAAAACAGTAAAAACATAGCACAACTAACTTCCACCAAGTTGCTGTTTGACTGCTCATATGCTAGAGTAATATGTTATATAGTCTGAACGATGCATGGTCAAATAATTTTCTAAATCATTAAAATACCCCACAATTTAATCAAAGACATTTGGTAGTTTATCCGCGCGTTTTGAGATGTCGAAGGGACCTGCGCAAGGTATGAGCAAACATCTCTATCACGAGGACGAGAAGTTACATCTTGTAATTATTTTTCTGTCATTAAACATGCAAGTACAAGAACTCCGCACTATGTACAAGTAGTTCATTGTGACATGTACATAATTAAGCACGAACTATTGAGAGTTTACATCAATTATACATGGTAGTTACCGTTAAAAAATTATACTTACACACTAAAGCAAGCTAGTGTGGTCAATGGCTTTGACTTTATAAATCGTTGTTATTCGATCGTTCAAGTTTCCATTAATAGTACTACTGTATGTGTGAAGACTTGACGCAGCCCATATAATAGTGGAGAATATGAATAATGTCGCTTGTTTGCTTTATAAAGTGATGCTATCCCAACCTCTCAACTTCAGTAAAATGTAAATCCACAGCATATAACATTAGTGGTCTCTTCAATTGGCCTTCTGCCCTCTTTAGAACTACCTATCTTTTGGTATCGCAATGTCTCCCACACCTAAGACCTTTGTTCTGTATATCTATTTCCTAATTCTCGTTTGAATCACCTTTCCTTCTGGCAAAAGAGTCCGTGCATGAACATAGCAAATATCACTCAAGCACGAATAGCGTGGTAGCTTGAGAAACTTTACCCGGTTGGGTAATTTGTAAACAGTCTTTGAATGACCTAAAGCGAGCTCGAAAAATCATCTTTCTCACATAGCTAGGGCATTTTAAGCGATGCCTTATTTTGAAGATACGAAATAGCAGTGACCAGTCTAATGGATGGCCTGGAAACTGTATCGGTTGACTACTTGAGAAGTGCGTTAAGAGAAGAGCGTGTACTAGGCAACAACTCAGTCTTTAAGTAGCCGTAAGGTGCTCTAGAATTCCAACTCTGTTTTCTCGCGTTCTTGTGTACATGTATAAGGTCCTGCATGGAATCAGACATGGTTCTTGACAGCACTTACGATTGAAAAACCGTATGTGTAAGAAAAACATTGTTTCAAGATTTAGAACGATCAATAACTAGTTTTGCAATAATTCTTCTGATTTTTCCTGACACTATAATTATGCCATGGTTTAATTAAACTATTGCAACAATCTTGAAAACGTTTTTGAAACAACATTTTGAAAGGAATTTAATTGAGTAACATTACTTTTACGACGACAGATAAAGGTAAACAAACAGTCAGATAAAAATTTAAGTGCACAATATACCACATTGCCACAGAAATAGACATAACCTCCATGTACAAGTGAAGTTTACATTATACATAATTGTATTGTATAAGGCGGAAAAAATGCCAATGAATGATGGGATATCAATAATTGGGATCTAGACGTCCTCCTAGGTGGTGGATTTGTGTGTTACATCTTGCGACCAATACACTGCAGGAACTGCCACGACACTTATTAGTCATGGCGAAATATAACACTGAAACATCAACGTGAAAGGTACTTCTGGGTACCTTTACTCGGAATGAAGAGTGGACAGTGAACATACTTTATATATCACATAAACATTGCTTGCCTAGAGTTTTAAGTCATTCAGGTCAAAACAAGTCGTCAAATTACATTGCGTCCAACGCGCCCAATGGGACTCTGCCTTTGGTCGACTATTAAGTTTTACTCACTCAAGATATCAGAAGAACACAATGTTCATTAGACATTAGCATGTTCGGCTTTGGTTAATTAAAGCAAAATTGCTACGGTATATCATTACGAAGACCGGATAAAACGATCTTCATGCCTTCAAGTTTTATGCTACAGGGAAGGTTAGCGTTACGAAATCATCTCAGTATAAGAACCTTACAATGTGTAAGTGACCCAAGCTGTTTAACAACTAGGCATTTTTGTTCATTCTTAGCATTTCCAAACAAATCGCAACATGTAAGTTCCTAAAGGAATTTCATACTTCTACAAAACTTCCAATTACATGCCATTTTAATATTAATAATAAACTTTCATCTATTATATTGACTTGTGAGCAACATAGAAGGCTAAAAATGGTGGCAATACCTATGTTTATGATATTGGCGGTTGCAAAATCAACATCCCATACGCTGAAATAATGGTCCTTTCGCTACCATCATGAATTTTGAATTGACGATCCAATCTTGATTCAGTAGAGGATACGTTTCAGGATTCAAACCAAAAATTCACACGAATGCACAAGAAAAATGCACTGTTTGATTAAGTTAACAAAATCTAAACCGTTAATTAAAAGTAAAATATGATTGATACATGCACAAAAATGCACATACAATATAATCACACAACATTTTTCATAGATATATAATTGTTCGTATTTTGAGACATAAAACTGATCATAATTTTGATCACACGTTATCATCATCATCATTGCACCAGCCTATTAATGTATACATAACGGGATATAAATCGATGGGTTTACAGGCGTCTTATTTATTTTATTATTGTTATCTTAATACTTATTATTGATCTTATCTTTCTCATGTATATACTTTCTTCCTGCTCGTGAAAAATTGTCGAGTACCGTGCACAAATATCATATTTGCAAATTAACAAGATACTCTTCCAACTCGAGTTTTTGGGCCCTGATAACTACATTGCAGTGTTTACGTTAAGCAATCAAACCTAGGCCGATGTACGCATGTAACGTGCCCTTTAATTTGTTTAACTTGTCTATCTTCACGTTCTCGACACTGTCTTGCTATAATTTCAAAGAACTAACCTTACAATGTGTAAGTGACCCAAGTTGTTTAACAACTAGGCATTTTGTTCGTTCTGAACATTTCCAAACAAACCGCAACATGGAAGTACCAAAAGGAATTTCATACTTCTACAAAAGTTCAAATTATATGCCATTTTCATATTGAAGTGTTAAGCGATCCAATCTTGATTCTATAGAGGATACGTTTCAGGATTCAAACCGCATCTTACATCAGCAGATATTAATCCGGCGAAAAAAGGTTATGTGACTTCTATTTTATTACTAGCTTAATGCCTTGCAAACGCTCACGACTTTTATTTCCGCTTGCAACTCTTATCTTTGACTTTCTATTTTAATTCCTTATGCTGACCTGGATGCGGACATTTATTTTTCGACGCATATAGCATGACAACCTGTATTTTTGCTTCTTATTCCGTTTATCATTCATCCACATCTCATAGCAGTACAGGTGGAGGTCAATCTGTTACCATGGGATGTATACTTTGCTAGGTTTGTCATCACCATAACTAATAATATTCAGACATTCTCCGATTGCTGGTTTTCCTGTTGCAAATTCCATAATATTAATTATATACTAATTTATATAATATATTATCATTCTTACATTATATACATATGTCTAGAGTATAATAAAGATATCAGATTTTGCGACCATTTTTGTGGATTATACGTAGAACTCGATAACTGTGAGAAGTGTGGGTCAATTATAACCCAGATTCTCTAGTTAGTCATCACTATGCAAGAAATAGCACAATGTTGTCACCCAAGGCTGCTTTTGATTACTTTGTCACTTCGATTTGGTAACACGTCTAAATGAACTCATTTTCAAACATGAGACAAATACGAGGCAGCAATTGGCCCAGTTCGTGATCATGCTGCCTCCTAATTAAATCAATACTGATGCCGTAGCTCATAAAATGTATTGACTTTAACATCTGTATTATTGTTTCTACTCTAATATTCGCAAATTTCTGCTTTCAACTACTCCTAAAGTCATGAACATGATTTTTATGGCAACCCAGCGGGAAACATTTCTCATCTGTTTCTTAAAAACTCCTTTGAATTGCACACTTCTGACAGCTCTTCACACATATCTGGAGTACTAAACATGGGCTTCACAAATCATATTAGCATATTCCATCTTCTATTACATTGGCAATTCTCAGTTTCTGGATCCAGACACACACAAAATTACTCAAGTTAATCATACCGACAGGGAAATTAAACACGATCTGTTTCTTCATTATTATTTCTCTTTACTATGAAGACCTTCCTCCGCAAAGGTGCTGATAAGTTTCTCTGTTTCACTTTGTTAACAGTAAATTGTGTTTACGTAAACTTGGCCCCCTAAAAGGTGTGGGCCGACTCATTCCAGTGTAATATATACGTAAGATTACAAATGAGTATGTGTATTAAACACGTCAAAGAAGATTGGGTTTCTTGCGCCGGATGTTGTTTGACCAAATGGTAAATATTTTTTTATTTTAATGAGAAATGGAGGAGTAGAAAAACAATCCGAAATGCCATTGTTAAAACGACGTAAATGATCAGTATTAGCCAGGGTCAATCATCAATAGGAATTATGTGATCAATACTTTCAAAAAGGTAGAAATATTTCAAATAATGTATAGAATGTGGAGGCGGAATTGAATTTATTATGACGTTAGCAAATAGTATTTGACCCGCCTACCTAGTCATATAATCACCACAATAAACTATTAAAGGTGCGCCATTCTCCTTTGTCTTCAGGTCTTCGCTAGTTCCACATACTACCATCTATCCTAATTCATCAAGCATTTTTCTCCCGTTTGGTCTCTCCTTCCATCCTTTCTTCTAACACCTCTCTCGTAAGTTCGAAAGATCTCTGTATATAATACAATAACAAGTTCTCATTTTTGTTTTGATTTTCCAACTCACTATGTTCCAGTCTTCTCCACACCAAGATGCAGATGTAAAAAGCTTCAAGTCTCATCTGCATCTTTCTGCAGTGCCCATGTGTCTCAGCTCCATACAATATCACATTCCAAAATACTGAATTTGCAATTCTCTCTTTAAGCTTTTCGTCAGCAGAACTTTCTTTTAATTGCTCTTATCTCTATTCGACTTCCCCACCCTCTGTAAGCAAACAGTTAACACTCTCCACGCGGGTGTCGAATGCAAACGACAAGTTTCCAAAAACAAAAATTAAATTAAAAAATTCAGAATCGGAAATTTTCATGACCATATTTGGAATCAGCATGAAAAATGCATTGAAATGAGTACAAACAAGCCTAGTATTGGTTCAGTGGTTCTTAAGATAGCCCTTGATATTTTCGAAAAATATCTCAAATCTTGGATGTTAAAGCCCATGGCTAGCACGCAGAGTATTAATGCCATATGTTCAAAATGAAATAAGATGTTCGTAAGGAATTGCACTAATTACAAATGAAATCATCCAAAAGCCACTTTGTGCCCCCATTTTATACGGTATATAATAAGAAAACTGTATTGCTAGTAATATAAAACAACTATTCTCCTAAGAGTAATTCTTGGGAGTGTAGTAACAGCAGGTCAAGGAGAATTGACAAAAGGATGCAAACTCTTTATTTTTTCCTCTCCATACTTTGTGAATATTTGAGTTGAAAGTAATCTCCGATTTATTTATTTACACTTTGTGTCTTCAAAATCCACACAGGATTCAAGCATCCTGTTAGCTACAGGCATGATTTATTTAAGTATAAAATAGGCTCAGCATTATTGATGTTTGTGTATTATTATGATTGTTGGTTGTATCCTGTTGTAGATTAAGAATTTATATTAATTTTGATGGGTTTTATGCTTTTATAGTTTTAAGATGTTTGTAGTTTACGGCATTTTACCTTTTATGCAGCGCCTAGAGATCCTTTGTTTTGTGCGCTTTATAAATGTCCATTATTATTATTATTATTATTATTATTATTATTATTATTATTATTATTATTATTATTATTATTATTATTTTATTCGTTGAATAACGACTTCTCATCTTAGTAAAGCTCTTTTCAGAGCTAATAATAATTCGTAGAGTCACTGTAAAGCAAAGGACAGTTATGTAATCAAAACTTTACCAATTTTATCCGAAAGACGTCAGAGCCAATACTTAGCAAATGCTGCGTTTTATGAATTTATTGATTTGCACGAGTTTATAAATGCAATTGGGGTATTCATGTTTGGAATACATTTTATATTTATTATTTCTCGGTTTTTGTTGATTGTACAATTGTACTGATTAAAAACGTTACGCATCTTACAAGCTTACAGCTAAATGCAATGTTATCTTTTATATCATACTTCAAAATCTGGGTCAATTCCCGTGCAGCTCATTGTTGGTTTTTTATTTAATTGGAAGGGACAAATGCCCATAAGCTGAGAACAATTTACCTGCTACTCTTCCTCTAGAATGCTCATTACGGATCTGAATAGAAATGCAACTGTGTCAACATTGACATATTACATGTATTTAGGATATTGGAGGTAATATAACCACATCGTTTCTTCATCTAAGAGAACTGGTTCTTGTAGCCAAAGGCTCGCAAAAGTCAAACCGTGTTAATTCCAGATATTAGCTTAGGGAGGACAGTTTTTATGGTCTACTTAGCTCAGCAATGCTTTGCTGTCTTCGATAATGGTTCATGTACGCTAGAGCGTTCGATAGGAACAAGCAAACAGTATACGAGTTTGCTGATATCTATCGGAGCGTTCAGCAGAGCAGCAGGATTATAAACACGGTCGATGGTAAAACCAAAATCAATTTCCTTTGTGTTCAGTAAGTACATAACGACCCACTCATCAACTACTCAAGTGGTCATTAAATAAGCATATCTCTGGTCGTGTCTGCGCTCAATAGAAAGTAAATAATGTGTGTAAGTTTATGTTTACATAATTAGGTTTCAAGGGGTTGTTAATTCAAGCATGGTCGTAAAATTGATTCGATCGATATTTTGGTCAATGCATTGTATCGGAGCAGAGTTGTCAATTGAGCGGAGCCTAAAAGAGTTTGCTACAGGCTTTAATGAGTTTGGGCTTTGATAAAAGCCAGGTACCTCTCAAATACAATGCGCTATCGAAGACAGCAAAGCATTGCTGAGCTCAGTAGACCATAAAAACTGTCCTCCCTTAATATTAACATCTACATTTAAAATATGCAACTTTGCAGGCGCTGAAAAACCCCAATAAAACATATCATAATAATTATGTCTCATTGGCACATGTGTTACGTGCAATTTCATTTTGTTGATTAAGTCCTCCTCTCTTACAATCTATAACGATTTACAATATAAAGCAGTGTTAAAATGACCGCCCGCCCGAGGGAACCAATCCGACCAAGTGAGGGTAACTTGCCCCCCTTTGCTTCAAACATTTCGGCAAAGTGGCAAAGTATCTATTTTAGACCCGTTTAACGAGTGGTGCTGGATAGTGGGTCAGTGGGCGCATTTTTTGCCGCTACTCTACTGTTATTATGGTGTTTGCCGCTACTGTACTGTTATTATGGTTATAAAATGCTCTACTGTATACCACTCTACGGGCTTCTTCTTCTAGCATTCTAGAAACTGCCCCAAGAACCTGCTGCCTTACGAGGTTAGTAACAAGATCCTTGTTTGTGAAGATATTATATAGCTCAGGCATACACATCAGACACATCAAATTGGATACTAAATACGAGGAATGTCCTTCTGATTTCAAATATTTTTTATTTCTTGAAATTGCGTTATAATACAAACTTTATGGCAAATTTTTGGGAGGGGAGAAAAAGCCGACCATCATTTGACAAATGTTGACCCATTGAAGATATACATTTTTTTCCCAAAAGACCTAAACATTTGCGGCCTTCTTGTTGTGTCTGATGTCCTCTTAACCACTCCAAATTAAACGGGATAAAGTAAGTACATAATAATATTATTTTAAAGATATTTTAAGTAAACAATTATGCATCAAATCAAATTATTTGAACAAATTTAAACAGCGTCATTGATTGGGATTATAATAAAGTTCTGTAAGCCTCAATGATCTTTAGTAAACTTTTAAGGCAACGTTTATTCAACATCTCAAACAGCCTTATAGCAACATAACCATGAGCTAAGGTTACGTTTTTAGTCAATGCACTTCTTAACGAATGTACGTAGTACTGATCACTCAGATTGAGAGTCATACAGCACAGGTGAGTGTTGAAAGGCTTTTGCTACAATGGAGAATGTTGGCATATTCACAGACGTTCCAATTCCCAACTGTTTTCCATTAGGTTAGGTCGTTGGCACAACCATAGATCTTGTGCAGCAGTTATGGAACCAAGTGTATTTTTGGAATCTGAGATTTTGACATTTACATTTGTCAGCTTAAGAAAACTTTCCCCGACAAAGTAAAATAGCCTTCCATTGCATTCCGGTGCAATCCCAGCCGTACAGTATTTGACATATCCAGAGATCAAACTGATGCATGAAGTATTTACAGGGATTTGTATTAATCAACAAGATGATCAAGAAATAAACCTACGCTACTGACATTGCGGTAATATGAAATTTAAGAGGTAAAACGATACAAAATCAGCAGCCGAGATGGAATTAACTTACAATTTGTACTCAATATTGGATAGTATTATGATGATAAATACCGCCCACGATAGAATGGCAAGGTGTTTGCATTTCTACATAAACACGTACCTTCAATAAATGAATCCACTCTTCCCCGCAATTTCAAGAGGAATGTTACATTGGCGTAAGTCGGAAATAAAACATTTATCTGGTTTTGGTATTTGGTGTAAGGCATTTGTTGTCAAGCCTCTTTAAACCTCTCAATATTACCGCACCACGGTATTGTAGCTTATAGTCCAGTATTACTTTGAAGATAACTAAAGCCAATAAACGTAAAAAAATATGTAGAGTGTACTTAAATCAACTCCTGAGGCACATATATATCAATTTTTTACCAACACGGATTTGGTTGTAGCAAATCATATCAGGATGAGATAGGTTAAGTGTGCTGTAATGTGAGCTCGCTACAGGGTGAGTTGAAATAATCACAAAATCACAAAAATAGAATACTCATCATTAAAAATTGCAGGATGCAATAGATGGATACGCCATATTGTGTAGTACAAGTTTTTTGTAATTTTCAAAACCAAATCATGTGAAGACACCATGCACCAAGAAATGCATTACAATTACAGCTCCCCGTGTTAACATTGCTTTATCTGATGATTGATATTATCAGTGGTACAGTTCAAATTTCTGTGAAGGATAAACAACACTGCATCAAAAAACAGGTTACATAAATTTAAAATTTATAATTTATATTCAGGGTATTCAGGGTATTCGAAGAAACCCAATAGTCAAGTTGCGTCAAATAATTTAACTCAAAATGTAGTTTTAAGACGAGTGGAATGGCAGGAGCCATATTTGTTCGATTTGTGGCCAATTAACCAATGAACTGCATGCAGTGTACTTCTTTACATTAATTATACTAATAATACACTTGATCATATAGAAAGTGAGTAAGCTAATAATTGCATTTATATTTCATTAAACATTGTGGTTCTTAATTTAAGGCCAATAATATATCAGAAACGAAAGTTTTGGGTGTTTTCCATCTCCCAAGATAAAACCCATGCACATGGGGCGGAAATGACACCCTTCGTATCAAGCCTTGTAATCTCCTTTATAGAAACCATACCATTATTCTTTATGTGCCAGTTTTACTTGTCTCAATATTTGAGCGCAAACACTAATAGGTCATTCTCTCCTCCGATCCACCTTAATGATCTTTGCCGATGCTACATAAGCTACTGAGCGATGTGATAGCAAGAAATGTCTTTACACGGTTTTGGTACCTTAATTGAACACTTTTATCAAATTAAACCTTTAAATTCTTACCGTGCGTACTCTTGATGACTGTAAAACCAGAATAATATATATGCTTTCAGAAAGTTAAAAAAATATTGCTCTACAAATGTAAATATAATTAAATGACATTTTTCGTGCTGATATTTTATTGTGATTATAATTAAGTTACAAAATGTAAACTTAGACTGTACTTATAGAGATAAGTATAATGGTATGTAGAAGGTTACTGAGACACGGTAAGCTAAAGAATTACAAATTATCAAACGCACTTTTTGGCAGCAGCCAGGAAGAATACAGTTTGATAGATATTTGCATGCTAGTCGTTTCTCTTTTCAGCTATCCGTGCCCCGCGGAATTACTATGTCTTCAGGAAATTACTAGTCAAAATAAATATTATTAAATCGGACGGAAAAGGCGGGAAATATACATACGCAACGCGCCTCGAGGGATGAATACAACTTGTGAAGGATACATCGGGTTGTACTAGACATCAACGAAGTTGTAGGTGATTTGATTGAGGGAAACGTGTGACGTGATGTCATGAATGGTTTGAGATGTGTTGTATAGGCCTATACGTTGTATCTTGAGTTTTATTTTCTGCACTAACCAAAATTTCTTATCTGTGAATATCATACATACTGCAGTTACTGTTCATATTCCTATACACAATACACAGTATTCTCACTATAATGAGGTGTGACCTCTACAAACAGTGTATGTTAGAGGTATAGGGCATTTCCTAGTTAACGTCACTGTGTAAAAAATAACCGGCCAATATTTATTGTACTCTCTGAAATTCTAGGAAATATAGTTTTGTAACATGTCCTATATTTTTAGCTAATTTAGATATTTGGAAATATTCGCACTTTGGTGTTTTAGCAAGTAGGGCACGGCATGGCCTGCAAAAATCCCTGTGTAAATCAACTGCAACGTTTAGTGACTATCACTCACTTGTAGACCGCTCTATTCCGAAGGGCATTAAAGCTAAATCACTTGACGGATATTTTTTGTACTTGCTCTCAATCAAGAATAATGTATACATTACATGTAGGCTAAAAACTGAGTATGTGGGGCATCTGCAAAGGTTCGTACCTCCCTGATATGTAATGACAGATTAACAGCTAAAACAGCTCCCATATCTGTCCATAACTTTGGTCAGTGCAGCGAGCCAGGGGATTTCAAGTGGGTGATTATTGATTGGCAAGTGCCATATTTGGGCATAAGTGCAGTCCGCCATTCAATGCGGAGGATAGACTAGACTTTATCGATTGGTTTTGCTGGAGTAGTTTCCTGTTAACCAGGTTTAAGTACGGCAAAGGTCGAATCATGTTTGCTCTGCAGTATAACTGCACTATGATGTTTTACATCTACTTGTACATAATAATTTGCCAAAATGGAAGAAAACGATTCAGTTTGTGTATTAATGATGTTACGATAGAAAATAAAAACAGCAAAAACATAGCGCCACTAACTTCAACCAAGTTTTTGTTTGTATATAATAATATATAGAACTCCGCACTATGAACAAGTGGTTCGTGACATGTTCATAATTAAGCTCGAACTGGTGAGAGTTTACATCAATTATACATGGTAGTCACCGTTAAGAAATTATACTTACACACTAAGCAACCTATTGTGGCCAATAGCTTTGACTTTATAAATCGTTATCATTCGATTGTCTAAGTGTCCATTAATAGTACTACTGTATATGTGTGAACACTTGACGCAGCCTATTATAACAGTGGAGAATATGTAGAATGTTGTATGTTTGCTTTATAAAGTGATGATATCCCAACCTCTCAACTTCAGTAAAATGTAAATAATCGACAGCATATAACATTAGTGGTCTCTTCAATTGGCCTTCTTCCCATGACTCTTTAGCAATTGAAACTACCTACCTTTTAGTGTCTCAATGTCTCCCACACCTAAGACCTTTGTTCTGTATCTCTATTTCCTAATTCTCATTTGAATCACCTTTCCTTCTGGCAAAAAAGTCCGTGCTTGAACATAGTAAATATCACTCAAGCACGAATAGCGTGGCAGCCTTTGAAACTTTACCCGTTTGGGTAATTTGTAAACAGTCTTTGAATGACCTAAAGCGAGCTCGAAAAATCATCTTTCTCACACATATAGGGCATTTTAAGCGATGTCATATTTTGAAGATACGAAATAGCAGTGGCCAGTCTAATGGATGGCCTGGAAACTGTATCGGTTGGCTACTTGAGTAGTGCGTTAAGAGAAGAGAGTGTACCAGGCGACAACTCAGTCTTTAAGTAGCCGTAAGGTGGTCTAGAAATTCAACTCTGTTTTCGCGCGTTCTTGTGTATAAGGACCTGCATGGATTCAGACATGGTTCTTGACAGCACTTTATGATTGAAAACCTGTCTGTGTAAGAAAAACATTGCTTTCAAGATTTAGAACGATCAATTACTAATTTTGCAATAATTCTTATGATTTCTCCTTGCAGATTGACACTGCAACAATCCAAGAAAGTTTTTGTATTTAATTGTAAGGAGGAAAATTCCAATCAATATTGGAATATTAATAATTGGGATCTAGACGTCCTTCTAGGTGGTGGATTTGTGGATTTGTGTGTTACATCTTGGGACCAATACACTGCAGCAACTGCTACGGCACTTATTAGTCATGGCGAAATATAACACTGAAACATCAACGTGAAAGGTACTTCTGGTAATCCAATCTTAATTCTATAGCGGATACGTTTCGGGATTCAAGCCGAAAATTCACACGAATGTACAAGAAAAATACACTGTTTGTTTAAGTTAACAAAAATCTAAATCGTTTATTAATAGTAAAACTTGATTGATACATGAACAATAAATGCACATACAATATAATCGCACAACAATTGTTCGTATTTGGAGAGACATAAAACTGATCATAATCTTGATCACACGTTTTCGTCATTATCATCATCGTTTGCACCAGCCTATTAATGTATATATATATATCGATGGTTTACAGTCGTCTTATTTATTTTATTATTGTTATCTTTATATCTAATATTGATCTTATCTTTCTCATACTTTCTTGCTTGTGAAGAATTGTCGAGTACCGTGCACAAATATCGTATTTGCAAATTAACAAGATACTCTTCCAATTCGAGTATTTGGGCCCTGATAACTACATTGCAGTGTTTACGTTAAGCAATCAAACCTAGGCCGATGTACGCATGTAACGTGCCCTTTAATTTGTTTAACTTGTCTATCTTCACGTTCTCGACGCTGTCTTGCTATAATTTCGAAGAACTAACCTTACAATGTGTAAGTGACCCAAGCTGTTTAACAACTAGGCATTTTTGTTCGTTCTGAGCATTTCCATACAAACCGCAACATGGAAGTACCAAAAGGAATTTCATACTTCTACAAAAGTTCAAATTATATGCCATTTTAATATTGAAGTGTTAAGCGATCCAATCTTGATTCTATAGAGGATACGTTTCAGGATTCAAACCGCATCAGCAGATATTAATTCGGCGAAAAAAGGTTATGTGACTTCTATTTTATTACTAGCTTAATGCCTTGCAAACGCTCACGACTTTTATTTCCGCTTGCAACTCTTATCTTTGACTTTCTATTTTAATTCCTTATGCGGACCGGGATGCGGACATTTATTTTTCGACGCATATAGCATGACAACCTGTATTTTTGCTTATTCCGTTTATCATTCATCCACATCTCATAGCAGTACAGGTGGAGGTCAATCTGTTACCATGGGATGTATACTTTGCTAGGTTTGTCATCACCATAACTAATAATATTCAGACATTCTCCGATTGCTGGTTTTCCTGTTGCAAATTCCATAATATTAATTATATACTAATTTATATAATATATTATCATTCTTACATTATATACATATGTCTAGAGTATAATAAAGATATCAGATTTTGCGACCATTTTTGTGGATTATACGTAGAACTCGATAACTGTGAGAAGTGTGGGTCAATTATAACCCAGATTCTCTAGTTAGTCATCACTATGCAAGAAATAGCACAATGTTGTCACCCAAGGCTGCTTTTGATTACTTTGTCACTTCGATTTGGTAACACGTCTAAATGAACTCATTTTCAAACATGAGACATATACGAGGCAGCAATTGGCCCAGTTCGTGATCATGCTGCCTCCTAATTAAATCAATACTGATGCCGTAGCTCATAAAATGTATTGATTTTAACATCTGTATTATTGTTTCTACTCTAATATTCGCAAATTTCTGCTTTCAACTACTCCTAAAGTCATGAACATGATTTTTATGGCAACCCAGCGGGAAACATTTCTCATATGTTTCTTAAAAACTCCTTTGAATTGCACACTTCTGACAGCTCTTCACACATATCTGGAGTACTAAACATGGGCTTCACAAATCATATTAGCAAATTCCATCTTCTATTACATTGGCAATTCTCAGTTTCTGGATCCAGACACAAAAATTACTCAAGTTAATCATACCGACAGGGAAATTAAACACGATCTGTTTCTTCATTATTATTTCTCTTTACTATGAAGACCTTCCTCCGCAAAGGTGCTGATAAGTTTCTCTGTTTCACTTTGTTAACAGTAAATTGTGTTTACGTAAACTTGGCCCCTAAAGGTGTGGGCCGACTCATTCCAGTGTAATATATACGTAAGATTACAAATGAGTATGTGTATTAAACACGTCAAAGAAGATTGGGTTTCTTGCGCCGGATGTTGTTTGACCAAATGGTAAATATTTTTTTATTTTAATGAGAAATGGAGGAGTAGAAAAACAATCCGAAATGCCATTGTTAAAACGACGTAAATGATCAGTATTAGCCAGGGTCAATCATCAATAGGAATTATGTGATCAATACTTTCAAAAAGGTAGAAATATTTCAAATAATGTATAGAATGTGGAGGCGGAATTGAATTTATTATGACGTTAGCAAATAGTATTTGACCCGCCTACCTAGTCATATAATCACCACAATAAACTATTAAAGGTGCGCCATTCTCCTTTGTCTTCAGGTCTTCGCTAGTTCCACATACTACCATCTATCCTAATTCATCAAGCATTTTTCTCCCGTTTGGTCTCTCCTTCCATCCTTTCTTCTAACACCTCTCTCGTAAGTTCGAAAGATCTCTGTATATAATACAATAACAAGTTCTCATTTTTGTTTTGATTTTCCAACTCACTATGTTCCAGTCTTCTCCACACCAAGATGCAGATGTAAAAAGCTTCAAGTCTCATTTGCATCTTTCTGCAGTGCCCATGTGTCTCAGCTCCATACAATATCACATTCCAAAATACTGAATTTGCAATTCTCTTTTAAGCTTTTCGTCAGCAGAACTTTCTTTTAATTGCTCTTATCTCTATTCGACTTCCCCACCCTCTGTAAGCAAACAGTTAACACTCTCCACGCGGGTGTCGAATGCAAACGACAAGTTTCCAAAAACAAAAAATTAAATTAAAAAAATTCAGAATCGGAAATTTTCATGACCATATTTGGAATCAGCATGAAAAATGCATTGAAATGAGTACAAACAAGCCTAGTATTGGTTCAGTGGTTCTTAAGATAGCCCTTGATATTTTCGAAAAATATCTCAAATCTTGGATGTTAAAGCCCATGGCTAGCACGCAGAGTATTAATGCCATATGTTCAAAATGAAATAAGATGTTCGTAAGGAATTGCACTAATTACAAATGAAATCATCCAAAAGCCACTTTGTGCCCCCATTTTATACGGTATATAATAAGAAAACTGTATTGCTAGTAATATAAAACAACTATTCTCCTAAGAGTAATTCTTGGGAGTGTAGTAACAGCAGGTCAAGGAGAATTGACAAAAGGATGCAAACTCTTAATTTTTTCCTCTCCATACTTTGTGAATATTTGAGTTGAAAGTAATCTCCGATTTATTTATTTACACTTTGTGTCTTCAAAATCCACACAGGATTCAAGCATCCTGTTAGCTACAGGCATGATTTATTTAAGTATAAAATAGGCTCAGCATTATTGATGTTTGTGTATTATTATGATTGTTGGTTGTATCCTGTTGTAGATTAAGAATTTATATTAATTTTGATGGGTTTTATGCTTTTATAGTTTTAAGATGTTTGTAGTTTACGGCATTTTACCTTTTGTGCAGCGCCTAGAGATCCTTTGTTTTGTGCGCTTTATAAATGTCCATTATTATTATTATTATTATTATTATTATTATTATTATTATTATTATTATTATTATTATTATTATTATTATTTTATTCGGTGAATAACGACTTCTCATCTTAGTAAAGCTCTTTTCAGAGCTAATAATAATTCGTAGAGTCACTGTAAAGCAAAGGACAGTTATGTAATCAAAACTTTACCAATTTTATCCGAAAGACGTCAGAGCCAATACTTAGCAAATGCTGCGTTTTATGAATTTATTGATTTGCACGAGTTTATAAATGCAATTGGGGTATTCATGTTTGGAATACATTTTATATTTATTATTTCTCGGTTTTTGTTGATTGTACAATTGTACTGATTAAAAACGTTACGCATCTTACAAGCTTACAGCTAAATGCAATGTTATCTTTTATATCATACTTCAAAATCTGGGTCAATTCCCGTGCAGCTCATTGTTGGGTTTTTATTGAATTGGAAGGGACAAATGCCCATAAGCTGAGAACAATTTACCTGCTACTCTTCCTCTAGAATGCTCATTACGGATCTGAATAGAAATGCAACTGTGTCAACATTGACATATTACATGTGTTTAGGATATTGGAGGTAATATAACCACATCGTTTCTTCATCTAAGAGAACTGGTTCTTGTAGCCAAAGGCTCGCAAAAGTGAAACCGTGTTAATTCCAGATATTAGCTTAATATTAACATCTACATTTAAAATGTGCAACTTTGCAGACGCTGAAAAACCCCAATAAAACATATCATAATAATTATGTCTCATTCGCCCTCTTTCAAATTTGGCACATGTGTTACGTGCAATTTCATTTTGATGATTAAGTCCTCCTCTCTTACAATCTATAACGATTTACAATATAAAGCAGTGTTAAAATGACCGCCCGCCCGAGGGGACCAATCCGACCAAGTGAGGGGAACTAGCCCCCCTTTGCTTCAAACCTATCGGCAAAGTTGCAGAGTATCTATTTTAGACCCGTTTAACGCCAGCATTATAAAATACCTTTTAAAGATTGCAAAATGTCGCAAAATTAAAGGAGTGGTGCTGGATAGTGGGTCAGTGTGTGCATTTTTTGCCGCTACTCTACTGTTATCATGGTGTTTGCCGCTACTCTACTGTTATTATGGTTATAAAAGGCTCCACTGTATACATTACATTACATTACATTACATTACATTACATTACATTACATTACATTACATTACATTACATTACATTACATTACATTACATTACAGGCATTTATATAGCGCATCTACATCAAGAACGATGCGCTAATTGGAAACACAATAAACAACAGGAACAATGAAATAAAAAGACAATTAATGCATTAATAACTGAGTTTTGAGATGATATGATATCTTAAAAGATGATATGGAATCAGAGTTTCTGACGGACTTTGCTAGAGCAATCCATGATTTGGGAGCAGTATATGAGAAAGTGCGATTTGAAGCAAAATGAAGATGGCGTCTGGTATTTGGTACACTTAGCCGAGTGGCATCAGATGCTGAACGGAGACTTGGTCGTGCTGGATGGTACAAATGCAAGCAAGATGACAAATAGCCTGGAGCGAGTCCGTGTAAACACCTTTCCGCTCAGAGACGCATTCCATAATATCGTTCTTAACCTTCAAAAAGGCTGTTTCGGTACTATGGGCAGGTTTATACGCCGATTGTACTGTCTCATCAAGTTCATTTTGAGCGATATATCTGGAGATGTTGTCCACAACATGTCTCTCAATGACCTTCGACAGATAGGGAATGTTGGATAATGGCCTGTAGTTCTTCAAATCACAGGCATCAAGATTCAACTTTTTTATGACAGGTGTGATGACGGCATGTTTTAGCTGAGAAGGAAATACACCTGTACTGAAGGAAAGGTAAACAATGTCAGATATCATGGGAACAAACATCTGGGGATTCTGTTTTATGAACCAAGTTGGGACTTGATCCAAAGAGCAAGTCTTAGCAGGGCTTTTCATAATGTACTTCATTATGTCATCATTACTGACAACATCAAATTCAACAAGATTACATTGAGTATTATGAACAATTTCAGACATATCATTATACCACTCTACGGGCTTCTTCTTCTGGCATTCTAGAAACTGTCCCAAGAACCTGCAGCCTTACGAGGTTAGTAACAAGATCCTTGTTTGTAAAGATATTATATAGCATACACATCAGACACATCAAATTGGATTCTAAATACGAGGAATGTCCTTCTGATTGCAAATATTTTTTATTTCTTGAAATTGCGTTATAATACAAACTTTATGGCAAATTTTTAAACATTTATATTTTTGACATTTAACAGTCCTCGAAAAACTTTATAAATCTAATGATATGTACTTAAAGTGTATGTAGTTGGGAGGGGAGAAACAGCCGACCATCATTTGAAAAATGTTGACCTTTCGTATTGAAGATATAAATTTTTCATTAAACATTTGTGGCCTTCTTGATAAATATAAAAAATATCAATTTGCCGTAAAATGTGTACTATAATTATCGCGAATATCAAAAGATCAAAATTATTTGATATCAGAATGACATTCTCGTATTCAGACTGCAATTTGGTGTGTCTGATGTGCTCTCAGGTCACACAAAGAATACTGTGCAATCTTTGATATCCGATCTCTTAACCACTACAAATTAAACGGAATAAAGTAAGTACATAATGATATTATTGTAAAGATAAAAGTAAACAATTATGCATTAATTCAAATTATTTGAACAAATTTTAACAGCGTCATTGATTGGGATTATAATAAAATTCTGTAAACCTCAATCATCTCTAGTAAACTTTTAAGAGAAACGTTTGTTCAACATCTCAACAGTCAATTAGGTTACGTTTTTAGTCAATGCACTTAATGTTCAGCATCAATCTGTACGAATGTATGTAGTACTGATCACTTAGATTGAGAGTCATACAGCACAGGTGGGTGCTGAAAGGCTTTTGATGCAATGGAGAATGTTGGCATAATGCAGACGTTGCAATTTCCAACTGTTTTCCATTCGGTTAGGTCGTTGGTAGAACCATAGATCTTGTACAGCAGTTCAGGAACCAAGTGTATTTTTGGAATCTGAGATTTTGACATTTACATTTGCCAGCTTAAGGTTGGTCTTAACCCTGGAATTATGGAAACTTTCGGGCTTCATAACTGCTAAATTATTGGTCTAAAGAATATAAAAGTATACATTTTTAGAATGGAAATGACTTGATGAATTCATCTGTGAGGTCCAATTTTGGCCAAAATGCTCATTTTAGGAAAAAAAAAAAAAAATTTTTAAAAACTAGATAAAAATATCTAGGGACCGTTTTTTTATTTTTTTTGAATTTTGACCAACTTTGAGAAATTTGCACCAAAAATGGTCAAAAAATGCAAAATTTTCAAAAAATCATAAAAAAGCCTGATTTTCGCCCAAATTTCAAATATTTTTGGTGAAGTTGGTCAAAATTCAAAAAAATGAAAAAAACTGTCCCTAGATATTTTTATCTAGTTTTTAAAAATTAATAAAAAAAAAATTTTGGCCAAACAATTTTTTTGTTACGTTGCGCGAAAAAATTTGTGCCAAAAAACCTGTTTTTTGTGATTTTCTACAAAAATGAGCATTTTGGTCCAAATTGGACCTCACAGATGAATTCATCAAGTCATTTTCATTCTAAAAATGTATACTTTTATATTCTTTAGACCAATAATTTAGCAGTTATGAGGCCCGAAAGTTTCGATAATTCCAGGAAAACTTTCCCCGACAAAGTAAAATAGCCTTCCATGACATTCCGGTGCAATCCAACCCGTACAGTATTTGACATATCCAGAGATCAAACTGATGCATAAAGTATTTACAGGGATTTGTATTAATCAACAAGATGATCAAGAAATAAACCTACGCTACTGACATTGCGGTAATAGGAAATTTAAGAGGTAAAACGATACAAAATCAGCAGCCGAGAGGGAATTAATTTACAATTTGTACTCAATATTGGATAGTATTATGATGATAAATACCGCCCACGATAGAATGGCAAGGTATTTGCATTTCTACATAAACACGTACCTTCAATAAATTAATCGACTCTTCCCCGCAATTTCAAGAGGAATATTACATTGCCGTAAGTCGGAGATAAAACATTTATCTGGTTTTGGTATTTGGTGTAAGGCATTTGTTGTCAAGCCTCTTTAAACCTTTCAATATTACCGCACCACGGTATTGTAGCTTAGTCTAGTATTACTTTAAAGATAACTAAAGCCAATAAACGTAAAAAAAATATGTATAGTGTACTTACATCAACTCCTGAGGCACATAGATATCAATTTTTTACCAACACGGACTTGGTTGTAGCAAATCATATCAGGATGAGATAGGTTAAGTGTGCTGTAATGTGAGCTCGCTACAGGGTGAGTTGAAATAATCACAAAAGCCTAGGTAGAATACTTATCATTCAAAATTGCAGGATGCAATAGATGGATACGGCATATTGTCTAGTATAATGAAAGTTTTTGGTAGTTTTCAAAAATGCACACAAAAACCGTCTTTTCATGTGACCTCTGCATAATATTATAAGTTAAAAAAACAATCCGTGCGATACCTTATGGGATTTTGTTCATTTGAATCAAAACAGCTAAATTAAGCATCTTTTATTTTCAACACTTAACCAAATATATTTTAATATTGCAAATAAAGCTGTGGTACCTGTTTTATAATGCTAATAATGTCCATAATAGGCATATCATAATTGCCAGAGCAGAGACCAAGAATTGCCTTACAATTACAGCTCCTTGTGATGGCATGAAAGTGTGTATGTTACATTAACATTGCTTTATCTGATGATTGATATAATCAGTGGTCCCAATTCAAAATTTATGTGAAGGATAAACAGCACTGCATCAGATTACATATATTCAGGGTATTCGAAGAAAATAAATAGTCAAGTTGCGTCAAATAATGTAACTCCAAATGTAGTTTTAAGACGAGTGGAGGGGCAGGAGCCATATTTGTTCGATTTGTGGCCATTTAACCAATAAACTGCATGCAGTGTACTTCTTATTAATTATACTAATACATTGATCATATAGAAAATGATTGAAGAAAGCTCATAGTTGCATTTATATTTCATTAAACATTGTGGTTTTTAATTTAAGGCCAATAATATATCAGAAACGAAAGTTTTGTGCGTTTTCCATCTTCCGAGATAAAACCATGCACATGGGGCGGAAATGACACCCTTCGTATCAAGCCTTGTAATCTCCTCTTTATGTGCCAGTTTTACTTGCCTCGATATTTGAGCGCAAACACTAATAGGTCATTCTCTCCTCCGATCCACCTTAATGATCTTTGCCGATGCTACTGAGCGATGGGATAGCAAAAAATATCTCTACACAGGTTTGGTACCTTAATTGAACACTTTTATCAAATTCAACCTTTAAATTCTTACCGTGCGTACTCTTGATGACTGTAAAACCTGAATAATTATATATATGCTTTCAGAAAGTTAACAAAATGTTGCTCTACACATGCAAATATAATTAAATGACATTTTTCGTGCTGGTATTTTATTGTGATTATAATTAAGTTACAAAATGTAAACTTAAACAGAAGACCGCAGTGGATAATGTACTCAAGTGCCATTTTGGCGAAAATGAGTTATTGACTGTTTTGAAGTCTTTGGGGTTTAACAAATTTTTTCCCAAATTTTTGGCCGATATGACCCCTCAGAAATAGGGGTCACGGGTTTTTTTTTTCAAATTGGTCTGATCACTTTCAAATTAGTGTCAAATTGATCGTTGAGACACAAGGATTACAAAAATATATGGTTTGTCATATCTACAACATCTAGTTAAGGAGTTATAAGCAACATCCGATTTACACAAATGATACATCAAATTGTTCCTCTCTATATGGGCATTCCAAAAATATATACTTCTAACTTATATTGCCATTTAATTTTGAGAAAAATCCATTTGTTGACCAATGATTGTAGTGGAAAAAAGACTCAAGTGCAAGATATCGATTATTGATTATAGAAAATCAATAAGTGACAATGTATTAATTTATAGCTGTAAAAGAATATTAGTGAATATAAAGTTACTCTTGCAAGTTTTAGTACAAAATAATAAAGTTTGTGATCAGCAGATAAATTTCAAAACTTTAGACCCCATTTTCTCAGAACACAATTTTGGCACTTGAGAACTTCTTCCACTACAGTCTTTTACTGTACTTATAGAGAATGTGGTGCAAGTATAATGGTATGTAGAAGGTTACTGAGACACGGTAAGCTAAAGAATTACAAATTATCAAACGCACCTTTTGGCATAAGCCAGGAGGTATGCAGTTTGATAGATATTTGCATGCTAGTCGTTTCTATTTTCAGCTATTCGTGCCCCGCGGAATTACTATGTCTTCAGGAAATTACTAGTCAAAATAAATATTATTAAATCGGACGGAAAGGCGGGAAATATACATATGCAACGCGCCTCGAGGGATGAATACAATTTGTAAAGGATACATGGGGTTGTACTAGACAAGACATCAACGAAGTTGTAGGTGGTTTGATTGAGGGAAACGTGTGACGTGATGTCATGAATGGTTTGAGATGCGTTGTATAATACGTTGTATCTAGCGTTGTATCACTTTATTAAACTGCATAAATGAAACTCCTTTGTAAGTCTGCGAAGTAAGGTGCAGGATTGCAGCTCTTATTTTCTGCACTAACCAAAATTTCTTATCTATGAATATCATATGCTCTACATCAACTTGTACAAAATAATTTGCCACAAATGGAAGAAAACGATTCAGTTTGTGTATTACTGATGTTACGATAGAAAATAAAAACAGCAAAAACATAGCGTTACTAACTTCCACCAAGTTGTTGTTTGACTGCTCATATGCTAGGGTAATATGTTATATAATCTGATTGATGCATGGTCATATAATTTTCTAAATCATTAAAATACCCCACAATTTAATCAAAGACATTTGGTAGTTTAACCGCGCGTTTTGAGATGTCGAAGGGACCTGTGCAAGGTATGAACAAACAACTCCATGAGGACGAGAAGTTACATCTTGCAACCATTTTGCTGTCATTAAACATGCAAGTACAAGAACTCCGTACTATGTACAAGTAGTTCATTGTGACATGTACATAATTAAGCACGAGCTGTTGAAAGTTTACATCAATTATACATGGTAGTTACCGTAAAGAAAATATACTTACACACAAAGCAACCTAGTGTGACCAATGACTTTGACTTTATAAATCGTTATTATTCGATCGTTTAAGTTTCCATTAATAGTACTACTGTATATTTGTGAACACTTGACGCAGCCCATATAATAGTGGAGAATATGTATAATGTTGCTTGTTTGCTTCATAAAGTGATGCTACCCATACTATCAGCTTCAGTAAAATGTAAATAATCTACAGCATATAACTTTAGTGGACTCTTCAATTGGCCTTCTTTCCATGACTCTTTAGCAATTGAAACTACCTATCTTTTGGTGTCTCAATGTCTCCCACACCTAAGACCTTTGTTTTGTATCACCATTTCCTAATTCTCGTTTGAAACACCTTTCCCTCTTGCAAAAGAGTCCGTGCATGAACATAGCAAATGTCACTCAAGCAAATATAGCGTGGTTGCGTTTGAAACTTTACCCGGTTGGGTAATTTGTAAACAGTCTTTAAATGTCCTAAAGCGAGCTCGAAAAACCACCTTCCTCACACAGCTAGGGTATTTTAAGCGGTGTCCTATTTTGAAGATACGAAATAGCAGTGACCAGTCTAATGGATGGCCTGGAAACTGTATCGGTTGGCTACTTGAGAAGTGCGTTAAGAGAAGAGAGTGTACAAGGCGACAACTCAGTCATTAAGTAGCCGTAAGGTGCTTTAGAAATTCAACTCTGTATTCTCGCGTTCTTGTGTATAAAGACCTGCATGGAATCAGAAATGGTTCATGACAGCACTTACTATTGAAAACCGTAATTGTGCAAGAAAACATTACATTTCCAAATTTAGAACGATCAATAACTAATTTCGCAATTATTCCGATTTCTCCTTGAAGATTGACACTATAATCATGGCATGGTGTAATTAAACTAGTGCAAAAATCTTGAAAAAGTTTTTGAAACAACATTTTGAAGGGAATTTGATTGAGTAATATTAATTTTACGACGACAGATACAGATAAACAAACAGTAAGATATTTAAGTGCACAATATACCACACTGCCACAGATATGAGCATAACCTCCATGTTCAGGTGAAGTTTACATTATTCATTGTATTGTATAAGGAGGAAAATCCCAATGAATGATGGGATATCAATAATCGGGATCTAGACGTCCTCCTAGGTGGTGGGTTTGTGTGTTACATCTTGGGACCAATACACTGCAGGAACTGTCACGGCACTTATTAGTCATGGCGAAATATAACACTGAAACATCAACGTGAAAGGTACTTCTGGGTACATACTCGGAATGAAGAGTGGACAGGGAACATACTCTATATATCATATAAACATTGCTTGCATAGAGTTTTAAGTCATTCAGGTCCAAACAAGTCTTCAAATTACATTGCGCCCGGCGTGCCCAACGGGATTCTTCCTGTGGTCGACTATTAATGTCCTTCAGATTTGCCATTAAGTTTTACTCACTCAAGAACACATTGTTCACAAGACATTAGCATGCTTCAGCTTTGGTTGATTAAAACAAATTGCTATATCATTACGAACATCGGATAAAACGATCTTCGTGCCTACAAGAGGACGAATCAATCATATGCGGACAAATATCATTAACAACTGTGTTTCTTTCACGAACTAGATATCTCAAATTGGGTTTTTGAATTGTTGTGAAAAACGATACATTACAAGTGACGACAGTTAGACTTCAGGATAAAAATAAAAGTATTGGCCTTTCCTTAATGAAGACATAAACAGAATCGGTGAACTTAACAGAGAATGTCATCAGTATCATCATAGGTATCAAAAGCACATTATTATAGCACATTCAGTAGTATGCTATATGGCTCAAGGTTTTATGCGACAGGAAATGTTAGCATTACGACAGCAACTCAGTAATAGTACGAGTACAATTATATATGTTGAAATTATCATCTGTTATGGGTGTGTATCCAAGACCGGGAAAACGTACTTTGGGATCATATTTGTATGCACTGAATAGGCACATCGAGACCATATGAATGTGGTAAAGGTCAAAGGTGAGAAAGTTAATAGAAAAAAGCACAACAAAAAAAACCCCAGCTAATAGCTGATGAGAACTCGTGGATCACCAGTTGTCTTTTGCCATGTATATAGTCATCTTTCAAATGTCAGCATTACCAATGGAGCATTGAATCCTGTTCTGCATGTCCGATTTTCTGGGGTTTTTTTTCAGTGACGGACCTAGAAATTGGCGGATCCAGTAATTTTAGGAAAGGGGGAATATTGCCGTATTCACCATTTCTGCTTTATTCACTCAAAATACATGTGTATCTTTTTTCTTTGACTCATAGACCCGGTGCCACATGCCTAAATTCTCGCCTGTTTGTGATATCCAAAAGAATGGTACCAGATCGTCGCTAGAACATTTAATCGATATTATATTGTTCTCGTTCCAAATCAAAACTAGAACAATATATGCTACCAACAGACACATCAGTATAGTTGATCAAACACTTGACGACTTGAGCGTGTCACAATCTTGGTATAGCCCAGTAGATTTCTAGTAAATTATTTTGATTGATCGCCCTGAAAACTCACCTGTTCAAAACTAAACATTTGAATGCTCGAAAATTACGTAATTGTATACTTTTTCTATATTTGAAGCTGATTTGCATTAGGTAATTATTATTCAACTATAGTAGCACGAAAATAACCCATTTTGCCATTTACAAAAAGTTATACATATTTATTTAGGTAGGTGTACTGAATAATTAATTGCCATACAATGAACAGGTTGTACTTCTTGGAACATGGATTATTTCATTGTACTAAACTACATGTACATTCTAGAAAACACAGAGCACCGGCATGTTCTATTCAGACCTCATTACATCTTATCGAATATATGATCGTTCATGTGATACAAAAAACACTTTCTTGACTTTTTAAATACTCCAATGTTCCGGAATTTTCTAAAGATTTCAATTTTTTTTATGTTCCAGTAGCGTTCTTGACATAGATACAATAATTCTGAGAGGTTGCTTTGATTTCCTCAAATAAATAATTCACATGATTTAAAGTCATAATGTACGATCTAACAATAATGAAATTTATAAAATTTGTCAAAACTTGATTTTGTGGCATATTTGAAATGTTTACACATAATTATCCCAACTTACACCTAAACGGAGCCAACTAAATTTGTTGTGTTTGTAGGTGAACAGAGCAATTTTTGAGATGAAGTCATAATTATGATTTTAAGTACCGCGAAGAACTCCATGTTAAACAGTCAAAATTGCCAGTGGGATATGTTTCACTTCACTTCGTCTTGATATGGACAGATATCCTTCCTGGCGGTTATTACTATAATATTATCTCAGCATTTTTGGTAAAGAATAACAAAATTTTAAATTTGACAGAAATCGGATATTAAGGCTTTAAAAGCAGGAAATGTGCTTACAGTACGCCTTTACAAAGCTCCTTACCGGGAATAAAACACTATTGCAAATATAAACCTTCAAATGAAATCCACTTGTAACAATAATAATAATAACATAAGCGCCATTTCGTTCATCATTGTAGATAACCGCTATACGCACATCAATGTTTTTCAATTAACTTTTTTTTTTCTATTTAACTCATAGAATAATCGCATTTTAGTACGGCCTTCTGCAGAAATATTCAGATTTATCTTTTAAAAACAGAGATACAAATGCTCAGGTGGAACAGGTGCTTTGCTTGTTTTCCCGCCAAAATACGTTTTGTAATGGAAAAGTTGGAATTATTAACGCTACACTGGACACCTGCATCAAAATGTTTCAAAATTGAAATCTGCATTCATCAAGACAACCCTGCGGGCGATGACATTCTCTAGGGGAAAAGTCAAATGATGGCCAGCGTTTTATTGCAACAAACTTCAGGGTTTAGTCATCTGATATATACATGTTTAAATACTTAGAACGTGAAATATCTTGGTAAGTCGAAAGGATTAATTTTTAGAAGAAGTTGAATGACCTATTCTGTTTACCTTTCTGCTGCAGCAAAATATAGAAGAAACCATCATTAAACGTATTTTTTCATTAAATATATTGTTTGTAGGATGAAGTACATTTTCCTATCAAACGACCTAAGCCAATGGCAAGTATACCTTATATCTTGATATTACGGTTTGTGTATCATTTTAAATGGCTTAATTAAGTAATGAAATGTAATGTAAATAATGTATCTCAAGCGATAAATTATGTCAACAAAACCCTCACATGTTTTTAGATTTAGATGGACATTCAAACTCGCTGTAAATCAATTTATTGCATTTTAGGATTTTCTGTCGTTCTGACCAGTACATATGGCTATCTAATTACATCAGTTTTGATCAAGCTCAATAATAAACATTATGAGTTAAATGTCTGACTAGATTACGACCGTATTTTTTAACATAATGAATATATGATTTTATGATATGAAGAAATCGCTTAGGACACACAATTCTGGGGTCAAGAGAGCTACATGCAACCACAATTCGTTGGACAGCTTGAAAAATCATCTCTACAATAATGAAGAAGGAGGCGGCCTATATGCTTCACCCTAGCAGGGCGTAAGACAATGCGAGACACATATTAATATATGCGAGGATCGGAAATAAACGATGCAAGCCCGAGGCATTATTATTTAAATGACGTGTTTGGAGCTCGAGCAAACTGACATATGAAAATATTGAGAGACACAAAAATCAGTACTCAGCGGGGATTGAACCCCGGTCGCTGGATTACCGGTCCAGAGTCTTACCACTGTACTACCTACCTATAAGCCGCCCTTCTTCATTATTTAATATAATTGGCCGCTGAGACACAATGAGAGAGTTATCGTGCGGACTTAAGTTGTGATTGCCCGAGCACCGACTGTGAACTCAGGTAGTACAGTGAATCCGCTGAATCATGATTTTTCCTCTCTCAATATTTTCATAAAGTCAGTTTGCTCGAGCTTCAAACACGTCAGTTTAATAATATGACACAATAATTATTCAATCTTATCTAGCAATTAGATATCACGAGACATCTTTATTTCAAGCCATTCGTGACACCACGTCACACGTTTCCCTCAGTCAAACCAACTACAACCGTGTTGATGTCTACAACCCTATGTATCATTCACAGTTTGTTTTCATATCTCGAGGCTCACGGCACAATGTATTTCGTGCCTTTTTCGTCCGATTTGATAATATTTATTTTGACTAGTAATTTCCTGAAGAAATAGTCATTCCACGGGGCACAAATAGCTGAAAATAGAAACAACTCAAATATCTATCCACCTGCCTTTTGGCTGCTTTTACCAAAAAGTGCGTTTGTAATTCTTTAGCTTACTAGTTCTCAGTAAACATCTGCATACTATTATACTTATATCATAAACCCATATCCTAGACTTTAAAGGTCCGTACGATTCCATAACATTGCGTTTGAGATACCATGAGCAAACATTGTTAGCCATCAAAGATCTATTATACCATCTACAGGTCGTTTGCGGAATGTTCTCCCTAAGCATATCCCTGCTATAAGACTCTGGGTTAGCTTCAGCAAAGGAGGTTAACAGCTATAGCTGGGCTCAAACCTATCAGCCGTCGCTACAAGATCCAATATTTGCACCTGCTGTGTCCTGCAAAGCATTTTTGTACTTCATGAAAGCATACTCTGATTTTACAGTCCTTATTATGTCTTCAACCACAAGAATTTACATTGGTCGAACTTGATCAAAGTGATGAAGTACCAGATATATCTTGCTGTTCAGATAAGACTCTTGCTTGAGAAAACACAACTCAATAGTTGGTGTGTCCACTCCTTGCCAGCTCAAGGTCACGTACGTGACAGGTTTGCTAAGGTTCCTTGTGGAGTATCTCGCCAGCAAGCAATAAGACCGTGTCTAAGTCTTCCCTGGCGGTTGTCTTTCGGGGCCGACCTGACCTTCGACTAGGTGTAGTAGTTCCGGTCTCCCGACGTCTCTTCAAAATTTTAGAAACTGCACCTTGTGTAATTCCTAGAGCGGCACCAATATCCTTCTGTTTGTAGCCGCGAATACGTAAGTCAATGACGCGGGTGTATAAATCTGCGCTCACTTCGCACCCCATGCTCAGAAATATCGTATACAACAGACAGATGCAACAAAGTAAAGCTGGTTTCTTCCCACGATAATGCAAAAGCCAATATGACCTTATGAATCATATCGCTGAAATTACTGCGAAAAGAATGCCCGATGGATCATTGGTCAGGCATAAGAAGCCATTGTGCTACATTACGTAATGTATGATATGGAATAATACCTAAGACCTTGCCAGACACCCGTGATCCATTTTGCATGGCTGACGGGTCATTGCTGGTAAGAAATCTGCACTTAAAAACATAGATATTAAAAAATATATATTCCAAACTTTTGTCCATGACTGTATATTGCATTACTCAGTAGCATTTGTAGAATCGACAAACATCGTTACAACTAGTGTAATGAGTTCATATTGCACCATACTTAACCTGATTATGATTTGCTACAACAAAATCCGTGTTGGTTAAAATTTGATGTCTATATGCCTAAAGCTCGTTGATTTAAAGTAAACATATAATAACAACAATATTACAGCAGGACGCCTAGTTTGTTCTGCAAATTTTAATATATTAGTATTTCATTTGTCTAAATAGCCATGTATAGCTCACAACATTTTTGCCACTGAGACCCTTCAATGAAATGAAGACCCATATTCGAAAGTTGCACAGAAGATCCACTCAAGCTATATGTGACATGATCAAGGGGAATGAGTCACTTGTCGGCCCTGGTCGAAAATGAGTTTTACACATGTTTCCAAAGAGGACATTTAGAGCTTTCAGAAACTGAAAACCCCATGTTGATACGACTTTTCTTTGTGAAGTTACGTCAATTTATCAATCGCTGAAAACAATATAAAACAAAAGAATTTTAACACTTTCTTTGCCAATATCTCAAAATCAATATTAGCGACATCAGACTCATTTCCCTTGATCGTGTCACATATAGTATTACATCACATTCTCTGTGAGTGGTCAAGGTTGAGCATTGATGACAAGGTCGCACTAAACAACAAAAAGTAACATTTTCAATATATTATTACTTTTAGTGATGTGTTGTTATGGAAGTTTACTGAAGTTAGTTCAAGTTTACAAAACATTGATAGAATGCTGATCGATATTGTTTAAATTGTTCAAGTAGTTTGAGCTTTAATATGCAAAATTACTTTTAAAAATATTTAGCTCATTTTTATAAATCCTTTCTTTCAACTTTATCCTGGTTTATCTGGAGCAATTATGCCCAGGCTTAGGTCGTCGTCACAAATATCGATCCTCGTGCATAAGGTTGCATCAGCTACGTTTTTTATTATTAATTCTTAGATCCTTAATTCTATAGAGATGAAAGATAATGCTATTTACAACTATGATAACATTGGTGTACTGGTTGAAATTTCCGATTGGAGTAATATTGCAAAGTCATATCAACCCACTACCCCAGATCACTCCCCAAATGACTTTGCCAACGCTAATGTGTGCGAAGATTTTGGCCTCAAACGGACTTAATTAAAGCAGGTGCGAACAGGAAATTTGCCTCAAGTTTTAAACAAACAAGAGCACTGATTTACAGTCATATAATGTAATTTGCCAAAAGAGATTTATTAATAAAGAAAATAAAAACGATGGAGTTTATAAACAAAATTAACAATAAAATGAACAAAACAATTTAAACGAGCCAAGTGAGAAAAGAAATATATTTTCGTTCTTATTGCGGTCTTTCGGTGTTTGTAAAGTTACATATTGTGAATAAGCACAATTGACATACAAGCCTTTGGCTACAATAACCAAACCTCTTAGATGAAGAAACGATGTGGTTTTATTACCTCCAATATCCTAAATACATGTAATAAGTCTCTGTTGACACAGTTGCATTTCTATTCAGATCCATAATGAGCATTCTAGAGGAATTTTAGCCGCTACAATTCTCTAAGCTTAAGGGTAGTTGTCCCAACAATGAGATACCGTAAACGTTCGCTTAATGGCGCACCTGGGCTCCTTTGCCTTGGGGGTAAATTTCATGTAAAAATAGAGAGCACCTTCCTCAAAAAATCCCAACAAGAATTAAGGGTACGTGCACTTATTTGCTGATGGGATTTTTATGGGAGGGCACTTTTAGGTTTTGTCTAAAATTCCAGTTTGGTCAAGGGAGACCATAGAGCCATTATAAGCGAACGTTTACGGTATACGGGAATTGGCCCAGATTTTGAAGTAGGATATTAAAAAATATATAAAGATAGCATTGCATTTAGCCATGGGCTTCTAATAGCCAAAATGATAAAAAGCCAACAATGAGATACCGTAAACGTTCGCCTAATGGCGCACCTGGGCTCCTTTGCCTTGGGGTAAATTTCATGTAAAAATAGAGAGCTCCTTCCTCAAAAATTCCCAACAAGAATTAAGGGTACGTGCCCTTATTTGCTGATGGGATTTTTTATGGAGGGCACTTTTAGGTTTTGTCTAAAATTCCAGTTTGGTCAAGGGTGACCATAGAGCCATTATACGCGAACGTTTACGGTATACGGGAATTGACCCAGATTTTGAAGTAGGATATTAAAAAAAATATAAAGATAGCATTGCATTTAGCCATGGGCTTCTAATAGCCAAAATGATAAAAAGCCAACAATGAGATACCGTAAACGTTCGCCTAATGGCGCACCTGGGCTCCTTTGCCTTGGGGTAGGGTAAATTTCATGTAAAAATAAAGAGCTCCTTCCTCAAAAATTCCCAACAAGAATTAAGGGTACATGCCCTTATTTGCTGATGGGATTTTTATGGGAGGGCACTTTTAGGTTTTGTCTAAAATTCCAGTTTGGTCAAGGGAGACCATAGAGCCATTATACGCGAACGTTTACGGTATACGGGAATTGACCCAGATTTTGAAGTAGGATATAAAAAAATATATAAAGATAGCATTGCATTTAGCCGTGGGCTTCTAATAGCCAAAATGATGTGTACCACTTTTAATCAAGTAGATTTATTTTACATCCAACAAGTATGCAAACCACTATAAATTCGTATATGCACCAACAAATCACACATATCTAGTTCATAACAGGAGAACACTTGAATTGCACTTATATAACTCGCATACGCGCCAACAAATTGCACATAATTATCTAGTTCATTGCAGAGAAACATTATGATATTATTTATGGAAAACATTTGTAACGGCGAGCCTTGTGGCATATTTATTTGATCATCGCATGTGCTCAAACAAGACCTTTGGCACTGCATCCAATGTGTTCTGGTATAACTAATTTTTAAGTGCTGGATTTACTTAAAAAACAACGAGTGCTCATTATGATAATTGAGAGTTCCAGCAGTATCGTCGGCGGACACTAGGGATGAGTGAGCTAATACATAAAATGATAACATTTATTTGAGTCTGTAATCAATCTGAAAAGTTAAGATGCCCCTTGCATACCATGGAATCGGATGCTATTGTTATGAAAAGAATACATGCTGCTGAATGCGTTGTGGACCTTCGTAAAAGAAAATGCAGAGATACATTTGAAAAATGTATGTCTATGAGTACGATATTAGAAGGTCATGTTAACATATCCGTGTTGTTAGACCTTCGTCTCCCCTGAGAGTTCACACATGTGGCAGATAATGCTTGTTCATTGCGGATGTCCGTGAAAAAGGTTATGGGCCACTTTGGAACCAATCGCATAGCAATGCTAAGTTTTTCGTCTTGGGTAGCTATGTTAATAGGTCATTCTCTCCTCCGTTCCACCTTAATGATTTTTGCCGACGCTACACAAGCTACTGAGCGATTTTTGGTACCTTGAACACTTTTATCAAATGCAACCTTTAAATTCTTACCGTGCTTACTCTTGGTGATATCATAAGGACTGTAAAACCAGAATAATGATATGCTTTCAGAAAGTTAAAAAAAGTGCTGCTCTACACATGCAAATATAATTAACTGACATTTTTCGTTAAGTTAAACTACTCAAGTATAAGGTTTGTAGAAGGTTACTGAGACACGGCAAGCTAAAGAATTACAAATGATCAAACGCACTTTTTGGAAGCAGCCAGGAGGTATGCAGTTTGATAGATATTTGCATGCTAGTCATTTCTATTTTCAGCTATTCGTGCCCCGCGAAATCACTATGTCTTCAGGAAATTACTAGTCAAAATAAATATTATTAAATCGGACGGAAACGGCGGGAAATATACATATGCAACGCGCCTCGAGGGATGAATACAACTTGTGAAGGATGGGGTGTACTAGACATCAACACAGTTGTAGGTGGTTTGATTGAGGGAAACGTGTGACGTGATGTCATGAATGGTTTGAGATGCGTTGTATACGTTGTATCTCGCGTTGTATCACTTTATTAAACTGTATAAATGAAACTCTTTTGTAAGTCTGCGAAGTAAGGTGCAGGATTGCAGCTCTTATTTTCTGCACTAACCAAAATTTCTTATCTGTGAATATCATATGTTCTACATCTACTTGTACAGAATAATTTGCCACAAATGGAAGAAAACGATTCAGTTTGTGTATTAATGATGTTACGATAAAAACAGCAAAAACATAGCGCCACTAACTTCAACCAAGTTGTTGTTTGACTGCTCATATGCTAGGGTAATATGTTATATAATCTGAACGGGGCATGGTCAAATAATTTTCTAAATCATTAAAATATACCCCACAATTTAATCAAAGACATTTGGTAGTTTATCCGCGCGTTTTGAGATGTCGAAGGGACCTGAGCAAACAACTCTATCACGAGGACAAGTACAAGAACTCCGCACTGTTAACAAGTAGTTCATTGTGACATGTACATAAGCACAAACTGTTGAGAGTTTACATCAATTATACATGGTAGTTACCGTTAAGAAAATATACTTACACACTAAGCAACCTAGTGTGGCCAATGGCTTTGACTTTATAAATCGTTATTATTCGATCGTTTAAGTTTCCATTACTACTGTATAATATAATAGTGGAGAATATGTATAATGTTGCTTGTTTGCTTTATAAAGTGATGCTATCTCAACATCTCAACTTCAGTAAAATGTAAATAACCTACAGCATATAACATTAATAGCGGTATCTTCAATTGGCCTTCTTCCCATGACTCTTTAGCAATTGAAACTACCTATATTTTGGTGTCTCAATGTCTCCCACACCTAAGACCTTTGTTCTGTATCTCTATTTCCTAATTCTCATTTGAATCACCTTTCCTTCTGGCAAAAAAGTCCGTGCGTGAACATAGCAAATATCACTCAAGCTCGAATAGCGTGGTAGCCATTGAAACTTTACCCGGTTGGGTAATTTGTAAACAGTCTTTGAATGACCTAAAGCGAGCTCGAAAAATCATCTTTCTCACACAGCTAGGGCATTTTAAGCGGTGCCTTATTTTGAAGATACGAAATAGCAGTGACCAGTCTAATGGATGGCCTGGAAACTGTATCGGTTGGCTACTTGAGTAGTGCGTTAAGAGAAGAGAGTGTACTAGGCGACAACTCGGTCTTTAAGTAGCCGTAAGGTGCTCTAGAAATTCAACTCTGTTTTCTCGCTTTCTTGTGTATAAAGACATAGTTCTTGACAGCACTTATGATTGAAAACCGTAATTGTGCAAGAAAAACATTACGTTTCAAAATTTAGAACAATCAATAACTAATTTCTCTATAATTCTGATTTCTCCTTGAAGATTGACACTATAATTATGGCATGGTTTAATTAAACTAGTGCAAAAATCTTGAAAAAGTTTTTGAAACAATGATTTTGAAGGGAATTTAATTGAATAATATTAATTTTACGACGACAGATAAAGATAAACAAACAGTCAGATATTTAAGTGCACAATATACCACACGGCCACAGATATGAACATAACCTCCAAGGGCAGATGAAGTTTACTTTATTGTATTGTATAAGGAGAAAAATCCCAATGAATGATGGGATATCAATAATTGGGATCTAGACGTCCTCCTAGGCGGTGGGTTTGTGTGTTACAACTTGAGACCAATACACTGCAGGAACTGTCACGGCACTTATTAGTCATGGCGAAATATAACACTGAAACATCAACGTGAAAGGTACTTCTGGGTACCTTTACTCGGAATGAAGAGTGGACAGGGAACATACTTTATATATCACATAAACATTGCTTGCATAGAGTTTAAGACATTCAGGTCAAAACAAGTCTTTAAATTACATTGCGCACACTGGGATTCTTCCTGTGGTCGACTGTTAATGTCCTTCAGATTTGCCATTAAGTTTTACTCACTCAAGAAACCAGTAGAACATATAGTTCACAAGACATTTGCATGTTTCGGCTTTGGTTGATAAAAGCAAATTGCTATATCATTACGAACACCGGATAAAACGATCTTCGTGCCTACAAGAGGACGAATCAATGATTTTATCTTATGTGGACAAATATCATTGATAACTGTGTTTCTTCCACGAACTAGATATCTCAAATTGGGTTTTTGAATAGTTATAAGAAACGATACATTACAAATGACGACAGTTAGGCTTCAGGTTAAAAATAAAAGCATTGGCCTTTCCTTGAAATGAGAATATAAAGACATACACAATGAACTTAACAAAGAATTATCATCATAGGCATCAAAAGCAATAGCACATTATTGTAGCACATTCAGTAGTATGTGCTATATGGCTCAAAGTTTTATGCAACAGAAAACGTTAGCATTACGACAGCAATTCAGTAATAGTACGAGTACATTTATTTATGTTGAAATTATCATATGTTATGTGTGTGTATCCAAGACCAGGAAAAGTTACTTTGGGATCATAATTTGTATGCACTGAATAGGCACATCCAGACACTATGGATGTGGTAAAGTTCAAATCTCGTAGGTGAGAATGTTAATAGAAAAAGGCACAACAACAAAAACCAGCTAATAGCTGATGAGAACTCGTGGATCACGAGGTGTCTTTTGCCATGTATATAGTCATCTTTCATATTTAAAATGTCAGCATTACCAATGGAGCATTGGATTCTGTTCTACATTTACGTTTGTCTGATTTGTCAGTGATATATTTGTTAAAAGTAACGTTTATGACGGACCTAGAAATTGGCGGATCCAGGAATTTTAGGAAAGGGGCCGGAATATGGCCGTTTTCACCACTTCTGCACTATTCACTCAAAATACACGTGTATTTTATTATCATTTTTTTCTTTGACTCACAATAACAGAATGGTCGACTGCAGATCCGTCGGATAACGCTTTTTCAATGGGAAATGAACTTTGTTGCTTGGATGATGTCACGATGAGGTTAGCATTTATTCCATACTGAAAAGCGTGTTCCGACGGATCTGCACTCGTCCGGCCTCATAAGGAGCACAGACCCGGTGCCCCACACCTTTGTTCCATAACCATTAAGGTATAGGACATTTTTTGTTTTTGCTATAGCCCCCGAATGAAATGTATTTAATTATTTTTGTACTCACTCAGGTAGCATTGTGTGTGAATTTTACATCCGAACTAAGTGCCATTCTTTTTTATGGGCATTTTAGTGTCTAAAATGAGGGTTTTTCAATATTGCCGTCCATTTGTAATCATCACCCCCATACACTTTACATGTAAAATAAAAAGGCTCATACAAATTTATTAGCACTTATTTCGGATGTAAAATTCACACAAAATGCTTTTTGAGTGATTACAAAGATAATTTTATCTTTTCATTAAAATACTTTGCATTCGGGGGCTATGTGGAATTTTTTTAAATGTATTCCTTGTACAGTGACATTTCACAATAAAATGTCCATTGGAAACAAAGGTGCCCATGCCTAAATTCTCGCCTGTTGTGATATCCAAAAGAATGGTACCGTACCAGATTGTCGCTAGAAGATTTAATCGATATTATATTGTTCTAGTTCCAAATCAAAACTAGAACAATATATGCGACCAACAGACACATCAGTATAGTTTATCACACACTTGACGACTTCAGCGTGTCACAATCTTGGTATAGCCCAGTAGATTTCTAGTCAATTATTTTGATTGATCGCCCTGAAAACACACCTGCATTAGGTAATTATTTATATTTAACTATAGTAGCACGAAAATAAACCATTTTGCTATTAACGAAAAGTTTATTTTGTTCAGGTAGGTGCACTGAATAATTAATTACCATACAAAGGTTGTACTTCTTGGAACATTGATTATTTCATTGTACAACACTACATTCTAGAAAACACAGCACCTGCATGTTCTATTCAGACCTCATTACATCTTATCGTGTATAGGATAGTTCATGTGACTGATTTTAATTTTTAAAACTCCTGTACCGTTCTTGACATATATACAATAATTCTGAAAGGTTGCTTTGATTTTCTGAAATAAATAATTCACATACTTTAAAAAAGCCATAAAGTACGATCTTATTATATGAAATTTTTTTTTCAAACCCGATTTTGTGGCATATTTGTAACGTTATACACATATCCCAACTTACATCTAAACGGAACCAACTAAATTTGTTGTGTTTGTAGGTGAACAGAGCAATTTTTGAGATAAAGTCATAATTATAATTTAAGTGCAGCGTAAAACTCCATGTTAAACAGTCCAAATCACCAGTGGGATATGTTTTACATTGCTTGTTCTTTCGTCTTGAAATGGACAGAACCCCTTCCTGGCAGTTATTACTAATATTATCGCAGCATTTTGGGTAAAGAATAATAAAATTTTTAATTTGATGGAAATCGTATATTAAATATAAGGATTTAAAAGCAGGAAATGTGCTTACGGCACGCCTTTACAAAGCACCGGGAATAAAACATTATTACAAATATAAACTTTCAAAAAAAATCCAATAATGATAACATAAGCGCCATTTCGTTCATCACTATAGATAATCGCTATACAAACATCAATATTTTTCAATTATTTAACTCATAGAATAATCGCGTTTTAGTACGGACTAGCCTTCCAACTCTTCAAAAATATTCAGATTTATCTTATAAAAACTGAGATACAAAGGCTCAGGTGGAACAGGTGCTTTGCTTGTTTTCCCGCCAAAATACGTTTTGTAATGGAAAAGTTGGAATTATTAACGCTACACTGGACACCTGCATCAAAATGTTTCAAAATTGAAATCTGCATTCATCAGGACAACCCTGCGGGCGATGACATTCTCTAGGGGAAAAGTCAAATAATGGTCAGCGTTTTATTGCAACAAACTTCAGGGTTTAGTCATCTGATATATACATATTTAAATACTTAGAACGTGAAATATCTTGGTAAGTCGAAAGGATTAAATTTAAGAAGTAGTTGAACGACCTGTTCTGTTTACCTTTAGGCTGCAGCAAAATATAGAAGAAACAATCATGTTGAATTTGAAAGTTCATTTGTTTCATTAAACACATTGTTTGTAGAATGAAGGACATTTTCTTATCGAACGACATACGCTAATGGCAAGTGTATCTTATATCTTGATCTAACGGTTTGTAAATCATTTTAAATGGCTTAATTAAGTAATGAAATGTAATGTAAATAATGTATCTCAAGCGATAAATTATGTCAACAAAAATCCTCACATGTTTCCAGATTCAGATGGACATTTCAAACTAGCAGTAAATCAATTTATTGGATATTAGGATTTTCTGTCGTCCTGACAGAATACCCCTTCAGCAAAATGCTTAAAGAAAACCCTGAATGACAAATTATTTAACTCATAGAATAATCGCATTTTAGTACAGCCTAGCCTTACACCTCTTCTGCGGAAACATTAAGATTTGCTTTATAAAAACAGAAATACAAACGCTCAGGTGGAACAGGTGCTTTTTCGCGCCAAAATACATTTTCTAATGGAAAAGTTGGAATTATTAACGCTGCACTGGACACCTGCATCAAAATGTTTCAAAATTGAAATCTGCATTCATCAGGACAACCCTGCGGGCGATGACATTCTCTAAGGGAAAAGTCAAATAATGGTCAGCGTTTTATTCCTTATTGCAACAAAAGTCATCTGATATATACATGTTTAAATACTTACAATGTGACATATCTTGGTAAGTTGAAAGGATTAAATTTTAGAAGACGATGAATAACCTGTTCTGTTTACCTTTATGCTGCAGCAAAATATAGAAGAACAGTCATCTGGAATTTGAAACTTCATTTGTTTCATTAAATGATTAATCATATTGTTTGTAAGATGAAGTACATTTTCAAACGACCTACGTTTGACAAGTGTACCGTATAACTTGATCTAACGGTTTGTGCATCATTTTAAATGACTTTTTAATTAAGTAATGAAATGTAATGTAAATAATGTATCTCAAGCGATAAATTATGTCAACAAAAATCCTCACATTTTGCTAGATAAGATTTAATAATTATTGTATCATTTTATTAAACTATTATAGAGATACGTTTTTCAAGCTGTTCAACGAATTGTGGTTGTATGCAGTTCTCTACCAGAATTGGGTGTACTAAGAAAAAGTAGGGTCGTTATCTAGTCAAACATTTGACTCATTATTTTAATTGTTGAGCTTGACCAAAGCTGATGCAATTAGATAGGCTTATGTACTGGTCAGGATAACTGGTCATAGTAATTTCCAATAAATTGATTTACTGCGAGTTTGAAATGTCCATCTAAATCTGGAAACATGTGAGGATTTTTGTTGACATAATTTATACATTATTTACATTAGGTGCACTTGCCATTGGCGTAGGTCGTTTGATAGGAAAATATACTTCATTCTACAAATAATATGAAACAAACGAAGTTTCCAATACCACATGATTGATTCTTCTACATATTGCTGCAACATAAAGGTAAACAGAACAGGTTATTCAACTTCTTCTAAAATTTAATCCTTTCGACTTACCAAGATATTTCACGTTCTAAGTATTTAAACATATATATATCAGATGACTAAACCCTCAAGTTTGTTGCAATAAATCGCTGACCATCATTTGACTTTTCCCCTTGGGAATGTCATCGCCCGCAGGGTTGTCCTGATGAATGCAGATTTCAATTTTGAAACATTTTGTCAAATATAGAAAAAAGTATACAATTACGAAATTTTCGAGTATTCAAATGTTTAGAACAGGTGTGTTTTCAGGGCGATCAATCAAAATAATTTACTAGAAATCTACTGGGCTATACCAAGATTGCGGCACGCTCAAGTCGTCAAGTGTGTGATCAACTATACTGATGTGTCTGTTGGTAGCATGTATTGTTGTAGTTTTGATTTGGAATTAGAACAATATAATATCGATTAAATGTTGTAGGGGCGATCTGGTACCATTCACAAACATGCCAGAATTTAGGCATAGGACACCGGGTCTTTTTCCCCGTATGACGAATCAAAGAAAAAAAGATGATAAAATACACATGTCTTTTGAGTTTATAGCGCAGAAGTGGGGGAAGACACCCGCTCTCACCGCTAAAGCGGCCATATTCTACCTTTCCTGAAATTCCTGGATCTGCTGATTTCTAGGTTCGTCACAAACGTTACTTTTAACAAATCAATCACTGACAAATCAGACAAACGTGCAATGCTGACATTATAAAATTAAAATATGAAAGATTACGAGAGTTGAATTTTGACCACATTCATATGGTCTGGATGGGCCGAATGAGTGCATACAAATATGATCCCAAAGTAAATTTTCCTGGTCTTGGATGCACACGCATAGCAGATGATAACACATAATGTAGTCGTACTACTACTGAGATGATTTCGTAACGCTAACCTTCCTGTAGCATAAAACTTGAAGGCACGAAGATCGTTTTACCAGGTCTTCGTAATGATATAGCAATTTTGCTTTAATCAACCAAAGCCGAAGCTGATTTCTTGAGTGAGTAAAACTTAATATAATAGCAAATCTGAAGGACATTAACAGTCGACCACAGGCAGAATACCATTGGGCAAACTGGTCGCAATGTAATTTGACTACTTGTTTTGACCAGAATGACTTAAAACTCTGTGCAAGCAATGTTTATGTGATATATAGAGTGTGTTCCCTGTCCACTCTTCAATCCGAATTAAGGTACCCAGAAGTACCTTTCACGTTGATGTTTCAGTGTTATATTTCGCCATGACTAATAAGTGCCGTGGCAGGTCCTGCAATGTATTGGTCCCAAGATGTAACACACAAACCCATCACCTAGAAGGACGTCTAGATCCCTGTTATTATTATCCCATCATTCATTGGAATTTTCCTTCTTTTAATACAATTAAATACAATTCTGTATAATATTAAGTTTACCTGCATATGGAGGTTATGTTCATGTCTGTGGCAGTGTGGAATACTTTGCATATATCTGATTTGTTAATCTTTATCTGTCGTTGTAAAATTAATGTTACTCTATAAATTCCCTTCAGAATGTTGTTTCAAAAACGTTTTCAAGATTGTTGCACCAGTTTAACTAAACCATGCTATAATTATAGTGTCAATCTGCAAGGAGAAATCATAAGAATTGTTGCAAAATTAGTTATTGATCGTTCTAAATCTTGAAAGCAATGTTTTTCTTACAAGGCGAGTTTTCAATCATAAGTGCTGTCAAGAACCATGTCTGATTCCATGCAGGTCCTTATACACAAGACCGCGAGATAACAGAGTTGAATTTCTAGAGCACCTTACGGCTACTTAAAAGACTGAGTTGTCGCCTGGTACACTATCTTCTCTTAACGCACTTCTCAAGTAGCCAACCGATACAGTTTCCAAGCCATCCATTAGACTGGTCACTGCTATTTCGAATCTTCAAAATAGAACACCGCTTAAAATGCCCTAGCTGTGTGAGTAAGATGATTTTTCGAGCTCGCTTTAGGTCATTCAAAGACTGTTTACAAATTACCCAACCAGGTAAAGTTTCAAAGGCTGCCACGCTATTCTAGCTTGAGTGATATTTGCTATGTTCATGCACGGACTTTTTTGCCAGAAGGAAAGGTGATTCAAACGAGAATTAGGAAATAGAGATACAGAACAAAGGTCTTATGTGTGGGAGACATTGAGATGCCAATAAATAGGTAGTTTCAATTGCTAAAGTGTCATGAGAAGAAGGCCGATGAAGATACCACTTAAGTTATATGCTGTAGATTATTTCCATTTTACTGAAGTTGAGAGGTTGGGATAGCATCACTTTATAAAACAAACAAGCAACATTATACATATTCTCCACTATTTTATGTGCTGCGTTTAGTATTCACAAATATACCGTACTGCTATAATGAAAACGTAAGCGATCGAATAATGACGATTTATAAAGTCAAAGACATTGGCCACACTATACTGCTTAGTGTTAAGATATATTTTCTTAACGGTAACTACAGACTTGACATTTAGTATGGAATATTTTTCTCAAAATTCCACGATTGGTCTGGACGGAGTCTGCATAAACCGCACGAGAAAAATTAATTGAGGTGTGTCGGGAGATTGTGTAAAATAGTTGTTTGATAGAAAATATGCTTTCCAAAGATTTACATTATGGTGCTCATGATGTAACGAATGTTTGCCTAAAATGGGGGATTTATGGAGGCTGAATTTGAGCTTTGTGGGGACTTTATGCAACATTGTTCCGTTATTATCAAATGTATAGGGGTTTGATGTGATATTTCTTAAACTTCGTCAGCAATTGCTTATACCTTGCGCATGTCCCTTCGACATCTCAAAACGCGCGGTTAAACTACCAAATGTCTTTGGTTAATTTGTGGGGTATTTTAATGCTTATTTTAGAATATTATATGACCATCATACTATAGACCACATTACCCTAGCAGTCAAATAACAACTAGGTAGTGGCACTATATTTTTGCTGCTTTTGTTTTCTATCGTAACATAATTTTTATTATTACAAGCTGAGTCGTTTTCTTCCATTTGTTGCAAATTATTCTGTAAAAGTAGATGTAGAGCATATGAGATTCACAGATAAGAAATTTTGGTTAGTGCAGAAAATAAGAAATGCAATCCTGCACCTTACTTCGCAGACTTACAAAAGAGTTTAATTTATACAGTTTAATAAAGCGATACAACGTAAATACAACACATCTCAAACCATTCATGACATCACGTCACACGTTTCCCTCAATCAAACCACCTACAACTGTGTTGATGTCTAGTACAACCCGATGTATCCTTCACAAGTTGTATTCATCCTCGAGGTGCGTTGCATATGTATATTTCCGCCTTTTCCGTCCAATTTAATAATATTTATTTTGACTAGTAATTTCCTGAAGACATAGTGATTCCGCAGGGCACGAATAGCTGAAAATAGAAACGACTAGCATGCAAATATCTATCAAATAGCATACCTCCTGGCTGTTGCCAAAAAGTGCGTTTGATAATTTGTAATTATTTAGCTTACCGTGTCTCAGTAACCTTCTACATACCATTATACTTGCATCACAATCTTTAGAAGTACAGTCTAAGTTTACATTTTGTAACTTAATTATAATCACAATAAAATATCAGGACGAAAAATGTCATTTAATTATATTTGCGTGTGTAGAGCAACATTTTGTTTAACTTTCTGAAAGCATATATAATTATTCTGGTTTTACAGTCCTTATGATATCATCAAGAGTAAGCACGGTAAGAATTTAAAGGTTTAATTTGATAAAAGTGTTCAAGGTACCAAAAATCGCTCAGTAGCTTGTGTAGCATCGGCAAAGATCATTAAGGTGGATCGGAGGAGAGAATGATCTAGTAATGTTTGCGCTCAAATATTGAGACAAGTAAAACTGTCACATAAAGAAGAATGGTATGGTTTCTGTACAAGGCTTGACACGAGTGATATCATTCATGGGTTTCTTTAAGCATTTTGCTGAAGGGATATTTTCAAATTTATTGGACCCTTTCAATTGTGATTCAACATTGCCCAAGGGGTATTTTTTTTAAAAACGCGTACGCTTTCAAGATTTTGTACGCGTTGGACTTTAAACTTTGGATTTGAAGGGGTCTGCAAAATGCGTGAATGTTTAAATACGCGTGCTTTGTGCGTTAAAGTAAGTGCATGCTGTTTATTCCTCGGGAGATAGAAAACGCCCAAAACTTTCGTTTTTGATACATTATTGGCCTTACCTTAAGAACCACAATGTTTAGGCCTATGTAATTAGAAATACACTCATCATGCTCATGTTGATTGTCAAATAAATCTACTGATTAAAAGTAGTACACATCATTTTGGCAATGAGAAGCCCACGGCTAAATGCAATGCTATCTTTATATTTTCTTTTATATCCTACTTCAAAATCTGTGTCAATTCCCGTATATCTCATTGTTGGCTTTTTATTTTATTGCAAGGGACAACTACCCTTAAGCTTAGAGAATTGTAGCGGCTAAAATTCCTCTAGAATGCTCATTATGGATCTGAATAGAAATGCAACTGTGTCAACAGAGACTTATTACATGTATTTAGGATATTGGAAGTAATAAAACCACATCGTTTCTTCATCTAAGAGGTTTGGTTCTTGTAGCCAAAGGCATGTAATTGTATGTCAATTGTGTTTATTCACAACATATAACTTTACAAACGCTGAAAGACCGCAATAAGAAGGAAAATATATTTCTCACTTGGCTCGTTTAAACTTTTTGGTTCATTTGATTGTTAATATTGTTTATAAACTCCACCGTTTTTATTTTATTTTTTAACAAATTTCCTTTCCTTATATACGGCATGAACTTGATAAATTTTAATATACGGTATGAACTTAATAGCAACAGATGCCGCTATCACTGCAGTAAAATAATTACTATGAGCATATTAAGACAAGTTGTAGAATAAATAATATGATCATTTTAATAGAGCCCCTGGGTTGACCACACAGCCATGTACTGACACCGTCAAACCCAAGGTAATACACTCCTTGTTGGTCAACTCATACGAGTCAACTCATACGAGAAAAAAGACATAGCTAAAAAGCAATGAAAATGTTTTTTGATGGGAATCACCCATTTTTCTATTCTCACTGGGACATGGTGTGTTTCGTTGCACTTGCACATGCATTTGTTTACTCTAATTACACGAAGTGCAAACTCAAAACATAGTTGTTAAGCAATATGCTTGCAGTGTTAAGATTTTCCATGGCTTCACGAGGCGAAGAACCTTTGCATTGCTTTACAATTGGTTCCAAAGTGGTCCATAACATTTTTTCACGCAATGGACAGGCCTTATATGTCACATGTATGATCTATCAGGGGAGACTTAGGTCTAAAAACACGGATATTTGACATGTCCTTCTAATATCGTACTCATAAACATACTTTTCAAATTTATCTCTGCAATTTCTTTTATGAATTCCAAAGTCCACAATGTATTTAGCAGACAACGAGCAGTTTTCCAATAAAGAAATCTCTTTTCATAGCATCCGATACCTTGGTATGCAAGGGGTACCTTACCTTAAAGAGTTTTTTCCGAGTCGCTGTTAAATGACGGTATGATTACAGACTCAAATAAATGTTATCGTTTATGTAAGATCTCACTCATTCCTAGTGTCCGCCAACGATACTCTCAATTGTCATAATGAGCACTCGTTGTTTTTTTAAGTAAATCTAGTACTTAAAAAATGAGTTATACCAGAACAGAACACATTGGATGCAGTGCCAAAGGTGCATTCCATGTACGGGCTGTAGATGGAATGAAAAAGCGCTCATGACTAACAAGGTTAGATCTTGGAATTTGAACTGCACGGTCTGGAGCTGGTCAGGAAGTAGTTGGCATAGTAACTCAGGGGCATTCACATAGAACATTCGGTGGAACATAGTAATGGCACCTACTGCTCTACGGTGAGCCAAAGGCTGGATTTGAAGAGAGGAAAGTTCTTTCAAATTGATTATAAGGCCGCACTAAACAACACAAAGTAACATTTTCAATAGATTATTATATACTCTTAGTGATGTGTTTATCAGTAAATGTTGCTATGGAATTTTACTGAAGTTAGTTCAAGTTTTCAAAACATTGATAGAATGCTGATCGATGTTGTTTAAATTGTTCAAGTAATTTGAGCTTATGCAAAATTACTTAAATATTAAGCTCATTTTTATAAATCCTTTCTTTCAACTTTATCCTGGTTTATCTGGAGCAATTATGCCCAGACTTAGGTCGTCGTCACAAATATCGATTCACGTGCATAAGGTTACATCAGCTACGTTTTTTTATAATTTTAATCATTTTTAGATTCTTAATTCTATAGAGATGAAAGATAATGCTATCTACAACTATGATAACATTGGTGTACTGGTTGAAATTTCCGATTGGAGTAATATTGCAAAGTCATATCACCAACACACTACCCCAGATCACTCCCCCAAATGACTTTACCAACGCTAATGTGTGCGAAGATTCTGTCCTCAAACGGACTTAATTAAAGCAGGTACGAACAGGAAATTTGCCTCAAGTTTTAAACAAACAAGAGCACTGGTTTACAGTCATTATGTAATTTGCCAAAAAGAAATTTATTAATAAAGAAAATAAAAACGATGGACTTTATAAACAATATTAACCATTAAAATGAACAAAACAATTTAAACGAGCCAAGTGAGAAAAGAAATATATTTTCGTTCTTATTGCGGTCTTTCGGCGTTTGTAAAGTTACATATTGTGAATAAGCACAATTGACATACAAGCCTTTGGCTACAAAAACCAAACCTCTTAGATGAAGAAACGATGTGGTTTTATTACTTCCAATATCCTAAATACATGTAATAAGTCTCTGTTGACACAGTTGCATTTCTATTCAGATCCATAATGAGCATTCTAGAGGAATTTTAGCCGCTACAATTCTCTAAGCTTAAGGGTAGTTGTCCCTTTCAATTAAATAAAAAGCCAACAATGAGATATACGGGAATTGACCCAGATTTTGAAGTAGGATATAAAATATAGTATAAAGATAGCATTGCATTTAGCCGTGGGCTTCTAATAGCCAAAATGATGTGTACCACTTTTAATCAGTATATTTATTTTACATCCACCTAAAACCGGTAAATGGTAAGTATGGAAAGCAATGCAAAGAAGAAAACTTGAATTGCACTTACATAGCTCTTATACGCGCCAACAAATTACACATTATCTAGTTCATTACAGAGGAACATTATAATATTATTTATGGAAGAGATGTGTAACTGCGAGCCTTGTGGCTATTTATTTGATCATCGCATGTGCTCAAGCAAGACCTTTGGCATCCAATGTGTTATGGTATAACTCATTTTTTAAATGCTGGATTTACTTAAAAACAAACGAGTGCTCATTATGATAATTAAGAGTTTCAACAGCGGACACTAAGGATGAGTGAGCTCTTACATAAAATGATAACATTTATTTGAGTCTGCACACATACTGTCATTTGCCTACAGCGACTCTGAAAAAACTCTTTAAGGTAAGGTGCCCCTCGCTTACCAAGGAATCGGATTAGCTAAGAGCTATAATTGTGACCATAGAATAAAAACATGTAATTTGATAAGTAAAATTCCTCAATGAGATGTGGGAAAATAAAAGCGCTCAGAAACAATATTGTTCAAGGTTGTCCCATCGGGTTACAAAGAAACAACATTGCTCAAAAACAATAGCGATAAAGCTTAAACTATCAATTAGACCCCGGTAGAGGGCAGGTCCTGAAGAATGAGGGATATAAAGGGGCAAAAATAACAATTAAAAAAATCGATAACATAAGGTAACGCCTTGCTTTCTTGCCCGGCGTGGCCATTTTTTGTACTCCATTAGTTGCAGGTCCTCATTATGGTAGTTTCCGGCCTCAGTCCTGACGGGCTTGTGTCTTTAGTGTTTTTGTTGATTATCTTTTTTTCACGTAACCTGATAAAACTGGTTTGTGCGTAACCTTAAGTTATCGGCAATATTCCTTTGTCAAATTACATGTTTTTGTATTCTATTGTGTTAAATATAGCTTCAAAACGTTTTATATACGATATAACCTTACTAACAATAGATGGCGCTATCAATGCACTAAAATGATTGATATGATTATTTTAATATCAGTTTAAGCCTGAGCCCGCTGCCAACATTCTAAAGCAATATGTCTTTATATTAAGTTCAAGTTCAAGTTCAATTATTTGTCTGGTGGTTATACATTTCAAGTTTAATCTATAGCAGTTAAGTAGCTCAGTCGGTAAGGCGTTCCTTGGAAGGCGTCATTATCAGTGCCAGTTCCACTGACCGTTAATCCAGTAATCATTCTATGAACACACGTAATTTACGTAATAATATTTGAATTTGAATTGCAATAAAACAGATGTTTATATTTAGCTACTCAATTTTGAGACACCTGTGCTTTATTATGTTTTATAACGTTCTATTTTATTTTATGCAACAGAATGACCTTTTTGGTCACATAATTTAAGTTATATTTTCTTTGGGTTTTACACAGCAAGATGGTTGTGAGTGTCAGCTCATTGTGAATCTAACGTGAGTCAACGTCAGCAGATTGACTTCAGTTGACTGATCTTTTTCTGAGGCAATATAGTAATATTTGTTTACTCATTTTTGGTCTCACTAGTGGGTGAATATTTTTCCAAAACCTCCATGCCCCCCCAATCCAATCAAATGGTGTACCCCTAAGTAGTAAGTATGTTTGTTCTGCCAGGTATTTGAGGTGAAGCATTAGTTGTGTCACTTGGACCTGGCTACTTTGCAGACATGTAAACAACATGAAATAAAATTAAAAAGTGTTGAGTTACTTTATATATTGTTTTCCTAGTAAGTTGTGTCCCTGATTGACTCTGTTATAAGATCATAATGTTTAACCGAGCTCCATAAACTCAATAAAGCTTGGCGCTCCAAGCAACGTTAAGCCCGATACTTTAGAATAATTATTAACATTGATTTAAGTATTCAACAACAACGTAAGACCATATTTTGTAGGAATTAACATATTGATACTGTTTCGGCATTATATATTACACAGTGTCAGACATATGTAATGGATAAAATGTTTGGATGAATTTCTTTTTTACGGTTGTCACTAACTGTGTTATTGGTAATATAGTACACTTGTACACGTCTTAACATCTCCCCTGAAGGTGTTTTAATAAATGATGTCATTCTTGATTTCAAACAATGCTAGAGGCACATCCGTCTGTTGATTATTGTCATAGAGTTATGCCAATTGAGAACCACAGTTCAGACCAAGTTGAAAATAGAAATACCGTAGTGAAACAAACATGTTTAAATGTAATGTAAGGTAGTAATGTGTTTCTTGTTATTTCCCATTCGTCTTTATATATCATACTTAACATTTATTTTCGACTCTTCTTTTAGTGATTTGTTAAGTTCTGGTATGTCTTTTTATCATTCAGCTATGATGCATAGATAAATGTTGCATAATATGCTATTACCTAACATAAAGAAGTCACTTCTTTCCATAATATGTGAATAAAGAGTAAAACTGCATACATTATTTCTGCTTTTTGAAAGGACAGACCATTCATAATGACTTCTTGAATCGTTTTTTCTACTCTTCAATTTATCATCAAGTATGTTTACATTTTGTATAAGCGACATCCGGCGTAAGAAACTTGATCCTCTTCAAATGCATAATAATGATATCAACTCCTGCATATGGCGTGTAAAAATAATAAGCTTCATAGGAAATTGGAGATGAAATCGTTCAAATCGTCTGAGAGTGGGCAGTATACTTTAATTGAGCATATAAATCGCCACGATCCTAAACACTCTTACAAAGGCTTATAGTCAAATTTGACGGGGGGAGGGGGCAACCGTCACTCAGAAGACCATTTTACTCAGAGTCCCACTATTCAGAAAACCCGTCACCCAGAAGGTCCGCTATTCAAAATTCTGAATAGCGGCCTTGTTTTCATTTAAAGTAACCCGCTAACCAGAGGACCCGAAAATCAGAAAACCCGTTTATCAGAAGGCTCGCTTCTCAGAAAATATTTTCTTAGTAGTGGGCATTTTGCAGAATCACACACTCTATTCAGACAACCCGCCACTCAGAAAACCCAGTTCTCAGGGTTAAGGTTAGGGTTAGGGTTAGGAGTTAGGGTTAGGACTAGGACTAGGGTTAGGGCTAGGGCTAGGGCTAGGGCTAGGGTTAGGGTTAGGGTTAGGGTTAGGGACAGGGTTAGGGTTAGGGTTAGGGTTAGGGCTAGGGCTAACTCAGTTCTTTCAAATGATTAAGACAACAGCCCACCAGTCAGAATTTGGAATAGTGGGCATTCTGAGTAGTTGGTCTTCTAGGTAAAGGATGCAGCCTGCTAGCCAGAAAACCCGCTAGTCAGAAAAAAAATATGAGTAGCGGGACTTTTACATAAAATACAGCAAAAACCCCACTATTCAGAAAGTCCGTTGTTCAGAAGGCTCAGAAAATTCTGACTAGCGGGCCTTCTGAATGATGGGTTTTCTGAATAGCGGGTCTTCTAGCTACCGGGTCTTCTGAGTGACGGGCTGCACCCGTAGGTTATAAAAGATATAATTCAATTACGCTTTTCCCCTTGTACTTTAATGAAGGGCAATAGGCCTACTATTTTAAAATAGCTGGAATACAAATGATAACTTCAGATCTAGTCCTATAGGATGATTAAAAGTTCTTCATAGTCTTTAGTTAAACACCCTTCCCCCATTTAAATATATCGTGCACCGTCTCTCCTGCTTCTGAGTGCTTCATACTAATATCCGATAGTTATTTTAAGCTACTTTTTACTTGCAGTTATAAACATATGATGAAAATTAAATAACATGAAGGGTTTTTTTTTTTCTTTTTAAACGCCTATCTTCATTTAGCGTCAATGCTGTTATACGGTGTAATCTCAACGTTTGTAAATGTTGAACAAACAGAAGTGCCATCGATTGAGGATTGCTTACTTTTGGTCAGGCAGGTAAATGGTTGTGATTGAGATGCACTCGAAACGTATGCAAACAAGATAAATATTGCATCTACAATACCACGTTTACGTTGTGTTGAAGTTTATCTTAAAGACTATACTTCTGAATTAAAATTCCTGTAATCGATCGTCAGTAAGGAGTAAAAAAATTATATTTTCGTGTATTATGTCTCTGTTTTTGTGTAGGGGTGCGTGTGTAAATGTGTTGGAATGTGATGGTGCAAGAGTATATTTACGCACCCCCTGTTTTGCTCGGTATGTATCATTGTTGATTACATCTTGAAAAATCCCAGACAGGGTCCGGTTTAATCTGAGTAGCGAGCTGCGTCTTTGAATAGCTCTGATCACAGTGGTGTAACATCATAGGGGCAATAGACAATTCCCGAAAAAGGGATGAGCCCCTCCCCCCCCTTCAGCCCCACCCCCCCCCCCCCCGATGACTCACTCTACGTCACACACCGACATCGCCCAGTTAATAATTACATTATACAGCAGAGACACTAAATTAATACCCGGCATGCCCGGGATCGATACACGTGAATGTGATTTGATATTCAGACGATAAATCTTTGGATACAGGGGTAGAAAATGATGAATATCTCCCGTCTAAAGAAGTCAGATTTTGTTTCTTGCACTTGAATATATGTGTTGAACGGATATGATAGTCGTTAGCTTGCGTCTTGAGAAAGAAGCTTGCGTCTTGAACTCAAAAACTCACTCGTGGCCAAAGCAGATGACCATTGACCTCATCATGGCGTATACATGCTTACTCACACACAGAGAGGTCGATTACCAGGCTATTGTAAGTATCCTTAGTCGGATGTCCCTCGGCTCATTATGCGTCTCAAAGATCGGAACAAAATGGCCATGCATGGCTGTGGATTCAACCTACCATGACGATTTCTGCCATGAAGATATCGGGGCGATGGCAGTGGCGCGCCACTGCAGTGCGCGACATACTGTGAAGCAAATAACCGTAACGTAATTTCCCTATATGCGGTATGATCAAGCAAAATCAGTCTGATGTCGGGCATATTCAATTTTCAGTTTTTTACATGATTGTATAAAGCATTTGCAAGGTTACATTTTGTAGAAAATCCCATTGAAATTGAACATTTAGTTCCAAATATATGAACAGTTCTAAAGTGTCATTTAATATTAGTATTTGATTTCTTCTTTATTTTCCTATCCGATCCATCTGATCACACGCTCTTACGGACATTAAACGTCAAGGAAATCTCACGGACAGCAAATGTCAATACAGTAGTCTAACCAACGCCAAGTGCGCCTTTATGGACTTGTGCAAAAATAACCTACGACGGCAGGTGGAGCACGTTAAGTACAAGGCCGTAATAATTTTATCACCATATGAAGTACTATCGCTGACGGGCTGTTGCATGTATATATCTTAACGAACCTCCTTCATATTTGCCATGTCCAGAAAAGTGGTGAGTGTTGGAACTTCAAGACAAGACAAGTTGTAAGTATTGAAGTATTCCCTACAGAATTATTGTCTACAGCTATACACTATCAGTGTACTTTGGTTATATTTATAAATGCGCTTTTATAAATACGCACGTGACCCATGGGCACGACATACCAAGACCAGCAAGCGTGACCAAATCCTCATGCATTGATCACTATACAGAAAGGGATAGGAACTCTGTAGATAAATATCATCAAATTTAAGTATCAATTGAATTGCAAAATTATTACACATTTTGCAATTCCGAATTTGTAATATGTTATCAAAAACAAAATTTTGAAAGTATTTGACGACGGAAAAAAATACTCAACGACGGAAACGTTTACAATATAATCACAAAGTTGAACAAAATAGACAATTTTGCTGCACAGCAGTCTCATGTTATTCCGCCTTTGCATTCAAATGTATAGAAAGACCACTCGCTATGTAGAAGGTCACTTCGAGACTTACTGTCTATAAGCTGTTATGGCAGCGCGGAGGTGGTCACGTGCGTATTTATAAAAGCGCACTAATATAACCGAAGTACACTGACTATGATGGTGCGTTGAACCCCTCGTTTAAACTTGTAACAAATCATTGTTACCGTCTTTCTTGGCAGATTTTGGTATCCCTTAAACCAAATCTTTTCACAGTCTCGATAGGTTATGCAAACGAACGTCACAAATATAATGTCCGTACGTTTCCGTACTACTACCGGTATTCTTTGTCATCACATTATATTTGCTCCAACATTGCTTTGGCCTGCCAAAAAATCTTATTCTCGATAACCCTCACGTATATCTTTTTATCTCATTCAGTCCTCATTCCATGAGAGAGACATTCAAAAGAGATTTTTTCTACGAATTACGTAGTTATTGAGTCTGAAATGAAGAGAAGGAAGCTATGGCCTGGCCCTGTTAGCCCGGCCTGTTAGTCAGGGTTTGAATGAAAACATTTGAAATCGATTCACTTGTCTGATAGAAAGATGTTGCCAACGTGTTTATCTTTGGATATATATATTTATTCTGATTTGAGTTGCAACCTACAGCAGTAAGAGAGAACTATGACCTTAGTTGTTAAACATATCACGTTTGTTATGTTTAGAGGTTGGATGTCTTCCCCAGAGGTGTGTGTTACAGGTTCAAAAAATCACAACCGCGCTTTGTATTTCTTCATTTGAACATAGATCCATCTTAGGCTAAGTTTACATATTGTCATACTTTTATTCGTAAAATGACAATGGTGAATCTTTTGCTGGAGCGCTATTTTATCTAGAGATTCATTTGCCGTACATCACAACCTGCCGTTTTCTTTCTTTCTCTCTCTCTTTCTTTCTTTTTTCTTTCTTTCTTTCTTTCTTTCTTTCTTTCTTTCTTTCTTTCTTTCTTTCCTTCTTTCTTTCTTTCTTTCTTTTTACTGCAATTGCAGCATTTCATTTGAGGTAAAACGGATCATGTTCCTCATTTTAAAACAACATTTTAATCAAAACCCTGCAAAGGTTTTTGTTAAATTTACACTTTGACATCATACGCTGCAATTGCTGCAGTAACCTTACTGAAGAAATAACAGTGTTTCTTTTCAATTCAGAACCTATTTTAATTCAAGCAGTGCTAGAGTATTATTGACGTAATTAAATTCATAGGGAATCAATATTACTTGGACTCTCTGTTGTAATTACATTTATTAAAGCTTTTGCTTGTAGTGTTCAACGTAGCCCAGAACGAAAGGCAGGTCAAATCAAATGTACTGCCTAAGCTATTTCTCGCAAAGATTCTTAGCTTATTCATTGCTGGATGTCAAAAAACTAATTAGCGAGAATAACGACATATATCATTTTCTATCATGTAGAGGCAACCCAATACTCAATAATTTGCTTCTTGAAATTGTTTTATCTGCCGTGTCATTACTGGAGATATCTTTTAACGAAATCTAAAATCTTTGAGTAATGGATGCTGGGTAATAAATAAAATCACATCATGTGAATGAACAGCATAACTAACCACTTGCGAAATGGTAAATCTAAACTGAGACCGTTAACTTTGATGGATACATTACAAATATGGAACTGAATTGCAGAATGCTAAACAATATTTTCGAGTTGTTTCATGAAGCCAAATAATTGATTAGTGTTTCTGTATACACATACAATTTCACAGAAACAATAACACAAACTATCAAGTTGATTTAAATTAAATCTAGTCAACTGGACTTACTATTTATTGACTGGCGACGTTTCACATCCTATCCTGGATGCTTCCTCAAGCCGTCTGATTTTTCGGCGGCGATTGGTCAGTGACCCGTGACGGGGTCACAGAACTGAAGACGTCGAGGATCTTTTGGATACTGCATCTCAACAGTAGGCCCCCCACACATTGTAACGCAGACCTCCTCCTCTGTTCAGAGATGGCTCCTCCCTTCACAGGTGTAAACAGCCTCTTTCACACCTCTTTCAGACCACCGCGATTCTCTGTCCAATATGACAACGTCCTTGTTATCGAATGTGTGGTTGGTACTGTTGAGATGCGAGTATACAGCCGAGTCTCCCCAACCGGATGCGCTTGCTCTTCTATGCTGAGCCATCGCCAGAAGAGCAGCGCACGGCTTGAGGAAGCATCCAGGATAGATGTGAAACGTCGCCAGTCAATAAATAGTAAGTCCAGTTGACTAGATTTAATTTAAATCAACTTGATATTTATTACCTGGATGACTGAGAATATACACAAAAATAACACAAAATAACATTTCCAGCTTTTGTTGCTTTTATTGACGTTGAAGATGTTTAATCAATTACATTGTACTAAAATACATTTCGTTTTATACTTCAAAAAACAAAATAAATCGTGCTTTCAATCTAATATAATTCCAAGGTCACAAAAGCAGTTAAGATTACGGTGAAGATTTAATAAAACAAATGCGTGTAACTGAATCTGCGATATCAAGCGCTTTAACCGTAGATACCAACACGCATAAAACGGGAGTTTTATATCCGATATGTTTTCAAGTGCTGTTCTGCGGGACAATTTTATTGACTCGATCTAAAATTACCAAAGGGTCGATTGTCTTGGCCTTCTAAACTACTCCTTAGAATATTGGCTGGACCATTTTAATTAGTCCGTGGGGTTTTCAGTTTCTGAAAGCTCTAAACGTCCTTTTAGAAACATGTGTAAAACTCATTTTTGATCAGGGTCGACATGTGACTCATTCCCCTTGATCATGTCACAAATATGTAACCCGTGAGTTCTATTCCGTTTCCATGACAACGATCACATTATTTAAGGTTTTTTGTCATTTGTTTACCCAATATTTCACATTAACTTGCTATAAATATTTGATATATGATCTGTCCATTTCAAACATCTGTAGAGTACTTTTGGCTGCACGGTCATGGCCTCTATTGGCCGTAGAAGTAATGATATAACAGGATTAATTACCATTTTTAACTGTACTGCCCTGCACTGACAGTAGGCTACACTCATCGCTAGTCATGTCTGTGTATGTGTGCAATCATAGATTAAAACAATACCGCTCTTTTCAAAGACACTAATCGTACAGGTGAAACGTACATTGAATCTGCATAATGTGAAATTTCCACAGAATTACGATCCAGTCTTTATGCCTATTCTTTGATAATTAATGGTAGAGCTAGAGCGTATGTCTAGTGCGGGGCGGGTAATTAATCCTGTTACATCACTACTTCTGTAGCAAATATACCTTCTCGAATATTACGTCACACGTCCTCATTTAAATAAAACTTTTGCTCTCCAAGAGGCCTCCAAGGGGCAATTCGCATGATACTACAATAAAACAGGGGATAGATATGAATGGTTGTGCAATCGAACTAGAGAACTGACCCTCTGACACTTATTGCACACAACTATGTCTTTTATACATAACTATGCTAATTTATTTCATGAAGCAGAGGCGCACATGTGGTTGTATTCCATAAAAACCAATAACATCAATAAACATTACCGGATATTACACAACAGATCTTATAATACAAATGACTACGCGTCCTTCAAGTTGTCGAATTTAGAGCGTTGAACCTTAAGAGTAAATATGTAAAGTTTATTTATAGATTGTAAGTAGGAAATGGCTTTTTGTAATAATTTTTGCTGATTAAAACTCTATTTTTATTATTTCGTGGTAATATGGGATTATAGCGGATTATAACTTTTGAATTTAGTATTTCAATGCCAACGGGGTCGGAAGTAACCGTCGTTTTATCTTTTCAGTTTCTGTTTCCGTATCCGTAATAGTTTTTGTAAGTCATTGTTATTCTGAAGTGGTATTCTCCTAGGTGTGACCAATCTTTTATTCTAGCCTTTTGTTAGTTACTGAAAATTTGAAGCTCGTGAATTTCAGTTTTCGTTTTGGTAAGTTACATTGATTTTTTACATAAAACCTTGAGATGTGCGGTTGGGTGCTAATCTAGACAAAAGAAGAGTCTAAATTTTACGGTCCTAAATTCGCGGTAAACTGTACGGCTTCAATTGACTTGTGTTTGGTGTGTATGCACTTACGCCTAGACGTAAGTGGCTCGTAAAAATTGTCTTGCATTGAAATATATACTAACCATGTTGCCAAGTTATAAGCAAAAGTCTTTCATATTGGCGATGAAACGAGCGTCTGAAATAGTCAAATATCTCCTAATGTGACGCATACAAGTGGTGATTTGGTAATCATGTTTTATATTGAAATGCAATACAAAAGAATTGCATTGGAGCAAAGATAATGTATTCTATTCATTCGTACCAATGGCAAGCTAATCTGATAATTGGTTGGGCCTATATGCAAGACTCGGGTTTATTTTAAATGTTTATTTTTGCAGAGCTTATTTTCAGTCATGGATCATACTGATAAATTTCGCAAGGGAGGGGAAGGGAGGGAGGGGTTACTTGAGACTGAACAAGTGTGAGTGGGAGGGGGTGAGGAAGAAAGAGAGGAGAGGGATAGACGGAAAGACTAGAAAGAGAAAGCTCCAGAAGAGAGAGTAGGGACCGGGGAGGGAGTGGGGAGCCTGATCATGGGGGGGGCAGGAGGAAGCAAAATAAACATTGATACGAGGGAAGTGCGACACTGTGGCCCTGCACAAGTGCATTGGGGCGCGACAGGCTCATAAGCGGACCTTTTGTGATTTAAGGGCTTATTTTCAACGTTTTTTTTTTTTTTTAGTGGACATTATCATTCGGATTGGAATACATTTTGTCATATTAATATAGATCAATTTAGCAATGCAAAGACGAGAGGGCGCTAGACCATTAAAAACATCGGTCTTGTCTCTCCCGCTTTTATTGACATAGGCATCTGCTTCTATTGAAATAAGCTGATTGGTACTTTAAAGGTAACAATGAAGTCAGATTACAGTCAACTTACTGAATCACTTGCGTTTTCGTATCTGAACAATAGACTTACGGAAACTGAAAAGATAAAAAGACCCTAAGTATAAGAATATACATGTAGTAGCAATATGACGTAATGAAGGCGTCTCCGGTCAACGACTTACCATTTATTTTGGAAGATAGTTAACGCGTGGAGTCACACACTCTATCGTTAAACAAGACTCATCTAAAACAATGAGATCTGTCTGTTTGTCTATCCGGCTATGTAATTCGCCGCGCTTCAATATTTCCGGTATATATTGGTACCGGGAATACGATATTTAAGAGGTGGTTTTAAAGGTCATTGGTAGTCAAAGGTATTAGATGGTTTAAATTTTAGACTTTGTCTGATTGAGCTTACACTTGGTGGTAAGAATCCTCGGTTTATGGGAAAATCCAAAAGGAGGTCTTACGAGGTCAAAGGTTATCATTGGGTCAAATTTTAAACTTTATTTAAATGGGCTCGTCGATTTGAGGGTAGCATGAACAAATTCAAGTCCTCCGAGGTCAAAGGTCATGTATTTAAAGTAAAAAGAATCCTCAAGGGTCATCAGAGTTCAAACAGTATTGCTATTATGCTGATGGTGCTCTCACAGCTAAAGTGCTAGTAGTATCTTTTAATAAAATCTTATTTCTTAATGATTGTGTGATATAAAAAAAAAAGCATATCCGTGTACTAGAATAAGTGCTGCGATACATAACAATGGGTTAATATAACGGTAGGATCATTGCAATATAATACAAATTACAATCCCCTGAAATATTACTTTGAAGAATGTGTTGATTTCTATACAGCAAGGGAATGTATGTTGAAGTTTGATATTGATTCATTAAATGTGGATCAATTGATTACTTAAAATATCATTGACAAGCCATAATTTATCGTAGGGAGGCTATCCTCCTACGATACTTGAATTTGTACGTGGCCACCAGCTTGCTTCATTTTCAGTGAAATAGTGTGAGTGCTTGGGTACATGGTATTAGGTTTTGATAAATTGTGGTGTAGTAATTAATGGATATTGAATTGTTTTTTCTATTGCGATTTGTGTAGTGGAGCGTGACAGGGTAGAAAAATGTGTTTTGGGAAGAGTTGATGATTTAATGAATGTGGTGTTAATGAATGTTTGGACTGGTTTTGTGGAGTTTCAAGGGTTAATATTAATTGGAATTTGCAGTGGGAATTGTTAAAGTTTGTTTAGTTGAACTTGGCCAAATTGTTTGTTTTCAGTTGATGGAGATTAATGGAGAGTGTATTAACATATGGATTGATGAGGTTGTGAATGCACAATGATCCCTTGGGAGTAGTAAAAGCTGTTTACTAGAAGTGAAATACCAGTAGTGCTTTTAGGAGTTTTAAGTGCAGCAAGTAATGTGATATTGATTGAATGCACTTGAACCGAGTTCAAGGTTGTAGGAGGTTGTAACCAAATAATTTAGTTACTTTGAACTCAGAAAGTTTTGTAGATGACTTGTGTGATAGCTGCTGTAAGGTGAGTGGGTGCTGTTTGTGTTATTCTTAATTGTGCGTAATATGGGACGTTTGTTTTAAAGCAGCTGTTATATTAGTGGCAGGATTGGTGTGGCTGTTTTGTAATGAAGGGAGTGGTGTTCACACTAGCTAAGGGGTGTTCAGTTGTAAGTATGCGAAGGGACTTTCACACTAGCTGTATTGCGAGAGGGGGTATTTAACTTGAGTAAACTGGGTATTTATACCTCGAGTAAAGTGCCCAGTTGTGGTAAGCGTGTGGTACTGTAGGCTTACCCCATTGACTCATTACAAAACATTTGTTTAAGATCTTTAAAGACAGATATTACTAGTACTTGAGGAACATGTCATGTCACTGACCATTTGCTTGACTCATCAGGGTATATATAGTACCCGGGAGATAGTAAACCTTAGAGGAAAAGGCCCTGTAAGAATGGGTGACCATTGGGAGAGTCTGTTTAATATTCAGTAGTAACACTAACATCAATCCCCATCGCACCAGTTCTTTTGCCCAATATATCTGTACAATAATTGAATGACCTTTGAATGTGCTAGGTACAAAAACTCATATTCCAAAAGATGAGGTCAAATTTGAGCAATGATTGGTATTATGCTGGTGAAGATAGCCTTTACCGAGATGGTGTCACTGCACTGTACATACCCACAGATTATAGGGTATATATGAACTTGACCAGGTCAGTGACTTTCTCTGTCAAAACATATTATGGTATTGTTTCGGTGCGAAAGGGGAGATATCTGAACAAAATGATCATAGTGCAATTATCTTGATTGTATCAAACAATCATAAGCCTTTTTGAAACCAGTTTTATGATGTAAGTTGATGTAACAACTTATATATGAACCTTTGTTTGAGATAAAAAGGTATTGCAACAATGTTAATATGTCTTCTCATCGGAACTGGATAATATTTTGATGGATTTGGACAGATTTGTTGGGTGTTTTGTGTTTGTAATTTTTGCTATTCGTGATGTGTATTTTGAGTTGTGTTGGTGGAAAAGGTAAGCTTCTGAACCAAGTTTGAACTGATGAATGCCAATGGAACATTGAGGGAATCATTCTAAAAATTGTCAACATTACTGATTGATCAGAATTTTCAGCAGTAGGCCTATTGATCAGAATGAAATGGGGAAATGATAAGTACATTCAAGATCGCTAGTTCTTATTGACAGAACGAACTCATAAGTTCTGAATATTGGGGAAAATATCTCAGGTTTGGGCATCTAGCAAAAAAAAAAAATTGGTATTTATAAACAAGCAACAAGTTAATAGGTCATCACTGGAGTGATTGGTTTCTGGCCCCCAAGTAAACCATATAATAACAAAGCTGTTGTGGCACTTGACTGCCCATCTATAGGCTTGTTCAGACGATCGCTTGTAAAGTCGCTTGTAACTACATTCAAATGTAAACTTGCATGTAGTGCCCGTCTAAACGCACTCGCATGTAGCTACATGCAAGTTACAAGTGACGATTTTACATGTAAGATATTTTACATGTAGCGAGCCCGGGGGGTACTCCCACTTTGGAGGTGACGCGTATGTAGGGCTGAATAAGACCCCGGGGGGGGGGGCACTTGAAATATGAAATGGATATAGATGTAGGGCTGGCACTTTCGCACTAAGGGGCATTCGGTGAGAGCAAAATGTAAAAAATATGGGGTCAATGGGTGAGAGCGTGAGTTTTGGCTTTCGGTGAGAGCAAAATGTAAAAAATATGGGGTCATTGGGTGAGAACATGACCATTTTTTTAATGGAATCTTTGGGTGAGAGCTGAAACAGCGCCACAAAAACCTCGAACATCGAATTTCTAGTTCTAAATGGCTTCAAATTTCATTGTTTTTTTTAAAATAAGTAACAAAATCAGTGATAAATGAAAGTTGCTGTTCAAATTGAACTTGTAAGGGTCTTTGGGTGACAGATCAAATGGAAAAATAGGGGGTCTTAGGGTGACAGAGCATGTGTTCGTGAAATATGAGGTGTTTGGGTGACAGCGATTCTGAAAAAGGGGTCTTAACAGCCCTACATACGCGTCACCTCCAAAGTTGGAGTGCCCCCCCGGGTTAAGACCCCCTTTTCAGCGTCGCTCTCACCCAAAAACCCATATTTTTTTACGAACACATGTTCTGTCACCCGAAGGCCCCTTATTTTTCAATTTGAACAGCAATTTTCATTTATCACTGATTTTGTTACCTATTTTTTGAAAAAACAAAGAAATTTGAAGCCTTTTTGAACTAAAAATTTTTGAGGTTTTTTTTGACGCTGTTTAGGCTCTCACCCAAAGGTTCCAAAGGTCATGTTCTCACCCAATGACCCCATATTTTTTACATTTGCTCTCACCGAATGCCAAAAATCATGCTCTCACCCAATGACCCCATATTTTTACAATTTGCTCACACCAAATGCCCCTTACTGCGAAAGTGCCAGCCCTACACCTATATCCATTTCATATTGAAGTGCCCCCCGTAGCGAGCTACATTCGAATATAAGGCCAGTGTGAACAAGACTTGCTTGTAAACTCGCATGTAAGCATGACCTTGATGACCCAATTCTATTCTGATTGTGCATAATCATGGCATAATTTACCAGTGAAGGTCACTCTTACTTTTGAGTTGGCTTACAAGTAAGTGTGGACACACACTCGCTTGCAGCATAATTTAATTATTGCCCGCTTGCTTGTAGGCTACCGTCTGAACACACCTAATTTGCAGTTGGTGGTGCAATAGGAAAGGTTTTGGGAAGGATATCAGCCTTTGGTAGGGCATTAGGCACAACTAACCACCAACATCCTAACAACCAAGCCCCAACCCCACCTCATCCCCGTCCCCATCCACAGTTACAACAGCCATCACAGAAAAAACCTACGATATATGTGGCTCGAGAGCCACAGCGGCTCTAGTTAGCTGCTGTCTTCGTATTGAGCAAGGAACAACATCTCATAAAATAAGTGAGTCGATTTCAGATTTACCATTGACGCAAATATGAGTGTTAGGTCAAAAGTCAGACAGTCACGCGTTATACGTTCTGAAATTGTACTGAGTAGATAGGAAGTGCTGTTTTGATGCACTGCATGGTGTTCATGATAAAAGTCACCGTAGTCTCACGGACAGCAGAATGTCAATAATATTTTCCCAGCACCCCTAAAGTGCGCCTTTATGGATATTTGCAAAGATAACTGTATTTTGACGGCCGGCTTACCAAGTAAACCACAAGGCCGTAATAATAATCACATGAAGTACTACCGCCATCGGGCTGTTTCATGCATGCATATATCGAGCGTCCTTCAAGTAACTAGCCTATATATTTTGTCATGCCAAGAATAAGTGTTGTAACTTCAAGACAAGACAAGTTGTAAGTATTGAAGTATTCCCCGCTGAATATGGTCACCACAAAATACTGCAGCTTTAAACTCATAATAGCTCCATCGTTTGGTTTGGAGTTCTCAGAGACTGCGCAAATTTGCAATTGATTATCTGCCCTGGAAATTCAAGGTAACTTTTCAAAATGGGGCGTTATACGTTGTCTAACCTGTCGTTTTTAAAACGTTAAACAAATCAATGTCCCTTCTTCCTTGTCAGATTTGTCTCGATAGGGTATGCATGTGTCGCAAACACGATGTCCTTACATGTCCAACCCATTGTTCATGTCATCGCAGTATTATCCAAAATTTGCCTCAATACTTCACCTTTTTGGTCCAACTTTGTTTTGACCTGCCAAAATTCTTACCATCGATAAGCGTAATTGTTTCATATCATTCGGTCCTCATTCCATTGAAAGGAACATTAAAAAAAACTTTTTTACGGGTTACGACTATTGTAAAATTTTGCCACTATAACTAGCAATGAAGTACTGACCGACGCCGCGGTGTTCTTCTTCCTTATGGCCTGTTTTAAGCCACAATTATCCTTATTTTGGACAATTTCGGCATTTCATTGGAATTATTGTTTAATATCATTTATTAAGGCTTGTAGTATTCAGCTTAGTCTATAACTATTGAAGGCAGGTTAATTCAATGAACTATATTTTGTATTTCAGCTAGCCACATTATTTCACTAAATTGTGACCTAATTAAGCCAGGGGTAAAATGTTTCCACGACCAAATTAAACCAATTTTATCCGAGGCGTTTACATTCGGGAAATTAGGCTGATTTTAAAGTTGTGTTCACTCCTCAATTAACCAAACGAATCGGTAATAACCTTAGGCATCCGCTTGTAATTCAACAATACACGAATCTTCAAATTGGTTGCGATCACCACAGCGAATAGACCTTTTAGTTGTACCGTGTTAACTGTCTCATGAATATTTCTAGATTCTCTGCGAATTAACGCTCTACCCATCAAACTCTGTATGTTCTTTTCTTGAAGGGTTTGAGTTAAATATTTAATTGCAAATTGAAAAAGCGCTTGAATAAAACAGCATTTCAACAAACATTTACCCAGCCTGATATCACATTCAAGCTAAAACAAGTACCTGTATAAAATGTCCAACCAAATTTAACTCACCAAGTACTAGAAGTGAGTTGATGAAATGCTAGTTGATCGCTGAGTTTTTCCCCAAGAGATGATGGTACAATTTAAACCTAGCTTTGGATGTTTAAAATTCGGTATATCCGTGAATCAATTGAAACTGTCTCAAGAGCAATCGACAAATACCTATTGAATCCAATGAATAACAATTATCGGAACACTCACTGGTGCGTAAATGATTTCCTCCAGTTATTTTCAACATCAAATGGGTTTCAACCAACAACAACAACACCAACAACAAGAGTATTTTTATTACTTGAGTACATGATCCAGGATCAGGAAAGCTAACCGATATCCCCGATTGTATAATAATGACGGCTTTCCTGGAAGGTCTTTAATATTCTGTATCATCATGATCATAATTATTATAAAATTGTTATGCTTTTAGAAAAAATGCATTCGTCCCTCTGCCGAATTCATAACGATACGGAACCCTTTATGTCTCTTTTAGCCAGTTGATGGTATTTACAACATAACAAAATAGGGAAATTTCATGACGTGTAGGTTTAAGGTAGCGAGTCTAGCTGGTGATGAGCCTTTGACGTTGTATGAAGGATATATTCGACCAGTCCTAGATTATGCAGCCCCAGTTTTGACTGATGCCCTTACTCTGAGACAGGTAACCTTGAGAAGATCCAGAAGCGCATCTCTTACTATTTCTTGACAGGGATGTTACAACCTATGCCAATGACTTGACAACTTTCCAACTGGAATCGCTCATAGGGGATTTGCCATAATATATTAAAATGCAGCCAACTACTATATCTAACATTCATTTTAAATGACCAATAGACTTCTTCTCTTCTCTGATCTATATTTGACTGATGTTTTGTTCAATTCAGCTTCTGCTGCAATGTCATTGTTAATGAAATAAACCAATAAACCAATATATACCATATCATATCTACGCTTCACATGCTTCTCTATAGCCTACAGCCGGGTCAGTTTGTTCACCATACCTTCCCTTCACAATCACACACTTCCCTATATCACCTTTTGCCGCGTCTGTTTTTTCTTCATACCTACCCTTCACATGCTGGACTGTGCGATATCGCTTATAGCCGGATATGACTCTTCATCTGATGAAAGTAGAACGTGTATATTACCTTGTTTTACTGATGTATATTTTGGTTACACGCCCTACTTCAGGATGTACCAACCTCATGTGGATTTCTATAGCAAACCAATTACACTCTTTTATTTGATACCAAAGGATAACTATTTACAAAACAAAACATAGGCCAAAATTTATATTTGGCTGAAAATCGTACAAACAGAATTATACTTAAGAGAATTGAAATCGTACAAACATTCAATTCTCATGAGATTTTAAATATGAAGAAAATTAAAGATCTAATTTAAATATAAAGTTTGGATTCAATATCAATATCACTAAGACTATTCATTTTTTGTAAGAACAAAATCAAAATTTGCTGGGGCCTCAACAACCCCCTACCCACGAACGTTGCTTTGATTGACCACCCTACCCCCGGGTAAAGGTCCATAAGGGAGTAATCAATATCGACGAAGGTGAAAATGTTAAATCGTTTCTTTGTCCATGAAAATGAGGGTCATTATCATATATATAAACTTGAACATAATAGAAAAAAGGCAGATGTAATTGGAATTTCATACGAGTATTATCTACCCCTTGTAAATATTGATAAGTCCTTGGCGGCAAGATAAGAGTTTAAAATTGCAGAATTATAACGTTTGCGTTAAAAAAAAATGTGCGCATGTACTTTGAAAACGCACCTGCATGAGTGCAAAGGGTCTCAATGCTGAATTAACAAAATAAACTCTACATCCACTGTGGAGTGAAATTAATACTGGATGTACGAAATATTTCTGGAATAAGTGATCCTTTGATAGGTTTATGATATTGCACCTGCAAGACGATGTTGGCCTGATTGTCTTGGAAACCAAATGAAATTAATTCTATCATATGTCATGTCCTAATATTGACAAGACACTGATAGTAATAATTGTATTGTCTCCTGAATTCCACGAATCGGCCAAGATGCACACTTGAAAGGTCACGTAGAATTATTGGGGCTTTATGGTTATAAATAGAAAGTTCGTCAAATACCGTAGTGATTTAAAATTTATAAATACCGCAGTGAAACAAACATATTTAAATGTTATTTAAGGTTACAAAAGTATGCGTTTCTTTATTCCATGGAGCTTTATACGAATAAAATATGCAAGCATGCCTTACATATTTTATATGGACTCTAATTTTATCTTGTTGACGTGATTATGCTCAGATATGTGGGTTTTTTATTCAAAGTGACATCTGCGTGCATACTTTACATAGTAATACATGTATTTTGTTCTCAATTGTAATGACATAGTTTGAGATGATCATACATAGATGAATATTTCAAATGATATAAATGAAATAGAGAGGTTGCGATTTCCAAACGTAGGCCTACTTATCGAACACCAGTGTAATCTATTCAAAATTACTATCGTGTGACGGGAGTTCGAATAGATGCACGTGAGTACGATACATACGTTTGGCAATCGCAACCTCTGTAATGCTATAAACAAACCGTTCTTGCATGTTTTTCGAATTCGAAGCAGCCTCAAAAATTAGATCATGTCCTCTTACGGAGAGTAAAACTCAACATTGTTTCACGAAGAGCAAATGTCAATAATCTTATCAACGCCAAGTGCACCTTCACAGATGTTTCCAAAGTTCTCCACAAAGTCATGATAATTTGATCATTACACGAAGTACTACTGCTGACGGGGTTTTACATGCATAGATGTAGTGAACCTCCTTCATGTAACTAGCCTATATATTTGTCTTGTCATGCCCAGAGAAGTGTAAGAACTCAAGACAAGACAAGTTTTAAGTTTTGAGGTATTCACTATTATTATCGATCCGCACAAAATACTGCAGCTTTAAACTACGCACTTGTAGCTTTTTCGTTTGTTTTGGACGGTGCAAATAATTAGCTGCCCTGGCAATAGGGTTACTTTTTCAAAATGGGGGCGTAATACGTTGTGTGAACCCTGTTCTTGACAGATTTTGATAAACTTACAAAACAAACCATAGAGGTAGCGATAGATTATTATCATCAATAATCATTCCCTGTTTGTCTTTGTTTTTTGTTTCTTTGTTTGTTTTTATCTCATTCGGTCCTCATTCCGTAAAAAGAAGATTCAAAACAGATTTCTTCATATGTTTAACGTATCCACCTGATGGTAGTCTGAAGTGACGAGAAGGGAAACCCTGGCCCTGTTAGTCACTGATGGTAGTCTGAAGTGACGAGAAGGAAAACCCTGGCCCTGTTAGTCAAGGGACGAGAAGGAAACCCTGGCCCTGTTAGTCAAGGCTTTAATGAAAACATTTGAAATCGATTCACTTTTTTTGATAGAAAGGTGTTTATCTTTGATTAATTCTGATATGAGTCACAACTTACAGCAAGGGAGAACTATGATACAAGTTGTTAAACAACTCACGTTTGCTTAGCGGGTGGATGTATTCCTAAGAGGTGTGTGGTACAGGCTGAAAAATTCACAACGGTGACTTGTGCTTCTTCATTTGTCACAGGCCATCTTGGACAAAGTCACGCATTGTCTTATTTCTATTAATAGAATTGCAATGCTGAATACTATAGAAGGCATGTCTATGATATTTATTACAAGATACCGTTTACTCACGTGTTGTTAAGAAACGGTGTTGACGTTGTATACGAACGAAACGGAATTAATACAGCGTGTAAAACTGATCATGTACGTTCCTAATTCCAAAACAATAGTTAAATTGACACATTTACTCTAGCCGATTTAACCCATCATGGGATGTTTTTCAAACAAATTCAGGCTATACCGGGCCATCATGCATTTATTAAAGCTTTTGCTTGTAGTGTTCAACGTAGCCTATAACTATTGAAAGGCATGTTAATTTAAATGATAAGCGTAAGATATTTCTCGCACAGATTTTAGTTTATATTTTCTTGGATGTTGGAAAAACCCTTGAACAGAAATTTGCGAGAAAGACAAATTATCTGTCATTCTGTCATTTTGTAGAGGCGACCTGCCACTCTTGTCGTGTCCTTGCTTGAAATATATTTAACAAAATCTAAAATCCTTGCCAAAGAGAAGAACAATTTAAGAGAAGAGGCAATTAAAAAGAAAATCATGTCGTTTGAATATACAGCAGGAGTTCTCAGTTGTAAACCTTTCCCAGTCTGGTTAATCTCAACTAGAATGGTTAAAATAAAATTAAAAAAATAAATGTAGATATTTATATAGCGCTTTATGCCGTAAACAGCCTCAAAGCGCTTTGCATTTATTCCGCCGTTATTAGAATATGTCGGAACCACGTTTGCTGCCTACAAATGGCGCAGGGTTCAGTACAACGACTGTGACTACCCCTAACAGCTTCCCATTGCACCTGGGTGGGGTGAAGCAAGCGAGACAAAGCGCCTTGCCCAAGGGCGCAACACGGTGGCGGGACGGGGACTCGAACCCACAAACGTAAAGCAAGCTCTCAGATTATGAGTCCAAGGCCGTAACCACTGAGCCACCGTGCCCTCACCGTCTTACCTCACCATAGCTGAACGATGGGTCTTCGGCAGTATATTGTGGTATGCCACTGTCACCCGGGGGTCATAACTTCTTTTATTGTCTAAATTCTCAAAGAAGTTAACATGTCAACATGTCATGTAATCAGTTACTAAATCTGCCGCAATACCCTTCCAGGTTTGTTCAATAATGTAAGCCTATATCTAATTATTCTTTATTGTGATATTATATTATTTCTTAAAAATATATTCTTCTAAGGTGTCGTTTAATATATATTAGTATTTTATTTCTTCTTTATTTTCCTATCCGATCCATCTGATCAGACGCTCTCACGGACATCAAACGTCAACGTAGTCTCACGGACAGCAAATGTCAATAATACAGTAGTCTCATCAACGCCAAGTGCGGCTTTATGGACTTGTGCAAAAATAACTTACGACGGCAGGTTGAGCACGTTAAGTACAAGGCCGTAATAATTTTATCACCATATGAAGTACTATCGCTGACGGGCTGTTGCATGTATATATCTTAACTAACCTCCTTCATGTAACTAGCCTAGATATATTTGCCATGTCCAGTGGTGAGTGTTGGGACTTCAAGACAAGACAAGTTGTAAGTATTCAAGTATTCCCTACAGAATTATTGTCTGCAGCTACACACTATCAGTGTACTTCGGTTATATTTATAAATGCGCTTTTATAAATACGCACGTGACCCATGGGCACGACATACCAAGACCAGCAAGCGTGACCAAATCCTCATGCATTGATCACTATACAGAAAGGGATAGGAACTCTGTAGATAAATATCATCAAATTTAAGTATCAATTGAATTGCAAAATTATTACACATTTTGCAATTCCGAATTTGTAATATGTTATCAAAAACAAAATTTTGAAAGTATTTGACGACGGAAAAAAAAACTCAACGACGGAAACAATATAATCACAAAGTTGAACAAAATAGACAATTTTGCTGCACAGCAGTCTCATGTTATTCCGCCCTTGCATTCAAATGTATTGAAAGACCACTTGCTATGTAGAAGGTCACTCCAAGACTTACTGTCTATAAGCTGTTATGGCAGCGCGGAGGTGGTCACGTGCGTATTTATAAAAGCGCACTAATATAACCGAAGTACACTGATTATGATGCTGCGTTGAACCACTCGTTTAAACTTGTAACAAATCATTGTTACCGTCTTTTTTGGCAGATTTTGGTATCCCTTAAACCAAATCTTTTCACAGTCTCGATAGGTTATGCAAGCGAATGTCACAAACACAATGTCCGTACGTTTCCGTACCACTACCGGTATTCTTTGTCATCACATTATATTTGCTCCAACATTGCTTTGGCCTGCCAAAAAATCTTATTCTCGATAACCCTCACATATATCTTTTTATCTCATTCAGTCCTCATTCCATGAGAGAGACATTCAAAAGAGATTTTTTCTACGGGTTACGTAGTTATTGAGTCTGAAATGAAGAGAGAAGGCCCTGTTAGCCCGGCCTGTTAGTCAGGGTTTGAATGAAAACATTTGAAATCGATTCACTTGTCTGATAGAAAGATGTTGCCAACGTGTTTATCTTTGGATATATATATTTATTCTGATTTGAGTTGCAACCTACAGCAGTAAGAGAGAACTATGACCTTAGTTGTTAAACATCTCACGTTTGTTATGTTTAGAGGTTGGATGTCTTCCCCAGAGGTGTGTGTTACAGGTTCAAAAAATCACAACCGTGCTTTGTATTTCTTCATTTGAACCTAGATCCATCTTAGGCTAAGTTTACATATTGTCATACTTTTATTCGTAAAATGACAATGGTGGATCTTTTGCTGGAGCGCTATTTTATCTAGAGATTCATTTGCCGTACATCACAACCTGCCGTTTTCTTTCTTTCTCTCTCTCTTTCTTTCTTTTTTCTTTCTTTCTTTCTTTCCTTCTTTCTTTCTTTCTTTCTTTTTACTGCAATTGCTGCATTTCATTTGAGGTAAAACGGATCATGTTCCTCATTTTAAAACAACAGTTAAATTAAATCAAAAACCCTGCAAAGGTTTTTGTCAAATTTACACTTTGACATCATACGCTGCATTATTGTTGCAGTAACCTTACTGAAAAATAACAGTGTTTCTTTTCAATTCAAACCTATTTTAATTCAAGCGGTGCTAGAGTATTATTGATGTAATTAAATTCATAGGTAATCAATATTACTTGGACTCTCTGTTGTAATTACTTTTATTAAAGCTTTTGCTTGTAGTGTTCAACGTAGCCTACAACTATTGAAAGGCAGGTCAAATCAAATGTGAAGCGTAAGCTATTTCTCGCAAAGGTTCTTAGCTTATTCATTGCTGGATGTCAAAAAAACTAATTAGCGAGAATAACGACATATATCATTTTCTATCATGTAGAGGCAACCCAACACTGAATAATTTTTATCTGCCGTGTCATTACTGGAGATATCTTCTAACGAAATCTAAAATCTTTGAGTAATGGATGCTGGGCAGTAAATAAAATCACATCATGTGAATGAACAGCATAACTAACCACTTGCGAAATGGTAAATCTAAACTGAGACCGTTAACATTGATAGATACATTACAAATATGGAACTGAATTGCAGAATGCTAAACAATATTTTCGAGTTGTTTCATGAAGCCAAATAATTGATACTTGACATTTTGTAATCATTCTTTCTTCAAATTAGTGTTTCTGTATACACATACAATTTCACAGAAACAATAACACGAAATAACATTTCCAGCTTTTGTTGCTTTTATTGACGTTGAAGATGTTTAATCAATTACATTGTACTAAAATACATTTCGTTTTATACTTCAAAAAACAAAATAAATCGTGCTTTCAATCTAATATAATTCCAAGGTCACAAAAGCAGTTAAGATTACGGTGAAGATTTAATAAAACAAATGCGTGTAACTGAATCTGCGATATCAAGCGCTTTAACCGTAGATACCAACACGCATAAAACGGGAGTTTTATATCCGATAGGTTTTCAAGTGCTGTTCTGTGGGACAATTTTATTGACTCGATCTAAAATTACCAAAGGGTCGATTGTCTTGGCCTTCTAAACTACTCCTTAGAATATTGGCTGGACCATTTTAATTAGTCCGTGTCACTCAATGGGTTCAAGACTTACCATTAAATCTGTTATTGGCTTTTACCAACGAGAATGTCAATACTATTAAAGGAAACAATAACAATTAATTAGAAAGCTTCCCACTACAATGTGAGAAAAATGACAAGTGGAAAATAATAAAAGACATAAACAAACCAGTAAAATAAGACGTATTGAGTATTTATACAGGAAACCCGTTTTTTTACTTTTAATTTCAACTTTAAACATCTTTTTACATTAAATGCAACATGATGTAGTACCCATACATGTAGTTACGTGTCGTAGTTAGCGGGATATTTTTAGGTTTTACTTGACCATCAACATGATTAAGAAATTAAGTTACACGACACAAGATACATCTTTACTATTCGCTGGCGAATTGATGTAATAATCGGATTAACTACCATAGCAATAGAGTAAAACAATTTTTGAATATATCGCGCTGCACTACAAGCAGGTTGCACTCATCACCCGTGTTTGTCTCCAATCATAGATTGAATACAATACCGCTCTTTTCAACGATACTAATATTACAGATGCGAGTGATCAGCATGATATGGTTCAATGCAGAGGTACCGCTTGAACGTACTAGTGAAGTGCGATATATTCAAAAATTGTTTTACCCTATTGCTATGGTAGTTAATCCAATTATTACATCACTTCGCCAGCGAATAAACTATAGATAGAAATACTCATAAAAAGACATTGAACTTCAGTGTTGTGGCGTAAACTGTTCTAACGGATGGTAAACTCACTGAAATTTGTATCACTCGTTGAAAGTGTTATACTCGATAAATTAAGGTGATTTTAAATAGTGTCCTCTCCTCAATCAATTAAACGAATCTGTAATAACCTTAGGCAGCAGATTGTAATTTGACAATACATGTATCTGTAAATTGGTTGTCATCACCACAGCGAATTGACCTTTTAGATGTACTGTGTTAGCTTTCTCATAAATAATGCAAGATTCTTTGCGCAGAATAACTTCGCCTCGTGTGATGATTTAACGCTCTACCCATCAAGCTCCATATGTTCTTATTTAATGAATTTAAGGGTTTGAGTTAAATATATTTAATTGTAAAAGGCGTTTGAACGAAACAGCTTTTTGACAAACATTTACTCAATCTGATTTTACGGTCAAGTTTAAACAAGTAGCTATATAAAAATGTCGAACAAGATTTGACTCTACAAGCATTAAAGTACATAATTAAATACAAGCTGATCTGTCAGTATTCCCATGAGATGGTACAATTTGATGTTTAAAATTCGGTATATCCGTGAATCAATTGAAACTGTCTCGAGAGCAATCGACAAATGCCTATTGAATCCAATGAATAACAATTATCGGAACACTCACTGTTGCGTAAATGATTTCCTCTAGTTATTTTCAACGTCAAATGTGTTTCAATCAGGGTTCTAATACTAATCTGTTATCATCATCATCTTCATCAACAACAACAATGAGTATTTTCATTACTTGAGTTCATCCAGGATCAGATCAGGAAAGCTAACCTATATCCACGCTTGTATCATTACGACGCCTTTCGTTGAATACTTCTGATATTCTTTGTCATGTAATTAAGATTGAGTTTTTAAAACTAAGGCAGTCGAACCCATTTGAATGATTGCTAGTATTGAAAGCGGCCCTCCGGGATGCGACCTTCGTTAAATGATACGTGCATTTTCACATGCTTCACTATATCGCTTATGGCCGGGCTGTTTATTCATCATTCCTACCCTACATGTGCTTCATTATATCACGTATATCCAAGTCTGTTTATTCACAAGCTTCATTATATCGCTTATAATCAGGTCAGTTTATTCAATATATACCTACTCTTCACGGTATGTAGCAGGTATGTCAAACTATACTTTTTCTAAATCAATAAGAGGAATAATTTGGTGATGTGCTTGTTAAAGCCATACCGTATTATAACATTTGCTGAGGAGGACGCTCTCAATATTTTTCAAAATTCTGTTTTTTTTACACAATTATATTGTACTTTATTAAACCAACATACCCTACAAAAATCAAGACCCTAGGTGCTGTAGTTTTGTCAACATCTCAGATTTTGAATAAAACGCAGGAACCGTCGCGTCGATGGAAATATTAGCGATGTTCATAACACAGTAAGTACATGGCGTGCTCACGGTGATGTACACAACAAAGAATCGTACCGTAACAAGACCGACGAGTGATACGTATTGGCGACATCGGTGGTAAATTACAATTTTCTTTGCTTTGCCCAATACACACATATTGTACATGGAAAACGCCGTGACAATACGTAGTGTATTGTCACGGTGAAGACCGTGCTTGGAAGAGTATGCTGTATGCTAGCATACGTATGGTCACGGTGTATAACGTTGTCAAAATACCACGTACTTTAGTACAGTAATAGCGCCCTCTGTTGGTCATAATTCACTTTAAAACGTATTTTCAACGTAGTGAAGAAATATTTTAGGTAATATAACACTATAGAATATAAAAACTAGTATTTTTAGAAGTCACATTTCAAGGTCGTTACATTAAGGTTACTCAAGGTTTTAACATTAAGGTTGTTTTGGGTTGTTTTTTTTTAATTAGAGACAGCCCGTCACTCTGAAGGTTACTCATTGTTGTTTTTTGAAGCTGGGGCCCAGTATCAACCAAAAACATCAAGGCCGGAGACTCCCATACGACGACTAAACACTCCAAGTGGGACCCAATATAAGGGCCCCGCAGGGCAAGAAAGCAAGAGCAACCTTAAGGATGACGATCTGATAACGAAAATTTTGTTATGAGTGCACTACACTAAATCCTTCCGCATTTGGTGTAACCCTTCATAGTTCCGGTAAAAAATAGCGCCTATGCGAAATATATCGGCGTCCCAAGGGAACCAAATTTGAGTGACTCTTGGTTGTTTTGATAAAAACGATAGAATAGGAGCTCAACATTACAAATCTGTTCAGAAAATGTTCCGAATCGAATGTACATGGGCAATAGGCCCTCGGAACAATATCATGGCCGGAACTGGTAAGGAGGCGAGAGTGTCGGCTGAAATTCGGGATGGCGCTGTTCAGGAGTTCGTATCTTTTAAGCTTGTCTCAACTTGTCCCAAAAATCATATTTAAATAAAAGTTTAATCTTTATTTAAGACGTTGATTCGATCAAAATATTAAAAATGTTGTTACATGGGGTAGAAAAACAAACTTACTTTCTTGTATTTTCCCGTGTATTTCAATGGGACGATTATTTAGTGGTGTGCGCCCTTCGAAGACTCATTTTTATAGGCTATGGACATGATTAATACCTGACTTTAAGTTCCAAAAAGTTGAGATTTTTGTCTGAAACTGATGTCTTTGCAAAGAAAAAAGATCTGTTTTCTATTTCCGTCTACAAATACGCGATTTCATTCTTAAACATACGAGAAATTTGCTTCAAAACACAAGTTCCCGTCGAATTGACAATTTAAGACCGGGCTATAGAAATTGAGCTATTTTGGCCACAATATCATAGAAGTGGTCACTTTTGATTATCAAAAAAAAAAAAAAATGAAACATCTTTGGAATTATTTTGATGCAAAATGTAATTATAAGATCAAAACTCAATTATAACCGTTTTGAAAATAATCACGGAACCTTTAATTGGGTCTCAATAGACATTTAAAGTCAAAGCATACTATATTACGGCCTAATGGTGAAAAAATGACGGCATTTTTATTATATGACCAAATATTCAATTCCCAAGAGAGAAATTTATCAAACAATTCTAATGATGGGGGTTCTTAATTTTAGATCTTGCAAAATAATACACGCAACTGGGAAATTTAACATTTTAGAGTGTCAAATTGACGTTATATCTACCCATATCCCCCCCCCCCCCAATCTTTAGGCACATGCCTATTTGCACGTCCTTATATTATGCATGATATAAGAGTGGGGGGTGAAATGATGACATGTCGCTTTTCGGTCATGTTATATTTGTGATTGTACATATTTTTAGTAAACAAAGTCACTTTCCTGATGTTAATGGGATTATAAATACAGTTTAACATGGTCAAAATGTTGTTTTGGCCCTTGAATGCCGAAAATTGCGAAAAGTATCATATTTTTCACCCAGTCTCAGCTTGTTTGGAGCCCCGTTTTATAACTTTAGAGCGACTAGCGATAAAAAAGCAATTACACTTTTGTAGGATGTTGACCACTGATTCCAAAAATAAAGAATATCAAAAATATTTTTTCTTAGAAGAGTGCACTACACTAAATCCTTCCGCATTTGGTGTAACCCTTCATAGTTCCGGTAAAAAATAGCGCCTATGCGAAATATATCGGCGTCCCAAGGGAACCAAATTTGAGTGACTCTTGGTTGTTTTGATAAAAACGATAGAATAGGAGCTCAACATTACAAATCTGTTCAGAAAATGTTCCGAATCGAATGTACATGGGCAATAGGCCCTCGGAACAATATCATGGCCGGAACTGGTAAGGAGGCGAGAGTGTCGGCTGAAATTCGGGATGGCGCTGTTCAGGAGTTCGTATCTTTTAAGCTTGTCTCAACTTGTACCAAAAATCATATTTAAATAAAAGTTTAATCTTTATTTAAGACGTTGATTCGATCAAAATATTAAAAATGTTGTTACATGGGGTAGAAAAACAAACTTACTTTCTTGTATTTTCCCGTGTATTTCAATGGGACGATTATTTAGTGGTGTGCGCCCTTATATTTACGGACAGCTCGTCACCCATTTCATAGGCCTACTTTTAAATTTTTTTTTTACTTTTTACCCCATAATTTCCCTCATTCCCCTCTATCGGGGGCTAATTTATAGTTTAAGCTTGTTTGCTATTGTTTTTGGAGCAACATTGTTTCTTTATAAGCCTGCGGCGCAACATTGAACAATATTGTCTTAGCAATATTGTCTTTTGAGATAACGCCCAGTAGCCACCCCCAGCCAGCCCCATACCTCATTTTGAATTTTAACATACCAATATTCTGCTTTTTATATTCTATGGGGTCGCATATTACCTCAAATATTTCTTCACTACGTTAAAAATACGTAATTATGACCAACAGAGGGCGTTATTACTGTACTAGTACTGATATTTTGACAACGATATACACCGTGACCATACGTATGCTAGCATACAGCATACTCTTCCAAGCACGGTCTTCACCGTGACAATACACTACGTATTGTCACAGTGTTTTCCATGTCCATACGTGAGGACCTGATCCTCACGTATGTACATGGAAAACACTGTGACAATATGCTAAGACAATATTGTTCAAGGTTGCGGCGCAGGCTAACATTTTATGGCAAAGAAATACTAACCCATTGTGTATGCAAAATGTTGTAATATGACTTTAACCAGATTTGAATAATTTTGAAATTGGCCACTGTGTTGACCTTGAATATGACCGGAGTGCCGGGAATTATTTTGGTTAACAGCTGTTAACATCATGAATGTGTTACAGGAGCATAAAAGGAAGCTAAAAAGGTTGGTTTGGAAGAGTCCTGGGGGATGCACATTAAACTCTGGTATGTACCGGACTGCGAGGACGTCATTTATGAGTGCACTCTCTCACAATTGATAAATTCTGGCAATTACAAAATATAAGACAAAAATTATGTTTTGATATAAAATCATACACACATTCATTTTCCACCAGATAGTGGCCAAATATGAAAATAAATGGGGTTTTTTATCGTTACTATGAGGACAAAGAGTGGACGCCTGTTAAGCGCTTATTTGAGCGTTTTTTTATTTCTAAAAAAGTCTTTTTAAGACGAGTTAAATCTGAGTGGGAAAAAGGTTCTTATTTTGTTATGAGCTTGGTACGGCAACACACTTGCTTGAATTTAAGGTTAGCCATGAAGAACAAGTCAAGAATATGCAGTTATATTTCTACTGTTGTTCCAACTGGGCCAGATGTGCTTTACACAGACGATGAACCATGTTTTCTTCAGTGTTGAATCAGTGACAACATCTCCAAATAAAATGGCTGTGAATTAAGAGCAGGTGTAGGTATTCACTAACAAGTACATTTTTATACCAATTGTCTGACATCTATTCTTACATCAATAATCAAACAAAATATCAAATACATAATTTTACATCTGCGTTAATTTCTTATTTTAATGAGAATATACTTGAACTCGGGAGCCAATGTTTTTTATAGCTTTTCAGTTTGTTGTTTGCTTAAACCGTAACGACTGACTAAAAATACATTTAAAATCAACGCTCCTGTTACATCACTTACTACCATTCTAGTCGCCAAGGTTAAAATAAAATTAATTGTGGCCAAAAGAAAGCAATGTATCTCAATTTCGAGTAAGTAACCAATAAATACACATTTTTGTCACAAAATAATGCGTTTGGTAGTTAAAGTTCGATAAGAAAGCCAAAAATGTAAAATAGGGAGTTCCTCTATTTGCAGAAACATCAGGCTACACCTATCCTTCAAAATTGAAAGCTCAACTAATTACAGGGGTCCAGTTCCATGAAAATTTTGCGTCGTTGGACAGATGTTTCAAATGGACAAATCACAATTCAAAGTTTTCATACTATAATTCCATGAAAAACCTCTTTTTTTATGACAAATCACATCTCAAAATGTTCAGAAGAGTCTGGAGAATCTTTTGTGCCATGTTGTCAAATATGTAACCCGTGAGATCTATTCCGTTTATATGACAACGATCACATTATTTAAGGTTTTTTGTCATTTGTTTACCCAATATTTCACATTTTAACTAGCTATAAATATTTGATATATGATCTGTCCATTTCAAACATCTGTAGAGTACTTTTGGCTGCATGGCCATGTCCTCTATTGGCCGTAGAAGTAATGATATAACAGGATTAATTACCATTTTAGAATGTACTGCCCTGCACGAAAAGTAGGCTACACTCATCGCTTGTCATGTCTGTGTATGTCATGGTATGTGTGCAATCATAGATTAAAACAATAATCTAAAAACACTAATCGTACATGTGAATCGTACATTGAATCTGCATAATGTAAAATTTCCACAGAATTACGATGCCTATTCTTTGATAATTAATGGTAGAGCTAGAGCGTATGTCTAGTGCGGGCGGGTATTTAATCATGTTACATCACTACTTCTGTAGCGAATATACCTTCTCGAATATTACGTCACTCGTCCTCATTTAAATAAATTTCTGCCCTCCAAGTGGCAATTCGTATGATACTACAATAAAACAGGTGATAGATATGAACGGTTGTGCAATCGAACTAGAGAACTGAACCTCTGACACTTATTGCACAAAACTATGTCTTTTATACATAACTATGCTAATTTATTTCATGAAGCAGAGTTGCACATGTGGTTGTATTCCATAAAAACCAATAACATCAATAAACATTAGCGGATATTACACAACAGATCTTATAATACAAATGACTACGCGTCCTTGAAATTGTCGAATTTAGAGCGTTGAACCTTAAGAGTCAATATGTAAAGTTTATCTATAGATTGTAAGTAGGAAATGGATTTTTCGTAATAATTTTTTCTGATTAAAACTTTTGAATTGAGTATTTCAATGCCAACGGGATCGGAAGTAAGTGTAAGAATGTATACATGTAGTAGCAATGTGACGTAATGAAGGCGTCTCCGGTCAACGACTTACCATTTATTGTGGAAGATAGTTTATCGTTAAACAAGACTAATCTAAAACAATGAGATATGTCTGTTTGTCTATCCGGCTATGTAATTCGCCGCGCTTCAATATTTCGGGTATACAGGGTGAGTCAAAAAAAGTGCAATAGAGAAAAGAATCCATTTTTATTAAAGAACCGAGTTGAATCTTTTAGGTTTGAAAACATTTAATATATGATATATTCATCAGCAACCTTGTGTGAAGAAATAAAGGAATTAGCATTTACCGTTTTGTTTTTATGACACATTTTATAGCGATACCCAATTTTAATGTTTGTCCAAGAGACATCTTACGTTTGAATGTCAGCGCACTCTGTGTAAGGTAAATTTGGAACAACTGCCATTTTCTTAACCTCGTTGGCATTGAAATTAAATGGAGCACCCAAAGTATTATTGCCCTTGGTCTTTTATTAGGAAAAGAAACATTATTTGTTGTAATTTTCATTTTACTTTCACTTTAAAGATGTTTATACTCAATCAAAAACATACAAATTTGTAGGCGGGTTTTTTCAAATGTCAAAATAAAATGCGCGTAAATTGAAGTGGAGTGAATTATAAAATATCCAGTAATTTGGACATATTGGGATTAAAAAACTGGAGTTGGAGTCGAGTGAGGTATGAAGGACTTAAAGTAATGTTAGAAAGTTTGTTTGAACAGAAAAAAGATATTAAAATAACGCAAAAATCAACCTTTTTAAGTTGATGTCCGTTTCAGAGCCAATACCTTTACCGTGCATTGTGTACTCTCATTCAAAATACATGGTATCTCGTGGACAAATAACGAAATTGTGTATCGCAGCAAAAGGACTTATAAAAATTAAACGGTACTCGCGATTCACTTCATATTTTCACAGAAGGTGACTTTTGAGTGTGGCATTTATAAAAATGTTCAATAATGGGAAAGTTTGACTTGGTTCTTGCATAAATATTGATTATTTGCTCTATTGCACTTTTTTTGACTCACCCTGTATATTGGTACCGGGAATGCGATATGTAAGAGGTGGTTTTAAAGGTATTGGTAGTCAAAGGTATTAGATTGTTTAAATTTTAGACTTTGTCTGATTGAGCTTACACTTGGTGGTAAGAATCCTCGGTTTAAGGGGAAATCCAAAAGGAGGTCTTACGAGGTAAAAGGTTATCATTAGGTCAAAATTTAATTGGGCTCGTCGATTTGAGGGTAGCATGAACAAATTCAAGTCCTCCGAGGTCAAAGGTCATGAATTCAAAGTAAAAAAATCCACAAGGGTCATCAGAGGTCAAACAGTATTGCTATTATGCTGATAGTGCTCTCACAGCTACAAGTGCTAGTAGTTTCTTTTAATAACATCTTATTTCTTAATGATTGTGTGATATTTAAAAAAAAATAGCATATCCGTGTACTAGAATAAGTGCTGCGATACATAACAATGGGTTAATATAACGGTAGGATCATTGCAATATATTCAAATACAAATTACAATCCCCTGAAATATTACTTTGAAAGAATGTGTTGATTTCTATACAGCAAGGGAATGTATGTTGAAATTTGATATTGATTCATCAAACGTGGATCAATTGATTACTTAAAATATCATTGACTAGCCATAATGCTGCTGTCTTCGTATTGAGCAAGGAACAACATCTCATAAAAATAAGTGAGTCGATTTCAGATATTACCATTGACGCAAATATGAGTGTTAGTTCAAAAGTCAGACAGTCACGCGTTATACTTAATTAGTGGGTTTGAAGCGGGTTCGCCGTCGGACAAGTTTAGAACTGTCAAGCTTTCGTCAGGAGTAGCTCTGACTTCTTCGGGACAAAGTACCTAAGAATGAGACATGTAGACCGCCCTTGTCTACTGATGACTCTGAAAAGAGCCGTTCACTGAAGACTGCCCCTTGCACTGTATGGTGTACAAAACATAGGTCAGAAAATATATGAAATGTTCAGCTCTGACACAAAAGCGTAAGTATCACTAGAGTCGAGTCAAGTCAATAATAAATGATGACAAATATCCATAAAGGTTCCGTAAATGACAGGCAATTTTTACAACGATCTCGTGGGAGAAAAACTTTCGCAACCAACGACTAAACAGAAACATTACCTCTTCATTCGTCAGTTAGTATTAAGTTCTATCTGAGTTAATCACAGCTAATATCTTCTTTATCTCTTTTCTCTAATGAAATCGCATGCATTATTTCTACTTTTTTGACAGGATAGATCATTGACAAACTATTCATATTGATATATGACCTTGGCTATTGACTTTTGGAAACGTTTTTCTACTCCTCCATTTCTCATCAAACATGTCTACCTTTCGGACAAACCACATCTTTCGTAAGATATTTGATCTTCTTCAAATACATAATACTAATATCCAGCTCCTGCATATGGCGTGTAAAGATTAAGCTTCATTTGAAATTAGAGATGACAGCCTTCAAATCATCCGACAATGTGCCGTTTACTTTTGAGTTCGTAAATCGTCGTGATAGTCGAAGTTGACTTGGTCATGAATAATATTTTTAGCAGTGTTCGCAAGGTCTGTGAATTCAATGACTGTTATTTTTCCTTGTACTTCACTCAAGAAAAATGTTGTACGAAAATAGCCCGAATGAGCGTGTAGTGGAAGAATTGGTCAAGTGCGAAAATACTAGTTTTGAGAAAGTTGGGTTTAAAGTTTGAAATTTATCTGCAAATCACAAACTTTATCATGTTGGATTAAAACTGGCAGGAGAAAGTTTAATCTTATTATTCTTCTTTTACAGCTATACATTGATACCTTGTCCCATATTGAATTTCTATAATCAATAATTAATATCATGCACTTGAGTATGTCTTCCACTACAACCATAGGTCATAGCCAAAATTTTGAGAACAATTCTTTAACCACAACGGTTTTAAAACAGTACCCTAACACTAATAACTCATTTTCGTCAAAATGGCACGTAAACACATTATCCACAGCGTTCTTATTTAAAAAAAACCAATGATAGCTTCATATCTATAGAGTGATTTAAAGTTATTCATAGTCTGTAAATTACACTAAAACTGTCTCATAGCCCTGATTGTACCTTAACCCCCTTTCTGGGTTTGTTTTTTTCAAGAAAGAATAAAAGAAGGAAGGAAGGAAGAAAGAAAGAAGATATTAAAGAGAAAAAAGTTTTGAATCTCCGACCCCTCGGTGCCAACCACCAGACGGGTGATAATAGTTTACCAACGCTAAGTCCGCCTTTATGGATGTTTGCAAAGATAACTGCATTTTGACGGCCGGCTTACCAAGTAAACCACAAGGCCGTAATAATAAACACATGAAGTACTGCCGCTAACGGGCCTTTGCATGCATAGATATATCGAGCGTCCTTCAGGTAACTAGCTTATATATTTTGTCATGCCTAGAATAAGTGTTGTAACATCAAGACAAGACAAGTTGTAAGTATTGAAGTATTCCCCACTGAATATGGTCACCACAAAATACTGCAGCTTTAAACTCCTAGTAGCTCCCTCGTTTGGTTTGGAGTTCTTAGAGACTGTGCAAAATTGCAAATGATTATCTGCCCTGGAAATTCAAGGTAACTTTTCAAAATGGGGCGTTACACGTTGTCTAACCTGTCGTTTAAATCGTTTAACAAATCAATTCCCCTTCATCCTTGTCAGATTTGTCTCGATAAGGTATGCGAGTGTCCTTACATGTCCATTCTATGTGATCGCATATTTAGAATCTGCCTTAACGTGGCTGTGTACTATAGACGTTGTTTCATTCGCGCAATTGAGCTTTTTTGATATGTATGTACTTTATTATATTTTTATAAATACAATGAAAGAATATCCAGATTTGTAAAAGGAAAGAAAATCTTTGTTGTACCAGCGCAATTTGTTACGCACAGATACGCTACCCATACGCGCCGCTTATCTGGATGCATGGCGCATTTTATGGAATTACCACGTAAGCACAAACACCTAGTGGTCGAATTTTTAGCTTATAAATAATGGTGTTTTTTTTCCAAGTTCTTCCCCCGATTTAAATATCAAGTTATGAATGGATTTCGCTCAAACCTCTCAAGGGGTAGTTGATGTACCGATGTTCACGTAATGTAAGGGAGTAAAACGCATTCTCCAGTGAAATTCGATAAAAGTGCAAAATTTGACAACTTTAAACATTTTTGGAATGGAGCCTCAAGATTAAGAAAATATTTTGGAAAGAGTGTTTTTATTGTTATGGTGTACTAAAACAAAATCGCTAAAAATTCCCTTCTTTTTACCGCAAATCTGTATTTATATTCAGATTATTGTTATTCTTATTGTCTTAATTCTCAAAGAAGTTAACATGTCAACATGTCATGTCATCATGTCAAAATACATAATTTTACATCTGCGTTAATTTCTTATTTTAATGAGAATATACTTGAACTCGGGAGCCAATGTTTTTTTTATAGCTTTTCAGTTTGTTGTTTGCTTAAACCGTAACGACTGACTAAAAATACATTTAAAATCAACGCTCCTGTTACATCACTTACTACCATTCTAGTCGCCAAGGTTAAAATAAAATTAATTGTGGCCAAAAAAGCAATGTATCTCAATTTCGAGTAAGTAACCAATAAATACACATTTTTGTCACAAAATAATGCGTTTGGTAGTTAAAGTTCGATAAGAAAGCCAAAAATGTAAAATAGGGAGTTCCTCTATTTGCAGAAACATCAGGCTACACCTATCCTTCAAAATTGAAAGCTCAACTAATTACAGGGGTCCAGTTCCATGAAAATTTTGCGTCGTTGGACAGATGTTTCAAATGGACAAATCACAATTCAAAGTTTTCATACTATAATTCCATGAAAAACCTCTTTTTTTATGACAAATCACATCTCAAAATGTTCAGAAGAGTCTGGAGAATCTTTTGTGCCATGTTGTCAAATATGTAACCCGTGAGATATATTCCGTTTATATGACAACGATCACATTATTTAAGGTTTTTTGTCATTTGTTTACCCAATATTTCACATTTTAACTAGCTATAAATATTTGATATATGATCTGTCCATTTCAAACATCTGTAGAGTACTTTTGGCTGCATGGCCATGTCCTCTATTGGCCGTAGAAGTAATGATATAACAGGATTAATTACCATTTTAGAATGTACTGCCCTGCACCAAAAGTAGGCTACACTCATCGCTTGTCATGTCTGTGTATGTCATGGTATGTGTGCAATCATAGATTAAAACAATAATCTAAAAACACTAATCGTACATGTGAATCGTACATTGAATCTGCATAATGTAAAATTTCCACAGAATTACGATCCAGACTTTATGCCTATTCTTTGATAATTAATGGTAGAGCTAAAGCGTATGTCTAGTGCGGGCGGGTATTTAATCATGTTACATCACTACTTCTGTAGCGAATATACCTTCTCGAATATTACGTCACTCGTCCTCATTTAAATAAATTTCTGCCCTCCAAGGGGCAATTCGCATGATACTACAATAAAACAGGTGATAGATATGAACGGTTGTGCAATCGAACTAGAGAACTGAACCTCTGACACTTATTGCACAAAACTATGTCTTTTATACATAACTATGCTAATTTATTTCATGAAGCAGAGTTGCACATGTGGTTGTATTCCATAAAAACCAATAACATCAATAAACATTACCGGATATTACACAACAGATCTTATAATACAAATGACTACGCGTCCTTGAAATTGTCGAATTTAGAGCGTTGAACCTTAAGAGTCAATATGTAAAGTTTATCTATAGATTGTAAGTAGGAAATGGATTTTTCGTAATAATTTTTTCTGATTAAAACTCTATTTTTATTATTTCGTGGTAATATAGGATTATAGCGGTTTATAACTTTTGAATTGAGTATTTCAATGCCAACGGGATCGGAAGTAAGTGTAAGAATATACATGTAGTAGCAATGTGACGTAATGAAGGCGTCTCCGGTCAACGACTTACCATTTATTGTGGAAGATAGTTAATCGTTAAACAAGACTCATCTAAAACAATGATATCTGTCTGTTTGTCTATCCGGCTATGTAATTCGCCGCGCTTCAATATTTCGGGTATATATATTGGTACCGGGAATGCGATATGTAAGAGGTGGTTTTAAAGGTATTGGTAGTCAAAGGTATTAGATTGTTTAAATTTTAGACTTTGTCTGATTGAGCTTACACTTGGTGGTAAGAATCCTCGGTTTAAGGGGAAATCCAAAAGGAGGTCTTACGAGGTAAAAGGTTATCATTAGGTCAAATTTTAAACTTTATTTAATTGGGCTCGTCGATTTGAGGGTAGCATGAACAAATTCAAGTCCTCCGAGGTCAAAGGTCATGAATTCAAAGTAAAAAATTCCTCAAGGGTCATCAGAGGTCAAACAGTATTGCTATTATGCTGATGGTGCTCTCACAGCTACAAGTGCTAGTAGTATCTTTTAATAACATCTTATTTCTTAATGATTGTGTGAGATTTAAAAAAAATAGCATATCCGTGTACTAGAATAAGTGCTGCGATACATAACAATGGGTTAATATAACGGTAGGATCATTGCAATATATTCAAATACAAATTACAATCCCCTGAAATATTACTTTGAAAGAATGTGTTGATTTCTATACAGCAAGGGAATGTATGTTGAAATTTGATATTGATTCATCAAACGTGGATCAATTGATTACTTAAAATATCATTGACTAGCCATAATTAGCAGGTGCTGCTGTCTTCGTATTGAGCAAGGAACAACATCTCATAAAAATAAGTGAGTCGATTTCAGATATTACCATTGACGCAAATATGAGTGTTAGTTCAAAAGTCAGACAGTCACGCGTTATACTTAATTAGTGGGTTTGAAGCGGGTTCGCCGTCGGACAAGTTTAGAACTGTCAAGCTTTCGTCAGGAGTAGCTCTGACTTCTTCGGGACAAAGTACCTAAGAAGACATGTAGACCGCCCCTTGTCTACTGATGACTCTGAAAAGACCCGTTCACTGAAGACTGCCCCTTGCACTGTATGGTGTACAAAACATAGGTCAGAGAATATATGAAATGTTCAGCTCTGACACAAAAGCGTAAGTATCACTAGAGTCGAGTCAAGTCAATAATAAATGATGACAAATATCCATAAAGGTTCCGTAAATGACAGGCAATTTTTACAACGATCTCGTGAGAGAAAAAACTTTCGCAACTAACGACTAAACAGAAACATTACCTCTTCATTCGTCAGTTAGTATTAAGTTCTATCTGAGTTAATCACAGCTAATGTCTTCTTTATCTCTTTTCTCTAGTGAAATCGCATGCATTACTTCTACTTTTTGACAGGATAGATCATTGACAAACTATTCATATTGATATATGACCTTGGCTATTGACTTTTGGAAACGTTTTTCTACTCCTCCATTTCTCATCAAACATGTCTACCTTTTGGACAAACCACATCTGTCGTAAGATATTTGATCTTCTTCAAATACATAATAATAATATCCAGCTCTTGCATATGGCGTGTAAAGATTAAGCTTCATATGAAATTAGAGATGACAGCCGTCAAATCATCCGACAATGTGTCGTTTATTGTTGAGTTCGTAAATCGTCGCGATCCTAGACACTCTTAAAAAGGTCTAGTCGAAGTTGACTTGCTCATGAATAATATTTTTTAGCAATGTTCGCAAGGTCTGTGAATTCAATGGCGGTTATTTTTCTTTGTACTTCACTCAAGAAAAATGCTGTACGAAGATAGCCCGACTGAGCGTGTAGTGGAAGAATTGGTCAAGTGCGAAAATACTAGTTTTGAGAAAAATGAGAAATTCTCTTTGGACTAAAACTGGCAAAGGTAAGTTTATACTAATTTTTCTCCTTTTACAGCTATAAATTAAACCTTGTCACTCATTGAATTTCTATAATCAATAATCAATATCTTGCACTTGAGTGTTTCTTCCACTACATTCATAGGTCATATGAAAACAAATGGATTTTTCTCAAAATTGAATGGCAATATAAGTGAGAGGAACAATTTGATGTATCATTTTTGTAAATCGGTTGTTACTAAAAAAAATCAACCTCATTTTGACATTTAGCTGACCTTGACCTATAACTCTTTAAATCATAAAGTTGTAGATATGACAAGCATACATTTTGTAATTCTTGTGGTCCAATGAGCAAATTTTAAGAGATCAGACCAATTTGATATTTTGACCCTAGTTGACCCTTTAAGTGACCCCTATTTGTAAGGGGTCATATCAACCAAAATTTTGAGAGAAAAATTGTTAACCCAAAGACTTCAAAATAGCCATTAACTAATTTTCGTCAAAATGGCGCGTAAGCACATTATCCACTGCGGTCTTATTAAAAACAAATAATGATAGCTTCATATCTATAGGGCTATTTAAAGTTCTTCATAGTCTGTGATTTACACTAAAACTTTCATAGCCCTGATTGTACCCTAACTACCTTTCTGTTTTTACCTAAGGGGAAAGGAAGAAAGAATACAATAAGGAAGGAAGGAAGGAAGGAAGGAAGGAAGGAAGGAAGGAAGGAAGGAAGGAAGGAAGGAAGGAAGGAAGGAAGGAAGGAAGGAAGGAAGGAAGGAAGGAAGGAAGGAAGGAAGGAAGGAAGGAAGGAAGGAAGGAAGGAAGGAAGGAAGGAAGGAAGAAGATATTAAAGAGAAAAAAGATTTGAATCTCCGACCCCTCGGGCCAACCACCAGACGGGGGATAAAAGTCAACGTAGTCTCACGGACAGCAAAATGTCAATAATAGTTTACCAAAGTGCGCATTTATGGATGTTTGCAAAGATAACTGTATTTTGACTGCCGGCTTACCAAGTAAACCACAAGGCCGTAATAATAATCACATAAAGTACTGCCGCTAACGGGCTGTTGCATGCATAGATATATCGAGCATCCTTCAAGTAACTAGCCTATATATTTTGTCATGCCTAGAATAAGTGCTGTAACATCAAGACAAGACAAGTTGCAAGTATTGAAGTATTCCCCGCTGAATATGGTCACCACAAAATACTGCAGCTTTAAACTCATAATAGCTCCCTCGTTTGGTTTGGAGTTCTTAGAGACTGTGCAAAATTGCAAGTGACTATCAGCCCTGGAAATTCAAGGTAACTTTTCAAAATGGGGCGTTATATGTTGTCTAACCTGTCGTTTAAATCGTTTAACAAATCAATGTCCCTTCTTCCTTGTCAGATTTGTCTCGATAGGGTATGCGTGTGTCGCAAACACGATGTCCTTACATGTCCAACCCATTGTTCATGTCATCGCAGTATATCCAAAATTTGCCTCAATACTTCACCATTTTGGTCCAACTTTGTTTTGACCTGCCAAAATTCTTACCATCGATAAGCGTAATTGTTTCATATCATTCGGTCCTCATTCCATTGAAAGGAACATTCAAAATATATTTTACGGGTTACGACTAGTGTAAAATTTTGCCACTATAACTATCAATGAAGTACTGACCGACGCCGCGGTGTTCTTCTTCCTTGTGGCTTGTTTTAAGCCACAATTATCCTTATTTTGAACAATCTCGGCATTTAATTGGAATTTTTTGGTCGCTGTATTTGTCACTGTAAAGTCATTTCCTGTACGTCACTGATGATTAGACACTAAAACACCGCACAAGCGGTAAAATATACATAAAAATCAAAGTTGACCAACAAAAAACTAAACAAATGGAAAGCCTGTCCGGCGGTCAAGCTGATTTCTTGCTATAGCTTACACACTGATTACGTATACTTCTGATGTTGCAGTCTGAAGTGAAGAGAAGGAAACTGTTAAGGTTTGAATGAAAACATGATTCCTTTTTTGATACAAAAATGTTGCCAACTTGTTTATCTTTGGATAGATTTAAGTCGTAACTTAAAGCTGTAAGGGAGAACAATGGCCCAAGTCGTCAAACATCTCACGTTTGTTATGTTTGGAAGTTGGATGTCTTCTCCGCAGGTGTGTATTACAGGTTCAACAAAATTACAACCGTGCTTTGTGATTCTTCATTTGAACCTAGATCCATCTTACTTAAAGATAGTATCATATTTGTATTCGTGTAATGACAATAGTGCATCTTACGGCGGAGAGCGCAATTTCATGAAGTTGAGATCTCACGCCTCACATCCTTCTTTCTTTCTATCTTTCTTTCTTTCTTTCTTTCTTTCTTTCTTTCTTTCTTTCTTTCTTTCTTTCTTTCCAAAAATCATGCTCTCACCCAATGACCCCATATTTTTTACATTTTGCTCTCACCGAATGGCCGTTAGTGCAAAAGTGCCAGCCCTACACCTATATCCATTTCATATTGAAGTGCCCCCCCCCGGCTTTCTTTATTTCTTTGTTTCTTTCTTTCTTTCTTTATTGATGTGATAACGTTCATAGGGAATCAATATTACTTGGACTCTTTGTTTAATATCATTTATTAAGGCTTGTAGTATTCAGCTTAGTCTATAACTATTGAAGGCGGGTTAATTCAATGAACTATATTTTGTATTTCAGCTAGCCACATTATTTCACTAAATTGTGACCTAATTAAGCCAGGGGTAAAATGTTTCCACGACCAAATTAAACCAATTTTATCTGAGGCGTTGAAAGCATTTACATTCGGGAAATTAGGCTGATTTTAAAGTTGTGTTCACTCTTCAATTAACCAAACGAATCTGTAATAACCTTAGGCATCCGCTTGTAATTCAACAATACACGAATCTTCAAATTGGTTGCAATCACCACAGCGAATAGACCTTTTAGTTGTACCGTGTTAACTGTCTCATGAATATTTCAAGATTCTCTGCGCATAATAACTTTACCTTGTTCGGTGAATTAACGCTCTACCCATCAAGGTCCGTATGTTCTTTTCTTGAATTTAAGGGTTTGAGTTAAATATTTAATTGCAAATTGGAAAAGCGCTTGAACGAAACAGCATTTCAACAAACATTTACCCAGCCTGATATCACATTCAAGCTGAAACAAGTACCTGTATAAAAATGTCTAACCAAATTTGACTCACCAAGTACTAGAAGTGAGTTGATGAAATGCTAGTTGATCGCTCAGTTTCCCCCAAGAGATGATGGTACAATTTAAACCTAGCTTTGGATGTTTAAAATTCGGTATATCCGTGAATCAATTGAAACTGTCTCGAGAGCAATCGACAAATGCCTATTGAATCCAATGAATAACAATTATCGGAACACTCACTGTTGTGTAAATTATTCTCGCCAGTTATTTTCAACATCAAATGGGTTTCAACCAACAACAACAACAACACCAACAACAAGAGTATTTTTATTACTTGAGTGCATGATCCAGGATCAGGAAAGCTAACCGATATCCCCGATTGTATCATAATGACGGCTTTCCTGGAAGGTCTTTAATTTTAATATTCTGTATCATCATGATCATATAATTATTATAAAATTGTTATGCTTTTAGAAAAAAATGCATTCGTCCCTCTGCAGAATTCATAACGATACGGAACCCTTTATATCTCTTTTAGCCAGTTGATGGTATTTACAACATTACAAAATAGGGAAATTTCATGACGTGTAGGTTTAAGGTAGCGAGTCTAGCTGGTGATGAGCCTTTGACGTTGTATGATGGATATATTCGACCAGTCCTAGATTATGCAGCCCCTGTTTGGACTGATGCCCTTACTCTGAGACAGGTAACCTTGAGAAGATACAGAAGCGCATCTCTTACTACATTCTTGACAGGGATGTTACAACCTATGCCAATGACTTGATAACTTTCCAACTAGAATCGCTGATGGGGGATTTGCCAGCGCTTCTGGGATGCATTAATAGACAATATATTAAAATGCAGCCAACTCCTATATCTAACATTCATTTTAAATGACCAATAGACTTCTTCTCTTATTATTTTTCTGATCTATATTTGACTGATGTTTTATTCAATTCAGCTTCTGCTGCAATGTCATTGTTAATGAAATAAACCAATATACCATTTCATACCTACGCTTCACATGCTTCACTATAGCCTACAGCCGGGTCAGTTTGTTCACCATACCTTTCCTTCATAATTACACCCTTCACATGCTTCACTGTGTGATATCGCTTATAGCCGGATATGACTCTTCATCTGATGAAAGTAGAACGTGTATGTTACCTTGTTTTACTGACGTATATTTTGGTTACACGCCCAACTTATGGATGTACCAACCTCATGTGGATTCTTATACCAAACCACTTACACTCTTTTATTTGGTACCAAAATTTATATTTGGCTGAAAATCGTACAAACAGAATTATAATAATGAAGAGAATTATATTCGTACAAACATTCAATTTTCATGAGATTTTAAATATGACGAAAATTAATGATCTAATTTAAATATAAAGTTTGAATTCAATATCAATATCACTAAGACAAAAAAACTCTGGGGCCTCAACAACCCTCCTACCCACTCACGAACTTTGCTTTGATTGACCACCCTACCCCCGGGTAGCATGAGGGAGTAATCAATATTGAAGAAGGTGAAAATGTTAAATTGTTTCTTTGTCCTTGAAAATGAGGATCATGTGAACTTGATCATAATAGAAAAAAGGCTGATGTAATTGGAATTTCATACGAGTATTATCTACCCCTTGTAAATATTGATTAGTCCTTGGCGGCAAGATAAGAGTTTAAAATTGGAGAATTATAACGTTTGCGTTAAAGAAAATGTGCGCATGTACTTTGAAAACGCACCTGCATGAGTGCAAAAGGTCTCAATGCTGAATTAACAAAATAAACTCTGCGTCCTCTTTGAAGTGAAATTAATACTGGATGTACGAAATATATATGGAATAAGTGATCCTTTGACAGGTTTATGATATTGCACCTGCAAGAAGATTTTGGCCTGATTGTCTTGGAAACCAAATGAAATTAATTCTATCATATGTCATGTCCTAATATTGACAAGACACTGATGCTGAATTCCACGAATCGGCCAAGATGCACACTTGAAAGGTCACGTAGAATTATTGGGGCTTTATGGTTATAAATAGAAAATTCGTCAAATACCGTAGTGATTTAAAATTTATAAATACCGCAGTGAAACAAACATATTTAAATGTTATTTAAGGTTACGAAAGTATGCGTTTCTTTATTCCATGCAGCTTTATACGAATGAAATATGCAAGCATACCTTACATATTTTATATCGACTCTAATTTTATCTTGTTGACGTGATTATGCTCAGATATGTGGGTTTTTTATTCAAAGTGACATCTGCGTTCGTACTTTAAATAGTAATACATGTATTTTGTTCTCAATTGTAATGACATAGTTTGAGATGATCATACATAGATGAATAATTTCAAATGATATAAATGAAATAGAGAGGTTGCGATTTCCAAACGTACTTATCGAACACCAGTGTAATCTATTCAAAATTACTATCGTGTGACGGGAGTTCGAATAGATGCACGTGAGTACGATACATACGTTTGGCAATCGCAACCTCTGTAATGCTATAAACAAACCGTAGTCTGAAGTGACGAGAAGGGAAACCCTGGCCCTGTTAGTCAAGGCTTTAATGAAAACATTTGAAATCAATTCACTTTTTTTGATAGAAAGGTGTTTATCTTTGATTAATTCTGATATGAGTCACAACTTACAGCAAGGGAGAACTATGATACAAGTTGTTAAACAACTCACGTTTGCTTAGCGGGTGGATGTATTCCTAAGAGGTGTGTGGTACAGGCTGAAAAAATCACAACGGTGACTTGTGCTTCTTCATTTGTACCTAGGCCATCTTGGACAAAGTTACGCATTATCTTATTTCTATTCGTAGAATTGCAATGCTGAACACCAAGTTTAGATGAAGGCATGTCTATGATGTTTATTACAGGTTACTGTTTACTCACGCGTTGTTAAGAAACGATGTTAGCGTTGTATACGAACGAAACGGAATTAATACTGATCATGTACGTTCCTAATGCCAAAACAATAGTTAAATTGACACATTTACTATAGCTGATTTAACCCATCGTGGGACGTTTTTCAAACAAATTCAGACTTTTGCTTGTAGTGTTCAACGTAGCCTATAACGATTGAAAGGCATGTTTATAATTCAAATGATAAGCGTAAGATATTTCTCGCATAGATTTTTAGTTTATATTTTCTTGGATGTTGGAAAAAAACTTGAACGTAGCCTATAACTATTGAAAGGCAGGATAATTCAAATGATAAGCGTAAGATATTTCTCGCATAGATTTTTAGTTTATATTTCTTAGATGTTGGAAAACCCCTTGAACAGAAATTTGCAAGAAACACAGATTATCTGTCATTCTGTAGAGGCAACCTATACCACTCTTGTCGTGTCCTTGCTTGAGATATATTTAACAAAATCTAAAATCCTTGGAAAAGAAAAGAACAATTTAAGAGAAGAGGCAATTTTTTAAAAATCATGTCGTTTGAATATGTTAATTTAGACAAAATTGGGCAAATGATATTGCTAAAAACCTTATTTCTGTCAGCCACAACAATTTTTACAATGAAATAATATTTTTTTAAATGTGCACCAAAAATCTGAAAAATTGCATAATTATATTGTGATATATAGCTAATTTCCTTAAATATCACAATAAAATACAAAAGAATTACAACACCACACATTAGTAAAGGAGAAACATTATTTCGCGTTTCTTATTTCAGTTGAAACAGTCATAAGTTTTGATCTTGATGTCCGATTTAAGTTAAATAAAAAGCGACAGATGGCTAAAATTATGTACAAAATGGCCAAAATATAAATTTCCACTTCAAGAAACTAATGCCTCTCCTTGAAGTGAAATCATTGGTACTTTACATTTATTCATTTATTTATTTATTTATTTATTTATTTATTTATTTATTTATTTATTTATTTATTTATTTATTTATTTATTTATTTATTTATTTATTTATTTACAACATTTTACTCAAGTTAGACTGCTCAATCCCAAAAAGGGAGAGCGTATGAATTTTAATTAATTAATTAATTTATTTATTTGTTTATTTATTTATTTATTTATTTAACAAGTTTATTTCACAGGTAACTATCTTTGGAATTATAGAGTGCTCAAACCCATAGAACTCTGGTAAGGCAACTGTAACTAATAGTTTCACGGCATACCCTCACTTATTTATTTATCTATTTATTTATTTATTTATTTGTCATTATTTTTTTTTAACCTGAGTTGACCTTTCAATGCGCTAGTATTATTCTCCAAAGGTGCCCGGGCTTATAATTCTTGCCCCGACCAAAGATTCGTGAAACCTAGCATTTCTGTTTTATTATACACCCACACCATACTAAAACAAAGTACACAAAATACAATTTCTAGCTTTTCATGATTTAATTGAAATACTTTTTAGTTTTCCACTAAAAAAAATAAATTGTGATATCTACCGAAACAAATCCAAGGTCACGAAAACAGTTAAGATTACGGTGAAGATTTAATTAAACACAATGTGAGTAACTGAACCTGCGATTTCAGGAGCTTCAACCGCAGATACCAACACGCAGTAAACGGGACTATATATATCCGATACGTTTTCAAGTGCTGTTCTGAGGGACAATTTTATTGACTCGATCTAAAATTACCAAAGGGTCGATTGTCTCGACCTTCTAAACTACTCCTTAGAAATATTAGCTGGACCATTTTAATTAGTCCGTGTCACTCAATGGGTTCAAGTCTTGGATACGATTTTTAGTGGCTTTTACCAACGAGAATTGTTTCAAGTTTTAAAAAGTTAATACTATAAGTAATTAGACAGCTCCGCACTATTAGGTGAGCAAATTGACACGTTAAAACCAATAATAGACATAAACCAGCTAATAAACGAATAGAATAAGACGTGATTGGGCGGTAAGCAGAAAATACTCAGCAGAAGTAATTAAATTAGTAAATTATATTAACTATCTATTTTAAAAACCTTTCATTCCAACTCAAAGGTGTCTAAAAATATTTCCATGTCAGTGCTGTAACATCACACAACAGTCAACGTAAAGGGCATTCCAATATGATTAAGTTCCCATACATGTGATAGTTTCAAAGATATTTTAGGGTTTGATAGCTCATAAATTGCACTACACAAGATACGTCTTTGCTATAAATTGTAAATAAAAGCATTAAATAAAAGAAACTTCAGTGTTGTCCTGATGATACAAGGATGTATTTGAAAAGGTTGTGGTATAGAGCAATCACGAATAATGCAGACACAGCATGTAATGACCTTATTTCTAAGCCGTTAAGATAAAGAAATGTTCAAGTGTTTTTAAAAATGGATTTCATACGTAAAGCAGATTCGTTGCATAACGATGCATAACATGACATCTGGAATAACTGTTCTAACGAATGAAGAACTTGTTTCATATCAATATGAAAACAGTAACACTCCGGAAATTCACCGAATTAAAATAATGTCCACTCCTGAATCAATTAAACGAATCTGTAATAACCCGGGTAATAACCTTGGCCAGCTGATTGTAATTCGACAATACACGAATCTTTAAATTGGTTGTTTGTCACCACAGCGAATTGACCTTTTAGTTGTACTGTGTTAGCTTTTTCATAAATAATGCAAGATTCTTTGCGCAGAATAACTTTGCTTTGTGTGCTGGATCAACTCTATACCAATCAAGCTCCATATGTTCTTCTTTAATGAATATAAGGGTTTGAGTTAAATATATTGAATTGCCAAAAGCGTTGGAACGAAACAGCATTTTGACAAACAATTAGTCTGAATTTAGGCTAACACGTACAGGTAGCTACATTGAAAAATGTCGGGAAAAACTGACTCAACAAGTACTAGAAGTGAGATAATTAAATGCAAGTTGATCGCTCAGTTTTCCCACGAGATCGTACAATTCAAATCTAGCTTTGGAAGAATAAATTATGTATTTGTCTGAGACAATTGTAGATGTCTCAAGAGCAATCGGAAGAATCCAATGAATAACAATTATTACCGGAACACTCACTGTTGCGTAAACGGTTTCCTCCAGTTATTTTTAGCATCAAATTGGTTTAAGTCAGGCATCTACTACGTATTTGTTATCCATTTGAAAGATCATTATTCACATGATAATTCGTATGTTCAGTAGCGTGTCCAGGGGGGGAGCTTTGGGTGCTGAAGCCCCCCGCACTTTGTTAAAAATCATGTAAAATCAGCCGTTTTTTGGCGATTTTAGCCATAAAGCCCCCCGCATAAATCTGAAAAAGGGGCTTAGCCCCCCGCAGAAAAAGATCCTGGACACGCCGGTGATGTTGGTATCATCATCATCATCTTCTTCTTCATCATCGTCATCATCATCATCATCATCATCATCATTATCATCATCATCATCATCATCATCATCATCATCATCATCATCATCATCATCATCTGCAGCAGCACCAGCACCAGCACCAGCATCAACAACAACATCGTCATCAGAAGCATCATCATCGTCGTTATCATCATCATCACAGCAGCAGCAGCAACAAAAACCACAACAACAGTATTTTCATTACTTTTACACGTTATAGTTGAAGGTCCTTTATTCTGATATTCTTTACCATATTTTATTACCATCACCATCATTATTGTTATAATAATCCAGAAAAATAAAACAAGAACGCAACAAATTATTAAAATCCCTTGCATTTGATCATAACTTTGAGCTACTTGCAATGAGACTTTGTTATATATGAGTCAATATTAATGATTGACTTTGAGCGAGTAAAAAGCTAGCCTTGACGGGCCTTAACATGGAGAACTAAGATAATAATTATGGTCTGTGGATAAATTGATGCAAGAATGACGGCTAGGAATAATTCGTAGGAAATCTCGTGATTAAGATCATATGCTTTTGAAACTAAGGCAGCTATAAAACCCATTTGAATGATTGCTATAGCATTGAAAGCGATCTTCGTTGAATGATGCCTGCATTTTCAACCACTATCCCGCTACCACACTGATAAGTGATTTTTCCCAGTCAACCTTGGCGGAGATAAGCAATCGAATAGCTGATTGAAATCCCATTCTGACATACAATTCTCCCTTCAGATATCTCATTGTTGTGACACAAAATGCACAATCATAGCTAGCAGCTCCTGCGCCTTCACATGCTTCACTCTATCGCTTACAGCCAGGTCTCTTTATTCATCGGATGAAAGTAGAACGTCTGTATAACCCTTGTTTTACCGACGTATTATTTTTACTAAGCGAGTATATCAACACCTTACGAATTTCTTTACCAAACCACGTATACATTTCTATTTGATACACTCTAAATTACAAGGATTTAAAACTAAATCCTTTAGGTTGTGATTAGGGACCAATAAATTTTAGATTTAAAATTAATCCTATAGATTTGAATTTTAAACCTTAAAGATTTAATTTTAAATCTAATACTTGATTGGTTTCTAGTCACAATCCCTTAGGATTTATTTTAAATCCTTGAAATTTGGAGTGTATTAAAAGATAGCTATGGGTCTTCTCTGTCCAGTGGCATCAAAGTAATGATGTAATTGCGCTATCGCAAAATTAAAAAGTCATTTTTCGAATACAAAACATAGCCCAAAAATATTTTTTGGGTAAACAATCTCAATATTATGTTTGAACTCAATATAACCAAGAATATTTTTGCAAGACCTGACCTCACCCCTTCCCTGTACATAGATTTTGATCGACCTTCCTATCCCCGGGTAATAAAGACAAAAGTAACATATAACAAATGCTTGCACTGAGGTTTCCAAGAATTCTGATAAAGACCAAGTCAAGAATATACCGTTATATTTCTACTGTTGTTCCAGCTGAGCCAGGTGTGCTTTACACATATGATAACCCGTATTTTCTTTAATGTTGAATCAGTGGAAAACATCTCAAATAAAATGGCTGTGAATTAAGAGCAGGTGTAGGTATTCACGAGTCAATTCTATACAATGTTTTGACCTTTTTTTTTATGGAAGATGAGATTAATTATCATACCGTGCTGCTGCACTTTAAATTACGAGCAGCGGTTTTAACCTTAGCCTTCTTAAATTGCTGATCGAACAAAATATCAAATGCTGAACTTAAAAAATCTGCATTGATTTCACCTTCATGCGAATATCCTTGACCTCGTTAGCCAAAGCAATTTTTATCGTTTTTCGTTCATTTGTTGGAATAAGCCTTAATTATGTATTAAAAATACATTTCGATTAAAAAGTAACGTTGTTCTGTTATATTAGTATTACTTGCTAGCGTAGAAGAGAAATAAAAGCAACTGCAGCTATGTAGACGAAAGTGGGCATTTTAATTTAGATACAGGGTGCATAAACATCAAAATGGATAGACACCAATCATTTTGATGTTTATTGAAAAGCCTGCATCTTCCAAATACAATGGATACTCTTGAAATGTCCAGAATGTATAGTTTATGACTTGTTTTACAATTAATCTACAGATGTTGAATTTTGTTGTGGCGAGCTCATCCATTATCAATGAAAACCGATGGTTACCAATCATTTTGATACAGCTTGTACAAGGTATATAGATAACCACTAAAATCAATAGACAAACATTTTATCACAAAATAATACGTTTGGTTGCCGCATGTTAAGTGTACTGCAAATATTTACATATCAAAAAGTAGAATGGGAAATACCAAGCTCAACTATCTATTTTCATTCAAAACATAACCCTTGGCCTACTACGAAGTACGAAAAGAACCCCAGACCTTTGACTTGTGTGGCCAACGTTTTGACCACTGAGCTACACACTGTCATTGATAAACAGGACTCAAGTCTGGTACTTACGGATATGAGCAGTCAGGGCAAACGGTCAACACACTTACACACAACACACGAGCATACAAGATTATTACGAGGTATGTTAAGAATAACAATTAAGCATCTTAATTTGATCTCGTGCGATAGTTTGTAATGTTTGAATGCCTCTTCACTTGTTGGTACGATATATATCTGCATATGGCTGTTATATTTGTTAAATGTTTAATTAATTCAATTTAATTTGCGATGCATGGTTCTTCTTACCCTGTATTTTTGAAACTACCAAAAAAAGCCCCCGTTTGTGGTCCTTTTTGATGGTTGGTCCTACACAATGGTAAGGTGCTGGGATTTTATCACTAAAATGAGCGCAAATGATGGATCTCCGATTAGCTTGAGTCGTTTGGCCAGTTCCGCCGAGAGCCATTGAGGGCCTGTGGTCAAATTAACGCACGGTCCCCTTGATCAGCGAGTGGGACAAATGTGGTGCGATCAAGCAAAATCAGTCGGAACTCGGAAATATTGATTTTGAGATATAGCCAAACAAATGCAATATTTACACAGCCGTGACGTTTTTTCTTTCTTTGCACAGCCGCCATCGGCGCTGTGCTTTGTTTTTTCCGCGTTCTTTCTTCTTTCTTTCTTCTTCTTTCTTCTGTCAACATCATAATCAGCCATCGTAGCCACATGCTTTCAGGCATGTTGACCATATTTGGTCAGTAGAACCGTTTGGTGGTGCCACATATGTCACATGATCAACTTCCGGTCAAATGTCATCCACTTCCGGTCAATGGCCAAAACTTGGATTTTAACTAAAAATGATACTCCTCTCACATATTACATAGCACCGTGACGTCACTTACACACATGCATCATCTATAGCCAGTGTCCAAAGGTTATACCATAAAATTGGAATCAAAGGTCATTAAGGGGTCACTTCCGGTAAAAGTCTGACAAATTTGTAAAAAATATTCAAAAAATCACTGTCTTTACAAATTACATAGCAGAGAGTCGCCATTAGCACACATGCATCGCTACTAGCTAGGGTCTTTATAATGCCTACAGTTTTGGGGTCAAAGGTCATTAAGTGGTTACTTCCGGTCAAAAACCAAAATTTTCAAAAATGTTTAAAAAAATTTTATCTCAAAATATAAACAGACCAGAGTAATATAATCATCATACATGAATTAGTCTTACCTGATGTATGCATGGTATTTTTATTTTGGGGGTCAAAGGTCATTAAGGGGTCACTTCCTGTTTTTAGGTAAATAACTTCAAGAATTTTTATCTCAACAACTAAACATGGTAGAATTTTTTAATTAAAATTGGAACAATGCATTTTGTCGGTGTACAAAAGATTTTTTTTCATTGAGGTCAAAGGTCATTAAGGGGGTCAAAAGGTCAATCATATATTTTTAAAAATCAAAATCCATGTATAAGTTCCGATTAAGCTGAAATTCACCAGGAATATTCCTTATGACATCCTAAGCACTATGTAATATTTTTGCGGGGTCAAAGGTAATTAAGGGATCACTTCCGGTTCTCACAGATTCATTTGTCACTGCTGGCTGTGCATCCTCGCGGTCGCAGGCGAACGCAATCAGATCTCGTTCTTCTTCTTTCTTCTGTCAACCATTACATTTGCTCTAGCACTCACATGCTTACATCGATTTTGACCTAACTTGGTCACAATGATCATTGACCGTGCCCCTACATGTCACATGAAACTTGTGGGGTCAAAGGTCACGCAGGGGTCACAAGGGTCAAAAACGTGATTTCAACTCAAAATGCATCTTCTCCTACAAATTACGTAGGACAGTGACGCCACTTGCACATATGCATTGTAATTGCCCAGTGTCTATGTGGTGTACACAGATTTGGGGTCAAAGGTCATTAAGGGGTCACTTTTGGTATAAAACGAAAAACCTTCAAAAATTTTTATTAGCTAAGTAAAACATAGCACAGTAACGGTATGTTCACATATGATCTGCAGTCACCCAATGTATATGTGGTATTTTTTATTTGGGTCAAAGCTCATTAAGGGGTCACTTCTGGTATAAAACAAAATACCTTTAAAATGCATCTTCTTCCACAGATTCTGTAGGACAGTGACGCCACTTGCACACATGTATTGTTATTATCCAGTGTCTATGGGGTGTACACAGATTTGGGGTTAAAGGTCATTAAGGGGTCACTTCCGGTATAAAATGAAAAACCTTCAAAAAATGTTATTTGCTAAGAAAAACATAGGACAGTAACCGTATGTTCACACATGAATTGTGGTTACCCAGTTTATATGTAGTATTATTTTATTTGGGGTCAAAGGTCATTAAGGGGTCATTGCCGGTATAAAACGAAATACCTTTAAAATGCTTCTTCTTCCACAAATTACGTAGAACAGTGACGCCACTTGCACATATGCATTGTTATAACACAGTGTCTATATGGTGTAAACACATTTGGGGTCAAAGGTCAGTAAGGGGTCACTTCCGGTATAAAACGATATACCTTCAAAATGCCCCTTCTGCCACAAAAAGCATAGCAAAGTGATGCCACATGGACATGTGCATTGACATTAACCAATGTCTATGGGGTTTTCATATATTTTGGGGTCAAAGGTGATTAAGGGGTCACAACACGGCTGTGTTCGTGGTCTTAGACCACAGCTAAGTCTAGTTCCTTTTGTTTCCTGCTGTTTTGGACACTCTTCAATTGCTCATATCTTTTGGATTGTTCAATTTCAATGGAGTTTTCTGCAAAATGCAGCTTTCCAAATGCTATTTACTATCGTATAAGAAACTGAAAATTTAATATTTCGTAATTCCGACTGATTTTGCTTGATCGCATCACAAATGTGAACAGTAGTAGCATAGCAAAGTGATGCCACATGGACATGTGCATTGACATTAACCAATGTCTATGGGGTTTTCATATATTTTGGGGTCAAAGGTGATTAAGGGGTCACAACACGGCTGTGTTCGTGGTCTTAGACCACAGCTAAGTCTAGTTCCTTTTGTTTCCTGCTGTTTTGGACACTCTTCAATTGCTCATATCTTTTGGATTGTTCAATTTCAATGGAGTTTTCTGCAAAATGCAGCTTTCCAAATGCTATTTACTATCGTATAAGAAACTGAAAATTTAATATTTCGTAATTCCGACTGATTTTGCTTGATCGCATCACAAATGTGAACAGTAGTAGCGTAGATTTGTTTGACATGGGAGTGGAGGTTGGTGTAAAATCCTTGTACACGTAAAGCTCCCCCAATGTCCTGGACAGCAAATGTGACAGTTTCAAGCTAAGATGATCATATCTGACATTAAACGGGACAAATGCGTGCCAAGCTTGGAAAAAATTGTAATTTGTTGGCGAAAATATTCTAAATTTGGTCAGCATTGAGGGATGACTACATCCGGGTGAACCGGGACTACCGAATCAAGTAGGCAAAATTACCAAATCGCGTCGCTGACCTACCACTAAAATGACTTTACCGGGATAAATGGAAAATTCACAATTTTATCGGTAAAGTGGTTCAAAATTAAGATAATCGCGACTTAAATCCGGGCTTAAGGCAAATGCACATCACCGCATTTAGTTGCATTGCCAATTAGATCAATACGTGTTACCGGATGTTCCACAACAGATGTTATAATATTGAATGACTGCGTCCTTGAAGTTGTCGAATTTAGAGCGTTGAACGTAACGATAAGGTTTATCTATAAGCTGTAAGTAGGAAATGCTTTTTTTCTCACTACTTCTTTAGTGTAACTTAACTTTATCCTTGCATGCGGGCTGATGTTATAGAATTAAAGCGGTTTACAGCTTTTGAATTGAGTATTTCACTGCCAACGGGGTCGTATGTAAGTCGGAAATAGTAGCAACGTGACGTGGGGAAATTGCCTCCGGTCAGCCACTTACCATTTAGTAAGATAGTTAACGCAGAGAGCTAGAGTCGCACACTGTCGTTTTTACCTTAAAGCATGATCATGAAAGAAGATGGCACGCTCATATATTTTAATAAAGTCTTTTAAGACTAATATCTAAATCACACAATCATTAAGAATTAAAATTATTAATGATTGTGTGATTTAGATATTTAGCATATCCGTGGACAATAATATGACTGTGCTGCGATACATATAGCAAGGATGAATAAGGGCCAGATCATTGCAGCATGTTTGAATACAAATTACAGTATTATTTACTGAAACATACTGAAGGAAGGAAATGTATGTAAACATATTGTTAACTAGACTTAATTCAATAGCAGCTGCTACAAAGACTAACGTAAAAATAAGATGGTATCATTGACGCAAATATGGTTTTGCTTTCAAATAAAGAAAACACATTATTGTTTCAAACATGGCTCAGAGTTTTAGTTCAAAATAGACAGACATTTATGAATATGTCAGTCACGCATTACTTTCTGAAATTGTACTATATATAATTTAAGTAATATTTTGTACGATGTTCTATGAAATGTTCAGCTCTGACACATTTTACAAAGCAACAGTATCATTAGAATCAAGTCAATAATAAATGATGACAAAGATCCGTAAAGGTTCCGTAAATGACAGCAATTTTCTACAATGACCTCGTGGGAGAAAAATGATGCTTTCGCAACAACTACTAATCGGCTATGCTCAAAACAACAGAAACATTACCACTCATTTGTCTCGTATTTTAAAAGCTGAATTTATACTCGATCCCTTTTGCAATAAAGCGATTCTCACGCATGCTCAGTGTTTACTTCCGTTTTCAGAGCGTCAGGCCGAACAATCGATACAAATCGCTGAGACAAAAACGACGTCGCTTTTGTAAGTTAATAAAATCGCAAAATTCAGCGCTTTGCAAAAGCGATGCATCGCAATCTCTCCGGGAATCTCTCGGCGATTGAGTATAAATTCAGCTTTATACTTCATGTTAGTTGTAGCTGATTTGGTTGATCTTAGTTAAAACGTTTTTTTCCTTTAGAATAATAGGTATAAATATCGATATATTATTTGGTATTTAAAAGCAGTATATTAACATGTTTGCATATTACAAAAGGCATGTGGGATAGCAGGATGCATATATTTCAAAACTACAATTTTCTTCTTAATATTAATTCATTGAAAACGAAAGTTTGAGCGTTTTCCCCTTCCCGGAAAAATCATACACATGGACAAAAATGAATGACACCATTGGGATCTGCTTCAGAATCCATTTCTGTGTCAGCTTGTCGCATTTGAGTGCAAACACCGCTAGGTCATGCTTCCATCCGACACGCCATAAGCTATGTTATTCAAAATAACACTCTTTACTCTCTTCTGAATTTAGAGGTTATTTGTCTGATGAATAAGGTAGTAATCAATATTGACGAAGTAAAATGCGAAATAGTTTCTTTATCCTTGAAAATGAGGAGAACATAATGTACGAAAATATTTCTGGAATACGTGATCCTTTAACAGGTTTATGATGTTGCACATGCATGACATTGTTGGTCCGATTGTTGTTTGTTTTTGAAAACTAGATCTTATTTCTATTGATGTAAATCATGTCTTAACATGGGCAAAACATGGATGGCGCGGCAGTAATTGGATTGCCAGCTTTATTCCACGAATGCATCATTTATCTGCCACAGAAGTACATGTACAAGGGCACCTAAAATTATTTTTGGGCTTAAAATAAATTAGGAAGTTCCATTAGACATCTTTTGTTTGATTTTTTACAGAATATTTTTCAGAATGTCTTCAGCGAGTGCTCACTTTATAAAATAACCCCGCAGAAATGAAGCTGAATGGGTAAAGTATACACGTATCATGTGATACAAAAAACCACCCAAGTCCGGCATACAAAATGACCCCTATGAACGAAGTCCCCAAAATGCTAATCGTCATACATGATACAGTTTAACCCACTCATTTGCATGTAAAACTTGCCCTATTTACCAGGTAAATTTAACGGAATTTTGTTAGTTTTCTCAAAATCACTTTCCATGGACTTGGGTAGGTTTTGTATTCATGTTATGTTTTGTAATTGTAGAATGCATGTAAATTATTTACTGTATACAAGTTTTTACAAGAGACGGACAATTTTGCTTTATCCGCTACACCTTTCCGTTGTCTACAAATTCTAAAACATTTTTCACAGACTCAATGAAATAAATCTGACAGATGAGCACAAAAAAGTTATGAAGAATGACATAGGCATTGCCTTAAGTCATCCCCTCAATGAAAAATGACAGTTGATTCGTAATAGTGAGTGATAGCGCGAAAGGGAGGTACACTCATGTTGGCCAAATGCATTTTTTATTATGGGGAAATCAATATGCTGTACTTTAATTTTGCAGTTCCAAAGTCTACCTTGGAAGCGTTCATTATGTAAGGTGAGATTTATAAGACCTAGATAATATGAAATGAAAATACAGTCGGCATTAAATTGTCATGGGATTTTGTTATCGTTATTATTGTCATTACTGTTATTATTGTTATTTAGGAGCAGGCGGCAAACAAGATGCAGAGGCAATTTTCTTTTTCGTACACAGAAATGTTGAAGTAAACTGTGCGATGTGATGTAAAAGAGGCTATTTGTGGCTAGACTACGTCTGACTATGGGTTTTCTATCTTGTTTTCTACTTTATTATTTGTCAAGGTTGTTGTAATCAAAAAAGTAATCTAGAATAATGTGAACAAGATTAATTTTACCGGCTCTTGAATCATTATTTCTTGATGAAATATGTCTTGAATCAGAATAAGTGTTTTATTTAAAATTCCTTTTTTTACACGATTAAATTGTACTTTATTAAACCAATATACCCTGCAAAAATCAAGACTCTAGGAGCTGTAGTTTTGTCAAAATCCGAGATTTTGAATAAAACACCGGAACCGGGGCTTTATTATTACGATGGAATTATAGTCGAACGCATACACGATGTTCATAACACACAGTACATACACGGCGTGCGAGACGGTGATATACGCAACAAAGGGTCGTACCACAACATGACCGAAGGAGTGGTACGTATTAGCGACATGTGCGCTGGTAGTAAATTCCAATTTTCTTTGCTTTACCGTAGTTGTTCGGCTCAAAAATAAAAGGGGATATATCTGACAGTAAAAAGCTAACATTTTATGGCAAAGAAATGCTAATCTATTTTGATTGAAAATGTTATAATATGGCTTTAATACAAGCGTTTACCTGTATATCTGCTAAATGAATTAGATAATTAACGTTGCTTAGGCATGTAAAGTATTGTGTCTGATTGGTTATAGCACAACAGCTTAGGATAAAATATATGTTAGGATTTTTTTAAACATCGGAGATGCTTCTCTCGCTCATGTCATTATATAGCAAGACAATTTAAAGAATAAGATTTTCTTGCCCTAGGCTTACCACTCGAGCAATTACAAATCAATCAAGGTCGCGCATAATTGCAACGCCACACAATGGTATATGTAATGTTAATACTAGAGAATGTCTGTAATATGGAATCACTTACTTGGTAATTAATTCAGAGTAGAAGATTGCTGAAGGCGCAAGCAGTTATATTTAACTGATTTATGAAAGCGTAATTATATTTATGGTATGAGCTTGGTACGACAATACATCAAAGTGTTACTTAATATTTGTAATTTTTAGAAAGACAAAATTAAATATAACTTATGATTTGCAGCCTCTACGTTTGGTAAGAAGCCAAGTCAAATTTCTACCGTTGTTCCAGCTGGGACAGGTGTGCTTTACACAGATGTTTTCTTCAGTGTTGAATCAGTGGAAAACATTTCCAAATAAAATGGCTGTGAATTAAGAGCAGGTGTAGGCATTCACGAATCATACATTCCAATACCAATTGTCTGACATTTCACTTCATGGAACAAGATATTAATATTATAGTTTGCTGCTTCATTTTAAATTACGAGCACCAACATTAGCTTGCATTCTATATGGTGTCTGCCTGTGCACGTCGCAAACGTGGGCCGAAGTATTCTTATATCAATTATCGTACACAATTTCATATACTTAACTATAAAATATGTATTAATTTCACCTTAAGGACATTATACTTGAAATTAGGCGCGATACTTTTAGAATTTACGCTGGTTTGGTGTGAAAGCAACGGTGTTCTGTTATATCACTAGCTTAAGTTTTAGTCATTGTAAATAAACTGGTCTCAAAAAGAAACTTCACAAGTTCATATCTTAAAATCCTGTCTATAAAAATGAACAAAAATTATACACAGGATTACTTCAATACTCTACTCTAAACACATGTCAGTAACCAAGCAGTTATCCCACTGACACTACAGTAAAATGCACTGACACGGAACAGCTTCCGGGACCACATTCACAGGCGAAAAATTGGAACCCAGCAAAGGAAATCTATGAGAATGCGTACAAGATCCTTACACAGGTGATTATTTCAAAAGAGTAAGTGGAATAGTGTGGAACGGGCTGCTTCTGCTTTTTTCTTCAAGACACAGGTCTTGTTCCACACTATTCCATTTACTCACAGATTTCTTGTGTTGGGTGCCAATTATTGGGCTGTAAATGTGGTCCAGGAAGCTGTTCCATGTCAGTGTATTTTGCTGTTGTGTTAGTTGGACAACCGTTTGGTTACTCACCAGTGTTTAGAGTAGACTATTGAAGTAATCCTGTGTGCAATTTTTATTCATTTTTATGGACAGAATTTTAAGATATGACCTTGTGAAAAATTATAAGTTTCTTTTTGAGGCCAGTTTAGTAAAAGTTCACTGGAAAAAGAATTTCAATTTTGAGGCAGGATAGGCAACAGTCTAAATCTAGAAATATCATTTTATCACAAAATAATATGTTTGGGGCTGTAGTGTGTATTGTAAATGCTTTGACGTTTCATATGAATAGGACATTCAAATCCAAGACAAATGGCAAATTTTAATTGTTTTAAATGGATTCTTTTGATTTGCAGATTTACACTTGTCATTTTATTTTAAAATATTGACAATTTAACTTTCCATAATCGTCAGTTAAATGTAGTTCCATGTCGTTTTCTGACTTGCACAGATGTGTCCTTGAAATTGTTGATTTTAGAATGTTGAAATGAGTTAGGATAAAGTTTATCTATAGATTTTTTTTTGATGAAAATGACTTAATGTAACAAAACTCTATTCTTACAATAATATGATACGAATAATATGATAGAATTAAAATGGTTTGCAGCTTTTGAATTATAGTATTTCAATGCCTAAAATACGATGACGTACTCTTATCTGTGAATACAATTTTAATTCTTTATGATTGTGTGATATAGACATACCCATAAAGACATACAATGCATGTATTGCTCGCCGATCGTATTATTATCATGAATATTGGCGAAGCTCTACGCAGCTAGGACGGAAAAAAGACGCAAGATGCATAGCGATATGCACACACTTTATACGTCAAGATGTAAGACAAATAGCAATATGCAGTTTATACGTCACTGATTCAATAATACACATGCACGCGATGTGTTTAGCCACCACTCGATCGGTGAACTCTGAATTAAACCGGAGATATCCGGTTTTAATATAAAAACTGAAATTGTATTGTAATTAAAGCCCTTCAGGATTAATCTTTCACATGGTATATTAGTGCACCATTGGGCATTACTATCATGCAAAAAGTAGAAATTCAACAAAACTAAAGGCGTCGCTGTGGAGCAAATCACAAAAGAGATTTTTATCATGCAAGATTCTCCAAAATGCTCCCCCCAAAACGGGCTTCTAAAATTCGCAGAACTGCTGAGAAAACTTGTTAAAGAACAAGTTCATACGTCTTGTATACGTTTTTTATACGTTTCTTGTAGTACCCGTAATATCATCAAACTGTTCGAATGATGCTCGCTTTGAAAATGCTGCATTAATTGTGTTATTTCAAACATCATGTATTTAAGGAAGCGATTCAAATAAATTAGCATTTGTATCAAAACATTTGTCTTGAAAGAAAGCATCGCAATGAATTTAGAATTGCATCAAAATAATACCGATACGAAAATTATAAATATTTTGTATGTAGGGGAAAATAAACATTTTCTGATATTGAAGGAAATATTTTGAATAAATATCAATCTTGTAATTGTAGAATGCGTGTAAATTAGTTACTGTGTACAAGTTGTTCTAAGAGTTAACGAAGTGGAGATCATCTGTCGATGCCGACTTAACCCAGAAGAAGAAGAGACGGGCAAGTTGGCTCTAACAAGACTCTACCTTTCCGTCGTCTATAAATTCTAACACATTCTATGCGTCATAAGTTAAATCTAGCAGATGAGCACAAAAAAGGTTATGAAAAATGACAGGGGCATTGCCCGAAGTCATCCCCAATGAAAAACACCAGTCGATTTGGAAACTCAGTTATACTCCAAATATTACTAACTCATTCGTCTGCTATTGTTTAATTCATCTAAGGTAAAATCGGCGAATATATATTTTGTCCCTATACTTGGCTAATAATCAAACGCAAAAGCATTTGACAGGTTTACATATTTCAGGCTATATTATTCAAAATAACACTTTTTGTTTATCTTTTTACCTGTTATTCTGATAATATGGGTTAAAATAATATTGACGAAGGGGAATATGATTTTACAGGGGAAATGGGAAATACTAACTCTAGCCTTGAAAATGGGGAGCATGAAATGTCAAATGTTAACATTTGATGAAAAAAATTTGACATGGTTTTCTTACTTAAAGCGAACGTGATTGTTCACTCCTATAGTATTGCCTGATTAGGTTGCAAGTATTTGAAAACACCGAATATTAATTTCATAATACAAATTTTATGGCAAATAATTTTATAAATTGATATTTTGATATTTAACAGTCCCCGAAGTACACTTTATAAATCTAATTAAATTTGCTTGTATCATTTGAAAATTTCGACCTTTTGTATTGAAGATATACATTTTTTTCCCAAAAAGACTTTTATTTGATATATAATAATAATAAATTATTTAATATCAGAAGGACATTCCTCGTTTTCAGAATGCAATTCGGTGTACCTGATGTGCTCTCAAGTCTCACAAAAAAATACTGTGCAAAAATTACTATCCGATTACTTAAATTATCAGGGGAATTGTTTTATCGTTGTTATTGTTGATATTTTGGAGCATGCGAAAAGGTGCAGAGACAATGCTTGTTTTCATACGCAAAAATGAAATTGTAAACTGCGCGACGGTGATGTAAAAGAAGCTATTTTTGGTTCATCTTGTCTTTCTTATTTTCTACTATTTGGGAAGATCTCCTAGTTTATTTGATCAAGACTGACCTTGACGGAAAATATATTCTTGAAATTACACGTGTTAGAGTAGGTATTTATGATTATGCATAACAAATGCGTGGGTTTCTGTGGAAATTTTCAGTAATAGACATCGCTGAATAGGTATTCTATTAAATCTCAATCGCCTTAATAGATCTGCTGACCTGCAATTCAACACAATTCATTCAATTCAAAATTGCATGGGTAAGAAAATTAATATTAAATAATAGCAGCTTAGTTTATTTGATATTATTTGTTGCACAACGGGCTGATACAACAACCAGCTTGTAGGAGTCAAAATACGATAATAATTTTAATGCGTCGAAAATAAAAAAGTGATAATAACGATTTGTTTTAATGGTAATAATGTCCAGTTAAGTATTCTGAAGTGTCGATTAATGGAACCTTAATGGGCAATCATTATATATAAACAAGCCAGTTAAGTATATTGCAAATACACAAGAGTTGAATAATAGAGAATATACATATTGTTATTGTGAAATATCACAGAATACATTATTTTATACGTGGCTTCTAATTTCTTCAGAATACGATTAAATTCGCCTTCACGCGAAATTGTATAATAGACCTGCCCCATAACATGCTTATATTTTTTAATTCAAAACTTAGTTTACTTTTTACTATGATCCTTAAAAAACAAAGTAAGTTGGATTTTGAAAGAAGAAAAACGACAAGAAGAGCAAAGACGACAATAAAAAATAAGAAGAGAAAAAAATCGAATGCTTCTCTGGAGTGGTATGAGGCAAGACAATGTAAAGAATAGTGTATAATTACTCTTGGTTTGCCACTAAACATTATTCAAAGGATAGTCCTAAAAGTTGTGTAAATATCGCATAATAAATTAATCAGGGTCACATTATAATGATAATATCAAACGACGGAATACAGTGTTAACGAATGTTTCTAAATTAGTTCATTTCAAACTGTACAGCTGAAGCTCAGGCAGAAATAATAATTATACATAGTTAGCAATATTTGAACATAACTTAAATTCAAGGTTTTCAGGAGTTGCCATGAAGAGCAAGTCATGATAATGCCGTTATATTTCGTTGTTCCAGCTGTGCCAGGTGTGCTTTACACAGATGTTGAACCATGTTTTCTTTAATGTAGAATCAATGGAAAATATCTCCAAATAAAATGGCTGTGAATTAAGAGCAGGTGCAGGTATGCAAGAGTCAATACATTTCTATACCAATTGTCTGACATTTCGCTGGAACATGAGATTAAGGGGACACTGAACACCCAAAATGGTGCGATCGGTGTATTTAAGTCATTTTATGGGTTTTTTTTTCATATTTAATTTCTTTGAAATTTCAGCATCAATTTGCATTTATTTGAAAGAAATTGGACATTAGGGACCAACACTTGTTAGGGGGGCCCTGATGCAAACAAAATCATCGCGAAAAGACTGGTTTGGACGGAGTCTGCATAGACCGCACGGGCTAAATATTAACTGGGGTGTGTCGGGGGATGGTGTAAAATAATTGTTTGATAGAAAATATGTTTTCAATATGTTTACATTATGGTGCTCATAATGTATCGAATTTGTCTAAAATGACGGATTTAGGGAGGCTGAATTTGAGCTTTCTGGGGGACACAATTTCAGACTTTATGCAACATGGTCCTGTTATTATCACATTTATAGGGGTTTGGGGTGATATTTCATAAACTTCAACAGCAACTGGCGTTCATCACAGGGGAGGAACTTAAAATGGGGCTCTTAGAAGCTGTACGTACTCAAGAAGTATGAATGGCTCCTGGGGTAATATGTTATAAACTTACGGTACAAAACAACTATGTGGATTCCTGGTTGTCCAATGAACTCACACTGTTTCTTTGTGTACAGTAAGTTTATAACATTTGGCCACAGGAGACCATTCAAACTTTCGGAGTGTGTATCACTTTTAAAAGCCATAATTTTTAAAGCTCCTCCCACTTTCAAAACTGGTAGATCACAGGTAAATTTCAGTTCTGACGAACACTTATTGGTATTTAGGTTCAGTAAAATCGCCTCAAACCTCAATGAATTTGATAATATCATTAGTAATGTTGCTCAAATTCAGAAATTTTACACCCACAAAAATCAAATTCAGACTCCTTTAATCCGCCATTTTAGGCTAATTCACTACACTATGAGCGCCATAATGTAAACTAATGGAAAGAGCATTTTCTGTCATACAATTATTTTAGACCATCTCCCGACACACCCCAATCAATATTTAGCCCGTGCCGTTTATGCAGACCTTTACCAGACATTCTTGGAATTTTGCGAAAAGTATTCCATATTAAATGGCAAGGAAAATTGTGTTTTTATTTACCTTTTGTATTATTGCATTTATAACGACATTCAGTGTTTCTAAGCTTAAATATCAATTTTAGCAAATTGTCGTTTCGCGTAATTTTAAACCTTGCGAGCAGCTTTTTTCGGTGATGTATATGTCACATTGCATTGAAATTTAGCACATAATAGACATGTCTTACTTAACCCTACTATAAAAAGCCGGTTTTTTGAATGAAAAAAATATGTGCATTTTTGTTCACGAGTTCAGTATCCCCTTAATATCATAGAGTACTTTTAAATTTACAAGCAACTATTTTAACCTATCGTATCCGCGTCGTACACGTGGGCTTGAGTATTCTTATGTCGCAGCGTGTAAACTACTAGCCAAGACTCTGAAAAAGGGTAACTTTTTAAGTAAACATTCTCAAGTCAATTATCGTACGAATATTTCCATATAATTAACTTAATAATGCGCTTGACACTGTATTGTATACAATGAAAATTTTACTTTCCAAAACCATAATTTAAATGTGTTTGATATCATTTTCTAGAGTAGATCGTCTATATAAACAGAGAATAATGTATGTCTAAACATGACATGCAAGTTTTCAGTACATTATTTACCGAGCATAAGCGTAAAATGAAAATAAGCAATAAGATGAACCCACGTTACCAAATTATCCTCAACAGCAAAATGCCCTTGAAGTTGTCGAATTGAAACTTCGTTTATCGAGTAAGGTACAGGGGAGAGAAGAATTACGTATCTCACACTAATTAAACAGGAAATTACAAATGGAAACATGACATGCATAGGCAGACACGAATAAAAACTCCGGACATACCTGCCTGGGCGGGGATTTGAACCTCAGACCTCTCGCTTGCGGCGAGCGCTCTAACCACTGGTGTGTACTGTGTTGTTTGCACTGTTTACCCTGACTGCTCATATCCATAAGTAACAGACTTGAGTCCTGTATATCAAGGACAGTCTGTGTGGCTCAGTTTCGTCTTTACCCTGTATATTGATATATTAAGAATAACGATTAAGCATCATGAATTTGATCTCGTGCGCTAGTTTGTAATATTTGACTGTGTCTATGTTCCAGTGTACAATGCGTAAACCTCTTCCTTTTTTTATCGAGGGTTTATCTAAAAATTTAGATTTTAAGTAGAATTGCTTTATTTTTTCATAAAAACGTAATGTAACAAAACTGTATCTCTGTATGCCGGGTGATATTATAGAAGTAAAGCGGTTTACAGCTTTTGAATTAAGTATTTCAATACCTGAATTTGCCAAAAGGATCATATGTAAGTCGGAAATAGTATAGCAACGTGACGTGGTAAGTTGCCCCCGGTCAACCACTTACCATTTATTTTGTAAGATAGCTAACGCGTAGAGTCACACACTCTATCGTTTTTACCTTAAAGCATGATCATCTAAGACGATGACGCACTTCTATCTTTTAATAAAATCTTAATTCTTTATGATTGTCTGATATAAACATTGCAGCACAACATACGAAGGGGTCAATATAAGGGTCAAATCATTGCGATTTAATTGAAATTATTCGAATATTGAAATGTTCGAAAGTGTTCTAATCCAAAATACAAATAGCCTTTTAAGTTATCCACTGACTGTGTTGATTTCTATACACTAAGGGAATGTATGTTGAAGTTTGATATTGATTCATCTAATGTGGGTTAGTCGATTACTGAAATAATCATTTGGTAGCCTCAATTCGCAGATGCTGATGTCTTCGTACTGAGCAATGTTTAACGTGTTGCAAGGAACAACATCTCATAAAAAACTAGAGCGATAACCGCACCATAGCTGAACCATGTGGCTTCGGCAGTATTGCATTTAAATTTCAGCTCAATTGAAGCATTTTGAAAACTTGACATTTGACCCCTTTATTGCCTCTTAATGACCTTAAATGAATTTTAAAATATTTTCAACATGTTTAGAATGTCATAAGGATCATTGCGTTTAAATTTCAGCACAATCGGAGCATTTTGGAAAACTTGACCTTTGACCCCTTTATGACCCCTTAATGACCTTAAATGAATCTTAAAATGTTTTTAAAATGTTTAAAATGTCATAAGGATCATTGCATATAAATTTCAGCTCAATTGGAGCATTTTGAAAAACTTGACCTTTGACCCCTTTATGACCCCTTAATGACCTTAAATGAATTTAGAAATATTTTTTAAATGTTTACAATGTCATAAGGATCATTGCATTTAAATTTAAGCTCAATCGGAGCATTTTCGGTTAAAATGACCTTTTTTGACCCCTGTGACCCCTGGATGACCTCTGACGTTTGGAAATATTTTTATTATATTCTTTATGTTTTCCTCTTTCATATGACACCACTCATGGGGTCATACCTTCGTAACATTTAGAGATATGTCCATTTCAGACCAAATGGTTAGTCAGTTAGTAAGCTAGTAAGCTAGTAAGTAAGCTAGTAAGTAAGCTAGTAACATTCACTCATATAGGCTGATACCATTTCATGGTTCAGCAATAAGTCAGTCGATTTCAGATATTACCATGACGCAAACATGATTTTGCTTTCAAAAATGCATCATTGTTTCAAAAAGGGTCAGAGTTTTATTTAGTGTAAGAGTAGACAGAATTATTCGAGATATACATCAACATATAAATGAAATCTGGTACCTTTTGAAAAGGATCTATTATAAGTTAGTTTAGATACTATCCTTTTATTCCTTTATCAGATAATACAGAATGATAATGATCTCAAAAGGTTCTAAATTAGAGGAATAATATCCCTTATCTATTGGTATATATTTCATGCTGTATCTTATTTGTCTCAGAGAATACAATGTCGTCGCCATTAAACTGACAAATAATGATTTAAAAGGGAAATTAAAATGTAACTTATCTTCTATGGTAATCATACGTAATATATATGAAAATTTCATTGAGTAACTATATAAATACATCAAATACGGACAGAGTTTCAACCAAATTATTGATTATTAATTGATTCAGTTAAAAACAAATCTAAAATCTCTTTCGTGAATGCTTTGAAACGTGTATCAGATCTGTATGACCCCGCAAGAAAACCTCATTTGAACCCATCTAGATCTCAGTCAGTGTTGCCGATGCCTTTTATGTAGTGAAAGCACAAGCGGACGAATCAACAATCGACCTCCCAGTAGACGCCAAAAGCCATGTGTGTAAATTATTTACTGTGTACAAGTTATTATGCCGCCTTAAAATGTCTGACAGATGAGCACAAAAAAGGTTAGGAAGAATGACATAGGCATTACCTAAAGTCATCCCCTCAATTAAAAATGACAGTTGATTGAGAAAAATCTGTTAAACTGAAATTGACAGTCTGGAAAGGGTCTGCATAAATATTAATTGGGGTGTGTCGGAAGATGGTGTACAATAATTGATTGATAGAAAATTTGCTTTCCATGAGTTTACATTATGGTGCTCATAATGCAGTGCATTTGCCTAAAATGGCGGATTAGGCCGAGTTTGAGCTTTGTGGGGACACAATTTCGAACTTAATGCAACATTGTTCTGTTATCATCGAGTTTATTGGGTTTTAAGGTGATATTTCATAAACTTCGTCAGTAATTGGTATTCGTCAGAACTGAAATGCACTTGCAATGTACCAATTGTTTGCAAATGGGAGGAGCTTAAAATATGGCTCTTAAAAGTGGTACGTACTCAGAAAGTTTGAATTGCAATTACAATTGCAATTCTCGCGTTTCACAATACGATGTGCCTCCAGCGGTCGCTGGGTCGAGGCCAAAATACGCAGTGCATCATGGGCAAATGTTGACATCCAAAGACCGCGTAATACGAATACAATACAAAAACATACATCACTGAGGGTTTAAATGTCATTATAATAATGTTACATGCGAATGCACACTAAAACAACAATTTACAATTATAGTAGATCCATTTTCTATCTATTGATCACAGGGAAACCTTCGTGGAGCTGTTTTTAACATAATTATTTATTTTCACACTCGCGTGAAAATTCAGCTAAAACGGCGAATGGCGATGTCGACTCTGGAGTCAACAATTTGACTGCCAAGAGCAGTCACTGGCGGCGCATCGTATTGTGAAATGCGATAATTGAAAAGCAATTGCGCGGATTACTGCTTGTCCAATGAACTCCCGTGTAGAGTAAGTTTATAATTTTTAAGAGCCACTTTTTTCAAAAGCTCCTCCCACATTCAAAATTGTAACACTGATCAACACTTATTGGTATTTCGTAGGTAGTACATATCATTCCAAACCTAAATATCCTAACAATGTTCAGACATTCAGAAATTTTACCCCTCACAAAACTCAAATTCAGTCTCCTTAAATGTAAACTCATGGAAAGCATATTTATGCAGACCCATTTCAGATTAGTCTTGGCACTTCGTGAATAAATATTACATACTTAATGTCAAGTCTGTGTTACCTACTCATTCCTTTTCTAGTAGTATTTTTTGGTATATAGACTTGGCTAAATAATCAAACACAAGTGTTTGATAGGTTTACATATTTCAGGCTATATTATTCAAAACAACACGTTGTATTTATCTTTTTGTACTCATAATATGGGATATAGCAATATTGACGAAAGGGAACATGGTTTTAGGTGGAAATGGGGAATGATTTCTTTAGCCTTGAGAAATAGGGAGCACGAAATGTCAAATGTGAACATTTAAAGGAAAAAAGGTCATGGTTTCTTTTTTTTTTGTAAAGCGTGTCAACAAAAGATTTATTTGGGTATTATTACAAGTATATTTTTATATAGCTATATATATATCATGCACATGCAGGAGTGGAAAGGCCTTTATGCTGAATTAACCAAATAAACTCTACGGCCACTTGATGTGTGAAATAATTCTGGAATAGGCAATGTCTGATAAGTTAAGGAGATTACACCTGAATTGATAGTCTGATTATAGTGGAAACTATGCTTAATGAAATATATCATAATCTTATTAGTCTATATCGTGTTCTAATACCGTCACTCCGATAATAGTCTGTCGTATTAGTCATTTTTGTAATTTTGAGAACAAAGTACAAAATGTGGTTCAAGCTTGTATCAGCTGTGTAAACACCCTAATTATTTCGGATTATTCCCTTTCATTTGTATCGTTATCATTAATTTGTTCTTGAGCAAAGATTAGTGAACATAGTGAAAATATGTTCAAATGCACGTTTGAACCATATTTTGTATTTTGTTCTCAAAATTACACAAACTGACTTAGGCAATTATCGTAGTAGGCTGACGAAATGTGGTTCTTATATTACACCAGATGGAGACAGATCAAGATCAGGCTGGGAATAAAGAAAAGAGCAACAACAGACTTTGTGGAATTATGGAAGTCCAAAGATTCGAGTTTGAATTTAAAAACAAAGGTCCAGGTTTAAAGCATCATTCTTTACGTAAAAGTTGGACACTGAGAAAGAAGGAAGAGAGAATGGTCCAAGTCCGAGTGCCAGAGAAGGAAGAACTTCTGGAGATGATTTAGAAGAGAAAAGTCTGGTCATTGGAGACGAAGAACTGACAGCCTGATAGCCTATTGACTATTGAAGGATAGATATATGCAAAGGGGCAGAAAGGAAGCAGACGGTCAGAATGGGTCGACAACATTAAGAATTGGAGAAACGGTATGGTGTTTACTAGAAGGATGACTATCAAATGAAACGCTTACGGCTCTTTTGAGGGCTATGGCATATACTTAACCTGAACCTCTGTCTACAGGGTTCCCATAAAAAGCGGCCTCTAGCGAGTGTTGTTTTTACCCATCTTTCAATGTTAACTTAAAGCCACATTATTTAGCTATCATTTGCCAAAAAACAAAGATAATATGTACAAATGGCTACAGGATCAATTCTGCAATTTTCGTGTGGACACAGTTTACGTGTCTCATGAATCAATTTTTCAACTTTTATCAAATATTTGAATATTTTAGAAACAAGTGATATATGAATCGTATAGAATATTATCTGGGAAATTTTAAAATGGCATTCTTGAGTTCTTGGTAAAAATATACAGAATTTACATTTGTTGACAGTATCCCATATAACTCAAAATCTACCGAATCGTTCAGATCATTATTCTCAGAAAAGTTCCAAGATGCATCTCTCACTTTGTACAAAACATGGCTTGATAGAAAAATTGAGCTATAGACGGACGCACGCAAGGCTTAAAAAATCTCCTAAATGATTGGTGAAACACATCTTAAAATATCACAAATTCGTTGGGCTCCGCTTTTAAGAGTTTCCGATAGTATATTGCTGTATCCACGAATGCACCATTGATCTACTGAGAAAGCATATTTACAAGGTCACCTAGAATTATTGGGGCCGGGTTTTACTCTAAATAGACAAGGTCACCTAGAACTATTGGGGCCGGGTTTTACTCTAAATAGACAAGGTCACCTAGAATTATTGGGGCCGGGTTTTACTCTAAATAGACAAGGTCACCTAGAATTATTGGGGCCGGGTTTTACTCTAAATAGACAAGGTCACCTAGAATTATTGGGGCCGGGATTTACTCTAAATAGACAAGGTCACCTAGAATTATTGAGGCCGGGATTTACTCAAAATAGACAAGGTCACCTAGAATTATTGGGGCCCGGTTTTACTCTAAATAGAAAGTGATGCCAAGATTTGCACTAACTATAACATGTGTTTGATTTTTGAAATTTTCCAGTTTACCTTCGGCGAGCGCTGTTACATTTAAAAACATTATATATACATTTCTATGACGTGGCATCCATACCAGCTAAATGTGGCGAACAACGTAAACCTTTTTTTTTAAGCTCATTTAAATTTTTATTTTCTTGTAAAAGCATATTTTTAGCACCCAAATACTTTAAATTTTATGAAAACATGTAAATTTTATTTCGGAATGATCTTTCTATAATATCAAATTGATTGTAGTATTCCTTCCAAATCTTTTCAAATTTATTAATGCGTGTTTCAAATGAACAGAGAAAGTGTAAACAATTACATTTGTAACAAATCATTCAGTTTGCAAGCCAATCTCGACAGACATTGAGACTTACGCCGAAATAATACCGATACCAAAATAATGAAAGTCTGGTTTTGAGATACATCCTATGCAAGGTCTTGTTTTCACGTTTATTGTACAAAGTATAATGGACAAGAAGCTTTGACAGATGGGCAATGTAATAAATACTTTGAATAAATATCAGATGTTAGTTCTATGTCTTGTAACTGTAGAATGCATGTAAATTATTTACTGTGTACAAGTTGTTATAAGATATGGGTAGGTTTGCTTTATCCAGACTGTACCTTTCCGTCGTCTATAAATTCCTATACATTCTTGATAGAATCAATAAGTTAAATCTGACAGATGAGCACAAAAAGGTTATGAAGGATGACATAGGCATTGCCTACAGTCATCCCCTCAATGAAAAATGGCAGTTGATTCGGAATAGTTTGAGATAGCTTGAAAAGCGGGGTACACTTATGTTGGTCATACGCATAGTTCGGAGAATTTAGATTTGATTATTGTGGTCTACCTCGGAAGTGTTATGTAACACGATATTTATAAAACCTGAATAACAAAATTTGAAATATGAATACAGTTGGTGTTAAATTGTCAGTATATATCCTATCGTTATTGTTGTCATTATTATTGTTAATGTTATTTTCAGAGCATGCAAGAGCAAGACTGTTTTTTTTTCATATATAGAAATGTAGAAATAAATCATGCGATCAGTGACGTGAAAGGAATTATTTTTAGTCCTTTCAACGTCTGACCACGGGTTGCTTTTCTTGTTTCCTACTATTTGTAGACTATAATGAAGACACAACTCTTATCTAGTTACACTACACGACTGACCTTGGTTTTGTTTCCTTTGAAATGACATGTGTCAGAAAAGGTATTTTCATGACAAAGCTAGAGGTTTCTTGGGAAAATTTCAATAATTGACATCGCTGATTATTCTTGGAAACCACGATTAAAAACGTTGATCTGCGGGTCTAGAAAAATCAGTCAATAATTTTCATTGCTTGGGTCAAAAATAATTCCTAGTTTATGTGATATTGTTTATTGCATAAAGGACAGATACATCAGACTGCCTGAACAGGTTGCGCCACAACTACGCAGGATTTAATGTCGGTAGAATAATGTTTAATGTTCTGTAACAGTAATGCATTTAAATGGCAATGTTGATTTTAACTTTTATTTTGCATTTGAACACAAGAGTTGAGTTCTCTGTCCTATGTAGTGAAGATGGGCACAGATTAAATGTCCCTTTATGCGAAATTGTAGATAGAAGTACTCCATAATCTGCTCGTATTCGTTTTATTCGTTTATTCGTCAATGTAGCCAGCTAAATCTTATAATTTTTCCTAATAAAGCATAAATCATATTATGAAAAGAAACAGAAGTATTACCCTTCAACTTTATCGTCTCCTATAACATTCAGGAATATTTCGTAGACCATTTCAAATCAAGAGCAGAAAACTTTGGAAAACAATGTGCAGTGAAATTTCATGAACCATTGTAAGCTTTTGAGCGAAAACATAGATTATTTAGCCAATGTCAACATTCACATATTGAACTAACGCCTCCGCTATTGGGCACATCGCAATATGTGACGTGTCATGTCAAAAGGAGACACTTTTGGGCTAATTATCAATTTTGAGGTTTTTACATATCTTAAATATAGAGATATTTTGCTCCACAATGCCGTTTTCCCCAATGAAATCGGACATTCCTAAGCGAAAATATTGAGTTCGTAAGTTATAGTATTATAAAATTGAAAACTGAGACATCGGCCTTTAAAAATATTATTGACAATGTTGAGAGTAGGATTACCTAGAAAAAATGTCCCAAAAAATAGAAGATGCCAGTTATATTCCGGTCTGAAACTATCAGACAATACTTTAAACATTAATAAAATCACAAATTCGCAACAAAGCCAAATTGTGAAAAAATTTCCCCCGGGCTGATTTTTGGCTATTTCTCCATTTACGATCCTGCCCAAAAGTATCTCCTTTTCACATGACACATCACATATTATGACAGTAATGGAAAGAAAGGTGCAAATGTTCATCATTTTTCGGCACTTACGATTTGGACACATCAACGTACACATAAATCGCTTACACAAGACATACCGCACGCTTTGATCGTGTCTTTCATGCAGATTTGTATTCAGGCTAAATAAAATAGCTGCGTTTGTGTTAGCGTTGATGACCTAGAACTATAAACTGGCAGCTGTCTTCGAAAGCCTTGGATTTGAAACGTTATTATTATTGCACCAATGAGCACACCACACATGTTGGCATAAAACAACCAACAGCAACAACAACAACAACCTTTGGTATTGACAATGGGCTAGTAAAACTAAAAGATATCAGGACATAAAGCTTTGCTGATTAAAATTCAATTCACCGGTCAAAGTTGCAAATGAAGCAGTAAGTCAGAGAAAGAGCATTTTAAAACTTTTCTGAACCCCTGCTAATGGCACGTATTTGAAGGAAAAGATCTCCGGCTTAACTGACTTGACTTTACCTATCCGAGAAATATATTGAAATTATCCACAAAGGAGCTCTCACTGCATTAATATTCGACACACGATCTCGAGATTCTCTTTCAGATAAACTAATCTAGTAAATAGTCATGATTGGGAATTCAATTCCGCCTTTACATGGAATAAAGCTTTACCTAATTATTTGGCATTTTAGAGAGAAATGGAAGATCCTAAAGGATAAATTATAGCAAATGGTCCATCGACTTCTTCACAAGGGGAATGCAAGTAGGTGCCATGACCAGCCAACTTGACGATTGTTCAAAATTTATTTTCCATAATTACAACGTACAACTACGGGGAACATATTTTCTAATGTCAGAGTGTTCCAGAAACATTCATTAAAATTTAGAATTACATACCTTCCCATGATAAAACGGATTTTTTAAGTTACCGTTTGTTATTTTATTTATTCTTTTTAGTTACCATTTATTGCTCCAAAGCGTCTTCGCCTTTGTGGTTTGAGGGATTTTGACAATATTTTACAGAGGCTTCAGGCTGTCGTCTGAAAACCGTATCCCTTGATGATATTGACTCGAAAACCATGGAGGATTTCAGAAATGTAATTTACTCAGTAGCGAAAGAAGTTTTCGGAATATTTCCATTAAAAATCCACCATGGACGGATGAGGTCAACATTATTCTGAATGTGCAAACGTATTAAATTCTCTCTCATAGCAAGACCAATGAATAAATGTTTGAAGCATCCTATGTTACTCTATGCCCTATTATGTTTTGGGTCCAATACTTTTACACACTTTCATAAAAACATAATAATGGTAGTATAGGCACATATACCTCACTTGAACTTAGAAGGGCATGATTTTAGTCCGGACAATGTCAAAGTACTTGACTCAGACTCACGAGTCACGATGGCTTCAAAGAGGCATCAAAAAAGCAAACTATATAGCCGCCTTGGACCCCGATCTCAACCAGGACAAAGGGAGACACGTACTACCCAGCGTCTACAAGCCGATCATTACGTCATGTGACCCCGGGTCACCCCGTGGGTCACATGACTAGGTGTTTACCGCTCTACCTCACTTTCTTGTGAAAGCCCATGGATGTGGGACTCATAAAGTAAGTCAAATATTTTTGAGAGAACTGTTTAAAATCTCTGTTTATTAAGTTTTCGGAATGATGCGTGTTTCAAATAAACAGAGATATTGAAAAAACAAAGATTTGCAACAAAAAACATTCGGTTTGAAAACCAATTTTGACAGTCGTTGAAACTTATGCCGAAATAATACCAATACCAAAATAATATAAAGGATGACATAGGCATTGCCTAAAGTCATCCCCACATTGAAAAATAGCAGTTGATCCGGAATATTTTGAGATGTACACTTATGTTGGTCATACGCATAGTTGGGAGAATTCGATATGTTTAAATTGAATTTCTATAGTTTTGATTATTGTCGGCTACCCCGGAAGTGTTCAAATGTAACATGATATTTATAAAACCTGAATAATTAAATTTAAAATATGAATACAGTTGGTGTTAAATCAAGAGATATGTTATCATTATTATTGTCATTATCATTATTATGTTATTTTCAGAGCATGTGAGAGTAAGACAGGCGTAGCCAGTCTTTTGTGAGGGGGAAAGGGGGAGAGGCAAGTTTTTGTCCCAATTTGTCACCGTCCCGTGTTTAGTCCTTTTAATGACATTTCACTCTTTGCCGTACTCATTTTCCCCCGGAAAAATTATGTCTTTTTTCATGCATAGAAATGTAAAATTAAATCATGCGATCAGTGACATGAAAGGAATTATTTGTAGTCCTTTCTACGCCTGAACACGGGTTGCTTTTCTTGTTTTGTACCATTTGTAGACTATAATAATAAAAAATCTCCTCTAGTTACGACTGAACTTGGTTTCTTTTTTCGTTTGAAATGGCAAGGACGCAAAAGACTTTCTTATTACAATCAACGCACACAAGGTTTGCCTCGTTGTAGGTAAAGTAGACATTTATTGAGAGGCTATTGAGTGAGAGTATTCCCAAAGCCAAGGTACTCGTGTTAGTTTTGGGATTAGTAGATTGGTCTTCAAGGTCAATTAAATCATTTGAACGGTTCGACATTTTCAGATGGGACTCCACCTTTCATCAGCGAGAGTGAGACTGTGTTTGAGCTCCATTGAAAGGTGTTGTTATTTATTACCTTTGTGAGTAATCTTATTTATTTCAATTTGACTTCGTTTAATTATGTTGAATTTTTTTACCAATCAAGTCATCATAATTGGGTATGCAACCAATTAGGTCCTACCTATAGATCAAACAGTTTTGTAAAGACTTGTCTTCACAAGGGGAATTCAAGTAGGCGCCATGACCAGCAAAGTTGACGACTGTTCCAAATTGATTTGTTTTCTGATTTAGATGATTTCCATAATTACAGCGTTGAGCTAAATATCCAACTAGGGGGAACAGAATTTCTATGGAATATTTCAATTTATATTTAAATCCACTATGTGCGGAGGCAGACAACATTATCATGAAAGTGCAAACGTATCAAGTTCTTTCTTTAAAATGAGGTATTTTCTATAGCCAGAGTGTTCCACAAAACAAAATAATGAAATTTACAATTAAATAACTGCCCGAAATAGAAATCAAATTTTTAAATATTGTTATTGTATTTATTCTTGTGGGTTATCGTTTACTGCACCAAGCGTCTCGCCTTTGTGGTTTAAGGGAAAAGGGAGTATTTTACAGAGGCTTTAGGCTGTCGTCTGGAAACCGTAACCCTTGATTATGTTGATTCGAAAACAGAGAAAAACTGGACAGATTTCAGAAATGCAATATACTCAGCAGCGAAAGAAATACTTGGTTGTAAAGATTGATTTGATAAAAATGATATGGAGATTCACAACCTTCTTGGTGAGAAATGTCGCTTTCACAGAGACTACCAAAATGACCGATATTCACTGTTAAAGATGAAGAAAGCTGAATTTTCTAACTTCCGTAAACAGGCCCAGCGTAAAACTCCGGGAAACTTCTAGCCCATGCAGACATAATGGAGCATTCATACATTGCAGAAGAAGTATATCAGATATTGGCTGATAATTAAAGCAAATACAAAATGCTCATCTTCCTCAGAAGATTTTCTATTGCTCATCTTCCTTAGAAGATGATCTAAGATCTATGTATGGGAAGCGCTCACAGGACACACTTAGTGTTCACTTAAGAACTTCAATCTGAATCTGGAAAATTGGAAAATCCTGGCTCAAGAACTCGAGACCCCTGGCTGTATCACTTTGGAATCAAATATAATTTAACGGGGTTAAAGTAACCCAGAGTCAACAGTGGATCATTTGACACAATTTATAAGTTATCATCAAATCCAACTGTGCAAGGAACCGCTGCAAAAGCGAAATCACATTTCTGTGAAAGAATCACATTACTGTTCTATGAAAACATGTGACTAAGCAGAACCGACAGGACCTTCGTGACCGATTGAGAGACAAATCAGTGGTTTATCAAACGCTGGAAGCGATCGTGCTATCGCTTCTAGTTTAGTCGCTCATGTACCATCGAGTCTGGATAGGACTGATCGATATCAGTTAATCGCGTATTTGACAGACAAACGACCTGACATAGACGTCAATAGCGACATTAGTATGATACCATCATTGGGTAATAAATCTAAGTTCAGTTTATCCATACTTAACTTTCCAAATAACCATTGAATATACCCACTTACTTAGGAGAACAGAGCATTAGCAGAAAATGAAAGAGCAAACTTCTTTTGTTTTCAAAATGGACTTTTACGAGTATTCATTTTGTCAGGATTGGACTGAAATTCCCAACCGACGCTAAGCTAAGCCACGCAGCAAATAATGTGAACAACAAAGAGACGGAATAATGTCACGCAACAAAAGGATTATAATAAATACTTCAAAAAACAGTTCTCTTATACGCATGAAAAAATAAATAAATATCACAATGGCAATAACGGTTAAATATATTATGAATAGTCAGATGAACTTAATTAATGAGTATACTCAATTTAATCATTCGCGATAAAAAAAAAATATACCAAGTGCACTTGGAAAGGATACGTTTTAAACGTCGTTACATGACTAGAGTTCCATCACAACGTTGGCAGTTATACAGTGCGTTGAATCCATTCTCAATGATGCCACACACGTAGCCACGCCTAGTTCAACCAACGGTTAATTACATGGAATGCAGAATGTCGACGAAAACAACAGTTCCCAACGTCCAAGTCCAAGAGTAGAGTATACACACCCATGTACGGCTGTATAAATACAATTAATGAATCCGTGACTAGGATTTGTTTTCAAGTTCATATGATAAACTTCACACAATATTCTATCTGGAAGACTTTCATATTTCCAAATGAGCCACAGAATTTACTACTGACTTCTTTCTTTGATTAATGAAAGATATGGAACTTCTTTACAACATTCACACACGGCTAGTTCCACAAGATATGTTTTAAATTCCTGAAGTTTATGTCTCTACAGCAGGATGATTTAAATTGTCAATCTCGACACAAAATTACATATGTTCAGCACCAATTTAATTATGTTCAATTTGGAACTTTATGCTGAATACAAAATTTATCACACTATGAAAATCTAAATTGGATTTTCCCGCCAAAACAATAATTTAACTATCATAAGCAAAGCTTTCTTTAACTAATTAATTCATCATTAAATCCACTTTATAATTTACAAACAATATTATTTTACTTACACGAACAATGTCTTAAACCAGCATGGTTCTCACAAAGTTGGAAAAGTTAAAGTGTCAGCTTCAACCACGACGACCATTTTAAACTTCACCAAACCCGACTCAAACACAAGGCACAAATTAGCTTCTATTGCTGATTCTAGCTTCCATAAGACCTGGTATATCTTTCTGTATGAAGCATCGCAAACTGGTAAAGCCTTTTTAGCCATACGATGTTAGTAAAGAGAAATATCCATCATGCTGAATAAAACAACATTTCACTTCCTCAGTGAAATGGGCAGCAGATCTTATCTCAATGAGATGTTATAATTGAATGCCCAGATTTTCTGTGAACATACATCCACCAAGCCAAAGACTAATTTACATGACACACCAAAAAATCTGAATATTGACAATACCTAAAGAATTGTCCACAAAAGAAATGGGCTGACCTAGGATCCAGGTCTGACCACTACATACAATACACACACCACATCTAGATTACAAGCTTCAGTGCACATACCTGTAACTAGATTTAAGGGATCATGACATTAAGGTGAATTACCCAGAAAACAATCCACTTTTATTTTAAGGGATCAACTCCAATTATGACACATTTATTCCACAGTCTGCTGTAATCTTGCTCAAGATTTAATGCCATGCCAACTGACTGACGTATACGTTGATGTATGCATAATACACAAAATTAATTTTATCACCGTATATTCTTTGAAAATAAGATATTACTATAGTTTCTGTGGGAGTATAGAAAGATATAAATCAATTTGACTCGGATTGCTGCAGTAGTAGATGTTTACTTTGCACGCAGTCCATTCACGATACTGGGCTATTGCAGATGTTTCACAATAATTATAAAGAAATAATTCATACGTCCAATGCATGTTTATATACATAAGAAACAGTAGTCATGTTGTTTAGATGAGTATATAAGTAGGCTGCGCGCATCTTTTGCGTTTTTATTTGAAATATCCAGGAAATTTGTTATTTTCATGCAAAAACAAGACACACACACATTTCAAAGAAACTTATTGAAAAAAAATAATACAAATCAACACTCGGTGCTGCCCAAACGTATACCTTTCATCAAACTAAATCTATTTTAGGATTACTTAACCTTCAAATTGAACAAAGTGATAAATCCTGCACTAAAAAACCAATAACAAGCAAACAAGCCAATGTTTTTTCCTTACTACGGTATTTTTCAATTCATCAGTCAACCTTTAAAAATAAATAAATGAAGTTTCTGTGTCGGATATGCGCTATGATTGAGTGGGTATCGGTACAATTCAAATTTCAATCTCAAATATATACAAAAATGATGACGGACTTTCTCTTCCAGTGATGTTGATTATGATAATATTAGAATAGTAGAAATAACGAGGGTCAATGACATGAGAACATAAAGTAGGAAGCTTTTGAAAGCACCTCGAATCCAGTTGATATTGTAGTGAACCCTTTAGAGACCTGGCCTATGTGCTGCCTCAAAACAAGTATTAATAAGTTGCCTAATGACCCGCTGGCTATTCTATTAGCCGAGGCAGTCGAAGCTTACGAGTCTAAGTTGATTCTTTTTAACCTGTGCATGAAAGAACATGTTTACATTTTATATTAACAATCGTATAAATGAAACATTTCCAATCAAATGAAAATAAACTGAAAACTCGTATAGATTTTAGGAAGGGGTTGTAAGGATCCTCACGTTATGCCTTCAGTGACTACATGTACGATAGAAGAACGAATAGATGACTATAAGTAACAACTCACGTTGCCGCCTTTGGTTTAATCAAGCTTGTACAAAGGTAAAGAGTTTGTTGCCAACTCTAAGCCGCCTTTTAAGATGTAAAAATAAATTACAATATTTTTGGCATCCTTACACCTCAATCCTTCTTTACCCTTAGATGACTCATTAGCTTATCATAGGACTGATCCATCGGTTGCAGATATTCATGTAACAAATCTTATAGCAGTCAAAACATAACGTGTATGTGCACGTCGACGGTCGGCGTTTACACGTTAGACGCCCCGAATGTCACAGACTCTGTTCTGGAAATTATTAAAGATTGATGTACTTTGACATTGCCAAATCATTCTTGCAATAACCGAACTTGAGTGAACATTATAACAGTTCCTCAATTCTTTCTATAATTGGAGACCTAATTAAAAGACTAGTTTGCGTCTGACGTCAGGGCAAAGGCGAGGCCAGATTGGTCGATGACCTGCGCGGTACGGTGTTTTTAATCTTGCTGACAGGACGGAATACGCAACTAGTCTTATTTTAATTCTGTCTTCAATTATTACAGTAGCGGTATTCTTGTTCATCATAAGAACAAACTTCTCCCTCAACAAAAAGCAGAGGCGATCTATAGAATCCGCTGTGGGGACTGTACTGGTACTTTAGAAACCGACTGGCCATTTGGCGTTAGACTCAAAGAACACCTAAAATTGAAACTATGCCCTACACACGTAGTCAGCTGTAACCGATCATGGTTCCTATAAAATTATACTATCAATTGGGTGGACTCAAAATTCATCGACAGAGAAGCTGAAAAGACCTCTTAAAGAAGAGATTTTGAAGCCGAAAATGAAAGACACTTTATAAACAAGGATGATGGGCCTACTCACACAACAACATATTTGACAAACTCATCACGCCTTATGTCGGTTGTGATGAATTGCCAGTCTGATGAAACCACTAGTGTAGTGAAACCGTGACGTTCCTAAAAATGTGAGTTTTAACATCTTTATTATTATTGGATTCGCATAAAACGATCAAAATAAACATTGAAACCTACAATCCAAATGAACTTCTTCAACCATTTCAGAATATTTTACAGAGGAACTAAGGTATTCTTTGGCTGACTGTTTACTCTTATTTTGGCAAACGATAAATTGCGTGGCTCCTTTGTAATGACCCAGCCCATCATCTTAATACTAATTACGGCGTGTCCGTCCGTCCTCTGTCCGCGCGCTATCGCGTTCGCGTCCCGCGAGTTTTGCGTTCACGCGGTGCACTATCGCGTACTCGCGCTGCACTATCGCGTGCTCGCGGTGCGCTATCGCGGAGTATCAACGGGAGTGTGCGCGGAGTACAGTCCGCGCATCGGAAAAGCATTACAGTGTGACTAACAGGTGCATCTCATCGGACCAATAATTATAGGCCTTATTTTCAACACATATTTCAATATTATCCTATATCCACGTTCAGATACTAATTTCGGTTTCTCTAAATGTGGTAACAGGGCAGGGCTTGGAAGAGGCGAATGATTGGTTTCCAGATTATGGGTAGGCCTACCGAAGTAAGAATCACACCTTTAAAACAAACAGAGTTGATTAAGTTGTGTCTTGGGTCTTGATCATTGAGAGACGCATTTCTTAGTAGTTTAAAAAGTCAGGGCAGGTATATGGGTAACGAGTTTGGGTAATTAGAAATAGGCCTATCACGAGAAGCGCCCGACCCGAGAACCGCGAAATCTAGTTTTATATAGTATTAGCAGCATCGTTACATTACCTTTTGTTCCACCAACTCACTCTTCCTCGTTGTCATCATATGATACTGAGTGACGTCAATTTATTCATGTTTTTATTGGCATTTTTCAAACCGGCAGTGTAAATCAGGTGAGTGCAATGTCATTCAATAATATTAAGCAATTGAAAACTTGCATTACCGAGTACTGAAGTCCTATGAAACAGAAAAACGTTTTGTTTGGTCAGCACAATGTGAATTAAAAAAAAGAAGGAAATTCAGGATTATCTATTTCTGATCCTTTAAATATTTTGATTAGTGTATGCCGAATGTCTACATTGTACATATAAGAACTTGAAGTTGCAGACAGATCAATATAAACAAAAGGGACTTGTGTTATAGCCACTGTCTAGTATCTTGTGTGTTTGGAGAAGCAATACTTACTATGTCCGTCTGGAGGAACACGTTTGTTACGCATCCCGTCCCTTTGCACTCTGCACTCAAAAGCATTGCGTTTCCGCTAACTTATGCTCTGACTAGCACTGCCCTGGAAATGTGAATTAATTCAAATATTTTACGATGCTCTGTGTCATATCATTTTTGCAGGTACCTATGATGGGCTGATTATTATATCAGTGGTGTAGCCAGCTTTTAAGACAAGGGGACGCAAATTGTTAACGTACCGAGTGCCTAAAAATGCCAATCGACAGGTTTTTGGATAAATGTTGCCTCAAAATAAAATTGACATTTTGTGGAGATGGTCGCGGTAAACACTTTCCCCGGTCCGGCTGTATTTCGACCATGTGATTCAAGATAAGCATTTGATCTTTGAATAAGTGCAAATTGCATTGGTACCAATTATTTAACAGTAGTCGCCATATATTTGGTATGTTTGCTTCCAAAGTCTTTGATTCATTACGGCTTTGTACTTTTGATAAGAAGGAGTTAATTGAAACACTGAACTGGCTTACTTTTGCTTTCTTTCTTGGTTAATTAGAACACTTCATTCACACAATGTGTTTCTGACTGTTTCATTTTCCTTTCTTTCCTGACCATCTTCCTGCACTTTATTTCAAGTCCCTGTTTTAACCTGTCCAGACCTGTTTAAAAATACTATCCATAACCCCTGGCACTGTAACTTAACGCAATAAAGGCAAGATGCGTAACCCGATAATTATCGAAAACACGGCTACTATAGACAATTTCCAGTCCCACTAACAGAGCTCGTAACTTGTGCCGTTAATACTCTAAGCATTTCCGTTTTCAGACTATAGTTGTTGCCTGAAATTTCTTACGTCGCTTCTTAAGGCTAGAGTAGCTCGCTCTGCGGTTAATGTATGACCACTGGCATTGGCAAATGCTGACCTAATGCTGACTATGTTACCGCTTTACGTTGACTGATACTTGATTGAAAAAAACTCGAAATGTATGCCTAGATGAGGTTAACTATTGTGAAGAATTTTTCCCCTTAGAATATGCTCATACTAGCTGAACACCATAATTCTTTGCTCTAAAAAGGTGCAATTTAGTGGTCATGACACTTTTTTATGAAAAACATACACGATTATTAAGATAATGAGCTCACTCATGTTCGCGATACAGTACTGTATATTGAAAATGATGAAACAGGCAAAACTTTATGAGAAACAAACCGGTTTCCTGACAGCACTACCAGTGCAGATGGTACCATGCAATATTCCCCGGAATATCTTAGCGACAAAGAATTAGCCAAAAGAAGTTTTTAAAGCAATTTTAAAACACTTTTCAAAGTTACCACCAAACATAATGAAGTTATTTAATGTTAACAAAGGATTGTGTTTTAAATGATGTGTGCAAATATATTTCACAATAAAATTTTGACCACATTTATCAACAGTTGTACAAAATGTTTTAATCATTTGTCCAATCTTTAAATAACCCAACATTTCATGTGAATAAACCGTTTTATGGAACGCTTCAAAACATATTTTATGGTTGCTGATTACTCTAAAATCTGCGATGCGATTGTGTGGTTGTCCAATAAGATGACTGCTTTGGTAAATTAGCTTTCATATTTCTTTGTATTAAATACTTGATCGTATCTGCCCTTCAGGCTTTTGGACCATATCCAGCCTGACGTTGTTTGATAATTTATTTACGTCAATATTCTAATTAACCCAGACAAGTACTCCCTGCACCCTAGTCAATAGCCATGGGTAGCTACGTTTTCCAGAACCAGGCACTCATCACCATCTCTTGCTTTCATTCATGAGCAAACACAAACAATTCAATGGTGTGCCACAAGGCTGACTGCCATGAAAGGCAGGAGCTCCCTTGAACATACTTAAAAGTTGTAACATAAATCAAGATTAATATTAAATATATGTCATTTTACGTAAGGCAGCTAAACCATGTCTTTTAACGAAGAAACCTGTATGACATACATGAGCAGTCACATTACACAGCCTAGTCATTTGAAACCAACTGAGGCAAAGCTTGTAATACAGATATGATTTTGCGCAGCTGCAATTCACGATGCTCATGGAGACAGAATCTCAGACATTTCGCAATGCCTCTGGGCAATTTTATCTTATGAACTACAAATTCGCAATTAAAATACGGAGGTATTTTATTTCGGGTAGTTGGTGTGGAGAGTGATGTATATGAAGGCATACAGCCGTCAATCTTATCCCATATACATGCCATTATGCTACCCAATGAAAAGTACATTTCCTATTACCTATATCTCGGTGTATTGCGTCACCATATCTTTTTGTGACATACAGAGAAATCGATAAGGGCTGCTGATGTGGATACCTATGGCATCAAAGTAGGAGGCATACCAATCTCAAAACTCTGATATGTAGACGACACCGCACTCCTTGATACATTCAGTAGAGGACATAGAAAGAGTGGCAACAGCGATAGATGTAACTGGCAGAGACATGAATCTCGCAAACTCAGTGTGAAGAAAACAAAACGTCTTGTTGCAGAGGCAGAAGGAAAAGAGTACAACATCACAACAGATGGATAAGAAGTTGAACAGGTCGACCACTTCAAGTATCTGGGCTCGGTGAAAACATCCAATGCAAAGTGCACGGCAGAAATCAAAGCCAGGATTGGACTGGCCAAAGGAAAAATGATTGAACTTTAGGATCTGTGGAATGATCGAAACCTTGCAACAGAACTGAAAACGAAACTGATCATGACACTGGTATGGAGTATACTCCTTTATGGCTTGGAGGGCTGGACTATGAATAAAGAGATGAGAACCGGGTGCTTGCTGCTAAAATTCTGTTCTGGAGAAGACTGAGAACAGAAGCATCCTTGAAGAACTTGGTGTGAAGAGACAGCTGCTTGGAGAGTTGGTGACAAGAAAGTTAACATATCTTGGTCACATCCTAAGTGTAGGTAGCCGTGCACTCCAGAGAATAGAATGAAAACTTAAGAACAGAACAGCTTGGAAGAAACAGATAAGGAGATGCTGCCAGATGGTAACCAATCGTAAAGTATTGACGGCGGCCGAAGAAGAAGATATCTCGCTAATGCCGTCAACTCAGCACCAAACAAATCTGTCTTGATTTCAAGCAATAATCTCTAGGTTTCAGATGATTTATCTTTTTTTTTTATCTATTAACTCTTCGCAACCTCTTTACAATTTATAATTACATCTGAAATCAAAGGTTTTCCTGGAGACCTTGATGAACTCCAGAGACACATAATTGCACAAGTTGGCATCCTCAGGCTGGACAGACCTATGTTGAGGACAGCTGAAATCTACAAACATATGAATGGTTTCATGTCCGGGTGGCAATTAGGAAAACTAAATCTTTCAATTATGGTAAAGAAAGTGATCAAACATGTGATTTTCGTTTTGCTTTGATTTTAATAGACTTTGCGCAACTGCATTTTTACTCGACTCACAAAAATAGCCACTGAGTTTTTATTAATGGTCACACACCACTGATTTTACAGTGTACAGTTGTAAGAGAGGGACAAGATGTTGATTCAGCTATCAACCAAAGCACTTTGACCAAATACCTCATACCTGTTAAGGGCTGGGGTATGAACGTTTGGACAGTATTTATTTTGGGACATTAGAGCACATCAGACATATCGAATTGCATTCTGAATACGAAGAATGTCCTTCTGATATCAAATAATTTTGATTTTTGAAATTCGCAATTTAATACACATTTTATAGCAAATCATTAAAAATTGATATTTTTGATATTTAACAGTACTCGAAGTAAACTTTACAAATCTGATGATTTATACTTAAAGTGTATGTAGGTGGGATGAATAGCCGACGATCAATTGAAAATTTTGACCTTTCGTATTGGAGATATGGATTTTTTTTCCCAAAACACCAACAAAAAAAGGTCTTTTGGGAAAAAAATCCATATCTTCAATATGAAAGGTCAAAATTTTCAATTGACCGTCGGCTTTTCCTCCCAGCTACATACACTTTAAGAATATATCATTAGATTTATATAATTTACTTCGAGGACTGTTATATATCAAAATTTGAAAATATTAAATTTTTATAATTTGTCATAAAATTTGTATTATATTGTGATTTTCAAAAATGAAAATTATTTGAAATCAGAAAGACATGCTTCGTATTCAGAATGCAATTCGATACGTCTGAGGTGCTCTCATGTCCCACAAAAAATACTGTCGAAACGCCATAAACGCTCATTCTAGATCCCTTAATTTAGTGATTTTTAAAACTGTTTACTTTATTTCGATACAGCCTGTATTCGGATAACGTTGTTCACAGTTTATCGGAAATATCCAGGTACATCAAAATCCTATAATTTCCTTGGATTTTCATTTTGAACCACCCATTACATCTTTAGGAATTGCATTCCATTTATTGCACACAAATGTAAATGCCACGTTTTGAAACGTGCGTGGTGGTGTTGACAACTTTACTAGATCGTACTTTATCAGTGCCATATATAAGATATCATATAAAGAAGAAAACATAAAATGATTTTTCCAACTTTCTTCTTTCCTACTTTTCGTGAAATGCACTGCATGCGTAACATGTAAGACATGTACCATACCTGTGAAGGTAACGTTTTACCAAATGCACGGAAACAGCTATTACACTTTTCAATAAAATGATTTGAGGTATCACGAAACGACCGGCGTCTTGATACAATCCAGTGACAACGTAAAGATGGGGTTACATTGTCCATTGTTGTTAAAAGCGCGCTATGTGTCGAGTAAATCGATATAGGAGATGACTTAAACATACAACTTTTCTAGCAAATACGCCGGGGCGAACGTCGCTATTCCAAAGGTTCGCTATTCCGAAGGTTCACTATTCCGAAAATTAAAAAGGTTCTCTATTACGAAGGTTCTCTATTCCGAAAACAGAAAAGGTTCTCTATTCCGAATTTTAAAAAAGGGTTTTCCATTCCGAAATTTGGGGCCCGTGACCTTTGACCTCTGGGGCCAAGATGGGCAAAGGATAAACCTTCGGAGTATGGCCCATTAGTGAACCACATATGGGCCCTAGGGCCTTTGTAGTTTTAGCGCTAGCCTTGACAGAATGATGTGTTTGATGACGGAGGAAAAGGCCCTAAAAGAAACCAAGTAAAGTTTTTCGGTTAGCCATGATGTTACAAATTCCAAATTCGGAAGAGAGAACCCGTATTTGAATATTCGGAATAGAGAACCTTTTTCATATTCGGAATAGAGAACCTTTCTGATTTCGGAATAGAGAACCTGTTTGTCTTTTGAGAATTTTCGGAATAGAGAACCTTCGGAATAGAGAACCGTTTTTTCGTAATAGCGAACCTTTAATTACATTCGGAATAGCGAATGGTAAAATTACACGTTCGGAAAAGCAAACCTTCGGAATAGCGAACCTTCGGAATGGCGGACCTTCGGAATAGCGAGAGGACCCCATACGCCGAGAGGTCGCATAGATTAAAATAGAAAATGTCGATTATTATCTTTACTTACTTTATTCATATAGTATTACTGAAGTTAATGGCTCGGTAATGCAGCCATTACCTGGTTAAATAAGTAACCTTAAATCTATTATTGATTCTACGCAAAACTTTCTCTTGAATGGACATTATTTTTGGTTTTGCAAGTTAAACCACTTGTTCATTTATTTAAAAAGGAAAGTCGGGGCCTTCAGGCCACATTTGTCTAGGTTTGGTCATTTTGCAGTTTACTAATACAGTTTATTTCTGCAAGGCAATATCTTATAAGCAATGAGTCAGTCAAGAAAGCCACTAGTCACATTTATATTTCCATATGTATTGCAGTTATATAGTTCTGACAAATAATAGCCCAAAGCAAAGTTTTGGCTATTTCCCCATCCCAGGAAACATCATGCACATGGGGGATAATAAAATCCATTACAATGATCATTGGGATCTCCCATATTGAACCGAATATGAAGGTGAAGGCACCGCTCCGACTCGCCTTAAAGCGGCTTGAAAGTATACATTGACATATCAATTTTTACTTGACAACACTGAAACATGAGTTAAATAACAAAATTAACCAATGTTAAATACAAATGCATAAAAACCTTTCTTGTGAATTCATGGGCATTTTTGTTTTCAATTCAGAAGTTCGAAAGCGTAAAATAATATCAAACAAATGTTGATTTTGGCGTTTGAAGTTGCGCACCATTATTGTATGTTTGTCGTGTTCACTAAAGGCAATTATTAAAGTACATGCTTGATATTCTTGTTACCATAATACAAAGCAAATATGCAAACACACCTCACAAACATATTTAGAATGCATAATCTTGTCACAGTATCACTCTGTTTAATTATTACCGAAAGAGAAAAAAAAAATAACATAATTATTATTCCATTGCTACTGATTTTACCCTCCTGAACAACAAAATTATTGGTTTAAGAAACACATTCTCGTACGAGTACCACCTACACTACTAAGAATATATATGCATTAAATATAGCTGTTACATTAACTACAAGTTATCACACCAAAGTATTCTTAAATATACCGGTTTTACATTTTCAATGAGCATCCCTACTTCTGGATATCTCCGAGGATAAGTGGCGCCGCAAGACAGGAATCATCCAACATGTTCTTTACACATATATCAATAATTCTCTGAAATAGTATACTCAACACTTGATAGAATATCTCAATGGAATTGAACGATATCCAATCACTGAGTCCAATTTATGCAAGAATGATTACTTCTTTATATAAAGCAGTTTCCTTTTTAACTGATCATTCACTTCACAGCTAAGATCATTCACTTGTATTTTTGTAACTCGATCATTTTTCGTCCGACTTTTTTCTCTTCATAAGGTGAAGTCGTTAGCTAAGCAGTACAAAACGTACGTTATTCATGGGAACTTCAGGTACTGACGAATATGGCTAATAATTGCAAAAAGAAATGCAATTTAAAAATTGGAATAGTGCAAGCAGCAATGTGTCATACAAGGAAAAGAATCTCAGAGCCATCAATCTTCATAGCAAACTCTAATCACATTTTTCGTGGTTGTCCACCAGAAATTGAATGGGATTGATATGTGCACAAAAGGTTAACCCTGAGTCTCTACTAAGTTTAACACAGACATTACAAACAGTAGTTACAAAAACATTGGAATTATTAACACGCTGGTGTCATCTTTCAAATGCATATATGACCTATGTGTTTGGTAGCCATTACTCTTACGAGGGTTTTGAAATAAGGTCGAATTTACATTATATAAATAAGGCGACGTTCACTTGAAGTTGAAGGTAGATCAATGCAAACAAAGGGGACCTGCGTGTTGGTCACTGTCTGGTCTGTTGTGTGTTTGCAGAAGCAATGCTTGCAATATCCATTTGGATGAACACGTCCTTTACGCATCCTGTCTGTTTGCACTCAAAGGTATTGCGGTTCCGTCAACTCATGATTTAAATACTCTTTAAGAAAATGTGAATTAGTTCAAGTATATTCTACGTACTATTTGGCCTTGAATGTAAGCATGAGAGTACAAAGTCAAAAGAAAACGATGGTATCGGAAGGTGCGACCCGCAGGCCGGAAGATACGTCAATGGCTACTGGGGAAGAGAGAGATGCTGCTCAGAGTACACCTGTTGGTGATGACAGATCAGGATTAAAGCCTGCTACAGGAAGTCCTGTTCTTGACGGTCCCAGGAAGGAAAGGAACAGCACCCCTTTAAGGAAGCCAATAAATATTGCTACATGGAATGTACGCAGTATGTCAGGAGGAAAGATTGAAGTTGTGGAGAAGGAGATGGTTGCAAACAATATTAAGATCCTAGGAGTAACAGAGTTGTGGTGGCTTGGTCAAGGGAGGTTCACTACAGATGATGGAAGTATGTTCATCTATTCTGGAAAAGATACTGGAAGGAAACGAGGAGGTGTGGGTTTCATAATAGAAAGAACCACAGCCAAGTGTGTTTTGGGATATAATCCAATAAATGAAAGAGTGATGACTGTAAGACTGCAAGGACATCCTTTAAATGTATCTATCATACAAGTGTATGCACCAACATCAGATGCATCAGAGAGCGAGATGACAGACTTCTATGAGATGGTACAAGGAGTTATGGATAGTATACCTAGAAGAGACTTACTCATCGTACTGGGGGATTGGAATGCTAAGATTGGCAAAATGAAGGAGAAAACTGGGTGTATAGGCCAATATGGACTTGGGATCAGAAATGAACGTGGAGACAGACTGGAGGAATTTTGTGAAGCTAATAACCTAGTCATTGGGAACACGTTATTTCAGCATCATCCACGGAGACTGTGGACTTGGATGAGCCCAGGAGATAGAACAAGAAACCAGATCGATTACATCATGGTCAGGAAGAGGTGGAGAACATCACTCCAAAATGTCAGGACACGACCAGGCGCTGACTGTGGTAGTGACCATCAACTACTTGTTGCCAAAGTAAAACTAAAACTGAGAGCTAAGAGAGGAAATGCACCACCTACCAGGTATGATGTTGACAACATTCCCACTCAATATTCAGTGGATGTGAAGAACAGGTTTGATGAGTTACTGAAAGTTAATGAAGAAGAGCAGACCCTAAATGAATTGTGGGAAGACATGAAAGAAACAGTCCAGAGCACAGCAAAGAAGTACATCCCTAGAAAGATGAAACGGAAACAGCCGTGGATCTCTCAGCAGACCTTAAACCTAGCTGATGACAGGAAGAGAGCAAAGGCAGATGGAGGAAAGGAAGAATGGGCACGCTTAAACAAAGAGGTCTCCAAAAGTGTTAAGGAGGACAAAAGAAACTACATCGAAAGGAAATGTGTGGAAATGGAAAGATGTAAGGGTGACTCAAAAATAGCTTTTGGTATTGCCAAAGAACTTACCAAGAAGTGGACCCCAGGATGGATGTTATAAATGATGAGAAAGGTAACACTCTTACCGAAAGTGTAGACATCAAAAGGCGATGGGTTCAGTATAGTTCCCAGCTGTTTGAGGCACAAGATGACAAGGTGTATGTACAGTGTGAAACGAGTGAGGAAGAACCTCCACCATTGAGATCTGAAGTTGAGCTTGCCATGGCACAAATGAAAAATGCTAAGTCACCTGGCATTGATAATGTAGCTTCTGAGTTGTGGAAGGCAACTGGGAAAGAAGGGATAGACCTAATGTGGCGTCTATGTGGTATCATCTGGAAAAAGAAGAAATGGCCGAGAGACTGGTGCAGGGCAGTATTTATTCCATTGCCAAAGAAGGGAAATTTGAAAGAGTGTGCCAATCACCGGACCATCAGCCTGATTTGTCATGCAAGTAAAGTGCTTCTGAAGATCATCATCAAGAGAATGAAGAACAAAATGGAGCAAGAAATATCTGATGAGCAGGCAGGATTTCGTGAAGGAAGGGGTACTAGGGACCAAATTGTCAATATCAGGAATGTGATTGAGAAATGCAGAGAGCATAGACTTCCTCTTTACATGTGCTTCATAGATTACAGTAAAGCTTTTGACTGTGTTAGCCACCCTCAGATGTGGGAAACTATGAAAAGATGGGTTTCCCAAGTCATCTTGTGGATCTGATCAGCTGCTTATATGAAGACCAAGAATCGGCAGTCAGAACAAGTAGTGGAGACACAGATTGGTTCAAGATTGGAAGAGGCTTACGACAGGGTTGTGTGCTATCACCAAACCTATTTAACATCTACTCTGAAGACATAATGAGAACAGCTTTGGAGGGGTTTGAAGGTGGAGTGAAGTTTGGCGGTACAAGAATTACTAACCTGAGGTACGCCGATGATACCACTCTTATTTGTAGCAGCAGAGTAGAGCTGATTGATCTTTTGAAGCGCATCAAAGAGGCCAGCGAAGAAAAACACCTTCTCCTGAACACAAAGAAGACAAAAATAATGGTTGTAGACAGAGAGCGGAAAAGTGATGAGTTTGTGATAGATGGACAGCAGATTGAGGAGGTGAAGCAATTTGAATATCTGGGTTCAATGATTAACAACAGTGGTGACAGCACAACTGAAATTAAGAGAAGACTGGCTATTGCAAGGACAACTGTGCAGGGCATGTCAAGCATATGGAAAAGCAGAGGCCTATCCATTGACCTCAAGGTACGCCTACTTCGTGCAACTGTGTTTTCCATTGCCACTTATGGATGCGAGTCTTGGGCTATGACCAAGAATGATAGGAAAAGAGTAGATGCTTTTGAGATGTGGTGTTACAGGAGGCTTCTACGAGTGACATGGAAAGACAGGAGAACAAATTCCTGGATCCTCGACAAGATTGGTACAAGTCTAACCATCAGAAGCGGCATAATGGAGAGAAAGCTGAAGTACTTTGGCCATATTGTCAGGAAACATGGAGGTGTAGAAAAACAGATTTACATTGGTACTAATATTGCTTTAAAGTATTCAACATTATGTTGTAATAATTTGCTTCTACAGTTTTTGATTCATCACGGTTTTGTACTTTTGATAGAAGGTATTGATTAGAACTCTCGACTCACACGATGTGCTTTCTTTGCTTTCTTCCGTGATTAATAAGAGCACCTCACTTCACAATGTATTTACTTTTGTTCTCTTTTTGATTAATTAAAACACTTCACTCACACAATGTGTTTACTTTTGCTTTCTTCCTTGACCTTCATCTTGCAATTTATTTCAAGTCCTGGGTTTAACTTGTCCAGACCTGTTTATAAATGTCATTCATAACATCAAGGTATTCTGGCACCGTAACTTAACACGGCTACTATGGACCATTTCCAGTGGCACTAACAGAGCCCGTAACTTATTCCGTTAATACTCTTAGCGTTTCCGTTTGTAGACTTCTTGTGGCCCAAGATTTCTTGCGTCGTCAAGGCTACAGTTTAATGTATGACCATTGCCATTGGATGCCGACTTAATCATGTGTTTCTGATAATATGACCAGCTCATTCATTTTCACGATCGATATTAAATTGTTTAAAATTTTCCAAAACATTGTTTATTTATGTATGAATAAATATCTTTAATTCAGCTGCCAAGGACATTCAACTGTAGTTAAGCAAATGTTCAGACATTCATTACTACAGGCAACAAACTAAATGAGAAACAAACAGGCTTCCTAACAGTACCACCCGTGCAACTGGTACAAATACTATTCTCCATAATATGTTTTAAGAACTCGGAATTAACGGAAGCTAGTGTGTAAAATGCAGCCCACAAGCAAATCGTCGAAAAATAAAAATAAAAATAAAAAATAAAAGTTGTGTAAATATCGAGTAACAAATTAATCAGGGTCACATATAATGTCAATTTCTAACAACGGAATCAAATGTTAGCGAATGTCTGTAAAATAGTTTATTCAAAACCGTGCAACTGAAGCGCAGGTAGATATAATAAGTATACGTAACATAGTTAGCAATAATTGAAAACATAATTGCATTTATGGCATAAGTATCGTACGACAATATTGTTACTTAATATTACTCGTTTTTAAAAGACAACTTATAGCTTATGCTTAAATTAAAACATTTCAGCAGTTGCCATGAAGACCAAGTCAAGAATATGCCGTCATATTTCTATTGTTGTTCCAGCTGTGACAGGTGTGCTTTACACAGATGATGAACCATATTTTCTTCAGTGTAGAATCAGTGGAAAATATCTCCAAATAAAATGGCTGTGAATTAAGAGCAGGTGCAGGTATTCAAGAGTCAATACATTTCTATACCAATTCTCGCTATTCGCAATAAGGGCGCCGCCAGCGGTTTGCAATGTAATCGTGATGTATCATGGGAAAATCGTGATGTATCATGGGAAAAGGTCGACATCAAGTCCGCGCAATACGATATTACCATGCTATTACATAGGAACACGTGACAATATTTTTAGTTTGTCAATATAACGGTATTACACGCAAATCGATAGAAAAAAATAATTGTGCACATTTCAAATCACATTATTAAGTATTATTGAGTATCGATTCGCGTGTAACACCTTTATTTTGACAAACTAAAAAAATATTGTCACGTGTTCCTATGTAATAGCATGGTAATATTCGTATTGCGCGGACTTGGATGTCGACCTTTTCCCATGATACATCACGGTTACATCGCAAACCGCTGGCGGCGCCCTTATTGCGAATAGCGAGAATTGTCTGACATTTCGCTGGAACATGAGATTAAGGAGACACTGAACACCCAAAATGGTGCAATCGGTGTATTTAAGTCATTTTAGGGTTTTTTATTTTTCAGCTTCAATTGCTTTTTATTTGAAAGAAATCGGACATTTGGTTCTCACTTATGATTCATAGACGTGGACAAAAAACGCAAACTTGAATCCTATAACAATGCACGTTGCAATTTCTTTTGTATTTTATTGTTTTTAGCAGGCAATTTTGTAGTTACAAACTTGTAGTTAAATTGGTTGTTAAACCTATTTCATTAAAAAAAATTGTGTTTTTATTTATCTTTTGTATTATTGCAAATAGCCAAGCCATTTTTTTTGGCGATTCAATTTGCATTTATAATGACATTCGGTGTTTCTAAGCTTAGAATGTCAATTTTAGCAAATTGTTGTTTCGCGTAATTTGAAATCTTGCGCGCAGCTTTTTTCAGTAATGCTATGCCATATTGCATTGAAATATGGCACATACATTACTTAGACATTTCTTAACCCTGCTAAAAAGCGGTGGTTTTTTTAAATGAAAAATATGTGCTTTTTTTTCACACACAGAAAAGGTTTCATCAAGTTACATCATCCCAACACATTTGCAACCTTTTGGGACCTTTAGTTTAGAAAAATTCTTTTACGAATTCAGTGTCCCTTAATATCAATATCCCCTTCATTTTAAATTAACAAACAACTATTTTAAACTTGCTTTCTACCGTATCCACGTCGTAAACGTGGGCTTGAGTATTCTTATGTCGCAGCGTGTAGACTACTAATCAAGACTCTGAAAAGGGATAACTTTTTAAGTAAATATTCTTATGTCAATTATCGTACGAATATTTCCATATAATTAACTTAATAATGCGCTTGGCACTGTATTGTATACTGCTCATATCCATAAGTACCAGACTTGAGTCCTGTATATCCAGGACATACTGTGTAGCTCAGTTTCGTCTTTCCCCTATATATTATTAAGAATAACGATTAAGCATCATGAATTTGATCTCATGCGCTAGTTTGTAATATTTGAATGTTTCTATGTTCCAGTATACAATGCGTAAGCCTCTTCCCTTGTTTATCGAGTAAGGGTTTATCTAAAAATTTAGACATTAAGTAGAAATTGCTTCCTTTTTTCATGAAAACGTAATGTAACAAAACTGTATCCCTATATGCCGGGTGATATTATAGAATTAAATCGGTTTACAGCTTTTGAATTAAGTATTTCAATACCTAAATTTGCCAAAAGGATCATTATTTTAATAAAATCTTAATTCTTTATTTTTTTAGTGATATAAATATTGTAGCAATACATACGAAGGGGTATAAGGGTCATATCATTGCAATTTAATTGAAATTATTCGAATATTGAAAATGTTCGAAAGTGTTCTAATCCATAATACAAATAGCCTTTTAAGTTATCCACTGACTGTGTTTATTTCTATACATCAAGGGAATGTATGTTGAAGTTTGATATTGATTCTTCTAATGTGGGTTAATCGATTACTAAAATAATCATTTGGTAGCCTCAATTCACAGGTGCTGACATCTTCATACTAAGCAATGTTTTAACGTATTGCAAGGAACAACATATCGTAAAAATAAGTCAGTCGATTTCAGATATTACCATGACGAAAATATGATTTTGCTTTCAAATAAAAAATGCATCATTATTTCAAAAAGGGTCAGAGTTTTAGTGTAAAAGTAGAAAGAATTATTCAAGATATACATCAAAATATAAATGAAATATGGCACCTTTTGAAAAGGATCTATTATAAGTTAGTTTAGTCCATACTTTCCATTATAACAGGATGATAATGATCTCAAAAGGTTCTAAATTAGAGGTATAATATCCCTTATCTATTGGAATATATTTCATGCTGTATCTAATTTATCTGTGTCGTCGTCATTAAAATGGCAAATAATGATTTAAAAGGGAAATTAAAAGGTAACTTATCTTCTATGGTGATCATACGTAATATATATGAAAATTTCATTGAGTGACTATATAAATACATCAAATACGGACAGAGTTTCAACCAAATTATTTGATTCGGTAAAAAATAATCTAAAATCTCTTTCGTGAATGCTTTGAAACGTGTATCAGATATGTTTGACCCCACAAGAAAAGCTTATTTGAACCCATGTAGATCTCAGTCAGTGTTGCCGATGCCTTATAAGCTGTGAAAGCACAAGCGGACGAATCAACAATCGACCTCCCAGTAGGCTCCAAAAGCCATGTGTGTAAATTATTTACTGTGTACAAGTTATTATGCGAGACGGCGATGTTTGCTAGACTGTACCTTCGCCGTCTTAAAATATCTTATACATTCTTTATACATCAATAAGTTAAATCTGATAGATGAGTACAAAAAAGGTTATGAAGAATGACATAGGCATTACCTAAAGTCATCCCCTCAATGAAAAATGACAGTTGATTCAGAAAAATCTGTTATACTCAAATTAAGAGAAATACAAGCTTTATATTAAGTATGGAATATTTCTTCACGAGGTGCCAAGACTAGTCTGGAAGGGGTCTGCATAAATATTAATTGGGGTGTGTCGGAAGATGGTGTACAATTATTGATTGATAGAAAATGTGCTTTCCATGAGTTTACATTATGGTGCTCGTAATGCAGTGCATTTGCCTAAAATGGCGGATTAGGCCGAGTTTGCGCTTTTGAGGACACAATTTCGGACTTAATGCAACATTCTGTTATCATCAAGTTTATTGGGGTTTAAGGTGATATTTCCTAAACTTCGTCAACAATTGGTATTCGTCAGAACTGAAATGCTTGCAATGTACAATTTGTTTGCAAATGGGAGGAGCTTAAAATGTGGCTCTTAAAAGTGGTACGTACTCAGAGAGTTTGAATTGTAATTGCAATTGCAATTCTCGTGTTTCACAATACGATGCACCTCCAGTGGTCGCTAGGTCGAGGCCAAAATACGCAGTGCATTATGGGACAATGTTGACATTCAAAGCCCGCGTAATACGCATACAATAAAAGAACATACATCACTGTGGGTTCAAATGTCATTATAATGATGTTACATGCGAATACACACTAAAACAACAATTTACAATTATACATGTAGTAGATCCATTTTCTATCTATTGATCCTTCGTGGAGCTGTTTTCAACATATTTATTATCACACTCGCGTGAAAATTCAATAGCAACTAGAACGGCGATGCCAACTCTGGAGTCAAAATTTGACTGCCAAGAGCAACCGCTGGTGGCGCATCGTATTGTGAAACGCGAGAATTGAAAAGCAATTGCGCGGATTACTGGTTGTCCAATGAACTCACGCTGGTTATTTGTGTAGAGTAAGTTTATAACACTTGGGCCCAGGGGGCCTTTCAAACTTTTTGAGTACGTACCATTTTTAAGAGCCATTTTTTCAAAAGCTCAAAATTCTTACACTGATCAATGGTATTTACATATCACTCCAAACCTGATAATATCAGAACAATGTTCAGAAATTTTACCCCTCACAAAACTCAAATTCAGTCTCCTTATAAAATGTAAGCTCATAGAAAGCACATTTATGCAGACCCATTTCAGATTAGTCTTGGCGCTTCGTGAATAAATATTACATACTTAATGTCAAGTCTGTGTTACCTACTCCTTCATTTTGTAGTAGTATTTTTTGGTATATTGACTTGGCTAAATAATCAAACACAAGTGTATTTGACAGGTTTACATATTTCAGGCTATATTATTCAAAAAAACACGTTGTATTTATCTTTTTGTACGCGTTCTTATGATAATATGGGATATAGCAATATTGACGAAAGGGAACATGATTTTACGGGGAAATGGGGAATGCTTTCTTTAGCCTTGAGAAATAGGGAGCACGAAATGTCAAATGTGAACATTTAAAGGAAAAAGGTCATGATTTCTTTTTTTGTAAAGCGTGTCAACAAAAGATTTATTTGGGTATTATTACAAGTATATTTTTATAACTATATAGCTATATATATATCATGCACATGTACTTGGAAAAACGTACCTGCAGCAGTGGAAGGGACCTAATGCTGAATTAACCAAATAAACTCTACATCCACTTGGACTGGAATAGGCAATGCTTTGATAGGTTAAGGAGATTACACCTGAATGACATTGATAGTCTGATTATAGTGGAAACTATGCTTAATGAAATATATCATAATCTTATTAGTCTATATCGTGTTCTAATACAGTCACTCCGATAATAGTATGTCGTATTAGTCATTTTTTGTAATTTTGAGAACAAAGTACAAAATGTGGTTCAAGTTTGTATTTCGGATTATTCCCTTTCATTTGTATCATTATATCATTAATTTGTTCTTGAGCAAAGATTAGTGAATAAATATGTTTAAATGCATGCTTGAACCATATTTTGTATTTTGTTCTCAAAATTACACAAAAGGCAATTAGCGTAGTAGGATGACGAAATGTGGAAAAGTTCAAGTTCCTTGGTTCTTATATTACATCAGAGGGAGACAGATAGAGATTAAGATCAGGCTGAGAATAAAGAAAAAAGTAACAACAGACCTTATGGAATGATGGAAGTCCAAAGATTTGAGTTTGAATTTAAAAACAAAGGTCCAGGTCTAGAGCATCGCTCTTTACGTAAAGGTTGGACACTGAGAAAGTCCGAGTGCCAGAAAAGGACGAATTTCTGGAGGTTATTAAGAAGAGAAAAGTCTGGTCATTGGAAACGAAGAAGCGACAGCCTGATGGCCTATTGACTATTGACGGATAGATCTATGCGTAGGAACAGAAAGGAAGGAGACGGTCAGAATGGGTCGACAGCATCAGGAATTAGAGAAACGGTATGGTAGAAGGATGTATATCAAATGAAACGTTTAAGTCTCTTTTGAGGGCTATGGCATACTTAACATGAGCCTCTATCTACAGGATGGGCCATAAAAAGCGGGCTCGAGCAAGTGTTGTTTTACACATCTTTCAATATTTACTTGAAGCCACATTATTTAGCTATCATTTACCAAAACAACAGAGATAATTATATGATCTCGAGTGTACAAATGGCTACCAGACAAATTGTGCAATTTTCGTTTGGACACAGTTTACGTGTCTCATGAATCAATTTTTCTACTTTTATCAAATATTTAAATATTTTAGAAACAAGTAATATGTGAATCGTATAGAATATTACCTGGGAAAATCTGGGACTGAAACCTTCAGTCTTCAGCTTGGTTGTGATGCACATGACCTTGAGTACAGCTGAAGACTGGAGGTTTCATCGGTTCGTCCGTCAAAAATAGGTATGTCTGGTTTACCAGATTTAAATTAAATCTTAATTTCAACATGCCCAGATGAATGAGAGTCTACACAGTTTGATTCGTGTATTACTTGAGTTCTTTTTTTAAAAATATACAGAATTTATATTTGTTGACAATATTCCCTATAACTCAAAATCTACTGAATCATTATTGTCAGAAAAGCTCCAAAATGCATGTCTCACTTTTCACAAAACATCGTTTGATGGAAAAATTGAGCTACAGACGGACGCAGGCAGGGCTTAAAAATTTTCCATTGAATAAATGGACTAAATGATTGGTGAAAACACATTTTAAAATATCACAACATTCGTTGGGCCCCGCTTTTAAGAGTTTCCGATAGTATATTACTGTATCCACGAATGCATCATTGATCTGCTGAGAAAGCATATTTACCAGGTCACCTAGAATTATTGGGGCCGGGTTTTACTCTAAATAGACAAGGTCACCTAGAATTATCGGGGTCGGGATTTACTCTAAATAGACAAGGTCACCTAGAATTATTGGGGCCGGGTTTTACTCTAAATAGAAAGTGATGCCAAGATTTGCACTAACTATGACATGTGTTTGATTTTGGGCATTTTCCAGACTTACCTTCGGCGAGCGCTATTACATTTAAAAACATTATGGATATTGTACATTCATTTCTGTGACGGCGGCATCCATACCGGCTAAATGTGGTGAACAACGTAAACCTATTTTTTTCAAAAGCGAATTTTAAATTTATTTTCTTGTAAAGCATATTTTTAGCACCCAAATATTTTAAATATTGTAGCAAAATCATTAACAACAACTAAATATATGAACATTTTCTTTCGGAATGATCTTCCGATAATATCAAACAGATTGTAGTATTCCTTCAAAATCATTTCAACTTTATTAATGCGTGTTTCAAATGAACAGAGAAATTGTAAAAATTTACATTTGTATCAAAGCATTCAGTTTGCAAGCCAATCTCGACAGACATTGAGACTTACGCCGAAATAATACCGATACCAAAATAACTGTCTGGTTTTGAGATACATCCTATGCAAGATCTTGTTTTCACGTTTATTGTACAAAGTATAATGGACAAGGAGCTTTGACAGATGGGCAATGTAATAAATACTTTGAATAAATATCAGATGTTAGTTCTATGTCTTGTAACTGTAGAATGCATGTAAATATTTACTGTGTACAAGTTGTTATAAGATATGGGCTGGTTTGCTTTATCCAGACTGTACCTTTCCGTCGTCTATAAATTCCTACAAATTCTTGATAGAATCAATAAGTTAAATCTGACAGATGAGCACAAAAAGGTTATGAAGGATGACATAGGCACTGCCTACAGTCATCCCCTCAATGAAAAATGGCAGTTGATTCGGAATGGTTTGAGATCGTTTGAATTTAGTTTTGATTATTGTGGTCTACCTCGGAAGTGTTATGTAACATGATATTTATAAAACCTGAATAACAAAATTTGAAATATGAATACAGTTGGTGTTAAATTGTCAGTATATATCTTATCGTTATTATTGTCATTATTATTATTAATGTTATTTTCAGAGCATGCAAGAGCAAGACTGGTTTTTTTCATGTATAGAAAAATAAATTATGCGATCAGTGACGTGAAAGGAATTATTTTTAGTCCTTTCTATGTCTGACCACGGGTTGCTTTTCTTGCTTTCTACTATTTGTAGACTATAATGAAGACACAACTCTTCTCTAGTTACACGACTGACCTTGGTTTTGTTTCTTTTGAAATGACATGTGTCAGAGAAGGTATTTTCTTGACAAAGCTAGAGGTTTCTTGGGAAAACTTCAATAATTGACATCGCTGATTATTCTAGGAAACCACGATTAAAAACGTTGATCTTTGGGTCTATAAAAATCAGTCAATAATGTCCATTGCTTGGGTCAAAAATAACTCCTAGTTTATTTGATATTGTTTATTGCATAAAGGACTGATACACCAGACTGCCTGAACAGTTTTGCGACACAATACGCAGGATTTAATGTCGGTAGGATAATGTTCTGAAACAGTAATGCATTTTAATGGCAATGTTGAATTTAACTTTTATTTTGCATTTGAACACAAGAGACGAGTTCTCTGTACTATGTAGTGAAGATGGGCACAGATTAAATGTCCCTTTATGCGAAATTGTAGATAGAAGTACTCCATAATCTGCTCGTATTCGTTTTATTCGTTTATTCGACAATGTAGCTAGCTAAATCTTACAATATTCCTAATAAAGCATAAATCATATTATGAAAAGAAACGCAATCATTCTCCTTCAACTTTATCGTCTCCTATAACATTCAGGAATAACACCGTAGACCATTTCAAATCAAGCGCAGAAAACTTTGGAAAACAATGTGCAGTGAGCAGTTTTTATTCGGTAAGCTACGGGGTCAAAATGGTGGACAAGAAATTTCATGAACGAAAATATAGATTATTTAGCCAATGTCAACATGGAATCATCAGGTGAAATATTTTATTAACATATTGAACTAACACCTCCGCTATTGGGCACATCACAATATTATGACAGTAATGGAAAGAAAAATGCAAATGTTCGTCATTTTTCGGCACTTACGATTTGGACAAATCAACGTACACATAAATCTCTTACAAAAGACATACCGTACGCTTGATCGTGCCTTTCATGCAGATTTGTATTCATGCTGAATAAAATAGCTGCGTTTGTGTTAGCGTTGATGACCCAGAATTATAAACTGGCAGCTGTCTTCGAAAGCCTTGGATTTGAAACGGTATTATTATTGCACCAGTGAGCACACCACACATGTTGGCAAAAAATAATCAACAGCAACAACAATAACAACCTTTGATATTGATAATGGGCTAGTAAAACCAAAAGATACCAGGACATAATGCTCTGCTGGTTAAAAATCAATTCACTGGTCAAAGTTGCAAATGAAGCAGTAAGTCAGAGAAAGAGCATTTTAAAACTTTTCTGAACCACTGATAATGGCATGTATTTGAATTGAGGGGAAAAAAATATCCGGCTTAACTGACTTGACTTTACCTATCCGAGGAGTATATTGAAATTATCCACAAAGGAGCTCTCACTGCATTTATATTCGACACACGATTTAGAGATTCTCTTTCAGATAAACTAATCTAGTAAATAGTCATGATTGGGAATTCAATTCCGCCTTTACATGGAATAAAGCTTTACCTAATTATTTGGCATTTCAGGGAGAAATGGAAGATCCTAAAGAATATAATTATAGCAAATGGTCCATCAAATTCGTCACAAAGGGAATGCAAGTGCCATGACCAGCCAAATTGACGAATGTTCAAAATTTATTTTCTGCGTACATGCAATATTCCATAATTACAGCGTAGAGCGAAATATCCAACTACGGGGAACATATTTCTTCATGGAATATTTCCATTAAAAATCAGTATTTTCTAAAGTCAGAGTGTTCCAGAAACATATATTAAATACCTTCCCAAAATAAAACAGATTTTTTAAGTTACCGTTTGTTATTTCATTTATTCTTTTTAGTTACCATTTATTGCTCCAAAGCGTCTTCGCCTTTGTGGTTTGAGGATTTTGACAATATTTTACAGAGGCTTCAGGCTGTCGTCTGAAAAACGTATCCCTTGATGATATTGACTCGAAAAACATGGAGGAAAAATTGAACAGATTTCAGAAATGTAATTGACTCAGCAACGAAAGAAGTTTCCGGAATACTTCCATTAAAAATCCAACATTATTCTGAAAGTTCAAACGTATTAAGTCCTTTTAAATGACATTTTACTCTTTGCCGTCCTGATTTTCCCCCGGAAAAATTGTATTTCTTTTTTCATGCAAAGAAATGTAAAAATAAATCATGCGATCAGTGACATGAAAGGAATTATTTTTAGTCCTTTCTACGTCTGAATATGGGTTGCTTTTCTTGTTTTTTACTATTTGTAGACTATAATAAAGAAAAAACTCTCCTCTAGTTACGACTGACCTTGGGTTTTTTTCGTTTGAAATGGCAAGGATGCAAAAGACTTTCTTATTACAAATAACGCACACAAGGTTTGCCTCGTTTTAGGTACAGTAGACATTAACTGAGTGAGAGTATTCCCAAAGCCAAGGTACTGGTGTTAGTTTTGGGATTGGTAGATTGGTCTTCAAGGTCAATTCAATCATTTGAACGGTTCGAAATTTTCAGATGGGACTCCACCTTTCACCAGCGAGAGTGAGACTGTGTTGGAGCTCCATTGAAAGGTTTGTGAGTAATCTTATTTATTTCAATTTGATTTCGTTTAATTATGTTCAATTGTTTTACAAATTAAGTCATCATAATTAGGTATGTAACCCATTATGTCCTACCTGTAGATCAAACAGTTTTTAAAGACTTGTCTTCACAAGGGGAATGCAAGTATAGGCGCCATGACCAGCCAAGTTGACTACTGTTCCAAATTGATTTTTTTTTTCTGATTTACATGATTTCCATAATTACAGCGTTGAGCAAAATATCCAACTAAGGAGAACATATTTCTATGGAATATTTCAATTTAAATTTAAATCCACCCATGTGCGGAGACAGTCAACATTATCATGAAAGTGCAAACGTATCAAGTTCTCTCTTTAAAATTGGGTATTTTCTATAGCCAGAGTGTTCCACAAAACAAAATCATGAATTTTATATTGTTCTTGTATTTATTCTTTTGGGTTATCGTTTATTGCTCCAAAGCGTCGCCTCTGTGGTTTAAGGGATAAGGGAGTATTTTACAGAGGCTTCAGGCTGTCATCTGGAAACCGTATCCCTTGATTATGTTGATTCGAAAAACAGAGAGAAAAACTGGACAGATTTCAGAAATGCAATATACTCAGCAGCGAAAGAAATACTTGGTTGTAAAAATTGATTTGATAAAAATGATATGGAGATTCACAACCTTCTCGCTTTCACAGAGTCTACCAAAATGACCGATATTCACTATTGAAGATGAAGAAAGCTGAATTTTGTAACTTCCGTAAACAGGCCCAGCGTAAAACTCCGTGTAAGTTCTAGCCCATGCAGACATAATAGAGCATTCATACATTACCGACTGAAGAAGTATATCAGATATTGCCTGATTATTAAAGCAAATACAAAATGCTCATCTTCCTTAGAAGATTTTCTATGATCTAAGATCTAGGTATGGGAAGCGCTCACATGGTTAGAATAAGCACTTCAAGGACACACTTAGCGTTCACTAAAGAGCTTCAATTTGTATCTGGAAAATTGAAAAATCCTGGCCCAAGAACACGAGACCCCTGGCAGTACCACTTTGGAATCAAATACAATTTAAAGAGGCTAAAGGTAAAAAGTAGCAACCCGGAGTCAACATGGTTCATTTGGGAGCACTCCACCTAATCAGTATTGTCCTGTTTGTCACAGTCTGTTCTTTGTACGAATTGGACCAATTAGTCACGTGCAAATTCACCGATTTCAAACTTCCTTGTGACTCTTGTCATGGTCATCTTCATTTTAATGTTTTAGAGCACCCTACTACTAATGTACAAGTGTATGCCCCGTATGTACCTTAGAACCAGCAGTGGTACTGGTAGGGTATTCTAATTTCTTCTCTCTATTTATTCACTTCATCATCACTGGCACAAACATATATACATATTAGCAATTTGAATTAAATGTATTACATCGATATAAATGTAGGTATTTACCCATCTTAAAAACAAATTCGAAATTCCAGGCTGGAGTAAATAGGTAGATTGTAACCACCTATAGGAACATCGCTCCATTAGAATTACAACTTAATTAGAGGTACCTCTTTATTTGTCCAACTGCCCAGAATATATTAGACAATATAAACTGACACAATGGATCAATTCATTTATAAGTTATTTAGAAAATCATCAAATCCAACTGTGCAAGGAACCGCTGCAAAAGTGAAATGTAGAAAAATTTACATCACTGTTCTATGGAAACATGTGACTGAACAAAGGCGACAGGACCTTCGTGACCGATTGAGAGACAAATCAGTGGTTTATCAAACGCTGGAAGCGATCGTGCTATCGCTTCTGGTTTAGTCGCTCATGTACCATCGAGTCTGGATATGACTGATCGATATCAGTTAATCGCATCTTTGACAGACGAACGACCGGACGTAGACGTCAAAAGCCACATTAGTATGATACCATCATTAGGTAATAAATCTAAGTTCAGTTTATCCATACTTAACTTTCCAAATAACCATTGAATATACCATAGATTCTCATCGTGCTATCGCTTTTGGTTTAGTCGCTCATGTACCATCGAGTCTGGATATGACTGATCGATATCAGTTAATCGCATCTTTGACAGACGAACGACCGGACGTAGACGTCAAAAGCCACATTAGTATGAGTTCAGAAGTATATCAGATATTGGCTGATTATTAAAGCAAATACAAAATGCTCATCTTCCTCAGAAGATTTTCTATTGCTCATCTTCTTTAGAAGATTTTCTATGATCTAAGATCTATGTATGGGAAGCGCTCACTTGGTGACCAGAAGAAGCACTTCAAGGACACAGTTAGCGTTCACTTAAGAACTTCAATCTGAATCTGGAAAATTGGAAATTTCTGGCTCAAGAACACGAGACTCCTGGCTGTACCACTTCGGAGTCAAATATAGCAACCCAGAGTCAACAGTGGATCATTTGGGAGCCCTCTACGTGGTCAGTCTTGTCCTGTTTGTCACAGCCTGTTCTATGTACGAATTGGACCAATTAGTCATGTGCACATTCACCGATCTCAAACTTCCTTTTGACTCTTGTCATGGTCATCTTCATTTTAATGGACAAACCAAGTATCTTTTAGAGCACCCTACTACTGATGTACAAGTGTATACACCGTATGTACCTGAGAACCAGCAGTGGTACTGGTCGGGTATTCTAAATTCTTCTCTCTATTTATTCACTTCATCACTGGGACAAACATATTTGCAATTTGAATTAAATTCATTGCAACGATATAAATGTAGGTATTTACCCATCTTTAAAAGAAAGCAATTCCAAAATTCCAAGCTGGGTAAACAAGTAGATTGTAACCACCTATAGGAACATCGCTCCATTACAATTACAACTTAATGAGAGGTACATCTTTATTTGACCAAATGCCCAGAATTGATTGGATAATAATATTATCCTCAGAAGATTTTCTATTGCTCATCTTCTTTAGAAGATTTCTATGATCTAAGATCTATGTATGAGAAGCGCTCACTTGGTGACCAGAAGAAGCACTTCAAGGACACAGTTAGCGTTCACTTAAGAACTTCAATCTGAATCTGGAAAATTGGAAATTTCTGGCTCAAGAACACGAGACTCCTGGCTGTACCACTTCGGAGTCAAATATAGCAACCCAGAGTCAACAGTAGATCCTTTGGGAGCCCTCTTCCTGGTCAGTCTTGTCCTGTTTGTCACAGCCTGTTCTATGTACGAATTGGACCAAATAGTCATGTGCACATTCACCGATCTCAAACTTCCTTTTGACTCTTGTCATGGTCATCTTCATTTTAATGAACAAACCAAGTATCAGTTAGAGCACCCAACTACTATCATACAAGTGTATGCACCTATAGGAACATCGCTCCATTAGAATTACAACTTAATTAGAGGTACCTCTTTATTTGTCCAACTGCCCAGAATATATTAGACAATATAAACTGACACAATGGATCAATTCATTTATAAGTTATTTAGAAAATCATCAAATCCAACTGTGCAAGGAACCGCTGCAAAAGTGAAATGTAGAAGAATCACATTACTGTTCTATGGAAATATGTGAGTGAAGAGAACCGACAGGACCTTCGTGACCGATTGAGAGACAAATCGCTTCTGGTTTAGTCCCCCATGTACCATCGAGTCTGGTATGACTGATCGATATCAGTTAATCGCTTCTTTGACAGACGAACGACCGGACGTAGATGTCAAAAGCCACATTAGTATGATATCATCATTAGGTAATAAATCTAAGTTCAGTTTATCCATACTGAACTTTCCAACTAACCATTGAATATACCTACTTAATTAGGAGAACAGATCATTAGCAGAAAATGAAAGAGCAAACTTCTTTTTTTTTCTTTCAAAATCACTTTACGAGTATTCATTTATTCCGCAGTTTGCTGTAATCTTGCGCAAGATTTAATGCCATGCCAACTGAATGACGTATATACTGATGTATACATAATACACAAAATTAATTTTATCATCGTATATTCTTTGAAAATAAGATATTACTACAGTTTCTGTGGGAGTATAGAAAGAAAGAAATCAATTTGACTCGGATTGCTGCAGTAGTAGATGTTTACTTTGCACGCAGTCCATTCACGATACTGGTCTGTTGCAGATGTTTCATAATAATTATAAAGAAATATTTGATAAATCCAATACTATGTATGTTTATATACATAAGAAATAGTAGTCATGTTGTTTACATGAGTATATTCCTAAGTAGTCTGTGCGCATCTTTTGTGTTTTTTATTTGAAATATCCAGTAAATTTGTTGTTTTCACGCAACAACCACACACACGCTTTTCAAATTTATTGATAATAAATCAATACAATCTATTTTAGGTTTTCTTGACCATCAATATGGACAAAGTGATAAATCCTGGACTGAAAAAGAAACCCAATAACAATCGCATTTAACATTTTGGTTTTTAGCCCACACCTACAGCAAACAAGCCGATGTTTTTGCCTTACTACGGTATTTTTTAATTCATCAGTCAACCTTTAAAAATAAATAAATGAAATTCTTTTCTGTGTCGGATATGCGCTATGACTGAGTGGGTATCGGTACAATTCAAATTTCAATCTCAAATATATACAAAAATGATGATGGACTTTCTCTTCCAGTGACGTTGATTATGATAATATTAGAATAGTAGAAATAACGAGGGTCAATGACATGAGAACATAAAGTAGGAAGCTTTTGAGAGCACCTCGAATCCAGTTGATATTGTAGTGAACCCTTTAGAGACCTGGCCTATGTGCTGCCTCAAAACAAGTATTATTAAGTTGCCTAATGACCCGCTGGCTATTCTATTAGCCGAGGCAGTCGAGGCACGAGTCTAAGTTGATTCTTTTTTAACCTGTGCATGAAAGAACATGTTTACATTTTATATTAACAATCGTATAAATGAAACATTTCCAATCAAATGAAAATAAACTGAAAACTCGTATAGATTTTAGGAAGGGGTTGTAAGGATCCTCACTGTATGCCTTCAGTGACTACATGTACGATAGAAGAACGAATAGATGACTATAAGTAACAACTCACGTTGCCGCCTTTGGTTTAATAAAGCTTGTCAAAGATTACAAAGGTAAAGAGTTTGTTGCCAACTCTAAGCCGCCTTTTAAGATGTAAAAATAAATTACAATATTTTTGGCATCCTTACACCTCAATCCTTCTTTACCCTTAGATGACTCATTAGCTTATCATAGGACTGATCCATCGGTTGCAGATATTCATGTAACAAATCTTATAGCAGTCAAAACATAACGTGTATGTGCACGTCGACGGTCGGCGTTTACACGTTAGACGTCCCGAATGTCACAGACTCTGTTATGGAAATTATTAAAGATTGATGCACTTTGACATTGGCAAATCATTCTTGCAATAACCGAACTTGAGTGAACATTATAACAGTTCCTCAATTCTTTCTATAATTGAAGACCTAATTAAAAGACTAGTTTGCGTCTGACGTCAGGGCAAAGGTGAGGCCAAATTGGTCGATGACCTGCGCGGTACGGCGTGTTTAATCTTACTGACAGGACGGAATACGCAAACTAGTCATATTTTAATTCTGTCTTCAATTATTACAGTAGCGGTATTCTTGTTCATCATAAGCACAAACTTCTCCCTCAACAAAAAGCAGAGGCGATCTATAGAATCCACTGTGGGGACTGTACTGGTACTTTAGAAACCGACTGGCCATTTGGCGTTCGCCTCAAAGAACACCTAAAATTGAAACTATGCCCTACACACGTAGTCAGCTGTAACCGATCATGGTGCCTCTAAAATTATACTATCAATTGGGTGGACTCAAAATTCATCGACAGAGAAGCTGAAAAAAAACCTGAAAGAAGAGATTTTGAAGCCGAAAATGAAAAGACACTTTATAAACAAGGATGATGGGCCTACTCATACAACAACATATTTGACCAACTCATCACGCCCTCTATAGTGATTCCTGTTGCCTTATGTCGGATGTGATGAATTGCCAGTCTGATGAAACCACTAGTGTAGTGAAACCGTGACGTTCCTAAAAATGTGAGTTTTAACATCTTTATTATTATTGGATTCGCATAAAACGATCAAAATAAACATTGAAACCTACAATCCAAATGAACTTGTTCAACCATTTCAGAACATTTTACAGAGGAACTAAGGTATTCTTTGGCTGACTGTTTACTCTTATATTGGCAAACGATAAATTGCGTGACTCCTTTGTAATGACCCAGCCCATCATTTTATATAGTATTAGCAGTATCGTTACATTACCTTTTGTTCCACCAACTCACCCTTCCTCGTTGTCATCATATGATACTGAGTGACGTCAATTTATTCATGTTTTTATTGGAAACTTGCATTACCGAGTACTGAAGTCCCATGAAACAGAAAAACTTTTTGTTTGGTCAGCACAATGTAAATAGAAAGAAAGAAGGGATTTCAGGATTATCTATTTCTGATCCTTTAAATATTTTGATTAGTGTATGCCGAATGTCTACATTGTACATATAAGAACTTGAAGTTGCAGACAGATCAATATAAACAAAAGGGACTTGTGTGATAGCCACTGTCTAGTATCTTGTGTGTTTGGAGAAGCAATACTTACTATGTCCGTCTGGAGGAACACGTTTGTTACGCATCCTGTCCCTTTGCACTCTGCACTCAAAAGCATTGCGTTTCCGCTAACTTATTCTCTGACTAGCACTGCCCTGGAAATGTGAATTAGTTCAAGTATTCTACGATGCTCTGTGTTATATTATTTTTACAGGCATCTATGATGGGCTGATTATTATATCAGTGGTGTAACCTGCTTTTAAAACAAGGGGACACAAATTGTTAACGTACCGAGTGCCTAAAAATGGCAATTGACATTTTGTGGAGATGGGTAGCGATGTACCTGTACCGCCAAATCGTGACTGGTACAGGTAAACACATTCCCCGGTCCAGCTACCGCCACTGTGAGATATCGAGGTTTAGAAGTTTTTAGACCATGTGATTCAAGATAAGCATTTGATCTTGGAATAAGTGCAAATTGCATTTGTACCAATTGTTTAACAGTAGTCGCTACTTGGTATGTTTGCTTCCAAAGTCTTTGATTCATTACGACTTTGTACTTTTGATAGGAAGGAGTTAATTGAAACATTGAACTGACACGATTGGCATACTTTTGCTTTCTTTCTTGGTTAATTAGAACACTTCACTCACACAATGTGTTCCTGACTGTTTCATTTTGCTTTCTTTCCTGACCATCTTCTTGCACTTTATTTCAAGTCCATGTTCTAACCTGTCCAGACCTGTTTAAAAATACTATCCATAACCCCTGGCACCGTAACTTAACGCAATAACGGCGAGATGCATAACCCAATAATTATCGGAAACACGGCTACTATGTACCATTTCCAGTCGCACTAACGGGGCTCGTAACTTGTGCCGTTAAGACTCTAAGCATTTCCGTTTTCAGACTTAGTTGTCGCCTGAAATTTCTTACGTCGGCAAGGCTAGAGTTGCTCTGCGGTTAATGTATAACCACTGGCATTGGAAAATGCTGACCTAATGCTGACTATGTTATCGCTTTACGTTGACTGATACTTGATTGAAAAAATTCGAAACGTATGCCTAGATGAGGTTAACTATTGTGAGGATGTTTCCCCCTTGGAATCTGCTCATACTAGCTGAACACCGTAATTCTTTGCTCTGATAAAGTGCAATTTAGTGGTCATGACACTTTTTTATGAAAAACATACACGATTATTAAGATGATGAGCTCACTCATGTTCGCGATACAGTACTGTATACTAGTATTAAAGTTTTTAAAGCAATTTTAAAACACTTTTCAAGGTTACCACCAAACATTATGAAGTTATTTAATGTTACCAAAGGATTGTTTTTTTTTGATTTTTGCAAATATATTTCACAATAACATTTGGCCACATCTAACAACAGTTGTACAAAATGTTTTAATCATTTGTCCAATCTTTAGATAACCCAACATTTCATGTGAATAAACCGTTTTATGGAACGCTTCAAAACACATTTTATGGTTGCTGATTACCCTAAAATCTGTGATGAGACGGTGTGGTTGTCCAATAAGATGACTGCTTTGGTGAATTTGCTATGATATTTATTTGTATTAGAGACTTGATCGTTTCTGCCCTTCAGACTTTTGGACCATATCCAGCCTGACGTTGATTGATAATTTATTTACGTCAATATTCCAATTAACCCAGACAAGTACTGCCTGCACCCTAGTAAATAGCCATGGGTAACTACGTTTTCCAGAACCAGGCACTCATCACCATCTCTTGCTTTCATTCATGAGCAAACACAAACAATTCAATGGTGTGCCACAAGGCTGACTGCCATGAAAGGCTCCATTGAACATACTTAAAAGTTGTAACATAAATCAAGATTAATATGTAATTGTACGTAATGAAGAAACTTGTATTACATACATGAGCAGTCACATTACACAGCCTAGTCATTTGAAACCAACTGAGGCAAAGCTTGTAATACAGATATGATTTTGCGCAGCTGCAATTCACGATGCTCATGGAGACATATTCTTAGACATTTTGTAATGCTTCTGGCGATTTTATCTTATGAACTACAAATTCGGAATTAAAACACGGAGATATTTTATTTTGGGTAGTTGGTGTGGAGAGGGATGTATATGACGGGATACAGCCGTCAATCTTATCCCATATACATGCCATTATGCTACCCATTGAAAAGTACATTTCCTATTACCTATATCTCGGTGTATTGCGTCACCATATCTTTTCGTGACATACAGAGAAATCGATGAGGGATGCTGATGTGGCTATACCTATGGCATCAAAGTAGGAGGCATACCAATCTCAAACCTCCGATATGCAGACGACACCGCACTCCTTGATACATTCAGTAGAGGACAAAGAGTGGCAACAGCGATAGATGTAACTGACAGAGACATGAATCTCGCAAACTCAGTGTGAAGAAAACAAAACGTCTTGTTGTAGAGGCAGAAGGAGAACAGTACAACATCACAATAGATGGATAAGAAGTTGAACAGGTCAATCACTTCAAGTATCTGGGCTCGGTGAAAACATCCAATGCAAAGTGCACGGCAGAAATCAAAGCCAGGATTGGAATGGCAAAAGTAAGAATGATTGAACTTTAGGATCTGTGGAATGATTTAAACCTTGCAACAGAACTGAAAATGAAACTGATCAAGACACTGATTCTGGAGAAGACTGAGAACAGAAGCATCCTTGAAGAACTTGGTGTGAAGAGACAGCTGCTTGGAGAGTTGATGACAAGAAAGTTAACATACCTTGGTCACATCCTAAGAGGAGGTAGCCGTGCACTCGAGAGAATAGAATGAAAACTTTAAAACAGAACAGCTTGTAAGAAGCAGATAAGGAGATGCTGCCAGGTGGTAGCCAATCGTAAAGTAGTGATGGCGGCCGAGAAGAAGATATCTCGCTAATGCCGTCAACTCTGTCTTGATTTCAAGCAATTATCTCTAGGTTTTAGATTATTTATCTTTCGTAACTCTTCACAACCTCTTTACAATTTACAACTACATCTGAAATCAAAGGTTTTCACAAGTCCCCCTGGAGACCTTGATGAACTCCAGAGATACATTAGTTGGCATCCTCAGGCTGGACCGACCTGGTGTGAATGATATGTTGAGGACAGCTGAAATCTGCAAACTTAGGAATGGTTTTATGCCCGGGTGGCAATTAGGAAGACTAAGACTGTCAATTATTGTAAAGAAAGTGGTAAAGCATGTGATTTTCTTTTTGCTTTGATTTTAATAAACTTTGCGCCACTGAGTCCTTATTAATGGCCACACGCCACTGATTTGTAGGAGAGGACAATTGTAGGAGAGGACAAGATGTTGATTCAGCTATCAACCAAAACACTTTGACCAAATACCTCATACCTGTTAAATTAGCGCTCGAAATCAGTTTAGCGTCAAAGGAAATGTTTGAAGTGCTTGAAATCAGTTTAGCGTCAGCAAATGTGTAAAGTGGGCGCTTAAAGTTTTCTGAGAGCCTAAATATTTTTTTTCAACGTCAAGGGTGTAGTCTTAGCTCTCAAATGCCGTTTGTTCTGTTCAATTTGCTTGTTTTAATCTCGAGATATGTTTAGTTAAAGACGAAAGGGTAAAATCACAATTGTGCCACTTTTACTAGGGAAGAGGGCTTTACATGTAACAGTGATAGCACCAAGTTTATCAAGAGTTCCTTCAAAAGAATGCATCAATTACACAATATTTTTAAAAAAATTGACTGTTTTTACTGTTTTGTCATGATGCAGGAATGATGATTCTCTTTTTCCACTTAAGGGGGTACTACACCCCTCGATAAATTTGTGTCTATTTTTGCATATTTCTCAAAAACTAATAACACAGTGGTAACAAAATGTATGTATATTATTGGGGCAAGGAATCCAATTACTAAACTGGAATTTCAGTGACCCAAGTCAAGCGGTTCGTTATTTATGATAAGAAATAAGGTACCGATAGGATGTACCTCATTTCTTATCATAAATAACGAACCGCTTGTCTTGAATCACTGAAATTTCAGTGTAGTAATTGGATTCCTTGCCCCAATAATATACATAACTTTTGTTACCAGTGTGTTATTATTTTTGAGAAAAATACAAAAATAGTAACAAATTTACCACAGGGTGTAGTACCCCTTAAAGGAGATTTAAAGATAACTAAATATTTCACATTCTGCTGTAAAAATGGATTTCACATTCTGCTGTTCTGCATGTGCATGTCAATGATTTTATCATGGTAAACTATGTTGTTCTCTTAGTCACTTAAGACATGTTCAAAGGCAAACAAATATTGCGCACTTATACATGTTATAGGTTAATGAACGCGTATTACTTGTTGGGAGAGACATTAGACAAAATAATGCACGCGTGCTGATGTTGATGCGTCTAATCAGAGAAGATGTGAGGAAAAGGAGATAGATCCACCTATCCTCAAACAAAATATGTGTGCTGCCGCTCATTCAAAAGTAATCACGCTATTCAGGGTTAACAATAACATACAACAAAGGGGTTCGAACACATGATGGGTGTGATACACAAGTTCCTGCTTACTGGTTTTAGGGAAAGGTCAGTGTCTGTATATCATCATACAATGCATACCATGCATGCAGACCCTAACATCCAGTTATATTTCAACTAAAATATGACCGAAGTTCCATGGCAAATTATAATTTCTGACGCTTGTTGACTCTTTCAACCTCTACGATTTATGATACAGACTATTTTCAATTATCAAAATATCTTTATTAGGTTTGCAGGAAATGACAGGAAAATACAAAAAACAATAAAATAAATATGATCAACAATCATCCCTTTTCTAACAAAATCCTAAAACACTCTCCCTAAATAATTAATATAATGTTCCAAAATGGGCGGATTTTGTGGGAATTTTTACAAAACTACATTTCTTTCTTGTAGTATCCACGTGTGGTATCCCATCAGAGCAACAGCTACTTAACACACACGTGTCATATTTTCAAGGTATTCTCTATAGAAACATTGGAAATATTTCCAATTCTGGAGTGAAAATTAATCAACCGTGGTCGGCAGCACACATCACATCAACATGATCAAAGGCTACTTTCAAGTAGATGTGTACTTGAGAATAAAGATCTATGAATAGGTGCGACAGGATTACCTACGGGATTATCTCAAGGATGTGATTCTGTTCTCCCTCCTTTTCTTAAATCTTCTCTGGTCTAATGCATGCGCCCCGAAAGGGGGAGTGCATTAGCCGCATCAACATCATCTTTCATTGATTTACATGTACAGCTCTCTTCCCTAGTAAAAGTGGCACAATTGTGATTTTACCCTTTCATTGTTAAATAAATATATCTCGAAATTGGAACAAGTAAATTGAACAGAACAAACGGCATTTGAGAGCTAAGATTGCGCCCGTGACGTTGATGTAAGCATTATGTCACAACGGTATTTTCTAATTGCCAAAGAGGGCGCTTTTCACTTGCACAATTTATTTTGAGACAGGCTGTATAATGGATAATTTAGTGGTATTTTTAAAACTGTTTACTTTATATTGATACATCCTGTATTCGGATAACGTTGTTCACAGTTTATCAGAAATATCCAAGTACATCAAAATCCTATAATTTCCTTGGATTTTCATTTTGAACCACCCATTACATCATTAGGAATTGCATCCCATTTAGTATACACAAATTTAAATGCCACGTTTTGAAATGTGCGTGGTGGTGTTGACAACTTTACTAGATCCAGAAAAGTTGAAAAAGAAGGAGGGAGAACGGAATTATATCCTTGAGATAATCCCGTAGGTAATCCTGTCGCACCTATTCATAGTCCTTTATTCTCAAGTAGTTACACATCTACTTGAAAGTAGCCTTTGATGTGATATTTGTTGCCGACTACGGTTGATTAATTTTCACTCCAGAATTGAAACCATATCCAATGTTTCTATAGAGAATCCCTTGAAAGTATGACACGTTAAGTACCTGATGTTGCTCTGAAGGGATGCCACACGTGGATACTATAAGAAAGAAATGTAGTTTTGTAAAGATTCCAAAAATATCCGCCTATTTTGGAACATATATTAATTATTTAGGAGAGTATTTTAGCATTTTGTTAGAAAAGGGATGATTTTTGATCATCTATATTTTATTGTTTTATGTATTTTCCTGTAATTTCCTGCAAACCTAATAAAGATATTTTGATAATTGAAAATAGGCTGTATCATAAATCGTAGAGGTTGAAAGCGTAACCAAGCGTGCAAAATTATTATTTGCCATGGAACTTTGGTCATATTTTATTTGAAATAAACTGGATGTTAGGATCTGTATGCATAGTATTGATGGTATACAGACACTGACCTTTCCCTAAAACTAGTAAGCAGCAACTTGTGTATCACACCCGTCATGGGTTCGAACCCTTTTGTTGTATTTTATTGTTAAACCTAAATAGCGTGATTGCTTTTGAATGAGCGGCAACACACATATTTTGTTTGAGGATAGCTGGATCTATCTCCTTTCTTTACATCTTCTCTGACTATATCGAATATCAGTGCAAAATGATTTTTACAACTTTCTTTTTTCCTATTTTTCGTAGAATACACTGCATGCGTAACATGCAAGACATGCACCATACCTGTGAAGATAACATTTTACAAAATGCACGGAAACAGCTATCACACTTTTCAATAAGAATGATTTGAAGTCTGTCTAGTCACAAAACGACCGGCGTCTTGATACAATCCAGTGACAACGTAATGATTGGGCTACATTGTCCATTGTTGTTAAAAGCGCGCTATGTGTCGAGTAAATCGATATTGGAGATGACTTAAGGGATGGGGCCATATTGTTTCAAATAGACGAGAATCGAGAGAAATTTGCCATGTTTGCTTTGAATTTTTGCCTTTTTTTATACATTGACGTATCAATTTTTACTTGACAACACTGAAACATTGAGTTAAATAACGAGTTCAATTCAGAAGTTCGAAAGCATTAAATAATTTCAAACAAATGTTTATTTTGCGTTTGAAGTTGCGCACCTTTATTGTATAATGTTTGAATTGTTCACTAACGGCAATTATTACAGTACATACTTGATATTCTTGTTACCATAAAGCAAATATACAAACATATTTAGAATGCATTATCTTGACACAGTATAACTCTGTTTTAATTATCACCGATAAAGAAAAAAAAACATAATTATTATTCCATTGCTACTGATTTTACTCTCCGGAACAACACAATTATTGGTTTAAGAAACACATTCTCATACAAGTTATCACACCAAAGTATTCTTAAATATACCGGTTTTACATTTTCAATGAGCATCCCCACTTCTGGATATCTCCGAGGATAAGTGGCGCCGCAGGACAGGAATCATCCAACATGTTCTTTACACATATATCAATAATTCTCTGAAATAGTATACTCAACACTTGATAGAATATCTCAATGGAATTGAACGATATCCAATCACTGAGTCCAATTTATGCAAGAATGATTACCTCTTTATATAAAGCAGTTTCCTTTTTAACTGATCATTCACTTCACAGCTAAGATCATTCACTTGTATTTTTGTAACTCGATCATTTTTCGTAAGACTTTTTTCTCTTCATAAATAGCAGGTGTAGTCGTTAGCTAAGCAGTACAAAACGTACGCTATTCATGGGAACTTTAGGTACGGACGAATATGGGTAAATAATCACACAAAAAATTGCAATTTAGAAATTGAAACAGTAAAAGCAGCAACGAGTCATACAAGGAAAAGAATTTCAAAGCCATCAATCTTCATAGCAAACTCTAATTGAAAATCAAATTTCTTCTTGCCCATATATTTGCTACGTTACATACGTTTTGTCTGTATTGTTGGCTGTAGCATAATCTTGCTAATGAACCCACAGTATCGCCTTAAAAAACGGAACAGCTTTTGTGCAAAACGTACTGATGAGAAAAAACGTACCTGAAGGAATGTGAAAACAGAACGAGGTGTGTATGAATGAGGTTTGTACTATACAAATCAGTATATTTCTCTATAATCCAAACCAGTGTACTTCTCTATGAAATAAAAGAACTTTGCCAAAATAATAACATTTACCAGTAAAGATATGAAATTTTCATGCATGGCGATGATTTGACTTTTACAAATAATCATTACCTGGCGATCGTTTCTTTCAGACCACCCGAGCTACATAAGGTTAAAATTTAGAATTTATCAAATTAATCTTTCGCATCAATTTTAAACATATTTTTAGCAATACAAACTAAAGATTAATATTAAGAATTGTTGAGAATTGGGGTAAATTTGGCTTACTTAGAGTGTGTCGCCACTCGCCAGGCGGTTTTTTTAGTAACGAAGGAGGACAAATCAGCAGGATTGAGACTACTTCCAACTGAGCTGAACCAATTATTGTCATGGGAAATGCGATTTTACGATATTGGGTCATATCACATTATTCATGGTTGTCCACCGAAAATTTGATGGGATTGATATGTACACAAATGGTTAATCTTGAGTCCCTTCTAAGTTTAACACAGTCATGACCAGCAGCAGATACAGGAACGTTCAAAATAGTGTCATCTTTCCAATGTATGACTTAAGGTCGAATCTGCATTATATAAATAAGGCGACGTTGACTTGGAAGTTGAAGGTAGATCAATGCAAACAAGGGGGACTTGCGTGATGGTCACTGTCTGGTCTGTTGTGTGTTTGCAGAAGCAATGCTTGCAATGTCCATCTGGACAACACGTCCTTTACGCATCCTGTCTGTTTATACTCAAAGGCATTGCGTTTCCGTCAACTCATGGCTTAAAGACTCTTTGTGAATTAGTTCAAGTATTCTACGATGATCCTGCTATATTATTTTTGCAGACACTAATGATTGCATGATTGTTTAATATATCCGTGGCTAAGCCATCCTTTCTAGACAAGTGGACATAAATCGCTAATGTACCAATCAATATAAAGTTGAACATTCAATCGAAACACTGGTCAGTAAAAGCATTAAAAGGCATACACAGACGCTTTATATTCTGCGACGAATTGACATAATCTTAGGCCTTTTTCATGCCTCACGCTATTAAAACGTTTGTCCATTATTTGACATTTTGTCAATTCTTTTTTAGTTTCATGTGGCGTCGGATCACGATGTAACGGCAGATCTTTCATACTGGTAACGCCACTGTGTTTATCTCGAGGTTTAGAGGCTTTTTAGATCTTGGGTTTTACTATGAGCACATGGTGTTAAGTACAAATTGCATTGGTACTAATATTGCTTACAGTACTCGTCATATATGTTGTAATGATTTGCTTTTGATTTATCACGGCCTTTTACTTTTGATAAAAGGAGTTGATTAGAACTCTTGACTCACACGATATGCTTACTTTGCTTTCTTCCGTGATTAATAAGAGCACTTCACTGACACAATGAGTTTACTTTTGCTTTCTTCCTTGACCTTCTTGCATTTTATTTCAAGTCCCGGTTTTACTTTTGCTCTTTCCTTGACCTTCTTCTTGCATTTTATTTCAAGTCCCGGTTTCAACCTGTCCAGACCTGTTTATAAATGCCATTCATAACCTCTAGGTACTTCTGGCACCGTAACTTAACGCAATAAAGGCAATATGCGTAACCCAATAATTATCGGAAACACGGCTACTATGGACCATTTCCAGTGGCACTAACAGAGCTCGTAACTTATGCCGTTAATACTCTTAGCGTTTCCGTTTGTAGACTTCTTGTGGCCCAAGATTTCTTGCGTCGTCAAGGCTAGGGTTTAATGTATGACCATTGGCATTGGATGCTGACTTAATCATGTGGGGCAGACTGTGTTACCACTTTATGTAGTACGATATTTGAATAGGCGAACTCGAATGGGAATGACACTTTTTGGAAAAACATGCACAATATGATTCTGATAATATGACCAGATCATTCATTTTCGAGATCGAAGTTAAATTGGTCGAAATTTTCCAAAATATTATTTATACGTACGACTGATTCCAACAACCCTAGTCTCGCAAATGTTTGCTTAATACGACACTATTACATTTGCATTGAATGTATAATTATGTATGAATAAATATCTTTAATTCAGTTGCCAAGTACATTCAACTGTAGTTTAGCAAATGTTCAGACATTCATTACTACAGGCAACAAACTCAATGAGAAACAAACAGGCTTACTGACAGTACCACCCGTGCAACTGGTACAACATACTACCATAATTTCAAGAACTCGGAATTATTCGAACACAGTCAGTGTGTAAAATTCAGCCCACAAGTAAATATTCTGTATGACAGGCTGCTCCTAAAAGTAACCAATCCCGCCTGAAATTAACCTGTCCATATATTTTAAGGTAGTTTTTTAAAGAAATAATTTAAAGATTAACACTTAAAAGTGTTAATCTTTAAATTATTTCTTTGTAAAGCGTTTGGTATGTTTGATATACTGGAATCTATAAATGTTTTATCATTATTATTATTATTATCAACAGTTATACAAAATGTTTTGAAAAATGCGTCTTATCTTTCAATAACGCAGCATTTCATGTTATTAAACCGTTTCTGTAAATGCTTTAAAAAATCTTCAAAACATATTTTATGATTGCTGGTACCCTAAAATCTGTGCTGAACTTGTGTGGATGTCCCGTTTTTGCCCGTATCCAGCCTGATACTTCTGACAATGATTGATAATTTATTTACGTCAATATTCCAATTAACCCAGACTACATATACACTCGGTACCCTAGTCAATAGCCATGGGTACCAACGTTTTCCAGAACCAGGCACTCATTGTCATTTATCTCTTGTTTTCATTCAAACGCAAACGCAAACTATTCAATGGCGTGCCACAAGGGTGACTGTCATGAAAGGCATGCACTCCCTTGATCATACTTGTTGTAAAATAAATCAACATTTATATTAAATATATATAGTTGTACATAAGGCAGCTAAACCATGTCTGTTAACAAAGAAACCTGCCTGACATTCATGAGCAGTGACATTCCACTATCTAATCATTTGAAACCGACTGAAGCGAAGCTTGTAATGCAGATAAGATTTTACGCAGCTGCAATTCACGATGCACATGGAGACATACTTTCAGACATTTTGTAATGCTTTTGGCAATTTTAGTTTCTTCACGCCATAGTACTTAAAGTAGACTTACAGTAAAACATATGGGTGTCTAGCTTTCGAAAAAACGGTTTCTAAACAGCACAAGTTCGCAGTACGACGGTATAGCTCGTGAAATCTTTGAGGGTGACAAATTTGTTTACTTGTGTTTATCTCTCCCTACTGGTTTCTTTTATTTTGACTAACTATTGGTAAAAATTTTTCTTTTACTTTCACTATGATGCAGCAAAACTTGCCTGTGTTTAAAACCCTAAAACCCTAAACCCTAAAGTGTAGCAAATGTATTTTAGATTTGTGTTTGTCCATATGAAGTAAAAAACCAAGTTAGCCAAATGCGATAAATATCCGTCGGCGATTTCCATTGCATCCTACGCCATACCATCAGAAATATCACTCTTGAAGAATGTCTAATGTGTTAACATGGCGAAGTTGTATGTGTATGTCAGTTTACGTGTCTTGGATTCATGTGCAAGTTTATACGTGTGTTTGTATATAGGGGCATAATCGGGGTTTATTTTGTTGTTCGGTTCTAATTCATAAGATGACAAGAGAAAAATAAGTAGGTAGCTTTCAAGTCGACGGTGGGAGACGTTACCATAGGAATGCCAAAATTGGGAAGAAATGTGCACGTTAGCAAAAAAATGGAAAGTGGACTTCACGAGATTTAGGAAAGTATTATCGTTAGGCCCCTGTGTTGGGGTGTGTTGGGGTGTGGGGTGTGGGGTGTGTGTAGGGGTGTGTAGGGTGCGCGCGTGGTGTGTTTTCGAGTTTAAGTGTAGATAGCGAGAAATTATCAAAGCCACATATAGACAGGTAGAAACTCAAGAAATTAAAGCTACCAACATCAACAAGCTTACATAGAAAATTGTGTTGCTTATTCTTTTTCATTTACAAACACCTACGTAGTTTAGTAAGAGTTAAAAGAAAAGTATCAAAAAGCTTGACAGGGAGAGGTTTACATTATAAATGTGCCCACTTTTTAACATTATAAGGTTTATATTCTTCCATTGGTTTTACGCACAGCGTCGACATTTTTTCAGAAACTCTATAAAATTACACGTTTTACTTTAATTCTCTCCCGTCTCCCCATATGTACATTTTTGTTGGATATCGTTGTTCACAGTTTATTGAAAATGTCCATGTACATGAAAATCCTATAATGTCCTTGCATTTAAATATTGAATCACCTTTTGCATCTGCCATTTGGAATTGTACACAAATTTATATGCTACGTTTTGAAATGTGCGTGGTGGTGTTGACAACTTTACCAGATCGAATATCAGTGACATATAGAAAATATCGTAATAAAGAAGTCAATATAAAAGCCTTTTTTTCAACTTTTATTTTCCTATAAATACACTGCATGTGTGACATGCAAGGCATGAAACATATGTATCAAGGTTATGTTTTTACAAAATGCACGGAAACAGCTATCACGCTTTTCAATAAGAATGATTTGAGGTCTGTCTAGTCACAAAACGACCGGCGTCTTGATACAATCTAGTGACAACGTAAAGATTGGGTTACATTGTCCATTGTTGTTAAAAGCGCGCTATGTGTCGAGTAAATCGATATTGGAGATGACTTAAACATACAGCTTTTCTAGCAAATACGCCGAAATGTGGCGATTGTTATTTTTACTCACTTTATTCATACACTGTATTACTGAAGTTAATGGCTCGGTAATGCAATCATTACCTGGTTAACAGCTTGAAATCTATTATTGATTCTACGCAGAAATTTCACTTGGACATTTTCCTTGTGCAAACCACTTGTTCATTTTTTTAAAAGCTCAATACAAAAGTATTAATTGACGTGTCAATATTTGCTTGAGACAATGAATGAAGAAAATCTGCTAAATTCACCAATATTGAAGCATTAAAAAACCTTTCTTGTCAATTCATTAGCATTTGTTTTCAATTTTTAAAAAAGCATAAAAAGAACCTTATTTTAGTTTCAAACAAATGTTACTTTTAGCATTCAAAGTTCTAAGGTTTGCAGTTCTCACTAAAGGCAATTGTTACAGTACATTCGTGATATTCAAGTTATTATAAAGCAGATATGCTAACACACCTTACAAACACATTTAGAATGCATAATCATGACACAATATAATCATATTCGATTATCACCGAAAAGAAGAAAAACACTAACATATTATTTAAAGATCCATTTACCCTGCGGAACAGGACAATTAGATTATTGGTTTCACAAACATTCAAAATTGCTAAGAATATATATGCATTAAATAGAGCTTTTACATTAACTACAAGTTATCACACCAAAGTATTCTGAATATACCGGTTTTACATTTTTAATGAACATCCGTCTGGATATCTCCGAGGATTTGTGGTAACACAGGATAGGAATTATACCAACATGTTCTTTGCACATTATGTGGTGTTATCAAACAAAATCAGTCTGAGGTCGTGTATATTCAATTTTCATTTGTCTACTTTGATATGTATAAAGCATTTGCAAAGCTACATTTTTGCACAAATTGTTCCAAAAACATGAGCTGTTGAAGGGTTATCCAATCACCGAGTCCAATTATTCTACTTTGATGTATGAAGCAATTGTAAAGCTACATTTTGCAGAATAATTGCACAAATTGTTCCAAAGATATGAGCTGATGTATAAAGCATTTGCAAAGCTATATTTTGCAGAAAAAAGATATGAGCTGTTGAAAGGTTATCCAATCACCGAGTCCAATAATTTGATGCAAAAACGATTTCTTAATAAAGTGCTTCATATTATTACCTAGCCGGGGGGTTTTCAACCCCCCGAGCTAGGTACTGTTTTTCTATCCGATTCCTCTTTCTTTCTTTCTTTCTTCTTTCTGGCAACAAACTTCAAAATGCTTCTCCTCCTACATGTTACACCCTACAATTGCGTAACTTGCACATATGTATTGGCTATATCCAGTCCCCATAGGGTGCAAACAGAATTGGGATCAAAGGTCATTAAAGGGTCATTTTTGGTATATAACCAAATACCTTCAAAATGCTTCTTCTGCCACATATTACATAGCACAATGACGTCACTTACACATGTGCATCGGTTTTACCCAGTGCCCATCACTTGCACACACAGAATTGGGGTCAAAGGTCATTAAGGGGTAAAATCTTACAATTGCATTATCTGGACATCTGTAAGGGGTATGGGGCTTGAACTCAGTGACAACAAATCTCATGACCAGGGGAACATTTTGCAGGGGTCAGGTTAAAGGTCATGCAGAGGTCAAATTTTAGAAATGCATTTTCTGGACATCTGTAAGGAGTACGGAGTTCAAACTTGGTGACAACAAACTTAGTGATCTGGGAAACATTTTGGAACACTTTGCAGGGGTCAGGTCAAAGGTTATCTGGGGTCAAATCTTATAATTTCATTTTCTGGATATCTGTAAGGGGTATAGGGCTCAAACTCAGTGACAACAAATCTCATGACCAGGGGAACATTTTGCAGGGGTCAGGTCAAAGGTCATGCAGAGGTCAAATCTTAGAAACATATTTTCTGGACATCTGTAAGGGATACGGGCTCAAACTCGTTGACAACAAACTTGATGACCAGTGGAACATTTTTGCAACATATTGCAGAGGTGAGGTCAAAGGTCATCTGGGGTCAAATCTTAAAATTGCATTTTCTGGACATCTGTAAGGAGTACGGGACTCAAACACGGTGACAACAAACCTCATGACCAGGGGAACATTTTTAGAACATTTTGTAGGGGTCAGATACCTCCACAACACCAACACGCCCAGCTAGGTTTGTGGTCTATGACCACCATTTGCCACTAGTCTGATTTCTTTTCTTATTCGTCATAGAAGTGATAATGTAACAAGATTAACTACCATAGTGATAGGTTAAAACAATTTGTGAATATATCGCCCTGCACTACAAGAACGTTGCACTCATCACCCGTGTACCTCTGCAATCTTAGATTGAATATACTGCCGCTCTTTTCAAAGATACTAATTTAACAGGTGCGAGTGATCAACACGATATGAATATTCTTTAGAATTACGATCCAGGTCTTTCATATCAATTTGTAAGCGCTCTATTTTAAAAGTCATAGTTCATTGAATTTACAACCGTATGACAAAACAGGCGAAAATATTAATTTTCGCACAATTTAAAGATAATTAACCATTGCTCATTCTAGTGACTCTAGTATTATGTTCAATACAAGTGTGCTTTTTATTTAATGACATGCATAAAATTATGTAAGGAAAAATATTGTAAGGAACACTTGAGAGTTTGACTTTTAAAACCTACATTTTGATCATAAAATTGTGCTTGGATAGGTAGTTTTCAACAGATTTTCCACATTCGCTTTGCTATAACATTCAATTGTGTTATATGTTGACCTAGTGACTAAAAGCGTTTTTAGGGGAAGTGTTAGCTTTCGATTGATATAAAAAAATAAAAAAACACTGATTGGATGAAGGGAACACTTGAGGTTTCGACAAAAACCAATCAAAGAGGGCCATTTTTTAGCTAGAAGCTTCACAGATCCTACATTGCTATGCACTCAACCGTGCAGTGTAATCAAAGACTGTGGTAGAGACATTCGCAGCTTGTTGTTCTCTGCGTGGAAGCTCTTGGGACGAAAATGTGTGGTTCAGGTGTATCAAGGTGGAAACTGTGCGCATGATGGCTTATAAAAAAATCGTTTTTGTATAGAAAAACCTTTCCATATGATTCCTGTTCTTTGACATTGCGGTACCTCGTGAACGTACACGTGAAGGGCAATATATTCAAAAATTGTTTTAACCTATTGCTATGGTGGTTCATCCTGTTACATCATCACTTGAACAAATCTTTGATCTTTGTGCAGGCGTAAATCTTATCCCATAGGCTTAGAGGTTCAGCCCCCCTCAATAATTTTGGTGCGGATCTCGAATACCCTTCAGCCCTCCAAGATGAGCAAAATTGTCCAGTTGACCTGGTACCACAATGACTTTACCAGGATGTATGCGCGCACGAAAGATAAACATCACAAATTTGGTCAATTTTGTCCTGCTATTTTGACGGTCGATACCAGAGTGCCCCCACAGAAATTTTTCAGGGACAAAATGGGGACGGTAAAGAGCAAAATGTCCGGAAATTGACCACAAATGGGACAAAAAGGGGACAAACGGGGACGAAAATCTGGCTTTGCCTCCCAAATGGGGACGAAACTTTGGCTTTGCTCCTGGCTACGCCACTGATCACTTCTAGTTATAATGCACCATTTCGGGGCGTCCGAAGACGAGCTGGTTAGGAAAGAACACGTCCGAAGAATCCCATCTGGGACGTACGGACGGGTTCTATTTTACACACTGCTAAACGCCAGAATAAAAAAGAGCGATGCGACTGCGATTCATAATAAATAATAATAAAGATGCGACATAATAATATAAGACAACAATAAAGCCACATACACAACATGTGTGACATTCAAGGCAGACAACATACGAGAGTGATTTTTTTAAATGGACAGAACCATCTATCATCGTTTTCAATAAGAATTCTCTGAGATATGTCTAGTCGCAAAACGACCGGCGTCTTGATACAATCCAGTAACAACGTAAAGATTGGGTTGCCTTGTCCATTGTTGTTAAAAGCGCGCTATGAGATGTTTTAAACATACAGTTTTTCTAGCAAAATACGCTCTTAGTCACTTAGAATACAACAAAATATGCCGATTGTTATCTTTACTTACTTTATTCGTATACTGTGTTACTGAAGTTAATGGCTCGGTAATGCAGCCATTACCTGGCTAAATAAGTAGCTTTTGTTTATTATTGAATCGACGCAAATGTTTTACTTGGATTGGACGATTTGCTTTTGCAATGTAAAGCACTTGCTCAATTATTGAAAAGGTCAATACTTAAAACGGCTTGCAAGTGTAGATTGGCGTATCAATATTTACTTGAGAACACCGAAAATGCCCAAATTAACCAATGCTGAAGTTCACATGAATAAATAAACCTTTCTTGTCATCTTATGAACAATTTTGTTTTGAATTTTAAGGGGCGTTAAGAGGGCGGGAACGTGGTTTGGATTCCAGAGGGAGGGTCCCTGAAAGAGACACAGCCATCAAAAAAATAAATCAATACTGTAGATGTATCATGTACAATGGTATTCAAATAGAAGTTCCATAGAAACTAGTAATATGTGAAATGACTATCAATCGATCAATTAATCAAGTGTTCAAGTTATCAACAATCAATAATCAACCGATGAATATTACTAATTACTTATTAATCTACCAAATAAATAAAATAAAGTAATCATATCGTCAAGAGACCCACCTAGAGGAATACGACATTTATTCTGAGCCAATCTGCATTCTGTGGCTGCAACAGTCGACCACCGGACATAAATTCTAACAGGAGCATGTCCAGATATCAGCGTTAATTTCATGGTAAGCCTAAAACGCATTGAAAACGCCAAAATGCAGTCACAAAATATATACTATTGGTATACAACCTTGATTTGCTAAAGATTGAACATGGCACCTGTTTCATCAAATAACTTGTGCACTAAATATAGATTGTACACAAACTGCAAGTATCTTCTTGAATATATCGGTTTTAGTGAACATTCCTATTTCTGGATATTTCCGCGGATTAGAGGTGCCGCAACCAACATTTCCTTTACACATATATCAATACTTTTCTGAAATAGTATAGTTATCATAATACGCTTGTTCTTGTCTGGCTAATGCCAATCTCTTTCTTTTTCCAGGTGGTGTGTTTATACTAGCCTTGAAGCTTTAAACGGGTGCGTACAAAAAGTCTTTTGGTCAATTTCCCAGTATTATGATCTGCAAAATTCCATCAGATATCAGCAAGTCTACATCTAAATCTCAACTAAAATCTCACTATATGGATCATGATGATTAATTTGTATTGATGCCTTTTTTGTATTTTTATATGATTTGTTTGTATGAGGTCTGCTGAGTTGGGAGCGCTGCTCCTTGCGGTGACAGTCATGGACGTCAGTCCCGGAGGGACAGGGGACGTGTCCCCCAACCTTTCGCCAAAATGACCCATTTTTTTATCCACTTTTTACAATTCAGGTCGAATGTCCCCTCCCCCCACACACACATTTCAAGCCGGATTGGCGCTAATGGTGACAGTGATCTTTTGTACTTTCAGTGCTCCCTGGCAGCTCAGCAGACCTCAATTTTGTTTTGTTCCAATTTTGTTATTAATCGCCAGATGAATAAAATAATAAAAAAAGTAAAATAAAATGGAATCTCAATGGAATTGAGCGATATCCAATCTCTGAGCATGATTAATTCAAGAATGATTTCCTAATAATAAATCTCTTTATATTAAGCAATTTCTTTTCGTATTAAACAGGTTATTCGCTTATATTTCTCGATTGTTTTTGGTAAGACATTTTTCTTCATAATTCGCAGGTGTAGTCGTTAGCTATTTATCCAGCTGAGAAACTAAGCAGTACAAAACGTTCTTACTCAGCTACGGGCGACTTATTGTTAATAAACTCAAATTTTGCAATTTCGAGATTGGAAATAGTGATTTCATGCAGCATTGGGTCATACAAGGAAAAACCTTTAAGAGCCATCAATCTTCATTGCAAACTCTAATTGAAAATTCAATTTAATCTTGCCCGAATGGTACATTATGGTTACGTTGCTTCCGTTTTGTTTGCTGGCAGTTACATAATCTTACTAAGTGACCCACAATATAACAATATCGCCTTAAAAATGAAACAGCTTTTGAGCAAAACGTGTCGATGAGAAATAACGTACCGGAAGGAATATGCTCAGCTCAACGGAAAACAGTTGTGTAAAAGCGAGGCTTGTACTATTCAATTCATTATACAGGGTGTCCCAAAAAAAAGAGGCCCCTCATTGCGCCCTCTTTTTCTCCTATTTCTGAAAAGTTGATTAAATATATTTTGGTATGTAAAGAATTCTTTAGTCGTTAGCTTTTATAAACCAAAACAATTATTTCAATCGGCTCACAACTGTTGAAGATATGCCCTTTTGAATAAAAGTACCCGTTTTTCACTCTGTCCACGGATAGCAAACGGGGTGGTTGGGATGGCTCATGCTGTGGAATGGCCTGCACGATCACCATACCTCACACCACTTGATTTTTTTCCTTTGTGGCAAAATCCAAGATCTTCGCAAACGTATTACTGAATGCAGTTCAAGTATCCGGCGCACAAGGATGGTACGCAACGCAATTGATGCAATGAGGACCAGGGCTGAAACCTGTATTCGCCAAGGAGGCAACCAGGTAGAGGGCAGAGCAGCACAGTAAACTCACTTCAGAAGAACCGAAGACAAACCAAACAGCCTTATAGGGCTACCTTTTATCCTAAAAAGAGAAATGACTTATGTTGTAAATAAAAAAAAAAGAAAGCAAGAAACAACAAAGTAAGAAAGTAAGAAACATAATAAAACAAAAAGGCATAAATAACCAAGAAAAATAAGTACGGTAATTGCAAGTAAAGCAAAAGAAGACCCATTCGGCATCCATTTTACCCATAAATTAATAACACTATTAACAAAACTCATTGCCTATAAACCTACAGGTAAAGCCCATTCCATAAATAAAGTTATTTTATAAAGTTCTCATTGAGGAATGTTTGATATTCATGCATGGTATGTGTACTAATTTTCAATCTTTGAAGTAGCCAAACCTTCTCCGTGGACAGAGTGAAAAACGGGTACATTTCTCTAAAAGAGCATATCTTCCAAAGTTGTGAGCCAATTGATATAATTGTTTTGGTTTATTAAAGCTAACGACTCAAGGTTTCTTTACATACCATAATATATTAGATCAACTCTTCCAAAATAGGAGAAAAGGAGGGCGCTATGTGGGGCCTCTTTTTATTGGGACACCCTGTACTTACCTTTAATCATGAAATTATAAAGTAAATGTTAAATAGAGGTACAACATAGCTTTATTGAAATACGGGTAATATTTTAGATATGATTGTTTTTTACAAACCGAGCACATTCGCATGACACCAGTAGAATTAGTGCGTATAATCCATTTTTTCCTCCAACCTTTTGAATGGTTGAGTCACAACTAAGTTCAAAACAGTCTTAAGATATCAACAAAATGGTGTCATCTTTCAAAATATAGGATCCACAACTATACGGTCCCCCTGCTTACTTACTTGCTTAATTCGAGTGGTGTCCTCGAACTGTGATGGCTTTCCACAACTTCCTGTCCTACATTGCTGTCTTGAAGTCTGCTGCCTCCAGTCCAGTGTCATTTTTCAGAATGTCAATGTAGGTCAGAGCAGGTCTTCCAGGTTTCCGCCTCCCATGCTTGGGTGTCCAATGAATCATTTTTGATGCGGGCTCATCACTTCTAGAACAGTGGCCAGCAAACCGGGTTCTTCTTTCCCTGATCTTGTGGCTTAATTTGGGAAGATCTCCATATAGGTCTGCATTTGACCTATGTTCTTTCCAATGCACATTCAGTACAGTTCTTAGCATACGGGTGTCGCAGCCATCCAGACCCTTTGCAAGTTTAGGGGTGATGGTCCATGCTTCGCATCCATAAAGCAGCACCGACTCCACTGTTGCAGCAAAAATACGAAGTTTGAAACTCTTGGTAAGAGTTGACCTCCAGATTTTCTTTAGTTTACTGCACGCCCTCCATGCTGCTGCTTTACGTAGCTTGACATCCCTTTCTGTGCTTTTCATCCAAGCGCCTAGGTATTTGAAGTCATCTACCTCCTCTAGTTCTACACCCTCATTTGTTGTGATGCTTTCTCTCTTGTTATTGTAGGACATATACTTTGTTTTACTTCCATTCATCTTCAGGCCCACTTTAGCAGCTGAAGTCTCCACTCTACGAAGCAGTTCTTGTGCTTGGTGTATTTCCTCAGACAACAGTGCAATGTCGTCAGCAAAATCAAAGTCTGTCACCACAACTGGACCAACTCTCCTACTTCGCCTCTTTTCCAGATGGAATCCTAGCTCCTCTTCATTTCCTTCAATAGCTATTCTCAGTGCAAAGTCGAGGACAATCACAAACAGGTATGGGGCGAGGGTATCCCTCTGAAGTACTCCTGCTAAGATTTCAAACAATTCTGTCTCGCCATCTGGTGATATTACTTTCGCTTTTGTGTTTTGGTACATTTTGCCAATAGCTTCAACAATGAGTTCCGGAATACCGTAGGCATGGAGTATCTTCAACATCTTGCCTCTATGGATGGTGTCGAAAGCTTTCTTGAAGTCGATGAATGTTATTATCGCCGGCAGGTTATGCGCCTTTACCTCTTCAATCAGCCTACGTAGTGCAAGGATGTGTCCAACAGTCGTTCTACCAACTCTAAATCCATTCTGATTTGTTCTTAGATGCTGGTCAATTTCAGGTCTAATCCTATTTAGTATCATTCTGTTGTAGGTTTTGGCTACGATGGAGCTTAGACTGATACCGCGATAGTTGTTTCCTGAACTAAGATCTCCTGTTTTGGGGATAGGAACAATATTAAGTATGGACCATTGATCCGGTTTCTTCCCATTGAGAAGTGCGTCATTGCAGAACCCCAACACAATGTCATCTAGGTTGCATCTCTTCAGCACTTCTGGAGGTATGTTGTCCTCTCCACAGCTCTTTCCCTCAACCAAAGATGCCTTAGCTTCTTGATATTCTTCTTTGTCAAATGGCCCCACTTTAATATCAAGCTCGTCTAAAATTGGTGTAATTTCTTCTTCCTCATCATCAATGTCAGGAGGGCTTCCAAGAAGGCCTTTGAAGTGATTGTACCAATTGGTGACCCTTTCACTTTGAGTATTTCCTTCAACTGACCTGTACTGCATGCCTTTCTACCAGTGATGTCGTTGATCAGTTTCCAACTTTCACCATGTTTGGAGTTGACATGCGCTCTTTCAACCTCTTGCAACTTGCCATTTAGATCTGCCTCAATAACTTCGTTGTATGCATCATCAAGGTTTTTCTTCGCCTTCTTGTACTCCTCTCTTTTACAATCAGTAGTGTCCTGTTGATACACCTCATACGTCTCCCTGATATGGTCTCTTGCCTTTACGACTCTTGGATCACGAGAAAAGTTTGCCCTTCGAGATCGCTTCTTTGCAGGGATGATCTTCTCAGCTGCGTCTTTGTTGGCAGCGATAAATCGGCTGTACTTATCCGTGGCTGTTTCCTCCATGTCTTCAAGGATTTCAAACCTGTTGTGCACTTCTATGGTGTACATCTTTTGGATATTTCTATCAGTGCTCAGGGATTTCCAATCGAACTGGTTCTTCCTTGGTAACGTCTTGCTCTTTCTGAGGCTTAGTCTTATTCTTGCAGACACTATTCTGTGATCAGAGCCCACACTAGCAAAGGTGTTGTATGCCTCAGCGTTCTGCAGACTGTTCCTCCATTTTCTTCGTATGAGTATGTAGTCTAGTTGGTATTTATTCCTCCTGGGCTTGTAAATGTCCATAATTTTCCAGCTTTCTTGCGAAACTGTGTGTTTGCAATGATGAGATTCTTCTCTGTTGCTAGTTCCACAAGGTACTTTCCATTTCTGTTAGTGGTGTCACGGTCCCCCTAAATACTTAAATAAATCGAAAAATAGTCAACGAAATGCAAACGTGTAAAAAGTATGGGTAGCCTTATTTGTTTCACACATATGGACCAAATTATAAAGTCACACGTCAATGCGTTCAGTAGTTCTTTATGTAAAAAACAGTGTTAAGGGTAGAGACAATAGAAATTTTTACCAAAGTAACATATTCTTGTTTATACCATGATATTGTTGTATCTCAATACTATCACAACTTCAGCTGTGTAACTTACCTAAAAAGTGGTTCTTTTAATTAAAAATACAATAAATAAAATCACTCTGCGCTTTTAGTACTGACCAGACTATAGTAATATTTTTTTCTTCTGTGCACACGATACAATATTATGCATTATTATGTTATCAGGGTTATTAGGAGTTAAGAAAACCTAATAATGATAATATTGGATGGCTTATTTCGCATGATACCATAACATATCGGATTCGTCATACAAATATCGAACTCGCCGTTGGCTCGTCCGATATTTTTATGACTCATCCGATATGTTATGGTATCATGCTCAGCCATCCAATATTATATCAATACTAGCAGCTAATATTAATCATGCTTCAGTGGCAAGTACCGCTAACTGGTATTGAAATTTGTCTTGTCCGGGGGGGGCGCTCAGTGGCGTTATTTTCTAGGGTCTATGGTGAAGGTGACTGGTGCGTAGTAGGCCTATGTAGGGCTGTAAATAAAAATTCCTTTAAAAGGAATAGGGTGGGCAAATGAAAAATTGTCAAGAGAAATGAAAGAATGAGTAAGTCAAGTTCACAATTAAAAACAGGAAAATATGACACAACATCGATTTCCAATAGGGAATAACACAAAACGTATAAACAAAGTTAAAAGAGTTTTTAACTTTATACGTTTATACGTTTGTTATTCCCCATTGGAGGTTGTGTCATATTTTCCTGATTTTAATCTGATCTATTGCTTATCATTTGTTCTCTGCTGGTCAGTTGGAACATATTTTCCCTGTTTTTATATTAACCCTTCACATCATAACACAAGACGTTTTATGTTAACATTTTATATAAAACATGGTTATAAACCTTTTGTAGATAACAGTTATTTAAAACATTTTCGTAATCATACCTAGAGTTTTTTTTTTTTTCAGATAGAAAGACTTCTGCTCATCTTTTCTGGTGAGATAACAGGGCTGGGGTATCTTTCCATCTCAAAGTTTAAAAATCTGTCATATCAATTTCCTCAATATGTTGTATTGCAACTTATGAGGGGAAATGTTTGATTTTACAATATTTCGATATTATTTTTTAACTTTGTAACTTTATTATGATTAACATAACTGTATTTCAAAGCGTCAAACTATATCATTATTTTGTCCCAACAAAAATAATCCAGGGAATAAAATATTCATTCATATGTTTATTTATTTTATTCAACCTGGGCCATTTCTACTGGTGCACATGCATTCTAATAATTTGTCTATAATACCTTATACAAGCATCAAAGATTTGAAAAAGTAAATAGCCTATGTACACACTGAACACAATGCACATACAAGCTGTATACTTAAAAGTACATGCTGAAGCTGTTAGTATAAAATGATATATATGACCTTCACGATGCTATTAATTTAGCCCAAAGATTAGGAAAACTAGCAAAACTGGTGAACTGGTACTGTTCAAATAAAAACATCTGCAAATCTTGCTGCAATTTCCAAATAGTATTTCTATTACTTAAATAATTATTTTTGTTATTTCTTTTAATACAAACACATTACTGCCTATGACGACTTTATCGTATTACTTACATATCAAAATCAAGTAATAATTACAAAACTCGCCGTAAACTATCACCTCTGTGGGTGTTTGGGATATAACCGGCACGAATATTTTCTCAACACTGCGGCATGTGAAAAAGTAGGTCAATAGTCAGAGAATACAGGGTGGGTGCGGCACGCCGCACCCACCCAAAAACCTGTTCAGTGATTTCATCCGGAGAATGTAGAAATCCATGAATCAGCAAAATTTAGATTTTAGCACCTTGCCCAGCACCTTTGTTAGTTTCGATGTGCAAACATTAAGCCCTGTATTAAAGACAAAATAAGTTATTTTACATGAATCTGTAATTTCTCTACTCAGAGAAATTAGCTACATGCATTTGAACGGGGCTTCAACTTTATCAATAGGGCCTACTGCTGCTTTCCTCGGTTCTTGCCAAAACGTTTTAAAATATCTAATGACAATTTTTATGATTTATCCTTCACTTTTCGGCATTTTATATACAATTTAAATTTGTTTTACCATTTTATACTTTCGCTGATATCACTGAATAACCCATAAATTAAGACCCCTCATTCGCTATCACCCAGAACACATGGTTTGCCATCCACCACCGTACCCCTCTCCCCCACCCCCACACACACTTTTTTCCATTGGATCTATCGTCATCCTAATTCAGACGCTTTTATTGTTTCATTTACAACTTTTATTAATGATATTTATCACTAATGATGTTGCCGAATAGTCTTTTGAGATTAGTAGGCCTCATTCTCATATAATTGAAGTGCTCCACCGAATAGCAAGATAATGGCATGCTTATGCTTAGTTTTGACATGTAAGAATACAAAATGATTTCGTGAGTTCTTAATGGGGAGTTATAAGCTCCATTGCAAAGTGAAAGCAGAGCGAGGTGTGTGGATGTGAGGGGCGTGTGTTGTGTTTATGGCCCGGGGTTTATGGGGGAGGGGTGGGTGATAACAGCTGCCTGGTATCATTCAACATTTCTGATACTGTTACGGCTTGAAATTTGAAGGCAGCGGGACATAGGATGCTCTCAGGAACAAATGCTCTATACTTTGCACCAACATGACAGTATAGATTAGGCCCATGAAAGTCAATTTTTTTTTCCAGGTTGGTGAGGTGACTTTTTCATTTTTCATTATTTCATCAGATTTCATTATTGACCTAAAATGCGTGTTGATTTAAAGCCAAACTCATACATTTGATTTATAAACATGTTTTTTATATGGGTAAGGACTAGAAAAGTTAGAAAAGAGCCTGGTTTTGCATCCAAGTTATGAATATATGTTTTACAAACGAAAATATATGTTTACAATTGCTAAAACTGGTGAAAACACTGATACTTTGGAAATAATGAATTATTTATTAGGCATTTTTGAAAATTTGACGCGGGTATTTTTGGTTTCCAAAAAGTGCTGCGGGCGGGGGACGATAAACTCGGAATCGACTTTCACGCGACTTATAGGAAATATATTCCATCAGTTAATGGTTTTATAGTTTATTATTTCGGTTTACCAAAAATGAAGAAATAATATAAGTAATAACTGTAAAAAAAATGGTTTATGTCCAGTTGCAGCCAAAATAATGGGATAAATTAAAAAATAAAACGCACTATACTATATCTTGGAGCTGTACATAGCGATATTCCTAAACCAACAAACCTACGGTATAACTCACGATAATAAACTCTCTTTTTTTCCCATTCATTTATCTAATGTAAATAACAAAGAGACGCTTATTATAGGGCCTACGCCAGACTGAGCACAGCTGTTGCAAAATTGATCAAGATCCAGGTGGTGGTCGCCGTGCATTCTCTAAATTCAGTAAATTTCCATCGTCAACCGTGTAATTGAATGGGATTATTTTGAAATTTTAAAACGCTTGAAATATCACAAACAAATATGTTAATAAATAATATAAATACATGCTAAAACCGTTGGGGTTCGATAATGAACCCCTAACCGAGTATATGGAAAATACCATACGGCCGGGCGGTTTCACAAGTTGCCGGCTCCATCATGCCACTCGCCGCCTGTGAAGATCCAAAAACTTCTGAACACATTACCACAGACATTACAGTAGGATCAAGGACGTTGGTTCGAATCAATTGTTTAAAATCAATCAATATATGGGAAAGAATCAGAATTCCAATACGCTCAGTGCATTCTGTCAGAATCGGAAAGGACAACATATTGACACGTTGTAACTAGGTGTTAACGTATGACTGGTGGAGTGTTCAATTTTGCAATATTTTCGCCATTTTACAAAATACAAATATGCTCATAAGTTTGCCAATAGCAAAGATCAAGGATCTGGAATAAGTCATAGTTGAACCGGAATATATTTGCCAACTATGTTCTACGTTGGAGGTAAGTTCATAATGTTCTTCATAGCAAGAACAGTAAAAGCACTGGCAAAAATGCAACTTTTTACTAAAACGCCATATTCCGCGATAGTCCATATTTACATGACTTTGGCGAACACTTTTGGTTCTCGTTTAAATTCTACCGATAGCACAGTCGATCTAATGTTATCTGCGGTTAGAGGACAGTTTAGAGAACTCTTTTGGCTGGTTGTTTGGTTAAAAACAACATAATTTTTAAAATATCGGGATTCAAGCAGGCGACCCGCATGCTGTGCAAAAGACGTTACAAATTGTCAATGAAAGAGCTTATGAATTAAAATCACGGGCATTAAGCTCCACAATAGCCATCTACATTCCAAGCGGACACGCTTTTCAGAAACATACCCATCTTTTTTTCCGCAATCGCTGGAACCTAAATATGCAATTCCAGGCGATTTGTAAAAAATAGCGTCAGCATATTTGACTATGAACTTGGGACACCGAAACAAATGCTTGCATTGGTGCCAGACCTATTATAATGATACGATAATTAGGCCCCCCAATGTTGGCTTTCATTTTAACCATTATTTATTGAACTGAGATTTTTACTTTTTTAGAAATTAATGAATTTATCGAAAACCTTTTCGGAGATCGTCACCTTACCAGCTTCATCCCTTAAACGTTGCATCTGAGTCAGGAGTCAAATCTCAAATAATACAATCAGCCAGGACTATTCATGTGTTTGTTAAAGATAACCTGACTGCTATAGACTCATGTGCAACTTTTAAAACGGCCTCTTTTAACCATTGTGACTGAAAGCAATAATGTGTGACGCTATAAATTGGTCCACAAGTGTAAAACAAATAGGACTATACATACATTTCTGCATTTCGTAAAATATTTTCCCACTCATCTTAAAAAGTATTAGGGGGAAAATATAAGTTGTAGACCTTTTGTGTTTGGTAACAATTGCTCTTGCGTGAGATTTGGACAGTGGCCGCCCTTAGGGGGCGCCAAATTGGCGCATCGATTCTGCGCCCCTCCAAGCGATGAAAGTCAAAATTTCTGCGCGCATTTTAGCACATCTTGCGTTTTTTGCGCGCATTTCAGCACAAAATTAATTGAAAGAACATTTTAAGACCGATATTCAACTTCTAGTAACCAAAATTAATTAGTGGTAGCCTTATTCGTCCAAAATATCGCTCGCTCCGCGCGCAATTGTTTAAAGAATATTAGGGGGGTGTCTAAGATATTCTCGGGGGGGCAATTTTGTTTGTTGCCCTGGCGCTACCAACCCTAGTTACGCCACTGGATTTGGAATACGATGGAATCTGTTCTAGTTTATTGTGTGTTTGCCAGAACAATGTCCATCTGGAGGAAGACGTCCTTTACTCATCTTATCTGTTTGCACTTTAAGGCATTGTGTTTCAACTTACAGTTTAAATACCCTTTTAGGAAAAGTTTTCTACGACTGATGCTCCGTTCTATAAGTTTATAAATAAAGTTCAACATTCAATCAAATATCTGATCAGGAAAAAGGCATTCATTCTCTTATTTTATGTCACAGACGCTTACCTTGCGAAGAATTGACAATAATTTCAGGAAGGCTTATCATCGCTGCATTATCTCAAGCTCAATGATGAGCATTTGATCTCGGATTAAGTGCAAAATGCAATGTTACTAATATTGTTTTACAATATTCGCCATATTTGATAATACGGTGCTTTGTACTTTTGAAATAAAGAGTTAATTAGAACAATGTTGCTTTAATCCTTGATTAATGAGAACACTTCACCAGCACGATGTGTTTACTTTTGTTCTCTTTTTTGATTAATTTCTTCTTATTTTTTGATTAATATCTTTTTATTTCATTTCATATTCCTATTTTAGCCTGTCCAGACCTGTAAATGCCATTCATAACCTCTAAGTACCGTAACTTACCGCAATAAATCCAATAATGATCGGAAACACGGCTAATATAGACAATTTCAAGTCGTACTAACAGAGCTCGTAACTCACGCCGTTAAGACTCTCTTACGTTTCTGTTTTCAGACTTGGATGTTGCCCGGTATTTATTGCGTCGTCAAGGTTTAGAGTTTAATGTATGACCATTGGCATTGGATGCTAAATTAATCATGTTTTGAGGCAGTCTATGTTAACGCTTCACGTAGATTGAAATTTGCTTGAACTCGAAAGGTATGCCACTTCTTTGAAAAGCAAACACGATGTGTTACTGATGATAAGATGACCAGCTCATACATTTTCGCGATCCTGTACTTCGATAGTTGTGCAGCCCTAAACATTTCCATTAAGTAGAGGTTAACTCAATTCAAATTTTCCAATTTCTAATAGGAAATTTTTGTTATGGTATGTATGACTGATTTCAAAAACCACAGTCTCACAATTGTTTCCTTAACACAACACTGTTACATTTACATTGGATATATGGATGTCTTTAATTCAGCTGCCAAGTACATTAAAGTGTTATTTACCAAATATTCAGAAATTCATTACTATAGGCAAGAAACCTAATGAGAAACAAAACAGGCTTTCTGACAGTACCACCCTTGCAACTGATACAATGTACTATTCTCAAGAATAGTTTTCAAGAACTCAGGATTTAATAACGGAACACAGTAAGGACAAATGTTTTCGTAATATTTACAAAAGAGCGCACAAGGTTGCCAGAAAACGTTAAAACCAAACATTGTAAAATAATGTAAGTGTTATTATGAAGATTATCAAATATGTGCAAAAATATTACAACATAAAAGTTGAACAGAATTGGGAACACAATCACGTCATTAACTGGGACAGTGCCAAAATCCTTTGTAAGGAGTGTGATTGAAACTCTAGACATACCAGAGAATCCATCTGGATCAGGAGAAAGGGACCCTACGCTATGAATAGGCCCACTACTTTAATAATCAAGTATATAATACTCTCCTGACTGATACACCATCTACAGTCGGGATTCAGCAAACCGGAAGTGGTGATGATCTGCCATCATCATTCTGAAGATGTCCCTGGACCATGATAGACGAAACCGTCAATCGTGAGTAAAACTCTGGCCTAAGTTGTGCAAAAGAAATCTATTAAATATATTTATCTACCAACCTGATGAGTCAGTAACTTATACAGAATGTTTTGAAACATTTGGCTAATCATTATATAACCCAACATTTCATGTTACATATTTTATGGTTACTGTTTACACTAACTCTGTGCTGAGGTTCTTCATTAATATGAACGCTTTGGTGAATTGGTTTCAATTTTATAGGGCCTTGATCTTATTTGTTCTTCAGGCTTTTGGCCTATCTCCACCCGGATACTTCTGACGCTGATTGATAATTTATTTACGTCAATATTCCAATTAACCAGACAAGTACACCCTGCACCCTAGTCAATAGCCATAGGTAACTACGTTTTACAGAACCAGGCACTCATCGTCATTTATCATCTCTTGTTTTCATTCAAGAGCAAGCACAAACAATTCAGTGGTGTGCCCGGGTGGTGTGCCACAAGGCTGACTGCCATGAAAGGCAGGAGCTCCCTTGAACATACTTAAAAGTTGTAACATAAATCAAGATTAATATTAAATATATATCATTGTACATAAAGCAGCCAAAACATGCCTTTAACGTATAAACTGAACGTAGAAACCTGCATGACATACATGAGCAGTCACATTCCATAGTCTAGTCATTTAAAACCGACTGAAGCAGAGCTTGTAATACAGATAGGATTTTGTGCAGCTGCAATATATGATGCCCATGGAGACATATTCCCAGACATTTTGGAATGCTTCTGGCAATTTTAGCTTATGAACTCCAAATTTGCAATTAAAACACGGAAATATTTTATTTCGAGTTGGTGGTGTGGAGAGTGTTGCAGACAGCCGTCATACCTATATCCCATATTTGATATAGTATATTCAATGAAAAGTACATTTCCTACTACCTATATCTCGCTGATGCTGTCAGCTCAACACCGGACAGATCGGTTTTGATTTCCGGCAGTTTTATTTTAGATAACGTATCTTATTTTCTTGACTCTTCTCAAGTTCTTGACAATTTTATATTGACGAGATTGAAAAAAATAGGGCGGACTTGCCCGGTCTCCCGTATTGATTCTACGGAAAATTTTAACTTGGACACTTTGAGTTCATTTATTCAAAAGCTCAATACTTAAAACGGCTTGCAATTTACTTGAGAACACTAAATAAAGCAAAATGATGGAATTGTCCAATGTTGACGATCAAATGCATTAAAAAATCTTTCTTGTGAATTCATGAGCAAGAATTTTTCCTTTTAAATAATTTTGAAGTTCGAAAGCATACAAGAAAACTTATTTTAGTTTCAAAGAAATGTTACTTTTTCGCGTTGAAAGTTGCATTCCTTTGGTATAATGTATCCGGTGTTCAATAAAGACAATTATTATACATGTAGTACATTATTGATATTCACAAGTTATCATAAGCATGTATATAAAGGTTCTATTCATAGGCATGTAGTACATTCTTGATATTCACAAATTATCATAAACATGTGAACTGCTACCACGAAATGAGGGTAAATTCACAAGTTGGTAGTTTCGAGACATCCTGGCTGACTGCGTTGATGTTCTTTGTTTCACACGCAACTGTACAAGCCAGTAGTATGTCCTTCGTGAATGGTCTATTGTATACCATTCATGAAGGACATACAGACATACTACTGGCTTGAACATGTGCGTGTGAAACAAAGAACACCAATGCAGTAGCCAGGGCACCTCTAAACTACCAGCTTGCGACTTTATGCTCATTTCGTGGTAGCAGATCACATATGCAAACACACCTTACAAACACATTTACTATGCATAATCTTGTCACAGTATAATTCTTGAATATACCGGATTACATTTTCAATTAACATCCCTATAGTTCTGGATATCTCCGAGGATTAGAGGCGCCGCAGGACAGGAATTATCCCACATGTTCTTTACATATATATCAATAATTCTCTGAAACTCGATGGAATCGCAATAGAATTGAATGACATCCAATCACCGAGTCCAATTTATTCAAGAATGATTTCCTAATAAAGCTCTTCATATTAAGCAATTTCTTGTCTTATTGAACAGATCATTCACCTGTATTTCTCTAACTCGCTTTTTCCCCGTCAGATTTTTTTCTTCATAATTCGCAGGTGTAGTCGTTTTTATTTATTCAGCTGATAAGCGTAGCAGTACAAACCGTACAGTATTTATGGGTTCTTAATCAACTACGAGCGACTAATGGTTATATAATAAACTACTGTGGCGATAGATCGTCCATACCATGGCCTGACATCCACTGGCTACGGGACTGTGTTGTCTTGAGGTTTAGAAACTTTTTACATCTTGTGTTTCATGATGAACATTTGATCTCGGAAAAAGTGCAAATGGCATCGGGACTAATATTGTTTTACAGTACTCGGCATATATTTGGTAATGAATTGCTTATAAAAAATTTTGATTCATCATGACTTCGTACCTTTGATAAAAGGAGTTAATTAGAACACTTGACTCACACGATGTGCTTACTTTTGCTTTCTGCCTTGATTAATTAGAACACTTCACTCTCACAATGTGTTTACTTTTGCTTTCTTTCTTAACCTTCTTCTTGTATTTTATTTCGAGTTCTTGTTTTAACCTGCCCAGACCTGTTTATAAATAAAGACAATATGCGTAACCTAACAATTATCGGAAACACGGCTACTATGGACAATTTCCAGTCGCACTAACAGAGCTCGTAACTTGTGCCGTTAAGACTCTAAGCATTTCCGTTTTCAGACTTAGTCGTCGCCTGAGATTTCTTGCGTCGTCGTGGCTAGAGTTTCAGTACGGTTAATGTCTGACCATTGGCATTGGATAATGCGGACTTAATCATGTTTTGGTGCAGACTATGTAACCGCTTTACGTAGACTGATATTTGCGTGGGCAAACGTGCAATGTATGATACTTTTATGAAAAACATACACAATGTAATACTGATATGAAAATGAAATGCTCATCCACTTTCGCGATAGTTTTAAATTTATGCAAACAAATAAAATAAACTTTTGACCACACTCATCAGCAGTTAAATTAGCAAACATTTCATGTGGCCGTTTTACCCCTGTATGGGTTTCTAATGATGTGACTGCTTTGGTGAATATTGGCTTCCCTTTTTATTTGTATAAGGACTAGTCCGACGAGTAGGACCTGTTTTTTCTCAGTTAGCAACTGCATTCGACTCTGATCGCTCAAGAAAGATTAATTGCGAAACTGCGAAAGTCAACTAACCGCCACACCTTTTTTTCGGGCGGCTGGGTCACTGGACTTTCGAGATTCGTCTTTCTTGCGCCATGTGAGATAGTGATCAAGGTCTGAGCTTAGCATGGTCTGGTAACTAAGAAAAAAGGTCCTACTCGTCGGACTAATAGGGGATTGAACGTATCTGTCCTTCAGGCTTTTGGCCCATCTCCAGTCTGATAATTTATTTACGCCAATACAAGTACTATCTGTGCCATAGTCAATAGCCATGGGTAATTACGTTTTCCAGAAGCAGCCACTCATCATCTTGTTTTCATTCAAGATCAACACAAACAATTCAATGGTGTGTCACAATGCTTACTGCCCTGAAAGGCAGGAGCTTCCTTAAACAATATATTATTAAATGTTAAATATAAACTATTGTACATAAAGCAGCCAAACCATGTCTTGTTACGGATATATCTGCCTGACATACATCAGCTGCAATCACATTCCCACAATCTTGTCATTTTAAAGCGACTGAAGCGAAGCTTGTAATACATATAGGATTTTGCGATTTTCGCAATTAGAATACGGAAATATTTCCTTTCGGATGGGTTGTGTGGAGAATGTTATATGTTTATTGCGTGTAGGTTTGCAACCGACAATGGAAGGTAAATTTCTACATCTACCTATATCTTGCTAATGCCGTGAGCTAGCTCAACACACGACAAATCCGTCTTGACTTCGAGTAGGCGTTAGGTGTCAGATTTTTCTTGACTCTTGTTTAGCTCTTCACAATTTTATATTTATATTTAGGGAAACCTCCTAAGATACAGACACAACGCTTACGTTGATACAGAAGCCGCAGCATACTTCACAGGTTGTCGCTGACCATTATCATTCCACAAACCATTAAACGACAACACAGGGACTTGCAGCTAAAAGGTGCATATCTTAGACATTCCACAGTTGACCTTCGCATCCAGGATCAGCTCCCCGAGTTTCGTACGAGTTACAGCAAGATAATTAGCAGTAAGTTCCTTGTCCAGGGGAATATTCAAGATAATTAAATTTTTACACAAGAGCATAACACCTTGTCGATTGAGTTAACTTGACTGCGTATTTTTTGCTCTAAATGGTTGATTTAGATCTAAACACTACAAGCAATTTTATGCTACACATATCAACAATAAAGACAAATAAAACACATATCGTGGTCTATAATTATGTCACGATCCAATAATTGCTGTGTTACATTAAATCACCTTCTCGCCATGATATTTCAAGTATAATCCTTAAATAAAATAAGGAAATAGATTACAAATTAAGTGTTTCTTAGCTATAAAGTGTATCGGGAATTTGGTGAGTGTGCGCGGGTGTTCATTTGTTCTTTTTACCGAACCATCGTCCGAATAAAAAGAGTAATTGGCACTACGATTCATTGAAATGCGCCATAATAATTTAATATAACATGAAAGCCAAATATACAACATGCGTGCGTGATGCAAGGCATGCAACATATGTATCAAGGTTACGTTTTTACAAAATACACGGAAACAGCTATCACGCTTTTCAATAAGAATGATTTGAGGTCTGTCTAGTCACAAAACGACCGGCGTCTTGACAACTGTCTTGACAATTCAGTGACAACGTAAAGATTCGGTAACCTTGTCCATTGTTGTTAAAAGCGCGCTATCTGTCGAGTAAATCGATATTGGAGATGACTTAAACATACAGTTTTCAAGCAAAATACGCCGTCAAGTGGGCAGGATCTTAAACGGAGAAATAGCCAAAAATCTGTCCAGGGTAATTTATCTACAATTTGGGTTTGTTGCGAATTTGTGATGTTATTAATGTTCAAAATATTATCTGATAGTTTCAGACCAGAATATAACTCGCATATTGTATTTTGAGACATTTTTCAAGGTAATTCCTACTCTCAACATTGTCAATAATATTTTTAAAGGCCGATAATTCAATTTCCAATTTTATAATACCATAACTTATGAACTCAATATCTTCGCTTAGGAATGTCCGATTTCATTATGATACGTAAAAACCTCAAAATTAATAAATGGCCCAAAAGTGTCTCCTTTTGACATGGCACGTCGCATATGCTAACAAACCTAGCTTACAAACGCATTTAGAATACATAATCTTGTCACAGTATAATTATGTTCAATTATCACCGAAAAGGAAGAAAAAAACAAACATATTATCAGGTTTCATTGATACCGATTTTTCCCCGCGGAACAACAAAATTAGATTATTGGTTTCAAAACACATTCTTATACATGCACTAGTAGCACTTATATATATTATTAGCAGTAAAAGTGCGCTAAATATAGCTGCAAGTCATCCTTTCTTCATATTCTTGAATATACTGGTTTTACATTTTCAGTAAACATCCCCAGTCATCCAACATGTTCTTTACACATACTCTCTGAAAGAATACACTTAATACTAGACTTCTCCATTTTGCATACTCTGGCTATTACATTTAAGCATAAAACGCTGATTTGTATTAATTTGTGTGCAATTGATAGATTTTCACATCTGATATTTTCAGTCACCATACTTCCTTGATTAATTAGAACACTTCACCAGCACGGTGTGGTTACTTTTGCTCTCCTTTTTGATTAATTTCTTCTTGCATTTTATTTCATTTCATGTCCCTATTTTAGCCTGTCCAGACCTGTAAATGCCATTCATAACCTGTAAGTACCGTAACTTACCGCAATAAATCCAATAATGATCGGAAACACAGCTAATATAGACAATTTCAAGTCGCACTAACAGAGCTCGTAACTCATGCCGTTAAGACTCTCTTACGTTTCTGTTTTCCAGACTTGGATGTTGCCCGGGATTCATTGCGTCGTCAAGGTTTAGAGTTTAATGTATGACCATTGGCATTGGATGCTAAATTAATCATGTTTTGAGGCAGTCTATGTTAACGCTTTACGTAGATTGAAATTTGCTTGAACTCGAAAGGTATGCTACTTCTTTGAAAAGCAAACACGATGTGTTACTGATAATAAGATGACCAGCTCATTCATTTTCGCGATCCTGTACTTTGATAGTTGAGCAGCCCAAAACGTTTCCATTAAGTAGAGGTTAACTCAATTCAAATGTTCCAATTTCTAATAGGAAAATTTTGTTATGGTACGTATGACTGATTTCAAAAACCACAGTCTCACAATTGTTTCCTTAACACAACACTGTTACATTTACATTGGATATATGAATGTCTTTAATTCAGCTGCCAAGTACATTAAAGTGTTATTTACCAAATATTCAGAAATTCATTACTATAGGCAAGAAACCTAATGAGAAACAAAACAGGCTTTCTGACAGTACCACCCTTGCAACTGATACAATGTACTATTCTCAAGAATAGTTTTCAAGAACTTGGAATTAATAACGGAACACAGTAAGGGACCGTTCACAAACACTTGTAAGGGGGGGCCTGATGCAAAAAAATTTCATCGCGAAAATTTTTCGGGCCCCCCCCCCCCTTTACAGACCTCAACAATTTCAGGGCCCCCCCTTTTGTACATGAAAATTATGGGTCAACCCCATAGAAAAGCATATAAACTCAATTTTTCCAGGAAAATTTGTGGTCATTTTTCTCAGGCCACCCCCTTAGGAGGGTTGACAATTTTCAGGGCCCCCCTTTTTGCATCAGGCCCCCCTTACAAGTGTTTGTGAACGGTCCCTAAGGACAAATGTTTTCGTAACATTTACAAAAGAGCGCACAAGGTTGCCAGAAAACGTTAAAACCAAACATTGTAAAATAATGTAAGTGTTATTATGAAGATTGTTTCAAATATGTGCAAAAATATTACAACATAAAAGTTGAACAGAATTGGGAACACAATCACGTCATTAACTGGGACAATACCAAAATCCTCTGTAAGGAGTGTGCTACAAGCCGTGAAATATGGATATCCAACAAATTAAGACCACAAACCGCGAAAGATCAACAACAACTGCCGCTCAATATTGATATCCAACTAGATTGCCCCGCAGGGATACAAAGAACCACAAACCGCGAAATTTGGATATCCAACAAGCTTAAACTATAAATTAGCTCCCGATAGAGGGCAGGGCTTGGGGAAAACAACAAACCACGAAAGATCGCCGACAACCGCCGCTTAATAGGAATATCCAACTAGGTTGCCCCGAAGGTCTATACAAAGAACCACAAACCGCGAAATTCGGATAGCCAAGTAAATTGCCCCGCAGGGCCACAAAGAACCACTAACATTACAACACGATTATCTTGCCTAGTCGGGGCATTTAGACGCTTCCGTAGTATAGGCTTAAATATATGCGCATTAACCAGTTCCGACTTGAAGTAGGCCTAAATCGGACTTACTCTCTGTGTCTATCTGGCATTGTCTACATTGGGTGTGCGTTGTTCATATTTACATTTTCTTTACATATTTACGTTACCTTGAATAATTAAAGTGTATTAAAATGTATCTTAACATTACAGTCACGCGTGACGAGCAAGTTTTAAAAATAAACGACTGATAAAGTTTTGTTAATTTATCTTTTATTGTCATGAATCAAGAATATCAATTTCAGACATCTATTTTTCGTTATATTATTCGTTTTATGGAGCACTTCGTAACCTGATGACTTTCCAAGCTTGGAGCTGATTGGCTACATTCATAAAAGAAAAGAAATCTACCAAAAACGTTGACAACGTAAAGAAATCAGCAAGTTTAAAAAACCCACCTCGGCTCACTTTTTGAAACTTGGTCCCATTTTGAACACCAACAGCAAATCAGTGTTTTTATTTTATTTCAACAGAATACAGCGTTTCCAACAAGATTACAAGCCTACTTGTTATTTGTTTAATTCAATCATGAATCATGATTATTATAAAACAAAACACAATAGGATATTGGTTTACCATGCAAGAACAAGATAATAATTAACCTTTTACGTCGTTTCAGAAAGCTTACAAATTAATATCGCATTTGCACATTAAAGATACATAACACTTCTGGAAATGTTTTAAATTTATATAAATATGATAAAGTTGAAATCAGTACCTTTTACAAATGGGACCAAGTTTCAAAAAGTGAGCCGAGGTGGGTTTTTTAAACTTGCTGATTTCTTTACGTTGTCAACGTTTTTGGTAGATTCAATTAACCCAAACAAGTACACCCTACACCCTAGTCAATAGCCATAGGTAACTACGTTTTACAGAACCAGGCACTCATCGTCATTTATCATCTCTTGTTTTCATTCAAGAGCAAGCACAAACAATTCAGTGGTGTGCCCGGGTGGTGTGCCACAAGGCTGACTGCCATGAAAGGCAGGAGCTCCCTTGAACATACTTAAAAGTTGTAGCATTATATCAAGATTAATATTAAATATATATCATCGTACATAAAGCAGCCAAAACATGCCTTTAATGTAGAAACATAACGTAGAAACCTGCATGACATACATGAGCAGTCACATTCCATGGTCTAGTCATTTTAAACTGACTGAAGCAGAGCTTGTAATACAGATAGGATTTTGCGCAGCTGCAATATGCGATGCCCATGGAGACATATTCCCAGACATTTTGGAATGCTTCTGGCAATTTTAGCTTATGAACGCCAAATTCGCAATTAAAACATGAAAATATTTTATTTCGGGTTGGTGGTGTGGAGAGTGGTACATGTATATAATGTGTAGGCAGACAGCCGTCAAACTTATCCCACATCTGATATAGTATATTCATGGAAGTACTAATTTATATCTCGCTGATGCTGTCAGCTCAACACCGGACAGATCGGTTTTGATTTCGGGCATTTTTTTTAGATGACGTATTTTATTTTTTCTTGACTCTTCTCAAGTTCTTGACAATTTTATATTTCTATTTACAGAAACCTACTAAGATACGCATCTCGCTTACTGTTGCTCTATATTGTCGATTTAGATCTAAATACTACAAATAACAGCCTGAATAAAAAAAAATTGCGATTCATTGAAATTAGACACAATAAGTTGAGATAACTTAAAAGGAACATATACAGCATGCGTGGTATACGAGACATGTCAGTGTAACATGTATGTAGGATTTGTTTTTTTGCAAACATTCACGGAAACCGCTATCGCTGTGAATAAGAAGGCTCTGAGATATGTCTAGTCACAAAACTGCTAATTTTGACACCTCATTTGTTACTCAGCGATCTCATTGAAAAAAAGTGACACTCATTTGAATAGTAAACGGTCAGATAGCCCCTTTTCTGGATGAGTATTCAATGCGCGCCTTTTTCATTCAAACTTAAAACAATTATGTTTTCCGCAATGACAAAAAAAGAAAATGTGATTGATCTCAATGGGGAACAAGAATCACTCTGGATTCGCATCAAGTACAACATAATATATCATAATATCAGAGTGAAACGCAAACATGTATGAAGCACCCTGCCCTGCAGAAGTAATCCTCGGACGGCCACTTCTAGGAAGGTCATCAACGCTTTCTGTATCTAAGTATAAAGTGGTGCATCCAGGGACTTTATTAATTTGCTCAATAACCTTGTGGTTCTTAAAACCTGTTGACATTATTAAGTGTAACGATACTTTTGTGAGCAGTTGATATTATTGATTCTACGGAAAACTTTCACTTGGATTGGACATTTTGCTTGCGCAAACCACTTGTTCATTTATTCAAAAGTTCAATACTTTTAAGTATTTTAATACTTAAAAGTATTTTAAGTTTTGAAAAACGGCTTGCAAATATTAATTGACGTATCGATATTTACTTTAGAACACTGAATTAATCAAATTGACGGAATTATTCAATATGTTGAAGGTCAAATGCATTTAAAGCAATAATGTGTGATTTGCAAAAGTTTGTTTTCACTGATCACATTATCCCTTTTAATTTCGAGCCAAACAAATGAGGAATAACGAAGAAAATTGCGATTTCAGTCTAGCGCCTACAATGCGTGTACTACGCTCGCCGATAATAACATGTAATACTGCACGGAGCATCGCGCTCGACGTGTGCACACATAAGCTGACATCCACGGGAGATGTTAGCAAGCAGTCGATCGATGAACTCTGAATAAAACCGGGTCGAACCGGTCGACCCGGTTTTAATATAAAAAGTTTAATTTTACTGTTATTGAAGTACTTCAGGCTTAGTCTTTTACGTGGTATTTTAGTACACCACTTGGTATTATAATTATGCAAAAAGTAGAAATCCGAGTAAAATTGAGGGCGTCGCTGTGAAGCAAATCACACATTATGGTTTTAAAACAAACCTTATTCATCAGCAAGTATTTTCTTTAACATTTTGAAGTTCAAAATCATACAAAAAACCTTATTTTAGCTTCAAACAAAGGTTAATATTTTGCGTTGAAAGTTGCTTACCTTTGTTATAATGTCTCCAGTGTTCAATAAAAGCAATTATTATAGATGTAGTATATTCTTGATATTCACAAGTTATCATTAAGCATAATGTGATATGCTATTACGAAATGAGCGTAAAGTCGCAAGTTGGTAGTTTCGAGACATCCTAGCTGCCTGCGTTGGTGTTCTTTGTTTCACACGCACCTAACAAGCCACAATTCTGGAAAAAATGTGTTCGAACACCCACTGTAATTCCCATGTTCTTCTTATTATAGTGCGCGCGCTATATGAGTCACTGGAAATTATAATACTGTTATCTCAATGTTCATCTTAAGCATGCCCCCCCCCCCATCCCCTTTCCCCACCAAACAATGTTGGGAGAAGATATGGTGAAGATGAACATATTGGGCATGCCAACATTGTAGGGGGGGTAGTAGAAGGGGGACCATTTGCAATAAGGTCTTAAAAGTGTTCGAACATTATTATTTCTAAGATTGCAGTAGTTTGTCCTTCGTGAATGGTTTATTGTAACCCCGTTCATAAAGGACATACAAATATACTACCTGCTTGACCATGTGCGTGTGAAACAAAGAACACCAATGCAGTAGCCAGGGCATCTTGAACTACCAATATGCGACTTAATGCTCATTTCGTGGTAGCAGGTCACATATGCAAACACACCTTACAAACACATTTATTATGCATAATCTTGTCACAGTATTATTCTTAAATATACCGGATTACATTTTCAATTAACATCCCTATAGTTCTGGATATCTCCGAGGATTAGAGGCGCCGCAGGACAGGAATTATCCCACATGTTCTTTACATATATCAATAATTCTCTGAAACTCGATGGAATCGCAATAGAATTGAATGACATCCAATCACCGAGTCCAATTTATTCAAGAATGATTTCCTAATAAAGCTCTTCATATTAAGCAATTTCTTGTCTTATTGAACAGATCATTCACCTGTATTTCTCTAACTCGCTTTTTTCCCCGTCAGATTTTTTTCTTCATAATTCGCAGGTGTAGTTGTTTTTATTTATTCAGCTGATAAGCGTAGCAGTACAAACCGTACAGTATTTATGGGTTCTTAATCAACTACGAGCGACTTATGGTTATATAATAAACTACTGTGGCGATAGATCGTCCATACCATGGCCTGACATCCACTGGCTACGGGACTGTGTTATCTTGAGGTTTAGAAACTTTTTAGATCTTGTGTTTCATGATGAACAGTTGATCTCGGAAAAAGTGCAAATGGCATCGGGACTAATATTGGTTAACAGTACTCGTCATATATTTGGTAATGAATTGCTTATAAAAATTATTGATTCATCATGACTTCGTACCTTTAATATTAAAAAGGAATTAATTAAAACACTTGACTCACACGATGTGTTTACTTTTGCGTTCTGCCTTGATTAATTAGAACGCTTCACTCTCACAATGTGTTTACTTTTGCTCTCTTTCTTGATTAATTAGAACACTTCACTGACAATGTGTTTACTTTTGCTTTCTTTCTTAACCTTCTTCTTGCATTTTATTTCGAGTTCTTGTTTTAACCTGTCCAGACCGGTTTATAAATAAAGGCAAGATGCGTAACCCAATAATTATCGGAAACGCGGTTACTGGGGACAATTTCCAGTCGCACTAACAGAACTCGTAGCTTGTGCCGATAAGACTCTAAGCATTTCCGTTTTCAGACTTAGTCGTCGCCTGAGATTTCTTGCGTCGCCGTGGCTAGAGTTACAGTACGGTTAATATCTGACCATTGGCATTGGATATTGCTGACTTAATCATGTTTTGGTGCAGACTACGTTACCACTTTACGTAGACTGCGTGGGCGAACTTGCAATGTATGATACTTTTATGAAAAACATACACAATGTAATACTGATATGAAAATGAAATGCTCATCTACTTTCGCGATAGTTTTAAATTTATGCAAACAAATTTCAAAATGAACTTTTGACCACACTCATCAGCAGTTAAATTAGCCAACATTTCATGTGGCCGTTTTACCCATGTATGGGTTTCTAATGATGTGACGGCTTTGGTGAATATTGGCTTCCATTTTTATTTGTATATAAGGGCTAGTCCGACGAGTAGGACCTGTTTTTTTCTCAGTTAGCAACTGCACTCGACTCTGATCGCTCAAGAAAGATTAACTGCGAAACTGCGAAAGTCAACTAACCGCCACACCTTTTTTTCGGGCGGCTCGGTCACTGGACTTTCGAGATTCGTCTTTCGCCGTGTGAGATAGTGATCAAAGTCTGAGCTTAGCATAGTCTGGTAACTAAGAAAAAAAGGTCCCACTCGTCGGACTAATAGGGGATTGAACGTATCTGTCCTTCAGGCTTTTGGCCCATCTCCAGTCTGATAATTTATTTACGCCAATACAAGTACTATCTGTGCCATAGTCAATAGCCATGGGTAATTACGTTTTCCAGAACCAGCCACTCATCATCTTGTTTTCATTAAAGACCAACACAAACAATTCAATGGTGTGCCACAATGCTAACTGCCCTGAAAGGCAGGAGCTTCTTTAAACAATATATTATTAAATGTTAAATATATGCTATTGTACAGCCAAACCATGTCTTGTTACGGATATATCTGCCTGACATACATCAGCTGCAATCACGTTCCCACAATCTTGTCAAAAAGCGACTGAAGCGAAGCTTGTAATACATACAGGATTTTACGATTTTTGCAATTAGAATACGCATAGGCTTAGGAACCGGGGGGCTTGAGGGGGCTCAGCCCCCTCAATAATTTTGGTGCGGGGGCTGGAATACCCAATAATCCCAGAGGAACTTAAAAAATTGTGATAAAATAAAAGGAAAAGGGGTCTTTGTGACCTTTATTTTGCAAAATTTTCTCTGACTGCGAGAGGGGGAAACTCCATTCGCGCACCCCCAGTCTGGCCCCACAATTAAAAAAAAAAAAAGTTTCAGCCCCCCAATGTTGGAAATCTTCCTAAGCCTATGATACGCGAATATTTCCTTTCGGGTGGGTCGTGCGGAGAATGTTATATGTTTTTTGCGTGTAGGTTTGCAACCGACAATAGAAGGTAAATTTCTACATCTACCAATATCTTGCTAATGCCGTGAGCTATATAGCTCAACACCAGACAAATCCGTCTTGACTTCGAGTAGGCGTTAGGTGTCACATTTTTCTTGACTCTTGTTTAGCTCTTCACAATTTCATATTTATATTTAGGGAAACCTCCTAAGATTAAAAAAGCGCTGTGATTTATAGTGCACTACATACAGACACAACGCTTACGTTGATACAAAAGCCGCAGCATACTTAACAGGTTGTCGCTGACCATTATCATTCCACAAACCATTAAACGACAACACAGGGACTTGTAGCTAAAAGGTGCGCATCTTAGACATTCCACAATTGACCTTCGCATCCAGGATCAGCTTCCCGAGTTTCGTACGGGTTACAACAAGATAATTAGCAGTAAGTTCCTTGTCCAGGGGAATATTCAAGATAATTTAATTTTTACACGAGAGCATAACACCTTGTCGATTGAGTTAACTTGACTGCGTATTTTTTGCTCTAAATGGTTGATTTTGATCTAAACACTACAAGCAATTTTATGCTACACATATCAAGAATAAAGACAAATAAAACACATATCGTGGTCTATAATTATGTCACCTTCTCGTCATGATATTTCAAGTATAATCCTTAAATAAAATAAGGAAATAGATTACAAGGGTTTCTTAGCTATAAAGTGTATCGGTAATTTGGTGAGTGTGCGCGGGTGTTCATTTGTTCTTTTTACCGAACCATCGTCCGAATAAAAAGAGTAATTGACACTGCGATTCATTGAAATGCGACATAATAATTTGATATAACATGAAACCAAATATACAACATGCGTGACATGTTAGGCATGTAACATATGTATGAAGGTGATTTTGTTTTACAAAATGCACGGAAACAGCTATCTATCACGCTTTTCAATAAGAATGATTTGAGGTATGTCTAGTCACAAAACGACCGGCGTCTTGATACAATCCAGTGACAACGTAAAGATTGGGTTACACTGTCCATTGTTGTTAAAAGCGCGCTATGTGTCGAGTAAAGCGATATTGGAGATGACTTATTATACATAGAACTTTTCTAGCAAAATAAACAAAGAAGTCGCTCGGATTATAACAAAATATGGCGATTGTTATCTTTACTTACTTTATTCATGTACTGTATTACCTAAGCTAATGGCTCTGTAATGCAGTAGCTTTAAATATATTATTGATTCTACGCCAAACTTGGATTGGACATTTATTCAAAGGGTCCTCAATGCTTAAGGGTATACGAGGTATTGTTGGTCGAAGCAGCCAAAAAAAATTGTCATTATCTGAATCAATATATTATTGAAAAATAACACTTTGGTGTTTTGCAAAAGTTCATTCTACAAATCATATACTTTGAAAACTTGCTTAATTTATTGTTTGATGGGAATTCATACTATCAAATCCAATTTTTGGTGACATACCTTGTTACAGTTTCATGCTGCTACGCAGCACTTCATCGAACTGGCAACCTTGCTTCTTCTTCTTTCCTGAAGTTGCTGCCGGTGGCGGCGCCAGAAGCTGGTCGAAAATATTCTGGCGCCGCCACCGGCAAACTTCAGGAAAGAAGAAGAAGCAAGGTTGCCAGTCTGATGAAGTGCTGCGTAGCAGCATGAAACTGTAACAAGGTATGTCACCAAAAATTGGATTTGATAGTATGAATTCCCATCAAACAGTTATAATTGACAATCCAGATGAACCTAATACAACATGCTTAATTTATTGTTGTTAATGAGTTATGTACGTGTTACAAAAGTGTTGTTGTTACAGCCCTCTTTACAACATAACTCAAGAACCACAGGACCTACAAAAGTATATCTGTGATATTTGAATTCTTCTACACGCTCGCTATGAATTGAGCAATGCAATTTTTGCTAAAGCTCCGTGCCATCGGCAAGATGCTGTGAACTACTTTTTCTGCTGCTTCGATATTAATGTTACAGTATGTTTAAAAAAAACTAAAGAAACTTAAATGTGCACGTTGGTTGTAATGTTTACCGTTCCCAGTTAAGGCACTTAATTATTACAGTATATTCGTGATATACATTATTTTATACCATAAAGCATAATATGCTAACAAACCCTACAAACGCATTTGGAATACATGATCTTGTCACAGTATAATTATGTTCAATTATCACCGAAAAAGAAAAAAAAATAACATAGTTTTTTATTATTAGGTTCCATTGATACCGATTTTACCCCGCGGAACAACAAAATTAGATTATTGGTTTCAAACACACATTCTTATACATGCACTAGTAGCACTTATATTATTAGCAGTAGATGTGCGCTAAATATATACGGTGTGCAAAAAGTTCGTTCCGCCCTAATGTCCGGTTTGCTCCAAGCATATCATCACTATAGTTAGAGCCCCATCAGCTTTTGCCCTCAGGATTACTTGCTATGAATGTTCTTAAGGCATGCATGGTGTAAAAATTCTCCAAGCATTTTGAATTTTTTGTAGTGTAGACAGATGTGTGTTTTGAGGAATTTAGATAACCACAAACCTCAGAGAATTTAAAGATGGCGTCCAAACAAATCCGACAGTGGCTTGTTCAAGGAGAGAGAAATTGCTAGAGAATGGATGAAGAAAGGTCTTAACCCAATAGAGATATTGTGGTCTATTCTAAAAGAAAGGTTTTTGTGAAACTCCTTACACAACTTCATTACACAACTTACAGATAGAGTCCAGAATGTATGGGCAAGCCTAGACAAGAATAAGGAACTTTTTGTGCCATTAGTGGGCCGTGACAGGGGAAAGCGTGTTTTGAAGGTGATCATGGTGATTGACCACCAAGGATACTATGACTTTAAATAAATTGGTTTAACATCTCTTCTAATGTAACAAAATAACAAATAACAAAATATAGCCTAAACTTTATTGTTTGAGTTTGATTTTAAATACATTAAAGATGCTTTGGGGTGGGGGCGGAACGAACTTATTGCACACGGTATAGCTGCAAGTTATCCCACCAAAGTATTCTTGAATATACTGGTTTTACTTTTACAGTAAACATCCCTAGTTCCGGATATATCCTAGGATTAGAGGTGCTACAGGACAGGAATCATCCAACATTTTCATTATGCATACAGCCTGTCTCAAAAAAAAATTGTGCAAGTGAAAAGCGCCCTCTTTGGCAATTAGAAAATACCGTTGTGACGTGATGCTTACATCAACGTCACGGGCGCAGTCTTAGCTCTCAAATGCCGTTTGTTCTGTACAATTTGCTTGTTCCAATTTTGAGATATGTTTATTTAACAACGAAAGGGTAAAATCACAATTGTGCCACTTTTACTAGGGAAGAGAGCTGTACATGTAAATCAATGATAGCTGGTCATGTTTTTTAAACTGGGACCCTAAAAAAGGTGGTGCTGTCACATTTTGCTAAATCATTTTGTCTTCTTATTCCTATATTTTTGCTAAAATTCATCATGAACAAATGGTTTTGGTCTTATTTTGAAGATAAATTATTAATCTAATGAATTAATAACAAATATAATTAAACAAATGTAGTAATTAATTACAACAGCTTAATTAAGTTAATTAGTCAGGGGTGGTGCCGGAAGTGGAGGAGCCGGAAGCGGAGGAGCTCTGTGTAATTCCAATGGGAAGTTGGTGTTCATTAATAAAATTTATGCACTTTGTTGCCTAGTAGAAGTGAAAATGCATTTGCATAATGTTAATCTTATTTTTAACTTTCTATAACTATAATTGCCTAGTTAATCTTAATAAACTTAGTAATTAAGGATTTAATAAGCTTTTAATTAATGAAGTGGAATGTGGGTCATGCAATAAAATGGGCTTTAAATTTTGCATGCATATGAAATAAATTTCAATATTGTTTTATATTTGAAATATAAAATAAATCTTCTCAAAGGAAATTATTAATTACAGTCAAAGGATTTAATCTGATGACATATTGATCTCTGGTTATTGTTAAAAGTTTATTGATGTAGGCTATTTGTGCATGTATATGCCTACGTGTACATGTACCTTTGTTACTAATTATTCACTGTATATTGATTTTTGGAACACCCTATACGAATTGGATATTTAAATTTGATATTATAGCAATTCTTTAAACTATTCTGTCGGTCGGACATCCGGGCTATCTCTAGTCTCGGGCCCAAACTGCATGTGGCTCACGGTTTGTTGTGAACGACAGAAACCGGCTGTGAAGGAGGCTACATAGCGATGTTGCTGGAGTGGCATTCAATTTCGGAAAAACGACACTCGACCATGGAATTTAATTTTAAGTTTGTCAGTATATAAACGGTAAATCAAGTAAGTTTCTTTCACTCTGAAGACTTAGAAACGGTTGTTTGATTCCACTGACTATTTGCGATCGAAATTTACATAACGCCAATGACAGAAATCATCAACAAAAATCGAATCAGGGACTTGTTTTCACTCGAACATCATCAACCGGAAGTGACGTGACACAGACCGACAGAATATTGAATATATTTTCCAAATTTAATGGCACTTAGGGAAATTTTACATAAATTAAAAAATTTAAAATACAACTTTTTTCACACCCTGTATAACACAATGGGCTTAATAAATATAGTGCAAACTATATATTTAATGAAAGGACTAACTGTGTACATTGCAAATATCAAGTTCATTTTCCAATTTAATATACTATGTAGAAATATTGAAGTGGTAAAGAAATTAAATTTTTTTGTATTTTTCAATGGAATCACCCTGTATATTTTTGGTACACCCTGTATATCCACTCAAACTTTACAGATTTGCAATCATGACAATATATGCTTTCTAAAAATGTATACTTTTACTAGTTTGGGTGAAAAGTTTTTGAAATATAATCAGAAATACAAAAAAGGAGTTCATTTTTGACAAATTGCAAGATGTGACACAATTGGGTCCCACCTCAAAAAACATGACCAGCTGATGTTGATGCGTCTAATGCACTCTCCCTTTCGGGGCGCATGCATTAGACGCATCAACATCAGCGCACGTACATTATTTCGTCTAATATCTCTCCCAACAAGTAATACGCGTTCATTAACATATAACATGTATAAGTGCGCAATATTTGTTGTCTTTTAACATGTCTTAAGTGACTAAGAGAACAGTATTTACCATAAAATCATTGACATGCACATGTATTTAATTTTACAGCAGAATGTGAAATATTTATTTCTCTTTTAATCTCTTTTAAGTGGAAAAAGAGAATCATCATTCCTGCATCATGATAAAACAGTAAAAACAGTTCATACAATTTTGTATTGTGTAATTGATGCATTCTTTTGATTTCACGAAGGAACTCTTGATAAACTTGATGCTATCACTGTTACATTTAAAGCCCTCTTCCCTAGTAAAAGTGGCACAATTGTGATTTTACCCTTTCGTCTTTAACTAAACATATCTCGACATTTAAACAAGCAAATTGAACAGAACAAACGGCTTTTGAGAGCTAAGACTACGCCCTTGACGATAATGTAAGCATAATGTCACAACGCTATTTTCTAATTACCAGAGAGGGCGCTTTTCACTTGCACAATTTTTTTTTGAGACAGGCTGTATATCAATAAATCTCTGAAATAGTATACTCAACACTCGATGGAATCTCAATGGAATTGAACGATATCCAATCACCGAGTCTTATTTATTCAAGAATGTTTTTATTTTATAAAGTCTTTATATTTAAGCAATTTCTATTGCGTATTAAACAGATCATTCCCTTCGCGACTCAGACCATTCACTTATAACCATTTTTCTTCATAATTCGCAGGTGTAGTCGTTAGCTATTTATCCAGCTCAGAAGCTACGCATGGTATTCATAGGTACTTACTTACTCAGCTACGGGCAACGTATGGTTAATAAACTCAAATTTTGCAATTTCAAGATTGGAAATAGTGATTTCAAGCAGCAATGGGTCATACAAGGAAAAGCCTTTAAGAGCCATCAATCTCCATGCTAACTCTAATTGAAAATTGAATTTATTCCCGTTCGAATTATACATTATTGTTACGTTACTTACGTTTTGTCTGTATTGCTGGTAGTAACATAATCTTACTAAATGACCCACAATATCGCCTTAAAAAACAGAACAGCTTTTGAGTAATACGTGCCGATGAGAAAAAACATACCTGAAGGAATGTGCTCGGCTATACGGAATACAGAACGAGTTGTGTACAAGTGAGGTTTGTACTATTCAAGTCATTATACTTCCCTATAGTCATGATAATACAGAGGTTGAATAGAGTTACAACATAGCTTTATTGTAACACGGGTAACATTTTTAGCTAACTCCTCCGTTTTTGACAAATATTAATAATGTATGTCTATTAATATAAGTGTAGTAACAAGTTTCTTTTAAATTCTTTTGCATTCAATCACATCTTTTACAATGGTTTCATTCTGATCTTTTACGATTGTTGACGATAACCTGGCAACTCATCTGATGAAGACCTCAGAGACATTGGTACTGAAGACATTCAATCCATCGTCTTCCGGATAGTTTCTGGATTTTTGAAGGGGCTGTCTCTGCAGTCTTGCCTGGCCAAAATAGCTTACTTTTATGATGAATCAAAATGTTATTCGGAACCAATTATGCACATGACAGTGTCTTACTAAACTACCAGCAATGTATAATTGTGTCAGATCTTCCCTGCAAGTGTCTGGATGGTGCAGATCAAGATGTACTTATTGCGATATCTTATACTATCTATAAAATGTATATTTGTGTGCAAATTGAGGGCGCTATTTAGATATATGTTGAATTTAATTTAGCCAAATAATTTTGAACATTTCGTTGCTATTTGGTACTCTTTATGTGATATTTTACCGTTTTAATGGCATTATACCAGTGTCTACCCCTTGTTAAGATGAAAACATGATTTAAGATAAATAGCGCCATCAGTGTTCACCCTTCGTAAAAATGACGTGGTTTTACATGCTATCAAACAACCGTAAATTGGGCCCGGTGGCCCCCCTATCATTCATGGTCGGTGAACGACCACCCCCCAGTAGGATGACTCACGCTACGCCACTACGTCATCTCATTTCTGTAATACCCATTACATAATATTTTACGAGAGCATTAAGGGGTGGGGTATGAAAGTTTAGACAGTATTTTTTGTGGGACATGAGAGCACATCAGGCATATCGAATATTCTGAATACGAAGAATGTCCTTCTGATATCAAATAACTTTGATTTTTTGAAATTCGCGATATAATACACATTTTATGACAAATTATTAAAATTTGATATTTTTCACATTTTTGATATATAACAGTCCTCGAAGTAAATTTTATAAATCGATTGATGTATTCTTAAAGTGTATACGATCAATTGAAAATTTGACCTTTCATATTGAAGATATGGATTTATTTTCCAAAAAGACCTTCTTTTTTGTGGGTGTTTTGGGAAAAAATCCATATCTTCAATACGAAAGGTCAAAATTTTCATCCCACCTACATACAGTTTAAGTATAAATCATCAGATTTATAAAGTTTACTTCGAGTACTGTTAAATATAAAAAATGTGGGGAGCACGGTGGCCTAGCGGAACGGGCGCTGACTCATAATCGGAAGGTTGCGGGTTCGAGCCCCGGCGACGCCATCGTGTTGTGCCCTTGAGTAAGGCACTTTATCTCGATTACTCCTCTCCACCTAGTGTTTAAATGGGTACCGGCATTCTTAAATGCTGGGAAGGTAGACTCGCTGTAGAGGAGGTGTAGCGATCCCCCTATAGCAACATTACATGGAGGAGTCTGGCCCAATCGCCAATGAAAGAGAGATGGGCACTCCGATCACTGTTTGTACAGGATCGTCGCCTTTACCTTACCTTTTTATTAAAAATTGATATTTTTGATATTTAACAGTCATCGAAGTAAATTTTATAAAGCTAATGATATGTTCTTAAAGTTTATGTAGCTGGGATGAAAATTTTGACCTTCCGCATTGAAGATATGGATTTCTTTCCCAAAAACACCAAAAAGTTAGGTCTTTTTGGGAAAAAATGTATATCTTCAATATGAAAAGTCAAAATTTTCAATTGCTCATCGGCTTTTCATCCCAGCTACATACACTTTAATTACATATCATTAAATTTAGAAAGTTTACTTCCAGGACTGTTAAATATCAAAAATTTTAAAAATATCAAATTTTAATAATTTGTATTATATGGCGAATTTCAAAAAAATCAAAACTATTTGATATCAGAAGGACATTCCTCGTATTCAGAATTCAATTCGATATGTCTGATGTGCTCTCAGGTCCCACAAAAAATACTGTCCAAACGTTCATACCAGAGCCCTCAAGGTATTCTTCCGCTGGCACTTTACAAACTTATGTATCCACCAGTAAAATTAGTGCATATATTAGTAATCTTTTTTCCTCTAACTTACTCTTTTTTGTGTGATTGAGTCACTACTAAGTTTAAAACAGTCACAAGATATCAACACAATGGTGTCATCTTTCAAAAGAGCAATTCTCCATCTGGAGGAAGACGTCCTTTACGCCCAGCTATGCCACTGTGTTATCTCTAAAGTACATGTATTTTAGAACTTGCGTTACACGATGAGCATTATTTTGACCCCGGATTAAGTGCAAATTATATTGCATTGTATTTGTTACTAATATTGGTTTTACAGTATTCGCCATATATTTGGTAATACTTTGCTTTTTAAGGTTTTTTTTTAAAGAACACGATGTGCTTACGTTTGCTTTCTTGCGTGATTAATTAAAACACTTCGCTCGTACAATGTGTTTACTTTTGCTCTCTTTCTAGATTAATTAGAACACCTCACTGACAATGTGTTTACTTTTGCTTTCTTCCTTGATCTTCGTGCATTTTATTTCAAGTCTCTATTTTGACCTATCCAGACAGACCTGATATAAATGCCATTCATATATAAATCTCTGGGTACTCTAGCACCGCAATAAAGGCAAGATGCGTAACCCAATAATTATCGGAAACACTATTTCAAGTCGCACTAACAGAGTTCGTAACTTGTGCCGTTAAGGGTCTTAGCGTTTCCGTTTTTGACTTGGTTGTCGCCCGGGATTTCTTGCGTCGTTAGAGTTTAATATATGACCATTGGCATTGGATGCATGTTTTGTTTTGAGGCAGACTATGGTACTGATTTACGTAGACTGATATTTGCTTGGGCGAATTCGAAAGGTATGGCACTATTTTTGAAAACATGATAATACGATGTCTAGCATTCATTTTCGAGATCCTGCACTTTTATTTACAGTTGAACAGCTCAAAATATTTTCATTAATTCGAGGTTAAGGTGGTGCTACACCCATTGATAAATTTGTGACTATTTTTGCATTTTTCTCAAAAACTAAAAAACACTGATAACAAAAGTTATGTATATTATAGGGGCAAGGAATCTTGTTAGTATACTGTAATTTCAGTGATTCAAGACAAGTAGTTATTGATTTATTGATCAAATATTAGTTTTCCCTCATTTTTGACTGCAACTCCACAACTGTTGTCTGTGCTGAAATGAAATTTACAGTGCAGTAGTTGTAGTCCTTGCCCCTACAATATACATATCTTACTTGTCCCCAATGCGCTATAATTTGTAAGAAAATGCACAAATAGGCACAAAATTAGGCAGGGGTGTAGTACCCCCTTAACTCGATCCAATTTTGCAATTTCTAATATGAAAATATTGTAATATTCTATATAGGTACGTACGACCAGGGATATGTTGTCTCATATTCCTGATACGACTTATTCCAACAACCACAGTCTCACAATTGTTTTCTTAATCAATAATAATTATGAGAATTTGTCTCATATCCCTGGCTTAACACAACACTGTTACATATACATTGGATATAATTATGTTTGTATATGTATGCATAAATATCTTTAATTCAGCTGCCAAGTACATTCAACTGTAGTTTAGCAACTGTTCAGACATTCATTACTATAGGCAAGAAACCTACATTGTAATGAGAAACAAACAGGCTCCCTGACAGTACCATCTGTGCAACTGGTACAATGTACTATTCTCCAGAATATTTGTCAAGAACTCGGAATTAATAACGGAACACACGCCAGTACGGACAACATTTCGTAACATTTTCAAAACAGTGCACAAGGTTGCCAGATAACGTTTAACCCAAACATTGTAACATAATTAGTGTTACAATTACGATTGTTTCAACTATGTGCACAAATAATTCAACATGAGTCGATTTATCCTTGTGAATTCATGAGTGAGCATTGTTTCTTTTAAATAATTTTGAAGTTCAAAAGCATACAAGAAATCTTTTTTCGCGTTGAAAGTTGCGCACCTTTGTTATTTTTCCAGTGTTCAATAACGAGCTATAAAGGCAATTATTACATAGTACATTCTTGATATTCATAAGTTAATATAAAACATTGTTTGTTGCAGGAGCAATGCGGTTTAAATACCATTTAAGGAAATTTGAATTAGTAAAAGTAGCCTACAATGTTCTGTGCTATATTTTTTTGCTGACACTTATAAGTAGATGATTGTTACATCAGCTTTTCTAGACAAGTGGACACAAATCGCTAAAATGCCGACTAACAGATTTTTTGGATAATTGTTGCCTCAAAATAACGTTCAATAGAAATTCTGATCAGGAAAAAATGCATTCACACTCTTATTTTATGTCACAAACGTTTAATTTGCGGAGATTTGACAATATAAATTTCATTATAATACTAAATTCTACCATCATATGAGTATTTCCTGTCTTACGCTATCAAAATGTTTATCCATTTTTGACATTTTGTCATATTCTTTTATTTATGTGGCAATGAGACGCGATGTAGGGTAAATTCATGCGTTTCTCGATGTGCATTAATTTGACCTTTGATTAAGTATAAATTGCATTGTTACAAATAATTGTTTTTACAGTATTTGTCATATATTTGGTAATACTTTGCATCTTATGTTTTGATTCATCACGGCTCTGTACTTTTGAAAGAAGAACACTTGACTCACATGATGTGCTTACTTTTGCTTTCGTCCGTGATTAATTAGAACACTTCACTCTTAATATGTGTTTACTTTTACTCTCTTTCTTGATTAATTAGAACACTTCACTAACACAATGTGTTTACTTTTGCTTTCTTCCTTGATTTTCTTGCATTTTATTTCAAGTTCCTATTTCAACCTGTCCAGACCTGTTTATAAATGCCATTCATATATAAACCTCTGGGTGCTCTCTGGGCACCGTAATAAAGGAAAGATGCGTAACCCAATAATTATCGGAAACACGGTTACTATAGACAATTTCAAGTCGCACTAACAGAGCTCGTAACTTATGCCGATAAGACTCTTAGCGTTTCCGTTTTCAGACTTGATTGTCGCCCGGGATTTCGTGCGTCGTCAATGCTTAGAGTTTAATGTATGACCATTGGCATTGGAAAATGCTGACTTAATAATATTTTGGTGCAGACTATGTTACCACTTTACGTAGATTGATATTTGCTGGGGCGAACTCGAAAATATTGTAAAGGTACGTACGACCAGGGATATATTGTCCCATACCACACGACTTATTCTCACAATTGTTTGCTTAATCAATAATACGAGAAATTGTCTTATATCCCTGGCTTAACACAACACCGTTACATTTGCATTGGATATATGTATGTATATGTATGAATAAATATCTTTTAATTCAGCTGCCAAGTACATTCAACTGTTGTTTAGAAAATATTCAGACATTCATTACTACAGGCAAGAAACCTAATGAGAAACAAACAGGCTTCCTGACAGTACCATCTGTGCAACTGGTACAATGTACTATTCTCCAGAATATTTGTCAAGAACTCGGAATTAATAACGGAACACACGCCAGTAAAGACAAAATGTTTTCGTAACATTTTAAAAAGTGCCCAAGTTTGCCAGAAAACATTTAAACCAAACATTGTAACATAATTTAAGTGTTACAGTTGAAATTGTTTCAAATATGAGCACAAATATTTCAACCTGAGTCGATTTATTAAGGGAAATAAGAGACTGAAATGAGGTATTGTTGTATATTTTCTCGGTAATTAATGTATGACGAGTGCTGCCTTTTGGAATAGGAGTAGAACAAAACCTTCCTGCTCATAAAGTCACCTTTGTCGAGCTGGAAAAGTTTAAGTTTATTTACAATGTGTAGTCAACTATGTGCTATTTTGACAAAAACGAGGCTTTTCTTTCAATAAACACTTTGATATTGCCAACAACAGCAAACGTGGAAATTAATCTTTCCCAGTTCTGTTGATTAACTCCCAAACATTAAAACGGGAGTCTCCCTAGAAAATATTTGAAACCGTGATTAAAATATATAACTGTTAATCTACTATTATTTCATTTACATAAAACAATTTACCTATTAATACTGTCAATCAGTCAATCAATCCTTGAAACTTGCACTCAGGCCGCTGGGGACACAAAGAGCAATCATATACAAACAAATGAAATACATACATGATATCAATTCAAAATATACACAATTTTGGTGCCTGTATGACCTTTTAATCCTTTGTTACATTAATATAATTATGTAATTTAGGGGTGGCCATCTTCATTATGGACGCCATCTTGGATTTTAATTTGACCAATGGGTTTTCCTAATCAGGAACCCATAAGGAGTATGCGCCTATTTTGTTGCTTATATGATCTTGGGCTCGATTGTGTCTCTAATCTGCAGAACTATATATCTCCGAGGATTAGAGGCGTCGTAGGACAGGAATTATACAACACGTTCTTGACACATATCAATAATTCTCTGCTCTGAAACTCGATGGAATCTCAATGGCATTGAACGATATCCAATCACCGAGTCCAATTAAATTAAGAATGATTTCCCAATAAAGCTCTTTACATTAAGCAATTTCTTTTCTTATTGAACAGATCATTAACTTCACGACTAAGATCATTCACTTATATTTCTCTAACTCAATTATTTTTCGTCGGACTTTGTTCTTCACAATCCGCAGGTGTAGTCGTTAGCTATTTATCTAGCTGAGAAGCGAAGCAGTGCAAAACGTACGGTATTCGTTGGTGCTACGAGCGACTTATGGTTAATAAACGTCTGTGGAGACGGGTCGCGATGTGGCGCCAAATCATTCAAACTGGTACTACGACCCGACCTCCCCTGGCTACGCCACTTTGTTATCTCGAGGTTTAGAAGCTTTTTAGATCTTGCGTTTCCTGATAAATATTTGATCTCGGAATAAGTACAAATGGCATCAGGACTAATATTGTTTTACAGTATTCGACATATATTTGGTAATGATATGCTTATAAAGTGTTTGATTCATCACGTTTGATAGAACACTTGACTCACACGATGTCCTTACTTTTTGCTTTCTTCCGTAATTAATTAGAACACTTTACTCTTACAATGTTTTTACTTTTACTCTCTTTCTTGATTAATAAGAACACTTTACTGACAGTGTGTTTACTTTTGCTTTCTTTCGTGGCCGTCTTCTTACATTTTATTTCGAGTCCTGTCCAGACCTGTTTATAAATAATATTCATAATCCCTGGCACCGTAACTTAACGCAATAAAGGCAAGATGGGTAACCTAATAATTATTGAAAACACGGCTACTAGGTACCATTTCCAGTCGCACTAACAGAGCTCGTAACTTGTGCCGTTAAGCATTTCCGCTTTCACACGAAGTTGTCGCCTGAGATTTCTTGCGTCGCCGTGGCTAAAGTTTCAGTACGGTTAATGTCTGACCATTGGCATTGGATAATGCTGACTTAATCATGTTTTGGTGCAGACTATATTATCGCTTTACGTAGACTGATATTTGCGTGGGCAAACTTGCAATGTGTGATACTTTTAAGAAAACCATACACGATATAATACTGATATGAAGATGAACACCTCATCCATTTTCGCGGTTGTTTTATGTGCAAAAATGTTCAAAATTAACTTTTGACCACATTTATCAACAACTTTAGAGAATATTTTGAAACGTTCATCTAATCTTTAAATAACCCAATATTAATATCATGTTATTAAACTGTTTTACGGAAACGTTTTAAAACACTTTAAATCATTTTTATGTTTGCTGGTTTTTACCCTAAAATCTGTGCTGAGCTTGTGTGGCTGTTCAAATGACGACTGTGACTGCTTTGGTGAATTTTGGTTTCCATTTTTATTTGCATATAGGAGCTTGATCGTATCTGTCCTTCAGGCTTTTGGCCCATTTCCAGCCTGATACTTCTGACGTTAATTGGTAATTTATTTACGCCAATATTCCAATTAAGCTAGACAAGTACTATCTGTACCATAGTCAACAGCTATAGGTAACTACGTTTTCCAGAACCAGCCACTCATCATCTTGTTTTCATTCAAGACCAACACAAACAATTCAATGGTGTGCCACAAGGCAGAATACCTTGAAAGGCAGGAGCTTCCTTGAACATAATTAAATCACAACATAAATCAGATTATTATTAAATATATATTATTGTACATAACCATGTCTTATATAACGGAGAAACCTGTATGACATGCCAGCAGTCACATTCCACAATCCTCTCATTTGAAACCAACTGAGGCAAAGCTTGTAATACAGATAGGATTTTGCGCAGCTGCAATTCATGATGCTCATGGAGACATATTCTTAGACATTCCGTAATGCTTCTGGTAATTTTAGCTTATGAACTCCAAATTCACAATTAAAATAAGGAAATATTTTATTTCGAGTGGGTGGTATGAACTTAATGAAGAATGTTATATACTGCGCCAATAAAGTATCCTTACACTTGGAAAAATAATCACGATTTCAAAACTGAACAATATTGGGGTAAATTTGTTTTTTAATAAATTGTGTGTAGGTATGCAACCGACAATCTTATCCCGTATATTCTACTCAATAAAAGTAAATTTCCCTCTACCTATATCTTGCTTATGCCGTCAGCTAGCTCAACACCAGACAAATCTGTCTTGATTTCGAGTAGGCGTTAGGTGTCAGATTTTTGTTGACTCTTTTCAAGTTATTCACAGTTCATACATACACGCTATGTAACAGCGCGCGTGATTGGTCGAGAGCCGGGCATAAACAGCGTTTATGCCCGGTGTCCCGGATGTGAGATCGCCGAGTGGGAAAATGGAAGGAAAATCCTGTGTTTTAATAATGTTACTTGTATTTTTTTGTTATTATTTTGATGAAATAAGAATCACAAAATGTTCTGGTATATATGAACGGGAAGCGGCCCCTCGGGCATAAACAACCGTCTAGTCATGAAAATATATGAATGAACCCCTAATTATTCACAATTTTATATTTCTATTCATAGAAACCTCTGGAGATGCGCATCTCGGTTAATTTTGCTCTAAATGGTTGATTTAGATCTAAACACTGCAAGTAATTTTAGATCACATTAATATTTCTTGCTGCACAAATCAAGAAAAAGACAGATTAACACATTATTTCATGATCCAACAATTTCTGTGCTACGTACATTAAATCATATTCACGCCATAATTTTCCAGCAAAATCCTTAAAAAAATAACCATTTAACTTTCAAGGAAATAGATTATAAAGTAAGGGTTTCTAAGCTACATGTAATGTAAGTGTGTGTGTAATCTGGTGAATGTGCGCGGATGTTCTTTTATTCAGTCTTTTTACCTAACCATCGCCCGAATAAAAACAGTACGACAGCAACTTAGCTCACTTCCGGTAATTTTTACCGGCGTGACCTCTGCTGTTACGTAACGCAATGTTGAAAATCAGGTTGCAAATACGGTTTTTCAGAAAACATCAAAAAAATGGAATACACGAGTCGTTTCTCCCTTTATTTCCATATTGAGCCCATAGATAAGATATGAAACATGGGATACGACAAAGAATAACGTGTGAAAGTTGAATTATTGTGGAAAAAATGAATGCTTTTGGTGCGCGAAGTAGCCTAAAAATGAGAGAAAATGCATGTCACGATCACTAAAATGGTTATATCTACAGCTTTGGGGAAACGCCGGTCTAATGCTTTTCTGTTATGATAAACATTAATTAACCTGAGCTTGTATTAAATTTTCAGCGAAAATGAGCGGTGGAATAACCTAGTCGTAGGTTGAAAAGTTGCGTTCTTTGAGTCCTCGTGTCGTTAGCGCACGTTGCAAGTGTCACGATGCTTCACGAAATGGATCCCAGCCGGCACTGTCTATTATACATGTTATATTGATCAATATAGCAATTAAAACGTCTATTGTTATATATTTTATTAATACAAAATACTCTATTGTGTAACAAAATATTGTAGTCGTCAAAGAAAGTAGTATCATCTCATTTAACTGAAGTACAAGCAGTTTTGAAAAGATTGTTGTTGAATGAGATACTTGAACATGTTGAACGAGAAATAAGATAGCAAAATAATACCCTTTGCAAGAACAAGATGCGATGGCTTAGTGGACAGAGCGACGGTCTGCAGTGCGGAAGGTTGAGAGTTCGATTCCCATGTTATTCTTAGAATTTTTCAGTTCGTTTTTCTTTCTTTTTTCTCCTTTTGTCTTTAATAATATAGGCCTAATGAATGTCAGCTTGAAGGCCCACTTTTTTCATGATTTATTTCTTGTTGCTAAGTATTTCATATTTAGGCCTAATCCTACATTCGATTTGATATCTTTTTTAAAAATTGCATTTAAGTTCAGTAGCTTTCAATATGAAATAATTTCAAATAAAGCACGTCAAACTTAAGTAATATAAGTTCAAGATTATATATAGGCTTATCAAATAAAGGAACGTCAACACAGATTTTCACATTTTTTTAATTGGACTATCGACAATATATTTTATGAGCTTTTATGCATAGTATATTAAATCACGAGATGCACGAATTTCAAACCTAATATTTGGCATATTTGTCATTTTTACACAATGTCCAACTTACACCTCGGAGTACCATGATTACAGCTAATTGGAATCAGCCAAGTTCGTTTTCTAGATAGAGCAACTAACTTTGATGTCTTATTTAATCCCCCATAGAACACCACAGTAAAGCGGTCAAGATATTAGGTGTTTTCTTTCATTTTATCTCGCTACTTCTGCTTCAAATGTAATGTGAAAACCTTCCTGACAGTTATTTATTAATATTATAAATATTGTTATAATTTTTGGAATAACAAAACTTCAAATTTGCCCGAAATCGTATATTGTGGCTTTAATAAAAATATGAAAACTAGGATTTAAAAAAATGAGTTAAAATAAAATAAAAAATCAAAGAGAGGTGCTAGCGGGGTTCGAACCAAGATCGAACTTCCAAACAGTGACCACCGGCATTCACCACTAAAGCTAGCCATACTATGTGATTTGATAGTTACGGTAATAATAGCAATGTTATTCCCACTCATGGCTCACTCGTGTATTCTATTTCTGGAATGAATTAACACCGTCCAAATAATGTAACACAAACCTTTATGCTGACTTTAAAATTGTTTGAACGTTAGGAGTATTATTTTCAAGGTAAATACATGTAACCAACAATGGACAATTGGCAATGAAAGTTTCTTTGCAGGAAAAACATCGGCCGTACAATATATCGCGTGACAGTAGTCACGCACAAAGATAAACATTTCAACATGTTCAATATACGACTAAGAATATACCCCAACCAAAATTCATAAAATTTTCAGGCAAGCTAACTTTAGTTATTCTATAACATGACACCCATTTTTTATTCCGGCGCTTTTTCTTGCTTGATGATATGAAAAATTTTGTATTCGTGACTTGCAATTTTTCTCATTTTCCGAGCTACTTTGGACATGTTCAAGCTTCTTTATTTTCCATTTAATTCAACTTTTACAAGTTATTTGTTGCTTTACACAAATGTTTGATATCTTATCTGTGGTCAGGGTACATAAATGGAGCAATATACGACCCGTGTCTTCCATTTCTGGAGCTATTTTGATGAAACGTGTTTGCCGGCTAAAATTTCAACATTTTGTTACGTAACTCGTGTTCACCAACCCGTATAAATTTTCTGTCGAACAAAAGAGGTCACGAAGTTGCCGTCGTACTGAAAAGAGTAATGGGCACTACGATTCATTGAAATGTGACATAATAATTTCGATAATATAATAGCCACATGTACAGCATGTGTGACATACAAAGCATGTAACATATGTATGAAGGCGATGTTTTTACAAAATGCAAGGAAACAGCTCTCACGCTTTTCAATAAGAATGGTTGAGGTATGTCTAGTCACAAAACGACCGACGTCTTCATACAATCCAGTGACAGCGTAAAGATTGGGTTACATTGTCCATTGTTGTTAAAAGCGCGCTATGTGTCGAGTAAATCGATATTGAAGAAGACTTAAACATACAGTGTTCAAGCAAAATAGGCCGTGAAGTCGCTCAGATTATAACAAAATATGGCGATTGTTATCTTTACTTACTTTATTCAAGTACTGTATTACTTAAGCTAATGGCTCTGTAATGCAGCCATTTACTGGTTAAATAAGTAGCTTTAAATATATTATTGATTCTACACAAAACTTGGATTGGACATTTTGCTTGAGCAATGTAAACCACTTGTTCATTTACTCACAGGGTCGATACTTAAAACTGCTTGCAAGTGCAAATTGGCGTGTCAATATTTACTTGAGAACACTGGATTAAGCAACTTGACGAAATTAACGAATGCTGAAGTCAATTGCATTACAATCCTTTCCTGTGAATTCATGAGCAAAGCAAAGTTGGCTCAGATGAAGAAATCCAGAAGATGCAAGAAGACTTAAACAAGCCCATGGATTGGTCTGACAAGTGGAAAATGAGTTTTAACGTAGATAACTGCTCAGTCATGCACATTGGACACAACAATCCACAACACCAGTACCAAATGAACAATAAAGCACTGGCAAGTACAACAGAAGAAAAAGACTTGGGCCTCTGGACGGAAAATACACTCAAAGTTGGGAAACAGATAGCGGAAGCAACCAAGAAGGCTAACAGAACACTAGGGATGGTAAAAAGAACGTTCAAGTACAGGAGCAAGAGGATTATTCTACAATTATACAAGTCCCTCATCAGACCACACCTAGATTACAGTATCTAAGCCTGGCGACCATACCAACAGAAAGATATCAAGCTGCTTGAAGGAGCTCGACAAAGATAATACCGGAACTGAAATCCAAGCCATACCACGAGAGGCTAAAGGAACTGAATCTCATGACGCTGGAAGATAGAAGGAGGAGAGCAGACTTGATCCAGACGTACAGAATATTCACGGGAATTTACAACATAAAGTCGACAGACATGTTCGAACTAGCAGACTATATCAAGCTACAAGAGGTCATCCAATGAAACTCCAAAAACAACACATGATAGTAGATACAAGGCCAAAGAGTTATAACAGACTGGAATAAACTACCCAATTCTACAGTGTCAGCTCCAACCATCAACGACTTCAAAACAAATCTCCAAACCTTTTTGGGTTACTAAGGGCGAATAGCCCCCGGGAATAGCCCGCTCACCCAAGCCACATTGTGACCCTCCCCTCCCCTAAAAAGGATCTTGCAGCCAAATGAGAAGCGGGTGGAATGGTGTGGCACTTCATGTAAGTTCATGTAAGTTCATCTACCTGAGAAGCGAAGTAGTACAAAACATACGGCATTCATGGATGCTACGAGCGACTTATGGTTAATAAATTACTGTGGAAACGAGTCGCGATATGGCGCCAAATCATTCATATTGGTACTACGGACCTGACCTCCCCTGGCTACGCCACTGTGTTATCTCGAGGATTAGAAGCTGTTTAGATCTTGCGTTTCCTAATAAACATTTGATCTCGGAATAAGTGCAAATGGCATCGGGACTAATATTGTTTTACAGTATTCGTCATACATTTGGTAATGATATGCTTATAAAGTGTTTGATTCATCACGTTTGATAGAACACTTAACTCACACGATGTGCTTACTTTTTGCTTTCTTCCGTAATTAATTAGAACACTTCACTCTATCAATGTATTTACTTTTACTCTCTTTCTTGATTAATTAGAACTCTTCACTGACAGTGTGTCCTGGCCCCCCAACTCAACACAAACGTTGACCACCATGAGAGTTACCAAATATTTCAAAGGCCCCCTTTGCAATGATTTTTCATCATATTTACCCCCCCCCCCTTTTTCATGCAAAATCGAGGACAAAATTTGGTCAAAAACAACCCCTTTTTTGTGGTTTTCAATGACTAGAACTTCAAACTCACCTTTTCAATGATTAGAATTTCAAACACCCCTTATCAATGACACTAAATACTGACATAAAATTTCTGGATTTTCTCAAGTACCCCTTTTATCCAAATTTCGCGGAGAGTGCAAATTAAACACCCCGATTTTGCTGATTTCGCTGTCACATTGCACGGACAGTGCATATTAAATACCCCCCTATTTTGCCAATTTCGCGGTTCTTGCTACTGGTAAAAAAATTGCCAATTTTCCGCACAATTTGGTAACTCTCATGGTTGTCAATTTTTTTTTTTTTTTTTAGGCCGGGCAGTGTGTTTACTTTTGCTTTCTTTCTTGAACTTCTTCATGCATTTTATTTCGAGTTCTTGTTTTAACCTGGCCAGACCTGTTTATAAATACTATTCATAACCTCTAATACCGTAACTTAACGCAATAAAGGCAAGATGCGTAACCTAATAATTATCGAAAATACAGCTACTGTTATAGACAATTTCCAGTCCCAATAACAGAACTCGTAACTTGTGCCGTAAAGACTCGTAAGCATTTCCGTTTTCAGATTTAGTTGTCGCCTGAGATTTCTTGCGTCGCCGTGGCTAGAGTTTCAGTACGGCTAATGTCTGACCATTTGGCAGTGGATAATGCTGACTTAATCATGTTTTGGTGCAGACTATATTACCGCTTTACGTAGACTGATATTTGCGTGGGCAAACTTGCAATGTGTGATACTTTTAAGAAAACCATACACGATACTGATATGAAGATAAACAGCTCATCCATTTTTGCGGTTGTTTTATGTGCAAAAATGTTCAAAATCAACTTTTGACCACATTTATCAACAGCTATAGAGAATATTTTGAAACGTGCATCTAATCTTTAAATAACCCAATATTAATATCATGTTATTAAACTGTTTTACGGAAACGTTTTACAACACTTTAAATCATTTTTATGTTTGCTGGTTTTTACCCTAAAATCTGTGTTGAGCTTGCGTGGCTGTCTAATGATGACTGTGACTGCTTTGGTGAATATTGGTTTCATTTTTATTTGCATATAGGAGCTTGATCGTATCTGTCCTTCAGGCTTTTGGCCCATTTCCAGCCTGATACTTCTGACGTTAATTGATCATTTATTTACGCCAATATTCCAATTAAGCTAGACAAGTACTATCTGTACCATAGTCAACAGCCATAGGTAACTACGTTTTCCAGAACCAGCCACTCATCATCTTGTTTTCATTCAAGACCAACACAAACAATTCAATGGTGTGCCACAAGGCAGACTAACTTGACAGGCAGGAGCTTCCTTGAACATAATTAAATCACAACATAAATCAGATTATTATTAAATATATATTATTGTACATAAAATCGCCGAACCATGTCTTATATAACGGAGAAACCTGTATGACATGCCAGCAGTCACATTCCACAATCCTGTCATTTGAAACCGACTGAAGCGAAGCTTGTAATACAGATAGGATTTTGCGCAGCTGCAATTCATGATGCTCATGGAGACATATTCTCAGATATTTTGTAATGCTTCTGGTAATTTTAGCTTATGAACTACAAATTCGCAATTAAAATACGGAGATATTTTATTTCGGGTGGGTGGTATGAAGAATGTTATATGTATATTGTGTGTAGGTACGCAACCGCCTATCTTATCCCGTATATTCTACTCAATAAAAGTAAATTTCCCTCTACCTATATCTTGCTTATGCCGTCAGCTAGCTCAACAGCAGACAAATCTCTCTTGATTTCGAGTAGGCGTTAGGTGTCAGATTTTTCATGACTCTTTTCAAGCTCTTCGCGATTTTATATTTCTATTTATGGAAACCTCCGGAGATGCGCATCTCGGTTAATTTTGTTCTAAATGGTTGATTGAGATCTAAACACAAGTAATTTTAGATCACATTAATATTTCTTGCTGCACAAATCAAGAATAAAGACAGACGAAAACATATCGTGTTCTATAACTATGTAATGATCCAATAATTTCTATGCTACATTAAATAATCTTCACTCCATAATTTGTCCAGATTTATCCTTATAAAAATAACCATCTAACTTTCAAGAAAATAGATTATTAAGTAAGGGTTTCTGATGAATGTGCGCGGATGTTCTTTTATTCTTTTTACCTAACCATCGCCCGAATAAAAGACTAATGGGCACTGCGATTCATTAAAATGCGATAGAATAATTTAGATAATATAAAAGCCACATAATACCGCATGCGTGTCACAAGGCATGTAACATATGTATGAAGGTGATTTTTTGTACAAAATGCACGGAAACAGCTATCACTCGCGCTTTTCAATAAGAATGATTTGAGGTATGTCTAGTCACAAACCGACCGGCGTCTTGATACAATCCAGTGACAACGTAAAGATTGGGTTATCTTGTCCATTGTTGTTAAAAGCGCGCTATGTGTCGAATAAATCGATATATGAGATGACTTAAACATACAGCTTTTCTGACACATTACACTGTGAAGTCGCTCATATAACAAAATATGGCGATTGTTATCTTTACTTACCTTATTCATGTATTGTATTACGTAAGCTAATGGCTCTGTAATACAGCCATTTACGGGTTAAATAAGTAGCTTTAAATATATTATTGATTCTACGCAAAACTTGGATTGGGCATTTTGCTTTGGCAATGCAAACCACTTGTTCATTTATTCACAGGGTCGATACTTAAAACTGCTTGCAAGTGCAAATTGGCATGTCAATATTTATTTAAAGAACACTGGATTAAGCAACTTGAAAAAAATCAACGAATGCTGAAGTTCAATTGCATTACAATCCTTTCCTGTGAATTCATGACCATTTTTGTTTTCAATTTTGAAGTTCAAAAGCATACATTGCATTTGAACTTGCGCACATTGTTGTAATGTTTGCAGTGTTCACTAGAAGACGTCTCCGTAGTCCACTTGCCGTTGTGCAAACTCTGGCTATTTACATAAGGCTCCGATCTGTAGTAATTTGTGCACAATTGTTAGATTTTCTTGATCTTTTCAGTTACCATACTCCCTCTGTTTGCTTGCGGACATAGGATCACTAACGTGAGCAATCCTCCCGAAATAATGAAGAGAGCCCTCTTTCAGCAAAATAACAGACAATGATTGTTTAGCAAGGCAGGACAAGAATCACTCATAATTATGCCTAGATTTGAAGTACACGATATCGAGATTATTTCAAAATTTATTTGACTATTTATTCCATCTTTATTATATCGAATAAAGCTGAAAACTTTGATCAGGATTAATAAAATTATGTTTATATTTCTCAAAAGCCGACTGTGACATAGTCTACCTACATTGCGGAATATATATGCATTAATTATAGTTTGTACGTACATAAACTTCAAGTTATCACACCAAAGTGTCCTTGAATATACAGGTTTTACATATTCAATGAACATTCGTAGTTATGGATATCTCAGCTCCGAGGATTAGAGGTGCTGCAAAACAGGAATTATCCAACATGTTCTTTGTACATATATCAATAATTTTTAACACTCGATGGAATCTTAATGGAATTAAATGATATTATCCATTCACTGAGTCCAATTATTCAAAACTGATTTCCTAATAAATCTCTTAACATTATTTAATTTCTTTTCGTATTGAACAGACCCGGTGAACAGATCATTCACTTCGCGACTAAGATCATGCACTTGTATTTCTAAAACTCGATTATTTTTCTTCTTAATTCGCAGCTGTAGATTTTATAGCTAATTTATACTTGCAACTAAGAAGCTAAGCATTACAAAACGTGCGATATTCACGGGAACTTACTCAGCTACAGGCGACTGATGGTTAATAAACTCAAATTTTGCCATTTTGAGATTGGAAATAGTGTTTTCAAGCAGCAATGGGTCGTGGAAAATACTTTAAGAGCCATCAATCTTCACTGCAAACTCTAATTGAAAATTCAATTTATTCTTGCCCGAATCATACATTATTGTGTAACGGTACTTTCGTTTTGTCTGTATCGCTGGCAGTACACTGTAAAAACAAGAGCTCAATACTTACTTAATAAACACTAAAACGCTTTTATGGCTAAGGTTTGTACAGTGGAGGTATAGGGGTGTTAATTTATAAACACTAAAACACGTAAAATATGAAAATGTTTTACGATTACCTGCCAACTCATCTGAGGACATCAAGTAGTTTCCGGAGTTTCGCAGGAGTCGATCCTTGGACCCTTGCTTTTATTTTGTATATCAAGTGCATGTCAGTGTTGGCCAAAATGCAAAGATAGCTTTATTTGATAATGATGCAAAATGTTATTGGATATAAAGAATGAGCATGATCGTGTCTCCACAGCACCTAAATGCACTACTTGATTGGAATAAGATATGTTGACTACACTGCCAGCTATCTGTATGTCAGGTCTTTAGTATGTCTAGGCGTAGAAATCCGTCAAATTTGATAAATCAAACAAATGGTCACTATGGTTGGTCAAATTAAATTAAGCCATCGTGTCTTGAAAGAATGGTGAATAAAATGTAACGGGAAATTAATACGTTGTTTTATATTAACAATTGGGTGAAATGCAATAAATCTACTCTTTCCCAACAAATATTCAAATGATTGTGAATTAAGTCTGACACATTATTGTAAGTTGGGGTTTGGATGCAGCATATTTGTTTTAATTTGTTGAGGGTTTTTTGCCACCCACCTTTCATCATTATATGTAATGTGTAATGTCTAATATAGACGTTAGATACACTAGCCAAAAACTAACTTATAATTTTTAACAAGGTCATATCTTGAAATCATGTGCATCAAAATGAACCAAATTTGTACTCCAATACTCTACTCTAAACACATGTAAATAACCAAGCAGTTGTGCAACGTACACAACAGCCAAATGCACTGACATTGTACAACATTCCCAGTCCAATAATTGGCACCCAGTTGGTGCCATTTATTGGGCTGTGAATGTGGTCCAGGAAGCTGTTCCATGTTAGTTTATTTTGCTGTTGTGTCAGTTAGATAACTGCTTGGTTACTTACATGTGTTTAGAGTAGAGTATTAAAGTAATCCTTTGTGTAATTTTGGTTCATTTTGATGCCCAGGATTTTAAGATATGACATTGTGAAAAAAATACATGTTTCTTTTTTGGCTTAGTGTATGTAGGTTTTTCATACAGGGACGTATCGGGTATAAATTGCACAATAGACTTACCGGTCTCTGGTTATCCGTACAAAAATAACCTTGATCTATGATAATCAAATGAACTGGCCTTGTCCAAGCATCGTCCTCGCCATTGCTATCATAGCATTTTATAACATCAGCTACTTTTCTAGATGTAAAATGAAGACGAAGTCTGAAATATAACATTTGTTGAACCCGGTATCATAATAAATACACAAACGTGTTGTGTTTTCTTTATTTGCTATTTCAAAGTGCGTGGTTTAATGTGAAATCCAATGATTGTATGACTACGGGCAGTTTGTCTGGATAAACAAGAATACCCCAGACACACGTAAATCTTGTTAACTTCACGTAACCAGTGGTTGCAGGCTAACACACATAGATTATCACATAAAATAGTATATAAAAAGCATATCATTAATGTTTAAAACATATACCATTGCATATACATGAATATGATTTAAAATTAAAAGCCATTATTATTAATGAAAATACGCGGGACCTAAATATTATGACATTGCATGTATTTTACCGATTGGTACCGAAGGTACTTCTCCTTTCGCTTCCGCTCCACTGTTTTCCCAGCATCGTGGATCTTCTTCCTCCAATTGACCCGGTCACTAGCTTTCGTCTCCCATCATTGCCCATGTATCAACATCCATGTCCGCTGTCTTCAGATGACGCTTCACAACATCTCTATACCGAAGTTTCTGTCCACCACGTTTTCTCTTTCCTTCTGTGAGTTCAGCATACATCACAGCTTTCGGTAGTTTTTCATCAGGCATCCTCACGACATGACCGGCCCAGCGCAGTTGGCTTTTCACTAGGATGGCTTCTACGCTCTCCATTTTGGCTCTCTGAAGCACCTCTCCATTAGGGACTCAGTCCTGCCATGTTATTCCCATGATACATCTAAGGTGGTGAAGTTGTATGGAAGTTAACTTCTTGATGTGTCTCCGATAGAGTGTGTAGGTCTCAGTAGAATACAGCAGACAGGGTAGGACAAACACGCGATACAGTTTACATTTGGTCGCAAGTCTTATACCACGCTGGGACCAAACTCTTTTTTCCAGAGATCCAAAGGCACTGGTGGCACTCTGAATTCGTCTTGTGATCTCCAGATCGACGGAATTGTCCATGGAAATCACACTCCCCAGGTAGGTGAAATTGGTGACCGATTTGACAGGTTCCCCATGTATATAGAGATCAGGATCTTGGTGCTGAGTTCCAGGAGCAGGTTGGTAAATGACCTCAGTTTTACTGATGTTGATTGTAAGGCCAAATGCAACTGATGCAGTCACAAAACAGTCCAACATGTTCTGCAGGTGTTCAATGGATTGAGCTACCAGGGCGGTGTCATCAGCATATAGAAGCTCTTGCACACAGACTTCTTGACATCGGGTCTTGGCACGTAGACGGGCTAGATTGAAGAGTTTGCCATCTGTCCTAGAACGGAGGAAAACTCCATGCTGACCATCTGATAGGTTGTCAGATGACATTTCCAAAACAGCTGCCAAGTAGAGACCAAACAAGGTTGGTGCCAACACACATCCCTGCTTAACACCATGACAAACCGGGAAGGACTCAGTTGTATCACCATCAACTAGAACAGTTGCCTGCATTCCATCATGAAATTCACGAATGATCTTGACAAAGATGTCTGGACAGCCATAATGCTCCAGTAGTTTCCAAAGTAATTCTCTATCGATGGTGTCGAATGCTTTGGTGAAGTCGATGAAGACCATGAAAAGTGGTCTTTGCTGTTCTATTGATTTCTCCTGAAGCTGGCGCAGGGTGAAGATTGGATCAATTGTGGATCGACTGGCTCTGAACCCACATTGGCTTTCAGGTAGTATCTTACTGGCAACTTGTTGTAATCTGGCTAGGAGAATCTTTGCAAGAACTTTACCAGCAGTTGAGAGCAGGGATATCCTCGATAGTTACCACACTGAGTGCGGTCACCCTTCTTAAAAATGGTGATAATCATTGCATCCTTAAATTCTTGGGGCAGTTCAGCTGCACCCCAGCAATTTTGGAAAAAAACTGCACAGAGCTTGGATGATGCAAGGCCCGCCAAACTTGTACACCTCAGAGGGAATTCCGTCCATTCCATGAGCTTTACCATTCTTCATAGACTTGACAGCATCTTCAATTTCTTGCATGGTTGGCGGCTTTTCCATTCCAGTTTTGCTTGATGGTTTTACAAGGTTATCCAAGACATTTGGTGCAGTGCTAGAGGGTCGGTTAAGGAGATCCTGAAAATGTTCCTGCCATCTGATCTTGATGTCATCTTTGTCAGTTAGAAGAGTTGTACCTTAGCTATTGAGAAGAGGAGAGGCAATTGAATGCTTAGGTCCATAGACTTCCTTCAGGGCTGTGAAGAAAGCTTGAGAGTTACCACTCTCTGCCAGCTCTTGCACGGCTTCTGCTAGTAGGTAGTAGGGGTGCTTTTTAAAGGAGGTTTCTATGTAGCTCTTGTCTGTAATCCACTAATAGTGGTTTATAAACATTATTCCAAGCATGTTTGTAATTTACAATAATCACAATAATTTAGATAATTCTGAAAGCATTACTGGAGTTTAAATGGTCGACTCATACATATGACTGGCTATCATTGAAGACTGTACTGAGTTACGCAGTCTATAGCCATTCACGCACGAAAGCGCGTGAAACTTTCGTCGCTCTATACATTTTTATAATGTGCACAATTGGCCCAGATTCAAAACCCCCTTCCTATGTGCGCATTTCATTGGGCACAGCTTCAATTCGCTAGTGTTCGCTCAAAGAGCTGGTGTACACGCGCACGCGCTACCTGTTTAATAGTTTTTAAACACATAATAGGCTGAAGGACATCCGACTAAGGCTAATGACATTAGCCTGTGACTGACCTCTACGATAGTCTCCTACACAGCCAGTTTGTGTCAGTCGGTCTGACACTCGTCGATCCTGTATGTTCGTGATAGCCACATACAGTCTGGCCCGAGACTACCTCCACGAGGGTCTACGCTGCGCTATTTAAAATCTGAATTTTGGTCACTTTTTCAGCTCAAGACGCACGCTAGTTTCTCAAGACGCTAGCTAACGACGATAATATCCGTTGAACATAATATGTTCAAGTGCAAGGAACCAGATCTGGTTTCTTTATACGAAATCATTTACGGGAGATATTTATCATTTTGTACCCCGGTATCCAAAGATTTATCGTCTGAATATCAATCGTGCATAGCACATTTACGTGTATCGATCCCGTGTATTCATTTCAGTGTCTCTGGTTGTACAACGTAAAATTTATTAACGGGGCGATGTCGGTGTGCATCGCTGTTTACCACCAGGAAATTAAATGAATTATAGGTTGAGCGATTGGAATTACGTCACGATTATATAATATGTCATATAGGCGCAATTTTGCTTCACAAATGATGTTGTTCCCATTTTTACAATTTTAAATTATAAGTTGAGAATACAATATATTCTGTTTTATGGAATAATGGTGATTGTTGAGGTGTCTAATATATACGATATATAATTAGACCGTCTGCGTCTTCTCCTCCGCAATCAGTGTGATTTCACTTAGACCCTGTTCACATTAGAAAATTTCTTCATTCGACGAAGATAAGTTAATCTTAATTAACTAATTAAGCATGCGTACACATTACGCTGAACGAAGATCGAACGAAGACATTGCACTGTACACATTTCATGCAAATTAACGAAGCTCGAACGAAGCTATTTAACGCCCGGCTATTATATATTAAAGCCGGCGAAGGTCACTTGTCTCATGATCAATTTGAGCGTGCACATTACAAAATTAGCTTCGTCGAACGAAGTATTCCTTCGTCGAAACAACCTTTTTAGCTTCGTTGAACGAAGCAATTGTAATCTTCGTCGAAGGAAGAAAAGTGCGTACACATTAGGAAAAAACGATTTTTAATCTTCGTTCGAGGTTCGTCGAAAGAAGAACATTTTCTAATGTAATTAGGGTCTTACTCTCACTTGAGATCAAACTGGCGTCCCGGACTGGCGTATAGCGAAGTGTCACGTAGACTAAAGCTATAGTTGATGATCACGTATGCGTTACAACAGTTTGCAAAGATCTTTCCCACTGCCAGATTTGGCGCAGTTTATGGCGTAAACATGAAGTCGTGGTTCTGATTGGCTAAATGAATCGCATCACATCGGCACTTCGTTTGCCGATCCATCTGAGTAGTATCACGTGACACACGATCGGTCGGCCAATGCGTTAGGTCTTTGCAAAAGAGTGAAGTCTAGCAGTGTTTGTAACCACTCACCCGACATTGCTCCTATGATACGCTCTCACCCTTCTAGGCAATCCGGGGGGCATTGGGCAACCATTGGATTTACACGCGAGTGCGATAATGTTGAAACGGAGGATTCCGTGCGATCAACAGATAGAAAATCGATCTACTATAAATGTAAATTGTTGTTTTAGTGTACATTCGTGTATGACAAAATTTAAAAAAATTAAACACACAATGACATTATGCCCATGTGTTGTATTCGTGTACGCGGTCTTTGAACGTCGGCATTTTCCCATGATGCATTGCGTATTTTGACCTCTCCCAAGCAACCGCTGGAGGCGCATTACATTTTTATTCGGGCTGTATAATATACAATATATTTATCACACACATTATATTGCCTTATTACATTGAACCATCAAATAATCAATCTCATGTATGTCCTTGGATCTGGTTACTCACATACGAGTCCCACTTACATAATATTACTTCATATTAAGACATTTAATGACCCTAAACGATATGCCTGAGAATTCAAAGTTATTCATCACCTGATTCAACGGCTATAAATATCCCATTTTGCTTTACTGCTCCTTAAGGCATTCCAAACAGAATAGTAAAAGTATAAAATAACCAGTATTACATTTACGGCGCCTGGTTTTCTTACGTGGTTTATTAAAGAAGTCATCGCAATATCGCGTTCATTGCCCTAAGCGTACATCGGAATGCACCAGTGAGCACTGAAGATGCCTTATCACTTGATAAACGCCTTGATATATCAAGTCTTTAAAGCAGTTAATTAAATTTAACAAAATGAATTCCGAGCAATTAGGTTCGAATAACATTGTCTGACATCGCTAAGTTGTACTAACTGTATGGAATTACAATAAGTGTTATAGAGAGCAAACAGATAAATGCTGGAACAGGTACAGACTCAGACTAGAAGGGAAAGTATTAGAAACTGTAACGTTAGTATACTGTGAAGTTTCTAATTATGTGAAGTTATTTCATAATAAAATACAGCCTGTCTCAAAAACAATGTGCAAGTTGAAAGCGCCATCTTCAATGGAGACCCTGGATTTGGAAAACGCACATTAGGATCACGTTAGTCGGGTATCTACCAGGTTTTAATGTGCATTTGCGTTGAAATCGGAGCATTTTTAATTTTTGGCCCCTGTGTGGCCAAAATAACTGACCACCGCTCAAAATGACCACCGCTGACCTTTTTGCTTATAACTCAAGAACGGTAAGTCGCAGGTAGGTCAAACTATACTTTTTCTGAATCCTTGCAATGAGATGAACAACTTTGAAATTTGACCACTGTGTTGACCTTTAACCTTAAATATGGCCGGAGTGGCAGGAAATATTTTTGTTAACATCTTGAATGTGTTATAGGACCATAAAAGGAAGCCAAAAAAGTTGGTTTGGTAGAGTCCTGGGGGGATGCACATTAAAACCTGATCGTCTCTAATATAGCTTGTCTCAAACAAATTGTACAAGTGAAAAGCGCCATCTTTGGCAATTAGAAAATACTGTTGTGACATGATGCTTTACATCAACGTCAAGGGAGTAGTCCAAGCTTTTAAATACATTTGTTTCATTCATTTTGGTTTCGGCAATCCAGAGATCTGCTTCACTAAACGCAAATGTATTGAAAACCCGTTTGTGCTGCTTTTGAGAAAATTGAATAGAATGTTTTATCCCAATACCTGTACAATTACCGGTGATAAAAGAACATTTGTAGAATTATAAATGATTATGTAACAATTGCTCACTATGTATATAATTGTATTGATCTTGATATTATTTTAATTTTTCAACACTGTGTAATATTTGATTGTATTGTAACATGTCTTTAACATGCATTGAGTGACAAAGAGAACAGTATTTAGCATTGACATGTATTTAATTTTACAGCAGAATGTGAAATATTTATTTATCTTTTAATCTGTGGAAAAAGAGAATCATTATACCTGTATCATGATTAAACAGTAAAAACAATTTTGTATTGTTGTATAATCGATGCATTCTTTTGATTTCACGAAGGAACTCTTGATGTACTCTATGCTATCATTGATTTGCATGCACAGTCCTCTTTCCTAGTAAAAGTGACACAACTGTGATTTTGCCCTTTCGTTGTTAACTATACATATCTCGAAATTAAAACAAGCAAATTGAACAGCACAAACGGCATTTGAAAACTAAGATGTGCCTGGGACGTTGATAGCATCATCTCACAACAGTATTTTCTAATTGCCAAAGAGGGCGCTTTTTACTTGCGCGTTTTCCAAATCCAGGGTCTCAGCAGTGCAGATAGCCACATTTACCCCCACCAACTTCCACCTATACACATCCCCCAACACAACCCCACCCCACCCCTGGTCCCCTACACATATATCCCTACCTCATACCCATATGCATAAACACACTCTTTGCACTTGCAATATCTTTAGGCATGCTAGTGGACTCTCTTGATTTTGTAGGATAGATCACGATCTCATTCTATCTCATGCACTTGAAGATAAAAGTACTTTTATACCCCCACGCCCCCCTCACACCTTTGTTTCCAATGGACATTTTATAGTGAAATGTCATTGTACAAGGAATACATAAAAAAAAATTCCACATAGCCCCCGAATGAAAAGTATTTAATTATCTTTGTAATCACTCAAAAAGCATTTGGTGTGAATTTTACATGTGGACTAGAGGCTATTAAATTTTTATGTGCCTTTTTATTTTACATGTAAAGCCTATGGGGGTGACGATTAGAAATGGACGGCAATATTGAAAAACCCTCATTTTGGGCCATTTTAGACACTAAAATGTCCATAAAAAAAGAATAGCCTCTAGTTCGGATGTAAAATTCACACACAATGCTACCTGAGTGAGTACAAACATAATTAAATACATTTCATTCGGGGGCTATATCAAAAACAAAAAATGTCCTATACCCTAATGGTTATGGAACAAAGGTGCTCAATCTACCCCCACACCCCTACACACCCCTACACACACCCCATAACCGCGCGCACTAATTTAGAACAATAATGTACACATTTTGTGCTGGGACAGCGTGATCCTACAGTGCGTTTTCCAGATCCTGATTCTCATTCGAAGACTATGTAACTATGTCGAAGACTATGTAACTATTCCCCGCACAGGCAGGTATGTCCGGAGTTTTTTCTCTGGTATATCTGCCTATGCATGTTATGTTTCCATTTGTAAATTCATGTTTAAATGTGCTAGTGTGCGATGCGTAATTCTTCTTTCCCCTGTATAATTATGTTATCATGGTTATAACATCCACCCTCGCCCTCAACACCACCACCCACAAAGTGCGAACACACCCCTACGCACAAACAAACACCCCTAACACCAACACCGTCAGGCACACACGACACAATTAATGCATTTGAAAGTCTGTACTTCATGACGTAGCCGACGACGGAAAGAGAATATTAATGTAATAGAGCTTTGAGCAAATAGGTCATATCAATTTTAAGAAAAATGTTGATGCATATCAGTGTCACATATTTACCATTCAAGCAAATGTATTAATATTTAAAATGGAAGGGAATGGGAGCGTGTCTTGACAGTGTAATATTACAAGTTATTCTTCCAAGAGCGCAAAGAATACGCAAACTCTATATTGCATAAAATATTAGTGATTCTGTACTTCCTCGGTCTAGCCTACGTGTGAAATGACTTCCCCCTCTGAGTGCACATAACCCAGATTTTCCTGCTCTAGCATTTCAGATTATATACCAGCTTCCATAACCGCAACCCCATTACACTACACTGTTGATCAATCTTACGGGAATTCGTCTCCTATCTTCGATTCATCGGGGAAAAAATATAAATGTGTAACTATATCAAATTATCAGTTCTCACAGTAAAATTTAGATTTTTCAATCTGTTCAAGCTATTCTTTGAGATTAAATTTTCGACGAAGTAATAATTAACTTGCGCGGGAAACTTTTCAGAATAATATGTAAAGTCCTTATTATTTTAAAATTGATTTGTGTTAGACACACGCTATAAAACTTTTTCAAACTTGCCGATAGCGTACTAATTGGCGTCGATGTTGACTAATCAGACAAAACTGTGAATTAACCCAACAGTGTTCATTAGTATGCTACTGATTCGACATAAACTATATAGCAAAACTTGAAGGCATTTTCTTACTTATCGTAATAGTTTGAACAAACGAAATTTTATGTCCTATTAATAATACTATTATATTAGTTTATTTTAATATTGAAATATTCATACAATATGAATAATGTGATTCTTAGTATTATACCATATTTTAATTCACGGGAATTAGTTCAGATCAAGTACATAACTAAACACTTCAACAAAAAGTAACTTCCACTCGCGATTTGATCTTTTATTTTCAAAAATGTGTATTCGATTGAAAATAGATCTTGGCAAACACCGCTATGGTGCTGGTGCTGAGCATGTATTGAATGAAGGAATGGCCCATTTCAAAAACATGCTTGTTGTTTGATGGATGATGATCAAGCTTAAAAGGAGGCAATGTCCCAGTGTCGAGGAATCCAGTTAGCAAGGATAGGTGAGTCAAACTAGTTGGCTTCCATTTTTATTTGCATATAGGGGCTTGATCGTATCAGTCCTTCAGGCTTTTGACCCATCTCCAGCCTGATACTTCTGACGATGACTGATAATTTATTTACGCCAATATTCCAATTATGCCAGACAAGTACTATCTGTGCTATAGTCAATAGCCATGGGTACCAAAGTTTTCCAGAACCAGCCATCTTGTTTTCATTCAAGACCAACACAAACAATTCAATGGTGTGCCACAAGGCTGACTGTAAGAAAGGCAGGAGCTTCCTTGAACATAATTAAATTACAACATGAATCAGATTATTATTAAATATATATTATTGTACATAAAGCTAAAGTACCCGAATTATGTCTAATATAACGGAGAAACCTGTATGACATGCCAGCAGTCACATTCCACAATCCTGTCATTTGAAACCGACTGAAGCGAAGCTTGTAATACAGATAGGATTTTGCGCAGCTGCAATTCATGATGCTCATGGAGACCTATTCTTAGACATTTCGTAATGCTTCTGGTAACTTTAGCTTATGAACTCCAAATTCGTAATTAAAATAAGGAAATATTTTATTTCGGGTGGGTGGTATGGAGAATGTTATATGTATATTGTGTGTAGGTAAATTTCCCTCTACCTTTATCTCGCTTATGCCGTCAGCTAGCTCAACACCAGACAAATCTCTCTTGATCGAGTAGGCGTTAGATGTCAGATTTTTCTTGACTCTTTTCAAGCTCTTCACAATTTTCTATTTTCTATTTATGGAAACCTCCTGAGATGCGCATCTCGGTTAATTTTGCTCTAAATGGTTGATTTGGTATTTATTCCACTGCCAAAGAAGGGAAATTTGAAAGAGTGTGCCAATCACCGGACCATCAGCCTGATTTGTCATGCAAGTAAAGGGCTTCTGAAGATCATCATCAAGAGAATAAAGAACAAAATGGAGCAAGAAATATCTGATGAGCATGCAGAATTTCGTGAAAGAAGGGGGACTAGGGACCAAATTGTCAATATCAGGAATGTGATTGAGAAATGCAGAGAGCATAGACTTCCTCTTTACATGTGCTTCATAGATTGCAGTAAAGCTTTTGCCTGTGTTAGCCACCCTCAGATGTGGGAAACTATGAAAAAGATGGGTTTCCCAAGTCATCTTGTGGATCTGATCAGCTGCTTATATGAAGACCAAGAATCGGCAGTCAGAACAAGTAGTGGGGACACAGATTGGTTCAAGATTGGAAGAGGCTTACGACAGGGCTGTGTGCTATCACCAAACCTATTTAACATCTATTCTGAAGACATAATGAGAACAGCTTTGGAGGGGTTTGAAGGTGGAGTGAAGTTTGGCGGTACAGGAATGACTAAACTGAGGTACGCCGATGATACCACTCTTATTTGTAGCAGCTGAGTAGAGCTGATTGATCTTTTGAAGCGCATCAAAGAGGCCAGCGAAGAAAAACACCTTCTCCTAAACACAAAGAAGACAAAAATAATGGTTGTAGACAGAGAGCGGAAAAGTGATGAGTTTGTGATAGATGGACAGCAGATTGAGGAGGTGAAGCAATTTGAATATCTGGGTTCAATGATTAACAACAGTGGTGACAGCACAACTGAAATTAAGAGAAGACTGGCAATTGCAAGGACAACTGTGCAGGGCATGTCAAGCATATTGAAAAGCAGAGGCCTATCCATTGACCTCAAGGCACGCCTACTTCGTGCAACTGTGTTTTCCATTGGCACTTACGGATGCGAGTATTGGGCTATGACCAAGAACGATAGGAAAAGAGTAGATGCTTTTGAGATGTGGTGTTACAGGAGGCTTCTACAAGTGACATGGAAAGACAGAAGAACAAATTCCTGGATAATTGGGTAATGTGGTGAATGTGCGCGGATGTTCTTTTATTCTTTTTACCCAACCATCGCCTGAATAAAAAGAGTAATGGGCACTGCGATTCATTAAAATGCGACATAATAATTTAGATAACATAAAAGCCACATATACAGCATGCGTGACACACAAGGCATGTAACATATGTATGAAGGTGATTCTTTTTTTACAAAATGCATGGAAACAGGTATCACTATTTTCAATAAGAATGATTTGAGGTCTGTCTAGTCACAAAACGACCGACAACGTAAAGATTGGGTTACCTTGTCCATTGTTGTTACAAGCGCGCTATGTGTCGAGTAAATCGATATTGGAGATGACTTAAACATACAGCTTTTCTAGCAAATACTCCGTGAAGTCGCTCAGATTATAACAAAATATGGCGATTGTTATCTTTACTTACCTTATTCATGTACTGTATTACTTACACTAATGGCTCTGTAATGCAGCCATTTACTGGCTAAATAAGTAGCTTTAAATATTTTGCTTGTGCAATGTCAACTACTTGTTCATTTATTCACAGGGTCAATACTTAAAACTGCTTGCAAGTGCAAATTGACGTGTCAATATTTACTTAAGAACAACTTGACGAAATTAACGAATGCTGAAGTTCAATTGCATTACAATCCTTTCCTGTGAATTCATGAGCATTTTTGTTTTCAATTTTGAAGTTCAAAAGCATACATTTTAGTTTTAAGCAAAGGTGTAGGTTACTTTTTAGCATTTGAACTTGCGCACATTGTTGTAATGTTTGCAGTGTTCACTAGAAGACGTCTCCGTAGTCCACTTGCCGTTGTGCAAACTCTGGCTATTTACATAAGGCTCCGATCTGTAGTAATTTGTGCATAATTGGTAGATTTTCTTGATCTTTTCAGTTACCGTACTCCCTCTGTTTGCTTGCTGCAAAAGTTTTTTTTCGCGGATATAGCGTCACTAACGTGAGCAATCCCCACGAAATAATGAAGAGAGCCCTCTTTCAGCAAAATAACAGACAATGATTGTTCAGCAAGGCAGGACAAGAATCACTCATAATTATGCCTAGATTTGAAGTACATAATACCGAGATTATTTGACTATTTATTGCATCTTTATTATATCGAATAAAGCTGAAAACGTTGATCAGGATTAATAAAATTATGTTTATATTTCTCAAAAGCCGACTGTGGCATAGTCTACCTACATTATGGAATATATTTGCATTAATTATAGTTTGTACGTACATAAACTACAAGTTATCACACCAAAGTATGCTTGAATATACAGGTTTTACATATTCAATGAACATCCGTAGTTATGAATATCTCAGCTCGGAGGATTAGATGTTCTGCAAGACAGGAATTATCCGACATGTTTTTTGCACATATATCAATAATTTTTAACACTCGATGGAATCTTAATGGAATTAAATGATATCCATTCACTGAGTCCAATTATTCAAAAATGATTTCCTAATCAACATAACATTATTTAATTTCTTTTCGTATTGAACAGACCCGGTGAACAGATCATTCACTTCGCGACTAAGATCATTCACTTGTATTTCTTAAACTCGATTATTTTTCTTCATAATTCACAGGTGTGGATTTTATAGCTAATTTATACAACTAAGAAGCTAAGCATTACAAAACGTGCGGTATTCACGGGAACTTACTCAGCTACAGGCGACTGATGGTTAATAAACTCAAATTTTGTCATTTTGAGATTGGAAATAGTGTTTTCAGCAGCAATGGGTCGTAGAAGGGAAATACTTTAAGAGCCATCAATCTTCACTGCAAACTTTAATTGAAAATTCAATTTATTCTTGCCCGAATTATACATTATTGTGTAACGTTACTTTCGTTTTGTCTGTATCGCTGGCAGTACACTGCAAAAACAGGAGAGCAACACTGCTACGCTTTTATGGCTACAGTTTGTAAGTAAAGGTATAGGGGTGTTAATTTATAAACACTAAAACACGTAAAAATGTGAAGATGTTTTACGATTACCTGACAACTCATCTGAGCAAGACATCAGAGAGTTGTTATGAAGGCATTGAATCCCTTGTAGTAGTTTCCGGAGTTTCACAGGAGTCGATCCTTGGACCCTTGCTTTTTGTTTTGTATATCAAGTGCATGCCAAAATGCAAAGATAGCTTGCGCACATTATTGTATTCTTTTGTCAAGTTGGGGTTTGGACGGAGCATATTAGTTTGAGTTTTTCTTTTTTTTGGGGGGGGGGGATTTGCCACCCACCTTTGATCATTGTACGTAATTCCTTAATAAGATATATGTAGGTTTTTCATAAGGGACGTATTGGGTGTAAACATTGCAAAATAGACTTACCGGTCTCTGGTTATCCGTACAAAAATAACCTTGATCTATGATAATCAAATGACCTGGCCTTGTCCAAGCATCGTCCTTGCCATTGCTATCATAGCATTTTATAACATCAGCTACTTTTCTAGATGTAAAATGAAGACGAAGTCTGAAATATAACATTTGTTGAACCCGCTATCATAATAAATACACAAACGTGTTGTGTTTTCTTTATTTGCTATTTCAAAGTGCGTGGTTTAATGTGAAATCCAATGATTGTATGACTACGGGCAGTTTGTCTGGATAAACAAGAATACCCCAGACACACGTAAATCTTGTTAACTTCACGTAACCAATGGTTGCAGGCTAACACATATAGATTATCACATAAAATAGTATATAAAAAGCATATCATTAATGTTTAAAACATATACAATATATATGTATATTATACATTGCATATACATGAATATGATTTAAAATTAAAAGCCATTATTATTAATGCAAATACGCGGGACCTTAATATTATGAAATTGCACGTATTTTACCGATTGTTTGAGTTGAATGTCGTATTCAAACCACGACAGCACTATACTTCTCTAGGAGTCTGGTAGTAGGGGTGCTTTTAAAGGAGGTCTCTTTGTAGCTCTTGTCTGTAATCCACTATAAATAGTGGTTTATAAACATTATTCCAAGCATTTTGTAATTTACAATAATCACAATTTTAAAGGCATTACGGGAATTTAATGGGTCAACTCATACATACGCAGTCTATAGCCATTCACGCACGAAAGCGCGTAAAACTTTCATCACTCTTTACATTTTTATAATGTGCACAATTGGCCCAGATTCAAAACCCCCTTCCTATGCGTGCATATAATTGAAGCAGAGCTTCAATTCGCTAGTGTTCGCTCAAAGCGCTGGTGTACCATCCTTGAAATAATACAATTGAATTCAAAGCGAGCATATGGCGTTTCATGCGTTGGACCGTATTTCTCGCGATTCACAATATGATGCGCCACCAGCGGTTGCTCTTGCCAGTCCAATTTTTGACCTCCAGAGTTGACATCGCTGTTTACCACCAGGAAATTAAATGAATTATAGGATGGGTGATTGGAATTACGTCACGATTATATAATATGTCATAGGCGCCATTTTACTTCACAAATGATGTTATTCTCATTTTTACAATAAGTTGAGAATGCAATTTATTCTGTTTTATAGAATAATGGTGATTATTGAGGTATCTAATATATACGATGTATAATTCTTCTCCTCCGCCATCAGTGTGATTTCACTTACTCTCACTTGAAATTAAACTGGCGTATAGCGAAGTGCCACGTAGACTAAAGCTATAGTTGATGATCACGGATGCGTTACAACAGTTTGCAAAGATCTTTCCCACTGCCAGATTTGGCGCAGTTTATGGCGTAAACATGAAGTCGTGGTTCTGATTGGCTAAATGAATCACATCACATCGGCACTTCGTTTGCCGATCCATCTGAGTAGTATCACGTGACACACGATCGGTCGGCCAATGCGTTAGGTCTTTGCAAAAGAGTGAAGTCTAGCAGTGTTTGTAACCACTCACCCGACATTACTCCTATGATACGCTCTCACCCTTCTGGGCAATCCGGGGAGGGGGCAACCCCTTCTGGGCAATCCGGGGAGGGGGCAACCATTGGATTTGATAATGTTGAAAACATTTCCACGGAGGATTCCGTGCGATCAACAGATAGAAAATGGATCTACTATTGTAAATTGATGTTTTAGTGTACATTCGCGTGTGACATATTAAAATTAAACACACAATGACATTATGCCCATGTGTTGTATTCGTGTACGCGGTCTTTGAACGTCGACATTTTCCCATTGCGTATTTTGACCTCTCCCAAGCAACCGCTGGAGGCGCATTACATTTTTATTCGGGCTGTATAATATATTTATCACACAATACATTGCCTTATTACATTGAACCATCAAATAATCAATCTCATGTATGTCCTTGGATCTGGTTACTCACATACGAGTCCCACTTACATAATATTACTTCATATTAAGACATTTAATGACCCTAAACGATACCTAAACCCTGAGAATTCAAAGTTATTCATCACCTGATTCAACGGCTATAAATATCCCATTTTGCTTTACTGCTCCTTAAGGCATTCCAAACAGAATAGTAAAAGTATAAAATAACCAGTATTACATTTACGGCGCCTGGTTTTCTTACGTGGTTTATTAAAGAAGTCATCGCAATATCGCGTTCATTGCCCTAAGCGTACATCGGAATGCACCAGTGAGCACTGAAGATGCCTTATCACTTGATAAACGCCTTGATATATCAAGTCTTTAAAGCAGTTAATTAAATTTAACAAAATGAATTCCGAGCAATTAGGTTCGAATAACATTGTCTGACATCGCTAAGTTGTACTAACTGTATGGAATTACAATAAGTGTTATAGAGAGCAAACAGATAAATGCTGAAACAGTTACAGACTAGAAGGGAAAGTATTACAAACTGTAAAGTTAGTATACTGTGAAGTTTCTAACTATGTGAAGTTATTTCATAACAAAATACAGCCTGTCTCAAAAACAATGTGCAAGTTGAAAGTGCCATCTTCAATGGAGGCCCTGGATTTGGAAAACGCACATTAGGATCACGTTGCATTGTCCCATCATCTCTAATATAGCTTGTCTCAAACAAATTGTGCAAGTGAAAAGCGCCATCTTTGGCAATTACAAAATACTGTTGTGACATGATGCTTACATCAACTCAAGGGAGCAGTCCAAGCTTTCAAATACCTTTGTTTCATTCATTTTAGTTTCGGCAATCCAGAGATCTGCTTCACTAAACGCAAATGTATGAAAACCCTTTTGTGCCACTTTTGAGAAAATTGAATAGAATGTTTTATCCAAATACCTGTACAGTACAATTAATAGAAGAACATTTATTTGTAGAATTATAAATGATTATGTAACAATTGCTCAGTATGTAATTGTATTGATCTTGACATGGTTTTAATTTTTCAATAGTGTGTAATATTTGATTGTACTGTAACATGTCTTTAACATGCCTTGAGTGATTTGATTTGATTTAGCATTGACATGTATTTAATTTTACAGCAGAATGTGAAATATTTATTTATCTTTTAATCTGTTTTAAGTGGAAAACGAGAATCATTATACCTGTATTATGATTAAACAGTAAAAACAATTTTGTATTGTTGTGTAATCGATGCATTCTTTTGATTTCACGTAGGAACTCTTGATACACTCTATGCTATCGTTGATTTGCATGTAGGCCCTACAGTCCTCTTTCCTAGTAAAAGTGGCACAAATGAGATTTTGCCCTTTCGTTGTTAACTATACATATCCCGAAATTAAAACAAGCAAATTGAACAGAACAAACGGCATTTGAAAACTAAGACGTGCCTAGGACGTTGATAGCATCATCTCACAACAGTATTTTCTAATTGCCAAACAGGGCGCATTTTACTTGCGCGTTTTCCAAATCCAGGGTCTCCCACTGAAGTCAAACCATTTAGATCTGATTGAGCAGTGAAAATAGCCACATTAACCCCCACCAACTTCCACCAATACACATCCCCCAACACACCCCACCCCACCCCTGGTCCCCTACACATATATCCCTACCTCTTACCCAAATACATAAACACACTCTTTGCACTTGCAAAATCTTTAGGCATGCCAGTGGACTCTCTTGATGTTGTAGAAGCACGATCCTAACGTGTGTTTTCTATCTCATGCACTTGAAGATAAAAGTACTTTTGAAAGTCTGTACTTCATGGCGTAGCCGACAACGGAAAGAGAATATTAATGTAATAGAGCTTTGAGCAAATAGGTCATATCAATTTTAAGAAAAATGTTGATGCATATCAGTGTCACATATTTACCATTCAAGCAAATGTATTAATATTTAAAATGGAAGGGAATGGGAGCGTGTCTTGACAGTGTAATATTACAAGTTATTCTTCCAAGAGCGCAAAGAATACGCAAACTCTATATTGCATAAAATATTAGTGATTCTGTACTTCCTCGGTCTAGCCTACGTGTGAAATGACTTCCCCCTCTGAGTGCACATAACCCAGATTTTCCTGCTCTAGCATTTCAGATTATATACCAGCTTCCATAACCGCAACCCTATTACACTACACTGTTTATCAATCTTACGGGAATTCGTCTCCTATCTTCGATTCATCGGGGAAAATATAAATTTGTAACTATATCAAATTATCAGTTCTCGCAGTAAATTTTAGATTTTTCAGTCTGTTCAAGCTATTCTTTGAGACTAAATTTTCGACGAAGTAATAATTAACTTGCGCGGGAAACTTTTCAAAATAATGTGTAAAGTCCTTATTATTTGTTTTAAAAATTGATTTGTGTTAGACACACACTATAAAACTTTTTCAAACTTGCCGATAGCGTACTAATTGGCGTCGATGTTGCTTAATCAGATAAACCTGCGAATTAACCCAACAGTGCTCATTAATATGCTACTGATTTGACTATTGCTACTGATTTAACTATAGGCCTATACAGCAAAACTTGAAGGCATTTTCTTACTTATCGTAATAGTTTCAACAAATGAAATTGTATGTCCTATTAATAATATTAGTTTATTCTAATATTGAAATATTCATACAATATGAATAATATGATCCTAAACTATATACCGGGCGCCACTAGTAGTAGTATTATACCATGTTTTAATTCACGGGAATTAGTTCAGATCAAGTACAGAACTAAACACTTCAACAAAAAGTAAGTTTCACTCTCGATTTGATTTTTTATTTAAAAAAAAACTCATTGAAAAATCAAACGAATATCAACTTAACTTAACTTATGTATTGGATTCATTAATTACGAGAAAGCATTTGATTCCGTAGAACATCAGGATCTGCTCCAAGCACTGAGAGAAATAGGTATAAATGAAGGGTATGTTTGTATTCTGGAGGATATATACACAGATGCAACATCTCGAATCCATCTGGATAGTGACGTTTCAGTGATGAAAGAGGAATCAATGTAGATGGAGAAAAATTAACAGACCTCCGATTTGCAGATGACGTTGCCCTTGCTACCTCAATAGTAAAGGACATGGAAACACAACACAAAGCAAGAAGGTTTGATTGAAAATGCACAAAGGAAAAAACAAAATATATGACAAATTGACAATAGCAGATGAAAGATCATCATTGAAGATGAAATTGAAGAGGAGTATAAATATCTGGGCCAAACACTGAGGTTAAAGGACTGTTCGAAGGAAGAAGTATTGAGAAGGATAAAAGCAGGATGGAGCTACTTTGGAAGAGATAAAGAAATCTTATGCAACTAAACTATACAATCTGCCCAAAGAGCAACGGAACGGCAAATGTTAAACATCTCACTGAGAGACAAAGTAAGGTGCTCAACCATCAGACAGCTGACCGGTGTTGCAGACATTTTGAGAAAATTCAAACAATCAAAATGGAGATGGGCTGGTCATAAAAGAGATTAGTGAAACCAACTGGCAACTCTAGAAGACCTTCTAGAAACACTGATCTCAGCAAGATCTCACACACCATCACCCACTGAGGAAGGAACCAGTTGGTTCCGAAATATTAGGGAAAATAACCTGGTGAGTGCAGGGGCGTAACCAGACCTGACCTTCCGGGGGGGCAAGATTGAAAAATTTCCCAATTTTTGACCAAAAGTTGTATTATTTATGTGCGCATCGCGAGCGGCTTGCCGCGAAGTGATACACGGGTGGGGTCCAGGGGCCCGCCTTAGGCCCCCTGGTGGGGTACAGGGGCAAAGCTCATGGTTTTTGGCATATTAGAAGCTAAAAATCCAGTGTTCAGAGTACAAAATTTCACAATGAAAGTAGTATAGATCTTCTTCCCTCTTTCTTTCCCTTTTCTCTTCTCCCTTCCCTTTTTCTCTTCTCCCTTCCCCTTTTTTCTTTTTTTTCTTCTTTCCCCTTTCTCTTCTTCCCTCTTTTTCCCCTTTTTTTTCTTCTCTTTCCCTCTTTTTCTTCCCTCTTTTCTTTCCTTCCCCTGTTCCCCCTCTTCCCAATTTTTGTGCTCTTCTTCCCAGTTTTTTTTTTTTTTTTTTGGCAGCTTGCCCCCCCCCCCCCCACTGGTTACGCCACTGGGTGAGTGCAGTTGGATGTTTTAATCTTTCTCTACTTCTTGTTTACTACCTGCACGTATGAACTTACATAACTGTATAAAAGTAGGGATGACAATCATAATTTCATGTTGCCCTTTTTGCTACAAAAGATTGTTTTCTGGAAAGAACTCATCAACAGAAGTATTTTGGTGGTTAAATGGTCAAAATCGGTCAAAAACTTTTCGAATTATGAATTTTCAAAGTTTCCCATTCTGACCGGTCATTGGAACGAAATAAATTGACAAAGTCTAAATATAGCAATGTGAGCAAAATTGGTATAAGCATATATATTTACCTTTTTATATTTCTTTATTTTAATATATATGCAAACATGAAACAAGCATATTGTGAAAGTATCAAAGGGGTTTCTTATGAAATGGCACTTTACTAGTCAATAGCATTAAGTATTTCTTCAAACCGAGGCACTGAAATCATGCTTTTAGAAAACATTTGCCAAAAATCATCCATAATGGCCAAAGTGGCACAAAATCAAAAGTCCAGGTGAACTTTTTTCCACAACAATATACACTACACATAAGAAAAATACTAATGTACTACAAGGGATTTTCAACATAGGAATCCAAACAATCAAGTACCAACATGCACAGCTTTGTCCTGATATCACTTCTGGGGTTTTAACAAAATGTTTAACCTCTATTGTGATTGGCAGCAGCATAAGGTATCTCTTTGATAGCTGATAATGCCCAGCCATTCAGCAAGTGGCTAATAACAGACCTTGATAGGCTTGAATGAATACTGTCATGTGCTACAAAACCATCACATCCAGGGCCTGGTCATTCCATATGCTACAGGGAGCACAGTACTTTAACAATGGAGTGAGCGCGTATTTTAAAAGTACAGCTCCTGTGCGTGTATAGCAGCAAGTCAGTGCAGATGGTATAAATATAAGAAAATGTTTAGGGTTGAGATCAGGTGAATAATACAACAAAATGAGCATAAAACTTCACATTTATGTTCAGAAAGGTGTCTATTTAACATGATTCGAAAGGTGTTTGGAAATTCCAAAGGGAAGCTGGTGATTTAATTTTTAACTCGAGATCTACTTGTCCGTTTTTTTTTCCTTTTTACAGAGGGTATGATAGAGGTAATAACAACAACTCTGCCAAATTACAGCTCAGTAGGTCAAGGTGTTCACCTGATCTTTTTCATCTGAATATTTTGTGCCATTCTGAGCAGTGCTGCACTGGGCCACTGGCAATTAAGCGCACTGTGGCGATGGACCAATTTTGACTCACACTTACAGAAAAACTAAATAAGTTATGATGCTGTAATTTGCAGGATAGTTACAAAACATAATTGGCATTAACATCTCCAATTTTTACAGAAAAATTATGAAAAATAAAAGAATGAGCTCAATTTAGAAATGTCTGTGCAAGCAGTGCACAGTTGAGCTCCCTGCATGTCTATGGGAGTGTTCTAATCAAGTTGATGGTTCATTGGTCATCCCTAATAAAAGAGCTTATTAGAATGGCAAATCAAGAAGAGGTAGACAGAAGAGGAGGCGGAGAGATGATAGGTTATCCGTGTTCTATAAGCTGCATATCCTATCAACGACTGCTATGTACCTTGTTTAGGACTTTCAAAAGAAGTACCTGCATGTGCAACCATTGACTGTTTCAAAATAGCCCGCCAAGAGTCATGCAGGTAACTCCGAGGTCATGCATTGAAATGTTTTGAATAAGGAATACTACGGGAATCAGCGCCTTTTGTTAGAGTCACACATGAGTAAAGTGGATAACCTCTATTGGCACAACATGGGCGAGAGTAGCAGCAGGGCTACGACACTCAGCTCATTTGCATGGCAAAATTACCCGTCTCCTCCGCAGCCAATATGGTTTCGCTCCATCGAAATCAAGCTGGCCACGGAGGAGACTACCCTCCTTTGTGTTTGTTCATTTGTGTATGGAGAGCCATTATTGGAGTCTATAATGACTTAGGCTACGCTCTCAGCTAGAGTCCGACGCTGCATTGTACTAGAAATACCTTTTCTGTGAAATCGCTATAGAGCCAACCGGGAACACGTATTTGTTTTGAAAAGATAGCATTAAAATTAGTATCACCCTTGTGGCCCCCGTGCAGTGGTAAACCTCAATTCTTTCATTAAAAAGAAATGAAAATTAAAAACAACACGGCTCTACATGTGCACCTATAAAATGGTCACAGAAATTTGTCTCAAATATGAGTGAATTTCAAGAAACATACGAGATATGATGAACATTGACCTGACGCCATGATAGCAGGATCTACTAGTCGTTTTATATACAATGTATATATCGTATTGTCATAATACCAATATTTGTCATGATATATAATGAGTAATATTTAGCAACGTAAACGTGCAGTTCATATGCACAAACGAATACTGATCTTTATGATATTCAGGTTTTTGTACATCACATATAACATGTCACATAGGAGGTCATACGTGTTGACCTTCATCTATTGTATTTGTTCATCTGTGTATGGAGAGGATTAACGCCATTAAAACTCCATCAGTATTAGGGCGTAGTTCAGTGAACTCATCGGATTGCTATTCCAAGTACTTTGATAATACAGATAATATGTATTAATGGGTCGAGGCGATTGCATTGAAAAACCTAATAAATTATTCATAACAGTTACGTAATCGATCGATAGTGCGGACACTTTTCATTTGCAAACCACCAAAATTCGTGATCTTTTAGCGTTGGAAAAGAAACCACGTGAATAGAGTGCCCTCTCAAGAATAGGTTCTCTGTGGTAGCAGTAGATAGAAAGGTCTGGAGTGATCATGAGGAGGGCTACAGGATTGACATAGCCTAGACCAGCGCACTGAATGGTCTATTGTTCTATTGTGTCCGATTTGAGCGCTGACATATTGGAAAATGTTGCCAATCAATATTCATGAGAGTGTACATTCAATGTCCAATTTTCGAAATTGGGTGACTTGTGCTTGGCAGGTGTAAAATACAACGCATAAAGGCATTGACATCATCGAATGGCTGCCTATAGTGCTGTTAGTGTTAGGCCTTTGTGTGTGTGTGTGGGGGGGGCTGTGTTTAGTTTCTATAATAATTATTATAAGGCCTACATTTATTTGTTATTCCTTTCTTTTCCTTTCTCTGTACTTATTCTTTCCTTGCTAAAGTATCACTCCCTCTTCTTATCTCCCTTCCCTTCTCCATCCCCTCATACTTTTTGTCTTTCTTTCTCTCTTCCTCCAGCCCCTCTCATTCTTCATGTCCCCTCCTCCACCTCTTCCTCCCTCATCCCCTCCCAAGACCTCTCACAAAAGAGCTGCCCCCTTCAGTACACCACTATTTATGACATTCTCCTTCTTAAAATAAAATAAAATAAAATGTCAATTTGTGAAACAACTTTAATATAGGCCTACACCGGTTACATGTAGGCCTATACGTAGCTATTACCATTATACAGTAATAGACATGCAGACATGGCAGCCTTGATATGTAATCATTCAGCAAGCGCATTCAATTTATTTAAATGAAGCACCTACAGTGGGGTGGCAACGAACTGCATCAGCGGCTAATGTGTGCCTTTTGAGCTTACGGCTACTCAATTACACCCTTGAGTGGTATAACAACAAAAGGTACTTTTCGTTATAGTAAGCGCTTTCACGCGACTTTCGTTTGATCACTTATTGACAGTAGTCTGCTAGGTAAAGCGTTAATACACTGTCTGGTCAGCTTACCAATTTAATGGTGGAAGCCCTTTGTCCCAAACAAAAGGTACCTTTCGATGAATAGCTTCTCAGATTTCAAATCGGCACAAGTGTACAATGCGTTATATAATCTATTGCCTCTCCATTCTTAATAGCTCCATGGCCTAGACAGATAGATAGATCAAGCTATATGACTTTCAGTGCCCGATGTTGTGTTTGATTCAGTGGCGCACACCGACATCGCCTGGCTAATAATTATTTGGTGCAGCAGAGACACTAAAATGAATACACGGGATTGATACACGTGAGTTGCTATGCACGATTTTGATATCAGACGAAAATCTTCGGATACCGTGTTAGAAAATGATGAATATCTCCCGTAAATGATTTCGTATAAAGAAACCAGATGTGGTTCCTTGCACATGAATGTATATTTTGAACAGATATGATAGTCGTTAGCTTGCGCTTTGAGACAGTAGCTTGCGTCTTGAGTCAAAAACTGACAATAATTCCGCAATAATTCTGATTTATATGTGCCGAATTATATAGCGCAGTGTATAGGCCAATCGTGAAGGTTGTCTAAAAGAATATGACCTATGGCATACCATGCTTGACTGACACACAGCGAGGTGAGTCACCGAGCTAATCAGGGCTATTGTCAGTAGCCTTAGTCAGATGTCCTTCGGCCTATTATATTTAACAGGTCGATATGTATAATGGCCATGTGTGGCGGTGGATTCAATCTACCATGGCGATTTCTGCCATGAAGATATCGGGGCGATGTCACTGTGTGGCGTATTAAGGACTTCTTTTAGAGTGGGGGGGGGGGCGAAAATGGGCTAAAAATTACAAAAAATGCCTCTCACGGGGGGGGGGGACCTGCCACCCCCGGGCTACGCTACTGATTTGATTATGTGTATGGGACTTACTTGTCCACATTGTGGATGTAGGTCAAATCATTTTTCTTACCCATACCCCACATCGTCATCATCCCTATATCTTCGTGTTAAAAATTGCCGTGATAGTACAGCGAATCCTATCGTTTTTTAACAGCTACGCATCGCGATTTTGTTCGAGATAGGCCGAGCAACTCAGACTCAGCATACCATGACTATCATATGAGATACCACAGCGTTTCTATATTCTACACATTATTACGATTTGTGTATGCTCTAGTACCCCATATGATGTTTCTATCACAAGAAAAAAATATGTTTTCAGGTAAAACCAGAGTTTTTTGTTTCCAGTACACTCACTCGAAAATCAGTACACTAATTAGCGGGGCCTTGCAGCTTGCTGTGGATATCTTTTACTGCATTTTTAATGTAAAAAATTTGAAATCCAATGTCAAAATTGAGATATATTTAATTTTGAGAATGACATTTATACTATATAGGTATAAAGGAACGCGTTAAGCCCATCCAGGTGCACGTCCACTAACACAATGCATATGTAAACTTTCTTTATCTGTGTCAATAATAGAATATTGATTTCAACGGAGTATTGAGCTGTATGGAAAAAAATATTTATAATACAGGGTGTTGACACTGTGTACCCCAGACGTTGCCAGGGATACAAAGGGATAAGCATCCTAGGTTACATAACCAAACCGGAAGATGTAGCCTAGGTCTAGACAATAGGCGGATTAGCGGCCATTTTGTCTTCAACATGATTTTATTTACGTATCAATATACTTTGGTTCACAAATATATAAGTTAACAGGTTTACAATTTTAAAATTATATTTTGAGTATACAATATATTTTATAGTAAATCGATGAAATGACGGTGATTGTTCAGGTATTATATGCTTGATAGAATTAAACTCTCTGACCAGCTAGTATTCTCCTCCGCCGTCATTGTGATTCCAGTCACTCCACGTACCGTGTTGCGAAGGTGGAGGAGACTAAAGCTGTATTGACGAACACGCATGCGTTAAAAATGATGTAGCCTAGGTCGAACAATAGCGTTCCGGCATTGTTCCTATGCACTTTCACCCTCCTGACGTTGCCCATTTAGGTCACCCCAAACGCAATAAGGAAAGTGTGCTTGAAGTTCCAGTAGACTTAAGAAGTCAAAGATCTGCCGAGAAATGGAAGAACCAAGATCACAACTCGAGGGAAAAAATCGTCGGATTATGAACATGACGCTTAGAAAAAGGTCACCATATCAAGATTGCATGCAGTGAAAGTACAGAAGCATCACTACATGATCCTCTAAATTATGTTTTTGTAATTTTTGAAATGGGTCCTTCCTTTATTCAATGTGTGCTCATGCATGAAAGCATCTGTTGCATTCAAATTATCAGTTTGTGCTTGTATCCCTTTAATGATGTGTGCCAAGACCCATTCCAATTGAATGTATATATATACAACAAAAGTTTGGAAAGTTTTTTGTCGCATATCAATGGATAGCTACTTCATTCCCCTTTACAATGACACCGCATTTGAAACAATCACCCTTTTCATGGCTGAGTACACGTCTTGTGAAGGTAGTGGGTCTCAAACAGAATGTGCCAAAATAACCATTATTTTGTGCTCAAACAACATTAGTCACTAATCTCAATAACGGATGGAAAACTATACGCTGCCACAACAGCCAGGCACCTCCTCCTCATGCTGCCCACCAGCCTTGGTTACTGTGGGATGGCATTCAATTCTTAGCTATTCTTCAACCAGGATTCATCGGAGGTCATTCAATGTGGTTGCATTGGCTACTCTGGCACGAAGAGCATGACCATGCTGGTCCCAGAAGTCGGTTTGAGGTCTGGGCTGATGGCAGGACATTCCATTCTCTCTACTCCCATATTCTACAGGTAGTAATTGACTACCCTGGCTATATGGGGGCGAGCTTTGTCATCTTAGAGGATTGCATCAGGTCCCAGATTGTGAAGATATGGGATAACAGCTTGCTGCACAGAATGATCAATTTGGCACACTCTGTTTAAGACCTACATCCACAAGACATGCACTCAGGCGTGAAAAAAGTGATTGATTCAAATGTGGTATCATTGTAAAGGGGAATAAAGTAAGCTATCCATTGATATTCAACATGATATGTCACAAATAATCTGAGATGCAGAAAGGCAGAATCATAAAATTTTGAAGTTTAAAATATCTCCTTCAAAATGCAATTAAATGAAAGATGACAATTTTCTTTTAAAAAATGATGCATAGTTTGTTCACCTCCTAATCATGGCTTACCATTTAGCATGATTCGACATTTTCCCATTGAAACCTGTGCTAAATTTTAAACCATTTTAGCTAAAATGCGCTTTACTTTCATGATGTCCAGTTGCTTGTGTATGGTTATTTAGGCATCTGTGAATACACCCTACTATAAGAGACTTTACAACATGGGATTTATAAAGGATAAATTGAATGTTGAATTTTCCCCCATTCGCTTACACAGTAAAGTACATTGCCAAATGCTGCTCACATGGCATGCCAGGATGATCAATTTTAGTATGCTATAAAGGACACCTCTATATCAATGATGTGAATCTGCCTAATAAAGATGCCTGTTGAAAAAACTTTCCAAAATACTGTTGAGTTTATATACATTTTTTAAATATAAAACGAAATCGGAAGGAGAACTTAATGCTTTCGTTAAAGTGTTTTAAAATTCCTTCTTCCATTTTGGCCGACAGTTAACAGCCATATGACGGTTAACAGCCAATACACTCAATCTAATAGGTATCTCCCAAAATACTATCAACGAACAAAACAAATGTATATCCATTTGGCATCTTTGCTAGAGATATCTCTGCATGGCATTCTGTGAATCATCCTTCCAATTGATAAAAAACACTTTCTTATTTGAGAGGATAAATTAATTCTGTACTAAAGTAATCACAACATGTAAAGAATTAGATGACAGAAAAAGATGACAGAATAGATTCATTTCCTTTATATTCCAAAGAATCACATCATATACAATTATCAAATTTATCACAAATTTGATGCGGCAATTATATCTTTGTGTTACTCCATGCTGCATCTCTTGCGCTTCCTCTCTGAATCACACCATTACAGGTATCATACCGTGTAATTGAAAGTCCAACACTTTTTGTGTACTAAATAGATGTCTGCTCTCACAAATATGAACTCTCTGCATCCAAAATATAAATGCAGAATATGCCAGATTATCTGGTCTTGTGAATACTACCTTTTTACTTTGGCAGCAGATTCATTCAAAAACACTTGATCTTATATACATGTATGTCTTGACTTTAAAAATATCTCTTCGTCCATTTTAGCCGATGTTTAACAGTCATAATCTCCAATATGTGACACGATCAAGGGGAATAAAACGGATGTCGCTAACATTGATTTTGAGATATTGGCCAAGAAAGTGTTAAAATTCTTTTGTTTTCTATTGTTTTCAGCGATTGATAAAGTGACATAACTGCGCAAGGAAAAGTCCTATCAACTTGGGGTTTTCAGTTTCTGAAAGCTCTAAATGTCCTCTTTAGAATCATATGTAAAACTCATTTTTGACCAGGGTCGACATGTGACTCATTCCCCTTGATCATGTCACATATACTTAATCCAATACGAACCTCCACTAATTTTCACAATTGTCCACAGGCCAGACAAATGTGTTTACCGGAATATCCATTTGGCATCTTTTCTCAGGATGTATTTGCACTGCATTCTATTCAACACTTTTTGTGTTTCAAATAGAAGTCTGCTGTCATAGAAACAAAGTAGCCACTGAACTAGCAGACAACAATTCGCAAATATTTTCCTCCAAAATATAAATCCATTATCTGGTAGATTATCTGGTCTTCTAAATACTGCCTTTTTCATTTGGGAACAGACTCTAATTGCCTCTCAAGTATCTACAATGTTATACATTCACAGATGCTGTATATAATTTGAAGGGCAGATATAGGCAAGACATAATTGCACTTGACAGAAGAAACTCAACTTTTTTGTGTTTTTGTTTGTATTGTTTTTGCTTTTTCGAAGATCAATAATACCTTCGGATATCACAGTCAGAAAATAATAAGATGAGCTTCATTTTTACTTACTCCTAAAGGCAATATATGAATAATTGGAGCTTTTTGATTCAGTTGTGTGATGAAATTTAACTCTTCCTTGAAATTTCTCTTAATACGTAAGTGAATTACTTTTGTTGAGTATAGCGCTCATCAAACAGTTCCAATTGATAATTTACTTAAATGGTTTATCATAAACACAATACAAACACATTGAACATAATGATGCATGCCAATGTCATTGCACATTAATACAGGGTGTATCCAAATGATTGCTACCCATCAGTTTGTGATTACGTCATATCAAAATGCAACATTTTAGTGATCCACCCAAGATAGTGTTACAAAAAAAAATGTGGTTCCAATGTTGTGTATGGAAGCAGGATTTTCACTTACAAACTCATGGGTATCAATCACGCTGTAGTACATTACTTGGGCAATACATAAGTATTTTATGTACTGACTGCTGACACAAAACAATCAGTGCTACTTCCTAATTTCCAAGTAGCTTTTCATTCTCATTTATCCAAAACATTTGTGGATCAGTACCAAGGTGCAATTAGCTCACCATGCCGCAGTGACTGACTCATAAGTAGCCAAATTTTTAACAACTACAATATATAGCACCCAATACTCATTATTTGGGTAGTTTTATCTGAATTTAGAACGTTTATTACCCAATTGGATGGAAGAGCACTTCAATGACACTTCCAGTACTCATTCACTGACCAATCAATAACTGGTCTCAAAACTCATTGTTATTGCCATTTGGATCTACAGTGTCTCAAATCCCTTTATAATTTGTCAAATAAAAGAAAAATATATCAAGATTATGATTTTCTGAGGTGCAGAAAGTGATCTTCAGGTAGCCTAATCACTGGTTGGCATACTACTTGAATCTTCCTGTGGTGGGTCGCACATGCACATATTTTACTTTGTAGATCAAACTAACAACCTGTTTTGTAAGGCTTAATAAGAGGATCTTCCTGTGGTGGGTCGCACATGCACATATTTTACTTTGTAGATCAAACTAACAACCTGTTTTGTAAGGCTTAATAAGAGGATTAAATGTTGGTACACGCATGTGGTGCTTTTATGTACAACAGCAAAATGATGTTCCCTACCATGCTTACCTAAATGTGAATAAATCACTTGAAAGTCAAATCAATGCTACATATACATATGCGGTGTGGAAATACATGGTGTACATATAAGAAAATCAAATCCTATTCGCTGGCTAAGTGATTTAATAATCGGATTAACTACCATAGCAATAGGTGAAAACAATTTTTGAATGTACCACGCTGTAGTATAAGCAAGTTGCACTCATCACCCGTGTATGTCTGCAATCATAGATTGAATACAATACAGCTCTTTTCAAATATACTAATCTTGGTGCCAGTGATCAGCATGATATGGTTCAATGCAGAGATACCGCATGAACGTACTAGTGCAACACTTAAGTTGTTTTCACCTATAGCTATGTTAGTTAATCCAATTATTACGTCACTTCACCAGCGAATAGATTTTTCTTATAACTAGCCAGTTCCAGCCTTTGATGCCGTTTGGCTAGGCTAACTCCAATCAAGCCGGAATTTGAAAAGCGGACAACTGAAAGTGAGGGCGATTGTGCAGGCTGATTACACTGTCATCCTAGCTTTCAGTTTCCCGCTCCACTAATTCCGGCCTGATTGAAGTTAGCCGGCCCAAAACACCGTCAACGACTGGAAGGGGCCAACTACAAGAAAACTCTTGCTATACTACAGTTTTTCAGGTGGATAACTTATCACCTATGGAATATTTCCAATTAAATAAATATGAATCAAAATTCAAATCCTTGACACTATCTACCTTGCATTAATTTAATACAAAAGATATATAGTTTGAAAACTAATTTACAAATTAACAGTTTACAAATGTGTACTAACACAGAGCTGAGTTTATCATTTGTGAACATTCATTTCAACATATAAATATTATTCAAGTATTATTTATTGACTTCATTTACAAATAACTACATAAAGGTGGTTTTATCATCAGCAATGAATACTATTGTATCCTGGCAACAGATCTGCAAAATAATTACATGCCCAGCTGCAAAACGTATATGCACTAAACGTCTAGCTGGGGTATTGTTTTCAAACATAGGACACCTAAACAGTAGTACTAATCACATAATAGTATCAAAGGCATTGTAACTAACATGTTTTGCCAAATTTATTATAAAATCAGTTGCACCAAGAGGTATGTCCTACAAAACTATACAGAACTAAAAATAAATGTATTTTATGAAGCAGTTTGACAGACTTCTCTTTTAAAGATATATTCTCCCTTAGCAAGCTTCATATTTAGGTGGTGGTATATCCCAGTAAATTTATTTTTCCATTTTTCAACACATTTATATGTTGTGTTTCAAGTACAACACTTGCTAAAACACTAAACGATAAGCTGTTCTTACTTTTATATAACAATGTAAATAGAAGCCATTGAAGATGGATCAAACCATTGGATTTTATCTACAAAAATAAAACAGTATTTCCAGATAGTGGCAAAAAAAATATATTAAGGAACCAGTCCTGTATCAGTATGAAAATACTTAATCAAATAGAGCCATACATTCTCACTAATTATTCTAACAGTTCAAATATTTATTGAAATAGGAAGGTAAATTTGAATATACCCCAAACACATTCCTGTATTTTACATTGCTTCAATATTCACTGATATGCTCCGAGTTTTTGTACTGATTGCTATAATTTTCCCCATTACGTATGCTAATGTTTCTGCTGTAAAAAACCAATAGCTGGAAGGAGAGGATGATTGATTTCCATGGCAAATGATGAGATGAGATTCACAAGGCCAGATGTTAACTCAACCAACCTGCAGGTAGGAAAACAAGATACAAGATAACATAGATTAAATGAAAACAAAATTGGCAAGTACTGGGAAGGGGTAGTTTTAACATTACAGTGTTGTTGTACATCACCAACAGATATACCTCAAGCAGATTAGGAATTGTGGGAGCTTTGCTTTTATTGATCAGTTTTGAACAAAATGATTGCATATATATTTTGCACCCAAAGAAAACTAATTTGTGACCTATCACATTGAAACACGGCAGTTGTCGGAACAGACATCAAAAAAATCAAGAAAATAACAAGGAATTTGGAATACAGAAACATGCCTCATAAAATCACAATTTAACAATGGCCTATGCATCATTTTAAAGCAAAAAGGCAATCTTTTACATGGTTTAGAAATGTAATATTTCATGATGTCAAGCATTTGATCAAATGTGACTTATACATCCTGTGATTTGTTCAATATTATAATGATGTGTTGCGTCAAGCTTGAAGCAACTTGCTACTGTATTACAAAAAATCAAGCAAATGAGTAAATTATCACTACAAATGATTCTGAGATATGGCAAACACTAAGCATTTTGTATTTGATTCTTTTCTTTTACAAATCTAATTATAAATGGAATTACATTATTGTTAACTCAACCAACCTGCAGGTAGGAAAACAAGATCGAAAATAACATAGATTAAATGAAAACAAAATTGGCAAGTATTGGAAAGGGGTACTTTGAACCTTTCAGTATTGCTGTACATCACCAAAAGATATACCTCAAGCAGATTAGGAATTGAGGGAACTTTGCGTTTATTGATCAGCTTGGAACAAAATGAGTGAGTATATATTTTGATCCCAAAGAAAACTAATTTGTGAACCATCACATTGAAACACTGGAGTTGTTGGAACAGGCACAAAAAAATCAAGAAATTTGTAATACATAAATTTGTCACATAAAATCACAATTTTTCAATGGGTGATGCGTCATTTTTAAACAAAAAAGCAAACTTTCATATGGTTTAAAAATGTAATATTTCATGTCAAGTGTCTGATGAAATGCGACGTATACATCCTGTGATTTGGTCAATATTATAATGATGTGTTGCGTCGCTGAAAATTGGCAAGTACTGGGAAGGGGTAGTTTTAACATTACAGTGTTGTTGTACATCACCAACAGATATACCTCAAGCAGATTAGGAATTGTGGGAGCTTTGCTTTTATTGATCAGTTTTGAACAAAATGATTGCATATATATTTTGCACCCAAAGAAAACTAATTTGTGACCTATCACATTGAAACACGGCAGTTGTCGGAACAGACATCAAAAAAATCAAGAAAATAACAAGGAATTTGGAATACAGAAACATGCCTCATAAAATCACAATTTAACAATGGCCTATGCATCATTTTAAAGCAAAAGGCAATCTTTTACATGGTTTAGAAATGTAATATTTCATGATGTCAAGCATTTGATCAAATGTGACTTATACATCCTGTGATTTGTTCAATATTATAATGATGTGTTGCGTCGCTTGAAGCAACTTGCTACTGTATTACAAAATCAAGCAAATGAGTAAATTATCACTACAAATGATTCTGAGATATGGCAAACACTAAGCATTTTGTATTTGATTCTTTTCTTTTTACAAATCTAATTATAAATGGAATTACATTATTGTTAACTCAACCAACCTGCAGGTAGGAAAACAAGATCGAAAATAACATAGATTAAATGAAAACAAAATTGGCAAGTATTGGAAAGGGGTACTTTGAACCTTTCAGTATTGCTGTACATCACCAAAAGATATACCTCAAGCAGATTAGGAATTGAGGGAACTTTGCGTTTATTGATCAGCTTGGAACAAAATGAGTGAGTATATATTTTGATCCCAAAGAAAACTAATTTGTGAACCATCACATTGAAACACTGGAGTTGTTGGAACAGGCACAAAAAATCAAGAAATTTGTAATACATAAATTTGTCACATAAAATCACAATTTTTCAATGGGTGATGCGTCATTTTTAAACAAAAAAGCAAACTTTCATATGGTTTAAAAATGTAATATTTCATGTCAAGTGTCTGATGAAATGCGACGTATACATCCTGTGATTTGGTCAATATTATAATGATGTGTTGCGTCGCTTGAAGCAACTTGCTACTGTATTACAAAATCAAGCAAATGAGTAAATTGTCACTACAAATGATTCTGAGATATGGCAAACACAAAGCATTTTGTATTTGATTCTTTTCTTTTTACAAATCTTATAAATGGAATTACATTATTGTTAACTCAACCAACCTGCAGGTAGGAAAACAAGATCGAAAATAACATAGATTAAATGAAAACAAAATTGGCAAGTATTGGAAAGGGGTACTTTGAACCTTTCAGTATTGCTGTACATCACTGACAGATATACCTCAAGCAGATTAGGAATTGAGAGAACTTTGCTTTTATTGATCAGTTTTGAACAAAATGAGTGAGTATATATTTTGATCCCAAAGAAAACTAATTTGTGAACCATCACATTGAAACACAGCAGTTAACCGGAACAGGCACCAAAAAATCAAGAAAATAACAAGGAATTTGGAATACATAAATTTGTCTCAGTAAAATCACAATTTTACAATGGCCTATGCATCACTTTAAAGCAAAAAAAGCAATCTTTTACATGGTTTAGAAATGTAATATTTCACGATGTCAAGCATCTGATGAAATGTGACTTATACATCCTGTGATTTGTTCAATATTATAATGATGTGTTGCGTCGCTTGAAGCAACTTGCTACTATGTGTTACCAAATCAAGCAAATGAGTAAATTGTCACTACAAATAATTTTGAGATATAGCAACACACTTTTTGTATTTCTTTTCTGCAATAATCACATCTTAGCAACTGTAAATCTAATCATAAATAGAATTACATTATTGCAGCTTCAACATGAAAAAAAATACAATTTGATTTTGCTTCACAAATTACTTCTTTTGATTGATTATGTTTCACATGCTATATGACTGAACAAACTACAGAGACATAACTAAGTGACATAACTACAGTTGGATGACAACCTTGGCAAAGCAAATGTCAACAACAATTACAGCTTTGAGTGGAAATCTTGCCTTGTATACAAGATCTCAGACAAGGTAATTCATCACAATTTTTCAACATTCAACTGCGCCAAAGTGCCCATTTATCTCCATATTCGATCATTTCAAGTTGCAATGGCTTCAGTGATTCAAGATGGGTTTATTTTATAATACAATTGAAGTTGCTTGGAATCAGACAGTGCTCAAGAACAAAAGGCCCTGTGGTTAAAAAGTCCCAAACATACACAAACATTTTAAGCCCCAAACCATGACATAATCCACCATGGCAAATGGAAAACAACACGATATGAAATCTGTATTCAATAAGATTTGTCTGTTAACTGCTAAACACAAACCTTGTAGAGCATCCATGGGAGAGCATCCTGAGCATACACTCAGTACAAATAAAAATTAAAATTATGAAAAAAAGCTGATAAATCTTAGTTCATCCTGGCAAATCTCACACACAAAAATCTTGTCCCTTAACTTGCAGAATACCTGTCATTAGCAAACCAATTACTGTGATAAAACTGAAATGGACACCAGCAGCCACCCCTGCCAAGTTGCCCAATGCTGCTCACTATCTAATGATAATCAATAATTTACGGCCCAGATTTTCTGCTCAATGTCAGTAACCCAAGAAGGGTAATGAGGAGCAAAAATAGGTGGCCACAAAGAAATCAAAGGAATAGAGCTAACTGTGCATACTAACTGTGCATACGTGCGGCAGGAAGCTTAACACCGGGTAGGAAGTTTTAATAGCATGTATCAAGTATCTAGGTTGTCAACGATCCTGCGTCAGTCTTAGACTAATCAAGACTGCCAGGTTTTGATGTTACAGGTGATGGAAGATGTGGCTAAGCTTGGCTAGGTTGACATCTGATGTGAAATTAAGTCAGAATTGATGACTTCATGGAATATATGCCACAATTCAAACCCCTTGTCTGCATAGGCTTTATTGACTGAAAACACCCCCCCACTCCCACCCCTTCTTGTAATGTGTGTGTCGAATGGGGCCTTTTTTTTTTTGACAACTGGGGACTTTTTTTATAAGTTGTGTGTCGACTGGGGACTTTTTAAGCACCATTTGTGGCTGAACCAAACTCCTATCAATTGGGGACCGGTGTGTTCTCAAGTTTAGCACAACCGGGGACCTCACCCTACCCCTAAAAAGTACCCAGTTGGAGTAATGCCTTTTTTTGACATCTTCACCCATAGGGGGAGCCCTAGCCCAAGTATTACAACTGGGGATGTCCCTGCTTGGAGCGAAGTCCCCAGTTAGTGGGAAAAAAAAAGTCCTCATTCGTAGGGGTTTACAAGCGCACACACACACACACAAATGCATATCGATTAGGGTTTTTGGCCAAAGGAAGAGACAAACCTTTTTTTTTTTTTTTTTGATTTTTGGTCTAATCAAGCAATTGCTTACATCAACATGCTAGTGCTTTAAACTAAAGAAATGTAATGTATATCACTAGCAGATCTGGGATGGATTTCAAATTGGTCATATAAATGAGAGGCTAGGCGGCTGCAACTGACTGTTAATAACCCAAAATAGGCTGATTAGCCTATTTATAGCCACCACCATGGATGCTTAAGTATATATTACAACATAAACTGCAAAAGATATCAAGTAATAACTAAAAGCAAAATACTACAATTCACAAAAATAACATGTTTAATAACACATTGTTCAAAGTGAGAAAATTTGAGATATAAATGTTTCACAAGTGGGCGACCCAGAATGATACAATTCAAACCTTTAATGCTTTTATGTTTGTAACATTTTCACACCATGAATTTTTATGAGGTGTACAGAGTAATACCAAGCTGCAAACATTGGCTCAATTCAAGTCAGATACTCCATACATGTGTCTTCACACATGTTTTATTCAACTTTCATCTGAATTGCAAGTGTTTATATCTACCTTATTTGACAACACCAAGCTTAGAATTCCTGACAACTTTTTACATGCATGTATGCAAGATAGAGTTTCCCTTCGACTTAGAATGTCTACCTGCAAGTCTTGAGTTACCACTTCTTAAGTGGTTCTTGTTTCCATCTCTATGTTCAGACAAGATATTTTTAGCACTTCCCAATTTAGAGGATGGGTTATCAAAGGAAACTAGTACAGATGCTGCCTTTGGAAATAAATTACACACTTGACATACCAAACTATTGGTCAAATGCTTTCAAAATAGGCGACTAGCCTGGCCTTTGCATAAGTCTGGACTATGTTTTTTTTTCATGAGCTCAAATGTGCACCTCTTACACACTAGCCTCTATGTCAACAAATAAACAAAATCAAAATAATATGTACGTATATGTATATTCCTTTATTTTTTTACCTCCTCCTTTTCTCATATCTATTCCGTTTCTCAGTTTATTTCCTGAAAACTCTACCAACTTTGTCTGATTAGAGTGCATATCACTTCCTTAGCTCACAAATACAACACCATCTCTATTTTCATCAGGCATGAAAAATGCCTCCTTAGGGACGAACCATTTGACTTCTAGGGGGCTGGAAGTTGGAGTTGGACAGCAGTTGTTGTTGGGGGTTTTTTTTGCAGGCTAGGCTAGGATTTAATTAATGTATACACAATTAGTTGGGGAAAGGATTTTTTTAGAATTTTCTTATTTTTGCTCATGTAGTGGGGAAGTTTTTTTTTTTCAAGAACTTCCACCCCCCCAGTAAAATTGTTTGTCTACTTGTTTCCAATGCCTAATTTCATGACTGACTCAAGGTGCACTATTTTAGGATATTCTGCACAATGATGAATTACATATCTTTCGATTTTTACTAATAATCATGGCAAATATCTAGCTTGCAAGGGACCGTTGAACTATTTGAGGAAGACCTTACACAAGACTTTATGTCACAGTTGCACCAAACCATTGAGGGACCCATCATAGACTGTCTACACAACCTACACATGTAGCAGCTACAGGTCTTAACTACCTTCAATAATTTGGCAACAAGTAAGTACAGTGTGTCCCACTTTGTAGAGTTTTGTAACCATTGGCAAATTACACATAGATTTGCTTGGATGTTATAAGCCCCCCCACCTTTGTTTCCAATGGACATTTTATTGTGAAATGTCATTGTACAAGGAATACATAAAAAAAAATCCACATAGCCCCCGAATGAAAAGTATTTAATTATCTTTGTAATCGCTCAAAAAGCATTTTGTGTGAATTTTACATCCGAACTAGAGGCTATTAAATTTTTACGAGCCTTTTTATTTTACATGTAAAGCCTATGGGGGTGACAATTAGAAATGGACGGCAATATTGAAAAACCCTCATTTTGGGCCATTTTAGACACTAAAATGCCCATAAAAAAAGAATAGCCTCTAGTCCGGATGTAAATTTCACACACAATGTTACCTGAGTGAGTACAAACATAATTAAATACATTTCATTCGGGGGCTATAGCAAAAACAAAAAATGTCCTATACCTTAATGGTTATGGAACAAAGGTGCCCCCCCCCCCAACAAAGAAAAGAAAAAGAAAGGGTGGGTCGATATCCATGGTTGCTTGTGTTTACACAAGGGTGTTTGTTGGGGGGTGGGAGGGGTGTGCCAGAGGTGCTAGTGTGAGGGAATGGCCGATTTTCCTCCAGAAAAAAAAAAACCATTTGATATCTGAATATTGTATTACCTGAAGACAACAAGATAAAAAGCTTCCTCAAAAAGCACTTCATTTGTAACAATAAAGTGACAGGCCTGTTTTTCAACCACAGTACTTAGTAATCTTTACCATTTTCCCTCTTCAAAACTTTTACTATGAAAGCAAAGAGTTGAGAATATAAAATAGCTAGAAAACAGAAATGTTACAGTTTTAAGAAACTTTTTAACATCTAGAGAAAAATACATCTTTATTTTGTTTCATGAATACAAACTATTGATTTGATAGTATAGGTTTTCACTAACGACCTACATTGTGGTTGCTGATTCAACTGTAAAAAAACATGAAATATGGATATCAAATATTTGCCTTGCAATTTCTTTTTGAATTTCATGTGCAAATGTGGCTCTTACTTTACAAGGGTGCTGCGATATAAGTAAAACATTCAAGTATGTGATGCATGATTGATGAGATTGATTTGGTTCAAACAGTCTCACTTATTCCCACTCACTTTTGCTCTCTTCATCTCTATTTTTCCCTTCATCACACAAAACTTCAAAAGTGAGTATCACAGATAAAAAGGTATTCAACAGATAAACCTGACAGATTCTAGGCTATCTAAATATGTAAAAATAACAGCAATTATCTGTTCCAATAACGCAATCGTAGTACTTTTCTTTAAGAGTTGCCGTTTTTCTAGGATACACTGCATACTGATTGCTTTTGTTACAGTAATGATGTGAGATTTTTTGGGCCAGGGAAGTGGGTTAATAGAATGCAACAGGTTGAAAGACGAAGACTGACACCAAGTGGCTACGGCATGATGAGGCGATGATGTTACCTCAAGATACCCACTTGGTGGACAGCTTTTCCATGTTTGCTTATACTCAAACAACCCGAAATAACTTGACGTATGCCTCTAATCTGCACAACTAGTACTAGCCTCCTTTGCACTAATTGCAATAGATGAAACACACTTGACTTACTTTGAAATTCATAAGGTACATTTCTACCATTCAAAGGTGTACTCACATTTACATACATGTGCCAATAATGATACTTTGAACATTACTTGCAGTAAACAAAACTTGGAGCCAAACCTACTTGACAAATAATAAGATGCAATTTGTGAATCTAAATACGAGAATTTCTGTAACATACTATCTTATTCACACTGAAGTACCTGTTTCTGGATAATTAAATTCAACATTGGTGTAGGACTAAAAAGCCTACTTCTTCAGAATTGAAATGTGAGACTTTGGGTAAGTGGGTAACAAACAATTGAAGCTTATTTTACACTTCCGTTGCTTTCTAAAGTCTCTATACACAGATCAAATCTAGTAGGTATTTTTGTGATCCATGCATACCATTTGAATTTAAGGAGAAACACATTTTCTACAGATAACTGATAAATGCAGTGAACAAAAGTTTTCACATAAAATGATTTTAATTCCTTCTAATTCCGAATTTCTTATATAGTGATCTTTTCAACCACAATACCATTTTCCCTCTTCAAAACTTTTACCATGAAAGCAAAGAGTTGTGGCTATAAAATAGCTAGAACACATAAATGTTACAGTTTTAAGAAACTTTTAAACAACTAGAGAAAAATTCATCTCGATTTTGTTTCATGAATACAAATTATTGATTTGATAGTATAGGTTTTCACTAGCGACCTACATTGTGGTCGCTGATTCAACTATAAAAACCATGAAATATGGATATCAAATATTTGCCTTGCAATTTCTTTTTGAATTTCATGTGCAAATGTGGCTCTTACTTTACAAGAGTGCTGCAATATAAGTAAAAGATTCAAGTATGTGATGCATGATTGATGAGATTGATTTGGTTCAAACAGTCTCACTTATTCCCACTCACTTTTGAAGTTTTGTGTCATGAAGGAAATATAGAGATGATGATCTCTATATTTCCTTCATGACACAAAACTTCAAAAGTGAGTGTATCACAGATAAAAAGGTATTCAACAGATAAACCTGACCAATTCTAGGCTATCCAAATATGTAAAAATAACAGCAATTATCTGTTCCAATAACGCAATCGTAGTACCCTTCTTTAAGAGTTGCCGTTTTTCTAGGATACACTGCATACTGATTGCTTTTGTTACAATAATGATGTGAGATTTTTTGGGCCAGGGAAGTGGGTTAATAGAATACAACAGGTTGAAAGACGAAGACTGACACCAAGTGGCTACGGCATGATGAGGCGATGATGTTACCTTCTGATGCCCACTTGATGGACAGCTTTTCAATGTTTGCTTATACTCAAACCAACCCGAAATAACTTGAAGTATGCCTCTAATCTGCACAACTAGTACTAGCCTCCTTTGCACTAAGTGAAATATATGAAACACACTTGACTTACTTTGAAATTCATAAGGCATATTTCTATCATGCAAAGGCGTACTAACATTTACATACATGTGCCAATAATGATACTTTTAACATTACTTATAGTTAACAAAACTTGGAGCCAAACCTACTTGACAAATAATGAGATGCAATTTGTTGATCCAAATACGAGAATTTCCGGAGCATACTATCTTGTTCACACTGAAGTACTTTCTGGATCAATTAAATTCAACATTGGTGTAGGGCTAAAAAGCCTATTTCTCCAGAATTGAAATGTGAGACCTTGGGTAAGTTGGTAACAAACAATTTGAAGCTTATTTTACACTTCCGCTGCTTTCTGAAGTTTCTCGACACAGATCAATTCTAGTGGTTTTTATTTGTGATCCGTGCATACATGTATATCATTTGTGTTTGAAGAGAAACATATTTTCTAAAGAGAAACATGAAAACATGTTTTTAAGGTGAAACACTGATAAACGTTGTAAACAAAAGCTTTCACATATTCATATGAACTTAATTCCTTCTAATTCCTAATAGTAATCTTTTAAACTACAATATTTCGTAATCTATACCATTTTCCCTCTTCAAAACTTTTACTACGAAAGCAAAGAGTTGAGACTATAAAATAGCTAAAACATAAATGTTACAGTTTTTAAGAAACTTTTAAACCAGACAAAAAATTCATCTTTATTTTGTTTCATGAATACAAATTATTGACTTGATAGTATAGGCAGACATGCCAACTTTGAAATCCAGATTCCCGTACTCAGAAGAACAAAAATCCGTATTTTGCACCCAAAAACCGTATTTTATAAATATGTACCTTTGCATACCTGCCAACCCCAGAAACCCCAAAAGTAGAACACATAATTGCGAGGGAGCACTTGTGCGACCGAAAGCACGTAATAGCCAGGGCCCACCTCACAAATTTGCAATGAAATTTGGCAATACCTAAGAACCATTCCATCAAAGTAATAAATCAATACAGAAAGATGCTTCCTTTACGAGTTATCACTCATTGAAAGTGCTACTTTGCTATACTTTACATAAAAAGCGGCCATCTTAAAGTCGTCATATTTCCTTAATTACATGACTGATCAAGCTGATTTTCGAATATGTGATGCACGGTTGAAAATAAATTATTAAAAGATTTGGTGACCTCAGTCGACCTTTGACCTTCTATGTGACCTTTGACCTCACGGAATTGGATAAAGTATGTAGACCAAACAAATTGATATATTTCTGGAAACATTGGGTTTTGTTACTTCTAATGTTGTTAGAAGCATGCTTTGTTCAAACTTTCCAGAAAATAATTGATCATCATCATCATCATCATCATCATTATAGAATCAGTCGGTAGACCTGCCTAAGATCGGATTAATGTCAATGTCAATTAGAAGACTGTACTGGGTATAGCAGTTGTCTATGCATGGTTAAAGAAAAATATTAAAATATTACAAATATTAATGTGCCACTGAGTGCACCCTTGAGAAAACAAACTCGGAAAGCATCTTGCAGGCTTATTCTGACCTAAATAGTTAACTAAATATCTCCAGAAGACATAGCATGTGTAGCAGTTAGATGAAGATGCTTAATAAAAAATATTAATGTGCATGAAAAATACGCAAGTCAGGAGAAAATTATATCAAAAATTCTTGTAGGCCTATAAATATTTCTTTAATGTGCATGCATCGTGCGAAAGTCGGAAGTAAAAGGAGGTCGTAAACCTTCTTGTAGGCTTATTCTTTTGCACCAATAGAGCTAAATAGTTAACTAAATACCTTCAGAAGATAGCATTTAAGGTGGTTACTAAAAATATTAATGTGCATGAAAAATACGCAAGTCAGGAGAAAATTATATCAAAAATTCTTGTAGGCCTATAAATATTTCTTTAATGTGCATGCATCGTGCGAAAGTCGGAAGTAAAAGGAGGTCGTAAACCTTCTTGTAGGCTTATTCTTTTGCACCAATAGAGCTAAATAGTTAACTAAATACCTTCAGAAGATAGCATTTAAGGTGGTTACTAAAAATATTAATGTGCATGAACAATCTGCAAGCCAGAAGAAAATTATTTCGGAAACCATCTTGAAGGCCTATTAAATATTTCTTTAATGTGCATGCATGGGGCGAAAGTCGGAAGTAAAAGGAGGTCGGAAACCTTCTTATATGCTTATTCTTTTGCACCAAAAGAGCTAAATAGTTAACTAAATTACCTTCAGAAGACATAGCATTAGGTGGTTAATAAAAAATATTAATGTGCATGAAAAATCTGCAAGTCGGAAGAAAATTATTCTGGAAAGCATCTTGTAGGCCTATTAAATATTTCTTTAATGTGCATGCATGGTGCGAAAGTCGGAAGTAAAAGGAGGTCGGAAACCTTCTTATATGCTTATTCTTTTGCACCAAAGGAGCTAAATAGTTAACTAAATACCTTCAGAAGACATAGCATTAGGTGGTTAATAAAAAATATTAATGTGCATGAAACATCTGCAAGTCAGAAGAAAATTATTTTGGAAAGCATCTTGTAGGCCTATTAAATATTTCTTTAATGTGCATGCATGGTGCGAAAGTCGGAAGTAAAAGGAGGTCGGAAACCTTCTTATATGCTTATTCGTTTGCACCAAAGGAGCTAAATAGTTAACTAAATACCTTCAGAAGACATAGCATTAGGTGGTTAAAAAAATAATAATGTGCATGAAAAATCTGCAAGTCAGAAGAAAATTATTTCGGAAAGCATCTTGTAGGTCTATTTAAAATAATAATTTTTAATGTGCATGCATCATGGAAAGTCGAGAATAACGATGTAGGCAACCACTTTAACAGACCAAGAAAGTGGTCAAATGATACCAGTAATTCAGTCGGTAGACTAATCTTGCAGCTGTTTATCTTTTTAAGACACAACATTTTATTATTTTGGTCAAAATTCTGGAATACCGTATTTTTGGGGGGTTTGACCGTACCACCGTATTTTTCACGTTTTACCGTACAAAATACGGTGAAACCGTACTAGTTGGCATGTCTGAGGGGGGCATGTGGGGAGGGGCAAAATCAATGAATTTTGCGCAAAATTGTAACAAAAAGTGGACCTTTTCGTAATTTGGGGTTTTTACTGGGGGCAACAGGGGGCAAGAGTTATGACCCCCCTGCCCAAACTTGTGCCAAGTTTCTGACTTCTGCAACTGCAATTTTAAGAAAACATGCAAAATTGCATCTTATTGGCTTATTTTTCCTCAAATTGCAAATCTAGTATAATTAGACTTTATTGCCAGTAAGTACATATTAAATGATTAATATTTAGCTATGTTTCATTTGGCAAAACAGATTAAAATTTTATTGATCGAAAAAATTAGTGTTGTATTTTTCTGGAATCCTGAGTATGTCTTTAACTCAAGAACCCCCAAACCTTCAGAACTGTAAGTGCAATCTCTAAATTGCTTTTACATTCCCTAAAAACATTCACATTACCTTGATTTTTTTTCTTTAAATACGTCACGATGCTATCAAAAAGGCTGCAGGCTTGAGCGTGACCTTAAAGCTACTATCGCGGGTAAAGAAAGCCTGTAAGTCTTTCACACAGACATGCAAAATGCCCTAATACAATCGCCTGAAAGCGCACACTGTTTTTACTTAAATCGCAATGGACAAATTTAGCTCAGATGATGTAACTGAACCCTGGTAACATTTTATACTACTGAATTGAGTTTTACTCCTTGACACAGCACTGAAATTGAAGACAACAAGAGATAAATAAGGAACAAGAGAGTTTTCTATTAAGTGAAATGTGTAAGATATACGAACCACAGACAGTTGGATTCGGGGACTTTGCAGTAATGTAATTAACTTAGAACAGTAAATGTAAGACAACAGAAGCAAATTGGTTGATGCACTTTTTTGATGCACTTTTCTAACACCAGGGCACTATTTTTAGAAAGTTTTTGTAAAATCAGTAACATTACATGAGTGAATCTTATTTTGCATAAAATTAAATCCAATGAATTATCTGTTGAACAGAAAGCTGTAAACAGATTCAAATTCAACATGCAAAGAGATTTCCTGTTCTTTAATTTTAAGACTTTTCCTGACTAGGAATTCCATGAAATTACACATCAACTGCAAAGAAAATATTACACTTACTTTTGTTTACATAAAATTAATGTTTCCTCCTTAATACAAATATATCTACAATTATATTTAAAAAATTATTTCAAAACAACTTTTTGTGTACAAAATTGTAGGTTTGAAGTATGTGACATGTATTTTCAACCTAATCAATCACAAATATTTTTCATTAAACTACCATAGAATTAGGAAGCTATTTATAGTTCTTTTCCCCCATTTACTATTAAAATTCTAACACAATGTGCTTCACTGGGTTTAATACATTGCACAAAATCAGCTACTCTATCATTCGAGGCCGTTATTTTCATATCATCTGTGGATTTCCTTTGTGCACAGGTCAACAATTACCATCCTAATAAACATAATTGGTTTATATAAACTTGATTTTCGCTTAAAATTTACACAAAATGAAAAGCTATGTTTCCTTTGCTTATTCGATTGATTCAGTCTAGCAGAATGCATTGATGTGATTATTTCTGGCCTCCCTGCTGAATATAATGATGCATTACTTGATTTCTAGTCTTCTATTGAAATACTGATCTGTTTAGAGCACAACCAGCGTCCATCATCATGGTGAAGATGTTACTTACACTCCCAGAGCGCACACAAGGAGCCCTTTAATCAATCACGAGACGTGCTTGGCACTCCGTGGCAGCATTGTTTTGAAGGTTCCTAGGAAATCATTTGAGTGGAAATCAAAGACACCTGTCAAGTAATGGGTCAAGAAAACTCACTCACAAGAGCTTCAAGTAGCAGTTTATAGTTTCTTGGGTCTATGTAGGTGTGTGTATGCATGTATTGGCGTGTTCGTATCCACATTCAAACTGTGGAGGTGTGCATATTATACAACTGTGGAACCTTATCGCAACCGCGGAGGTCCACGGTTGGAGACGGCTTTAAAAACATTGTCTATGGGCCATAGGGGGTATCACATCCCCAGTTATTGATATGAACACCTCCACAGTAGGTCGTTGTGTAGGGGGGTGTGGGGTGCGTATGTAATACATGGACCTACATTAGGAGAAACACAGTACAACTGTGGACACACCTGCAACCGTGGACGTCCACGGTTGCAGGAGCATTAGACTGTAGCATTAGACAATACAAAATGACAATTACACATAGAAATTAGTAACAATTGAAGTAAATTATTTGCTGCAACCTCAGAAGATTTCCCATATTCCCTCCTTTTATTGTGCCCTGGCATGGTGAACGGTTCAGTGAGAGAAGGGGAGTCAGAGGAAGGAGAGAGAGAGAGAGAGACAGAAAGAACTTGAGAGCGAGAAAGAAATGTAGAGAGATAGAGACATACATGTGAATGAGTGAGGGATGAGTTAGTGTCAGTTCAAGGTGAGATTGTGATTAAGCTTACTTTATGCTTCAGGATTCATTCAACTCAATAATTGACATTTTCAATGCCTATCTTAGCATACAACCTTTGCCAATTTTATTATTTCAAGAATATAAAGAGAAAATAGAAAGAAAAGGAGAGAATACCCGAAATAAATCCATAAGAAATGCTGTACCCAAGAAAATTTCAACTTCTTGCTACATGCTATTCCGGATTTAATTGCCACAGATTGATATCTTCATGCCTACAGCGACAAGAAAAAAGACCGTTTTAGAGGTGGACCGTCCTTTTAGATAGGGTTGGTCAGCCTGGCGCTGCATTTTTTTCACTCATTTCCCTTCAGTGGCGCAGCCAGGAATTTCCTTTTGGGGGGAGGGGGAGAGGGGGCAATGCAACTTTCAAGGGGGATGAAAATGTTCAAAAATGGGTAAACAAGCACAAAAAAGACATAAAAATCGTAAGTTTTGTGATGTCTCATTTATGTATTTTATTGTTTTTTACTCATATTCTTGCCTTTATCTCAATTTCAAAATAGACCAGATCATGTCACATTTTATGTGTTTGTTTGTTCCTTTACTTTGATCCTTGCTTTTTGTTTTCAAGGGTTTTTTTATTGGTCTCATTTATTTGATGTTCAACTTGTTATATTTTCCTTTCTTTACTTTGTCGAGTGATCTTTCTGGCAAAATTGAACAGCTTTTAGTTTATTGCAAATTATACAACTTTGATTTTTCTTACCAAAGACAGGTGCAAAGGAAGGTTACAACCCAATTAAGATTCCACACTGCACCTAGCTTTAATGAATAGGCATAAACAATTCCAGCTTTCGGCGGGCTCCCTCGTTCTGGTCAGTAATATGGCTCTCTTAAATTGGCTCTCATACATCGAGTTCAAGATCTTGAATTTTGAAATGGCTAAGATTACATCAGGGTAGTAGTGCCAGCTTGGTGAAGCTGAAACTTAATGCCAACTTCTTGAGATTATATCTTTAAAGGAGCATTAGCTAACCTTTCTCATAATTTTGTTAATATCTTTATTTTCTTTATATTTCTTCTTCTTCTTCCAATATAGTACAGTCTGCACATAGCGTATATTCATACTTTTTGCAAGGTAGGTGCAGAAAATTGACAGTGCTGACTACATCTAAGGTGCGATAAAAACTGGAAGTATTTTTCTTTACTTATGACTTATTTGTTTCAAATCAGTTTATAATATTTGTATTTTTTTTTTTTTTTTTTATTCACTTATTTCTTTCTAATAAGTTTGTAATTGTATTTACTTATAATAATTATTCTTTTTTTTTTAAACTCATTTTTGCTTGTGTCCATTGACCACTTTAGGTCAATTTGTGAAAAATCTTTAATCAAAATGTTCACTTATTTTCTACATATGTTGCATCCTGGTCAGAAGCTTGAATCGCACCAGGCTGACATGTAACACTGTGCTATTTGCTCACAGGTAATGCCTCATAAATCATTTTGTCCACTATAAGACTAGTCCATTCAGACAAAAACTGATATAAAAAATAATTTGTATTTTGAATATGATCTAATTGTAAATGACGCCAAAGGATAACAAGGGATTCTTTTTAAATTACAAACAAATATCAGGCCATATAAATTACATGAATTAACATTATGATCAGGCCTGCAAGTGAGTTAGTTGCCTTACTGTTATAGTAAAGACATATGTTAAAATGAAAAGTGATGAAAATGTAGGAAGAAAGAGAAATAAAAATCTGATATCTCTTATTGCCTAATGGATTTTGTCAAATCCTGCCTATGGTACTGATAATGATGACTATTAAAGATGTTGCAGCCTCCATCCAAATCAAAATGTAAGGCTGACCACAGCCTGGACCATGCACATTATCAGTTGAACATCTCCATCCTCTTGTCGGTTTTAGATGGTTGGCTGGGCGCCTGGACAGTTGTGTCCATCTGCCTCGGGCCAAGCTCAAAATGCTATCCCTAACAGATCTGCCAATGCCATATGACATCATCCATTTATCTTTGAGTGAAATCTATATGTCTTGCAGCTAGAGAAATACCTCCCTGGTACCAGTTTGATTTATATAAGTTTGTTTGAACATGGTGAGATGGTTGTCTGCGGCTAATATTATAATACTTGGAACTACAGAAGATCTTCAAATCGAAAGCAATAAAAGCAGCTTCATATGTATAACAATGGCGTGAAAAACATCAACATTTCAATATATCTTCTTTCTGTCAATCTCGCTATCCTTAATAGATACAAGTTCATATGTGACTTAATCTGATCCTATCAGGCCAAAGATGGCAATTTTAAAATTGAGATACACACAAAAATAGGAGACAAGAAACAATAAAAATATGTACGAAAATTGGCACTAAAAAGCTCGTAACATTACACTTACAGGTAAGTAGGCTAGGGATATACAAATTTCTGAAATACACTTCCCAAAGTAATTAAAGGATCAAAACAATTCATCCAGATTATCTTGACCATATATCTTTTTATATTATGTGGCCTTGTCCATGCTCTACTAAACACTGTAAAAGTCTCGTCACAACTGTTTCATCTGGCAATTAAAACATCTTGAAAGATAATTTCATTTTATAAAAAAATATCAAATGAAATTTATTGATCCTTTAATTACTTTGAGGAGTGTAGTATGCTTAGTTACTGGACAAGAAAAAAACAATCATATTAACTCAATTTTCAATATTGCTACCTTCGGCCTGATTGGATCAGATTAGTTCACATAATGTGATGCGATCAAGCAAAATGAGTCGGATGTCGGGAATATTGATTTTGAGATAAAGCCATTATAGTATACAACTTCCTTTGTATTTTATTGTTCTGAGCAACACTAAAATGGCTATATCTCCCGAACAGTATATCAAATTATGATGGGGTTTTCAGCAACATAAAGCTCTGAGAATGGTTCAAGTAATAAAATTGAAAACTGAATTTTGATTTTGATTGACATCAGACTGATTTTGCTTGATCGCATCACATATATACTATTACTGTCAGTCAATAAGTTAGATTCTTGATGTTCATTGGCATTCAATTTATTTCATTAACTTGGTCTAGCTGTCAGATCAATTTTGCCCCATGGTAACAGTGCAGTCTGATTCTATGCCACAGGAGGGATTTTAGCAAAATTATGTCCAAACAATTATTGAATGATTTAGCGGGAAACAGGTGATATATGAATAGATCTCCAATTATGGCCAAGACTAGAACAGGTGAATTTATTGGCTGCAATCAATGATTCCCAAATTATGGGTTGCAGGCCTTTATAATCCTGAAGAAAAATACTGATGCTCCTATTAATGGAAGTGGAAATGCCATATAATGTGTCATATGTTTGGTGAACACTAATTCCACTTCTCAGAAGGATGTAAAACATTGTGAGAAATAGGATTAGAAAAACAATTAAGCCATGGAGGAAAAAAGGTGTGACACTTGTTTTTTTTAATGCTGTTATTTTGTTTAATGAGTCGGTCGATGTGGACACATGCTTGGGTACAGATAGGACCAGGCTCAAGCAAATTGCTTAAGGGTTTTAAAATGCTTATAAGTATGCTGGCCTGAATGGAGAGGAAAAGAAACAAAAATAATGGAAGAAAAAGAGCAAGGAAAAGAAATGCCATTCCAAAAAAAAAGTGAACAATTTTGATCTTAGCCTGGCTCATATAACCAGGAATTATTTGGGGGCTGATTTTGAAAAAGTGGACCTTCTTTTTCAAAATTTGAACCTTTTTTTACCATAAAGGCATAAAACCTCTATTAATGATGCACTAAAAGTGTATGTAACTGGGAGGAAAAGCCATCCATCATCTGAGAATTTTGACCTTTCGTATTGAAGATACACATTTTTCCCCAAAGAGGCCTAAATATTTGAGGTCTTTTGGGGGAAAAATGTATTTTCAAAACGAAAGTTCAAAATTTTCTTAAAAGTACATATCATTAGATACTTTTAGTTTACTTAAAAGTACATATCATTAGATCTATAAAGTTGACTTCGAGCACTGTTATATATCAAAAATATCAATTTACCATAAAATTTGTATTATATGGCAATTTTTTTTTTTTTAATCAAAATTATTTGATATCAGAAGGACATTCCTCATATTCAGAATGCAATTCAATGTGTCTGATGGGCTCTCATGTCCCACAAAAAATACTGTGCAAACGTTGTTATCCGAAACAAATGTAATACATTAAAATACCTTCAAAAGGCAAAGAACTGAAATCGAGTGCCATAATTTACACAAAATTTAAAATGAAAAAAACAAGAACAACACTGTTGTACAGCAAAAATATATTACTTCTTAAATATCTTCACATTATATTACATTCAGCAGTACACATGATACTTTCCCCCGAAATACACTCTCACTCACCGCAAACCAGCTTTTGCGGTAACAAAACTCTCTCGCTGACATGTATCCGTGTTATAGATTTAATTTTTACGACTAGCGTGCAAAGATAACACAGTGGTAAGCTCCTGTTTGATCACAACATAGAATTGTGTGTAGTTTCAGGGTCAACAGATTGTAGATGACAGCCCTCTCATCACTCAACATGGCTAGTCTTATGTTGTCTTGTCATATTTTGTTGTTTGTCTATTTATTATTCTAAAAAAAAATTCTTTTGTTGGTGCATAAAACATGACTGATTTTAACATGATAAATCAATTGGGCTTGTTCTTCATATTTCAGACAAAAACACTAGCTGTGGATAGTCACCTTGGTACAATTGTATAACGTTGCTTTACTGATAAAATCTTGTATCTCAAAAAAGTGATATGTTCATGATGGTGAAAAAACATTGCTGTATTGAAATTTTAGCACCAATAACATGATATGCCTTCCTTTCATCAAGAGAAGATGTTTTGTATGCAATTTGTTACAGCCATGACTCAATAACTCCAAGCTCAAAGAAAGACACAAAAATGGAGTTTCATGGTATTGATTTTTGGAGATTCAAGGTTTTTGCACAATACTTTTAATAACCATTCCTTTTGATATTGGCTGAAATGTGTAATGATTTATTGTTGCAGATAGACAATAGACATAAAAGGTTTTGCCAGTATAAAGCATGGCTTGCTAGCTTAAAAATCAGCACAAAATCTCAATTTCACCATAAAGTGAGATACAAGGTTTTGTCATAACAGCGATGACAAACTAATGTTGAACGGTATAGCTTAAAAACAAAAGAAAACATAATTAAAACAATAGTCAAATAAACATATACATGTATTTATTCACCATAATTTGAATGTATCTGCCAGTTACATACTGCTATCATATCCAATATTTCATTTTTGTACATGTTTAAAACTAAACATGTATTTTTTGGTAATTGTTACATACATACAACATTAGCATAAAAAAATGATATTTCTGTGAATTTTTTTTTTAAACAGCCACCTTCTTCATTATTTATTTAAAATAAAAAACTTAAAATTAGCAAGTTCCATGACTTAACTACCACAGCATATAAATGTAGATAAATTTTTAAAACTAGACATCCAAATACTACAGTAACACACCCAGAGACAATAAACCACTTAGAAGTGTTAGTCTAGGTGTTATATTTCTTATCAGCTACTTAAATATTACAGCTGCATTGAGATAACCAATTGTGTCTTTCTTCACATTGACTGCATATAACACAGCTCTATATCTAAAAGTTGATCAGTCACTTGGAAGGAAGGAATGAATAATTATGTGAAACGGTCTGCACTTATAACACAAGAGGGGGCTATTACAGCAAAGAGTTCTATGAGTCTTGGAATAGATATTAAAGGGGCTCCTTACAAGATTGTTTATAACATCCGAAAAACTTTGCAAGTAGGTGATGTTGCTGTTAAATGTCAAATCACACAATATGTTCTCAATTGCAACTCAACAGCAAAGGAGGAGGTTGGTTTTGTTCAGTGTATTCTGGTTAAAGCTAAAATGAATGCGGAATGACTGAGGTTTTTTTAAAGATTTAAATTTTATTTAAAGCTTTTTTAAACTGAATTTTGAATTAATATGTCATTTTCCAGTGTTAAAAAGTGCACAGGATAAAATTGTGGTTGAATTACACAATTCAAGTACAAATATCAATTGTTTTATACCTAAACAATGCGAGCATCGAATCAAGTAACCTTTCTTCCAAATTTATCTCAGAATTTCATGATTTTATAGCAAAAACTAAAAAAAAAAGGAAATAAAAAATGAATTTGCTGTTTCAGCTGACATGGATGCACTAAGAAAAACAAACATGCTTTGAGACATAACATTTTTTTTAGCCTAATGATATAAGAAAACAAAGGAACCACATTGACAAAATTGTCAATTAAATGATTCTCTACCAGACCCATGTCTTTTCAGATACCCGGTTAGACGTCTCTCTTGTCATTCCAATCAAAACTCCTGCATACCAATGCAAGCCAACAAAGACTGCTACCAGACATCTTTCATACCTCTCACTACTGTAGATTGGAGTTCATTTCCGGAAGAAACACTAAACTATTAAAAGCAGCCACTACAAAGCACTACCTGAAGTAATCAATTTACTGTATTGCACCCCAACCAATATTAATCCTGTCTGCATGCTCTGACATTGGGGCATGGTAAAGTAACCTAAACGACAAGACAAGACTTAAACAGAACCGACAAACAAGAAAATCTTCTCTGATCATCGCAATTGTACCAGTGGTACCATTCTGTGGAATTCTCAACGTAGAAGTCTGAAAACATGTTTTATGAATACCTTTATTATTAAACTGTTTTTATGTCTTTTGCTGTTCTTTATATATGCTTTTATAAGTCAAGGTATAAATGGCGTGATTGAACATAATCAAGTTTTCAATGAACTTATTTCACATGCTAAATCTAATAAACGTACCCTTCATGTGACTTTCTTCGACCTGGAAGACGCCTTTGGGTCTGTTCACCACGATCTTATCAGTTACTCCCTATCAAGGTTGAAGTTTCCTCCTAACATCATTGGTTACATTGAGAACCTCTACTCCAATCTTGAAGGCCGTGTTGTTACCCCCGAATGGGAGTCTACTAACTTCAGATTTCACAAAGGTGTCTTCCAGGGCAACCCACTGTCACCTATTATATTTTTGTCTGTTTTTAATCCAATTTTGGAAAAATTGCAACAAAATGAAAGTCATGGTTATTCCATAAATGACTCTAAATATGTCACAACTCCGTTCATGGACGACTTCAACCTAATAACCACAAACAAGAGAACGCATCAACGTATTCTTAATGAAATCTCTGAGTGGACTACTTCAATGAACCTTAAGCTGAAACCAATTAAATGCAAGTCATTATCCATCGTGAGTGGCAAACCCACTCCAATTACTTTTAATCTTGGAGAAAATGATGTTAATACAATTCAAGATGATCCTCATAAATTCCTTGGATCTCATTTATCATTTTCTGGGAAACAGGGTGATGTGTTTGATCATGTCTTGGACCATTTTCGCATCCGGCTCGATCGTATTGACAACCTTCTTGTCAGAGGTGAATACAAGGTGCAGATCTACAAAAATTACCTCCTTCCCTCTTGCCGCTTCATTCTCACCGTCCATGACTTGACTAAAACACATCTCCTTGCTCTTGATTCAGTTGTTCATAAGTACATTAAAAACTGGTGTGGTCTTGCCAGACCCGCTGCCACCGAGGTTATTCATATTCCCCACCTGATGGATATCAAGTCAGTGTATCAACTTTACCTTGAATGTCATGTTTCAGCTCATTTGTCTTCAAGAACAAAAGCCGACTCCAAGGTCAATGTTGCTCTTGACTCCGCCTTGAAAGGGAGAAAAAGTGGGCTAAAGAATTTTCCATCACAACTTATTGTCAAAACGCTATTGATCATGTTGATAATTCGGACAGCAATGTGCCATACAAGAAGCTGAAGACTGACTTGACAAAATCCATCAAGGACGAGGTCACTGAGAGCTGGGTTAACCATTTACAAAATCTTGTGGTCCAGGGCGACATGTTTCAGTATTGCACTCTCAGAAAAATCTGATTATCTTTGGAAATCTTTTATTTACAATCTTCCTAAAGGCATCATGAAATTTATGTTGAATGCTTTCCTTGACACCCTTCCCACTAAAAATAATCTGAGTCGCTGGGGAAAAAAGTTAAATACCAAATGTAACTTATGTGGTCATCAGGAGACCCTCCATCATGTCCTTAATCACTGTAAAATCATGCTTGATCAAGGTCGGTATACTTGGCGTCATAACTCTGTTCTCCGCATAATCATGGATACTCTCAAAGATATCAGTGACCAGTCCTGGAAATTCTACTGTGACTTAGATGGTGCCACTAAAATCGCTGGTACCACAATCCCTCCTGATATTCTTCCCACGCAGCAAAGACCAGATCTGGTTCTCGTTAACGAAAGCGCTAAATCCATCATCGTTATTGAGTTCAGCATTCCTTTCGAGCAGAACATCCACAAAACCCATGACTACAAACAAAATAAATATGCCGGTTTAATCGCTGATTTGCAAGAACAGGGTTATGACGCAAAGTTATTTTGTATTGAAATAGGCAGTAGAGGCCTCATCACAAGCGCCAACAAGTGTAACCTGAGTTCCATTTCCCCTTAGTTTCAAAAAGCCAAAAACCAATGAAACGGGTCTTTGATAAATGTTCAAAATCACTCAGTCAACGTGCAATCCTATGTTCTTACTCAATTTTTTATTCAAAATATGACCATGACTGGTCGATTTAAATCATAATGCCGTCTTTTAGACCATATTTTATCGTTTTGTGCAATTGTTTCGAAGGGTCCCTGTCAACATTTTTTATGCAATATTACTTCTAATTTATAATATAATATTATTGATGTATTCCTTTATAAACTGCATTTATGTGTTGTATTGTCCTGTTGTTTAATATGCCTGCGGATGTTTGAGCCTGGTCATGTACCTTCTCAACACTCCTGTCTGGCCTTAAATGTATTCTTTTCAATATATCTGTTTTATGTGTATTATGAATAAAATTGAAATGATGAAACTAAAACTGAATATGAAATATGCATAAAATGTTTTCCCGCAAGAAGGGCAGCTCTCTTGCTTTTGTAGTTCGTAAAAAATAAATAAATAACTGTACTGTAATTGACTGTACCCATCAAGTTTCATGCCCATATATGACAATTTTACTAATTTGACCTCAAATGACCCCTTGGTGACCCTGGATGACCCCAAATGACCTTCCAAAAATTTGGCTCTAAATGTTGACTGTACCCACCAAGTGTCATGCCCATACAACAGTTTTTGCTAATTTGACCTCAGATTGACCTTTGACCTCGGTACATGAACTTGAACCCCACCAGAAAAAAGTAGCCAGAGTTTTTTACCATGACCCAGACCCAGACCCACCTATCCCCAAAATCTGAAGTCAATCCGACCATCCATGCCCGAGATCCAGACGGATGGACGGAAGCACAGGACCTCGGACATTGCAAAAACAGTAGGGAAATTTTGCTTTTCTGGATAAAGAAATACATAAGAAATGGTGGGAAATTCAGCTAAGTTGGAGGGAAATTTATCTTCCTTGCAACTCAAGCGCCCATAACTCGACCAAATGATATCGTAGAGCAACAAAAGAGGCATCAAAATGCACAGGAGAAAGCTGCGCTTTATATACATTAAATAGGTTTTTGCTATATATTTCAGTTCCCGATATATCTGACCATCTATAATCGTTTCGATACTTTCTGGGTTGAGTTTAGAAGTAAAGCCTGTGTATCCAGTCATTATTTCAAGTACTATATTTCCTGAAGTTGTACAAAGTACAGGAACATTAGTTTATATGAAGTACCATATTCATATAATTAGCGCACCATCATTAATGAGGACCACTGAGGAATTTTCTAACTCACTTAGTGAGTGGGTAAACACTCAAAATTAGGTCACAGACAGATCATACAGTGTATATGCACCAAGTTATTCTATAGTTCATATTTCTTTAACTTGGATTACATTTTGTTATCTTTTTGTACACATTCAAATGCACATCTTGTCATTATCTTTCATGATGTAATCAATCAGTGCTTCCTTTATATAACTTTCTATACTGGCCCTTAGTACCACTGAAGGCAAGCCAAAACATAGCCCAGTAGTTGCAAAAGTTCAGTGACTGTAAAGAAAAAAAATTTAGGTCTTTTGAGAAAGAAATGTATATTTTTAATACGAAAAGTAAAAACTTTCAAATGATTCTTGGCTTTTCCTCCCAGCTATATAAAATATAATTTAGATTTATAAATTTTACTTTGAGGACTGTAAAAGAAAAAGTTGTAATTTTTATACCACTGGAATCCTCTGGCTACATAATGTTTATGTACAAAATATTTCTTGCCGATTAATTCATTTAGCAAAAATATCGCCAATTTTGAATTATGTTCTAGTATACCAGAACGAAATTACAACAGTGGTCTATGGAGTAGTGTGATACACATAATCATGCATAACTCGTACACGCAAATCGGAATCAACTCATGAACTGAAATCTTTGTTAGTGGATATCTATCGAATAATGTCACAAAAAGAGGATGCTAGGATCACGGAATCCTCCTTTAAGTGAAAATCAGAGACTTTCTGTACAGAATAATTTAATCAAACTGCTTCTCTCATACAAACATTTCTAAAATAGGCCCATTTGATCATAATATCTGATGGTGGCATTGTCACCAAACACACTTCTTGACATGCACACTCATTTCAGATCACTCAATGAAGAGGTTATTGTTGTCAAACTGTATGCACACAGAATATGACAATTTTTTGAGCTCATACTTTTTTACACCGCATTGTCCACAGCCTTCATTACATTCCAGATTCCAGAAAAATACAGGACTAGATTTTTTATAATAAAAAAAAATGGGGATATCCCTGAATTTCTTACCTATGCTAATGGGTTATATAACCTTACTGAACATGTGCTAAAGGTATTAGTTGGACATATGGGAGGATGGGGGGGGGGGGGGGGGAAATCCCCTATTGCATTGTAAAGACTCAGATGAAATACACATGTCTGATTCCATACTATCTAACTGGGGATACACACACACACATAATTTTTTCCAGCTAAGTGGGGACACAGCCACACATGCATAGCAACATAGCATAGTCACGGTTGGATAGTCCCAGGAGGATGGCTACACACAGATGTCCCTGATTCACACGTTTTACAAGTTGGGGTGTGGGGGTAGTGGGGTTTCAGTCTAGAGGTGTGTGTCAATCTGTATTGGTAAATGACACCCTGCAACCACCAATATCCATAGTTCCACCTCCACCAGCATCTTGTAAACAATATAATCTTTCTGACCAAACTAGCCAAGTTTACAAACACAGAATGTTTTACATGTTTAAATTTTGGGTTATATAAAGAGAGTAAAACATTTCAATAACATTCAAAAATATTTTTGAAAACTTGCTGCACACATTTTATCATGTTATTAAATATTGACATACAAACAAAGTTTTTCAAAACAATGCTCAATTAACAATTTGAATTGCAGTGTTTTTCACTTTTTCACAAAGAAATTTTAAACATGTTTCCATGACCTTTGTATAACCCGAGATTTAAATGTTAGAAAATTTTTTGACCAAGACCAAAACGTATTTATAACACAATTACCGAATTGTTAAGCGCCCTGGGTGCTTATTGGAATGAAAACGGTATAACAGTTTTAAACCTTTTTGTGTGTGCTGGGAAATGGAATTCCTCTCAAATAAACAAAGACACTTACCATCTTGAATATTCTGGTGGTAGTTGTGGAATAGTATCGTCTCCTTCTTTCGGTGTCAGGGCATTTTTCAGTTTTTTAAATGTTGTTTCTATGTTGGTTTTATGGTCTTGGATTACAGCAATGTTGCCAAGTTGATTAAGTGATTGCTGTTAAAAGAAAAAAGAATTCATAAAAATTAATTAAAATGAACTGGTTGATATAACTATAGGCCAGGACAAATTATCAGAAATGAGATGCTTCCCTATTTTGATTAGGCCCAAGAATTGTTTGACTGGCGTAATGTAAATAAAATAATTAGGGTAGATAGGTTGGGTTTTTACTTTTTATCAACCTTTTTTAATAAAAAGAAACCTCTTACTCTTATCTTTTTTTTAATACTAAACGAAAGTAATACACGCAGGATATCATGAGATAAATTAAATATTTTCTTTGTTTTTAACTTTTACTTCAAACAGCCACAAGCTACTTAGTTCCATTTTTAGAACAGTAATATTCATAGATTTGAAGTTCAGTTACTTGTCAGAATCATTGTAGACCCCCCAAATTACCAACTTGTTCACATTCTACTATGTAGTTCCCTACCTCCTTGCACCTCCCCCAAAATAATATTTCACATAGTATATGGATCCAGAAAGGATAAGAAATATGTATATCAGCATGGATGCACTTAAACACCTGCCCAGCAACCAATGGCTAGTATTGTAGCTTTGCAAAATTACATACCCAACAGACGGGTAGCAATTCAACCTGCTCAATAAGACTGGTGTATTGTGTGGGAAATATTCTTGCAGGGCTGGTAACTTTTAAATAGTGCCAAAAAGTTTAGGTACACTATAATACACAGCTGCATTAATTAATGATTCTTGTAAAGTTTTTGAGGTCTGCAATGGCAGTTAGTCAGTAATTAATTTGTGAGAATCAAATAATTCTTGCAATAAATTTATACAAATTAACAAAATACTTAAGTTCCCTGACCTGCTGGGGCTTATGGTTTGGTAATAGTGATTAAAGAGGTGTATTATATTACCAATGCCTTTTTGGTCAATGATCATCAACATCAAAAAATGACCAATATGTATACAGACCAAAGAGATTATGCTTGCAGTGTGCACACTCCACAATATTGGGGTGTCGCTCATGGAGCCCAAAATAGTACATGTACATGTATTGTACCTCTGCGTTATTTCGCCATGTGTCTGACCAAGCATTGATTATATGCTTGCTGCGTTCTGTATGGAATGTATTTTGCAGATAATAATACCATGTACTAAGCCCTACACAAGGCAGAAGCAAATTTTAAAAGCTATATATGTGCGCTGTCTTCTGAGACAAACCTGTTATACGCTCAAGCCTAAAGAACTAAATCGTCAGTCCGATTCCAGGCTTTTGCCTACAAAAGCCGGAGCTACAATATATTTTTCTTCCCAACCATGACAATCCAATATGGTAAAGTCGGACTCAAGTGTAATAATCTCTTTGATAAATACACACAACAAACATTGTTGCTTCCTATACTTACATAAAGTAAGGCAATTTGGTGGGCAATGTATTTGTGATTAGACAGGTTAGTGGCATCATGCCTTAATTGCTGACACATCATAGAAACTTGATTCAAAGTTGATAAATGTTGAAAATAACCTGAAAATAAAGAACATAAAAGTTAAATTTAGTTGTTATGAAGATGACAACAGATAGAGTACCGAAAACTCAGCCCTCTGAAAAGGACTTCTTTAGGGACAGATCAAATCCTACTAATGTTTTGAGTACCAAGAAATTTCAAATCATAAACAAGCATATCAGGGACTGCCTTTTGAGGGGAGCAAGAGCAATTACTCTCTACTGCTCTCCTTAAATCTGATACAGGAGAGTGATTTTTAGCTTTCCTTACAGTTGACCAGTCTCTCCTTAGACTCTATTGTAAACAGTCTAAACAAATTTCTTTGAAGGCTCCAGAAGTGCTATTTAATGCTCTCCTGCAAATTCCAAAAGATAGTCCCTTAATATACAAGTTTCATTTGATCTCAAAACAAATTTTCCAAAGGTCTAACTGAATTTTATCACTTAACTAGCTGTATCTTTTGAAGTCCAGATTGAAGTCCAGTATTGAAATTGTTCAAAACTCTTTTCAAAGTGATGATTATTACATGCAGCTGGAACCAAACACAATACTGCAGTCAAAACAGAATTTTTGATTAAAATCAACTTGAAGTTCAGATAAATTTTGTGGGCAAAATCTAGGACTTACTTATCATATACCTCTATCTTCTCATAAAAACATGAGATGCCATTATTTTTGGCACAGAACAACTCTGCCAACTTCAAATACTGGTATTGCATATCACCCATGTTATACGAGATGATAAGAGCTGAAAACAATACCTTTATTCTCTAATTTGACCAAGAAATCATGACTACTTACCATCCATAGGGCTTTTGCTTTTCACATGTGAAGCGGTAGGTTTGTAAGGATTACTAACATAGCTAGTTGATCTTGGGTATAATGTGTTGAGTCCGGTGAAATTAAGATATTCCTTTGGAAAAAAGAGTAACAAATTTTTATTTTTTATAGTATCTACCATCTACATGTAAATAAGAGTACACCATCAGTGAGGATAGAATATTACTATGTCTTATTGTGTAAACTCTGTTAATTCACAATATTTTCCATGCTGTTTTACCATCATTTTGTAACATTTGTACAACAACTAATAATGCAAATATTAAAGGGACATGTTCCGATCCACAGCTGCATGCCTGCTTTTTCACCATCAAAATGGAGATTTTGGTATAGTGGAAACCCATATTTTTTCTCAATGACCCTGAAAGATGTTTTGTATCAAGTAGGTTTACCTATTTAATTCTTCAGACAGATGGGATATTCAATGCACATTTTTGGCTCTCACATCAAAGTGGATTGAGATATCAGCATGGAACTTCAGGGGAAGTGGGTGTTCGAGCCTCAAAGCCATTCAACTAAAGTGAAAACAGCATGTAATGTAATTGTATCATGTTCTTTAAACTGTGCACCAAATCTCAAACTACAGTTCTCATCAAGGTCCTTTAACACTTGCCAGCTCTCCTGCACTATTTTCATGTGAAAAGAGCTGGATCGTGCAATGCTACATAGCTAATTCTGTGATATGTGAATGAGGTGCCGTATTGCCATTTCATGTTATGAAATATCAATCAGCCAATCCCATATCCATATTTACACAATATGTGTATTAGCAACAGTGCAAAAGACCTTTGATAAAGGGTGTGGTAGTGCACAGCTAATCACATAAAATGCCATTAATTAGCAACAAATATATGCTTCCATTGTGATGCTTTTTTATTATGCTTGTCATATAATGGCTCTTCAGCATTCCTTTAATTCTGTGATACTGATGTGTGTTGTTCTGAAAACTGAACATGGTTATTACATGAATAAGAACAGTGAAAGACAATACAATCATTAAAATGGGTGCTTTGGTTTTCACAATGGTATATTCTTCAATCCATAGGGGTAAACAAGATTCTAACTACTCACCAATAAACTAGGAACTGGGGGTGTTAGATTCGCTATGCATTTTGTCATCTTATCCACAAGCAAATTTGCTGAAAAGAATAAAAATAAATAACAATTATAATTGCAAATTATCTTATCTCCCAGAGTTCCAACATTTGGCTTTAATTAATTTGCTAGAATATAATTTACTGAATAAAATAAAATTAAAAAGCACTAATCATTATGAAATTATGTTGAATAATTAAAGATTATGCTTATTTAACTAACTTCTACTTTTAAAATAAGCTGCTGGACACCCAGTGGGCAAAAACATGAAACATATTCAAATTTCAACAAACACATATTTTCACATTCGACTACAGCATCATATGCAATATATTCAGTGTTAGTTTAAGGGCTATTCTGACCTTTTCGTCTGAAACTCTATGGGCCCTTGTCAATTTTTAAAACTGACAATACGTCGCTACTGCTTTGAAGAATTTAATCACTGAGACTGAGCCACATTTGTGACACTTTCAAAGACTTGCAAATCAGCGACAGGTTATGCTTAATAGCAGGGAAGGATTGATGTTGAAATCAGCCAGGGCTATTCCAGTTGAAATCCACACTACCCCTGTTGAAGATTTTTTAAATATCTTCCACAGGGGGAATATGTTTTTCAAATGTAATTAGTCAGGGTTAATTATTTTGAAACCCATACTCCCTCCATATTATGGCTTTACCTATTATCTTCCACAACTGGAGTGAGTATTTCAAATGGAAGTTACCTAATTGTCTATTCTATTCATAACTTATACTCCCTCTGTGGAAGACTTTAGCTAAAACTTCCACAGGGGTAGTGTGGATTTTAAATGGAATAGCCTAATGAGTCCATGTTGAATTTGCTAAAGATATTATAGTGGGGAGGGGGAACTAAATCTCAACAATGAGTGGTCAATGATATAACTTTCATTTCAACAACTCTTCCTATGTACCTTTGTACAGGAGTCAACCGTTGTTAATCCGTGATGAATCCGCGCTTTTACAGTAGCGCATACGTGAACGCAAGGGCGAATACACATTACGTGTGCACTCTTGACACATTGAGAGCTTCAACTTACCATGTGTTTCAAATGTGTTGCTAAAAGCTCTTCTCCTGGTGCCTCTAGGACTTGTGGCTGATCCTGAGTGCTGTTCCACCTGTTAGAACAGTAAATTTTAGAATATTTGTGTGTTCACGGTACTTAGATAAACCACAACATCAACATGAATATGAATGGGGAATACAAGAAGTGCTACATGTTCCAAGGTTCCCAACTTTTCTTTCAATTCCTTTTTTTTCTTCAAAATGTGTACAGTAGCTGACCCTGTGCACTTTTAGTCATTTCAAAGAGGCTTCTTATCAGTATACATGCATGGCAAATGGCATTTTCAAATGTGACATGATCAAGGGCAATGAGTCACATGTTGGCAATTTTCAAATTAGAGGTATTTACATCAATTTCTGGCAGTTTACAAAATTATGCTAAATTTTGATGCAAACCCGTGGTTACTGTGTTCTAAGCCATTTATCAATGGCTGAAAATAATATAAAACAAAAGAATTTGAACACAGTTTTTGCCAATATCTAAAAAAAATATTGGCGACATCTGCCTCATTCACCTTGATCATGTCATAAATTACTAGAAATTTGTTATTTTAGCTGTACCAATACTACCATACTTTTAACTGGACTTTGTAAAAAAGACTATTTATAATGAAATGGATCATGCTCAAGAAAACCTAATGAGGAACAATGTAAAACACTTACCTGATCCACAATGAGTGGTTCCAGTTCAGCACACAATGTCATCAGTTCTACAGCTACATCTTCAGTGGATAAGGTACCTGCCCATAATGGTTCATGGGTAAGGGCTTCAACTGAAATGTACAAGGTCAGTATACAAATGAGTCACAAGATGAAGTAAGCGTGCCTCTTACTTACCAGGCTTTTATTTTCAACTAGGTTTCAGTTACTGGAACTAAACTCAGTTCTCAGTTTCATCACACTTCATTATGGGACAGAGACTCATTTGGACGGCTCCCATGACAGTCCCAAAGAGGTTGCCTGACTATGACATGGCTAGTGAACACAACACATTGTAAAAATTCCTGTAAGATAACTTTTGTTTGAACATTGTCAGATTTCACAAGTTGGCCTAAAAAGACATTCGACAACTGGTCTTTCGGGGACAAGGGAACCTGCCCATAAATGGTTCATGCGTGAACCAGGGGTCGATTTAGCCAATGGCCCGCTGGCCCTGGCCAGTAGTTATTCTCGTCGGGCCAGAATATTTTCCATCTGGGTGGCAGGTGGCCCAGTCAGGAATTTGGCATAATTGTGAATTTATGAATTTATGATGTTACAATATTAGAAACACTGAGTGAAGTACTTTATCTGGGCCAGCGCCAGTGGATTTGCCCTGGAAACCTTCCCAGCTGGGAACCGTACGGTACCTGCTACAACTTGAGAACAAGTCCTCAAAGGCTCAAACGTTCGAAATTTGTAGTTACTACAACTGTAAAAGAGATGACAAGACTCATGTTCAAATGAATGGCTCGCATTGGCGACATATGCACTCATGCATTGCTGGAATAATTTAGCGATTTTCTTTGTTTGACAAAAAGTTTTGTTTTGTATTGCCTAGCTTGTCTGTTCATGCTGTTTGGGACCAAATTAAAAGAGGACATATCTGACAGTGAAAACTAACATTCTATTCTCTTGGTCGGGCTGACGTCACAAAGGGGAAATAGCCTTGTAAAACCAGTGTGCGCATGTGCAGTTCCCCTTTCTCAAGCTGGTTGCTATGCGCGCGCTTGTGCAAAGGGGACGAAGGGGACAATGTTCCAGGATGTCCGATAGTTCCAGTAACTGTAACCATAGCCTGTATGGTTACAGCGCACTCTATTAATATCTATTCCACAAAGAAACATCACAATATGTGGGCTCATTTTGGGCTCCAAGGATGTAGCCGAGGAACTCTCTCAAGGACAGTTTTGGCCTGCATGGATGATTTTAATCCCATTGTACCAGAGTTTGGGCGTACATGGATGATTTTAATCCCATTGTACTATACTAACATACCAAAGTTGAGATAATTGATCTACATTGATCTCATCTTTTGGGTGGATTCAACATTCCCCGAGTTGGCAAAACCTGCCATCTTCATGGAGTAATTTACTTAGTGCAAAAGTGGTCAAAATATTGCTCTGCAAAATTGCTTTATTTTCATGATTTGGATTTATCATATTGAGCAGCATTCTCCTTATCTTGTGATGTTTCTGCACTGTGTAGAGAGGGTATACAACATCTCTTAGGTAAAACTGACAAATGCAAGGTATATTTCTTGATGCTTGAAGTTTGGATTTCTTAAACGTCAGTGCATCCCTATGTACCGCTGCAAGACTTCAGCCTTCAGGTCCGTAGATGTCATTCATAACCTCATTAATAAACGCGATGCGTGCGATCCAATCATATCTTATTATTTGCGAAAACGCGAACGCAAATCGAGGTCATTAATATCTCACAATTGACCGCAAAATGCGTAATTGTTCCAATGTCGCACACAATTGACTTCTGCGTGCGCCCGTGACAAAGCGTCCAACAAACTGCGCGCGCTGGCTGCCGTATTTGGATTGGGCGCTACCATATTTGTACAGATTCTGATACGCACTTTTGTTATTGGTCGTCTTGTTTTAGCCTGATCGATTTTGGGAAAGGGAAGATGTAAAAATAGTTTATTTTTATAAACATTTGAGGAACATTTTGTGTTATTTTGTAAAGTTAAGAGATCAAAGTGACGGTTATGAATGAGGTTAATAACTTTGCATCGGTAATATGTCGGGCATTGTGAAAAATCTAAACATTTTGCTTTAATTGGACCTCGGAATATCCTACGCCCCTCGGGATATTCCTCGGTTCCAAAGGCAAAATGTTTAGATTTTTCACAATGCCCTCCAAATAACCGATGCGCAGTTATTAACCTCTAATTATCAATATCATGTTTAATGATAAAGACTGAAGTCTTGCTGGCAAGACTAGGATGTCCGACCGAGTGAATACCATAAAAATACAATTCTATTTCTTATGGAAATGTTATATAAATAATATCATGGCTTAGATATAGATCTGACAAGACTGATTCAGTGAATAATACATGAATATACGCAGAAAATGGTACATACTTACAATCCACATACAAACTAGGAAAGCATACTTTCAATGTACAGCTGGTTTTTTTCACAACAAATGACTTACTCACCAATGTCTTCTGTGGCCAAACTTGATTATTTAAAGTCCTACTGCATTATAGTCCACTTAAAATATCAATTTGGTTGAAATTTGTTGCCAAAACTGTGTTTAAATGTGTTTATTCCACCACATAAATTCTTGTGATCAAAATTCCCACCATTAGAATGTGCTATCTCCAGCATGTAGCCCTTTACACATAGCATGTAACCTCATCTCTGCTTATAGAAGCTGTTACAGGCATGTGTATACAGCATGGTTACAGATTGGAGCACATTCAGGCTTGGTTAAAGTCTATCTTGTTATGATATGTTTGGTAAATTGGCCAATTAGGTCAAGACATGTCATCAATTTAACCTTGGCATGAGAAAGAGTTGCCACTCATGCCTAAAATCCACCACATTATGGTGGATTAAAGAATAGCTTAATCTATACTGAAATGCAGCAAACCTTTGACGAGCGCGACTACCGTGATGTTGCAAATTCGGTGCTAACAACGCGTACGGCGCACAGTTCATTCATAAATTTCCACTCGGCAACAACAGATCGCCTCAGCAGCCAATCAGAGACAAGTGTGTGCAACGCAGTAAGGGGCTGTGCAATAATTATGAGCCCCGGGGTAAAATTTCAAACGGCTCGCCAACAATCGCTTGTCCCCCCCTCTCGGCCCGCCAAAAATCGCATGCCCTTTGCCAAAAATGCTTTGTCCCTCCTTGCACATGCCAAATTTTTGGGATCCCAATTTACAAACCTTAAATGGTCTATATACCTGTTATGAAAGCGCAAGCGAGCAGGAAAATTTGCATATTTAAGCGTTTCCGTGCTATGTTTTCCTAAGCCTTTTTAGAGCGTTTTATTAAAAAGGCCCCATGAATGTGTGCCAAAAATCACTTGCCCCCCCTCTCAGCTTGCCAAAATTGCTTGCCCCCCCTTTGGCTCGCCAAAAATTTCTTGCCCCCCCAGTTTTACCCTCCCCCAGGGCTCATAATTATTGCACAGCCCCTAAATACGCGATGTATCCTTACAATACGCGCTCGTCAAAGGTTTACTGCATTTTAGTATATTATGTACAGCTGTGTGTGGTCAAAAGAGCATACTTCATGACTTCTAATATTATTTGCCCCAACACATGTGTCTGGCACTATAACACTTTGGGTGGAATATTTGGAAACAGGTATTTTTTTTTTTTAGTCCACAAAATGTAAACATGGAGACATGTACAATTACAGAATTTGACTTACTAGTACTGGAAATGGGTTTTTGCTGGACAAAAGTAAGTAAACATTAGGGATCATATTTTTCAAAAATGGATTACAGGGTTTCAGTGTATTTTGAAAATGATGGGTTTGTGTGAATTTTATAACTGGTGCAGTTATCATGTTTTGAAATATACACTCTTTGACAGCTCTCTCCGTGCCTGTTTGAATGCCTGGTTATACCATGTACCCATACACTAGGTATGGGTACATGAGACCAGGTATAATTATTAATTGTAATACATGAATTAGCCTCAATAGGCATTAGTTCCAGTAACTGTAACTCGTCGTACCTAGAGTTACAGTTCACTCTACTGCTATCTATTGCACAAATAAGAAACATCACAATATGTGGGCTCCTTTTGGGCTCTAAGGATGTAGCTGAGGAACTCTCTCAAGGACAGTTTGGGCATGCACTGATGATTTTAATCCCATTGTACCAGGGTTTGGGCGTGCCTGGATGATTTTAATCCAACTGTACTAGTCTATACTCACAAAGTTGAGGTGATTGATCTACATTGATCTTATCTTTTGGGTGAATTCAAAATTTCCTGAGTTGGCAAAACCTGCAATCTTCATGGGAGTAATGGTCAAAATATTGCTCTGAAAAATGTCTTGATTTTCATGATTTGGATTTATCATATTGAGCAGCATTCTACTTGTGATGTTTCTACACTGTGTAGAGAGGGTCCACAGCATCTCTGAGGTAAAACTGACAAATACAAGGTATATTTCTTGATGCTTGAAGTTTGGATTTCTTAAACGTACAGTGCATCCCTATGTACCGCTGCAAGACTTCAGGTCCGTTGATGTCATTATGTTTATGATAAAGACTGAAGTCTTGCTGGCAGGACTACAATAGGCATGCCATGATAGGTAAGCTTAAGCTAAACCTAAAATAGTACACGCTCGACACGAACTGAAACTCCTGTGAAATATGAATTGCACATCAATACATCGTTGGTACGAGTACTAAAACTTACCCTTAAACGTAGGATCATAGCTACAAGGAAATGCTATCGGAGACGTGTTTAAAACTGGAGCAAAAGTGGTCGCCATTCTGCATCTGCTGCACAAGTTTGGTATCAGGTCAAAGTTGAAAGGTTGCGTGATCGCGAGTATAGCAAGCCATTGGGGCCATAACAAGTTTGTGTCCCCGCGAGGGGGAAGGGGACAATTTTTCTTTCAAGAGATTCAGGAGAATTATTTGGTGGTTACTCCGGGGGTTACTCAAACACAGATACCGCACAGATCCGGATATTGCTGTCCAATGGGCCTATTTGCTACTCTAATTGACGTTTTGGTCGGGGGGAGGGGGCACTCCCACTTTGAAGTTGACGCGTTGGCCCCCGTATCTAGGGCTGATAAGACCCCCCTTTTCAGCGTCGCTGTCACCCAGAGACCCCATATTTGTTTCACATGCTCTATCACCCGAATTTTCCATTTGAGCACCCAAAGAACAGAATTTGAACAGCAACTTTCATCATTAGCTCTCATCACTGTACTTGTTTTGAAAAAAAATCAAAGAAATTTGAAGCCCATTTAGAACTAAAAATTCAGTGTTTCGGCTCTCACCCAAGTTTCCATTTAAGAAAAAAGTCATGTTCTCACCCAATGACCCCATTTTTTACATTTCGCTCTCGGGGTCAGTCACCAAATGGCAAAAATGATGCTCTTACCCAAGGACCCCATTACATTTTGCTCTCACCAAATGCCCTTACTGTGAAAGTGTCAGCCCTACAGCTATATTCAAGTGCCCCCCCCATGGTGTCTCAGGAAGTTCGTGGCAGGGGAGAACATGCACAATTAGGAAAATGAAACCATCTAACACCCATTACGGTATCCAATTACCTTTTTAAAGTCATAGCCTATAGGCCCTACCCAATGGCAAATGTGGCTCACGACCACGACCGGGGGGGGGGCACTCAACACAAATGACCAAATGGGTATGCTCCCACGAAAAGACCCCCCTTTTTGGATTTCGCAGCTCCAACAGACCCCCTATATTTGACCAAAATAGAGCTCCAAACGACCCTTGATTTTAATAATTTCAGCTCTGAAAGGTTTTTTCAGGCGATTTTCAACCAGAAAGTCAAGAAAGACCCTTGATTTGGACTGTTCACCGCAGCTCCAAAAGTCCCCATTTTATTGTTTGCAGCTCCAAAAGACCCCTTTTATCGGTACGCCATCAGCTCCCAAAGACCCACCACTAAAAATGCTTTTTCAAATTTATTCCGCCCTTCGTTCTTTACTAATTCATTTTGCCGTCCCTTCTTCTTCAGCCGCCCCTCTTTTTGCCGCCCCTTCTTCTACCGCCGCCCCTTCGTTTTGGCTGCCCCCTGCTTTTACCCCGGGGGGCTGGCGCCCCCAAAGCCCCCCCCTCCCAAAATATGTGCATGCTTTTGCCCTGCCAGAAATTGCCCCCCCCCCCTGTGCAAACTTATGTTGATTTTTCTTTCTCAAATTCAAACGTATTAACATGGTTAAAGTGTACAAGCATTTCCTACCACTACAAACTAAATACGCTTTGAAGACTAACCCCAATTTCATCCCATGAAAGTTGAGCAGTTACCTTGGAAAATTTAGATGGAATTTGTCTGAGGTATTTCTAAGCTGTTTGTTTATCAAAAACATCACACACACCAGAAGATTCTTCAGTATTTTTAGGCAATGGCATAGCATCATAGGAGTAAGGGCATAGGCGGAGATGAGGGGGGGGGGGTATAAACCCCCAATATTTTGACAGGGATGGTGCATATACAATCACCCCCCCAAATATTCATGCCTGTATGTGGTTTTCTGACCAACTTAACCTCATATTTGGCCATTTTTGCCTAAAAAGTGCCAATATGTAGTCCGCTTTATTAATATGCTAACAATTTGTACAATAAAATTATTGTCGCCAAATGGTGCTGCAATGGGCTATTCCAGATAAAACATGCACCCCCCCTATAGAGGGCAAAATGGTTTTTTTCTAAAATGTCTGGAATTCCAAAGCATACTTGAGGAAGAAACCTGGATTTCCGGCCCTGTTTAGTGCATGTAAAATCTGGAAATCCATGGAGGGTATAGAGGGTTTTTAAAAATTGTCAAAAAAAAGTTGGAATTTTCAATTGACTTACCAAAAAAAATCTGTAATTCCATTGCCCTCTATAGAGGGTTTCTAAAGATACCCAAATAAAATGTTGGAATTTTTCAATTGACTAGCAAAAAAGTCTGGAATTCCATGGAGGGGTATAGAGGGTTTTTAAAAATATCAAAAAAAAGTTGGAATTTTCAATTAACTTACCAAAAAAAATCTGGAATTCCATCGCCCTCTATAGAGGGTATCTAAAATTACACAAATAAGTTGGAATTTTTCAATTGACTACCAAAAAGTCTTGAATTCCATGTTAGGGTTTTTAGAGTTATTTTAGGCGTGTATAGGTGTTTATTGTTGTAAAGGTTACATTATATTTGCTTTATCTGCATTTATTCCAAGTCATCTATGATGTTTTACATGTATAGGCCTAATATAGGCCCACCACCAAGGCGTGTGTTTGGCAGTAACCAGGCCCGTACGCAGGGGGGGGTGCGGGGGGTGCGACTGCACCTCCCCAAATTTGCAAAAGTATACAAAAAGTCCCAAAATTGAAGCATTTGCGAGCATAGCGAGCAAAAAAATCAGGTTTTTTATGGTTTTTTGGTCAAAAAAAGGTCCAAATTTGGGGGGAAAAGTCCACATTTCACAAAATCGCCCCCCCTTTGGAAAAAAGTCCACTTTTTCAAAATCAGCACCCCCAAAAAAAAAATCCTGCGTACGGGCCTGGCAGTAACGTACGCAGGTTTTCAAAGTCTGGTTCAGGGGTCTCGATTCTCTGACTGTTTTAAAATTTAATAACTAATTCCCCAGTTTCCCCCGATTGGGTGCATTATTTCCCCGATCTTTTTGACAAAAGGGGGGCACATCCCCCTGTCCCCTTTGCGCACGCCACTGGTGTTGGTATCCTAGGTAACCACTAAAATTAAGCTTCTCTTTTGTGAAGGGTTGCTGTTCTCCTTACAGGTTTTCAATAACAATATGTGGTATGTAGGCCTACTAGTTTCTATATTAGGCCTAAAAATGTTTGATTGGCGTAACATAATTTTAACATTCTTGTTAAACCGGGTCTTTAGGTCCATGAACTGAACCACACAAAGGGACGCATACTCTGTCGGCAGCACACATTTCGAACTATAAAAGGATTGTATCGTGAAACTCAGTTTCTTGCTTCAGCTCTTTCTAAAAATTCATTAGGGCAAAATTCTTTCTTTATGTCCTTAATTATTCTTTATTTATTCCTGTTCTTTCTTTCTTGAGGCCTAGATCTTTTACCCTACTTTACAACACGAATATTGTTGTATTGTCAATGGAAGTCCGTAGAACGTTCGCCTAATGGCGCTATGGGCCCCTTTGATATAACTGGTATTTTAGACACAAACTTAAAGCGCCCGCCCACAAAATTCCCACCAGCAAATAAGGGCAAGCACACACCCTTTATTCTTGTTGTGATTTTTAGAGGAGGTAGCTCTCTCTTTGTACATGAAATTTACCCCAAGGCAAAGGAGCCATGTGCGCCATTAGGCGAACGTTTACGGTACATAAGAATTCAAACTTTTTACTTTGGTTTGAGCTGAGACTAAAATACCTAAAGCCTCAAATGTTGTTTTTATATTAAATACATACCTGTATTTGAATGAAATAGATATATTTATAATAGGCTGCATGATAAATACACGAAGCCACATCAAGTAGAACGAGTGCAACCTTGCTGCAGTACCTTGTACTACGCAGGCGCTCCTTTGTTAAAAGGGAATTCCCTGATTGGGGAGTGGACATCAAAGAGCTCATATCTAAATTCGTTGGGGACTGTTACTTTTTAAAGTTTCAACGTCCGTATACATACGACATGTAGCCTATGAATAAAATACGACATGAATCAAGTAATAATAAAGTATAGCTATTATTATAAGATGAGCTCAAAGTGTATATTTCTACATTTTGAGCTCAAAATATTTAATCAATGATAATATAATGTATATTAGGCCTAAAAATGTTTGATTGGCGTAACATAATTTTAACATTCTTGTTAAACCGGGTCTTTAGGTCCATGAACTGAACCACACAAAGGGACGCATACTCTGTCGGCAGCACACATTTCGAACTATAAAAGGATTGTATCGTGAAACTCAGTTTCTTGCTTCAGCTCTTTCTAAAAATTCATTAGGGCAAAATTCTTTATTTATGTCCTTAATTATTCTTTATTTATTCCTGTTCTTTCTTTCTTGAGGCCTAGATCTTTTTACCCTACTTTACAACACGAATATTGTTGTATTGTCAATGGAAGTCCGTAGAACGTTCGCCTAATGGCGCTATGGGCCCCTTTGATATAACTGGTATTTTAGACACAAACTTAAAGCGCCCTCCCACAAAATTCCCACCAGCAAATAAGGGCATGCACACACCCTTAATTCTTGTTGTGATTTTTAGAGGAGGTAGCTCTCTCTTTGTACATGAAATTTACCCCAAGGCAAAGGAGCCATGTGCGCCATTAGGCGAACGTTTACGGTACATAAGAATTCAAACTTTCTTACTTTGGTTTGAGCTGAGACTAAAATACCTAAAGCCTCAAATGTTGTTTTTATATTAAATACATACCTGTATTTGAATGAAATAGATATATTTATAATAGGCTGCATGATAAATACATGAAGCCACATCAAGTAGAACGAGTGCAACCTTGCTGCAGTACCTTGTACTACGCAGGTGCTCCTTTGTTAAAAGGGAATTCCCTGATTGGGGAGTGGACATCAAAGAGCTCATATCTAAATTCGTTGGGGACTGTTACTTTTTAAAGTTTCAACGTCCGTATACATACGACATGTAGCCTATGAATAAAATACGGCATGAATCAAGTAATAATAAAGTATAGCTATTATTATAAGATGAGCTCAAAGTGTATATTTCTACATTTTGAGCTCAAAATATTTAATCAATGATAATATAATGTATATTAGGCCTAAAAATGTTTGATTGGCGTAACATAATTTTAACATTCTTGTTAAACCGGGTCTTTAGGTCCATGAACTGAACCACACAAAGGGACGCATACTCTGTCGGCAGCACACATTTCGACCTATAAAAGGATTGTATTGTGAAACTCAGTTTCTTGCTTCAGCTCTTTCTAAAAATTCATTAGGGCAAAATTCTTTCTTTATGTCCTTAATTATTCTTTATTTATTCCTGTTCTTTCTTTCTTGAGGCCTAGATCTTTTTACCCTACTTTAAAACACGAATATTGTTGTATTGTCAATGGAAGTCCGTAGAACGTTCGCCTAATGGCGCTATGGGCCCCTTTGATATAACTGGTATTTTAGACACAAACTTAAAGCGCCCTCCCACAAAATTCCCACCAGCAAATAAGGGCATGCACACACCCTTAATTCTTGTTGTGATTTTTAGAGGAGGTAGCTCTCTCTTTGTACATGAAATTTACCCCAAGGCAAAGGAGCCATGTGCGCCATTAGGCGAACGTTTACGGTACATAAGAATTCAAACTTTCTTACTTTGGTTTGAGCTGAGACTAAAATACCTAAAGCCTCAAATGTTGTTTTTATATTAAATACATACCTGTATTTGAATGAAATAGATATATTTATAATAGGCTGCATGATAAATACATGAAGCCACATCAAGTAGAACGAGTGCAACCTTGCTGCAGTACCTTGTACTACGCAGGTGCTCCTTTGTTAAAAGGGAATTCCCTGATTGGGGAGTGGACATCAAAGAGCTCATATCTAAATTCGTTGGGGACTGTTACTTTTTAAAGTTTCAACGTCCGTATACATACGACATGTAGCCTATGAATAAAATACGACATGAATCAAGTAATAATAAAGTGACCTGCCCTGTTATAGCTATTATTATAAGATGAGCTCAAAGTGTATATTTCTACATTTTGAGCTCAAAATATTTAATCAATGATAATAGGGATATCATATGTCTATACTGTGATGCGCATGCGTTGTGTGTGTGTGGGGGGGGGTGTGGGCTGTGGGAGTGAGTGTGATGCTGTTTTAAACAAATAGGCCTATAAAAACAAAATCTTCGCACAAGCTAGAATGAAGAGTGAAGACCCAAGTCGGGCTGGGGATCACCATTGCAGGGGATGAACCTATCGACCCACACCACTCTTCGTCATACATAAATTCCCCAGCCACATTTCCCTAACATAATATGAAATTTAAAAAAAGGAAATTTAGTTCGGCAGAGGTGGGGCTCGAACCCACGCTGCACCGCTATCATGTATACAGTATCGACATATTACCAGCGCCTGTACCCTGTTTACCGCTTGGCCAACTGACTTGTTGGGGCCATCTTCAAAATTTGAACATATAATCACAACTTCAATTACTTCATTACTTCAACATACCACGTGACAAGCAAAGACAGAAAACGTCATACTGCAGTTACTGTCCATTTTCCTATACACAATACACAGTGCTCTTACCATTGACGCGTAACCTCTACAAATAGCGTATGTTAGAAGTATGGGTAATTGCCTAGTTAACGTCGGTGTGTGAAAAATAACCGGCCAATTCTAGAAAATATAGTTTTGTAACATGTCCTAAATTTTTAGCTAATTTAGATGTTTGGAAATATTCGTACTTTGGTGTTTTAGGAAGGATATGTAAACGACAGATAACACCAAAAAATATGAAGAAATTATTTCCAACCCGTGTTAAGTCTGCAAACCACCATGCTTCTCATTTTCAAGAACGCTGGTTAACAATAAGCAGAGTATTGTCTCATTTCGTAAACAAAAGCCCACACAGAATTGTTCTCTAGCGTTCGCTTTATAATCGTTCACCCAACTGAAACTATAATACCAGCTCATTGCTCCATTGTACATGTAAAGCAGAAACATATGTTGCGTGTAACCAGAGAAGATATGATTTAATCAGTTGAGCTGTTTTCAATGAGTGTTATCTTGGTAATAGCTTTTAATGGGGTTTAAGTCCTGCAAAGGTCGTGGTGAATTCCACTGTAGACATGACTGCATCATGTACCGTATTTTGGAATTTTATCTGCTTAAAAACATTAATGTGTAGAGCTACCATTAGGCCTATTAATATTGTTTAATTCTCAGGCGCATACAAACAATACGAGGGGCCTATGATACATACACAATTCATTTCGTGCATGCACGTGCCCTGCAAGGTAGGGAGCCTAGCCTACCATTTTTCTTGTAAGACGGTCTGGATTCGTAGTCCACGTAGGTCCCCAAAGTTCTTTCAGATATTAAAAGATTAAATTCCCATAAAGACGAAACAGTAATCTTTAGTGGGGACCTACGTAAATTTTACATAAAATTTCCCATAAAGACGAAACAGTAATCTTTAATGGGGACCTACGTAAATTTTACATAAAATTTCCGCCATCAATTCAGTGTTAATTTTTATTATTCAGAAAATATTTTGGCGTATATAAAATTGAAATAAATTCTCTGCTTCCTAAACCACATAAACTGAAGCATGATTGGGTATCACGAATCGCTATGATGTACAGTTAATATTCAAATATTCTTTTACACATTATGATGCTTCAGTTTTACACAAACAAGAATTTGTCTTTAAAAAGATAAGTTCACGGATCAGGTGTATAGTACATATACTTTGAGCTACTTTGGTCTAACATTTAATATTCATATCTAACCTACTCTGCACTTATTCAACAATAAATAAGTAATATGAGGCTTAATAATGATACCTGTGTCTTGACTCTGAAAAACAATATTTTTTTTAAACCTCATTTTGCATTTAGTTTTTTAAGCCACCTCGAAGCCACCTACACTACAGGATCTCATTTTGCATTTAGGGTTTTTATTGCGTTGCAAAGTAGCAAAACTTTCTGGCCCAATTCGTGACTGGAAAAGGCTATCCCCTCTTACAACCTATCAACAGGTCTGATTTCTATAATGAGGTGTCACCGGGTTTCATGAGATAATAATACCAAATCTAAACACCATGAAATTCAATACATCACGACCAAGCTCACATTGGGCGCCCCATTCCTTTTTTATAGTAATTTTTATTAAGCCACCTCCAGGAAACAAATTTGGCTATAAACTACGAAGTATAAAGTCTAATAAATAAATAAAATAAATAAAATAAAATGAAAATTGTACATGTATGCAAGATGCCTTAGTACTAAAGTAAACAAATTACACAGCCATTTGCTCTTGCTAGTTTTTGTCAGGGTCAGGGATATTTGTCTCATAGTCCTGCTTTTATGAACACTAATATTATACAGGTTACTACACATGGGTTATTACAAGAGTCAATAAACATTTGACCAATTAACTATAGATAATGGACTTAGTTTTATGCAATGTAGTTATATTGAACCTTTTCTGAAGTAAGTCGCCTGCTGCATATAGTTTTATTTACAGATGATATGTTTACTTTGTGATTAGGCCTGACCATGACCTGCTAGTTTGATTAACCAATCAGTTATGTGCATTGTCAGCATGTGATGGCTATAAGCCAATTGCAAACATATTTATAAAAAAAAAGGCAAAAAAATTCCTACACTGAGCAGACTCTTTGCTGGGTTTAAGGGCTAAATAGTAAGTTGTCATGTGGGGCAAGATTAGATAAAGGCATACAAACTAGGGTATGAGATATTAGGAATTATTTCCTAGCCTCTTAACCACAGGGTTGGGCTATATAGCTATTCAAGACACAGGGTATGTAAGGGATAAACTGTGCATATGAGATGTGGGGGCAAATGGCATCATTTCACTGACATGAAAAAATATTTCATTGAAAACCCTCCCACTCAGCTATTTTAAAAAGGTAATCAGGCTTCCTCAGCATATCACATGTGTTATGGTATTATTTTGCGAATTGCCCCGTGGTACTTTATGGAGCAAAGACTTTTATTTAAATACGGTATAAAGGACGAGTGGCCAGTATTCGGTAGGGTCTACATAGCTTTACAAATTCAGAGTCTTGCAATTATGATTTTAGAGCCAAAGGGGTAACTATATATTATAAAATTATAAAAGGTTAGAAAGTCAGTATTAAAAGCAAGTCAGTAAGATACACATCTACACTACAGGCTGCACTCCATAGTAGGCCCACAGCTAAAAACGACACAGACAGAAAAAAAACTTTAAAAAGGGGAGAACTTTTTCATTTTTATTTTTTTCTACAATGCAAAATTGATCATTAAGAGGAGGAAGCAAATTGTATTGCCAATATGTTAACTTTAATTTTCCACTTTTATGCAAGAAATAAAAGAAGAAGATACAAATTGACTTTAAAAGGGGAAGCCAGCTTCAATGCAGAAGAGGTCTTGTAATTAGTTTAGGTGGAAGGCATTTTTAGGATCACTCTTTTGAATGATCCATCATGTTCCATGACAGTTCGGGATGACAGTCCACCAAACCAGGTGGTGGTCGCATTGCATTTTCATCGTCAACCGTGTAATTGAATGGGATTATTTTGAAAATTTAAAACGCTTGAAATGTCACAAACAAATAGGCCTATATGTTAATAAATAATATAAATACAAGCTAAAACCATGGGGTTCGATAATAAACCCCCCAAAACTAACCGAGTATTTGGAAAATGCCATACGGCCGGGCCGTTTCACAAGCTGCCGGCTCTATCATGCCATTCGCCGCCTGCTCCAAACCATCAATGATAAGAACATGCACACAGAAAAACCAAACATTAACTCCTATAACTTCCTGTCAACTCTTTAATTAATTACTCCAAATTGTTCTGTCTTTTTTGTCTTTTCTGCCTTTTAGGCCACCCTTAGCTCATTATTAATATAAAGAAATACACTGCAGTTTTTAGTTAATTGGCTAAAACTGCCATCCTACTTGCCTTATACAAGCACATTAATTTTATATTAATTTATATATTAATTCGCAATTTATACATAGCACATTATAAAATGTATAAAGACTGATATTGTTCAATAGGCCTACATGTATATCAATTGTACCCATATCAAAAATAGGCCTTGAAATTACATCGAATTTTTCCTGTTGAAAAGACAAAACTGATGTTTAAGATATCAATTATTTCATAAATGACATTTTGAGTCATTTTTATCCATAAAACGATACAGGATATAGGATATTTTTACTTTGACTTTTAGGTCCATAAAGGTTTTAATCATGTTATTATCAATACACTCACATCTCATGCTGTGTTGATCTCCAGGAGGTCTGCAAATGTAAATCTAAGAACGCCTGATAACAAGGATACTATCATTTTCTTTCGTTGATATGCTGTGGAAACTATTATAGGCCTGGCATATATATAACTTTTAATGTTATATTTCCTTCAAACCATAACTTTTGAAATTCTCACTCGTTTTCATTCGTTGAAACGGCAAAGCATACTTTCTTTTTCTTACAAATCGAATAACAGGTCTTACATATATATTTTCACCATAAAAAGTTCCGCAAAGTAATTCAAACCCGGGGGGGTCACTCCCATTGCGGCCTGTACACCATCCGCGATAATGAAAACGCGTAAAAAGGGTCGTTTTTCGTGGGTAGGCACGATACGCGCGTATCGCGTTTAGGGTGTCAAAAACATGAAAAATTGAAAAAAGGGTAGCAAAATTGCAGTTTCTAAATACGCGGAAATGAAATTTAGGGTATGAAATTTGATGTTAGGAATGAAATCCCTGTTTAGGGTGTCGTTTTAGCCAAGGGTTAAATCCTTGTTTAGGGTGCTTTTCAAAAGTTGATTATCGCGGATGGTGTACAGGCCACAATGGGAGTGACCCCCGGGAATTCAAACCAATGCTAGTACCCCGTAATCTCTTTAGCAAACAAAGACGATCTCCGAATTAGATAGCCAGCTCTTAGCTGGCGAAAATCAGAATCCCTCAAAGGGGCAGGGACAGAGTTGTTGTTGTTGTTTTGGCCAAATAATTATTTTATTGTTTTGATTATGTTCGATAAATTTGGTTTTAACATAGACCATTTATCTTTCCTATTTTGGAGATTATAAAAGACATAATGTACGATTTTGGTAAAATTTTAATTTTGTTCTTCTTTTTTGTCAAAATTTACTATGATTACATAATATTACTGCTACGGTACTAGTAACACTTTATCTGTCAAGGTAGACTTCTCCGTAGTCCACTTGCCCATTTTGCATACTCTGGCCATTACATTTAAAGCATAAAACTCTGATTTATATTGATTTGTGTGCAACTGATAGATTTTCACATCTGTATCTGATCTTTTCAGTCACCGCACTCCCTCTGTTAGCTTCCAGGATTTTCAGGGTTCGCTATCAATAAACTGGTACTTCCAAAATCAGAATTGTTCAGTATTAAAGTCAGCCATTATAATTATGCAAGATAATGTTGCATTCAGTTACTTTTATTGTCACTAATTATCTGATATTTTTAACTCTTTATGACCATTTTACTATTGAATACTTTAATTTTAATAAACATCAGTATAATTTTGTATTCAACGAAATGGGTTCATCATGACTAATAATAACATATTTTTAAATAAAATTCGACTATGGCATAGTCTACTGTCAAGGGGGTCTTCTGATCATTTTAACCTGAGACTAGTAAACCAACAGTCTCAGGTTTACTAGTCTCAGTTTTAACTAAGCGAAAATAATGAGGTAAAAAGTAAAAAACCGACTTAGCCGCTTAACTGTGGAGCTTTGGGGATCCCAGTTTTATTATAAAACCTCTAAATTTTACTTTGGAGGCTTAGTCCTTTGCATGGTATTTCAGATAACATTGGGCAATTACAATCATGTAAGAAGTGCAAATTTGAGCAAAATATGCAGCAAATGATAGCTTTACTGTAATACCAGAAGATGGGAGAAATATCTCTTTGCTGATCAAGCAGACCCCCCCCGATCCAAAACAGCCTGGAGTGACTGTGAAGACTGCATGTATTATAAACACAAGTGTGTATAACTTTGTTTGCCAAGTCATGGAACCTTTTAAAATGTGTTTGAAGAGCATAATTAATATCCATGGTTAAACAAACAACCATGAACAAGATCTTGTTCTGTTTAATACATGTACTGCTCTGTGGTTTAGGTTGTGCAAATTACCAGTTTCGTTTGATTTTGTTTACTTACGTTTTTTAATCTCCATGTGTTATTCAACCTTTTTATGTTCACTCAGCATGCAGGAGAATTTTAGATGTGCTAGAACATTGTAGGCTTTACAAAAGCAAAACTTTAATGATAATTATAATGAGTAGTAGAAACGAGATGCAGGGTATCATAATATTTTAATGACATTATCAATCAAAGTTTTTTTCCTCCATCCCCTATACACAAAACCCAATGGCATATAAATATTTAAATTCCTCATCAAATTTATAATATGCTAATTAATCACATCCCGTGAATAATAAAATAATAAAACAATAAAATGGATGATATTTGATATTACCATATTTTGCATAACATCAGAGAAGATGAGCTCATCTTCACATGTATTTCGATTGAACATCTGCATTTTGTTCCATTCAAAGAACAGTAGTTTTAGCTAGTACGATATTGGATTCATATAGGCCTATCCTCAGATGTTATCAACTCAGACAATCCATAGAGACGAATTCGTCTGACATTTGGTTTGTAATGGAACATTTTCCAAATGCAAAACATGTAAAAAAAACTCAATGTCCGGATTTTTTTAGACGGGGAGCATCATTTAATATAAATCATTTTTAATAATAGTAATACCGGTAATAATATGCACTTCTTGATTTATGCTTTTGGATTTTTAAATGTATATTTAGAGTCCCTCTTTCAAATTTTATATTTATGTGTAATCTAGCTATATCATAATTTGCTGATACTTTGGTCAAAATTTACATTAAAATGATCAGAAAAAACTATTATTGTCAAAATTTCTGTTTTGGTGTCATGTTATTTATTGTATTTTTGGCGACAAAAAAGAAAAACCCACCCTATTCTACGGGCGGACCTTTCAACTTCAAGTATAGGGTCGGGTGTTTTTTGTACTTGTATTTCTAGAGAGAGGCTATCTGGAAATTACCCTAAAATATCACCAAAATCTGAAGAATTTTTTAATACCAACATATTTTCTATGATTTAAGCAAAATAAATGTGGTTTTTTTTTTTTTTTTTTAAAACACAAATTCCGGGTCGGTTGGCCCCGTAGAGAAGGGTTTTTCGTAGCCTTTGATACTATTAATTTTTTTTTTTTAATTTGCAACATTTTTAACAAAAACTGATGCTAAACTTAAAATTTGTATCCATCATTGAAAATCAATCAATTCCGGAAATTAAACCTGTTATTAAAACCCCAAGCCACGATGGGTTGATTTGTTTTAATACACAGAATAATATTTTCCTCAGTTTATTAATACGGTAGCTACCCAAATCTGCTAAAATAAAGCACACAGTAAATTTGGAAACAGATAACACTTTGTACTGCATGGATGAAGTGTGTGTGCACTATCTACAATGAACAAACAATTACGTAATAGTATTGACTTTTGTTGAACTTGTGAAAGGTCAGTCCAGAGAGTTTCTCTGCTCCACACTGTCTCTGCTCGTACTAAATTACTGTTTAAGTGGTAATTTTCGCGTACAGTTATTGTCGCGATTTGGAGTTACAGAGACATTTTTGCAATTGTTATTTTCGCGATGCTTAGTTTTGCCCTATACTTGCAATACATTATTATATATATTCGCGAGGTGTTAATTTCGTGGATGGAACTCCATTCGCGAAATCCGCAAAAATAAACCCCTCGCGAAGTGTGCTTGCTTTCTGTGAACTTGTTTTCATTAACTTAAAGGGCATTTCGTGATCCACAGCCTCATCCCCCACTTTTCCCAAAAAAGTTGAGATTTTTACACCACTGGATACCTCTGGCTACATAATGTTTATGTACCAAATATTTCTTGCAGATTAATTCGTTTAGCAAAAATATCGCCAAATTTGATTTTTGTTCTGGTGCACCAGAACGAAATTACAACACATTATGAGTTGGGTGATCTAGAGCAATTCCGTGACCCAAAATGGCCGCCGTCGGCCGTTTCTGGATTTTGGGCTCTACGGATTCCGCCCACACTTTTGCGAGAGGCACCCTCGCAAATTTTTAATAAACCTTCATAGATAACAAATCCACTGAGAAACGAACCTTCGCTCTCCACGGTCACGGAATTGCTCTAGATCACCCAACTATTGTCTATGGAGCAGTGTAATTCACATAATCATGCATAACTCGCAAACGCAAAATCGGAATCAACTGAAATTTTGGAAATAAGCTTTTTTCGTGGATATCTACTGAAAATGTCATAAAAGAGGATGCTAGGATCACGAAATCCTCCTTTAAGATAGTGCACTTGCTTTAAACTGTTTCTTTACTCAATGAAACTCTCATTAATTGGGTAAAGAAACAGCTTATTTTCAGGGCAACCATTTTCTTGGGGGTGACTTCATTTGGAATCTACACCCCCTGTGTGAGAGACTAAAGTAATGTCTTCCATACAGGGTGTATGTCTTTCAACTGGAATAGCCTAAAATGTGTATATCATATACCTGGTATATGGCCGGATTTACCGTTTGATGGTCCTGTGGGCAAGGCAACATGATTGTCGCAGATCTACTCACTCAAATGGCTTTACCAAAAGGGAGATGCAAATTGTAAATTTTGTCACAACATACGAGGGCCGGTCAAAAAGTTCGTAGAACTCGGTATGTTACTTTGTCGCACGGTATTGAATTTGGTCTCATTTGAAAGCTTGTTCCTTCAAAACATGACTGCATAGATATTATATTTTTGCATCACTGTATATGGGCAGGACACTCTTCAGAGGAAACCTACCTCCATGAATTCACAGGTACTACCAGAAGTGAATACAGGGTCATCATGGAAATTTCTCCCGACGGTGGTGAAAACTCAAATAAACTTTAACAATGTACAGTTGTTGTAAATGGTAATGAAGTCCTTGGTATTCAACAGCAACGAAATGGCTCTTAGAGTTCAAGAATGGAGTAAGCGTCCTTGAAGATCATCCAAGGTCCAAAAGACTTGCTGACGTCATCACTAATGATATACGCGCTGGTACAGTGGCATTGATAATGAATATAGAGCCAAATAAGAAAGATCAGATAGCCACAAAATATGACAACTCTGATGAATGTGTTTTCAATATTAATCCATTAACATTTGGGTATCCCAGAGTGTATTCTAGATGGGGTCCCGGAATCTTCATGTACAAAATTGATACCAGTTGACATATTCAGGTCCACACCTTCTATACACTTAGAATGAGGACCAAGGCAAGTTTAATCTATATGTGGTTAAAGGTGATAAGGCAAACATTAATCACTGGAATTATGAGTGAATTGAGTGGAAGCACCTGGATCTCAAACCCCTAAGAAGATCATCACTCGGTCACCGTAGTGCAAGGTCTTCATCGCTGTTTCTGAGATCCAGGAATAGTCTTGATGACAGATCATTTGCCAAATGAAAGTACAATTATAGGCACATATCATACAATTTTTATAGCAAAATTAAGGCAAGCCGTCGTGTGAAGAAGGTTGATGGTAGGAATGTGGCTGTTCTCGGATTGTGCCCTGTACGCTATTCTTAGTTTGTCAAGCTGCCATTCACGATAGAGGGGTCAGTTAATTAAACTAACCATATTGTGGTTCAGGCATGGCCTTCAGTTAGTGAAACCTATTTTAGAATTTTAAGTCCTACCTTCATAATACCAGGTTTGCTGGTGATCAATGCTGGTGAGCCTTCACTGAAGAGTGGCTCACGGAGCTATCGGAAGACTTCCATTTTCTTGACATAGAAGGTTTCAAGAAAAATTGCGACGGGTACATTAAGGTATGTATTGACCATGCTCAAGGGAGAGATAGAAAGAAATTGGCTAGTACTCTTTCAAGTACCTTGTTCTACGAACTTATTGACCGCCCCTCGTATCTGTCAACTGAGCAGGGGAGGGGTCTGATTCGCCACCCTGCGACTTGTTTTCCGTCAAGTTGGTGTATATACCCTCTTTTTCTTTCCTACTAATAATTAGGGCTTACTCAACAAGAACTGAAGAATGTTGGTTGTCATGGTCACTTGGGCTGTCAATCATGATGATTATAACTACTAGTACCACCAACTTGTGGGGGGGGGGGGAGAAAACGCCCCAACATACATTATGCACATACATAATGACAAATTGCATTAACCTGGAAGAGAATGGAATTCCTGATATCTATTTGCACAAAAGGCTGGAAATCCCGACAAATTACTAACAAAACCATCTGGAATTCCATCACCTCAATGGACAAAAATATGGATTATTTTATTGACCAGAGGCAAAAAAGTCTGGAAATCCAACCAAGGATAAACACAATAAACCTGGAATTCCAAAACCCTCTATGCCTTCAGACTAACAAAATGGTGGAAAAATCTGGAAATTTTGCGCCAAGCATAGGCAAAATAGGCTGGAATTTGGAACAGCATAAGTAGAATAGGCTGGAATTCCGAGCCCCAAAGACCACCAAAAAATCTGGATTTCCGTTGCCCTCTATAGGGGGGGGTGCATGTTTTATCTGGAATAGCCCAATCACTATACTTGCAGATTTTTTTCCAAACCTCATCCACCCAAGTCTATAAGAAATCAGCACCACTGAGCATGGGGGAACATGCCGCACCCCCGAATTTGAAATTTTAGACATCTCATAGGAAAATGCTGAAAACAGCTTGTGCCTCCCCACCCCCATCAGGTCTGGTAACCCACAATCATGGTTGGTCCCCCCTCCCCCAATAGGAAGACTCATGCTATGCCACAGTGTTTAGGATATGTGATCAAAACCACAATCACTACTATAAATATTTGTCTAAATTGTGTTACTTGCAACTAATTAAAAAATATCATCTCGCAGATCAGTACCATAAGCAGTGGCGGTGCCAGGAATTTTTTTCGGGGGGAATTAGGGGGAAAGTGAATTTCAGGGGGGGTAAAATCAACAAATTTTGCACAAAATTACCGAAAAAGTGGAAATTTTCGTAATTTTGGGTTTTCTGGGGGGGGCAACATGGGAGCAAGAGTTCTGACTGGGGGGCATTTGCAGTAAGCAGTGCCAGGGAGGGGGAGTGTGGGCATTCCTCCTACATGTACACTTACATGATCACAATATATGTTGTTTAGACCAATTGAGACATTCCAATAGGATGGTAACAATGTTTAAAGGCACTTTATTTTATATGAGCAGTTAGCTTCATGAGACACATTTTTAAATACTTATTTACATTGTTTTTTTGCAAAATGTGATAAAAATGAAACCTCTCAATATTGTCAGGTCACACAAGTTTTCCTGAGTTCGGTACAATTCTGGTCTACCCTGCGGACCCTATTTTTTGGGGGGGGGGTAGGGTTGGGGTTAGTATTAGGGTAATGATTAAATACTTGTGTGCAGGATATGTACCAGAATTATTCCATGGCTAGTTTAAGATCAATTTATGAAATAAAGTCCACAATGGCAGTGCAGGCAACAGAGCTCTGCTGTGAGTTTCCAACTAAAATGGGGGTGAAATTAGATTTACATGTATATGGTCAAAAAGTTTCTCAATCACTTGTCAATTTTCAGTTGAAACAAATTCAAGGATTCCATATCACATATGGCTAGCCATAGTTTTTATACACAAAATGAGGAACTGAGGATTCATGCTGTTGTTGATCAATAATTAAATGTGCAATTTTGAAGTATGAAAGTTACATTCATGGTGAGAATATAATTCTGAATATAAACCCCATGTTTAAATCTACTGTTTATTCCAGTACCGTACATGTAACTGTCTTTACTCTAAGTTGTATAAAACAAAGGCGCTGACATAAATGTTTGTATTATAATAGATTTTATCTTCTACTGCTACTGGACTGTGAATATACATGTATAAACATAAATAATATGGAACTAATAATAAATAATAATGTATGCACAATTCCAACCACTCATGGATTCAGTCTTATTTTGACAAATGATATTTCCTTATAATCATTCTTTTCATAAACCAATCCAATGTGATTATAATCGATTGAAGTTAAACATGGATAAGCACTTGATCCAGGGTAAATCGGGAGAGTCCCAGGCCACGTATCACCCAAATCCAGACTCCATCTAACTGTCATGTTGACCCGTTTATCAATATGAAATGCATTGGCAAAGTACAAGTTTCCACCATGTAATATCATAGCACCACACACATTGGGATCTAAGAGGACTTCATCCAAGAATAGGTCTTCTGGTTTGAAGGTTTCTGCTCCATCATAGCTGTAGGCATGGATACGACAATGACAGTGAAACCAATGGGTATTACGAACTGCAATATATACTGAACCATCTGGAAGTTCAACGACCTGGAAGACAAGAAAGTTGGAGAAACATGAATGTTAAAGTTTTAAGTTACCGTACTTAAAATATTTTAATTATTCTTTGTGTTGTTCAATAGAATGACAAGTTCCAAGCCTATTGTGTCCTCTCACTCAACCTATAGTATAATAAAGTTCAGGAAGTAAATTTCAAAATCAAAATTATGTATTCTGTTCCCTTTTAATTGGCTTGAAGATTTACCTACATATATTATATTATACCTCATATATAGATTCCTGTTATCTGATTGGTTGAATGTGCAGTCATTGAATTAACTATGCCCTCAAAATGAACTATGGACCGCTCCATGGAAATGAACTATGGACCGGTCATGTGCGTCCCGATCAAACTGCGCAATCGCAACATCCACATATCCATTCGGTATATAAAACAAATATTGACTGCTTTATTCGGGACATGGTTAAGATTATAGGCCTGCGGTGATCTCAAAACCATGCTATGACCCTCGGCTGCGGTCAATATTTGTATAATATGAGCTACTTTTGCATATACACTGCAGTTGGTAAGATATTTGACTGTCCATTGGTGATGAGGCAACATATGATCAAATTGTGATTTTTGTTAAATATTGTTATCATCAAAAATTCATCATCATCATCTTCATCTTGATCATTTGAGCAGCATGGATCACCATATTGGGGGGCACCACCACGATTGAGGGGCACCACCGGTCTGATTGGGGGCCGGGGCACAAGCCATTTCTTGACAATTTTCCTATGGGATTTTCTATTGGGGGGCTATGTGCCCCTATGACACTACGCCACTGAGTTTCCTCCCCTTTCTTCACTGACCCCTAAGTGTGAAGTGCAACTCAAATCTAAAGTTCTGTTATTCTGACATGAATTGAGTGTTAACCCACCTGTGTCTCTCCTGGTGCCAGATCACCAATGTTCTTAGTTACACCTTGTGGTAAACCAACAATTGTTCCTCCTATGTGCCATGTGAATCCATGATCTGTAAATAGCAAGAATTTTTTGAATTATGCAACTATAATTAATATGTTTCACTGACATTATCATGACCCATATGAAGGGGAAAGAAAGAGAGTCAAATTAATGCTGGGTCCTAACGGGAAATTGATTAATTTTGCTACATTGTACAAATTTGCGTAAACTGCTGTGACCATGACTCTCATATTGGGAATGCTCTCAAACAGATGATAATTGAGAAAGCTACCTGATACTGTACATTCTTAGTCAGTGAGAGTGGTCTATTACGTAGACACATTATCTGATTCGACAATCTCATGATTTTGGGTGTCGTCTATCAGGCCGTAGACACGCTCATAGAGGTGCGCGTATGTATCGCGTGGTATGTGTAGACGCAGTCTAGCAGTACGCACAACAAAAGATGTGAAGTTGTTAACAAGTTTCGCTCATTTTAGAAAAAGGGAGTTTTATGACGGTTACTAAATTTTGCTTTAAAAAATAGTTTACAGTTATTAAAATAATATTTAACTGATTAATGAGAATAAACGACAGGAATTTTTTTTGCCTATCCTCTACCTACATGTATGATGAGACGACAGGCAGGTCCAATATTTTTATCGTAGTGGATACGGCTGCGCCGGCATCCACTACTCAAAATATTGGACCTGCCTGTCGCTCATCACACGGTAGAGGATAGGCAAAATAAAAATTCCTATCGCTTATTCTCTAAGTGTAGTATAATAAATAAAAAACTTCGCAGTTTGTAATTAAAGCGCAGCATGTTTGAAGTTACAGATGGATTGTAGAGGTGATGTTGTAATAGGTGCTGAAGAAAATATATTGATATTTATAAGTTTGAATGCATTCCCAAAACTTACCATCACTATACAGACAAACCATAGAATGGTCTTCATCTGTATTCATATGTCCACATGAAATAAGACGTCCTTTATTTGGTGCCAGCATCTTCTGGATCCCCTGTCCTGGACCTGGAGCCCAATGGTAGTTAATTAATTCGGGATTTGTTTGTCCCAAATTGAATGGTTTTGTCCATGTGTACCCATTATCTTTACTACTCATCACATACACCCCTTGTTCACCTTTATCAACTAATACACATTTACTAGAATTTGTATCATGACCACAATACTGATAGAGCAAAATCAATGTGGCAGCTTCATAATCATACAAAACTGCACCAAGATTCAACCCATCTTGAACAACATAATCATCAACTATAAACTGGGTTGGCTTCCAACTGCTTCCTTGGTCTGTGGATCGGCGCATAGCCAGGAACTTTGCTCCAGTATCTCCTGCGCTAAATTTTCGTGCTTCTGCAAAAGCAAGAAGATCTCCATTGCTAGCATTGATGATCATTGGGATTCGGAATGTGTCCACTTCGCCGCTCGCATTTGATGCCCACAGAATTTGTTCCTCCCAAACGATGGGTTGGACGTTTAGACATAATACTGATGTTAGAAATAGATGCAGATATGACACAACCATACACAAATTACAGAATACTGCAATCGGTATCGTATTCTTTCCTGCAAATACTTCCATAATTTTTGCTTGTAGACCCTTCTGTCCAGAAACACAACATGAGCACCTGACACTTTTTGACCTTGGCACTAAATATTTTTCCTTTGGGTACCAATTTCAGTGGAATGTCAATATTCCCCCCCATTATCCCAATCGTAAAGTATTTAATCATTGATTGAATGGATATATAATCAAATCATTGTATAAAATTAAATAATTTAAATGTTTTTTTAAATATAAAATGTTCCTGTATGAACAAAATAACACAGTTAACATTGGGCTCAGTTGCAAGTAATAATTTTACAACCTATCTATCTATATGGAATAGCCCAAAGTCATATGACTGTGGAGTCAGACACATGACCTGACCTGATTGTCATGTGACTTATTGTTCATTAAAACAAAACTGCAAGCAGGGACTGAGTGCAAGCTTGTAATGAACATACCTTGAACGCACCTAATTAATCTCAGGGCTCTTGCTGAATTATAAAATTTCCTTATCTCTTCTATGTAACACTAAACAAGTATTAACCAGGCAAGCACCTACAACGAATATGTTGGGTTTTTTGTGGCCGTTTTTCTTTTTTATTGTTGCTGAACTTGTTAACACCAGCATACTGCCGCCACGGCCATTCATTACACGTACGGAATTGCTATGGACACCAGGAGTAGGAGAGATCACTGCGTATCGTATTCCCGTTATTACTCAGTGTCACGATGGGAGTGTTGTCACCTTTTCTGAAGCTCGCAAATATGAATCTGGTGATAGAGGATCTAAATTTATTGCTTTTAGAAAGTCCAAGAATGCAGGTCAATCTTGGAGCACAACCCGATTTTTAGTGGATGATTGGACGCACCCAGATGGTTTGAACCTGGGTGCTGTCGTAGTAGACAAGGAAGTCAAAACATTAATTCTACTCTATTCAACTTGTGCACATTTCCAGTGCACAACTCGTAACATGACAGCAAGACAGTTTCAAATACGCAGTAATGATTGTGGTGAAACATGGTCAAAGCCCATAGATTTAGCCAAAGCAAATCATGATTTGTTCAATTGGACTTGGACAGCCGGGCCTGGATATGGAATCCAAAAGACACTTAAACCCCATAAAGGGCGATTGATTGTATGTGGTCATACAAATGTACTGCCAATGGGGTTGTATTGTATTTTTAGTGATGGTGAGTCAGACTGTTTACATTGTAAATAGGCCTATAGGTAACAGTTGAAACATATGTTAGACAGAACTTTTTACCCCAAGAGGGATTAGACCAATCTCTTTGCCCTATACAAGGCTTATATTAAGCAGGCACCGAGGATTATTTTACCCATTGGTTGTCCAGTTTTGGCTCCTGGTGTACCCAATATTTTACACACAAACTATAGGACCAGAAGTCATCTTTGGGACCAGGAGCTCATTTTAGCTCCTGGTCCAGGCATACTTAATATACATGATATAAGGCCTGGCCTTATACCCATAACTCTAACCCCAAATTTCAACATGTTTGCTATTTATATCTAGCATAGCATGTAAAATGTAGTTCATGCACTCATGAAGAGTATAATACCATTTACTTCATATATACTCATTTTAATTCTTATTTAGATCATGGGTTTACTTGGAAACGTGGAGCCAAACTACTTAGCATTCCTTATGCAGGTCCTCTATACCAAGGAAGCTTTGCACCAACAGAGAATCAGGTATGAAATACACATAGGATATGCAAACATACATCTATGTCATGAAACTGCAAAGTACCATTCTTCCACTTTCCTCTTTTCTTCATTATGTCATGTTTTAAGAAAACTATCTGAGACACAAATTTGTTGTACAATTAAATTATTTTTTGTTAAATTGACCAAATACAGCAGTTTCCATCATCTGCCAGGAAAACAATGAGGCTCCTTTTTTCAATTAAAGATTATGAGGGGTTAGACACCTTAGAGTAAAGCCAAGAATTTTCTGCTTTACAAATGCTAAATTCCGCTTTTCTCCGCTTTGTAATTTTAGCACATTTCTGACATAATAAAATTTCACAAGAATCTTGTAACGATCATTGCGATTTGCAAAGTTGGGATGGGTGATTGGGTACCATGGCTGCAATGGGAGGTAGGACAGGCGTTGTACGGTAAATCTATGACGGATTTTACTTTATTTTGATGAATTTTGAAGACCCATTTCATTTAGTATTTTATTTATTTCTTTTCAATTGTATTTTTTCATTTTTCTAGGCCATTTTGCTTATTTTCTTTAATTTTTTCTCAGAAATGCGTTTTCCGCTTTACCTCCAATTCCATGATTTTTCATGAATTTCCTGTAACGCCGAAAATTCTTAGCTTTACCTTAGAGTTCTACAAATATAGATGCAAGTGAGCCATGCTGACTAATAAACTTTAAAGCATTAACATTTTATTACATATTAAAGTTTTTAATATGTAAATTAAAAAATATATCACTCCAGAAAGTGAGGAGGGAGGCAGAAGTGAACCAAATTATTTTTTATTTATCCTTTTACATAGCAACACATGTAATTTTTTTCTCCATTCCTTGATTCTGAAAAGTTGAAGCAATATTTTTCTCAATATTGTTTCCTTTTTATCTTCTACAAATAAAAGCATACTGATATTAAGTAAAACATAATTCTGGAATCAGACAAAATGGGATATGAATACGGTATATGTAATGCTGTAGGTTTTATATGCAGACTGATAAGGGGGTACTACACCCCTGTCCAATTTTGTGCCTATTTTTGCATTTTTCTCAAAAATCATAGCGCATTGGTGACAAGTAAGATATGTATATTATAGGGGCAAGGACTACAATTACTGCACTTGAAATTTTATTTCAGCACAGACAACAGTTGTGGAGTTACAGTCAAAAATGAGGAAAACCAATATTTGATCAATAAATCAATAACTACTTGCTTTGAGTTGCTGAATTTTCAGTACAGTAGTTGTAGTCCTTGTCCCTATAATATACATATCTTACTTGTCACCAATGCACTATAATTTTTGAGAAAAATGCAAAATAGGCAAAAAATTGGCCAGGGGTGTAGTACCCCCTTAAAGATCAGTCTTTAAAAAATGAACAGTCTCATAATCTTACTGTGCATAATATGTCGTCCATTCTTTATCATACATGTTTATTGAATCTCTTTCAGCTTGTTGAGCTAAAAGATGGAACATTATACTTTGATGCGCGTAATGAATACAAGTAAGCATTACATTTTACACAATTATATATTAGAAGGCCTACAGTTTATTGTGGATGTTCAAAACAAGATAAGTAGCATAATATTTTCAAATCATATCATCATAGTAGGATTTTGGAGTTAATACTCTTATAGGCTTAGGAACAAGGGTTGGGGCCTCAGCAGGGGCTTGAATACCCTTTAGCCTCGACCTCCCCCATCCCCACCCCCCCCAACAAATTCCAAGTAAAGTGAAAAAATGACATCATAAACCATGAAAAGTGGGTGTTTTGATATATATTTTTAAAGACTTTTCAGACTTTGAGAATGCAGACACCCCAATGAGTCATCAACAAATGTTCATTTTTCATTTTGTCAGCCCCCCCATGTTGAAAATCTTACTAAACCACTGATTTTGGAGTAAGCAAGCTCTTAATATTATAATAAATACCTGTTGAAAAGCAATTTACTTCTTTTTGTATTGTGACTTTATCTGGTAGGCCTATATTATATATGTGCTTCTTGTGAATGGTTATAATGTTATACTTAAATAGTCCTCAAGTCGTCTTAACATTTCTGTCATCATCATCTTGTCTTCCATCCAGGTACCGATGTCATTGTCGCATATATTTCAATAGTACAGATGGAGGTTATACCATTCCTATAGAGACTTTGAATTTCAATTCAGTTGCTGTTGATCCAACCTGTGATGGCAGCATTCTTCTTCATAATGATGTCCTTTACATGTCACATGCAAACAATGACACTCAAAGGGTGAACACTACCCTGAGATGGAGTATGGACTATGGCAAAACTTGGCCATATAGCATGAATGTAAATCCTGGAGACAGTGGTTATTCTTGTCTAACAAGACTTAGTGATAATCATATTGGTTTAGTGTATGAGAAAAATATAGGGCCCCTGTGGTTTGTCAAAATTCAGTTGCATTTGTAGATGATTTGATGATGTTTGAAGTTTTCATATAATATGCACAGTGGCGTAGATTTCTTTTTGACATTGGGGGATGGGGTTGGAAATTTTGCTCTTGAAGTATAGTGAATCTAGCACCTTTTGGCGACAAACTAAGTTTATGGTATTAAATTCACACAAAAAAGTTTGCAATTTTGAAGCTAAATTGGTAAAATATTGTACAAAAGTGGAATAAATTTGCTTGAAGCACGCAAAAATTGACTTTTTAGGTTAAAATGGCCGAATATGAGTTTATTTGGTCAGACACCGCGATACAGGTATCAACATTGTATGACCATCCCCCTATCAAAATATGGGGGGGATTTGTCCCCCATCCCCCGGGGATCTACGCCGATGATTATGCAATAAAATTAAGAGCATGGTTGTTTGATGGCATTTGAAACTACCTCATTTTTAAGAAAAGGTGAACAATGATGGCGCTACTTAATATCCTAAATCATGTTTTCATCATTACAAGAGGTAGACACTGGTATAATGGCATTAAAACATCAGAAACAACAAAAAACTTTTTATCATGAAAATGTAAGGAATAACTTGTATTTAGCTCAATTAAATTTAAAATAAATATAAATAGCACCCTCAATTTACAGACATATATACAGTTTCTGGAATGATAGCTAAAAATATATGTATAATTTGTGTGATCAATGTTGGCATAGAATTGAACATTTTATAATGTTTTGTTAGAAAATTTAATAAATGATCACAAACAACCATGATAGGGGGTTTGGACTATGACAAATCTTGGCTATATAGCGTAGAGGCACTCACTAAAAAGTGGGTAACATTGAACCCCCCCCCCTTTTTTCAACTCTCTCATCCCATTTTTGTTTTATACTGCACCAAAAGACTCCCCTTTTAAGAATTTTAAACAAATTTTTAATACTCTTTCACCATTTGAATGACCCCACATTTTCTCTAAAATTCACAAAATTTAATTTTTATAAACAAATTAAATGTTAATGATTTTGAAAATAATACATCACAAATTAGTCAACTTTTATATTTTGACCCAAAATTTTCCCAGTCTGACATAAAAGACCACATATTTGGTAATTTTCCCCAGTCTCAGAACAACTCCTTTTTGGTGAATATTCCCCAGCCTCAGGATTTTTTTTTTTCCTTTTTTCCCATTCTCATGGTAAGATTGTATATCTATAAACAGGCTAGGCAGTGGCATACCTGATAGCAACATTTCAATTGGGCCACCATTGGGGACAAATTGAAAAATTATCCTGCTTGACTCGACTGGTATACTTATAAATCAGAGATGTCACTTTTTAGGTTTTAACCTGAATTCAGTTTTTTTTTTGAGTCAAATTCCCACGGTTGACTTTTGTATTTATTTTCAGCCTGTTTGGGTGGCTTTTTGACCTGTATTCATGTGCTTTTTCAGGGTTTTCTCACCAGTTTCAGGGTTTTTGAGTAAAGTAAAGACCTTATTTTCTGGTATTTCAAACTCCCTTGTCTGTAAGCCATTGTCTGCATGTATATTTTGAATATTTTAACTTAGTTCTGAACAATCTTGTTTTGAAAACACAGTACTACAATTTATTTTGCAAATTTATTAATAAAATACTGAAATATTTTATGAAAATGTAAATATGTTGTATGTGTGGTATATGGACTCACTGTGTCAGTGGCATAGCTGGGTTATGATATTATCAATAAACTGCATTTTTCAGAGTAAAAATATCAAAGATCTAAAGTAACATGAAAAATTAACAAAACATAAAGACCATTTGTCATACTAGAATGTTCAAAATCTCAATATATTCCACTTTTTGCATTAAAGTGAGTTTTTGTAGGAGAATGCCCTCATTTGGAAAATTTCCTGCCTACCAGTGGCGGCGCCCAGGGATGGGGGAAAATGCCCCCACCCCCCCCCCCCACCCCCGTCAGAACTGTTTCCCCAGTAAAAACTCAAAATTACGAAAACTTCTACCTTTTTACCCCAATTTGAGAAATTCACAAAACCAATTGACAAAACAACAACAAAATACCAACTGTCAGGCCCATAGCCAGGGTGCATGCCCCCCCCCATTCGGCAAAAATATACAAAAAGTCCAAAAATTAAAAAATTTGCGATAACTCAAAAAAGAGTAGGCCTTTGCCTACTACAGAATGAAACCAAGCCAAAATAAATTTTTAGTTGTTCTTTTTAGCAAAACTTGTTGAGTCAAAAAAGTTTTAAACACTTTTTGCAGTTCCAAGGTTTAAAAAATCTGCCTTGCCGACTCGACAAATTCACAAAACCAATTGACAAAAAAACTTTTAAAAAAACACCTGTTGCATGTCAGGCCCGTATCCAGGGTGGGGGGGGGGGGCAAATTTGCAAAAGTATACAAAAAGTCCAACATTTTAAGAATTTGCGATAAAACTCGAAAAAGAGTAGGCCTATGCCTACTACAGAGTGAAACCAAGCCGAAATAAATTTTTAGTTATTGTTAATTTTTTTAATTTTATAATAGCAAAACTTGTTGAGTCAAAAAGTTCTTAAAACTTTTTGCATCAAATGGCCTGTCAAATGGATTACGTAAATGGTTACGTAATTGATTGAGCCATTTCGCTATTCTCGTGTTTTGTTATCAGCTGTGTTTGTACTCCATCGCTGGGTGACAAGCGATTGGTTCCTAGCCAATGAGGTAGCGCGATTCCTGTTGCGTTGTACCTCATTAGTCAAATACCGATCGCTCGTCGCTCAGCGATGGAGTTTAAATTCAGCTTTGTGTTAGCAAAAAGAAGCCAAGTGAACGCGCTGAATCAAGTCCGGCGACGTCAAAGGTCAGACTCACAGCAGTGCCAGTGGTTGCTTGTTTGGTGGATGTGTACGAAACTTTTTCCTATTTTTAAGCCTAATTTAAAACTAAAATGCGGCTGCTGTATATTGCTCAAAGAGCGCAACAGCAACGTTTGCTGACCAAGGCACTCCCCAGGTTTTCCCAGCAAAATCATAGCCTGTCACAGCTGCATCGACCTGTTCTCCCACCTGCAACGTGTAAGCTTATCAGCCGTAGATCTCTGTGTAGCTACACAGAGACGCATAGACGCTCTATTGAGAATCCAGAAGAATTCTGGGGAGAAGCAGCTGAAAATGTAACTTGGTTCAAGAAATGGGATCGTGTGTTGGATAACAGCAATCAACCATCTACAAAATGGTAGGTTTTGTATGTGCACCAGCATGACCCGCCAAGGCAAGGGACAAGGAAAAGTTGACAAGGATCGCACTTTAAACAATTACCGGTATTATTTTATATTAAATAATGAGCAGTGACAGTGTGTATTATTAATGAACCCCAGTAAATAAGCCTAACGCTAGTAACAGCGAGGAGGACAATTTTGTCATCCTTCCTTGTTTACAAATAGAGAATACAAAATACCTACAGGTCAAAACGGTTCCGCCGGTTATCCATGCGTACTTTAAGACATACTTGAAGTGGAAGCAATTCATGTTTTAATATAAATTACCGGTATTATAAAAATATTAAATGAATGTCGCTGCCCATAGCATTTGGCATTTTGAGTTGAGGACTGTCTTGAGGTCATACTGAGGTCAAGATTCAAAACTGCTCAAGCTCGTGAAATATATATTTGGGGGTCATTCAGGAGAAGTACACTTTTATACCATTATGTTGCAGGGAAAAACATGAAAAGTTGAAAAATGCTCTGTCTGTTTTTAAAAAATTTGGATGAAAGTTATTTTGATGAGTAAACTGTATGATCGAGTAGAGAAGGTTGCCTATTTTGAACACGGTGTCATGCTTCACCGATTTTGACTTAGAGGTTAATAACTGCGATCGGTTATTTGGAGGCATTGTGAAAAATCTAAACATTTTGCCTTTGGAACGAGGAATATCCCGAGGGGCGCAGCCCGAGGGATATTCCGAGGTCCAAAGCAAAATGTTTAGATTTTTCACAATGCCCTATATAACCGATGCAAAGTTATTAACCTCATTCATAACTTTCGTCACTTTGATCTTTTAACTTTACAAAATAACACAAAATTTTCCTCAAAAGTTTGTAAAAATAAACAATACTTACGGTACATCTTCCCTTTCCCAAAATCGATCAGGCTAAAACAAAACGACCAATAACAAAAGTGCGTATCAGAATCTGTGCAAATATGGTAGCGCCAAATCCAAATCTGACGGCAGCCAGCAGCGCCGCAGTTCGTTGGACGCACAATATGGCGCATAACAGAAGTCAATTGTGTGTGCGACATTGGAACAATTACGCATTTTGCGGTCAATTGTGAGATATTAATGACCTCGATTTGCGCTTTGCGTTTTCACAAATAATAAAATATGATTGGATCGCACGCATCGCGTTTATTAATGAGGTTATGAATAGATTTCGAAAGCAGTGCCGACTCAGCCTCAAATTTGAAGCCATTCAGTGAGCAAATTTGTGGCTAGACGACTTTAGTAAATTTTTTACACATAAAACAATCACTGTACTACAACTACACATCCAGATTCTCATTCACGGCTTACCACCGCGGCAGATTACCTTCGCGGCTATACCTGGTGTAGCCCTGAAGCTACACCTTAATAGAGCTACTCTGAAGCTACTCCGAAGTAGCTACACCTTAGCAAACCCCATAGTGGATACACCATATCAGAGCTCCTTCGCTGTTACTCCATCCATTGTCTGTCTAGAAGCCAACTCGATGCTACACTAGTGCCAACTTCTGGATCGCCATATCGGAGCTACTCCAAAGGTACTCTTAAGAAGCTACTCTGAAGTACATCTGATAGCTGTCAGCCACGAGCCAACCCTGGAGTAACACGAAGTCAGCTCGGTTGTACAACCGCAGCCAAACGGGTCATTGACCGGCAGCGGTAAACAACTCGCCGAACGCGTAATCGGCCACGTACTAGTGCACGTACCTAGCTATTTTTAGCAAAGCGAACGTTTGTTGTTTTGATTAATTGATTGACCATGTTTGTACGTTTGCATAGGGCGTCATGAATCGTTTTCAGCCACACGGAGCGAGAATCACCGTTGTCGATGTCACGGAGACATTTTGTTTCTATTTAGTGGTTGTTTCCTTTGTAGATTAAACTTGTTCTTTTGTTTAACGACAGTACGACTTCTTCTCAATTTGTTTTTAAAATCATTTTTAATCATTATTTAATTTTGTGTTTCTTGTTATGTTTTTAGTTTTGCTAAACTTGAGATGTTTATGGCGTTGTTTTTCTGTATTTTAAACAAAGTGTGCATACTGCGGTGTGTGCGGTTCTACTTTACCATGTCGCTTTGTTTATTACCCAAGTTTATTATTAGGCCCACAGTTAAAATTTATTCATGATTTATACTTCTTGAATTTCTTGTTTTCACGCCGTTTTCCTAACATTTTGCACCACATTACTTTACTGCTGCAAGTCGTAGGCCTAGGCCTATAATATGCCTACTTGCAATACAGTTATGATATTTTACATGTTTTGGTTAGGCCCTACTCTAGTCTTTCATCTTTCATTGATGTTATTCGTAGTTTTCATATTTTTTTTACTTGGTTGTTATTCATCTTTTACTTTGAAACACAAAATTAAATAATGATTAAAAATGATTTTAAAAACAAATTGAGAAGAAGTCGTACTGTCGTTAAACAACAGAACAAGTTTCTACAAAAGAAACAAACACTATAAAATAGAAACAAAATGTCTCCGTGACATCGACAACGGTGATTCTCGCTCCGTGTGGCTGAAAACGATTCATGACGCCCTATGCAAACGTGCAAACATGGTCAATCAATTAATCAAAACAACAAACGTTCGCTTTGCTAAAAATAGCTGGTACGCCAAGCACTAGTACGCCGGCCGATTCACGCGTCGGCGAAGTTGTTTACCGCTGCCGGTCAATGACCCGTTTGGCTGCGGTTGTACACCGGAGCTGACTTCGGTGTTACTCCAGGGTTGGCTCGTGGCTGACCGCTATCAGATGTACTTCAGAGTAGCTTCTTAAGAGTACCTTTGGAGTAGCTCCGATATGGCGTATCCAGAAGTTGGCACCAGTGTAGCACTGGAGTTGGCTTCTAGACAGACTATGGATGGAGTAACAGCGAAGTAGCTCTGATATGGTGTATCCACTATGGGGTTTGCTAAGGTGTAGCTACTTCGGAGTAGCTTCAGAGTAGCTCTATTAAGGTGTAGCTTCAGGGCTACACCAGGTGTAGCCGCGAAGGTAATCTGCCGCGGGGGTAAACCGTGAATGAGAATCTGGATGTGTACCTTGGACCAGCAATTTTCTCCAAGCTTGTATGATCATATTATGTTTTCTTTTTTTAAGGTTTCCTGGAGGTGAATTAAACACTGCATACAATGCTGTTGATAGACATGTTGAACAGGGATTTGGTGAGAGCATAGCAATAATACATGACAGTCCTGTGTCCGAGGTTGTCGAAAAAATTACTTATAAGGAGCTACAAGAAGAGGTACTGTCATGAATGTCTGCCCTGCATCCAACTATACTATACATTCCAGGGACTGCCTTTTGAAAATTAGCTGTAGAATGCTCTTCTGGTCTGTTTAAGGGGGTACTACACCCCTGCCCAATTTTGTGCCTAATTTTGCATTTTTCTCAAAAATTACAGCACATTGGTGACTAGTAAGATATGCATATTATAGGGGCAAGGACTACAACTACTGCACTGGAAATTTTATTTCAGCACAAACAACAGTTGTGGAGTTACAGTCAAAAATGAGGGAAAACCAATATTTGATCAATAAATCAATAACTACTTGCTTTGAGTTGCTGAATTTTCAGTACAGTAGTTGTAGTCCTTGCCCTATAATATACATATCTTACCTGTCACCAATGCCCTATAATTTTTGAGAAAAATGCAAAAATAGGCACAAAATTGGCCAGGGGTGTAGTACCCCCTTAAGAAGAGCTTTAGAAGAGCTGTTTGCACCTGTGGCCATTAAATCATTTAGAATTAAACAAGTCATCTAGAGGAGCTATAAATCGCTCAAATGCAACTTGAGAAGAGCTGTAGTGGAGTGATTGCTCTCACTCCTCTCAAAGGGCAGTCCCTTTTAAGCTTAAATTATATTTTAATATAAATAAGATGTACATGTATGTGAACAACCCTGTAAATGGGTTATGTAATTTTTCTGAAGTGAAATTTGGTGTTCAAACTGAGTGTAGCATAAAAAAGATGCAAAATTATCATTATTTATACATGTATTCCAGAACATGAAGACCAATACAAAATTGTTATAAAATTATGAAAAAAATGGTCAAGTAAGTAGGAAACCTTGCATGCAAAGAGGATATCTTACACTTCCCATAATGCATTTCTTCCATTTCAATTTCTGTGTACTAATTTCCTATAATGGGTCGATAGTGACAAAAAGTACCTCAATGAACAGAGCCCATTCAGAAAATGTGTTTATTTCTTGACTATCGACCCATGTAATGGAGTGCCATTTGCTGTAATGTGATATGTTGCAAAGGATTCTGGGAAAGGTGGTATATCTGCCCTGACTTTACTATACATCTCTTTAAGATGCACAATTTGTAATTTGTATTTTCAGCAATTGATGTTCAGGAATATGCAAATAAACAAAATGCATGCTTCTTTAAAGTCTGTATCATTTCATGTTGTGATATTTAATATTGATCTAATTAACAGGTGTCTAAATTAGCAGATGTGTTGGTATCACTTGGAGTTCAATATGGAGACCGTGTACTCATCTACATGCCCATGATACCTCAAGCTATTGTTGCTATGTTGGCTACTGCTCGTATTGGGGCCATACACGCTTTAGTGTTCGGTGGATTTGCATCAAAGGAGTTGTCTGTCAGGATAAATCATGCAAAGGTGAGTTGTTGAAATAAAATCATTTTATTACTGTAGATCAGTGTTCGAATTAAGGAAAAATAAATGGTTGTCCCACGGACAACCAGGTTACAATTTCTGGTTGTCCGTCTAAGTTTTTGGTTGTCCGTATGTACAAAGGTCCATTTTGGCTACAGATTTATGGTTGTCCTGCGGACAACCGAATCAGTATTTTTGGTTGTCCAGCCACTTTTTTAGTTGTCCCGGGCAACCGGACAACCAAAATTTCGAACGCTGCTGTAGATGTAAGATCTGAAATGTTACATTTGCTGCAACTTTTAAATTCAGGGTTTTGTCTTTTAAAATAATACTGTGTTGTTAATGTTGAAAGGAATTGGGGCGAATGGGGGATAAAAATGCGCCGTATAAAACCACCTGTCATTATATGTTAAATATTGTGAAAACGATTGATAGTTCTGAAGCTATAGGCATGTTTGTGCGCATTACTTTTGTGAAGTCTTTATGACCTTTGGTAGATTTGACCTTAGAGGTCAAAAATCATACCATCATTGGCTGCAGAAAGAAATATTTATTGATCTTTGCTATATTTTATTGTTTGACTGATTCTCCAAAATTCCTTGACTATTGTTGTTTGCAGCCCAAGGCAATTCTCTCAGCATCGGTTGGTATAGAACCAAACAGGACTATTGATTACAAAGAATTACTTGATAAAGCTATTGAGATGAGTGAACACAAACCTAAATCTTGTATCATATATAACAGACATCAGGTAAGCAAACTAAATTTATACAGTGATCCCTTTTACAATCTACACACTAGATCGATTCCACAACCATTTATCTATTACCTATACCTGTTTTATCGTATTATCATGCAAATTGCCCTGTGGTACCTTACGGAGGACAGAATTTGATTTAAATGAAGATGACTCTGTCATGAGTGATGTAGTATTGAATACCCTCTATAGACCAATAAACTGACATTTTGGAAAAGAAACAAGTTGTAAGATTTTGAGTTGCTGTAAAACTCCTCATGTAAACTAAATGATCAACCTCTGCTAACCAGCTGGTGTCATCATCAAGCTGAAATTCATGTGAAAGGAAAGAATTTCATCCAACATTGCGGACTTCATTTAGGGCCCCAATATCAAGATTTTTTTACTAAAACGAGTAGCCTGATGATAAAATCAACCTGCAAGTCACCATTTAGGATAGAAATTTCAATGATAGAGTTATTATAAAACTCACAGGATATATACACAGATCCTAATATCTATACATGAACTGGTAAAAGTGGCATCCGGGTAGTGCCACAATTTATTTCGTGCATGGCATTTAATTGCTGCAATCAATATGTGGAGTTCTTCTCAAGATAATACGGAATACTATGTGTGTATAAACCCCTGACCTTGTAATGCCACGGTATGGGTGACTGGCTACTGATCACCAGATTTCTGTTGAATTAAACTAACATATTTCTCTCTTACTCTTGCAGTTTCCTTCTGCTACTTTGTTGGCTAACCGGGATTACTGTTGGGATGATGTCATGTCAAAGGCCAAAGGTCATGATTGTGTACCCGTCAAGGCAATGGATCCACTTTATTTATTGTATACCTCTGGAACTACTGGTACGCCAAAAGTAAGCATGTTTTTATTCCTAAAAGTTACATGAATTTTAAAACAAGGATGTAAATCTTCAGGAAATTTTGCTTGGATATCTTTCCTGTACAGAGTAAAGGGAAATCCACAGTTTCAGGAAATAAAAGCAGTTTCAGGAAATTATGTCGGTGCTTGTTTTCATCCCTGTTAAAAGCATTATTACTTTTAAGAATAAAAAGCAAGGATTAATTCCAAAGCTGGATTGCAACTGGCAACTTAACCGAGTGTCTTAGCCGAGTACCTACCAACCATTACTTGTTCATCAAAGTTGGCATCTGGCAAAATTTACTTACTTGACAGATTTTATGTTTTAGTCATTGCTATTCAAAAGTTCTGTGCACCAGAGAGGCATAGCTAAGGTTTGTGGCACCCAGGAATGGTGCTCCAATCATGAAGGCAGAGGAATTATCTGACCTGCTTCTATTATGACACTACCTGGACAAATCTGCTCACAGACTGTACACAAATTGGCACAAATTTTACTTATTTTGGCATAATTAGGTGAATTTTGGCCTCAAATGGTTTCAAATAGATGACAGTTTTTGAAGAAATGTGCACAAAGCACTTGAAAATTTTAGTTTCTGACATTTGAAGGGAGGACCTGAATAGATCAATTTATGTCTTGCCATACATAAATCAATTTTGGATCCCCTCGAACACAGTGCCCAGGGCGCAATATTTTTTCTGTTTGCTTCGTATATGTAATGTTCATTAGTATTTCACATAATACCATTATTATTTCCTCTTAATGAAAGAAACATGTTAGAATTAAACTATAGATCGGCCGGGTTCTAACCAACAACCTATGGATCCATAGTCCAGACGCTATACTACTGTGCTACAAGTCATTTTGCCAGAAAGGCGTCTGTTATCATACTTCTGGATTATAAAATAAAGTGCAGACACATGATATACTATTACTAGTGAATATGTATATAATCTGATTAATAATGAACCCTAAGACCCTAACCAAAACCTAACCGTAACCCTACTAGGCGGGACACCACATATACAGTTGCTTATACAGGCTCCCTATTCAAAGGTTTTAAAACTACAGTAAAATAGGTTGTGCCCGGGGAATGTGCCCGACCCCTTCCAGCTGCTCCTTGCTGGGCACTCAGAAGTAGATAAAATACATAAATCAAGAGCATGTCAGCACATATTTGTAGGTCTCAAGAAGGCTGTAGAAGCATAGTTAAGTCAAATTGAAGACAGGTAATTTCAATCAAATGATTCAGTTTCAGGGGTTTGTTGACCTGAGCACAGTAATATTGATACATCAGTAATATCACTGAAATGGTAATAAACTAATAGGTCATCATTAGTAAACAATATTTTTATTCAATTAGTATTGCTGCTATTTTTGGTACAAAATGTATGACTCAAACTTTTCTTTATATTATGCCAACCAATTTTGCATATCTCAAACAATTTTGTATGTTGTATTTGACAGGGTGTTGTAAGGCCAAGTGGTGGGCATGCTGTGGCGCTTTATTGGACGATGAAAAACATATATGATATGAACCCTGGTGAGGTGAGTGTAACAATAATAACAAATAAGTTATTTCTAGACATTTTTTGTGAAACTCATTTTGCTGTAGGTCCATGGTACAGAAAACTAGATGATTACCATTGGCCATTTTGCCACAGAAAGATTCACTTTTTCCCTCAAATTTGCTATTTTCACTCAAAATGGAGTTTTCAATTGAGTGATCATTTTATTAAGTATGTTGCTTGCAACTTAACATATTCTAAAATGCCTCTTTATCACTGTCTTTGCCTTTTCAAAATATATTAAGAACGAAGACAAGTGCGAAATATTTTAACTGCCTCAATTGGCATTAGAATGCTGAAAGGTAAGAGAAAATTTAGACACATCATTTTGTTAAACCTCTTGTTAGTAATTAATATAACTTGTTGTTGCAATAATGACTGTTTAAAATGGGAGTTATTTTGTTTGATTATGTTTGCATAACTGAAGTGTTGCCCTTGCTTACACTATAATCTGTGCCATTTTTTCAAACCATGGTTTGTTCTTTGTTCTTGGAGAAGAAATCATCCAGCACACACTCTAGTTTTTATCAAAATTTATGTTTTAATATATTCATGTGTTGTTTTTATTTTGTTTTTGTTTTTTTGTTTTGATTTTGATTTTTTTGCCATTTGGTTTCCTGGGGCTTATGCAATTTGGGCATGCCATTATTTAAAAAAATGTATAATATGCATTGCTTTCATTTTTTTTGTTGCAAAAGAGCACCATGCTGGTTGCTGGGGCAATGTATGCTAGATGCTAGAGTTACTAAAGTTTTTGTTCTATAAAATGAATTACAGTACTGACTCTGATATAATCGGACACTGTTATTACTGAGATAAAATTGGAATTGGGGTTATGGTCATTTAGGGATTCAATCATGTTTCACCGTTGTTCATCACCGTTTAACAACGATGCGGCCGCGTCGTCTGCGTGGTTTACTTCGTGAGGGCAGCTTTAGCTGCCCGGCAAATAAACTCATGCAGACGCTGCCGACGCGAGTTGTTAAACGGTGATGAACAACGGATGAAACATGATTGAATCCTTTCAACAACGAAAAGAAGCTAAATATCGTATAATTCACAATTATTTTACGAGGAATGTCAGTTAATCATTGCCACTCAGCCTTACAAAAACTTCGATGATTTCTCTTTTGATATCAGCAATAAAACTACAGAATAAAACAGCAATTTTAGCCGCTACCTGAAAATACTGAATTCAACTTGTAAGCTGGCATACGCACAAAGGTTCCAGGCATGACGAATTTTACGCGCTCTCGCGTAACACGTAGTCTCGCTCGCGTTCGCGTATACGCTTCAGTAAAAGTGTGGGTTCATCACGGTTTAACAACGGTTGGCTCCTGTACAAAGGTATAGGAAGAGTTGTTGAAAAAAGAATCGCCAACCAATCATGAATCTGACAAAATAGTGTGTGTGTCCGGCCGTTCATCCTGCAGTGAAAGATATGCATAAACTGAGATATCAGTAACTGTGTTCGTTGTCCTTTGAAAAAACACTTATTGATGCCTGATGCAATTACAATGTTTTGTTCTTACATATCGGGGTTGAGACACAGAAAACCTGAACTCACAATGAAAACCAATGTGAAGCTGTCGGTTTCTCAACCCTCTACATAATGCTATTATTCCCTGCAACAATTTGGCAAATCCCACCAATAATCAGCCCAGATAAATCACTGCCATACATAGACGCTGTAATGAATATAATAATTATTGCACATTTTTCTTATTGTAACTTTTGAGCAATGTTTGTTTGTTAATTTGTTTGTTTGTTTTTATGGTGTGGGATTGCAATCAGGTATGAAACTATACACATTATAATACAGATGAATAACCATTTACTTAATTTCCACTTACTCGGCAGGCATGGTGGGCAGCATCCGACTTGGGCTGGGTCGTAGGTCATTCTTATATTTGTTATGCACCACTGTTACATAGAAACACTACAGTGATCTATGAGGTAATTATGACCTTTTCTCAATGTTTGATTCTTAATAATGCAAAAGTGACAAAACTTCAGCTTTTGGTAATTTTAGGTTGTTTGTCATTGAATGTACTTCTGGTCTCACCTGGGCTGGAAAGAGTTTGGAAATATAGGAATCTCCTTCCCAGGAAACATTAGCACGGGTTGGAAGATACTAGCCTGTTCCTCCAAATGAAGAAATGTATTTAGAGTGGGAAATGTTGCTATATTGTTAGAAATTTAGCTTTTCTTCCTGGAAAATGAATCTGATATTTCCATGTGTGAATCTCAAAGCAATAGAAGTGAAAGCAAGCTGATATGTATCACAGTTTTATCGGGATGTGAGACTGGCCAGTGTCGCCTCATCATCTGACAACATTATGGCATGTTCCCTCCCATCTCAACATACTGTTTAGACCAGATCCTGCACACTTACATTTGAGATTTGTCCAGGTGTGAATGTTTCAAAAAAATTTTAATAACAATTTTGCTATGAGTTTGGCAGACTATGAATGCTCTTGAATTAGCGAATAGAGGATCATGTGGCCACCACTGCTCTGTTAGCTAATTTGTATGCCTCCCTTTTTCGCTCTGTTATCATGCTGAATTACAATTAATCAATTGATATGCTGCCCTGTTAATTTAGAGAATTCATGCACAACATGAATTTATCAAAGATAAATTACTCTTCGGCAATCTGTCAAATTCATAACGATTTGTAGTATATTATAAGCTCCCAAACCAATAAATGCATATTTCATGCTAAAATCACTTACACATTGCCCTATCTACTTCTTCTGAGAATGTTTTGTATAGCCCCTATATCTGAACTTGTCCCAGTATGGGGACTGAAACTTTTCCCCAAAATCCTGTACCCTGCATCAAAACATTATTGAGCAAAACTCTTGGGTATCCTTCTTTTCATCCTGCAGGGTAAGCCTGTTGGAACATACTGATCCAAGTGCATTCTTTAGGGTTATACATGACCATGATGTAGCAGGCATGTTTACAGCACCAACAGCATTAAGAGCTATTCATAAAGATGATCCAACTGGAGAATTCCACAATAAATATGAAATGAAAAAGTAAGTTGCTTTTTATTACTTTTTTTCATCATCATATAGAATCATTAGAAGCTTTTTTTGCTATATTGTTTCAGATTAATCCTTTGTGATATCATATTAAAAACTGATTTAAAAAAAGTAATGTGTCAGTAGTTAGCCAGAACACACAGATACTGGCAAATAAACATACTGTATTATAACAGTAACAGGATGTCAACAGGTACTACCTACCAGCAATCCACTACTTACTTTGAGACGTCAAGTACCATGTTGCAGTGCTCGCTCATATAATACTGTGTTCAGCTTCCCCCCAAAAAAAACACCCACTTATGTGCTACATTAAGTTATGCACTATTAAAGTACTTCCCAACCACCTATCTTGGGATTGTGGGGTACTAGTTGGGAATTGAAGAAGGGATTGCATACATATTAATCAGTTGGCACACCCCAGGGATGGGGGCATGCAGTGTTGTGTAACATATGTAATTTCCCTTGCAATCCTTAGCTTCAATGTAATTAGTTTGACATCTACAATCCCCATCATTTTCCCATATTCCCCAGGATAGGGGTGGGGATGTAGGCCTACTTGCATAATGCATTACATCTAGTCCTTAGGACCAAAAACAAGTTATGATATTGTTTGATACACTATGAAAAAAATTTGAATAGAATAAGCTTTTATATATTTCATTGTAAATGCCAGTAACAGGTGCTACAGATTAAACAAATGCCCATTTATTCTGTAGTTTGCGGACATTATTTGTTGCTGGTGAGTTATGTGATAGAGAGACAATGGACTGGTGTAAAGAAGCTTTCAAGGTGCCGGTATTGGATCATTGGTGGCAGACAGGTTAGTAATGATCATCATTAATAATAACCATAATAATGCTAATAATTTTAAAGGTGGGGGGTATGTGCCCTGGGCGCCACCTTAGGGGGGGGCCGAATTGACCAATTCTGCATCGATTCTGCATCCCTCCAAACGATGAAACTCAAAATTTTTGCACGCTTCGCACACATTTCAGGACAAATTGTCATTTGAAAGATCAATTTAAGACTGATATTCAACTTCATTATAACCAAAATTAATTAGCGGTAGGCCCTATTTGTTCAAATTTCACTCGCTCCACTTGCAATTGTTTCATGAATTATGTATCCTTAGCCCTGGATGCCACAACCCCTAGCTACGCCACTTGAAGATTTTGGAAAATATTAATCATTAGATAGACATATACTCAGCTCCTGTTGTACAGAGTGGCAAGAATATTGGCAACAATGTTGTCAAGTTATATAATTACACCCTTCAAATTAATCTGATCATCATTTCTATTTTGATAACAGAGAGTGGTTGGTCCATTACAGCAAGTCATGTTGGACTGGGAGATGATTTACATCCAAGACATGGAGTCACAGGGAAACCAGTCCCAGGTTGGGATGGTAAGTTCCCATAGAAACTATCATATAGTTATCATTTTTGTTATCTGTTTCAGCCAGGGTGTCACCTCAATCAATGTGGAAGAGGTATGGAAATAGTTTGATGAGACAGGTGTCCTGTTCAGTCCAATGTAAATCAAACATAGAACTTATAGAAACACTTGACAACAGTGGTAGCACAACATTTTGCTCTGTATTTTGACTGGATTTTTAAGCTAAATCTGCTTTGGTTTAAGAACCATTTTACGTTTTGATGGTCCGTAAGTACTTGGTACTTTAAGTGAACCTGAATTACTGCAAAAAAGATTTCTTAATTAAGAACTTATAACATTTAGTCGTGTATGGACCTGAGCTATTGACATTTGCTTTGTTTGCCAATACTGTTGAATTCAACTCCATTTGTTTGACTTTGTACGCTTAATACTACATAGTTCTGCAGAGTCGATATCTAAGGGTTTGTGATCCGAGGTGTGATCAACTCCTGGATTATCGTCCACCATGCCTAGCAAGTCATTATGCACGAGGACTGTAAAGTTAGGAAACCAGGAGTCGATATCAGACAAAGTGAATTGTGGCTCTGTCAACAGTGCTCAGACAAGCGTGATAAGCAAGAACAAATGAAAAAAGTTAAGGCAAATGATCATCCATCTAGTCTTCAAAAATTGTTTACAACGCCTTCCAAACTGTTAAATTCAGGTTTTGTAGTTGCCAGCTCGTTATTTACTGACACAACCAATGTGAGTTTAAATCCATCTACCACTGTTGACCAATCTAATGATGCTGTGCAATCTCAACCCATGAATTGTTCTAATTCAAAGTGCAAAGTTATTTCTCCTGATGAACCTATTTGCTCTTGTTCTATATGTTCAAATAAATTTCATGTTACATGTGCTGGTTTAACCAAACAACCTGTACATAAATGGACTTGTGCCGATTGCAGAGATCTGCACTCTCTACAAAAAATCTTCAAAAAAGCGGTTGCTGGCCTACAACAGGCAATGGGAGTACTGAAATCTGAACATTCACATCTGAAGAAGTCTCAAGAAGCTATGCGGAATGAAAACGTACAACTCCGTAAAGAGGTTGAAGACTTGAAAGTTGTGCTTACTAAACATGCTGAAGAGTGTAAAACTTCTGATAATCCTGATGTTTCTCTGTCAAGTAATAGCGACGACAATGATAATCTTGTAGACGATCCTGTTGCCTCATTACTCATTGGTGATTCCATATTAAGGGACTTTGATAGCAACATGTTCGAACATACATCTGTTCAGTCCATCAGCGGTGCCACTGTTTTAACGAGTATTTTGCTAATGTTGCAAACAAATTAATTGAGTGTGTTGATGAGAGTAATGACTGTACTCCTAATGTTATCACCCATGGTATCGATGTGAAGCCACAATTGAATTTACCTTGTATTTACATGATTTTGTAAATAATGAAATTCTTAACATGAGTCCAGCAGAAGCTACTGGTCTTGATGATATAAGTTGTAAGATCCTCAAAATTGCTAGACCTGTCATTGTTGATAGTTTAACATATATTATGAATATGTCTTTGTATACAGGTGTTTTTCCAAACGTATGGAAAGTAGCTAGAGTTGTTCCCCTTCACAAAGGTGGCGATTTAAACAGCACTAATAATTATAGGCCAATTTCCATTCTTTCCTGTGTAAGTAAGATCATCGAAAAGGCTGTTCATAAACATGTTTATACATTTCTCAGTAACCACAATTTGATTAACCAACATCAGTCAGGTTTTAGCCCATTTCATTCAACAGAGGCGGCGCTAACTGAAATGACAGATTACTGGTTGAGCAATATGAATTCAGGTAAAATGACTGGCGTAGCCTTTGTTGATTTATGTAAGGCGTTTGATACAGTCAATCATGATATGTTGTTGAATAAATTACATGAAATGGGCGCAACTGACCACACAGTTAAATGGTTTCGTTCTTATTTACATGATAGAACACAACGAGTGTCTTTTAAGGGAGCTTTATCAAATGAACTTCCTGTAAATTCAGGTGTTCCTCAAGGTAGCATACTTGGGCCACTATTATTCATCATTTTTATTAATAGCATGTGTAAAGTAATTGAGCATGGTTATATTTCAATGTATGCTGATGATACCACACTGTCTGTTAGTGGAGATGATGCTCGTGATATTGCAAGTAAATTAAGGTGTGATCTTGAAAAGCTTATGATTTGGATGCGTACGAATAAGATGTTCCTTAACTCTGATAAGACAAAAATCATGCTAGTTAGTACTAGTGCTAGACTTAATAATGTGCATGAAAATGATTTTTCTGTTAGAATTGATGGTAATGATCTTGAATGTGTTGATAATTTTAAATGCTTGGGTGTTGTAATTGATAATCAATTAAAATGGCATAAGCAAGTTAATAATGTTGTTCGAAATGTTTTTTGTAAACTTGCTTTGTTACGTCGTGTTAAACCATATCTTAATGTTGATACTTTAAATGTTCTTTATAAAAGTATGGTTCAACCTCACTTTGATTATTGTAGCTTAGCATGGTATGGTCGTTTTAAAGAAGATTGTCATAGACTTGATGTAATACAAAAGCGATGTCTTGAGTGATCTTAGGTGTTAATTACTACACTCCATCTAATTATATGTTTCAAGAGCTAAGGTGGTCACGGCTATCAGATCGTAATAATTATTTCAAAGCTCTAATGATTTATAAATGTCTTAATGGTCTCGCTCCACAGTATTTAAATAATATGTTTAATTATGTGCGTGACAATCACGATCGTGTTACGAGGCAAGCTGCAGCTGATTTGCTAGCTCTTCCACCCATTGTTCATGGTACTGACATCGAGTCTTTTAAATTTTCGTTCAGCTATAGTGGCGTTAAGTTGTGGAATAATATTGACCCGCCTACTAGAAATGCTGTCAATGTTCAGTCGTTTAAGACAATGTATAAAAGTAGCCATCTAAAGTAGATTGCATATTCGCTTGATTTGATGTTTTTTATAAGTTGTATGTACCTTTTATTATATGAAATTACGTGCCATAATTGTTTGTATATTATATCTAAATCATGTGTTTTTATGTATAATTACTATATTTTATAAGAGTGTCTTTTAATATTGTTGTAACTTAATTGTATATTGCAGGGCCCCGGTTAGAACAGCTTTAAGCTGATTCGGGTATACCCTGGGTAAAGATAATAAATAATAATAATAATAATAACATTCAACAGCTCTTCCTAAACCTTTGTGCAGGAGCCAGGTGTTGTTATTCGCTGTTATGAATTCCGGTGCTGAGGTCCATATTGACATCAAGGAAGTTGACTGCTTTGAGATTAGTTCTACTGTAATTTTCAAATGATTCTTTTATTAGGACTGGTTATGTATACAATTCATAGCAGGAAAGCATAGCATAAAGAAACCTTGTGGAATTCTCAAGTGACGTTTTAAGATTTAGAGCATTTATGCACTAGATCAGATTAACAAACAATAATTCTGAGGACATTTGTATGTAACCTACCTTTTTGCCTCTCTTTCTATTGAAATGTATTTTAGTTTAGTTTTAGAATAGTAAAAATACAATACCACATTTGACCAATCTCTATTACATTATTTGTGTCTTCATGTGTGTGCATGGGGTGTGTGTTTGTGCATTTTGAAGCTCATTCTCCGAGCATTTATCACTAAAGAATGTTAAGAGCTCAGATAGCGACATTTTCACATATTTTTTGTGGGACCTGAGAGCACATCACACATCAAATTGCATTTTGAGTATGAGGAATATCCTTCTGAAATCAAATAATTTTGATTATCAGATATATGATATCAGAAGGACATTCCTCATATTCAGAATGCAATTCAAAATGCCTGATGTGCTCTCAGGTCCCACAAAAATACTGTAAAAATGTTGCTATCTGATACTTTAAGATCCTTTTAAAATTTTAATTTTTAAAACTTTGAATTTTCAATGAAACATGTCTTCATCATTTTCTTTTGCAGTGCAAGTAGTGGACAAAGACTGCAAGAAGGTTGAACCTGGGACTTTAGGTAGAATTGTTGTCAAGTAGGTCTCTATAATCCATTTGAAATCCACATTACCCCTGTGGAAGATTTTGGAAATATGTTCCACAGAGGGAGTATGAATTTTAAATGGAATTAGCACATTAGGCAGCTCCATTTGAAACTCACCTCCCTCTGTGGAAGATTCAGGTTGACTCTTTCTCAGAGGGTGTATGAAATTCAAATGGAGCTGCCTAATGTGGATTCCATTTAAAATTCATACTCTCTCTGTGAACAAATTTCCAAAATCTTTGACAGGGGTAGTGAGGATTGCAAATAATTGCTGGTATGACTTATTAGGGCTGGTCATGCAAAATATGGGATACATCAATTTCTAATCAATCACCATGTCGCTCATGGCTAGATCAAAAAATTTTAAGATGTTAATCAATATCCTGAAGGCCAGTATGTGGCTCAGTGTTTTTTTATTTATGTTGCTGTTGCGATGTCTTCGCCAGCAACATTATCAAAATATTGAGAAGGCCAACAAAGCTGTGAACAAAGCTAATAGAAACTTGAGATGGAGAGTGGAAAATGACAGCAGATAATGGAAATACATTGTCTCTTGCCTTGGAAAAGTGCATTAAAAATGTGTGACTATACACTTACACCCAGTGATTTATTGTATTGTAGCTACCAGCTATGTATCCTTGGTTTAGGAGATTTAGAGTTTGGCTTCCTATATACAATTCTGCATATTGGGTTATTCAGAGAACCATTTTATCATGTTTATAGTTTTGTATAGTTGAGGTATAACCAAGGAACGAATGCCAGATTGAGTCTTTAAGAAAGGTTATCAATTGCTCCAGCTCACTATTGATGGACAATGGTGATGATGGGGAGGTGGATGTGGATAAAAGGTACTTGAATTTGGCAAAATCGGGAAAGATTGGGAGAAAATACAAATTCCAGCTAGAACAAAGTGTTTGAGAGTACAGTAATCAGGACACATGTAACCGACAATGTGCTTGGGTATCCGACCACTAATATATAAGATTTTCTTTTTCTTTTTCAGGTTACCTTTACCACCAGGATCGATGAGTACACTCTGGGAAAATGAAGAGAAATTCCAAAACCTCTACTTTGGAAGCTTTCCTGTAAGATTCAATTTCTGTATTAATGAGATGTAGTGTTGTCTCAAATGTTGCAACAGCCTATGAAGTGTTTTTGGACAGGTTGAGCCAACAAATTATTAACTTCTGCGTGGTGGGGGGAAGGGGTGGAAAGCACTGTTGTACTGTTTTATTGGTTTATTTACACACTGTTCTATTATTAGTTTGTTTATTTAATTGTTTTGTTTAGTTGAGTTTAATATTTTAACACTTGTTATAGCCAAAATATCAATTTCTCGATTATGAGAGGATGTACCTTCTGCGTCAGCGTACTTTTCATAGAATAACACGATCGCGCGACCTGCATGACCGAACCTTGACTTTGCCTAGCAACGACCGTGTGATTGGTCAATTCTCAAAAGCTGTGTTTGCGCCGTAAGCGCCGGTAATTGCGTAGTACGCTCGGCGCAAATAACTGTGCGTACCCAAGTTGGCTCTCATGATCGAGAATTTAATATTTTGGCTATAGATAAATTCTATGCCATTATGTTGTAATTGTTATTTAATAATGGCCCATGGATTCTACATCTTACATCTTTGTTTCTTAACCATTGATGTATAGGACATATATTTTTTGAGAATGAGCACTCATTAAGGAACCACCGATTTTAATACCAGTACACTCTATCAACATGCTGTGCAATAAGTAATAAAATAAAGGTGTTATTTCCTCCAGCTTAAAACTTAGGACTCAGCGGGGTTTGAACCCCGGACCTCATGATTACCGGTCAAGAGTTATACTGCTGGACTACATGAGTTCCCACTAGGTACATGGATAATCTTACCTAGTCTTAATTGAATATTCTCTCACTGTGTCTTAGCAGCAAACTATATGTTAAATAATGAAGTAAAAGAAGTGGCCTATATGCTTCACCTTGGCAAGGCGTAAGACAATCCAATAGCAAAAGTGCTTAGAGAGCATCAGCCTTTAAAACTTGTGCCAATCCCTGATCTATGAAATTTGTTTCACTTTGATCATTCACCATGTATGGTACAAAATGTTGACTTCATGTATGTTGATGTTTATTTGTAGGGCTATTATGACTCAATGGATGCTGGTATATATTACAAAGATGATTACGTATCCATCCAGGCACGTGTTGATGATGTCATCAATGTAGCTGGGCATCGTATTGCTGCAAGTTCTCTAGAAGAGGTAAGCGAGATAAGATCAAATGAGATATGATTGTTTAGTGAGATGTATTCATCGCTACTGAGATAAGTGAGATATGATAGTTACTTTTAAAATGCTGATAAAAATGTTCATTTTCTGATTATTTTGCGTTTCTCTTTCAGGCTATCGTTCATCAGGGTGATATTGTAGAATGTGCTGCCATTCCACTGAAGGACAAATTGAAAGGTCATGTACCCATTGGCCTGTGTGTTCTCAAACCAAGTAAGTCTGCAATATGCCTAACTGTTATTTCAAAGATCCAATTTTAGCTTGGTAATCTTTTTGCTAAGCCTATACTTTCATATTGTATCCTTCTCAATCGGTTCCCTATTAAGACCTTTCCATCAATTCAAATCAATTTAACTCCAATTTCCCCAAATAAGTTGCTGAAATTAAAACTTTGTTTGTACCAAATAGTTTGTGCAATTCCTTTATGATATAATAATTACCGTATTCATTCCAATAACCGCCCAGGGTGCTTTACAAAGTCATTTTGGGTGGGCGCTTATTTTTTACCTGGGCCATTTATTAGAGACAAATTTTCCTATGTTATTAAAGGGTCCTGAGACGTTCTTGTAGCTTTTCTGATGCAGTAAATGTATTGCCAGTTTACACAGGACTTCAAATCCTCCAGCTATTTCTGTATCAATGTCTATCAGTCACTTCAACAGTAATGGTACCTGTTAGCAAATTCAAAATACCCTGGGTGGACGCTTATTGGGGTGTGGGCGCTTATTGGAACAAATACGGTAAGCTGTTTTTGACCCCACTTCCAAAAACTGCAGACCACTACTAAGCTACCCAATCAGACAGGTCATTTTCATTAGTTTAGCCAACAACATTTTTTTACTAAATGTCTTGGTCCATCAAACAGGTTATAGATAGTATCTCGCCAATGTGCAAAAGTGCTGAGAATATGTTTTGGAATATTTTCCACTTTTTTTAACAGATATTCAAAAGACCAATGCTGAGATTGCTAAGGAAGTGATCCAGTCAGTTCGAGATAGTGTTGGGCCAGTAGCTGCCTTCAAGAAGGCCATCATTGTCAGCAAACTCCCGAAGACAAGATCAGGGAAGATTTCCAGGCAAACAGTAGCAGCTATGGCTAATGGAGAACCTTTCAAGGTGAAATATTTGTTAAAAACAAACATTAAAGAAGTTTTTAATTTCGCATCTATTTAATTATTTGCTGCAACATGGAAATGATCACATCTTTAATTTTAATGGAATTTCTAGGAAAGTGGCAAAATATATCATGAAAAAGTGTCAATTAGTTTTACTGGACAAATGATCCATTTTGCATATACCACATTGGTTTCTTATGTTTATTTGCCCTGAAAGTGATGATGTAACAGGATTAACTACCATAGCAATACCGTAAAAACTCGATAGTTAGCATACCGTAGAATTCCGTCTACAAGCATATATGCCTCTAAACGAGGTATTTTTTGACGAAAGAGACGAAAGGCAAATACCCTCCACAAACACATTACAATAGATTGGTCTTACAATAATACGTGTTTGTACAGTCGCCTATATCAGTAATATATTTGTTCAAACTCCAAATAATGTTTTTGTGGAGAGTTTCTGCCTCTCGACTCTTGCATTAAAAAAACCCCGTTTAGAGGCATATATATGCTTGTAGACAAGGTTTTACGGTATGTGCTTACTATCGAGCGCTTTTAAAACATGCAAACATGAAGAGCCCCATCCACAAAAATGTAAAAGGTTTTGAGCAAATCATCGATACACATAGTTATATACATGTATGAACAAGTAAACCCGCAAATGTGTGTCTCAACCCCATTAGCTCAGTTGGTAAAGCACTGGACTTAGGTACAATTTCATGTTTTCAAAAGCACTTGATAGCACATATGCTAACTGTTATGGTTTTACATTAGGTTAAAACAATTTTTGAATATATCGCCATGCACTACAAGTAGGTTGCACTCATCACCTGTGTATGTCTGCAATCATTGATTGAATACAATACCACTCTTTACAAAGATACCAATCTTACAGGTGCGCGTGATCAGCATGATATGAATATTCAATAGAATTAGGATCCGGGTCTTTATCCCTGTTCTTTGACATCTATTGTTCAATGCAGGTGTGCTATACCGCATGAACGTACTACTGTCTGTTCAATTAGCTTAGATTCTTGAATTTTTAAGATATTTGAAAAAATAAAAACTTGTGGCCAAAGTCATCAAAGAAAAGTGTTAGCACAGCCTTAGACCTAACGTGATTTATACTTTTCAAATTCCAAAGTCAATTTAAAACCCCATTTCTTTTCAATTTTGCCTCATTTTAGGCAGTTACTTGGGTCCACCGAAAAGGTTCGCGACCTTTTTACAAATCGAGTGGGACGGTCCATTCTCAAGTTAAGGCATATAGACCCTATCCAATTTAGCAAAACATTCTGTCCACCAATCTGTCCTGCCATTTCAATTGTTATACCGTTCCGGTTATACCGTTCCGGTTATTGGATAGGTTCTATGTGATGATGGTCCACGGTTTTGTTACACGAAATTATATAGCGATTACGTTTTATGCATAACATTATTCTGTGCATTATTTTTTCCTAAATAATGACATTAGAATTATAAATTTCGTTCTTATTTCAACTGGTTTACAATGTAAATTGAGTTTTGTTTAATACCACCATTCCTTCCCAAGAATATCAGCATTCGCTTGATGTTTTCAGATACAATGACTTTACAAGAATTGTTTTCTGTATTAACCTGATTGTTTTAAATAATATTTTCTTGTACAAAAGTTATTTTATTTCAGTTTTTTCAGTTTGTATTCAACAAACAAAACGAAATAACAAATAGAAAATAAATGTGTAGTTTTATAATAGGCCTATTATAGGTCTACACCTTCTCAAACCCATTCTCAGACCCATTCGCACAATAAATAAATAAATAAATAAATAAATAAATAATTAATTAAATAAATGAATGAATGAATGAATGAATGAATAAATAAATAAATAAATAAATAAATAAATAAATAAATAAATAAATAAATAAATAAATAAATAAATAATTAATTAATTAATTAATTAATTAATTAATTAATTAATTAATTAATTAATTAATTAATTAATTAATTAATTTATTTATTTATTTATTTATTTATTTATTTATTTATTTATTTATTTATTTATTTATTTATTTATTTATTTATTTATTTATTTATTTATTTATTTATTTATTTATTTATTTATTTATTTATTTATTTATTTAAGCTGGGCCTATTTTAGAAAACCTTAGTTCCCATAAATAATAACGTAATGTTTCGACAGTAGGGTTTCAACACAAATTAGGCATACTGGCAAATATTTTGCTGGACAAATTATACTTCGGATGCGGATGGTCGAATAAATACTATCTCTGCGCATTGTGACATTCGTCCCCATTGCTCTAAATGGATTGATTCAAAAAAGTTTATGGTACCGACGTTCTACGGCTTTTTATAAATATATCGCGGGAAAAGACCAAAATTGAAAAGAAAAGGGGTTTTAAATTGAACTTTAGAATTTGAAAAGTATAAATCACGTTAGGTCTAAGGCTGTGCTAACACTTTTCTTTGATGACTTTGACCACAATTTTTTCTTTTTTTAAATATCTTAAAATTTCAAGAATTTAAGCTAATTGAACAGACAGTAGTGCAGTGCGATATATATGCAAAAATTGTTTAAACATCATCCATTCTACAGCAAATATCAGCCTATTAAAGAGGAAACCCACAAACAAAAACATTCAATGATGTGTTTTTTTAAATAATTAAACCTAAAAAATTGTTGACTTACCTGTAGGGGATTGATTTCTTGTGAACCAAATCCCCAAAATTGGGATTAATACAAAGGAAAGTAAGAATAGAGAGAAAAAAAATATTGACCTAAAAAAAATATTCACCTAAATATGAGCACTAAAATGTGATATTTAAAAAGCCAAGAAGTCCATAAAACACTTGTCATTTAAACATAGCTTTATATCATTTCATTTTATCGATTGTAATGTAAGGCAGAAATATTTGATCCCATGCATCATTTTGATCATGTCATTTTCATTACACTGGCATCATTCATTCATCATCATATAGATTCCACCCACAATTGAAGATGCCACAGCATATGATGAGATTCACCTAGCGTTAAAGGAGCAACATTTGATCTGAACAAGTAAGTATCATGTTAAAATGAGCACTTACAACATGAGCATTCCACACATTGGTGAATTTATGTGTCATTTGATATTGAGGTGTATCCATTTCATATATCGCCTTCTTTCTTTCTTTTCTACTTATTTTCTTGAAGAGGTTCATTAGGTTTGTAGAAACTCATAATATACATTTTTTCTTGTCTATTTGGATGTTTTATGAGGTCAATCATGAAGTACAATTTAAAATAAAATACTCATTCATGAAATACAAAATACTCATTCATTCATAAATATATTATGTAATTTATGATGTTTTGTATACCAGTATTTCAGTCACAGACTAGTAAATATACAGACTATTCATTCACCAACAGCCAAAGTCCCTGTGCTTTGTATGCTGTGAATTCTCACATACTCATGATGAGGGCCAATCGTTCAATCATGTACTTCATGGAATGATTGGCCCTCATTAATGGGTGATGCAGGGACTCTACCTGTTGGTGATTAGTCTGTATTGGTCTATGATTTAAATTTCCAAGTTAACTTGTAAATTGATAGTTATGTCAGAATGTAATAGATAACCACACCTTTACCAAATATAATTGCATAATATTTGTAATTTCTCTTCAGATACCACCTGTTATAGAAGATCCAGCTGTCTATGATGAAATCCGCGAGGTCCTCAAGGATGTAGGAATATTGTAATGGTCATCAGAAACATGCGGACTCCCCAATAAAGGTTACACTTAACATTCAGACTGCCCCATTAAGGTTACACTAAACTATGAAACCTGTGGTTCATTTTAGCATGTCTGGTTATGTGGGTACTTAAACCTTTCACCTGTGTAATAGTAGGCTTTGAAAATGAAAAAGATTAACCTGCAAGAATGGTATGAGAATGGTAATCTGTATACCAGGTATCAAAGATGATTTTTTATTCCTTATTAATATAATGAGTGATGCAACATTTTAATCAGTTGGTGCCTTTAGATGTACAGGATTTTAAAAAAAATGATGGTTTACACACAGCTGGGCACAGTACTTACGCTAACTGTACTTAATGTATTGAATGACTGATGCACGCTTTTGTGTGTCTACATTTAAATAGCACATCATGCGCTTAGAATTAGCACCTTTTATGTGTAGGGTTTTGTGTGGGGGTGTGTGTTTTCACTCACAACAGGATATTTTTGTATGAATGTAAGCTCATAAAACATGGACACGCAACACCGTGATATCCACAGTTACAAGACCTATTACAGAAGGCCAGGGTCTTAGCTAGAAATTGAGGGTTGCCCGTCATTTGAATAAAATTGCCTGTCCTAATTTGACCTTTAAAACATTTACCACACATCTATAGCCCATTGGGGGATCAAAGAGTTCAAATATGTGCTGATATGGCCTTGTTCTACAAATTGGATCTACTAAAAAGGTCAATTAGCTTATCAAAACATACAATTTATAATATAGCATCTGTCAAAGGCATTAATTTTGCCCGTCCCAGGAGCAAACTGGCCGTCTAAAATGACGGCCAGACGGGTGGCTAGCTAAGACCCTGCAGAAGGCCCTATACTCATTTCGAACAAAGTTAGCCTATGGGTCCCTATTTGAGGTATAATGTTAGGTAATGGGCAATTCAGGGTAAAATCCACCCACCCATCCCTTCATTGAAGACATGACCTTAATCTTACACACAGGGAGCCTATATTTCAAATGGAGTCATCCATTCAGGTATAACCCCATATCAAAAGATAAAGGTCATGTCTTCCATGCAGGGTATATGGATTTCAGCTGCAATAGTCCAATGTTCATGAGCTAGGTTGCCGGTGTAAAATCCAAGGACCATGGTTGCAGGTGAGAGCGGTTGCCAGTGTAAATTCCAAGGGACCATGGTTGCAGGTGAATAAGAATAGGGGTGTGCAACGGGAGTGTCTTTCTTGGTTTCAGAGGAGAGGACAATTCATTCGGATTACAGGAGAAATACTGTCAAACAGTAAAAAAAAATTATAATAAAAGATTGAATGGGGTTTGTGTGGCAGCTGAAGTTATTTGAAATGTATTAAACATGTATTCAATAGATAATGTATTGTGCCATGAAATTGAATGCTCAGAGAAGTCGATTGTACACAAATTACTAAATCACAGTGTTGGTGCCTATAATTATATTTTTATATCAAAAAGTATTAAAATGTATTAATTTTGTATAGGTATATTAAGATTGCGGAATAATCTTGTATGTATTTAATTGTAGTATAGATCTGATATTTTTCTATTAACAATTATTATTCTAATTCTATATTCTTGTGATGGTTAACGGTACACTTGGGTATTAAATGTTTTATAATCTATAATTATGCATTATATAAATCTGATCTGAATTTGACTGCTCAGTGCCAGAAGTGGGTAAGTGCAATAGCTGCCCTGTGAACATTTGGCAATTTACACACAGTAAATTGTACTCATCTACACATGGCAGCTATTGCACTTATCCACTCCTGGCACTGAGCAGTCAAATTATACTTCTGTACAGCTCAACTTATCATACTTTGCCTACATTCGACCTTGAATGATTTTTGAGTTGACACAGTCATGAAAATAACTATAGATACTTGACAAGACCATTAGTAGCCCAGTTCTGAACCTTTTCATTGATCATTCATAACAATAGGTATCTGATGGATCAGTGAAGATAAGAAGGGATTATAATATCCGTAACCTTGATATTATAGTACATCTCGAGGAAAAAGTGCAATGGACATGTTTTCATTTTATGTTTCAAATATCCCACGCATGAAAATTGAGTATTTAACCCAAAATGGAAAATGGAACAATTTATTGGAAATCTGCTTTAACAGATTTTTTTGACATCTTTTTCTGCACTGTATTATACCTAAATTAAGAAATTTGATAAATATTCAAAGAAAATATAGGTCATCCAAAAAATTGTGATTTTTACACATTTTGGGGCAAAAAAGGAAAAATAAGCAAAAATATCAAAATCTGTCTAACAGTTTCATTCATCAAGTCATAACAAACGGCCTACATGCTTAATTTCTAATAAAATATTGAAATTGTGAAAAATATAGGTATTTATTGATTTTCATGTTTTTTCTTGCAAATATGCTAATAATATGCAAATTATGAAATTGCAAAATAAAGTTTCTACATAGCATACATCTTTCAAGTATGATGTTCAAAATGACAGACATCAAAAAGAGATTCGATGAAATGTAAAGGTGTAGTATCAATTTTGGCATGGACTGTCTAGTTAGGCAAAGTACGGTAAGTTGAGCTGTACAGTGCTCTATTTATATAATAATTGTAATCAAGTGCTTTTAGAAATTTGCTAATATTTTGTTTTTTTATCAATTTTCAATGGCAGGGAATTTTTTTTAAGAATAGTTTTAAATCTCATAGTGAGACCAATAAATATTGGGTGAAAAGCATCCAATTTTATCATTATTATAGTGTGGATCCAATATATTCACACACTTGGATTCATCAAAACATCATAAAAAATAAAAAAATAAATAACATAAATGTTGGTGATTTAATGTGCACTACACCTAAGTACCAGCACACTACAATAATAATGCATGGAAGTGGACTGTACAGTTCAACACTACCTAGCAAACACAAAACGTTCCACAGAAAAACAAATGTAGGGTTATATAAAGGTTATAAAACATTTGAATAAACATTTTTGAACACTTGCTGCAAAACATTCTTAACATTCTTAAGTGTTAACAAACTATTTTGCACACATTTTTGCTAGCAAATATTTTACAATAGCATTTGACAACATTTTAAATGGGTTTTTTGTTGTTGTGACCCTCTATATAACCCGACATTGCAATGTTATTGATAAAATGTTTTGACCAAAACCAAAATCTGGTTGTTTGCTGGGTACCTTTCCACCTTGTGGTAGCCAATTGGCTAAAAAGAACTCTGCTTTTTATCACCATTACTTCGTGTTAAATGGAATCCTACTGATGTGTACAGTGTTGAATTCACTCAGTTCTTGTTGAATTGGCTGATTTCTTTGTTTCAGTGAGATTTGAAACATGTAAAATATGAAATTGCTCAACACATCAAATATTACATATGAGCAGTCTTTTATTAACAGTAATTATTGTTTTAACCATTGAAGACATTTTTATCAGAAAAAAACTGTTCTGTTAATATGTAAGGTAATGTGATTCAAATCTGGATTTCATATTGTACAGGGTGGTCCAAAAAGAACTTTACCCAATTTGGAAGGTTAATTTTTCAGAGTTTAGAGCAGCTATTCTCTAGAGTGTTACATATTCTAATATATCTTTCTTAAAATATGTGGTGATTTGCCATTTTGTTAATTTAGCTTCTTTTCCTCTTATTTTGTCACTACATATTCTTAAAAAGATACATATTTGAAATATGTAACAATATCAGGAATAGCTGCTCTAAACTCTGAGAAATTCAGCTTTGAAATTGGGTAAAGCTCTTTTTGGACCACCCTGTATTGTAATGAAACGTGTGTTTTCTTTTCTTTGAATGAGGACTCAATTCAGAGCAGTTTTTCTGGTTTTTATCATTCCATGTACAACCATTTGAATAATAAATAGAAAAGGAAAACAGCAAGGAGTGGTATTTCAGTTTATTTCAAGTCAAACTACATTGAGTTGTTTCATAAAAAATAAACTATCACATATTTTTCCATATTCAACAGTCCTCGAAGTAAAATTTATAAATTTAATTATAAGTACTTAAAGTGTATGTAGCTGGGAGGAAAAGCCGAAGATCATTTGAAAATTTTGGCCTTTCGTATTGAAGAAACTTTTTTCCCGAAAAGACCTAAAAGTCACAATTTTCAAATGACCGTCGGCTTTTCATCCCAGCTACATATACTTCTGGTAAACATTAGGCCTACTTTGAGACTGTTAAATGTCAAAATATCCATTTTTAATAATTGTCCATAAAATTTGTATTATATTGCATAAAAATATTGCATTTCATAAAATCAAAATTATTTGACCATCAGGACATTCTTCGTGTTCAGAATGCAATTTTATATGATGTCTGATGTGCTCTCAGGCCCACATAAAAAATACTGATATAAAATTGGATCGATTGAGCCCATATTTATTGGTCGAGCTATGAGTTTTAAAACATAATAATGTGCAAAGGTGGGAGACCGACCCCTTAAGGACCCGCTTGCTAATTTTTTTACAATTTTTCGGTGGCCTAACTCCTATACAACTCTGTGATGAAGACTTAACCCTAGCACTTTAAAAGACCTGTAGACGAAATCAAGATCCGATCTAGATATTTAAAAAAAGGCGGTCAGTATGTTTTGAAAGCTGACCTTGTACCTCTATATGGAAAGAAAATCAGTTTGAATTTGACACTGCAAAAAATACGAGGAAGAACCAGTGATAAACAGACCGAAATGAGATATTGTTATATATACATCTTCTAGATTTTTTTGCCGTTTGGAACAGTGGTAGAACACAAACTATTAGAATACATGATCAATACGGTACGGATTACAACTCAATACAAGGTGAACAATTTACATTATATCGCGAATTTAAAGAAAAAACGTTGCTATCCGAGCCCCTAATGTTCTTCTTCACGCCAAAAATGCCGACAAACGAAGTTTGGAAAGAGAAACGCCATTATACCCAGCAAACACAAAACGTTTTAAGATATAAGGGGTTATATTGTGGGTTTTGATTTCGATAAAAACGTTTTAATTACATCGGGTCGGGTTTGATACAGGTCATGGAAATGTTTTAAAACGTTTTGTATAAAAACAAATACACCAACATTTTTGAAATGTCAAAATGCAATGGCAAAATATTTGTTGCAAGCACTTTTTATCAATTATTTCGTCAACATTAGAATATTTTGCAGTTTTCAACAAAATGTTTTTCAATGTTATGACAACGTTTTTTAAACGTGTTCTGGCAACCTTTTCTAACATTTTCCAAATACTGTCGAAAACGTTTTGTGTTTGCTGGGAAGGTAGGGTTTTAACCGGGGGTTTTAAACGTCTTACTATTAAATTATTGCTATTTTGTATAAAACCTTTTTCACCTTTAACAAGTGTTTAAGAATTTGGTCCCACGCTTTTGAAACCGAATGTAATTATCTTGCACGTCTGGATTTACGATACATTTTAAGATACTCAGAAAGTTAAATTCTTAATTCCGGTGAAATACACAGTGATATACGAGTGAAAAGTGAAAGTCGCGTGAAACCTTGCATGATTAATTCTTGATAGCTAATTAAATTCATGGAGTGATATCCAGCAACAGTAATCCATTTGAACATTAATATTATTAGCAGCGTGTAAACTGATATTGGACTCTGTCATTTTTGACATAGGCCTATTTCGGTTTTTATTTTTTTACATTACGTTTCACTACCTGAAGAGAATTGATCAAAATTTGAATACCCTCTTGAGGTTGATATCTATCTGTCAATGAGTTGACAACATCACCAGGCTGTCATTATAGCTAGAGGCAGTATATGGCACACATGGGTTGATGAGTTTGTGTGGTATTTAGTTCCCAGGATGTGAGTTTTGCCTGAAGTAATTTGTGGTTAAATGTTGATCCCTTACTACAAGAGTTATTACCGTCGATTTGGTTGAAGAAAGAGGTGAGACATGATCAAATCTCTCCAGGTAACAAAACGTAATGAGCAAATGAATATGATTATAATTGGTAAGTTTTTAGCGGGTTCGCCGTCGGACAAGTTTGGAACTGTCAAGTTTTCGTCAGGAGTAGCTCTATCGCCTATCTGCTAATGTAAAAGGTTTGGTGGCTCTGAAAAGAGCCGTTCACTGAAGACTGCCCTTCCTTGTCAACAGAGAACAAGTAGTCCTCTTCTATCTTCTAATGTAAAAGGTTTGGTGGCTCTGAAAAGAGCCGTTCATTGAAGACTGTCCCTTGTCAACAGAGAACAAGCAGACATCGCCTATCTACTAAATTTAAAGGTTTGGTGGTTCTGAAAAGATCCGTTCACTGAGGACTGCCCCTTGTCAACAGAAAACAAGCAGACCCGCTTATCTTCGGAATATAATATACCTTTATTCAAAGCGAGAAGGACCGAGCACGTTCTCCACCCATCTCTCGTGGATCTATAAAGAATCGGATATCAGCTTATATATATATTCAATCCGACTAATCGCCAAATAATTATGAATAGATTCGAGCCAAGTTTCGTGTAGGTGGCAAAAACAGGAAATATTAAAATATTATCTATTTACGTCGTATAGACTATTATATCATCCCCTAAAAATTAATCAAGTTACAAGTTTTAAACATATCTTTGTCATGACACGTTTCAATTAATTTATGAAATAACTAATTTAACTATTTGTTCTTTATTTCACTAGTTGATGATGTCTAGCGTGTCTAACAATAACTGCATGATGCCGCACAAGCCGCCACCCTGCAAGCCGCCTTGGAATTACATGGGTTTGTGTACTTACGACCAATGAAATTAGGGTAACTCAAGCATACCCTTTGGCTGTGTTATAACAATGGTACCACTTTCCCAAGTTGTGCCCTAATACATGAGTTTGTTGTGGTCACTTATTGATACTCGCTTAATGTGCAAAACGCTAATGATGTCTAGCCAGTAACTAATTAATGGCGGAAACCCTTTGTTCAAAACAATGGTACCACTTTTATGAATAGTGTCGGCAAGTCACTTCGGCATCAAAGGAACAATGCGTTACGTTATCTATTGTCCCTCCATGTTTATTCGCTGTAGAAGTAGTGATGTAACAGGATTAATTACCATAACAATGGGTTTACACTATACTTTTGAATGTATTGCTCTGCACTAGACGAAGCCGTACAGTGGTAAAGACCTGGATCGTAATTCTAGTGAATTTTAACATCAGCTGAGCACCCACACCTGTAAGATTAGTGTCTTTGAAAAGAGCGGTATCGTAATCAATCTATCATTGCATACATACACAGGTTATTAGTGCATCCTGCTTATACGGTGCAGGGTGATACATTCAAAGATAGCCTAGTGTAAACCCATTGTTATGGTAATTAATCCTGTTACGTAACTGCTTCTACAGCGAATATAACCTCATTGGGTTTATCGTACTTCCATACATTCCACAGGTTCCGATGTTTTTGAGAAGATTTGAGTAATTCAAACTTATCTACCATCCTCAAAAAAGTCCTTGGAACACTGACTTTAGGCATCTTTAATAAATCAAACGTGTATTTTCAACGTGGATGCAATATTTCCCCTCCCTAGGTGTCAGTATATCCAGGTTCTCCCATATATATTATCATGTCTGTACGGTACCACATTGACGCTACTTGTACTATTTTGGTTTTGTCTGTTTTACGGATACGACAAACGCAGCGGCACCTTTGCCGTTGCGGCTAGAATGTGCCTCTGCTACGGTCGAATACATTTCCCGATCAAAACTTATCATTTTAACGGAAAATCACAGGAGAAACGAAAATGTTAACAGAGAATCGAGAACAGCACACAGCGTTTCTCGTCGTAACGTAAAAAACGCATGCAAAGACGGGGCCTGAATCCTTTTAGAAAGGAGAATCTGCATAGTCGTTGCTTTTTACTCCAGGTTTAATATTTTTTGGTCGTAACCATGACACAGGAGTATCGTACTGGGGCTCTGGATCTTCACCTATGATGTCAGTTTTGGTTGCAGATGATGGTGGTGAGTTCTCCACAACTTCGTCTATTTTCTTAACTTGTTCTTCAGCAGGTTTTGCAGGAAGCTGTTCCACTGGAACGGAGTCATAGATAGGTGCATCCCCACGTAATGGTTTTGCCGATGCTTTGAAAGGAGATTTATCAGGGTCTAAATGCTTTGGTGTCGATATTTCTGGCCGTTGAAGAGACTGGTTCGGTTTTCCTGTAGGGAAACAATTAGAATGTAATTATTACTTACACTTTTAAGATAAGACTTAAGGGGTGGGGTATGAACGTTTGGGCAGTATTTATTGTGGAACATTAGAACACATCAGACATATCGAATTGCATTCTGAATACGAAGAATGTCCTTCTGATATCAACTAATTTTGATTTTTTGAAATTCGCAATGTAATACACATTTTATGGCAAATGATTAAAAATCGACATTTTTGATATTTAACAGTACTCGAAGTAAACTTGATAAATCTGATGATTTATACTTAAAGTGTATGTAGGTGGACTGAAAAGCCGACGATCAATTGAACATTTTGACCTTTCGTATTGAAGATATAGATTTTTTTCCCCAAAACACCAACAAAAAATAGGTCTTTTTGGGGAAAAATCCATATCTTCAATATGAAAGGTCAAAATTTTCAATTGATCGTCGGCTTTTCCTCCCAGCTACATACACTTTAAAATATATCATTAGATTTATAAAATTTACTTCGAGGACAGTTATACATCAAAAATGTGAAAAATATCAAATTTTAATAATTTGTCATAAAATTTGTATTATATCGTGAATTTCAAAAAATGAAAATTATTTGATATCAAAAGACATTCTTCGTATTCAGAATGCAATTCGATATGTCTGATGTGCTCTCATGTCCCACAAAAATACTGTCGAAACGCTCAAAACGCTCATTCCAGATCCCTTAAGGTCAAATAGTTTTTGCAAAAATAAGTAGACGCATACAATCGTTACAGAGGTTGATTTTACTACTACATTTCCGCTTCCCCATTCCTTTAAAAAATAATATATGCAATTTGAAATTGGCATGCGTACCTGCTAATTTCACTCGGAGTTGCGATATCACATTGTTAGCAGCCACCTTCATCTTGGCTCCACTGGCTTGTGCTGTCTTTGACACATTTGAGAATTTGGCCTGCATATCTTGTAAAGCGCTATCTGATACTTCAAACACCTTTTTCCTTTGATGTACTGATTGTCGTGACGTGGGTCCATGATCTTGTGTGTCTGGCTCTGTAATAACTTCTCTCAGAGGCTCGGTTGTCTCGGTTTTATTCACTTCACATTTTCCTAATTCCAAATCGCTTGAATCTCTTGCTGATTCGGAATCAGAGTTGAGGTATTCTTCTGAATTGGATGAATCATCGCCAGCACTAGTTGGTAAACTGCGAGACCGGTCATTTCCCTTCATATGGGAATAAGAATATGCGTATGATTTGTTGACACGGGAAAATTTACTGTCTCGGCTCGGTGAACCAACTCCTAGAATATGTTTCACTTTTGCCGAAGACCCTGCTCCGTGAAGAAAACTTGTGCGGCGCTGCGGACCTGTTGGTTTGTCGTACAGACCTGTTCCATCCTCGGAAAGATCTGAATCATGTGAATGGGGTAGGGAGTTTGATGTGTTTGGTACGTTTACAGTACGTGACCTTTTAAGTGGTTTTGGAGACTTATGTGCCAGTTTGGGTGATTGTTTGTTTTTATTGTTCTCACGTGGAAGCTCTGGAAGGCGACTTCGAATGTGATCTCGCGGTGGTGGAAGCTTAGGAGAAGTTGGTTTTTTAACTACACCTGGAGAAGTTTTTAGCCTAGACATGCTAGACGGACCTCCAATATCTTCATACGCTGCCAATTCGCTACCTACTGACGGTTTGGTATTCCTGGAGTTGCTTACAGACGTGACCGATGGCCATGCATTGCCGGTGCGATGGTCGCATTGACGTAATTCGCGCTTGAGAATATCGGTGATTTCATCGTGTTTCATCTTTTTGAAGATAGACAAGAGTTTGACTGTGATGTCTCGTGGTTGCCGATTGTCTGCTAGATTTTCACCGAAGTAGAAGTCAAGGAGAGCACCACCTGGTGTCCTGATGTCATACCTGAAATAAAAGTAGTTGCAACTTTATTGGATCACTCAATAATTCTACTCGGTAGACTAATACCGACAACATGGATACATCGGGCGCTAAGATATATCGATATGAAACTAAAAAAGCAAAGGCTTCTGCAAATATCTTATGACTATTACAGTCAAACATTTTATCGATCTTTTTGAATAACGTTGCAATATTTAGAGACGCGATTCAAAGGCACTGCCTGCTCACCAATTAGCAGGTACCGACCGTACCGTAGTCGAAAACCTTCATAGACGATATAACATCTAGTAAAATCAAAGTCTGTTAGTAGCATGATCTAGAAAAAATATCTTCAGTTGAAAGCGTACTTAGGACCTACCTTTCTTGCACTTCTTTGATGTTGGAATCAGACAAGCCAATCTCTTTGGCGAATAGTATCCACACATAGGCATCTGGTGCATGACGTCCTTTGGTATGTTTTGGAGGTTGACACAGATATTGAGCAATCTCTCTTAGTGCTCTGTACGTCAGGCAAGAAGGCGGTCTTGGTGTGCAATGTATTTGACACTGTGTTTCCTTGCAATGCCTTTGGGTAACGTCTTTCTGTTGTATAAATAGACAAAAATATGTTAACACGCTTGGGAAGGTCTTTGTATCTTATCTTCACCAAAATGCTGATGATATGTTCAAACCATGTGCAGGGGTGTGTTTCGTTGTGTATTTGGGTGTGTGTGACTAGAATGACTAGTGGGGTTGTGTCCGCTTTGGGGTGTTTACATGATTGTGTATGAATGAGAATAACTGAAAATATAGGGGGCCTATAGTTCTCGTTGCGATAAAAGAATTCCATCGCATCATTTTGGTATTGGTAATATCACTCTTGTACCATTATTATTCTACATTAAAATAACGACTAGGATGTAATTTAGATGTTCATTAGTATTTAAGAGAACATTGGATTCAACCCATTCTCCAATCACTATAGCGATGAGATCTCCTCATCATCAATAATTCGTATCATTTCTTCCCAGCCCATCCCTATACCATGCATATCCAACCTCCTAATAAATGACTATCGATATTGGACGAAATGTGCTCGTCGCTAGCACACTTCAGAGTCTGTGGACGAATTTAGTTTTAAAAATTCCACCCTAGTTTTACGCGCGGATTACGGGAATTTTATACTTACTGTCGAATATTTCGAGCTTTGATCTGTGTTTATGACGGCTTCAAATTTGACTGGTTCAACTACTGTAGTTCGGCTGTCAGTAGAAACCTCTATCGCACACTGTGCTGTTGGGTACTTGCTTTTTTGTGTAGCTATATAATCTAACCCAAATGTACAGGACGGCAGGGAACAACTGTCCAAGTTTCTTAGAAGCGTGTCCACCTGAAATGTCTAAAAGTCACGAGAAAACTTGTGTCAAAATATTGGTATGATATTTTGTATCTGATTTTAACAGTAGAGTATGTCTGCTGGATATGCTGGACGGATTTAATGATGCAGACATCAGGCCAATCAATGGGACGGACGATGTCACCCACTTATGGTGACATCATGCGTGTATTCCATCAGTAACTACGATGGCGGAATAATGAAAATCCGTTTAAACGCAGACATTAAGAAACTTTAGTCCACAAAATGTCCAGATGCCATTACAATGGTCGCTAAATGGTTACTTGGTTTATGCAAGGTGTTCCCAGTCGAAATGGTTACGGAAGAAGATTGCACGGAAGTGGTGTTTGGACGAAAGTAACAGACACAAGATGTAATGTCCGACGTCTTGCAATGTTGGGGGACTCAGGAATTTCAGTTACTATAAGGTGTTGTACTCCACGAAGGACATAATGATATTTTTACAATAAACAAAACACAAAACAAACAAGAAAAAAATAAAACACGTGTGAATACTCGAGACAGTGTTTTGGGGTGATTCAAGGTCAACCGGTGCCTTATTATGGGGTAGCCACATCCACATGACCTTAATTTCTGAGTTCCTCAGACTTTGAAGGATCTTTGTATTCTAAGGCTGGTAATTTCTTCCAACCGACACATCCACGAATCATTCTCCCACCTGGCCACCATTTCCAGATACAGCCCAGATTGCAGTCCAGGATTTGTGCTTGCAGAAACCAATTTTAACCATTTTGCGACCACTGTGAAGGAATCTGGACATTTTGTGGACTAAAGTTTGTTCGTCTCTGCATTCAAAAAGATTTCTGTCTTAGTCGCCATTGTAGGCATTGAAATACGCTCGTGATGTCACCAGAGTTGACACCTTCCATCACATCGTATGGCCTTAATCTTACCTATTTCAGGCAAAAAACATTGCCAACTATATAGAATACATAATGTGTACTTGACAGGATATTGCATGCGCGTATTTTTTTTGGGGGGGCTTTGGGGGCGCCAGCCCCCCGGGGTCAAAGTAGGGGCGGCAAAAACGAAGGGGCGGCTGAAGAAGAAGGGGCGGCAAAAACAGGGGCGGCAAAAACGAAGGGGCGGCAAAACGAATTAGTAAAGAAAAAAGGGCGCAATAAATTGAAAAAGCCTAAAAAAATTTGAAGAAAGGTTGCTTTTAGGGCGCCAGCGCCTGAAATCCTTTTTTTTTTTTTTTTTTGCTCTTCACTTTTTCAAACGACCGTGAAAAAATTGGGTCAACCTTTTCGGGCTGTTAAGGAAGGGCGGCAAAATTGTTTCTTCTTCAGCCCCCCGGGGTTGGGGCGGCCACGGTACGCCACTGTATTGGATGAATGTTCAACTTACAGTTTGTGAATTTTTCCTTTTTAGCGGTAGCGAAAAATCACCTTGATTTGGGGCTAGAAATATATTTAAAATTGCCAATTGATCAGGAAAACACAAAATTACCTTGATTTGGTTTAAATATTAACGCCTTTCGCGCATTATGTCCCGGGAAAACCGGGCCAAATGATGCCACCGCCAAAATATATATCTTTGTCCGTCCCCCTCCATGACAACTGACTGAACCTGATACGCCATGTCAACGAATTCATTTCACTAATGGCATTCTATGAAATAATCTGCCATCGGTTGTTTTCGTCTTGTGATCCCTAGAAAGTTTATCAGGACTCCGAACAACGGACCGCGATCATTCTGTGATGCGTTAAACATGTCACATCGTTTGCTTTGGGTCGTCAGAAGGTTTTGAAACCGCTGCAGCTCTGACTTACCCGTTGATGATCTTGGTCGCGAGTAACCCAACCTGGTTTAATGCCTTTAAGATCCACAAATACTCTCTTGTCGCCTTCTTCGATGGAAATTGTTCTTGTCTGATCCAGAAGAACTAATCCTTCTTTGAGTTCTTCTGCTAATACGCGCTGTATAAAAATAACAACAATATTATATTATACTATTAGTGGAGTGGAGCTGGATGTCGGTATGAGGAGGAAGAAAGGTGTCTATGTAAATGGTTTATTGGAAATATCAATTGCTTGTTGGATATTTTGCAAAGCAAATTGGAATTAGATAATTACGAAACGAATCACGCGATACACGAAGGGTATTATATGATTGGTGATACAGGAGAGGAACATATCGACAGTGTGGGGAAAGTTCTTTGTCTACTTTCGTAACGGAGGTTGCAGTGGTGCAAGCGTAATTAGAAAGGAAAAAACAGTCCATACTCCAAAAGGGTTACAGTTAGGGTTTAGGCTATATAATGCCAGGTTAGGATTCCCAGGGTTAAGGTCAGGGCCCGTTTTAAGAAAAGCTTAGGCCATGGTTAGGGTCAGAGTTAGGATAAGAGTCGGTGTTATGTTTAGGTTTAGTGTTTATATGTTAGGGTTAAGTTTTGTGTCAGAGTCAGTGTAATTATTAGTTAGGACTGTAACCGAACGAAATCCGAACCCTGTCTATAGACACAATGTCAATTCGGGGGAAGGGGGGATTGATCCGGGAGATTTACTCCACTGCCGATATCCCTCTATCGGTTTTATAATTGGTAGAACTACGCCAGTGAAAGTAAATTTTGCGAAACCGATATGAATCCTGCTCTCTCTGTTAAGACGAGAGGATTGGCGGGATGGTGCAAATACAAGAAATTCCCCGACATTGGCAATGTTGAGACTTCCGCACTTCATGCGTGTCTACTTTCAGTATTGGCAAAGGACACCTCAGTAAAAACTTATCATATCTAAAGGAAAATTAGTTTTACTTCAATTTTTCTTTTGAACATGTCAACTTCTCACATAAAGTATAGTACGACCGTTCCAGGATATGTGGGCGTGAATCCTTGACATGTGCTGCTTATTTCCTGCTTAAACTTTATATGTATCTAAAAATAACAATCGCAGTAGACAATTCCAATTTGAACTATTAAAAAGATTTGGCCCAATTGTACATGTAACTGCAATTGAAATTTTAGTTTAAGACTATGAAAAACAACCGTAAAAAGGCCCGTAGCCAGGGGTACAGCGTTGTAACGCACTTCACCCTCAAATTGATAAAAATTCCACTTTTCAGGCTAACATTTTTTTTTAAAGTTCACAAAGTCGAAAAAACAGAACGACCGCCTTTTCATGTTAAACTATTCAATATAGCTCCATAAAAATATTGTGTTTCAAACCTGCTTAGTCGCAACAGAATCTCTCCAGAAGAACACTACCAGATTCACAGTATCTTGGGTTTTGTACGTCTTGGCAAACGCCCCGACACACACCGTAGTTTTAGAAGTTGCTTCTTGTAAGCCATTTGCAGGCGGACAATTTGCTACTATTGCATAACAGCCAAGTCTATCCACCATTAACGTGCAACGTCCATTGCGATTCACAACCTTCAAACAATCTATTTCATCAGCTAGAATATGCCATTGTTTGTCCCTTCCAATATCTTTCCTCATTGGCTGAAGGCTATCATACAGATCATCGTCTCTGAAATGTGGGTATAATGGGAAAGAAAGTACTATATCTTGTTCCATCTTCGTGTCTGTTCCAGGTTTACCACATGTGATGATTGGACTCACTAGCTGTTCTCCATCTTGCAACAATGGAGCGTTGGTCATGTGGCCATCTGCACTGATGTAAAGTGGTTCTGATTCAGCCACTATTGATCTTGGTGGTACATACATGGTCAGTTTAAAATCAGGAATGTTTAGATAACCACCATCGACATCAAACATTCCCCCGGCAAAATGTTTGTCCATGTACAACTGCTTTGGATTTTTATGAACATCTTTTGATAACATTTGCTCAAAGTGGCGTAAAGTTAAGTCTAGAGATTGAGTACCTGTGCATCCAAAACGAGAGCATACTTGTGGCCGAATCTTGGGTGACGGTTTTTGTGTCTGTGCTCGTCGAATCTGACGAGAAACAGGGTGAACAACCGATTCGTTGCTGTAAGTACTTTCTTTAGTTGCTGGCTTGGCCGGTTGAGGACGTTTGCCTACTGGTGAAGGCTTTTGTAATGGTGGTCGCTTCAAAGACGGTCCAATGGGATCGTACACATGACTCTCATCAGCCATTTTCGCCTGCTTCATATAAGCAATGTTTCGGTAATTAGTTAATTCCACATGGGCATGGAGCAGAGGAACCAGTTCAACTATACTGGTTGAATGATAGAATCCGGCTAATATTTTCTCAGGTCTCTAGTGAAAATTCAATGTCACGTTATTCTTAACGACTGACAGTTACCATCGTTTTGCGGCTGATGGAGTGCAATATTGAGCGTAAACTACTTGATAAGAAGAGTTCTCCAATGTGGCACAGTTAGAAGCTTCACAGATCCAAAACATATCAAAACAAATTATTCATTAGGCCCTATGTCCACTATGACTTGACACTATGTTATTGCACCACCCACTGCACCGGAGATCACGTTGTATAGCATTCAGTTCAATTTTAGAAGTGAAGTAGGAAACAAGGAAACAATTATTTCGAACCAGAATAGGTCATGTTACGGAGGTAAACTGCAACTGAAAGTCATGCACTATTCCCACCGCGATGGACCCCTCATGTCTGTTATATACTGCGCCAATAAAGTATCCTTACACTTGGAAAAATAATCACAATTTCCAAACTGAACAATATTGGGTTAAATTAGTTTTTTTTAATAGATGCACTATCTAATAGCTTCTAATCCTGCACATTATGACACCACAATGAATCCAATGTGACTTCAAGAAGCAAAGTTACACGCATTTGATTAGACGAAGGTCCAGTTTAAAAGTGACAAACTGGCCTATTCAAAACATCACAGACTAGACATCTGGTTTGAGAGTGGTGAATGGCTAATTTATGCGTTTGGCTTTAATTTAAAACAAAAGGAACAAAAGAAAACTGAAACAAAAGAACTGACAAATAAAATGAAAGTTATGAAAAGTACAGAGAAGTAAAAACTGAAATAAAAACTGCTTTAAACAACGCTTCATTGGAGAAACTGTGTTGTCTCTTTGTTGCGCTTGTTGGAATCTTTTTGCGTCTTGTATAGGCCAGTTTGTCACTTTTAAAACCGGACCTTCGTCTATTCAATTGCTTGTAACTTTACTTCTTGAGGTCACATTGGATTCAATGTGGTGTCATAATGTGCAGAATTAGATAGTGCATCTATTAACAAAACAAATTTACCCCAATATTGTTCAGTTTGTAAGTTGTGATTTTGTTTCCAAGTGTAAGGATACTTTATTGGCGCAGTATATAATTACTACAGGCCTAAGGATCAATATAAGGATAAATATTAGGATTGTTTCAATACGATGATAGTGACAGTCATTACAACAATATAGCGGACTTCCTTTCGGTTCTGTATCAATATACAAATTGCAACACTAAATCACACACTGATTCAAAACAGCATTCAATCATAAAAATATTCTCTTAGTGTTTATAAAGAAAGGATTTATTAGGCTAACAAGTAGTTTTCTCCTGTAGATTGGAAGCAATGTCACTACATTTCATCGTTGGTATTTGAAGAAAAAAACACACACACACAAACTACTGAACAAAAAAACCAGAAAGACTTTTGATATGTTCCGCCATGACAAAAGGAACCAACTGATATTTTGGCGAAATTGAGCTATTACCTTAGGATGTTTAAGGGTAGTGATATTTATATCTATCTTAGATGTCCAAGCACAAAAGTATCTCACCCAGAAACTAGAAAAAAGTAGAAAAATGCCCCACTCAAAATGGTTCATCCTTTACAAGTCTATGGAGTCTAGTCACAGTTTTTTCCCATTATCTGAAAAAGTCAATAATGTCAGTTGGTTCATTCCGTCATGCTTGGGAAGATTATTTAGACCTTAGACCTTCCTGCGCGGGAAATTGCAGAAACTTGAACCGAACTTAATGGCAACGGCTGGAGAGCCGAAAACGCAGGACCTTTTGGGGTCAACATAATTTATATCCACCTTTTTAACATAGTGAATGCACTTTTGCGAGGACTTCCGAGGTAAACTCTGATACAGAAAACACAACTTCCGTAAGGGAACAACCCAAAAGTTCGATGAAGTCCTGTAAACGAATGTCCTTTCATAAGAATGCTAACCCCGTATTCATAGGATACAGGGGCCGTTGCTATGGTGCATGGGATTGTGGAGGGGTGGGTACGGCTAGGATATTGATGACGTTCATGGAAGAAACAAATAATATTTTTATTGTATTTTATTTTAAAATATTTTTTCTTCATACCTTTTTTGGCACAAAAAAATTACGACTTTCAAATAAAAAAGAATCAAAGTGTGGTACACTTGCTTTAAAAATGAACTTACAAGTTGCAGGTTGCGAGTACTGCACTCTAGTATTGATTTAAAGTCATTTTGAAGCAACCACTGTAAAATGTCAGTTTCCTACTTCGGAAAATACTAAAATTTGAAAATTATATATTAAATCCTTAAAAGAAGATCAACTTTGACCGATGTTTTAACTACTTTTTTTACAAACGTAATCGGACTTTTTCACCCCTCCCTCCCTAACTAAAGGACTTTAGTTTATAGGACTTCATCGAACTTTTGGGTTGTTCCCTAAAGTACTGAAACCTATTGGCACAACGCGGGAAATTTCCATGGGAGCAAAAGTGTTATATATTGCATCATTCACAAAGCATCAATTTTCTCGCTCCTAATAGCCAACTATTGTTACATGAGAAACAGAATTTATATAATAAAATATTATCGTAACCGACATATGCAGTAAATGTTTCATCTGCATATCTGTAGGCGCTGATTCCAAATTTGACTGACGAGGGTTTTGAGATACGGGATGATCACCGTCATGATTCGGATCTTCATAATTATTCAACACGAAATTTGACGGAAAAAAATATTCTTGGAACTTAATTTGATCATTAGAACTGAGCGGATAAGTACAGCCTGTCTCAAAAAAAATTGTGCAAGTGAAAAGCGCCCTCTGTGGCAATTAGAAATTACCGTTGTGACATAGTGCTTACATCGACGTCAAGGGCATAGTCTTAGCTCTCAAATGCCGTTTAGTCTGTTCAATTTGCTTGTTTTAATCTCGAGATATGCTTACTTAACAACGAAAGGGTAAAATCACAATTGTGCCACTTTTACTAGGGAAGAGGGCTATACGTCGTACATGTAAATCGATGATAGCATCAAGTTTATCAAGAGTTCCTTCGTGAAAACAAAAGAATGCATCAATTACACAACAATACAAAATTGTTTTTAATGTTTTATCATGATAAAGGTATAATGATTCTCTTTTTCTTCTTACGACAAATTAAACGAAAAATAAATATTTCACATTCTGCTGTTAAATTCAATACATGTGCATGTCAATGATTTTACCATGGTAAATACTATTCTTTTTGTCATTCAAGACATGTTAAAAGATCAAACAAATATTACACACTTATGGGTTCATGAAATTTGACAAATTAATGAAATTAGACAAAATAATGCACGCGCACTGGTGTTGATGCGTCTAATGCACGAGCCCGAAGGGAGGAGTGCATTAGACACATCAACATCAGCTATCATTGATTTACATGTACAGCACTATTCCCTAGTAAAAGTGGCACAATTGTGATTTTACCCTTTCGTTCTTTAAACTAAACATATCTCGAGATTAAAAAGAGCAAATTGAACAGAACAAACGGTAATTGAGAGCTAAGACTATGCCCTTGACGTTGATGTAAGCATCATGTCACAACGTTATTTTCTAATCGCCAAAGAGGGCGCTTTTCACTTGCACAATTTTTTTTGAGACAGGCTGTATATGCCTACTCTGGGTCTATGGCAAAAGCATACTTCATATTAAAACTTATATATAAGGGCAGAGGGAAACAACCACTTATATATAGGCCTAATATATATCACCATCATTATAATATCGTCCATGTGATCTCCTTTGTCATCTTGACACTTCGTCTGATGCGGGTCCTGATGGTATTTCTGGCACAATGCATGCTATGTTGAAACATAGGCCTTGGTTTATCCCGATCCATGCTAGCCCTCGCAGGTTTTCTCCGGGATCTCCGGTTTCATCCTGTTTTCAAAGTCAGTGATTAGTTGTTTGGTTATCAAAAACTTCCTTCACCCAATGGAATTTTGGGAGTTGTAAAGATAATTGGCGAATATGTACAACATCTCAGTAGTTCAGGCATATGCTCCAACCTCGACAGCAGATGATGAGACAAATGATTTCTTCTTTCATGAACCATCAACAAAATTCCTAATAGAGACATTATCATCATGGGGGACTTCAATGCCAAAGTTGAAAATGACCTGGATAACAAGATGCATCGTTGACATAATTTCACCTCCTATCGGCCATAATCACTCAGACTTTTGTTGATCAAGTTGGCTCGTCCAAAACAAAAAGATCAAAATAAGGACAGCGACGAAGATAGCTGCAAGAAGGACATTTTTGTCACCTTGCCTCACGTGGAAGGCCTCTCGGAACAGTTGCGCAGGGTTTTTAATTCTGCAGGTGTCAGCATGCACAGCCTTCAAACTGCAGAATACCCTAGATCTCCTGTCTCCCCAAAGGACAAAACTGAACAAGAAAATTAATCTAGTGTTGTGTACCGCATCCCTTGCAAAGACTGTGACTCCATATACATTGGTGAATCTAGACGCAAGCTCAAAAATAGACTAAAAGAACAACAATCCAAAGCGGCCAGTTCCAAGTCAGCGATCGAGAAACATATTGACAGGAGCAAAGGATTGACTGGGAGAACATAAAAGTGTTAGAGAGGGAGTCTAAGGACTTCCCTCGCAGGGTCTTGGAAGCCATCCATATCAGAACCGTGAGAAAGGGTTAGACATTGACCCTGTCTGGGACAACCTCCTGACCCCCGAAACCAAGAAGCGCCACAACATCTTCCAGTCTGCTGTCATTTACATTTGTGGCGTCATCGGAGGTATCTCAACATCACTAGCAACAACAAATCTTCAGAGCAATAACATCCACTGAAGACGCCGGTTTAACCGGTGAAAGCGCTCCGGTGAGTGAAATTTGAGTAGCGTAGAAGTATAAATTTACTTTCTACCAATGATGCCGTTGGAAAGTTTGGACTGGGCAAAGCTAATGAGAGAGGGGAAATACTAGTTGATTTCTGCAATGAAAATGAGCTGATCGTAACAAATACGTTATTCCAGCAACATCCTAGACGGCTTTACATCTGGATATCTCCAGATGGGATGACCAGAAATCACATAGATTACATCTTAATCAAACGAAGATGTAGGTCAAGTGTGAAGGTAGGGGACACCCCTCCACCGTCACGTAGATATTATGTTACTCGTATTAATGACCAGTACCGAGTTGAAGATATTCCTCGAACAGGAAGAAGATTGGACACCTAATGAATTATGGGGAACAAACAAAGAAGGCAATCTCTACAGCAGCGCAGAACATCAACAACTTGCCGGAATCAAAGAAAAACCGATCGCCATGGATATCAGAGGAAGTGGGTACAATGGCAGAAGAAAGACGACAGGTAAAAGCAAGGGGCTTACAAACTAAGAATGACAGAAGGCAGTATAAAGATCTTCGTAGGAGAATTCAGCGCAAAATCAGACAAGATAAACAGGATTTTCTTGAAAGGAAACGCAAAGAGATTGAATCACATTCTACCTACCACTCCAGGGATCTCTTTAGAGCAGTGAAAGAAATCACAGGGAAGTAAACACCAAAGCTGGATGTAATCAAAGAAGAGGGTGGAGACATCGGGGGAGACATTCTAACTGAGCCGAGAGTGATCAAATCAAGCAGAGGTGACAACAGTACTGTCAAGGGCTGTATGCAAGTAAAGATGGTTTAGGAGGTGCAACAGAACCAATGGAGGTTGACGAAGATGAACCTGACACACTGAGATCAGAAGTGGTGATGACAATGAAGCAAATGAGGACGGTAAAGCACCAGGCTATGATGATATCCCAGCTGAGTTGTTCAAAGAAACCGGAGATGAAGGAGTGGATGTGATAAACAAATTATGCAAACTTTTCTGGAAAGACAAGAACTGGCCGGTAGACTGGTCTAGATCAATATTCCTACCGCTCGCCAAAAAGGGTGACACAAGAGAATGCAGAGAGCTATTAAATTCAACCGTCCAGTCTACATGTGCTTCATTGACTATTCAAAAGCATGGGCTTCCCAAAACATGTGGTAGAACTGCTTAGGACACTCCATGACGATCAGAAATCAACTTTAAGAAGAACAGGTGGTGACAGCACCTGGTTCAAAATCGAGCAAGGGGTGCAATCGACGTTTTTAAGGACGTGTACAGATGAAGCAAGTTGTTGTTTGCTGTAGCAAGCCCAGATAGACATATTATAAATCCTGTTCCATCAATCTGACATTCTGCTGCACTGCCCCCGACTTGTGACGGGCGGTGGTGGGTTGAGTGCTTTGTTCCCGGGAACCCTCCCTCTCCAGTGCAGCAACTGTTGACATCAGGGAATCACATTACAGTAGTGGCTACTCCCTTCTTTGAGACCAGGAACTGTTGGTATAAGGTGTTGAAACCAACGTGCCAAGCCATCACCCCTTAGTATACCAAGCACATCCTTGTCATGGATCTGCAGGGCAGGACTTGCACTGCTGGAACATCTTGATGTGTGCAAGTTCCATTAGAGGTTAGGCTGGTCACTGGATCCTGGTCCTATGTAGGGATGTAAAGCTTGGTCATTTATTCAACCTCAGGTAGGTCGAGTGGTGGCATATATGGACGATTCACCAATTCCCAGTTTCCAAAGTGTCTGTTTTTGCGTGCAAGCTATAGAGTGTATGTTGCTCTTAATGCTGTACTCGCCACAGTATCCAGTGCCTTTTTGGTTTCTTTGTTTGTGAGGACAAATAACTTGAAGCAGGTTCGAAGTGTGTTGTTTGTGAATCCTCTAAATCCCACCTCTACTGGAAAGTATTTCAGTTCCCATCCTGCTGCTTGTCCTTCCTGGATTAGATCTTCATACTTCATTTTCTTTTTGAGGTTGGACTGTGCTATTCAGCAGGTACTGTGAGTTCAAATGATGCCTTGCTTGTCTGATGGTGAGTAGACAGTTATGTCTGACCTTTTCGATGTTGTCACTATCTCTGGAGGGAACATAGCTGGGCGATTGTCTTCATCCCACACTACTTGCCAGTCCTCACAGCTTTGGATGATGTTGTCTTTCTGGGTTCTGTGCCATGCTACATTTCTGTACTTCGTTCCAGTCTCAGTTCTGAATAAAATGCCGGTGACTTTCTGTTGATCTCCGTCGTCTACTGTCCCACATCTAGCTTTCAAAACAGCAGGAACTAGTTGGTCACTTGGTGGACTATCTCTCGGAGTACCATGTCATGTCTCCAGTTGTAACGGCCTGTTGTAAGATAGTACTGGCAGCAGTTGATATGTGCAGCATTGTGCAGCAGTTGTAGCCACAGAGAGTACACTGACCTAGTGGGTGTTTGTTCCAGGTCTTCAAGTTGGCAGGTGAGGGTAGTGTGTCTTGGATTGAGTTGAGGTAAATTTCAACATCTCAGGTGACCAGGAGTAGAGGAGACTATTCCATCTTGTGTCCATGTGCATGGCTGTTTCCCATCCGAGGAAGCGACCTTGTTTTGCCATTCTATATAAGGAGACTAGTAGGTGCTCTTCTGAGACATCTTTGGTAATGGATGATAGCATGCTCCTATGCTCTTGCTTAGACATCTGCTCGGGCATCTGCTCTTGGCGTTTCTGACCCTTGATAAAGCCCAGGCCCTGGCGACCATGTTACCCTCTGCATAGCTCGTTGATAAAAAGATGTCTTTCTCTTTCATGTGGCTCTTTCACACCATTCCACTGTTTCTTTCCTCTCTGTCTCTGCTCTATGTGACCATAGATGAACTGTGTCTCCTCGTCCACAGAGTATTTCATGATGTGGTACTTCACCAACTGCAAACATTTGAAATGCGTTGTTAACGCTTTCAGTTGGAGGTGTTGGCGTATTTCGGCAGGCCTGCCCATCTCTTGAGGTAGCGTGTAGCCACAGCTCGAAGATTTTGGGCGAATGACACTGGGAAGCAGTAGATGATGAATTCCCAAGATATCCTGCTCACAATGTGGTTTTCATATATCCACATCTTAGCGATACTGTTGACTTGGTCATTGTTTACTCTCTCTAGGAGAGGCTTCAGTTTTGACTCAACACCATATAGGACTTCTTTGTCGTTCAGATCCTTGAATATCTCTTGACCGAGAAATCGCATGGATGATTGGTGGATAAACGGGATGTCCTTCACACTGATGTGATGTTGTGGGTCAAATGGTGCATAGGTTATTGATGTCCTTCCAATGTTTGACTTCTTCATGGCCAGACTTCTGCATTTAGTAGGTTTAGCTTCCATCGTTCTGGTCCACTTCAGGAAGGTTTCGACCAGGGTGAGAAGTTCTCTACATCCATCGACACTTCCTGCTATAATTGTCAGGTTTGTTTGTTTTGTTTCTTTTATTTCTTCTTTAACCTGGGACACTCAATCAGTTGAAAACACAATTAATCATCTGTTCTTCCTTGAGGCCCAGGTCATCTGCGTATGCTTTCTGGGACTGTTTGAAGTCTGTGTTCTTCAACTGGTATCCTTGATCTTGTTTGGTTTTCAGTAAGTCCAATAGGAGGTTGAATACCATCAGGAAGAGCACCACAGAGAGTGGACATCCTTCGAATAAGCCAATTTGGTACATAAACCAATCTGAGGTCCATTTCTGGGTTCTCACTCTTACAAACAGCTCGTCATAGTAGTCCAATTCTCCATGACAGGGGGATTTTGCCCTTCTTCCAAACTTTTCTGAGGATACCATGCAATACTGAAAGGACTTTTGGACATTTCTTGTACACCAGGTATGGGATGGCATTGGTTCCTGGAGCAGATTTATTCCTCTTTCTCAACAATGGCAAAAACATCAATGTGCACAATGCACAAATTATGGAAGGACAGAAGCATTAGCAAGTCAACAAAGATTAGACTCGTCTCCACTTTGATTTTCCCGATCGCAATATATGCATGTGAAACATAGGTGATCAATGCTGCAGATCAGGTCACAAATACTCAGACATAAGTAGATTGATGACGACAATCTAAGTGCGGATAGGTTTGCGCCAGGTTCGGCTGCAACCGGCCTAGTTTATGCAATCTGATTCCGATATTCACCAGTGGTAGCGAAATTAAAGCGCTTTGGATTAGAATGTGCTATCCAAAGTTTATTTATTTATATAAAAATATTGTGTGGACCTAATTTTGGACATTTAATATGCATAAGTTGCACCAGGGACATATGAACCATGCCCTCTATTGACTACCAGCACCTTCTATTACCCAAATTTATTAACAAGCTCTGACAAAAGCAAGAATCATACAAAGTCTTCCATCAAGACCATTATTTGCTGTTTTATTGTTACAAGTTGCTTACAACTCATGGGCAAGAAAACGTATATAACTTGTACCAAATCTTTTAAATGACATGATTTTACCTTGTCTTCCGCATTTGAAAACAGATGTAAAATATCCAGTTTCTGGATAATTGTATATGAATAAACTAATTATGTTGAAGCATGATTATATCCTATTATAAAACGTACTGCCAATTATGATAGAATTGCAAAAATCCCTTTACAAATACCCATACAAAATATAAAATATTTTTTGTTATATGAAACTGTATATCAGATTGTCATGCAAAATGGTAAATTTCTTGGTTAAATTTTATGATTACCAAATCCATAAAATACTCACTAGTTTTAGACTTTCTCCATCTCGGCTGATGGCTGATGGCTTCTTCAGAAATGACCATTGGGATCCACTTTTCCCGCGGTTTTGGCCGCTGCTTCCGGTGATTTTCTCATCTCTCGGAGGCTTGGTTCTTATAAGTGGATCATATACATGGTCTAGAGAGTAGCTGCCTTTCTGAAGAAGCCATCGGCTGAGATGGCGAAAGTCTAAAACTAGTGAGTATTTTATGGATTTGGCAATCATAAAATTTAACCAAATTTAATTTCTACAATCCTACAAATGCATCTATTTCATGGTAAATTTCTGTTGTTTTTTTGTTTGTTTTTGTTTTTTTGGTGCAAACATGACTTGACTGAACTGGTTAAAACTGCAACGTGAGCTCTGTATGAACTTTGACACCTTCATATCTCAAAATGCTCAATATTGACAGTAAACTCATTTTTGAAGTTGAAGGTCTTGAGAAGCCAAATCCATCAAAAACTAAACTATGGACACCAAAACAAGGCTCTGTGGAAAAAATATGTTTGGCAGCCGACTAGTACATATGATTTCAGTTTGAAGGATTTCACTTATCAAAATATATCAATCAATCATGATGATTCTTGTCTCTAGCCTTAAGAAATATCGAGGGTCAGTGACACAAAGACATAACTCCATTTTATTTGCGAAAATGAGATTTTGATATAAAATTTTCAGAAACATGAGCACTTTCCAATAAACACATAGAACTCCATTTAGCACCCCATTGAAATCAATGGCTAGTGAAACAGACGTAACTACATAAGTCAATGTGGACCATTATTATCTTTAAAATCATTTTTCTCAGAATGGTCAAAATGGAGTTGTGTCTTTCTGTCACTGACCCCTCTGTATGCCTTTTATGCTTATAAAAATGTCAACACTGCTTTCTTGCTTTGTTCTCATTATCTTTAGTTAAGAAACAAAAATATTACTCACTCCATTAAAGACTAACAATGAAAAATGCTATAAATATAATATGCAGAAAACACCCACATTTTGTGAAGCGATCATGCCAACTTGGGTCAGATGTCATAACAGTTGAGATAGTTTCATTTTTTGTTATGTTGTTTTGTTTTCTAGTTTTAAATGATACTACTTTATTATGTTCTATTGTTTATAGACCCTTAACAGGAAGCTATATAATCTAGGTCTACTATTTCAGTTAACTTTTGGTTCCATCTTTTCAGTTGCATGCAGTAGTAATGTACATAATGCAGACAATTAGCACTGAATGATCAATATCCAACATAATTTACATGATCCCATCACATTTATTCTACTCATTCTATAAACCTTGATAGCAATGTATTCTTTCATTTGAACCAGTCAAGCAGGATTTGAACTGAGACTCCTGGTTATCTTGCCACTAAAGAAATGTGAATCGGGATCTTGAGTAACTAAATGCTTTAATAATGTCACTAGCTTCCTTGAAAGACAGCAGTGGCATATCTAGGGGGGGGGCAAGGGGGCCATGAGAAGTCTTGCCCTACCCCCACTGTGGGATGCTGGCCACCCTGGTATGTAAGATTTTTAGCCCTTTTTTGTACTTTTTGCCCCTCTTAAAAGTTGGATTGCCCATCCTCTGAAAAAGTGCTGGCTACGCCACTGCTAGGCAGTGATGCTGGTCTGGATACCTGAGGCTTCCTGGTTCATACCATGGTCAAGGCTACATGTAATGATTATATTGGGATCAAATTATTATCAACCGCATGTACTGGGTATGTCTCTATTATGAAAGCCTTAACATAACCTCTAATCTGATTACTCTACCAAAATGAAAAAGATTACTGCAAACAAAGCCTGCTTAAATCCAGGGTTCCTGTACCTTGAAACCTTTAAAATTCAAGGACTTTTCAAGGACTTTCAAAGTCCAAAAGCATGATTTTCAAGGACTTACCACAACACAAAAATCATGATGCAGCTCTCCATGCGGCACATATTAACGAAAGTGACAGCTCCTCTCCACTCCCCAAATTTTGTTTAAATTATACTTTAGGTAAAATTCCAATTTTCAAGGACTTTCAAGGACCTTGTGTAAATTTCCAGGCCTTGAAAAGGTGTTTTCAAATTCAAGGACTTTCAAGGACCGTGGGAACCCTGTGAATCATACATTAGGTAATTTTTGATACAAGATATCAGTATCATATTATTTTGGCAAGTTTGATGGAATTATTTTTCCATGCTAACAATTCTGGACACAGAGAACACTAGCAAAAATAGAATAAATAATAAAACTAATTAACAGTACATCAAGCATCCTACGGAAGAAGTGAAATAAATAGTAGATCTATTTTAGTTTCCTTTTACTTTCGTAGCATTTGGAAAAACAAAACTTATTTTGATTTGGGTAAGTGAAACAGAAAATGATTACAAAAATCTGTTGTTTCTAAAAGGTAATTAAAAAATCCCAGACAGATATATGCAATTAGATCATTAAGATGTACGTGAGAAAAGATGTTTTTTTTTGTTATGGCGTCTGTTTAATGAACGTCATTGCATAGCTCATTATCATAAGGAACACAAAAATGTCAGCGATATCTAGTCATGTGACAATGTGTCTTGAGTGATTCAGCTTTGCGATCATGGCAAGTATATCGTCTCCAATAATTCAGTAATCTCAGCTAGCATTTGATGGATTTTGTGTATGCCATGTCATCAGCAAGTGTGACATTGGCAAAATTAAACTAAAAAGAAATGGGGGGAGAGTACCACAAATATTCAATTTTCTATCACTATGATCCAGGCTATGTATGGATATTGTGTAAATGACTCGTTTGTTACCAGAGTGTTCACAAAAAGGCAAACTTATAGCTATAAATTCAAAGATAAATGGATTGTTTACACACATTGCAATTAAAACAAATAATGGGCATGAATAACAGAAGATACTATAAACTTGTGCAACAGAACCCAAATAAAAAATTTGAAACAATTATAGCTAACATAATATAAACAGTTTCAACTTTCAACCACAAATGCAAGCTTAGCTTCATCAAAACCTCTTGGCATCAACTTTGTTAAGACATCCTGCATAAATCTGAGGCTAGTATACCCACAGACAACTACAGACTATTTATCAACAGTAATAGTCCCCGTGCATTGTATGCTGTGAATTATTCATGAGGGGCGATCGTTCAATTGTGCCATGTCTAACAATCATGCCAGCGTTGCATACCTTAGTGTATATGCGATAGAGCTTTGCATCTCTTTGTGGTATGTGCATAGCAGTTTTGCCTGTTACATTTCATGGAACAATCGGCCCTCATTATAGGGTGATGCTAAGACTTTGACTATTTGGAGTCATCACATTCTGCACAGAAACATGATATTTTATTGTGCATTAGATATATCATGAACTGCAGTCAAATAAATACAATACATTTGCACTCAGTCAGTGCTGTCAATTATTTACATCAGGCAGCTAAATGCAAGGGCTGGATTTATCATTGGGCCAGATGGGCCTGGGCCCAGGGCCCCCAAAATTAGGGGGCCCCAAAATTGCCTTGTGCGGCATTTTAGCCGAAAAACACCATGTTTTGGGCCAAAATAGGGCAAAAATTGACCTATTATAAGTAAATTTCAGCTTCAATTTGGCCTAAAATAGTCTAAAACAGAATTGTTGGCGCACTTCATGCGCAAATGCCATAATAAATTCTACACTCCCTATCTCTCTCTAAATTGTAATGCTCCCGCCAACACTGTTGATCTTATCCCTAAACCAAAACTTGGCCACTCAGTGCACATGTCTTCCTCACGGTGCATTTAGGGGCCTCCAAATTTTGGCCTAGCCCAGGACCCCCAAAAAGGTAAATCCGTCCCTGGCTAAACGCTATTCAGGACAATGTTGACTGCATTTCGCATCTGAACCCTTTATATGGACTTTTCCTTCATAAAAAATAGCTTTACTAAGTCTATGCTTTTATCTTTATAAGATATACTCTACTAAAGCAAAAAATTAATTGTCACAAAGCTGCAGAGCAAAACAAAACAAAACAATGAAAATAAAAACAAAAAGAGAGCTGAAATCAGAACACCCACACTCCTCCAAATGATGCAATGCTGAAGAAAAATCTAAGGCTTTTTTCAGTCAAATACACTTTGACCAAGGAAAGTTTTTCTATTTTACATAACCCAATTATTAACCCTATTTGTGATTACTAACATAAATGTAGAACCAGTTTCCCATTATCCCATATGCTGTCCCCTGGATCAAGTTGGCAGTCTATACACATGGTTATATACAAGGTTATATACAACCACACCTTTTAATTGGGCTATTCCAGGTAAAATCCTCTCTACCCTTGTGGAAGATTAGCCTAAGGTCTTCCACAGAGGGAGTACAAGTTTTGAATAGAAGAGACAATTAGTAACTTCCATTTGAAATACTCACTCCAGTTGTGGAAGATATAGGTAAAGCCGTAATACAGGGGGTATGGGGTTAAAAAAACTCTAACCAATTATTTGAAAAACATACTCCCCCTGTAGAAGATATTTCCAAAATATCTTCCACAGGGGTAGTGTGGATTTTAAACGGAATAGCAGAACAACACAAATCTTTCCCTGCAAGGTAAACAAAAAAGATATGGCAGACTGCAGGTCTACCATACAAACTTCCTTATAAGTTGTTGTAAAAAGTATTTCAATTTGGATACTACAAGTGTGATACCGAAAATATCTGCATTTTCTAAAAACAATTTAAAAGAAAGGAAAAAAGAATTAACTTCTGAACAAAATTCCATGCCTGATTTTTCTCATAATGAAACCGTGCAAGACACAGAAATCACTCCAGATGGTTATGTTTGTTTTCGCATATACTCGTATAACAAGTCTCTGAGTTCAACATATTTGTTCTTCAAACTAAAAGCGTTAAAGTGCACAAACTTCAAAGGACAATATTCTTTTCTCTCCAATCAGATGTTTGAAGACCTTATTCATGCAAGCTTTGAGACAAAAAGCTAGATTCAAAACAGGCCTTATAAAAATGTGAACAAATATAATTGTACATACCCTTAGCCTATAATAGCAAGATAAATTTACAAGTATGTTTTGTATGTGTCTCAATCTGATCCAATCATGCCAAAGGAGGCAAATTTGAGATATTACAATAACAATTTTAATAGGTATTTTAATTTGTTCCCCCCCCCCCCTCCGCTATTTATGCCTGTATCTCAGTTTTTCCATTGGGCTATTCCATTTAAAACCACACTACCCCTGTTGAAGATTTTGGAAATACCTTCCACAGGGGGAGTATGTTTTTCAAATGTAATTGGTCAGAATTAATCATTTTGAAACCCATACTCCCCGTATTATAGCTCTACCTAAAGACACCCAATTGTCTAGTCTACACGAAACCCATACTCCCTCTGTGGAAGACTTTAGCTAAATCTTCCACAGGGGTAGTGTGGATTTTAAATGGAATAGCCCATTGCTGCATTTGACCTGGTTGGATCAGATTGTGTCGCAGTTGCAAAAAACATTAGAAAAAATATGACATGATGACAGCGGGAATAAATAATGAGCAGATGAGTGTCGGCCCTGGCAAATGGCCAATTAATTCCCTGATTTGCACTGTTACTTCCTTGGCAAGAGTAGGCTCCTCTGTAACTTCACCTTTCTTCGGTTTCTTCACTTTCTGCATTAATTATGATCGGAAATAACAAAATATTGTTTAATAAATTAATGATTTGAACATAAAAGAATAGCATCTAATACTGATATTGTAAAATAAGTTACTGATAACTTTTAACAAATATCACAGGTACTAATCCCAGCAAACACAAAACGTTTTTAAAATGTTCTGTTTGCATACACACTACGGCAACATTTTTAAAAATGTTGTTAAAACATTATTGTCAGATATTGTTGCCAACATTTTTTGCCAAATATTTTGTCAACACTTAAATAACATTGTGTTGGCATATTTTGCAGAAGTTTTGTGAATGTTGTCATAAAACGTTTTGTGTTTCCTGGGATACTTATAAATGGCAAAAATCAGGCTACTGTGATATTTCGGGCTGTTTAAAGCCCAAAAATACAAATTCAAAGATATCTTTGTCAAACAACCGAATCTGCAAGACAGCTTCAGAATGTAGTCCCATTCTGATGGTATAAAATCTCAACATTTTTGCAGTAAGTTGGGGAATTAATGAGGCTGTAGATATGATGTGCCCATTTAAGATATGTTAAACATCAGAGTGGACCAAATTTTAATCTACAATAACTTCATGTTTACCTAAGATTGCATGTTTCAAACATATTTGTGGAATACTTAATATTTATGTTCTAAACAATATTCTCTAAAATGTCGCAGAAAGATTTTATGCTATTTTGCAATGATACAATGTTTACAATGTTTAAATATCATGTAAGAAACAGTAATAAGTATAATCAAAATAAAATAAAAAGTCTTCACTTATCAAACAATCAGAACTACTAGCCCATTCTTATGGTAATTTCTAAACGACAAGGCAAAAAAAATGTATTGTCCTTAAAGCTCCATCATCAGAGTCGACCTTAGTGATGCAGACAGTATTTAAAAAATGCAAGTTCCCCACAAAATATGATGGTAAACAATGATTCATACAGTTTGTCAGGTTCATTATTTGGATATTTCAGATTCATGTGTTACGAATTACAAACAGGAAAAACATTTTTTATGAATTTTGTACCCAATATAAAAATTCAATTAAGAAAAAACAAAAACAACAAGAAAATGTGACACTTTCGGAAAAATAATATAAGATGAGATTAGATGTAATTTAACTCTAGAAGCCCCACTTTTGTGGCTTGTGTGACAGTCTCTCTTTAACCTTCCAGTTCATAAGTAAAATTACCATAAAGCAATAACAAACGATTTCTGGTGAAAACATAAAATGATCTAACATATGAACAAACAAACAGACAGACAAATATAAAACAAGACAGAAACAGCCCTGATTACATGGGCTCTTACTTGAGGCTGCACTGTCCAAACATACAACAAATACCTCTAAAGACAAAGCTGAAGATAATTACCTTAATGATTCCACTTTTTCTAACATACTCCATAAGGTTATCTTTGTTAACTGTAGGTAAATATTCTTGCGCATTCCACCGTTTCCACCAGTCAGCATTTGTGTCTCTGTTAAGTGAATTAAAACAAGAATAAATAAGCAGACATGTTTTGCTACAGTTTTTATAAGTTTGCCAAAAATGAAACCCAGGAAATTGTGATAAAATGTCAATTTCAAGGTGAAAGTATTCCAATCCAAGGGTGATAATAAGTGGACTATGGGCCTTGTTTCAGTCCCATGACTTGTTTGAGATTAAAAATCACACCACCCGGCTACAATCTTTGTCCTGAACCTGTCACCATCCAGTCAATACATATTAAGATACAGGAAATAGGAAATGGTTAACCAAAATAGGGGTTTTCTGCAATTTGATGTCAGAATTTGAGTTACTATTGTTAACTGGAGGAGCTATTGAACTGTGCCATTTGATAGTAGACCATATCCCCTCCACTTGGCATCAGAGGGAAGCTCATATTTTTCTCATAAGGCCATCCTAATTGAATAGTTCTTCTGAAAGCCCCTGTGCATATTAATAAAATCGCCCGCTTTTTGCGTGTTATTCCTGCTGGATTGAGTAAATTTCATATCTTTTCCTGTTTCCAAATCCAACACACAAAAATCTCACATCTCATGTCTGACATCATCAGACGTGAAAACAGTCCAAATCCTAAATCTCAATAAAAGTCTTCATCTTGACCACAGTGAAACATGATAGTGTTTATACCATCCAACAGTGGTCCACACGTTTGTGTTTTTTGATTTGCTTTACCATGGAAATCTGAACTCGCTCTGTAATGTTAATTGTGGTCATCAGATAACCCTTTCTTATGGCATTTTACATCTAATCTAAAAACACAGTCTTGGAACCATGGAAGTCCACAGTTCCTGTGCGTCCTTTGACGTCCACTGTTGTAAAGAGGCTTCTCATGTGTGTGTCCTTATTTGCCGGTGTTTTGCAAACACATAATTCTCTAACCAAAAAATGTAAACTTACCCAAACTTTGTATAAGAGTAATGGTAAAGTTTGGCCCGGACATATTTGGGTGGTTTGTTTTCGAACGGATTATGTGCAATTAAATCCAACACTGCATGGAAAAAAAATAACAAAGAAACAAAACAACTTGTAAATGTCAAATTGTTCAAACAATTTGTAACTTTCAATTTTAATAGCGTGGATTGAACAGAACCAAAAATGTATATTTTGAAATAAAAAAACTAAGTATATGTGAGTATTATGAGAGTTTTTATTATTTGAAAGGAATTGACAAAGGGAATTACCAAAATTTTTTGTTTTGAACCACTTTAACTATTTAAGCTCATACTTTGAATAAAAATGACACATTATTGATCTTAGTCAAAATCTAGAAATTACTTTCTCAATTTTGCTTATTTTTTCAAAATATGGCCTGAAATTGATAAAACTTTGCATTTTGTTTGATTTTGTACCAATATTTGGGATATTTCAGGCTATTAAAAAATTTTTGAGGACCTAAACCAGATTTTAGTCTCTAGATTAATAATTTGTAGGTTTTATCAAATATGGAGGCAAGATTTTAAATGTGATGCACAGAATGAATGTCTTCCATCTACAGCATAATTATTATTATTATTATTATTATTATCATCATCCTACTATAGTCTGTCTCGTCTCAAGTTGAGAATAATGCCATGTTGGATTTCGCAATGGCATATTCAAATCGCGCGCGCTAACCTAATGCAACATGTGGTGGTATTCACACATGCAGAAAGGCAATTTGTCCGTACGCTGGCGACAAAACCGCGAAAATGCACTGATTCGAGTCTGCCACTATAAAATTTAACATGGCATTACTCTCAACTTGAGATGAGACACAGTATAGATGTTTTACTTCTTTGATACATTTGCACAGTGTGTGTGCCTACTGCTTTGAGTTACTTACCTTCCTGTTGACCATCTAATAGCCTGTAGATTAAATTCACAAACCACTTGTTGTGTTCATAACTTCCTAGTGCAGCAAACCACATTTGCCAGTCTAATCTTGGCTGGTGAGGTGCTGAAAATGGAAAAGTAATACAGAGATAATATTAGCCACGTTTCCACTGCAATAACATTGGAAACCAACAAGAGGGAAAAACATATACATAATATAATAAATTAAGGTGCATGTGCCTGGTTGTCTAATGTTTTAGAAATTACAACTGTGGAACAAAAGGGAAAGCTATAAGGCCTAACAAAATTGCATAGGCTTACTACCCAACTGGCCCTTAAAATTGGCCCTACCCAAGATTTTTTTATTTTGGCCCCAACAGAATCATGCTACAATGCTCAAACAGCAGAAGTACCTGAAGATCAAGATGGCAAAATGACAAACATTTCATGTGTTAATACTTGAAATGTAGGGTAAAATCGTTTTTAATGTGTTATGGAGGATCAATCCAAATGTTACAATGTTTCAGGCAATGACCTTTTTTTTAGGCCAATTTTTGGTATATGAATGGGTCCAAATTTTTTTTCTTCCAATTTTGGGGAGAAGTTGTAAAAACTCTGGCAATTTGCATTCAATTTAACCAAAAATGTTGACTTTTGGCATAGGTTTTTGGAAAATTGGAACATGGATATGTCCACTATCATATTCTCAGCGGCATGTATCAATAAAATGAAGACTACTGTCACTACTCTGATCTAATGTTAATTCAATGCATTGAAATCGAATTGAATTGAAATTAATTTTGGGCGATTTTCATTTCAATGCATTGGAATTGAATTGGAATCGAAATGAGTGGGCTTGGGCATGAATTAAATTGGATTGGAATTGAAATCATCGTGAGCAATGAAGAATTGAATTGGATTGGAATTGAAATCATGTTGAGTGATGAAGAATGAAGTGGAATTGAAATGAAATTCAGCTTTGATTTCAATTCAGCATTTCAATTCACAAGCAGATGTCTGTAATTCCAGATCACTCCTTTTAAAACATGATCAATGGTACAAAACATAAACATAAAGTGTTACAAAACATATTGCAACTAAGCATTCTGGAAAGCTTTCATTTAAAAATGATAGCATAAAATACATATATATTGAAGAAAATTAAAAGTATGATATCATTTCTCATACACAGGTATAGTTAAACTTTTTGAGATTTTTTTGGAGTTCTTCTTTAGAAGAATATCTCGTCATGTGGAAAAAGTATAGGTTCTATGTTCATACACTAATATCTTCTAATACCGTATGATGCAAATTGATTCTTAGCATTTCCAATATTTTAAATTGCTTGATATGATTGATAATGTGAGTATGAGATCCCCCAACTTGCCAAAGATCTAAAACTTTTGGCACTAATATAAAGCCCCTATTTTTCTCAAGCTCCTAATTTTTATAGCTTTTTATGCTCAAAAGTCATTGTACATTTGAACAAATTGTGAAAAAACCATTAAGGGATGGGGTATGAACGTTTGGACAGTATTTATTGTGGGACATTAGAGCACATCAGACATATCGAATTGCATTCTGAATAAGAAGATTGTCCTTCTGATATCAAATAATTTTGATTTTTTGAAATTCGCAATGTAATACACATTTTATGGCAAATTAAATGATTAAAAATTTATATTTTTGATATTTAAAACTGTACTCAAAATAAACTTTATAAATCTGATGATTTATACTTAAATGTATATGTATAGGTGGGATGAAAAGCAGACGATCAATTGAAAATTTTGACCTTTTGTATTGATGAATGCCTTGTGTTTAAATATTAAACACTTGATGTTTTGAAGTTTGACATTTGTGTTTAGATTTTACATGTGTTTACAAATCGAGGACAAAAAGTTCAATCTCTCGACGAGAGTTTTTGCAGTGTGCCTTAATTTTGATCAATTAACACAAACTGCAACTGTATTGGAATTGGAATTGGAATTGAATTGGAATTGAAATGAATGCTCAGAATTGAATTGAAATTGATTAGCTGTTAATTTCACTGCATTGAATTGGAATTGAATTGAAATAATTTAAAAAATGAAAAATTGAATTGGAATCGAATTGAATTAATTCTAAAGCAAGGTGGATTGAATTGGAATTGAATAGCAAGACTCCAGGTGTAGAAAGAATTGAATTTGAATAGAATGGAAATCAATTTTCTGGAGTGAAATAACAATACTCTGATCCCAAAGTATCAGGTATATATTCAATGATCCTTACCTACAAATGGTGGCATAGCGCTGAGGTTACCTGGTTTGTACATAAACTCATAAGGCTGCAAACAAAAGACAAATAATATTTAAACTAATTAATCTTAACATTAAATGTATCAACATAATAATTCAAACTTTTAAACCTTTGATGTACTATGGACACATGTACAACTGTCTTGATATTTACACACACTTCAAATTTTAAGGTCTCCTTTACTGCATGCTATACAACAAAGAACTAGATAATGATGGAATGCTGCCAAGTCTTATGACATCATTGAAAACACCTGTACTATACAGTGAGTTTCTATTTCTTTGCAACAAACAGTTTGCCCTAGCCTTCATAAAGTCATTTCTTGGGCTTGCATCGTTCATTTCTGATTCTCGCACATATTATTTGTGGCTCGCATTGTCTTACGACCTGCTAGAGTGACACACATAGGCCATCTCATTCTTCTCCATAATATATTTTTTACTATAATTCCATTCTTTTCGATCAACTTGTCAACAAGAGATTGACTGTCAGCCTGCAACCAATGATAGGAACACTTACCCATGTCATGTGCAAAGATTGGGTATAAATGATGCAATGGGCTATTCCATTTAAAATCCACACTACCCCTGTGGAAGATTTTGGAAATATCCTCCACAGGGGGAGTATGAATTTCAAATGAAATGACACATTAGGCAGCTCCATTTGAAATTCATACACCCTTCGAGAAAGATTCAACATGAATCTTCTACTAAGGGAAGGTGAGTTTCAAATGGAACTACCAATGTGTTCATTCCATTTGAAATTCATACTCCCTCTGTGAAAGATATTTCCAAAATCTTCCACAGGATTAGTGGGGATTTTAAATGGAATAGCCCAATTAATTGAACTCTTACAATGTTAACAGCTTTTGCTATAGATGAGTTGACCTCAATGTTTATCAACAAAGGCAAGGGACTGGTATATCGATATGCTTGAGTGAACCCCATGCAACCATTACACTATTCAATATCCTTATTGTGAAGTGGCGGGAGTTTTAACCTGTACCAAATATGATGCGCGCGCATACTGCCAGGCAAAAACAATTGTGATGCTGCATGTGCATACTGCCAGGCACTGACGTCAGAAGTCAACTCATCTATATGGCTAAGTAAACCTATAATTTGAAGATATTCTTTTTCACTACCTTTAGATCCTTCCCTTTTCTAATACTTACCTTCCAGCCAGACTCTGGATAATAGCTGCCCTCAATGATGACCTCTGGACGACCTCCGACACCTGTCATTCTCCTGAATAGACCATATGAATGAGTCAGGTGGAGGAAATCTGTTGATTCCTTCATTTTGTGAATCTCTGGCCACAAATTGTGGTAGGCAGTTCTATCCACCACACAGTGTGGAACCTGACCAAAATAAGGGACATGATTATCATCAAAAGTATATCGGAGGAAATAATCACAAGGTAGAATCACATATCGTAGTGCTGGTATCGGCAAGCAGTTTCATTGTCAATCGACAAAAATTAAAAAGCCGACGTCGACAATTGTCGACAATCAGGCCTCATTAATGTCCCAAAAAATCGCCCCATGGCAAATTGCGACGATCAAGGTTCAAAATTCGGCAACCTACAGAGTGCACATTTACAGTCAACACGCTGCAGGGACTATGAAAACGATACATACTGGCAACGCTATATAGTCATGGTATAGTTGCTTATATTATTTGCTGTTGGGTGAGAGGAACTAAGAAAATAAAGCATATTTTTCACGTAAAAAACATATAAATAAACAAATACTCAAACAAGTAAACACACAAAATAAATTTCGTCATCCCAAGTGTGCACACGGCACGCTAAGAACGACCATGACATTTGGTCAATCAACGATCGTTATTCAGCCAAGCCCCCCTGACGTCAAATGGCGGCCGTTCTGAAAATCGACGAAAATGGGAAAGCATGGAAAGGGGTCACAATTTTGCTGAATTTGACCATTTTGGATGCTATATTATGAACTATCCTTTGATATTTAGAAAAAAAAAATTCATAACTTTCTTGTCGCATGAGATCTTTTGGGTTGCTGGTAAAAAAGAAAGAAATTAGCAAAGTTTCTGCCAATCAATTTTTCAATTTCGATTGCAAAATTTCTGATATTTTTTGTCGATACATGCAAAGCTCTTGTCGCCAATCGGCAAAAGTGCTCTTGTCGACAATTTTGCCGACAACGCCATGTCGATACCAGCACTAATCATATCGACTGCTCAGTGCCAGAAGTGGATAAGTGCAATAGCTGTAGCAGCCATGTGTAGATGAGTACAATATACTCTGTAAATTGTCAAATGTTTACACAGCAGCTAAATTGCTCTTATCCACTTCTGGCAGTGAGAAGTTGATATTAGAGATCCTTCATGCATTTCCAATACATATATAATTTATACAATGTGCTAACATACTAGAGTAAAATTTGATTTGAAATTACTTGGTACTCTAGGCCGGTAAACAAGAGTAAGATTTGATCTTTCCCTAGAGAAGTCCTAGCCCTCTCAAAGGGACTTCTCTAGGGAAAGATCAAATCTAGAGTAAAATTTGGCTACATAACCAAGCTTTAATTTGTAGTGTTCATGACCTAATTAACACCCAGGCACTTAAGTAAGTCATCAGAAGGGGGCACGTAATACACGATCCCTGATTTCAAGATAATTTTAATGATAAAGAACTTGTTTTGTTTGATCCTAACACATATACTCACAAGGCTTATAGTGAACATTCCTACAGCAGCAAATGTCATAATTAAACACTGGAAAAGAGACCACAATTTGTTAAAAAACCCAGAATCTTCAGATAAACATCTGAAATGAAAATGAAAGAAACAGGCTCGATTTAGTCTAATACTCACAACTATCCATACTTACAAGTTAAGTTATATTTACACTTCAGTAGAAAGCAACAAGTGATTGAGAAACAGCTGGGGACAAACAGACGGGCGGAAAAGTGCTTACTAGACCTCTCCAAATATACAGCAGCATACATGTAGCTCAGCAAGACTAAAAACAGGGAAAAACAATGACTGAACAATGACATTGACTGTTACCTCCACAGTGCTGATAAAACTTCCAAAGCTAGTGATGCGATTCCAAATCCTATAGTATAAGGCATCGCCACTTGTATTGCTTCAAAGAACTCATCTGATGTGAACGCTATAGTAAAAACAAAAACAAAATAAAGATCCCAACAAACTATGTCTCAACAGAGATGTAATTGCACAATTAAACAAAATTATATAATATCAAGAATTTAGCTCAAACTGCACTCACAAACCAAAATTCATATGCCCTACATGTATGTGCAACAAACTTTCTTTTTTCTTCTTTAGCCTATTAATGAACCAATGTGTATATTCCCTCTCATATCCCAAGTGTGTCATGACTCTCATCTATTACATGTACCTTTATTTGGATGTCTGACTACAAGAACATCATATGCGACATGTTGGCAAAAATTCAGTTTTTACAGATTGTGAAAAAGTTTGTCACATCGCACATTTCAAGCTAAGTTTGAAGTGCAGAACTTAATCAATTGCTGTTTTTTTTTAAACTTTGCTTCTGACAAAGATTCTGCCAGGAATCAGGGTCGAAGCTCAGGTCAATTAAACTGAATTTTAATACACGCTTTTGTTGTGGATAAGAAATTTACAACAGCTGCTTTTTAAGTAAAAAAACTCTACAACTCTACAAACTTACCAATTTCTGATTCCACAGTGTACTGCTTTGTGTTGATAGTAAGCTTGAAGTATTTCACCATAGCATAAACCATGCCAGCATATGTGACCAGTGAAATGGTGGTGGACAATCGACTCATCAAACGAGACATGAGAGATGATTGATCTGCATTTGTACAAGAAGAATAAAAGTTTGCAAATTTTGTTAAAATTACATATTAATTAATTTGCCACTGAATAATTTTTTTTCACCTCAAAAACCCTACATAAAATTATAGCAGGTTTGGTGTACATGATTGACTTGACTAGGCAAACAGAACAAAGAAAACTCTTGATTTTAAAAGAAAAACAACATGGAAAAAACCTGAAAAAAAAAAAAAAAGAAATAAGCTAAGGCCTGTTGGCTGCACACAATTTATTTTAGGGACAATTTTACCGCATATTGTTTTACATGTGAAACAAGACTTACTTGCTGACAGATTTTTGTTGTTGTTCCTTCCAAGGAACTGGTCATCTAGAAGTGATATACAGAGAGCTATGGTGAGCAAGTTGAAGAAATTATAATTGCCAGTTATAATGATCAGCACTTGAAGTAAAATCTGTGTGTATGCAAAATAGACAAATAATAACTAAAAATGAAAAACAAAAAATGTGTTTCAATATAAATATGAAAATTATTGGTGATACTAAGATCATGTGGTATTCATCATGGATGGATAATCATAAGACATGACATTTAAGAACAAATTTTCACGGCAATATAGCAAATCACCTACTTTGTTACTGTCGTAAAGAGGTCCTTTTGGTAGGTATGGAAGAAGGCCCTTTTACTTATTGAAAAACATTTAAATTCATAAGAGAATTAACAGTTCTTGAAAACTAGGAATTTGATTGATTGATAACAAATTGGTCCATCAATTGATTCATATAAGCTTACCTGTCCAAAGAATGCAAATAACCTTAGATTCCTGATTGGTGAGAAGAATAGAAAAGGTAACAGTATTTCAATCACATATGTCATGACTACACTGAGCCTTTGAAACCATTCTGGTAACTGATGTGCATACCAAGCCAAAGGAGTTGGGATACACTGGAAGTGAAAAGAATGAAAACAGAACAATATTGGTACATCAGATTCATTTCATATTATATTGTATGTATCACAATTAAGTAAAAAGAACACAGAGTAGAGTCTGAAAAAATGATGGCCCAAAATTTCACCAGAGCAACATGAAAGGACTCGCAGTCTGTTGAAACAAAATCATCAATTGCAGAACACGCCACTAAAGAAAATCATGTTATAAACTGGGACAATCCTAAAATCCTCGCAATGGACGACACTAGAAACACCAGATGGATAAGGGAGTCCATCTGGATCCGGAGGAAGTCACAACCAAGTATGAGAGAAAGTCTAATGAACGGCGACGAGGGGCCTACCAACTGAGTCACGCCTCGACCAATTGATCCTGAGGGCGTCATCATCTTCTGATGACGCCATACCATCCAACAAAGGATCTATTGGCAGACACCATTGAGAAAGGCAACAGAGTGGATTGCGAAACTGTATGGAAAAAAAAAGTGAGTTTTTTTCTTGGAATATACTATGAAAACTTTGTAATCTGAATATTTGTATTCCTGATGAATCTCTTCAAAAATTCACAATTAAGTAGTTTTTGCATTTTACTCTCGCTGAATTTTATGCAAGCTATATACTTGCAATATCAACAATATCATTGCAGCTCACTTGAGATTTCAATGAAACAGATAATTGGGTTATTCCATTTGAAATCCACACTAACCCTATGGAAAATTTGGCTAAAGTCTTCCACATACTGAGTATAAGTTTTGACTAGAATAGACAATTGGGTATAAATTTCCATTTGAAATACTCACTCCAGTTGTGGAAGATACAGATAAAACCATAATACTGGTAGAGCATGGGTTTCAAAATGATTAACTCTGACCAATTACATATGAAAAACATACTCTCCAGTGGAAGATATTTCTAAAATCTTCCACAGGGGTATAATTTGGTTCATCTCAAGTTCGGTAGTGACGTATGTGAGTATTTCACTTGCCGCAGTATCAAATCGTGCGCGTAAAGTTAAACGCCCTGAGTACACACACGCGAATACATGGGCGGTTTGTCAGCACACTTACGGCGCAACCGCGAAAGAGCATTGACATCACTACCGAACTTGAGGTGAACCAAATTATAGTGTGGATTTCAACTGCAATAGCCCATTATGTTGTGATATTCAATATTCAATATATATATTAGAACAGTTATTTACTTTGCATGGTGAAAGTATAAACAATAGAGCCATAAAATGTATACAAGTTTTGTAAACTAATACTTACCTGTGATTCATAATGCCAGTCTAGTGCTGTGAGACCCCACCATGTTGGACACATACTGGTCAGCTTGACCACTCCAGATGCAAACATTAGCCTAAACAATAGCCACTTCATCAGCCACATCATGATGCTGTCATGATGACGACAAACCGGGTCTCGCCATTTGAAGAGATGCATTGGTGCAAGAAGAATGGTGAGAAAGCCGGTCTCTAAGAGGAGAATGTCCCATTGAAACCAGAGAAATGTTTGACCAACCTGTAGGATAGCGACAACAATTAACAGAATTTTTCTTTGTTTGTCCTTGGATTTTATTGCAAGAGTTTACACAACACAATACAATTACTGTAATGAGATTACAATATTTTCTTTTTTTTTCTTTGAACAAGTCCTAACTACAATTATTGTGGTTTTTTTTTCTATTTATTTATTTATTTTGCCTTATTTCCTTGACTGTAAATGTAGCTGTGTGGGTACACATGTATGCAAAAAAGTGAAAATGAAAGCAAGGACAAAAAGTTTATGTGCAGCTACTTTCACTCAAAACCAGAAGTGCTATAAGCTGTTCAATTTAAGTCACATAAGGCTATTTGATACGGAATTCATTTTTTATTGCATTCATATTCCACTTCCGCTTGGTTTTGTTGTTGTTGTTTTGTTTTTATTTTTTTGTTTTTTGTTTTTGTTTTGTTTTTTGCAGGGAAGTGTTCATAGTGAAATAATTTTGTTTGTTGTCAATTAAAAACAAAAAATCAAAAATGTTAGAAAAAAGAAATACCACATAATTAAGGCAAATATTAAAAGAGTATTAGACATGAACCATTTGTGTTGCCTTATCCTTAATATTCACTGAATCACATGCTCGTCTATTTTGTACAACTTATACCTGGTAAACAGAGAAGTACAGAAACCAGAGTGCAGCAAACATGAAGGCATCTCTCATTCTTCTTGATATCATGCATATTAATGAGATAGCTGCACCTAATATGCAAATGAAGTCCATTCCATTGGGTACATCCAGGCCAATGGCAGGCAGTAGCCATAACAGTGTTGGTTGGTGCTGAAACTTTTTAAGTTCTGGCTTGGAGTCCACGGGTAGAACTAGACGTGCTGGTAAAATGCCATTATCACCATAGAGACCTGAAGTTATTAAAAGAAGATATAAAGGAAGCATGTAAATTCAGCGTCACATTTTGATTATCAAAATGATATCCTAGAAAATGGCTTTCAATATTGCAGAGCTTTTTAAACCAATTACGTATATTTATATATATTTCACCTTACTTTAGAACTCTAGCTTTGAATTTGCACCGGATTACACATTGAGTACGTTGCTATCATTTTTCGGTCGGACAGCATTGACAACTTTACATTTTTTGCAATGGAATGCATGTGCCCCCCCCCTCAATCGATTGCAAAATTTAGAAAATCCCATAAGAAAATTGCCAAAAAAACGGCTTGTGCCTCCCCAATCAGACCCAGTGCCCCCCAATCATGGGTGATGCTCCCCAATATGATGACCCATGCTGCGCTACTGAGTGAGGGTAGGTTCTATTGTCTGCGGTCACCAAATTGGAAGGCATCGTCGCACCGATAACATTCCGGTGCCATCCAGTTTGCCGGGATCAGGCACATCGCTATCTGTCACAGGAGGAGTATGTCGTCATCAATTTTGATGAAGGACATTTTTTTCCACCCACCACGCCCAAAATTTTATTTCATAGCCCACTATTTTGTACTTTTGTGGGGCAGTGTATTGGAGAGCAGTAGCTGACTGGGAAGTCTATATGTGACACGATCTGGTCCATGGGGGCCAAAGGAGGCATTTTTGAAAATTGAGTTACTGTAATTATTACATTATATGCAATAGGCTATCATTTACTGAAAACACCAAAGGTCTAGCATACTCGGTTCTGTAAATAAAGTTATTTGATGCCTATTTTCTTATGTATTTTATTGTTTTTTACTGCATATTTTACCTTGATCGTAGTTTCAAGTTTGCAGCCTTTGTCCCCATGGACCAGATCGTGTCACATTGTACGGAGTAAAGAGGAACATAGACCAAAAGGTAATTGCAAATATACTGCTCCAAGAAAGTATCCTTACACTTTGAAAAATAATCACAATTTCAAAACTGAACCATATTAGGGTAAATTTGTTTTTTTCAATAGATGCACTATCTAATACGGCACATTTTGACACCCCATTGAAGCCAATGTGACTTCAAGAAGCAAAGTTACAAGCATTTGATTAGGCGAAGGTCCAGTTGTAAAAGTGACACACTGGCCTATTCAAAACTCCATGGACTAGACATTTGGTTTGAGAGTGGTAAATGTATAATTTGTGTGTGCCTTTAATTTAAAACAAAAGGAACAAAAGAAAACTGAAACAAAAGAGCTGACAAATAAAATGCAAGTTATATGAAAAGTACAGAGAAGTGAAACCTGAAATAAATACTGCTTTAAATAAAGTTTCATTGAAGAAACTGTGTAGTCTCTTTGTTGCGCTTGTTGGAATCTTTTTGCGCCTTGTATAGGCTAATTTGTCACTTTTAAAACTGGACCTTTGTCTATTCAATTGCTTGTAACTTTACTTCTGGATGTCACATTGGGTTCAATGTGGTGTCATAATGTGCAGGATTAGATAGTGCATCTTTTACAAAAACACATTTACCCCAATATGGTTCAGTTTTGAAATTGTGATTATTTTTCCAAGTGTAAGGATACTTTCTTGGCGAAGTATATGTATTTTTAAATTTTAATGGTAATTTTGGGGCATGGGCAAATTACCAGGAAGAGAGGACCACTTACATGTAGCTGACTTTGGAATATTTGAAGATCTCCAAAAATAGGCTTACAACTTGCAGGTTGCGAGTACTGCACTCTATATTTATTTGAAATCATTTTGAAGCAACCACTGTAAAATATTGTACCGTACTTCAGAAAATATACTAAAATTTTACAATTTTAAAATATATATTAAATCATACAAAATAGATCAACTTTGACCGATGTTTTAACTACTTCTCTACAAATGTAATTGGACTTTTTGACCCCCCTCCCTCCATAACGAAAGGACTTTCGTTTATAGGGCTTCCGAACTTTAAGGTTGTTCCCTTATACATATCTTCGGAGCAAGATGTCACTTGAGCAACTTCTTAGGGCACTATACCAATCGTGATCAGCATTGTTTACTTCCAAATTTCAATTAATTTATGGTGTCAACTGTCATGCTTCACTGATTCTGATGCGATTTGAGATAGCTCCAACAAGACTTTTCGATCAAACTACAACTGACGCCAGTCAGAGCCCACTTGTGTGTTTACGCTGTACTGTACACTCTCAAAATGTAAACACATGAATAAATGTTGTTCTTTTCTTCTGCCAGCAAGTGAAAGTTATGAAAAATTAAAATTGTGAAACATTTAAAGCCATATTATAACATTTGCTGAGGAGGATGCCCTCACTGATTTTTTAAAATTCATTTTTTACACGATTATATTGTACTTTATAAGTTTATTAAACCAATAGACCCTGCAAAAATCAAGGTGCTCAGTGTAGTTTTGTCAAAATCCGAGATATTGAATAAAACGCCGGAACCAGCATTTTATTATTACGATGGAATTATTAGTCGAACGCATACACAATGTTCATAACACACAGTACATACACGGCGTGCGGGACGGTGATCTACACAACAAAGGGTCGTACCATAACATGACCGAAGGAGTGGTACGTATTGACGACATATGCGCTGGTAGTAAATTCCAATTTTCTTTGCTTTTGCCGTGGTTGTACGGCTCAAAACTAAAAGGGGATATATCTGACAATAAAACCTAACGTTTTATGGCAAAGAAATGCTAATCTATTTTGTATGAAATTGTAATAATCATGATAAATATGATAATATGGCTTAAGCTTACCTGAAAAAAAGTTTAAGCTTACCTGGGATTTGACTGTAGAGTGAAACAAAAGCAAATAGGTATATTGCTGACATGCACCAAAGCAAAGCGTCCTTGGTCAGTGCAATTTTACCCATTGTTGTAGCCACAAATTCGAAATCCCATCAAAAACCTTCCACACAGAATTGTCACTCTGCATCGCACGTAAACAATAGACCGAGAATCTTTTTACGGCGCTATATTTAGTGATGTTCGCCCATATGGCCACGCTAAAGGATTCCTCGTCAAAATTTTTGCGCTATTTATTTTCACAATGACAAGTTATCGTGGTGTTTTCATTTTGTACACAGTATATTTTGCACAAAACAAAAATTAAGTATAGAGGTTTTTAATATTTGATTGCATTCACCCCTACACTGTCTGAATTTTCTGATTTTCAAATATTTACTGGCCCGTGAATATATAAATTCTGTAGGTCACTGTAATGCGCCCTGATTGATTTGGACCATTGGACCTACTCAACTTAGCCCCAAGCCAGTTTGGCCTGCCCACCGCCTGGGCTCACCAGGTCTACTCATCTGCAGTAGCGTAGCAAGCGCCCGAGCAAGCGAGGAGCAGGTAGCGGAGTGCCCCCCCCGACAAAAAAATGAAAGAGAAAATCTCAAGGGCAAAGGAAAAAAGGGGGCAAGGAGCCCCTTTTCCACCAATTGGGAACCTCATTTCCAAGGAAAGATCAGACAGCAGGCTGACCATGGCCAGATCCCGGGGCCAGCGTACTGGTAGGTTTAGTTTACCTTGAAGGCATCCAATGTGCCATGAATTTAACTGCAATCTATGGTCAGTTGTATAGGGTATAAACCCGGACCAGTAGATACCAGTTGTGTAGTAATTCATGGCACATTGGATGCCCGGGATTGGATGCCTTCAAGGTGAAATAAACCTAGGCCTAAGTCATCAACGGTTACCGTCTGGCCATGGTCTGGCCTCCTGTCTGATTTTCCCCGAAATGAGGTCCAATTTTGGGCCTTTAATTATTTTGCACAAGTCCGAAAAGGCTATCATCTCAAATAGATATGAAATGTTCATTGAGATGTTGGATATGTCCAAGGCTTTTGACACTTGAATTACTTTTGTAATGAATTGCCTGAAACAAGTTTGCATTTATTTTGTGAATGCAATGTGTGACTGTCTCCCATGTGGGATGAACTATGTTTTTATATCAACAGTGTCACTGGAGATTCTTTTACACTGCCAAATTTGATAAATGTTTGGTATTAGGGACACCTCAGAACATTATCTGTGCCTTAAATTTTACATTCATAAATGCAGATTTAAACAGACTAACCTTAGTTTCAATGCTTTTTTTAATAATTATGGTCAGATTGAAGTAGAAAATTGAGTATAAAATTGTTGAAAGTAAAGGTATAAATCTGCGGCTCCATTTCAAAAAATGGACCAACATCTTAAATTGTTTTCATTATCTTTAATTATTTTCAAGTTGATTATGGCAGGATCGAGATGGGTGTATAAACCAAGTAATGTGTGCACTTGTTGGACACAAGACTCGTGCTTGTGATTTGTTTGTGAGTAAGAGTGAATGTTCTCTTTGTCCATCGTCTTTGTCTCTTAGCTTCTCTTTTGTGATTGTCCTTCTTGAACAAAAAATAAAAAAATAATGGCTCCACCAGCTCCAAGAACAGGGAATAAAAAACGTTGTATTTATACCACAGAATTAAAACCAAATTCTCTAATTCTGTGATTTATACAGAAACTTTTACTTTAATGGGCCCCTTAATCCCCACCTTCACCAAGCTAATAGTGTAATGTTGATTTTCACACTGAGCGGCATAGATCCACACTGCGGAAGCTATGCCATGTATGTAATATACCGTATTTCATGAGTTTACGCAGAAAAATGCGCATGCGGGAAATGGTGATATCATGAGTTTGCGCATCCCAAAGCTGCTCAAACCCAGCAATTCCTTGATATGCGCAGCTCTTAAAAGCTGCGTCCTTTTGGGATTTCCTGAGTTTGCGCATCATGCTCAAACTCGGGAAATCTATGTTTTGCGCATCATGCTCAAACTCGGGAAATCTTTGTTTTGAGCATCTGCGCACTCATGGGAATTTCCTAGTTTGCGCACGACCTAGTCTCTTTTTGCAGTCGTTTTTATAAATAAATAAATTAGTATAATTATTTCAACCATGTTGAAAGCTCTGATGACGTTCAAAGACTATACGAATGGCAAATTGTTAAGAACAAATTTTTTTTAAAAACAAAACAAGAAACAGTACCGTTTGCGTGCATCGATTCATTTTGATATCATATATAGGCCTATAGGCCCTATCCCGGGACCAGTAGAGTGGGCCTACACACAAATACCCCCACTCCCTATGCCTACATCTATGCAAGCCGAGGTTTACAGGTTGATGGTATATAGAGTCTTTTGATGAAATAGCCGGTAGGCCTAAATGTTGGATAGTGAAATATAGAGATAATGTCATATTCAGACTAAAATAGCCAGAAGGGTTATTTCACTTTAATACCTTGTCATGCAGGCGTTTTTGATATCTGTATTTATAATATTATTTGAGCATTTCATTTCAAAATACTTAGTGGATTATCCGATTTGTGTATAGGCCAGTGTGATATGATGCATCATTATAACCATATAATTTCGGATTGTGTGAAAAACGCACGTACTGAAAGTCAAGTTTGCTTAGCCGAGTGTCATGTCATGATCACGAGCCTTATAGGGCCTACTTTAGGCCCTATGCTACTTTGCCTTTTGAAAGATCAAGCACAATTATCAATAATATTATCATCATATCCTTTGTTTTAAAAAATGCTGATAATTTTTCATCTGATCTTTTAAATCTTTTGAGGAGTGTAGTATGGTATAGGGTCATTTGGTGAAAAGCTCAAATCCTCTGTCTCTTTCAGCATGTTCAGAGGATTTGAGTCCATATTGCAGTTATCAGCAACATTCCCTATACTGCACACACACAGCCTCTCTAATTGAAGCGTGACCTCACTAACTAGCACTGTGTTAAAGGTATAGGCCAATTTCTTTGTTAAGGGATTCTAGCCAAAATAACCGGCCGATTTTTTTCGAACGTTGACTTTTAACTAGCAAATTTACCAAAGATTCCAAAACTATTTTCCTTTTTGAAAAAAGTAGTTGAAAAAATTGTGCTGTTACTGATTTTGTGAGACTATGTCAGACTATCAGCTGCCAAACTTGCATGCAAATTCAATGGAGTTGTCCCCTCTCCTCTGACAGATGCAAGTTGCCCTCTTTCAAACAGCGCCACAGGTGAACCGTTGAAGCTACACACTTCGAACGCAGATGATTGTCTTCAGTATTTATCCCTTTCTGTGCTGACCAAATTTGAACTTTGTTGGATACTGCCTTCAATGTACTGTGCCCCTTTAACTGAAGGCTACTTTTTGCACTTTCTGCACAGATATTCACCATCAGTTAGAGCTAGTTAGCAGTGAAGTACTTAACCAATATTGATTTTTTCACTGATGATTGGTCAGCGCTGTTGTCATAGTTGGGTCTGTCAATATCAGTTATTGATTGGTGTTAGTGTAGGAGTTGTTAACTATGATTAGGCCTTAAAGGGTCACGGTGTTGTGCTATGTGGGTTGGAACTGCAATATGCCTTCTTTTAAAGTTTTGAAATGCTAAAAGTCTATATTGTATATCCTTTCCTGTGAGTCCTTTCTGAAAGGAGCATACGTATTGGAACAAATGCAAAGTTGTGTATATTTAGACCATGGTCTAAAACATACTATTTTGGGGGTTTTGGGGCCATGACATAATTAAGATTGACAGGTTACATCGGCGTTATCTCCTCCTCACCGTGATGAGTTCCCCGGTCATTGGTTACAGCTCGATATATTATTAGGCCTATATAGCCTAGTACGTACATGCAGGGTCATTTGCGCGAAAAGCTCAAATCCTCCAATTCTTTCCTCGAGTGTCCTTCTTTCTTAAGTTTCTTTCCATATTAAAGTGCTCGTTTCTTTCTTTTCTTTAATTTCTGTCTTTGATTATTTTTTTATTTCTTTTCTTTCTTTCTTAACTTTCTGTTTTTCTTTCTTAATTTTTTTTCTTTCTTTCTATTTCTCTTTCTTTCTATCTTTCTTTTTCTCCTTCAATTTGATAATGGTGTGCAACTGTCATGAGCCCGGGGTCAAGAGATGAAGTCATTAAATGTAGGCCTACGATCGTTTTAATGTTTTCAACACTGCATCATGCGGAATTTTGACATTATTTATAATGTCTAAACAATGTCAAAGCTTCAATTGGAATCGGTCAACTTAATGTTTGAAATCACCGGAATAAACAGGGAAATATTTCTTGTTTAGCATTTAATTATGTTTACGAATTGATCGACAATAACGTGTTTAGTGATATAGGGCCGGTTTTGATTTTATTTTAAACTCCAGAATTCGTTATTTTTCCTGTTCACGAGCGCACATAATAGGTCTTCCCTATCTAGGTATATCAAACACTCAGATTTGGAAGCTAGTGGCCCAGTTCATCGTTTGCACGATCAGGCTGGCATGATACCAGATTCTCTCTTCCAATACGATGGGATAAATGTGTCGAAAACTGCACTGCTAAACACTATATATCTTGCACCACATGATTATTTGAACATAGGGCCATTTGGTGAAAAGCTCAAAGCCGGCCTCCGATTCTTTGATTTCTTTCACCGAGTTAAGACCTGAGCGCAAGAAGACCGTAAGTCCACTTGGCCCCTCAACATGTATACACAAAAGTTACGTATAGTTTCTTAGGGTTTTATAATGTTTAATATATGTTCCAGGGTGAAAACATCATGAAAGGTTGTGAAAGATTTGTTTTGCACCCTGAACATGTATAAAACAACACCAAACTATACGAAACTTACGCAACTTTAGTGTATACATGTTGAGGGTCAAGTGGACTAAAGCGCGCTTCAGACTCCGTATTGTACGTACAATATTGTATGTACAATACTTTTCGTGACGTCAAAAAGTATTACACGTGCAATAAATAGTATGTACCGGGAAAATATATATTTTGCTACAATCATAGGTTGCTTAATTGATACGGAGTTGCCAAATTTCTAAGAGTTCTAAATTTAGTGAGTGCACGGAATGATGAACATCTTTTAATGTCTTCTTGTATTCAACCATGGTAGGTATCATAATACCTACCATGATTCAACTGTACTTGAATTATTATAAAATCAATGGGCACCTTTTTAAAGATAATAATACGTCGTATTAATACTTATATTAATAATATTAAAATTGTAATAATAATATAAATGGCACATTCAGATCTTATTTATTTATTTATAGATTTATCTATTTAGGCCTATTTATTTATTTATTTATTTATTTATTTATCTATTTATTTATTTATTTATTTATTTATTTATTTATTTATTTATTTATTTATTTATTTATTTATTTATTTATTTATTTATTTATTTATTTATTTATTTATTTATTTATTGCTAACTGATTGATTAATTGATTTAGAGATTCATTTATACTGATATTTAGTCATATATTGATTTAGAAAGTTTAAAAGTATTATTTGTAGGCCTTTGTATTTATTCTGGTTCTGATTTTATTGATACTGATATTTTTGTTAACTTTTGAAGTTTTGGCATAGCATTCGTTACATTATAACACGCTGTGTTATGAATTTGCAACACCTTTTTACATATTGATATCGTTGAGGCATGTTATGATAGGCCTACTTATGATCATCACAATACATCCATAAACGTGTTAATGCAGTAACCGTAGCGTTAGGGGCACGAAGCCCCTCCCCATTGATCTGAAATATTAGAAAATCCCATAGGAAAACTGCCGAAAACGGCTTGTGCCCCTCCCCCCTCATCAGAACCGGATGCAACGCCTTCTATACTTTTTCATTCATTAATTATAGGCTTATTAATAGTAATGCGTTGAGTTTTTAAAAAGTAATATCCGCCTTTTTTTCTTTCTTTTTGAAATGACATACGGTACTTGTTACAAAGACAAATCAGCATGGAAAACATTTTTTTTTCGTCAGAGGCAGATATTTGGCCTATTCAGTGTCATAAAGCTACAAAATAGACGATCTTTTAAAATCATTTTTAAATGGCTATTTATTTTCAACCTTATTGTTTGTATTTGTAATGTTCACACAATCTGAACACGATTTTGAATTAAACATGTTAATTGTGATGTGATATTTCAATTCCCCTAGAACACCACAGTTAAGCGTCCAAAATTGTAAGTGGGTTTTCTTTTATTTAACCTCATTATTTCGCTAAAATTACTCGAAAACCCTCCTAAGAGTTGTTGTTACTAATAAACATTTCATAATTTTGGGCAAAGGATAGCCAAATAGTTGACCGAAATCGTATATTTGCACCAATATTTGACTGAAATCGTATATTAACATTACCGCCCCTTCGTGGCTTTATTAGCCAAAGTGTGAAACGAGATTACTTGAAATATATATTTCAGAGTTGAAAGAGTTTCAAACCTACGAATATATTTCTGAAATATGTCTCTCTGATTGGTTGATGGTCAAGAGGATTACGGCATCCGCAAAGCCTCTTGCTGTAATTCTCTAATCGATATCTATATAGCAGGCGGCGGATGACATGATCGAGCCGGCAACTCGTGAAACCGCCCGGCCGTATGGCATTTTCCATATACTCGGTTAGTTTTGTGGGGTTCATTATCGAACCCCAACGGTTTTAGCTTGTAGTCATATTATTTATCAACATAGGCCCATTTGTTTGTAATAGTTCAAGCGTTTTAAAATTTCAAAATAATCCCATTCAATTACACGGTTGACGATGAAAATTTACTGAATTTAGGGACTGCATGTCATACACCACCTGTATATAGGACCGATCTTCTGAAATCCATACAACCGTGTCAAATGAAATAGTCTCGAATCATAATTTGTGCACGATACAACGTTGATACGTCCGATTTCGGAATTTTATTAAAAATAGGCATAAATCACATTGAACAGGTTGAATGCTGGCAAAAGTAGATAAAATAACTATAGGTCGAATTTACATTAATCAGTGTCCTGGGGCCAGGATAACATTTAGGACTCCTTTGAATTCTAAAACAATACTTGGCCAAATGTCCTTGCTTTCATTTTCTCATTTAATTTGTTTTAATTTTAATTAATTTCTTTATCCACTGGCTCTCTGGTAAATCCGGTATTGCCAAATATTTCTTGTCCATTACCCGTGTTAATCTATTTATTTATTAAAATGAACCATCTATTAAATTCCTATAATACAATGTATAGGCCTAGTGTATTTGATAACAAATTTGTTTTTATTTTTGATTGGAATTTGGGTTCCATTACACGATTTCATAATAAGATATGTTTGGGCATGGCGGAATTAGTATATGATTAAAAATAGACATACTCTTAGGCCCCCTTTTTTAATGTTTGTAGGCCTACATTATTGATATCAATATTTATGTACAAAATGCAAAAGAATGTATATATATTTGATTGTTTTGTAAACATTAAATTTGATGTTTACTCATAATTATGTCTGGAAAGTCAGGGAAAAACTAAGGAGTATCGGTATTTAGTTTCCTGGGAAAGTGGATCAATTGAGCAGTGAGTAAAAACATTTGCCCTAAATCTTTATTTGATTTATATTGTTTTATGAATTTATTAGGGCTACTGGTAAAGTGCAGAAAAAACCTTCAAACACACTCTAGGATTTTTCATCAGCAGCAGTAGAAATTGCTCTTGCATAGATTTTCTGGTGACCTCGCTTGGATTTAGCAAACAATGAACCGTCAGGGTTATAGCGCGTTATTTAATCTGATTCAACTCGTCGTGGCACGTATATTTATTGCACGTGTAATACTTTTTGACGTCACGAAAAGTATTGTACATACAATATTGTACGTACAATACGGAGTCTGAAGCTAGCCTTACAGTCTTCTTGCGCTCAGGTCTTCAAGTGTCCTTCTTTCTTATGTTTATTTCTTTATTTCTTTCTTTTATTTCTTTCTTTCTTATAAAGCTGTCAAGAGCCTGGGTCAAGAGATGAATTCATAATGTAGGCCTGCGATCGTGTAATGTTTTTCAACCCTGCCTCATGCTGATTGTTGTGCGCATATGATAGATGTTGAGCGCATAATGCGGAAAAGTACCTTTTGAGCTCACTATGTAACTTATGTAACTGGCATCACAAACGCCTCATCAACTATTATACAGGTCCTATATTTACCTAAAGCACACTCCTGTTTTTTTTTACATCTAGGCCTACTATAGGCACCAGTAGCGTAGCCAAGGGCGGGCATCAGGCCCCTCCCCTACCCACGTGAGAAGTCTTGTCCCTTTGCCGCCCTGATATTTCGAAAACTGCACTGCTAAACACTATAGGCCCTATCTTGCACCACATTTTTAAACATAGGGTCATTTGGTGAAAAGTTCAAAGCCTCTGATTCTTAAGTTTATTTCTTTATTTCTTTATTTCTTTTTTTCTTTTCTTTCTTCTTTCTTTCTTTCTTTCTTTCTTTCTTTCTTTCTTTCTTTCTTTCTTTCTTTCTTTCTTTCTTTCTTTCTTTCTTTCTTTCTTTCTTTCTTTCTTTCTTTCTTTCTTTCTTTCTTTCTTTCTTTCTTTCTTTCTTTCTTTCTTTCTTTCTTTCTTTCTTTCTTTCTTTCTTTCTTTCTTTCTTTCTTTCTTTCTTTCTTTCTTTCTTTCTTTCTTTTTCTTTCTTTCTTATAAAGCTGTCAAGAGCCTGGGGTCAAGAGATGAAGTATGTAGGCCTACGATCGGGCAATGTTTTTCAACCCTGCCTCATGCTGATTGTTGTGCGCATATGGTAGATGTTGAGCGCATAATGCGGAAAAGTACCTTTTGAGCTCACTATGTAACTGGCATCACAAACGCCTCATCAACTATTATACAGGTCCTATATTTACCTAACAAAGCACACTCCTGTTTTTTTTACATCTAGGCCTACTATAGGCACCAGTAGCGTAGCCAAGGGCGGGCAGGCCCCTCCCCCACCCCCGTGAGAAGTCTTGTCCCTTTGCCGCCCTGATATTTTAGATTTTTAGGCCTTTTATTGTACTTCTTGCCCATTTTTGCCCGGGCATTTTCGTCAAAGTTTGCCCCCTTAAAAGTTGTTCCCCCCCCCCTCCCCTTTTCCCACTACCCTCTGAAATGTGCTGGTTACGCCACTGCCAAACACATACACAAACAAACACTAAACAGGCACATTCAGCATTATAAGCACCATTATATCATTTATGGACTTGATTTTGAGCACATAATGCCAAAACAATTGGGTAATAATGCAAAGTTTAGAGTTGGATTTAAATACAAAAATGATGCATTGATGTCTCGTGCATTATAACAACGTTTGTTTTCGTTTCGTTTTTCTCATCACGGCACATGCACTAATGCACAGTTACTGTCTTCCAAATCTGAGTATTTTACACACCCAGATTTGGAAGATTTTTTTCTTTGCAAAATACACGTAAATATAAAGGGTATATTTCATATTTTGGCGAGTCATTGCATAATATTATATAAGCATACGCCGTGATTAGCCGCAGAGTCAGTATCAGCTGATAATGGTAATTTCTGCCGAGGTCATTAGACCTTTCCAAAGAAGAAAAAAGCTCCTTCGAAAAGGGTATTACAGGACTGACAGCTAAAGAGAATAGTTTGTGTTTTATGAGAAATTGCAAGAACCCCAAAATGGTTCTTTCTGGCCTTTGCAAAACCTTTTTCATGTCATTTCTGGAAATGCATATAGGCCCTACCACCAAATTCCAAGGCTTATCATATCAAAACTACAATACACACCCATCCGCCTTACACAACCCCCGCACACCCCACACCCATCCTACAAACATACATGCGGTATTATAGATGTTGAGCGCAGAATGCGGAAAAATGCGTTTTGAGCTCACCATATAAAGCATCACAAAAGCAACTCATCACATCAACTAACCAGCACACCCCTGTTGTACACTCACAACACACCCAAACAAACACTAAACACGCACATAAGCAATCTAGGCCTACATCATTAATGGAATTAATTTTAAAGCGCAGAATGTCGAAAATAAATTTGGGACTTTATAATGATGCCATATGATAAAGATTTAGAGCTTATTGTAAATGTCATATCACAAAACATGAACGTCTCACCATAACAACTTACACAACCTTTTTCTTCTTTCTTTTTCTTTCTGCGTTTTTTTCTTCTTTTTTCTTCTTTCGTGCAATTTGTTTTTCCCTTTATACCCACTATTGAATATAATTATACTTGAAGTATTTCACACATCCAGATTTGGAAGATTGCTTTTTTTTCTTTTCAAAATGTACATAATTATCATGATCATTTATGGTCAAATCACAATTTTTAAAAGATTGTCAAGTTCAAATATTTATAATGTTCCTTCTTTCTTTATTTCTTTCATGAGGTCTATAAAAAAAAGTAAAACCAAAATTACCATATGCAAATGATTGACAGATATAATTAATCTATGTTTCGTCTGTCAATCATTGTCAAATCAATGTTGATTAAAGGGATTAACATATTTCGGTAAGTCATAGAATTGTTTAATACGCCGTGATTAGCCGTAAGCCGAAAATGGGAAGGTCAACTTGGCCATTAATTGTCCAATTGGACAATTGTTATGATATCCTTTCCTGTATCGTTTGTCATTATTTTATTATTATTTATAACCAATATAGTTCCCCAAAAAGGTACTTATTTTGTAAGATGAACAACTAAGTAAATAATAATAAATCAATAAATGATAAAATATGTTATGATAATAAATAAATAAACAGCCTATAAATAGATAAAAGATACATTATAAATAGGGTACCTGCAGGTAATATGGGACCATTAAGGACGTTTAGCTTATGTGCATAAAAACTATAGAAGATATGCCCAAAAGAGATTGTTATGATGAACAACCTGTCCTTTAAGATTAATAAAACAGGCAATGTTATCTTGTTTTTATGTTTGTTTGGACGCTATGACGTCAAAATGACGTCATCGTCAAATGTCCCATATTACCTGCATGTGCAGGTAATATGGGACACTGTGTTATCTCTATGGTGAAAATCAAAATGTTCAGAAAATCACTCTTTTGTTCTGAAAACATTTTTGTTACATGATTTTGAAATTTCAACAAGAAAATTCAATTTTCTAAATAGTTTTCCTTTTCGCATTGACAATGCACACAATTTCCTATGTGTCCCATATTACCTGCACCCATTCAGTTGAAAATCAGAGAAAATGATCATTTATAGAAGGAAAGTGCCACTTTTCAGTGGAATTTTACCTGCTGATAAGCTTAACCCATCACCTAAAGATCATAAAAAGTGACAAATGCACCCCCAGTACCAGAGTATTTGGATACACAATCATAAAATGTGGCGTCATTGATTTTACATCAGGCCAAAAAAACGACGTAAATTTTTGGGCAATTTCACTCTTTTTGGCATTGATTTCCAAGAGTTTGATACACAGACTCCAAAACTGCATTTCTAGAAGCACAATTGATGTCTCTAAACACTTAACAAATCAACTTAAAGTGTAGTACCTTCTCTAAGCTACTTTTTGTTAAAATGAAAACAGGTGTCCCATATTACCTGCTGTCCCATATTACCTGCAGCTACCCTACATAAGTAACAGAAGAAAGAGAATAATAATATAAACAAATTAAATTCTCCAATGTGACTTTTATTATAGGCCTAATACAAATAGTCCGGCTAATAACAATAATAAAACCACAGTATATTTATAATAATATTAATAACACTAATGATAATATATAATAATAATAATATAATAATAATAATAATAATAATAATAATAATAATATACAATTCTGATGATAGAAAGCAAAATTAAATCTTCAGAGCAATAATTTTCTCCGTTTTGACAGTTGTACCGTCCGTGTAGTTTGCGCAGGCTGCTCAAACTTGGAAATTCGGCTGTTTGAGCATGCGCATATCAAAGAAATTCCCAGTTTGCGCACGCTGCTCAAAATCGGAAATTCGGCTGCGCAAACTAGGGAATTCGTTCAAATGCGCATCTTAATTAATTACGTGCGCAAAGTCGAGATATCACTAAAATGAGCATGCTCAAAGTCGGGAAATCACTACTATGCGCATGCGCAAAACGGTGCGTCCTTTCTTGATATCCGGGGTCTCACATAGCTCGCTATGCTGTTTCTTCATTCAAGTTTATTGATTCAATGTACATGTTGGCTTTGGTCATATGGGTAGTAAAATAATGTCGGCGCTGGCAAGGCCGAAAAGTGACCCTAAACGTCGAAGTTAAAAAGAGATATACCTTACCATATTTCGACCCCCCCCCCCCACCTCACCGATCTGTGTTCATCTACGTCATTGGTCCGACTTGGGTGTAGGGCGAGCTGCTCATGAACCGAGCAACTTCCTGTGACCGACTGTTTCCGGAAGTTCAGGACCACAATGCGCGCGCTGCACGAAGTGGTTGTTATTATGGCCGAATGATTTATTAATTTTATTTTTCATCCAATTTTGATTTCAATGGACAGTTATTAGGGCGAGTTTGTCAAAATTAATAATGCAGAATAGCACTTCAATTTTTTGGTCAATCATACTTGGCTAATCCTTGATGTATTTTTAAGCCCCAAGCTGCTGTTTAACGTTACTTTTCTCAGAAGAAGAAAATAGGTAAGCTTAAATTTAAAGTTTTGCATTGGTAACATGGTAATGTTTGTCAATGTAAATGTTATTCATTCATTCATTCATTCATTCATTCATATTTTATTCATCAAACAATATCATCAAATACATTATAAACATAAATATATAATATATTACGAAACAATTGTAGTATCAGTAAATAGCAAGATTATTTTAATAGCAATGTCAATGATTAATAATTAGGTATCCTAGGTGAATTCAAATTTGCCATCAAACTGGCAACTGCATCATTTTATATATCAAATTAAAGCCCTTGAGTAAACAAAGCCAAAACTGAAAACCTTTTTTTCATAGCACTTTCCGTAGCAAAGTTACATCTTGTCAAAGCCTGACTTTCATCAAAAAGATTCATCTAGCATGTCTAGCAAAATTCCCCAAAACGGCATTTCGGGGTGTTTCTAGATCTTAGTCTCATGGCGATAGCAGCTTTTTTAATGGAACTGCTATCAAAATCCTCTGAAATTCCATGTGCGGGTGACTTATCACCATAAAAAATTATATATTTGGGTCAAGTGAAGTATAGAAAACATTTATGTAGGTTTCTTTCTTCGGGCACAAGTTTTAAATTTCTATGTAAAAATGCATTGACATTGTCGGCGAATTTGGCTGACCAGCAAATGTGTTAACTAAGGTTTGCCTGGGTTACCTATAATAATGCCAAAATTAATACAAGTTACAGTATAAATTATTAATATTATTTTATAGTATATATATTGTATTTGGCTCAAAATAAGCTAAGGTGTCATAAAAGTGTAACACACAATTATTTTTCCAACTCTTTTCTTTTGGTCTCCAACCAGGTTTAAATTATAGTATGCACATATATCGCTCATAATACACTAAAAGAAAGATAAGTTATAGACCATTTACTTCACAAATTTAATTTTCTAGCCCTTGCCTTGCGTACGTTATATTTGACAGACACAATTTTGATGATTTTCTGCAATCAAATAAAAATTTATAAAGTATTACATAAGGTATACTATTTTGCCCGGGGGGGCCACTCATGTATAAAAGTTGTAAGCATCCGCGTGAATTGACTTTCCAAAATGACCCTAAGCTAGGATGTCGAAAATTTGTCAAACTAACCCTAAACAAGGATTTTACTCAAATAAAAACACCCTAAGCGAGGAATTTGTTTGAAATTTACCCCTAAACAAGGACAGACAATATAAAAACACCATAAGTGAGGAATTGGTTTGAAATTTGCCCCTATTCATTGCGTGTGTCAGTAGAGTGCCATACAGTGACAGTGATGATATCAGTAAGCTTAAAATTGGTGTTGTTGAAGTCGGCTCCGATTTTTAACAATAAAATTGCTTAGAAACCACTCTTTTGTGCCGAATAACTTGATAAATATGTCACCACTCATGTCTGTTAATTGGGTAATTTAAAAAAACTACCCTAAGCGAGGATCGTCCTTGAAAAAAACACCCCTTCTTTTAGTAAAATGAGTGTTTTGAGACCCTAATCGCGGATCCGCGGATCCTCGTTTTGCTTTTCAAAAACACACCCTAAATCCGCGTTTTCTTTCACGCGGATGCTTACAACTTTCATATATGAGTGATCCCCCCGGGCTATTTTGTGGTTATTTAGGTGTAGGACCTACAGCAACTGATTGTGGAAAAAAATGTCTGTCAAATGTAACATACAGAATAATAATTTGGCAAAAACAGTAGTTCAAGATGGGAAATTGAATAAAGATCACATGCAGTTTATAAATCACATGTTTTAAAACACTTCTATAAACTCTAAACTATCATCATAATGTGAACATCAAGTGATTTTTAATTTTTTTAAACGTATTTCGTACATGTTACTTTTGTCATACACATACAAATCTTGCGTATGTTACTTATGCGTACAAATGTTTGACAGACAACACTTAACAATGGATTGTGTCATCAAAAAGCTTCTCCTCACAAAGTGATAGTGCCACAAAGCTAGGTGGAGCTAAATGCTATGTCATGTAGCATAATTAGCTGTATCACCCTAGTTTAGCAGGAATTACAGCACCGTCTTCGTATGTTACTATTTGACAGACATTTCAAGAAAAATTTTAAAATTGTTATATGTTCAAAAAGATGGCAGCCACTTACAAATTGATTATAATATGGAGAAATGAAGTTATTTACAATAGATTTACCCTTTAGTTTATGCTTCAAGTCTTTGTTTATAAAAAACTGAGGGACTTCAAAATCAATCAAAAGTTTGACAGACAATAGTAACATGTATCGCAAGGCAAACTTTTAAATCCTTTTTTTGATCTGTTAACTTATAATTCATAATGCCTCTTTCTGTTTTTTTGATTGGTTTACTGCACCATTTTGGGAAACAGGTCACATGAATTTCTATAAGGATCCATAAAAAAATTAAAAGCTGTTGAAAAAAGGCGTCTCTTGGCATGTTACAAATAAAAGTGTAAAAATAGGCATTTTTACAGCTATTTTTTTTTTTTTTTTATTATTATTTAGAGTGAAAGGATTTTACTTAAATTGTGTATGCTATGTCTTTACTACCTAAACTTGCCACTAAACTAGCAAATATTCCATTTCTATAATTATTATTTTTAAAAAAAGATGTCAAAATATATGGCTATAATATGACACCTTAGCATATTTTGAGCCATTTACATAATAATGTAGGTATAGGCCTACAATAAATCTTACATTTACAAATCAAATAGTTTATATCTAATACATGAAAAAAAATGATATTCAATGACGAGGTCCCTGCTCATATGTGCTAAACGCGGAGCGTGGTGGTGCAGGATTAACATAGAAACAAATCGATGATCCGACAATAATAAGAGGGAGAGAAACGGAGAGTGAGAGAGAGAGTTAACTGGAAATGTAGCTACGGATTATGTTTTTCTTGATTTTAGATTTGAAAGATGCACAGGATGGTGAATTTTTGATAGCGTGATGAAGTTCATTCCACAGTTTAGGTCCCTGGGATTTCATCGTATTACTAGCCAAAATTGTTCCTGTGGGAGTAATATAGGGGTCATGAGCATGTCTGGTGTCGTAGGGGTGGTTTAAGGTGCTAATGTTAAGGTGGTTATGGAGGCATTATAAAAGTGCTCTAATCATGTTTTAAACAGATTAATTGAGTAGAGCAAAGTACACTGATCAATATGACTTTTGTTTGGAGTCAATCGGACATACGGTTTTCAAAATATATCAATTTATATTTTCTTTGTACATGTACCTTGTCTGTTTACAAACAGAGCTAGGTAGACAAAAGATGCTTTAATAATATCCAAACACTCCAAGAGGATGGTCCACAATAGCGTGATTCACGTAACATGAATAGGGATTAAAAAGCTGTCAAGTAGAACCATGTGCTTCTTTTGTCCAATTTTATTTGCCATCAAGATTTCATATGGAAACAGTTCAGACCCAGAACACGATCATGTCAGAAATTTATTTAGCCCTTCTCTGTAGTAATTCAATGTGATTTTGAGATGACAAAAAGTTGCATTAAAAATCAAAAAACGCTTTTTTGGAAAAAATTAAACTTGGCAAGTAAGGTTTTTTCATCAATACACACATCCTATATCATTTTCAAGGAGTTCTGAGCATGACACCGTAGCCGATAAGGCCCGTTGCACTTGATTAAATTAGTTTCCTGTTAAAGATTTTGAAAAAGGGACGAGGTGACTTTTAATTATTAAATATTAATTATCTTTTATTTTCTTTATTTAGTTTGAACTATTACAAGCAACTATTGACTCGTTTTGACTAGAGCGGGCATTTAATTATTTCACAACAATGTTTGATTTTATGAATAAGTGAAGGTGGAGTTGTACTCTTTGTTCATTTATCATTATTGTTGATATTATTAAAGTCAGAAAATGGCAAGCAGAAGTAGTTGAAAGTTATTTTAAAGAAGAAAATTAGAAATAAAAATAAAATAATTAATTATTTTGAGATTTTCAATTTTGGACGCGGGCGGTAAACAGGAAACTAATAATCAAGTCTTGAAGGGCCTAAAGCCACCTTAATTTGATATATAGAATGATGTGGTTTGATGACAAATTTTGCATAAAAAATTATAGGCCTATACCTAAATTATGGAGAATGTAAGTTACCGATCTTGACTTTGGAGTTTGGAGCTCTAAGGGCAATACAATTTTTTAAGCCTTAATTAGTACTACGTGTAAGTTAAACATCCATTAATATGTACATAAAGACCACAGATAGAAATTGTCTTGTGCTTTCACTAGCGGGATCATCAGTTGATTGCCGCCTGTCTAGGGGAGTTTCAGCCCTCTTATAATCAAGACTCCCTCGAGGTGGGGGGGGGGGGGCAGCAGTGATAAACACTACCTCCTGCTGAAGAATATCTTTCCTCTATAAATATTTTTTATATTTTTCCTCTATAAATAATCATGAAGGCTGACTTGTACAATATGTGTGTTTTGCCCTTCAAAAATTAAGAGATTCAAGATGCCTAGAAGTCCGACTGAAATGGAGAAGAGGTTTGGCCACCTGTTGCAGCCTATTCGAGACTTGACCAAGAATTGGGAGGTTGATATTGCTGCTCAGTTAGAGGAGTACTTAACAGAGGTAAGATTTACTGTCTGGGCAATTATTGTTGCAGATAATTTTAAACATGTTGGGTAATTCCATGTGAAATCACCAGATTAGGGGCTGTGCAATAATTATGAGCCCTGGAGGAGGGTAAAATTGGGGGTTTGGCAAGAAATTTTGGCGAGCCGAAAGGGGGGCAGCAATTTTTGGTAAGCCGAGAGGGAGGCAAGCGATTTTTGGAACACATTCATTGGGTGCCTTTTAATTAAATGTTCTAAAAAGGCTTGGGAAAACAGTACAGAAACACTTTATATATATGCAAATTGTCCTGCTCGCTGAGCTCGTAACACTCATCTAGACCATTTAAGGGATCAAAAAAATTTCGGCATGTTCAAAGGGGGGGGGGGGCAAAGATTTTTTGGCGAGCAGAGAGGGGGGAAGCGATTTTTGGTAGGCAGAGAGGTGACAATTGATTTTTGGCAGGCCGTTCAGAAATTTTACCCCGGCTCATTATTGCAAGCCCCTTACAGCTCCGCCATCTTATGTAAAAACTAATTACCTTGTTTCAGATTTGATAGCATTTCTGTTCTTTGTTTTCTGCCATTTCTCAGACACCAGGATTTTAAAATGGGCCGCTAATGTCCTTCAGTTTATAAATGTTATTTATTCTCTTACCAGATTGAAACCATCAAAATCAGCTTTGATGGAGGCAGCACTACCATGAATTTTGCTGAAGCAGCCCTGCTTATTCAAGGGAGTGCATGTATTTACAGCAAGAAAGTGGAATACCTCTATGCTCTGGTGTATCAAACTCTTGATCTACTTGCAAGTAAAAAGTAAGTGTACATTTTACATTATCAAGATACAAACAACATCTTATGCAGTAGAAAGGAGAATACATGTATGTACTTTAAATTTTAAAAAAAAAAATTTCGAAATGGTTTTCGAATTTCCAAACTTTTTGAATTTCCAAATTCCCTTTTAATTTTTTTTTTCCTTTTTAATAAAAGTAAAAAGGTATATTTCCTTGTACAATATTGAATGTTTGGTATGTACACGTAATGCTATTAATGCTCCTGCAGAGATATTTTGTGGTGGTCTGTCTACTCCATTCTCTAGTCTATATTACATACATGTATGTGTTTACTTTTTAATCGTTGTGCTTAATGTTGTTTGTTTTTTAATGATTGCAATAAAGATTGAAATGATCAACAACAACAAAAAAACTTATTAAAAAAAATGCAGGTGTGACATAATGGTAGCAGTAGGTTTTGTGGCTAGAGACTATCTCATTGGTGCCAAAAACTGTTCATGCAAGCTTAGAGAATTTGGGCTTGTAAACCTATTAAATCATGACCTCGGGTTAGCCTACCATAAGGATGAGTGGGTACCGAGTTGCTGGTACATCTTTAATACCTATCACATTTTGTATTTTTTATTTCTTATTTATCAGACGACTGCAACAAGCAACATCACTTGATGCAGAAGGGAGAGATAAAGATGCTGAATTCCAAGAAGATAAAGAGGCTGAGGTAATTAATTGTAAATAACTAATAGTAACTTGGATTTCAGGTCATGTGAAAGAAATCCGTGTTTTTTGAGGCCATGAGATTGGGTTACATGACTATTAGATGTAATCCTGACATTTGACATGGTACTAACTATCTACTGTGGCCTCAAAGAGCATAAGGGAAATAAAATGGCAAAATGCAGCAAAATTTACACTGAAAGTTGTTGTTTTAAAAATACAAACATGCTATGTGGTGTGATCAAGCAAAATCAGTCTGAAGTCGGGCAAATTCAATTTTCAGTTTCAGGCATTTATTGAGCTCCCCACAAAGAACAGAGTGCTTTACAAGAGAATATAATACAGGTACATGAACCATAAACTAATACAAACAGTACAAAGCATAATATATGTCATGACAATTGAATAAGAACATGAAAAAAACCTACTTGAACAGGTATGTTTTCAGATGGAGAAAAAGCTGGAGTGTACCAGCTTCCCTGATGTCACGAGGTAGAGAATTCCATATCCGGGGTGCACATGATTCAAATGAATGATCACCAGTACGTGTCTTGGTTTTTGGTTGACGAACAAGTGGCATAAACAGATCTTTTAACCGAGATCAGTTCTTGATGGAGATTGTGAATGGAGGCATTTGAACACGTAGACCAGTATTTTAAACTTGATATGTTCGCGAATTAGTAGCCAATGAAGGAGACGTAGTAAAGGAGCACTGGGATGGTCTCGGGCAACAAGAATAATCAATCTGTTTTGTTGTATAAATAATTCATAATGATATGATGAATTTTGTACATTTCGAACAAGTTCTTCATTTACTTGTATTTGGTCATCGTTTACAAATTGTGAAATGAGGGTCATTTGTAGATGAAGCTCATGATCAAAACATAAATTTCAAGAGGTGCCGATTTAGAGAATTGAAGTTACAAGGCTTGAGGCACAACTTTTTGAATGACCTTGTTCTTCATATTACTTGCATTTGCAGATTTGGCAAATTTATCCAGATATTTAACATCATATCCATATCATTTTGTTTTCATGCAGTTTCTCTCACTTGATGATATGGACGAAGCCAAGAATATTGATATGAAGGAATTAGATATGGACATCAATATGAATGTATGTATACAGTTTCAAAGCCAGGGTAACAAGTTGGTAGTTAGTTGTGGTGAATTTGTTTAAACTTTATTGGCACCAGTATGTTTGTCTGAAAGATTTTATTTTATTTTCAACATCTGGTGAAATAAAGTAAAACTAATTTCCACCAAATGTTATCCTATGTGTATACTGGTCTTGTTTCTCTACCCTGTATAACTAGCAAAACACTAGCATCTGTAAGATTGAAGAAGAAAAACAAAAACATTGTACACTTCAGCCAAGATTATAAAGCTAAAAGAATGGGATAATGATATAGTAGAGGTCTCTGAAACAACACCAAAATTATTGAAAATATAGAAACCCTCCACAGTCTATATTCACACCCCCCCCCCTCATACAGGTATTTGCTGGCAAACAGGGATCCCATACTTAACTATCCAAACACGGATGTGTTTTCTGCACAAGGATGTTGGCCTGTTTTACACAAATTATACACAGTTGTTTTGGATTCTAACCTATCAACCAGGGAGTGATTTTTATATCTCAGGGAACATACTCTCATGTATTTTAGGCTATTTGCAGTCAAATTGCACATTTCAGCTAAATGAGGATAATCTCCACTTGCAGTAACACCCTAGGTTGAAATGTAAGGTTTCATACACACATTGAATGTTTTGTAAATTTCATCAAAAATACTCCTATTCAGTGTTGTTATTGTAATCTTTGTGTGTACAGGTTGTTAAAATATTGACCAGAACACCGCTGTCACTCATGAAACTGACCGAACCTGACCAGGATCTCCCTCTTGTCAGTAGAAAAGGAGAAGTGTTTGGAAAGAAGAGTGACTTCAGACTGAACACATCAGTGATTCATGGGTCTGGCGCCCTCATCCTTGATTTGTCTCACCTATCAAGGTTAGAGGAGTCATTACGGAGGCATCCAATGTCTACTCCAGTAGGTTTGCTGTCCTCAGGTGAGTGGGTGATGTGGGAAATGAATGAGCAACTAGTTTTTGGCAAGGTTCTAAAGCGGTCTGCCGATGTGGCGCTGTTTACGAAAATGGGGTTCTGATTCGCTTGGTTGAATCACATCATCATCACATCGGCATCTCATTCGCCGATCAAGCTGCATAGCAACATGTGACATAGTCTTTTCTATGCAATAATCAGCTTGAGCAGTTGGACACCGCTGAAGGACCTTGCCGAATAATATAGCACCATTATTTGAACTATATAGGGAGAATGCAGATTACTGTAAAAGTCATGATTTGTGTGTGCGTAATTCAATTGTGAACGTCTTTGCTTGTTTTTAAATTCTTGATTTTTGAGATTTCGAATATACATAGACCTATGCATAACATGTTTGCGTGTTCTTATTTTTGTGGTAGCTGTGCTGATAAATTAATGGTCCGCCAAAATTTCTACTTTTACAGCACCCCATGATGACATTGTTTGTGGAGGGGAACTAGGGTGCCTCAATATTGTTTTGCTAAGTGCAGACAAACAGACTTAGAGCTGTGCATCATGCCTTTTGCCAGTTATACATTGCTGTACAAGCACACCTTTATAATGGTCATAACTGTTAGATTTTTCACCTTTCCTAAAAAGCTGTGACAATCCAATACCGTAAAACCCCGTCTACAAGGATATATGGTTTTTTTTATGAAAGCTTAACTAATACTAATTAGGCGTATATATACCAATACAATAGATTGGTCTTACAATAATACTTGTTTTTATATGCTTGAATCTGTAATTTATTTGTTCAAACTCCATAATGGTGCCTGGAATAATTTAGCTTTCATCAGAAGCACCCTATATACTTGTAGACAGGGTTTTACGGTATATAGCAGAATTTAGGAATATGGGGATTTCTCTAGATGTATTAGAAAGCATTAGGCAATTTAAATCACAGAAAGGGAAAGCAATTAGTATTTTGTTTGATTGGTTAAAAACTATGCAACGTTATCTTCTGTAAATGTTTACCATAATCCAATGATTTGTTATCCCTTTACAGTACCAACCCAAATTAACCTACCAAATTCTAATGATGAGATGCCTTTTATACCAGATGATGACCAAGCTGAACCCTTAGGAGGAGATATTAGCTGTAAGTAAGCAAATTATGGATGACTAAAAAGAAAAAAAATCAAATCAATTAGTAATAGGATTTTCTTTATTTTTTAATTTTTAACTACTTTTCATTATGTGTTTTTTCATCACACATATTGTGTTTTCCCTCCATGTCGCTATCTTTTGGTCAAACCTAACTGTGGGATGACTGTTGGCACCCTGGCATAAATTGGGCCTGGCATCTATTGTTTGCTGCAATAGAACAGGGCTTAACCCTAACCAGCTACAAAAGGCTACAGCACAAAGCAACTGATGGCGCAAGTATCCCATGTGATCTGATTGCGTCATCTTGGGAACGCACATGGGCACAGAATGCGTGGGTGGCCAAGGTGTGTCGCTTTCCTCCTAAGTGTGTCTAGTAAGTGAGGGGTCCGTAGTTGAAAATAGCACCTTTCTTCCTTCCTTCTTTCTTTCCCCTCCAGTAATCTTCCAGTAAGTAAGGGTGGTCGACCGACAGTTGGGTTCTGAATCCATCCCTTACAGAAGACAAATGTCACCATAAAAAATTGGTATAAAAGTCATGTTTGATCACTTTATAAAATTATACAATTTGGTGCCAAATTGCACCCAACTAACTTTATACTTTTTTATGCACATTATGTAATCTAAGTTGTTGGTGTTTTTCCATATACAGTAGATGATGTTGAAATGGGAGATCCTTTAGATGAATCAATGGATGATATACATGCACAACCACAGGTAAGGATTGAATTGTCTATACTTGGTTTCAGCTCAAAGTTGGTTGTGACGTAAGTGCATATTTCGCTGGTCACATCAAATTACATACGCTAACCTTATTGCACGGAATATTGAAACATGGTGTACTAGGGCACTTTGTCAGTGCGCTTATGGTGCAACCGTGCAAGATCACTGACGTCGCTACCAAACACAAGATGAAACGAAGTGTAGACATCAAAAATTGTATTTTGCAAGCATGAGAATTTTTGGGCTTTTACCTGAATTCAGGCAGTTTTGTTGTCCAAATTTATGCATTTTTATTTCATTTTTTTTTTCAGCCTGCTTTGGGCCATTTTTTCAGGCAGTTTTCGAAAAAGCTATTCTCATGCCTGATTTTGAAATATGCATGGGAAAACTTGTTGGACTCAGATGCTAATGCTAAATAGACAAGTGTGGAAAAGTAGAATTGGTCATTAAAAATGAATGTGTAAATAAATGCTGCCAGTACACTGTAGGCTATAAAACTTCATGAATTTGAATGAGTTAAGTTCAGAAAATGAGAGTAGAATTTGTAAGTTACATTAATTTTTAAACATACCTAATTGACCAGGTGATTTTTATACTGAACTGATTTTTGAAATTGGGTGTTGTAGCTAATGTTTTTGCTTATTTATTTTTCCTTGACCAGGCAATGGAGAGAGAATTAAGACCCAGAAGAGTGATTGAGATGAAAAGTGAAGCTAAACCTGTAGTAGACCCATGGGCTCCAATGGACCCTCATGAACCATGTCCTTCAAGTAATAAACTATTCAAGAAAGGTATGTAGCTGCCAGCCACTTTACAAGGACAGGACTTTGGTGTTTTACAGAGCAATGTATAGCTTCTCTAGATGATTAAAAGAAATTATTCATAACTATTTGCAATTCTAAGAATTACACAGCACAGTTTCTGCCATGGCTTAAAGGAGTATTTCGTGATCCTAGCATCCTCTTTTTATGACATTTTCAGTACATATCCACGAAAAAAGCCTATTCCCAAAATTTCAGTTGATTCCGATTTTGCGTTTGCGAGTTATGCATGATTATGTGTATTACACTGCTCCATAGACAATGCGTTGTAATTTCGTTCTGGTGCACCAGAACGAAATTCAAATTTCACGATATCTTTGCAAAACGAATTAATCTGCAAGAAATATTTTGTACATAAACATTATGTAGCCAGAGGTTTCCAGTGATATAAAAATCTCAACTTTTTTTGAGAAAAGTGGGGGATGAGGCTGTGGATCACGAAATGCCCCTTTAATTCAGTTTATCATAACTAAATCAGTGAGTCCAGAAGGTATAATTAAAGACCTAATCAAAAAGACTAGTTTGCATCTGACGGCATGATTGGTTGCTGACCTGCAATACAGCATTTTCGGTCTGGTTGACATGACGTCATCACATAAACTAGCCTTTTAATTCGGTCTTGAATTATAATGCATGTGCAAATTTTGAGCCGTGTTTTCCGTGCACATACACAACACACATACTGTGGTTAATGACAGACCAATGTGTGGAGGCTCATATATTGGGTAGTTCCATTTAAAATTCACACTACCCCTTGGAAGATTTTTTAAATGTCTTCCACATGGGGAGTATGAATTTTAAATGGAATTAGCACTTTAACCAACTCTTTTGAAACTCACCCTCCCTCTGAGAAAGATTCAGGTTGAATCTTTCTCAGAGGGTGTTTGAAATTCAAATAGAGCTGCCTAATGTGCTAATTACTTTTGAAATTCATACTCCCCCTGTGGAAGATAATCTTCCACAAGGGTAGTATGGGTTTTAAATAGAAGAGCTTGCATGGCATGAACATTGTTGGGTGCTAAACACTATCAAATTGTGGTGGTTGCTGGTCAAAATATCAAATGGTAATGGTGATCAACCAATGAATTGTCTAGAATAATATGTAGGAGTGATATAAAAGTATGGTAACTCAATGCATAGTGTAATTTACAAATAAGGCATGTAACTTGTTATTTCAGGTTGTTCCTTTAGAATACCATCGTCTGTTGACAGCATAGCAAATAAGAAGCGCAAGAGGAAAAGAATACCTGAGAAAGCAAACCAATCATTGCTACCTCTAACAGAATTTATCAACAAAGCATGTAAGTATGAATAGAAAAGATACATACCTGTTGTACTCTATGTATGCAGGGGTCGATTTAGCCACTGGCCCGCTGGCCCTGGCCAGTAGTTTTCTCATTGGGCTAGGAGATTTTCCGTCTGTATGGGTGAGTTGGGATTTTGGCATAATTATGAATTATGACATGTTACAATATTAACAACAAACTTGGGCCAGTGGATTTGCCCTTGGACCAGCTGATTATTGCTCCTTATATCTACCCCTGATGTATGTTGATTTTGATTGTTGAATTTGTCAAGGTTTATGGGTTAGGACTGGTCAGAGAGGATCATGACCTAGCAGTGTTTGCACTTAAATATTGAGACAAATAAAGCTGACACACAAAACTGGTATGGGTTCTATAAAGGAGATACCAAGGGGTATCATGTCTGCCCTGCATGTATGATTTTTCTTGGGATGGAGAAAATGCCCAAAATTTTTGTGTTGATATATTATTGACTTTAACTCAAGTACCGCAAAACCTATGGACATATAAATGTGATTATTGGCTTTCTTGACTCATTTCCTATGGGCAAGTTTCTCGACAGGAGTCTTAGTAAGCCTTATATTTAAGGTGGCTTTGAAGCTACTAAGCCTAGCCCGCGCTTGAAGCCTGAGTCTTAACTCTATCCGGATTTCTTAAACGCCAATTCAATCGTGTCTCAGTGGCCTTGCAGGCTTAACGCTTGGCAACCGCATCCCTTTCTTCCAGTGACTTAATTGTATAGGCAGTTGGAGGTAGATGTGCATGTTGTTGTCCTTCACGGTTTACCGTACCAGCAAGGTTGTCGTCTTATTATCGCAATGTTACTTGCGCAGAAACAAGCCTAGACCTGCGGTCATGTGCTTGGGCTTATACCGTACACAACTTGATACAAGACTATTTTATCTGTTTTATCAGATCTCACATGAAGTTATCTGTTGGTACCATATTTATGAAGATATAGCAATATTATATGCATCTCATCCACAAATTGTTTTAATACTGCATGCATTATTGCTTTGGTTCAAATATTTACTATAGGCCTATCTTTACTAATTTTGTCCTTTTTCCATTTATTTAATTGATGTCCAACCTGGCACACCAAAATTATATTGTAATACTTCTGAAAAGGTCAGATACGAGTATCAAACTAAATGCTTGGATAGGGACAGGTGGAATCATATAGGTCTTCATGATGATATAAAGAAGCTGTATCAAGCCTTTTCCCAATAATTGGGGATCTTCTTTTGAGGACCCCAAATAGTCTTTCTACGATATTCCTTGTCGTTTTGTGAGCCGAGTTATAGTGGATTTGTTCACCTAACAGAATGCCGTCAATACCACCTCTTTCAAATCTCTGTGCTATGGAACTTTTAGTGAAAATCAGGGTGTCGTGAGCGGATCCTGGACAATATGCCACTACATTACGTATACGTAGATGTGCATCCCCGATGAATTTGGATGTTGATTGTTGAAATGGATTTCCTGTTGATGAATGCCACTGCGTGTGGACCCCCTGGGCTAATTGCACATGTGTGCAGTCAATCGCCCTGACTCTGTGGCATAACCAGGGGCAAGGGAGGGGGGCAGCTTCCCCCTGTGAAAAGTCTTTCCCCCCTCTTGCTTCAATTGCACCCCTTTGGTGCGGTTGCTCCAAAAGAAAATTCATCATTTAAAATGAGTAGGCCTTATGATAGCAACAGCAATTTTTTTAAATAACTCGAATGAACACTAAAATAAAATGGTGAAATGTTCAACTAAATCGAACAATTACTTACTCATGTTAATGGAAAGAAAACAACTGTTTCTCAAATATATGAAAATATGAAATGTATAACAAGATAAAGTAAATGACAAAGTTTTTATCACTTAACTGTCAATAAAGAAAAGCAAGCAAAAGCAATACTGCTGACATATATTCCAGAGATGTAAGTTTTCATGAGATTTCCTGATTTCAGGAAATGGAATTTTGTTTCAGAAAATGTATAGCTATGGGAAAGATGTATGAATCTTGTTTCGGACATTTTCAGGATGCAAACTGTTTAGTCACTAACTGTCACTTACATCACTGATACTTTCATGGGGTCTCAACCCATTATATGTGTAAGTTGGATCTTGTGTGACCCCATGTCAAAATCGTGCCTTATTCATGAGAAGTCTTGCGATCTGTTATATTAGGATTGCGTCCCCAATGGGTTTGAAATCCAGTAACTGGTAAACCCTGTTCTAATTTCTACACCAGCATCAGTGAGAGGTGGTTGGTATGTCACTTTCTTAAACGATTTCTCTTTCTGTCTTTGTTTAGATTTTTCAACGTCATCCAAGCTCCCGCAGAATATATTAAAGAAACCATTATTTGAAGAGTATGAACACTTTTACTACAAATCGGAATTTAAGAAACAACAAGATGTAGTTAAGAAAGAGAAGGAAATAATGGTAAGTCTGTCATAAGAGCTTCTGATGATTACTATTTAGACTTGTACAAACGGGAATTCTTACCATAAGTGGAGCAAAAGGAGGCTGCACATTTTTATCAGTTTATCGTACAAGATTTGATGATACTGTACACCTTTTGCATTGATGCATATGAGTTACTAACATTGCGTGATGTGGTACAACCCTGCGCATAACTTGTTGAGTTACATGGTTTGTTGTCGCTGCCAACCTTGATCAAAATAATGTTCAAAATAATTGTCTTTCAAATGGCATAAACCATTTTATTTTTATACCATGACACCCTAAAAGCAATGAAAAAGCTTCCTATTATAACAACATTGTGTGGCTTTTTTGCATGATACAAGAATATACAACATTTGCCATGAAAATATTAATAACAACTTTGATTCAGTCGGTATCTTCATGGCTCATGCAGTATGTTTTTCTTCTTCCATCACTTGGGAAAAAACCACTCCCCGTGTTATATTGTACAATGGTATCTGTTCAAAACATTTTATAAAGAGTAGAACATATCTCCAGGCAATATTTTGTCAGAGAGGTTAGGGTTATTCAACACATATTTACATTATTGAGGCCTAACACCCAAAAACTCCAGTTACTGCAAATGCCTTATCACTGATGTATTTCTTTATTGACCCTTGTAGGCACAGCAAGGAAGATATCAGGAGTTGGAAGAGAAGGAAGAGGAGGAAGCTAAGGAGATGGACCAGCCACCACCAACTGATGTACTTGAGGATGGTGTCAGTGGTGGTGGTGATGACTTTGACTTTGCAGGACCAGAACCTGTTGATGATGACAATGACGTATTTGGCATGGCTGATTATGGTAATGAAGGTATGCACGTTTTCCATCGTTCTATACATAAAACCATTTTAAGTTATGTTGGAGTACAATGTGGAGCTGATGATAATATATTGCCGTTGGGCAGGAAAAACATCCTATGTGTCATTGGCCCCTGAACATGTTTAAAGCAAAACCTCCTATCTATGTAACCTGTCGGCAGTTTTTTGTTTTAAACATGTTCAGGGGCCAAAAGCACAGGAGGTTTTTCCTGCATGGTTAACTCTGTTATTGGGCTATTCCAGTTGAAATCCATATGCCCCCTATGGAAGACTTAGCCTTAATCTCCCACACAGGGGTGTATATTTTAAATGGAATCACTCATTCAGGTAATCTTTTAAAATTCTCACTCCCTGTGTGGAAGATTAAGGTCATGTCTTCCATAAGGTGTGTATGGAATTCATCTGGAATATCCATGCTGTGTATGCCTTGGTGCATATATTTTATGAAAATAAATGAGACATTCAAATAATATTTTAACAAAGATATGCTTGAATGTGTCACATCTAGATGCTTAAAACTTATTTGTTCCCTTAACATGCATGTTCTTATTCGTATTGTACTTTGTATTTAAAGATGCACCTTCAAATGTAGTTTTAAGTGGTAGTATTACTATTAAGGTATTTTATAAGCACTCTGAGCCTTTTGGAAATGGCGCAAATGCTCTTGTATAGTATTAACTCCAAAGGAAAGGGGCAAAACACTTTCTTCTGCAAGTGAGTTTTTTTCTTGACAATTATAGGGCATTGTTGTGTACATGATTTGTGATTTACCACTCTGAAACATTGCAAGTGAATTCAATCTGTATTTTTGTTGAGTGTATTTCTTCTGTATTTACCATCTTTAAATCTTTTAACAATCAAAATAATTTTCTTTTCTTTTTTGTCTCTCTCAGATCGTCCCAGCGACAGTCAGCAGGAAATCATATCTAGCTATGAAGACCTTGTTAGAAAACATGTGGTAAGTATTCACAAAGTTTGACACATTATATTTCACAAGTACTATATTTTCATGTAACTGGACTGCCATGCACACACATGTTTGTGTATATCTTCCAGTTTTAATTCATCCTAAACATAAACAGTAGCTTTGTGTGGAGACACTCTTGGGTCCTGGTGGAACCAGGCTCAATCAAAATGCTCAAGAAAGGCTAAAAAGCCTATATAGGCATGCTGGTCTATATGAAAAGAAAAAAAAGAAACCAATTTGAAGTTAAAGAACAAGGAAAAGAAGGCCACTCTCAACAAGTCGTGTGAACAATTTTATTGGGGAAATTCTGAAATATCGCAATTCACGGTTGTTTGATGTGACCATTTTTAATTTTTCTAACAAAATATTAGTATAATGTTCAATTCTAGACCTGAATAATACCAAAAGCTGTCACACTAATAAACTGTGATATACACAATATTTTGTAGCAACTTTTAACATAGATTTTTGTTTCTATATCAAATTATTCATCTTTTTCTCCTATTTTGTGGTAATTTTAATTCTATAAACTGTACATTTTTGTGCAAATTGAGGGCGCTATTTGCATATATTTTTAATTCAAATTAGCCAAATAATATGAGTTATACCTTAAAGGAGTATTTCGTGATCCTAGCATCCTCTTTTTATGACATTTTTCGGTAGATATCCACGAAAAAAGCTTATTCCCAAAATTTCAGTGGATTCTGATTTTATGTTTGCGAGTTATGCATGATTATGTGTATTCACTGCTCCATAGACAATGTGTTGTAATTTCGTTCTGGTGCACCAGAACGAAATTCAAATTTAGCGATATTTTTTGCTAAACGAATTAATCTGCAAGAAATATTTGGTACATAAACATTATGTAGCCAGAGGTATCCAGTGGTGTAAAAATCTCAACTTTTTTGGGAAAAGTGGGGGGATGAGGCTGTGGATCACGAAATGCCCCTTTAAATTTCATGATAAAAAGTTTTTTGAAAATTACTTTGTCATTTGTTAGCCTGTTTCCTGATGTTCTAAATCATTTTACAAATGTCCACCCCTTGTAAAGATGCAAACAAATTTGTTCAACTTTTCTTTAAAATGACTCGATTTGACATGTTATCAAAAAAACGTGGCAACTGGTTGACCTCACTTGATTTATTCTATTTGTTATCTAATTTCTTGTATTCATTGTTTTCAGGATGCATACATAGCTAGTGCACAGCAGTATGCCCAGGTGACAGACCTGTCCAAGAGAGTACAGCAATGGGAAGATAAGATTATGCCCATCTTGAAAAGAGAGGTACCTATATTTTCTTTTAATTTTATCATACTGCATTAAAATAAGAATGAATAATCATGATAAAGATGGCAGCATCTGTTCTTCCTTAGGTTTAATATGACCAGTTTTGTATACTTTTACAGTGTTTAATAGTCAGGATTCGATTTACTTTGAAAAATTTGCATAGCATTTTTTTAACAAAAACATTATTTTAGGAGATGTTCTTATGATATTAGCGTGTATACATTCTAAAAAAACAATTGCTATACAAGCTGAAATTTGTGTAGCAGGTTGACCAAAATGTGGAGCATTTTATGTGGCTACACCAGGTAAATCAAACACTGTTAAATACCATACCAATACTTACTTACCTTATCCATGCTAAGTTATAGCAATATACATGATACAATCTTGCTCATGAGGTATTCAGAGCTGAATAATAATAAAATTCTACAATTAATAAAAATCCAAGTTTTGCAATACCCAAATCAGTCAAGTTCTTGTTAAGGCCTTTATCATATCTAAATGTTACAGGAAGAACATGTTATTAACACAAAATCTGTTAACACACTATGTTTTGAAGTCCCAATAACCAATCCTACACTACCACATTCCTATTGCTGCTGCCCAGTGGTACACTGCTGCCCATTGGTACTCTATAGTACCCGCGTGGGTACTCTAGAGACTACACACATCAGAAGCACATACAGTACACACAATAGTGGTACTGCACTGGTACAAGTAGCCACACCGTAGCTGAGCAGCAGTGTACATCTGGTCAGTAGCAACAGGAAACTGGTAGTGTATAATTGCAACTTTCTTACCTTTGATGGGGTGAACATCGATATCACATATAACGAAATAACTAAAGTGAAGTCAAGAATGGTATCTAAACAATCTTGTTTCTAATCAAAATGTTAATTTCAGGAGAAATTTGGTTACTTTGACATTCACGAGTATGGGGCTGTGGTTCTTGACAAACTAGAGAAGGAGCATATACGTACAAATAATGATGAGCCAGTATCATTCAAGAAAGTGATAGAAGACAAAGAAATATTCCATGTCAGCAGGTTGTTTCTGTCATCTTTACAATTGGTAAGTAATTGTCTTTTTTCCCCTCTAATAAAATTGATCATTGTGTAATAAAGGTTTGTATTATGAAGGCAAGCCATGGTCCCAAAAAAGTGGTAAATTCCAGATGTGAGGGGACTCAAGGCAAGGTGTATATATCCTATTGGAACTGGCTCTGTGATAGTATACCAATATTAACTGTCTTAAATGTGAGTGTTATTGTTGGAATAGAATCATGAGGTGAAAGTTAGATGGTACATGTACAATGTATCTTTCACGGAGGGATTATGTTTTGACCATTACACAAATTTAAGACAGTAAATATATGTTTTATGTAACTTGTACATAAATTCAATAGCATTTTTAAAATATTTAATATTTAGCAACACAACACCAATTTCTGCAGTTTGTTTTATCCAAATTGACACATAACTTAATCGGTGAGGGGTCCTATCTTGACTGCACATACATGACTTGTGTCTGTCCAAGGTGCAGAGGCTTGTTACGTATTGCATGGCATAAGCGTCACTGGGATGGTAAAAACAACAAACGGTAATGGTTTATGGTAGAATTATCAAATGGTAATCAATCAATGAATTATTTAGTATTTATGTGTGAGTGATATAACAACACGGGGTTCAGGAGGTGGGGTGCAAATCCTTTTCTTGAAATGTTAATCCAGTCACAACCCGTTTCAAAATTTAGTGTCTTTCTCATTTTATCACTGGAAAGTCTTTTTTGGGTAAGATCTCACTGGTTGGGGAACTGCTGTAGTTTGTAGTAGTAAAACCTTAATTTTACATGATAGTGAGTTTAGTAATATCTTTTGATTAACATATGTTTCATTTTCATCTATTGTGCACTACAGGCAAACAACTACAATCTAGACGTCAGTTCCCAAGGTGAAGGACAAGTAGGTATTGATACAATGGCATTGAGGTTACTCAACAAGAAACAAATTAATGAAGAATTGGCAGATTTCAGGGCACCTTCTGTTCAGTCACCTAAGAAGAAGTAAATGAGTTGCTGTCATATAAAATACTTCTGTGTGTTGGATCTTCTCTTGGAGGTTCCTTTATACCATGGAATCTTTATACCAAGTGTTTTATACCCTGGGTAAGAACCAAGTGGCCAGTCTAAACAGAGTATTGTTTGTGTGGTAGGACATTGTAACTGTCATTTGACTAAGAATCCCTGTTATGACATAGTATTCAAAGTGTCCCAGATAAATACCCATTTATGCGACAGACAGCGACAGTTGCCATGGTATCTTAAGTTTTACCTGATTGTCAACATAATTAGGATATACCATATTTCACCCTGATGTAGCAGTGACGTCAGCACATTTCATTGGGTACAGCCTCAAAATGCTAGTGTTTGCTCAAAGCGCTGGCGTACACACGCAGGTGCTTAGAGACACTGCATAGATGCGCAAGCGAAACAGCTGCTTCAATGTGTTGATGTCACTGCCACATCAGGGTGAAAAATGGTGTAACAGGATCTGTTTCCCGACTTTATACAACACAATATTCATCTTGGCAATAAATTTTAGATCGGAAAACTTGGATATTGGACTGTATTGTTGTATTATTACGGGGATACTTTTGAAAAGTTGTGGCACATACATATACCAGTAATTTTAAGGCAACACATGTATTCTTATGCTCTCAGTGGAATAATATAGCTCACAATTATGTGCTAATACTCAACTCTTTTCATCTATTGCTAAGGTCTACGATCATTCATACACTCTTAGAACCCATAGCTAATCAGAAAAGCTGTTAGAAATATATGCGGAGTGCATAAATATTATATAATTGCACTCGTGTGCAATTTCACGTACTGTGCACTGGGCATTTTCGTTGTGCAGGATTTATACTTTTTTCTTTTCTTTTTTTACGGATATTTTTAGTATCTTGTTATTAAAAAAAAGAGTAGCAGAAATTCTTTGTGTATGAAATTAATAAATGCAGATCCTTTGTTGCTTGAGACAGATTGGCACTTGCGCTGAATTTTGATGCTTCCAATGCATTCCCCGGACACATCAACAACCTCAACGTGAGTGCATTATTGAATCTAATTTCTCTCTCAAGAAGTGATACTCATGGGAGGGCGAGTTAGTGCAGCGGTAATTCCCTCGCTTTGCACCACTGAGGTCCCGGGTTCAAGCCCCGGTGCGGCCCAAGGACTCATGTGCACTTGGTTTGTCCCGATTCCATGCTCGCTCTCGCAGGTTTTCTCCGGGATCTCCGGTTTCCTCCTGGATCTCCGGTTTCCTCCTGTATCGCAAAAATCGGTGATTAGTTGTTTGGTTATCAAAAACTTCCTTCACCCAATGGAATTTGGGGAGCTGCACAGATAATATGTGGATGTTACAATCTAAATACGGATAGGTGTGCGCCGTTCGGCAGCAACCTAGTTGATGCGATCTGATTGTGATGATTCACCATTGCAGCGAAATTACAGCGCTTTGATTCCTCTCAGATCCGGAGAAAGGCGCTTTATAAATCCAAAATTTATTATTTATTATTATTATTATTAACCTATAACCAAAAGCTTGATCAACCAATTACTCATGCTAGAATGGTGTAATAGTAGGTTGTGACAATTTTCAAGTAGGTGAGGGGCACATGCCCCAAATGTCCCTTAGAAACTATGTTAATGTTATATTATTATAAACAGGGCACCATAATGGATGCTGCATATTTGAAATAAGTTTCAAATATTAAAAAAAAAAAATTTGCATTGGGAATGTCTTTTAAATTATCACACAAAGAAATTAAAGATGAAAACCCTGACCACTAACCAATACTTAGTGGAACAATTTTAAAATGCAGTAGCGATGCTTACAACACTTAGGTTATTGTACAATTGTTCATAATGTATAATACATGTATATACTATATGGTAAACTTAAATTATATGCATTAAATATAGCCTAAGGAAAACAATAATGATAATCAATTTTGGGCCAGTATATAGATTGGTTTTGCGTAAATTTGGCTGTTGCAAAATGCATGCAGTCAGAAAATGGTATTGCAATAGATAGTTATATTGCATCGCAGGGAATAAACTTCTAGTTTTAGAAGACAAATAAAATGAGGGCTATCAAAGTTAATCATTTGAGTGTTGAATCACAGTGAAGAACAGACAGTTGATAGCAGTGGAAATAGGAAATGCAACAATTATTGCAACAGAGACATGCATGTTAAAATGCCCAACTATATATTCGGCCCTTAGTACTTGTATGTAAAAAAATATTTGTAGATTGATCTGTTGTTCTCAAGCTTAGTTATGAAAATGGTTAAGATGTCAGGGAATTTCAAGTGAATTCAGCTTAGGCCTAAAAAATTGTATTGCCCTTAGAGCTCCAAAGTCAGGGTTGGTCAGTCAGTTTATTTATTTATTTTTTTCAATATTTTGCCACAGCCATTAAAATTAAAGTTCTGTTCAAAGAAGGTTGGTTGGTAAACAATGATTTTGAAGGTTTATTAGACTCGTTTTTGGAATGTATCAGACTTGTGTGGATACGAATTTCAAACAGGCAAAAAAATGGTGAATTTTTATACCAAGAAATATTAAAATTCAAATGTGAAACAACTACCAATCCCAGATTTTTGATTGCTCGGAAACAGGCACTATGACTTCTTTTTTTTGTTATGGCACTATGGTGAATACTTGCAAAAATAGAGTCAGAGAGCTTAAAAAACTTATCAGTCAAATTTATCAAATAAGGTATCTCTTTAGAATGTTTGTTTTCTCATTCGATAAAATATAGGTAAAATCATTTCCAATTAAAATGATTGGTAGTGACTATTACTATACCTCATAAATATTTATTAGTTAATCCAGACATCTTATTGGTTAATAAAGTCAGCGTCCGAGTACGCAGTATTTTGACTACTTCCCGCGCCTGTGCAATTACGCGCACGCTGGGAAGTAGTAAAACTTCCGCACCCTACTACCACACGGTGTCTCGCCCCCGCGCGTCACCGTTCCTTCAGACGTAGCATTATGCTACACAACGGCGATTCTGAAGACGCGTTTATCATGAAAATGGCGCCTGCTGCAGTTATTTTGCCGAGATTACCGATGGATAATAACACGCGAATTTGACATTTTATGAAACAAAATGCTATTTATGGAATGATAAAAAGAAAATTAGAATAATATAGGTCAAAATGTAAATTGATTGAACAGAAATCTTCCAATAAAATCAGGTAAGTAAAATATTAAGCTTATTTACCATGCTGACCGGCACGTTGACTGATATGTGTGTGGACTTTTGCTTACGATTTTACCGTGATAGTGAAAATATTTATAAGGTATAGTAAAACAAATACAACATATAGTTCCATTTCGGAAAGTATTCAAAACTACTGGTCCCTCGGTGTTGGATGATTTGACTACTTCCCTCCGCTGACGCGTCGGGAAGTAGTCAAATCATCCAACACCTCGGGACCAGTAGTTTTGACTACTTCCCCTCAAAACATGTTGTATTTGTATACTAACAATGAGTGAAAACTTTGTAGTAGGTATGAGACCAAATATGTATTTGTACATTTTTTTTATATACAAACAATGGACAAACTACTTTGGAGCCTGAAATTTGGCTTTGAATTTGTAGATTTCGAAATAGTAGTAGAGGCTTGCAATGAATTTTAACATATTTTCTATATTTTGAAAGAAATAAGAAATACATTTTCATAATAGCAATATTTTTGTAAATCTATGAAAATATTTTGGTGTCAAATAAATGTTACATAAACTTTCTTGCGGAAGTGTTCATTGGTAGTATCTTTGTAGATAAAAAAATCTGATGTTTGAACATTGTTTTAAATATGTTGATTGTTAAAAGTAATTTAAATTAATCTTCAACACATTTTGTTTATTTCACTTACCGGGGGAGCTTTCAAGGAACTTCCTTGTTGTCAGCCGATGTCGTTAGCTCCAATGTTTTTCTTGGATTAAACAGCTAGAGACCACAGGTGACATCACACTTGATGACGTCACTGGCGAAGTCGGAAAATCCCTGCCCATGGTGCTGCTAGGTTGTCCCACACAGGATCAAGTTCCAATTTCTCGATTGTTATTTTGCATTTTCCTTTCAGACTCAAATGTTTCTGGAATACCTAATAAAATCCATGATAATTGTATTATCTGGCCTGGTAGGTAATTATTCCATCAGTATTCCACAGCACTTGATTTGTTGCTGCTTCTGACTGGAAAAAAAATCTTATTTTGAGGATTGCATGGCTTTATGAGTGTTACATTCATAAAAATACATAATATATTGTTTAAGGCAAGGGCTCTTAAATTATATTTGCTCCAAGACCACAGAGGACTAAATATTTTGTGACCGGGTATGATATTTGATCAGTGTTTCAGGGCCAAATACTCTGTACATGTCAGAACTGTTCAAGGCCCGGTTCAAGGGCCAACCACAATTGGTCCACAAGCTGCCTATTGAGAGCCCCTGGTTTAAGGGTTTAGATTTTCCTTACAAAAATTCTTGTGAATAACTGATTTGTTTGGAATGTGCATTTTTTTGACAATTTCCTTCACAATGTTGCAAGTATCTTTTTTTTTTTTCATTTTTCATGTAGTAAAAATACATTTTTTGTTTGTTTATTGTTGCCTGTTTTGTTTTGCTTATTGATAATCACAATTGGTTCTACCTATGGGGAAGAAACAATTGGGGTCAAACTTATTTAATATTTTCTACTTTTTTCAAAATGCTCCAAACTATCACAATAAAGTAAAATATAAAGATTCGCCTAATGGCGCACATGGGCTCCTTTGCCTCAGGGTAAATGTCACTTACAAATAGAGAGCTCTCTCCTCAGAAAAGCCCAACAAGAATTAAGGGAACATATAATGTCTTTGTTTGCTGGTGGGATTTTTACGGGAGGGCACTTTCAGTTTGCACCGGAAATTTCAGTTATGTCAAAGGAGCCCATGTGGGCCATTAGGTGCATGTTCAAGTAGCCATGACTGTTCTGTCACATCCATATATAATATTGTTGTTTTTTATTTGTGTATTACTTTTTATTTGTGTGTTAATTTTTAATAAAAATACCAAAACTTGTATTTTGCTTAAAAGTCAATATTTTTACAGGTATGAAGACAATTTTGGAAATGAAAGTCATGTAACTTCTTGTAAGTAGTCAAATGACATTGTATGTGTATATACATGTAATAAAACAATACAAGACATACTCTCTGTTTATTAGTTTCCATTTCTTCACACTGAAAGCAGAATAAGGCCTTAAAAAAGTGTTTGATTGGTGTAACATAGAAAAAGTTAGGGTAGGTCGGTCAGCTTTTTTTCTCTTTTTTACACAAGCTTTTTAAGCTGTAATTTGCGTATGATAGGTTTTTTTTGTCTGTGTTTTTTAATTTAATTTTTTTTTGGCAAAAAAATAAAAAGGTTTAGAGTGAAATACATACACCCCATGATGTGACTCCATTTGAAATTCACACCCCCTGTGTGGAAGATTAAGGTCATGTCTTCCATAAGGGGTGTGGGTTATAACTGGAATAGCACATTGTGCATGTCTCATTCCTTTTTATTCCAAATTAATTCGAAATGGAACATATTTTACATATTTCACAACAAATTTTATACATTTTAAAAAGTACATTGTAAAAAATATGTAAAACCATCTTAAAACAAAAGGCAGATTTGCAACAAAAATATTATAAAAAAAAGATTAGTTCCAAACATAAATGTCAAAACTGGATCACCCAAGAAAGTTATAGTGTGTGAGCCGGACATCCTCAGATGTGGTGTTTGGCCAGTTGGGGGGGTGCTGCACTGCTACCAGAGATAGTTGACACGGGCTACACAAAAATGCATGATAGCCATTGAACCAGAGTAGCTTTTGGCGGGAAAAAGTCTGAACTTTACACAGGGTCAAATTTCAAAACCATTCCAATGTATTCCTCTACTCACCTATCTACTACCGTTCTTGATTTATAACTGGAAAGGTTACGTTTTCGATTTTTGGAAAGGTAAAATGTAAAAATTGTTTATTTTTACAAACTTAGGGAAATTATGTGTTATTTTGCAAAGTGAAGAGATCAAAGTGACAGTTATGAATGAGGTTAATAACTTTGCATCGGTAATATGTCGGGCATTGTGAAAAAAAACGTTTTGATTTGGACCTCGGAATATCCCTCGGGGCTACAGCCATCGGGATATTCCTCGGTTCCAAAGCAAAAAAAAATTCACAATGCCTTCCAAATAACCGATGCGCAGTTATTAACCTCTTTATTAACCTTTTTTGTGTAGAGGGGAAAGAAGAACCACTCATCGCACACTAGCACATTTAAACATGAATTTACAAATGGAAACAAAACATGCATAGGCAGATATACCAGAGAAAAAACTTTTTTGTGTGTTTCTTGTTTGTTTGTTTATTTTGCAGTTTTTATAATTTTTTTCCCTTAAGATAGCATTTAGGGCCTACGAAGAAAACCTGTTAAAATACAATTATTATTTTTCTTTATGTTCAATGATTTGTTTAAATTTTAACTATCTACTGAAAATAGCAAATACTGCCAGTTTATATAAGACAAAGGATATTTTTTGCGTACTGAATCATCGGTTTTTTTTGCTTCCTATCTTCTGAAGATAGCATTTAGGGCCTACGAAGAAAATAATTAACACCTCCAGCGGAATCTGTTAAAAATTTTTTTTCTTTATGTTCAATGATTTTTAAAATTTTGACTATCTACTGCTTCGTCATTTTAGCATTTCTTTATTGCTTTGCATTCGGCTTATTGGCTATTTATTTCTAAGCGTGCCGTACTGAATCATAATCTAGAACGCATGTTAGGCAATGTTTTTTGGAACATTATTATTTTTCATGTTTTTTTCTTTGCTTGCTATCTTCTGAAGATAGCATTTAGGGCCTACGAAGAAAATAATTAATACCTCCAGCGGAATCTGTTAAAAACCCTTTTCGTGTACATATTTTTTTTCTTTATGTTCAATGATTTTTTTTTAAATTTTAACTATCCACTGAAAATAGCCTTACTGCCGGTTTATGTAAGACAAAAGATATTTTTTGCGTACTGAATCAATGTTTTTTTTTTTTTTTAATAGCAGCCCTGTTTTACATTTTTGTTTCTTATATTTTTCTTTCATGTTCCTGATAATCTCTGCTATATAGGCCTAAGTGCTGTTTTAAATTTTGGTCAGCTTCGTCAGGGGCGTGCCCAGAAACCGGGACCCCGGGGGCTGAAGTCTGAACGAAAAATGTTTAAAGGCTTAACATCGGCGCGTGAGCGCCGCAGACGCGCTTGCTTGACAGGGGGTGTCGGAGGGGATGTGCCCCTCAGAATTAGACAATTTTTGAAAGTGAAAGCCCCAATGGAGCCATTTGGTGCAACATTTTACACATTTATTGGTTGTTTTCGGAGCATTATATTTTAACAGATTTCCAACCGAGCCGCGAATTTTAGTTTTATATGAACACGCATGATCAATAACTCGCAATCAAAGCCTAAATGAAAAGGCATTTGGTGCAACATTTTTACATTATTATTGGTTATTTTGGAGCATAGGCCTATGCATCTATTTATAGGAATATTTTCCATTCAGCTCCATTCTCGGGAAATTTGACCGAAAAAGAGGCTATATAACTGTGTTCAAATTTCCTTCAAAATTTGTGAATAGGCCTATGGATCCACTTTTGAGGTGCTTTTTTTTCTCCCCATTTGATTTTAGGTGCCACTCTCTCTCCCTCCCTCTCTCTCTCTCTTCCTTCTCCCTTCTTTCTCTTTCTCCTCTTTTTTTTTTTTAAAGACCCGGGGGGCTGAAGCCCCGAAGGCCCCCCCTGGGCACGCGCCTGTTCGTTATTTTAACATTTCTTTATAACTTTGCATTTGGCCTATTTTTTTCTCATGTCCCACCAAAAAATACTGTCGAAACGCTCAAAACGCTCATTCCAGATCCTAAAAGAAATCGCAAATATTTTATAGTGGTGAGCGCCCTTAACCAACCATCGTGCATCGTGTTGTTGTGCAAGTGATCGTTTATAAGCTTACTGAAAAGGTAGGTAAAATCGGTTTTGTTCATCAAGCACATAGGTGACAAGAAAAACGAGTTTTTATTTGAAAAATATTAATGACAACCGTTATGTGTGAATCTTCTTGTAATTATTATGTGCTTCAAAATATAAAATCCGGACGGGGTTGAGTTGTTAAAAAAACGGGGTAGCAGAATTCGACTACCATGTACATATAAAACTCCTCACCTCACCTCACCAGGCTGTGTTCGACCATTGTTGGACGTAGCCCTCTTCATGATTCTTCCACTGTTCTCTGTCTCTTGCATTTCTTGTCCATGTAGGTCCCATGCCCATGTAGGCAGTAATGTCATCACGCCACCTCCTCTTCTGTCTTCCTCTTGATCTTTTGCCTGTTCTTGGTTGCCATTCTGTTAGCCGTTTAGTCCATCTGTTATCTTCCCTTCGTGCCAGGTGACCTGCCCATCTCCATTTCGCTTCTTTGAGTTTCACCATAATGTCTTTGACTTGAGTATGACGTCTTATTTCAGTGTTCTTACACAGCCGTGACGTTAGTCACGGCTGTGTCTTTTTTCTTACAGGTTCTTTCTTTCTTTCTTCTGCCGACCATTACATTTGCTCTAGCACTCACATGCTTACACCGATTTGGATCTAACTTGGTCACAACCATCATTGACCATGCCCCTACATGTCATATGAAACTCGTGGGGTCAAAGGTCACGCTGGGGTCATAGGGGTCAAAAACGTGATTTCAACTCAAAATGCTTCTTCTCCTACAGATTACGTATGACGGTGACCCCACTTGCACACATGCATTGCTATTACCCAGTGTCTATGGGGTCCTCACAGATTTGGGGTCAAAGGTCATTAAGGGGTCACTTCCGTATAAAACGAAAAACCTTCAAAAATTTTATTTGCTAAGAAAAACATAGGACAGTAACGGTATGTTCACACATAAATTGTAGTTACCCTGTGTATATGTGGTATTTTTTTATTTAGGGTCAAAGGTCATTAAGGGGCCACTTCCGTACAAAACGAAATACCTTTAAAATGCTTCTTCTCCCACAAATTACGTGGGACAGTAACACCACTTGCATACATGCATTGTTATTACCCAGTGTCTATGGGGTCCTCACAGATTTGGGGTCAAAGGTCATTAAGGGGTCACTTCCGGTATAAAACGAAAAACCTTCAATGTTTTTTATTTGCTAAGAAAAACATAGGACAGTATCAGTATGTTCACACATGAATTGTGGGTACCCAATTCATATGTGGTATTTTTTTATTTGGGGTCAAATGTCATTAAGGGGTCACTTCCGGTATAAAACGAAAAACCGTCAAAATTTTTTATTTGCTAAGAAAAACATAGGACAGTAACGGTATGTTCACACATGAATTGTGGGTACCCAATTCATATGTGGTATTTTTTTTTTTTTTGTCAAATGTCATTAAGGGGTCACTTCCCGTCTGAGACGAAAAACCTTCAAAATGGCCCTTCTGCCACAAGTAACATAGCAAAGTGGTGCCACATGCACCCATGCATTGACATTAGCCAATGTCTATGGCCGTTTTCATATATTTTGGGGTCAAAGGTCATTAGGGGTAACAACACGGCTGTGTTCGTGGGTTAGACCACAGCTTAGTCTAGTTGATTTTATCCCTTAAGGTAATGTGTAGCATCTTCCTTTCCATTGCTCTTTGGGCTGTTTGTAGTTTCTGTTCCAGGTACTTGGTTGTTGTCCATGTTTCTGCCCCATATGTCATTGTTGGCAATACACACTGGTTGAACATTCTACTTCTCAGATACATTGGTAACTTTTTATCACATAGAATGTCTTTGAATCTTCCAAAGCAACTCCAACCTGCCTTTATTCTGATCAGAGTTTTTAAAAAAAAATATAATATAATAAATATAAAACTCGGATTAAGACAATTAGTTTAAAGCTATATTGTAATATTTCTATAACATTTCTATATTAAAAATAGATTATTATTTCTTTTCCATAAAATGTTAGCTTTTACTATCAGGTATGTCCCCTTAATTTTGAGCCGAACAAATCGATCATGACATGAGAGCCAACTCGGCACAACAGATATTGCGTTGCCGTTGAGGGTACTACGCAAAGCCCACACGCTTACGGAGCAAGCACATCTTTTGAGAATTGCCCAATCACGGCCTTAGCTAGTACAAGGAACTTATAGGTATCCTAGGTGAATTCAAATTTGCCATCAAACTGCATCATTTCATATATCAAATTAAAGCTCCTTGAGTAAACAAAGCCAAAACTGAAAACCATTTTTTCATAGCACTTTCCTTAGCAAAGTTACATCTTGTCAAAGATTGACTTTCATCAAAAAGTTTCAGCTAGCAAAATTCCCCAAAACGGCATTTCGGGGGTGTTTCTAGATCTTAACACTTCCTACGACCAAGGGCAGCCATTTTGAGAAATTGGGTGTTTTTTGGGTGCTTTTATAATAGCTGCCGGTTACTGATTTTTGCAAATAAAATTCTCTAGATTGTGTAGATTTTGTGTTGAGTTTATATTATTTACTCAAATGTATCAAAATATTATTTATACATTTATTTGTGAATAAAATGCAAATAAAATATAAAAACTGATCAGTTAGAGCAAATGTTATTATTATTTTTTTAGTATTTCACTGTCAATTTACGAAAGCCAATTTTTTTTCAATAAAATAAAAACACTGAATGTAAATCATATGCATGATATGCATGCATTGCATGTCGCTTCAACTTTCACTGCATTCATGACTTTCAAGTTCGATAGCTAGTGACGATGATGTCAATGCTTTTTCGCTTTTGTGACGCAAGCGTGTGGACAAACCGCAATTGTACGCTTGCGTGTACATTCTTTGCGATGAACTTTACTCGCACAATTCTAAATTTCTAATACTGCGGTCACCGAAATGCAAATGAACGTCACTACAGAACTCGAGGTGAACCAAATCCTATGTACATGTACGTGTCATGTACTGTTATTGAATATTTATTTATTTTGAACCTATGAAAATATCAAATTATAAAACAAACACACACACAAAACAGACAAACTTACATACAGGGGTATATCTATTCTGCATAACTGCTTACTCGCGAAATGCCACGCTGCCCTGATGTATTTTATGATTGGCGATGGAGCAAGAATCATACGTGAAATGCAGTGCATTACCATCACGTATTGAAAATTGCCCCACAGCTTTCATATATGTGACCCTCGCACAACTGAGCCCTGAAGTCGCCAATCATCATTTTTGAGATATTCAACCAAAATATTCTGCTTGAAATTAGCTTTAAAATGATGTATATCATGTCTATAGTACTTGACATTTAAGTAGTGAAAAATCAATAAAACAGTCAATAAATCCTTTCTTTCCTATTGTTTATTGTTAAGTTCGATGGAGCATATCTCAATAGTGGCACTGGCGACATCCGGGCTCAGTTGTGGCGAGGAGTCACATATCGAAATCTCCCCGATGCTTGTTCATCGCTGTCAACAGCTATATTGGGTCCTGAGTCACTCCCAAAGTTGCCCTGATTTCCATTCTTCCTAAAACTTTCGAATTCACTATCACTTTTATCTGATTGGTCTTGAAAAACGCGATTTAGTTTGTCAAATTCACTGAATGTCGCCATTTTCGTGTCACACAAACCACATCAATGACAAATCTGAAAATAGTCCGTGGCGTTTTTAGATACTTTTTGGCGATCGCGATCCCAGGGTTTTGGCTGTTTGGCTCATAGACATGCCTTACATGCTTACTTTGCCCCCTGATTTTCAAGGGATTGAGGCTAGGTAAAGGGTCAACGTGTAAAAAATAGCCTTTAAAAGGAAAAATCCTAATTAAAAAAAAAAACGGGATAAAAATGTCATCAGAGAGAGACGGGACAGCTGTTTCAAATTAGGTGTATTTCAAAAGCGATTTGTGCGATTTTTTACAATTTTTATGAATGATTTATCGTGTTGACATTAGCTCAAAGGGCAGGACAAATTATTTTGATGTCACATGACCCAAGTGATTCACTTCTGAATCACTTTGTCGTAGGAAGTGTTAAGTCTCATTATGATAGCAGCTTTTTTTTAATGGAACTGCTATCCAAATCCTCTAAAATTCCATGTGCGGGTGACTTATCACCATAAAAAATCACATATTTGGGTCAAGTGAAGTATAGAAAACATATTTATGTAGGTTTCTTTCTTCGGGCACTTGTTTTAAATTTCTATGTAAAAATGCATTGACATTGTCGGCGAATTTGGCTGACTAGCAAATGTGTTAACTAAGGTTTGCCTGGGTTACCTAGAACTTAAATACGATGTCCTCATTCACAAACTGATTTTATCTGTCCATCGTATAAGACTGTTAGTGTTACCGCACGGCAGCTGGTTGAAGGAATATTACACAGTCAAGAATAGGCTCCATCATTTTTTTGTTCTGATCCCTCCCAGTCTCCCAAAACATCAAAAGCGTTGCACATTTACTTACTTAAGACTGTCCTTTTTCATATACGCAGACAAAGTAGGGCCAAGCTAGTCTAGAAATGGTCAAATTTTGGCAAGAAATATCTCTGTGTAATCCTATGTAAGTCCCATATCACATCGTTATCGGCGATCGTGATTTTTTTTCTGAAGTTTGGCTGGTACCTACTAGCGTCATGCACGTGATGTGACACAGCTAAAATAATCGATCGGGGATCATTAAAACGTCAACAAATTTCAAAACACAGAAAGCAGTAAACTTAATGGCGAGCGGTCCGAATTTTGAGCCATACAAGTTTACGTGGTGAACTAGGCCTTAGCCTTGGCTTAGGTCGCGCGATTGTGTTGTTCCACGCATGCACAGAAAGTATGCTGACGCAATTTGTACGCAGTTCATCAGGTACATCATGGTCAAGTATTTTGAGGTGGGCACCCAAAAAAGGTGGAGCTGTCACATTTTCCAAAAATAAATTTCTTCTTATTCCGATATTTTTGCTAAAATCCATCATGAAGAAATGGTTTTGGTCTTATTTTGAAGATAAATTATTTAATTTAATGAAATAATAACAAATACAGTTGATCAAATGTATTAATTACTTACAACAGCTTAATAAAGTTAATTAGTCAGGGGTGGAGCAGGAAGCGGAGGAGCTCTGTGTAATTCCAATGGGAAGTTGGTGTTCATTAATTAAGTAATATTAATGTATGCACTCTGTTGCCTAGTAGAAGTAAAAATGCATAATGCTCTCATGATCGAGAATTGGATATTTTGCCGTACGGTACGGTAAGGGGTAGCCCAACAGTGACACATCGTGGCCCTAAGCATGTGACGTGAGTACTTTTATGAATGCAGGGTGAACCTTTGAAACTGCAACTTGAGTTCAGTGCGGCTGCCTCCATGTGCCCCGGTTAGTGCAATAGATCGGAGGTCATGCCACTCACGGCCCTAAGGTGTCCTGCCAATGGTGAGGAAGGAGCCACTAGGGCCATGATGTGTCGGGCTACAACAACAACAAATCCCTATTTTTACTTTGAATGCTCACATAGCACAGTAAGCACACTCTCAAAACAGATGTAGCAAAGATATTGTGTTTGTTTACTGTTACCATGGATATTTAAAACTCTTTGTAATTCTGTATTTTCAGGTGTTGGTAGCACTATGGAGGAAGGACAGCGGATTTTGGCTCAATTCGTGAGCGAGACGGGGGAAACAACAGGGACACCATTTGACCTCCCTGTTGATGTAACAGCTGAAAAATTGCAGATGATATGTAATGCTCTCATCAAAAAGGTATAGCTAGAAAGTGATAAATATGTCCTTGAAAAATAAGATTTAAAAGAAGCCCAGTGATATATACCGTAGTGTGTTGCACACACAGTAGTGTGTTGCACACACAATGCATTGATCCGTAGCCAGAATTCACAGCCAGAATTAGCAATAAGTTCCTTATCCAGGTAATTTTCAAGCTGACTCAATTTTTACGCAAGAGCATACTAAAACCACCGCCATGGTACTTGCAACATTCCGCACCATAGGCAACACGGCAACATATTTTTAAACCGTCACAGGGACTCTCACCCAGTGACAATCAAATTTTACTGTATTTAATTAATTTGAAGGTTAGTTTTGTGGGGTTCGTTATTGAACCTCAACGGTTTTAGCTTGTATTAATTAATGTTATTTATTAATATAGGCCTACTTGTTTGTGATATTGTAAGCGTTTTAAAATTTCAAAATAATCCCATTCAATTACACGGCTAACAAATGAAATTTACTGAAGTTAGAGAATGCACGGCGTTCACCACCTGACCAGTGTGTAGTTATTTTTTGAGAAAAATGCAAAATTAGTCACAAAATTTATCAGGGGGTATAGTGCCACCTTAATATTCCTCTCTCTGTCTTTTTACATGTTAGTGTCCCTCTCTAGTTATTTTATATATAGTTTCAAAATTGAAAAAGAAATTTGTTGAACTCTTTTCATTTCAGGAAGAAACTGTTCCATACTCCTTCTTTGTTGATGACACTGAAATAACCCAAACCCTTGGTGACATCATTGATGCAGAGAGCCAGGAGACAGAGAAAGTTTTGCAAATAGTATACCAACCACAGGCTGTGTTTAGGGTGCGTGCTGTAACGAGATGTACCAGCTCAATAGAGGGCCATGCTGAAGCAGTTATATCAGTAGCATTCAGTCCTGATGGAAGGTATGTAGTTGTATGAATACAGTGCATGTAAGTCACTATTTTTGGGCAGGTAACTCAAACTGATGCAATCAGTCCGAAGGTGGCAATTGTGAAATTGAGAAACAGGTAGAAATATGGAGAAAACAATAGTACATTAGATAAGAAATTGGTAGGAAGTATAAAAGCAAATTACCCAAAATTACATACATTAAATAGCGCTGCTACATTTAGAATGAAGTGCTCAAAAAACAAGAAACAGAGCAAAAGAACATAAAGGAAAAAAATCAGAACTGCCTGTGATAAAAGGCTACAAAATCTAAGGAAACAAATGTGACTTTAGAACCCTCTTGAAAATACCCACTGATTGTGATTCCCTAATACCAATCTATTCCAGGTGCGTGGCGCAACATAGGAGAAGGTCCTGCGTTCAGCTGACATAGGGGTTTTGATTGTATTGTGCTCAGTCAGGATGGTATCAGTGGTAGAACGCAGGGAGTAAAAACAAGTTGGTTATAGCAGGATTTGAACCTGGATTATGAGTCTAGTGCTCTACCACATGTATCCAGTTTTGAGGGATGGTGACTCCTGTTAACAATATCCTTGCCCAGGTGCTGGTCAGAGCCAAAACAACATTGCTGCCCCATTGCCAGGGATCACACCCAGTTGCCTACACTATGATACAACATGGGCATATACAGTAAAGGGGAGCATTGAAGATCCAGCTGTTTAGTTCAGTACAGCTAAAGCAATTTATTACACTTATTCTTATGTATAAATTGTTTACTATTAAAAGCTCAAACATTTGTAGCCAAGCATGCTAGGGATGTTTTGATTTAAGCAATAACATGTTTGGTTACTGGACAAGGCAAGGTGGTGATTAGGGTGATTCACAAAAAATGAAATTGGTATTTTTCAACGGGACACCCCCTCATTTTGTTCATTTTGGTAATAAAATCATACCTGCAAAATATGAAAAAATTCAAAAAGTTTAGGGGTGCTACCGGTCAATGAACTTCTGTACACAAAGTCAATGGGATTTTTTGTTAAAAATTTCAAACGCTTATTTCAGGGCCTAAAAAGTCTACCAGGCTTGCAAAACTGAAGTAAATGTTCAATGATATACCTAACTTGGTGAAAACATGGGTTTTTACCAAATTAAAGTTCATAGTTGACTGTAATAATAAAAAATGTTTCAAAAGTGACAGAGGGTGTAGCTCAAGAAAAGAATACCCTGGGATATCCCCTGGAATCCAACCAGGCACCCCAAATTTATACCTTATTGAACTGAACTGTTGATAAAAAAAGATTAAAATTCTTCACATATTAGTTTACCCCAATGGTGATACCAGCTTTTGAAATCTTATGTAATAGTAACTATCAAAATCCATACATCTGTATCAGGGGTGGTCATTATGGCCATACCTGTTGAAGATTTGTATTGTTTGAATTGAATGACCACAGGAAGGATTAGATTCACCATGGTTGAAAAGAAATGTATATAAATTGGGGTCACAACATTGGATAGTGGCCAGTTCAAAACTACACCTTGTGCAAGGTACTTGTGACAAGAGCTAGAGTGGCTAAGACACATTTACTACTGGATTACACATTAAACATTACACTACACTTACATAAAATTACAAACCTACACACATTCAACACTTGAATAACATAATTTACAGTTACAAACCTACATACATTTCAATCATTTTGACACATCAAAAACAAAGAAACAACAAAAAAAAAAACATTAAAAAAAAAAGAAAGAACTAGAGCCCCATAAACACAACTTTATATTAGCCAAGTACCATAATATTTTGGCTGTTCCAGCAACTGCCTTGCCCCAAATGTAACAGTTTTCACAAAATGCAATTTTCTGGAAAGCGGGTTAAAATTTTACAATTTTCTTTAGCATTTATTTTAAGGACATTACTCACACTATGATCAAATATTTTTGGCACAATCAGGGAAAATTAACATGGCTTTTTGTGTTGTAAAGAAAATGGCTCATAAATCCCATTGACTTTGTGTACAAAAGTTCATTGACCGGTAGCACCCCTAAACTTTTTGAATTTTTTTCATATTTTGCAGGTATGATTTTATTACCAAAATGAACAAAATGAGGGGGTGTCCCGTTGAAAAATACCAATTTCATTTTTTGTGAATCACCCTAGTGGTGATATTAGTAACTTTATTTTGCAAATTGCGTTCCTTTTGGCCTGGCAGGATCTGATTTTGTCTCTATAGAAGTTATGTGCAACTTTCTTGCTTACCGACGATGTGATTTTTTTTTGCTACTAGATATTTGGCAAGTGGGTCTGGAGACACAACTGTACGATTTTGGGATGTCTACACAGAAACACCACATTTCACTTGCAAAGGTAAGCATATCACTACTAATGCTAGGCAGGATACAGTGACTGTTGATGGAAGTCACAAAATCTATCCCATATTCAAAAGTCTGTACGTGCATATGCTTCGTAGCATAAGCACAGTGTCAACTGGATGATAAAAATGCAGAAGTGAGGGAACAACCAAGCAGTCCAATTTTGTAAAGATAGACTGTTGAAGTGTATAAATCAGACCAGCTGGGGCACTAGCAATGGTCACTCATCATGATATATGTAACATGCTGAAAATGTGAATGTTGAAGAAAAGATTTGTTTCATTATGTAAAATTAGTCAAATTTATTGTATATTACTGTTGCTCAGCAGTTATTTTCTTTCCTCTGAATGTTGGAAGTATTTTACATTCACATGCATTCACATTTATGCATGTTAAGGATGGGTGCAGTGAATTTTTGCAAGGCAATGCTTCAAAGTAGCATGTTGTCAAGTACTCAGCGGTATAACTCTCTTGTAAACCAATTTAATGAAAATAAAGATTCACTTATGATGCTGCCAGGTAATGATGATACCATGTGACTTGGAGCTTTGCTTTAGTGCTTAGACCAACCAAGACAGGCACAGGGTAATCAAAATTGTCTACCCAGAGGTCAAGTCATTGTAGTCAGCCTCTGCGTCATTTTACATGAAATGATTTTATTTGTTGTTTACTATTTGCAGGTCACAAACACTGGGTTTTGTTTATAGCATGGTCACCAGATGGTAGGAAATTGGCATCAGGATGTAAAAGTAGTCAGGTAATTAATTGTCACTAACACACACCCCTACTGTACAGTGAATACACTCACCCGGCCCCTTTTTAGACTGCCTAATTGGGCCATACACAATTTTGTATTACATTCAAACTCAACCATGACTGAAGCATTTTCAAATGCATATCAAGGTTATTTGCAGCCCATCCCCAGTTTGAATGTTAATTTTATGCAAGTGTCCATATTTTCCAGGAATTGGGCTATAGCAGTTGAAATCCATACACCCCCCTATGGAAGACATGACCTTAATCTCCCACAAAGGGAGTATGAATTCTAGATGGGTTAGCTAAATGGGTGACTCCATTTGAAATCTACACCCCCTGTGTAGGAGATTAAAGTAATGTGTTCCATAGGGGGTATATGGATTTCAACTGGAATATCCCATTACAAGTACACACTCATGCCCACATACACATTTTCTATGAAAAAAAGTGATTGATAAATATTTTAAAATGAAACTTCTGTTAGAATTTAGAAACTAAGTCTTTATTTTTGTTTTCAGATGTTTGCAACATATTTCGGTACCAGAAACAAATTAGTTCGATCATTCGATCGTCCATCGATGCTTGGTCGATCCTTATTATTTAGGAAATCAATTAATGTACTATTGTTAATAGTGATAATATAGTAATTTTTGCCTGTAGCGATATTGACCAATATAAATTTAGGATTAATTCTGATTAATTAGTTGATAGGTCATTAATAACAAACATCGAAGCAGCATCAACGGTCGATCCAAAGATCGAACAAATTTTTTTCTAGTGCCTTAGTTTATCTTGATGCATTAAGGGTAGCAGCAAAAAATCAATTTTTAGTATCTGAATCAATATATGATTGACAAATAAGACTTTGATGTTTTGCAAACGTTGATTCTACAAATCATATACTTTGAAAACTTGCTTGATTTCTTGTTGTTAATGAGTTATGTACGTTTTACAAAAGTGTTGTTGTTTCAGCCCTCTTTGCAACATAACTCAAGAACCACAGGACCTACAAAAGTATATCTGTGATATTTGAATTCTTCTACACACTCACTATGAATTTGAAATGAGCAATGCAATTTTTGCCAAAGCTCAATACCATTCGCAAGATGCTATGAACTACTATATCACAACAGTTTAAAATAGTTGCTGATCTTAAACAAGACATTCATATTCAAACATAGCTATAAATGTATATGCTGTTGAGGTTAACATCTTAAAAAATGAACATTTACTATGTCTTGTTCTTAACATATTTTTGTTATTTCATTCCAGGTATTAATATGGGACCCTCAAACTGGCAAGCAGATAGGGCACACACTCACAGGGCACAAGCAGTGGATAACATGGTTGGCATGGGAACCATTCCATCTCAATGCAGAATGTAGGAGATTAGCTAGTGCTTCAAAAGTGAGTATCATATATGACATAATTAGCGTTAGTGATGATTGGGAAAGAGGCAATAACTTGGACAAATACAGTAATGATGTACCGTCCAATCATGAAATATATGTTGTCTCCAATTGGCTTATGAGGTGAGATACAAGTGTAATTATTCTGTAGAGTAACACATACTTTTAGGGTGCTCCAGTAGTGCACCCAACATGAAGGAGCTTTTAATTTTCTTTGTTTTAATCACCCTGATCTTCAGCATTACTGGTCATTTTCCCATTAATGTTCAAAAGTCTTGTTTACATTTCATTGCTGCACTCATTTTGTGGGTGAACCCAAAATACAGAAACATGTTTTTATTGTTTTATATAGTGTGCTACGATGATCATTTTGATTTTATGAAATTTTACATTAATATTACTGACTTTCATATAGCAGTTTCATATGGCAGACATTTATGCATTTGAAAATCTCTTTTCCGCCCATAACAGATCATTTCCCCTCATTTAATTTATGCAACAAAGTTAAGTTAAAGCCACATTGTAACATTTGCTGAGGAGGATGCCCTCAATATTTTTTCACACAATTGTAATGTACTTTATTAAGGGCTGGGGTATGAGCGTTTGGACAGTATTTATTTTGGGACATCAGAGCACATCAGACATATCGAATTGCATTCTGAATACGAAGAATGTCATTCTGATATCAAATAATTTTGATTTTTGAAATTAGCAATTTAATACACATTTTATGGCAAATCATTAAAAATTGATATTTTTGATATTTAACAGTACTTGAAGTAAACTTTATAAATCTGAATATTTATACTTAAAGTGTATGTAGGTGGAATGAAAAGCCGACGATCAATTGAAAATTTTGACCTTTCTTATTGAAGATATGGATTTTTTTCCCAAAACACCAAAAAAATAGGTCTTTTTGGGAAAAAAATCCATATCTTCAATATGAAAGGTCAAAATTTTCAATTGACCGTCGACTTTTTCCTCCTACTACATACACTTGAAGAATAGGCCTATATCATTAGATTTATATAATTTACTTGAGGACTGTTATATATCAAAAATTTGAAAAAATATCAAATCTTTATAATTTGTCATAAAATTTATATTATATTGTGATTTTCAAAAAATGAAAATTATTTGATATCAGAAAGACATGCTTCGTATTCAGAATGCAATTCGATAGGTCTGAGGTGCTCTCATGTCCTACAAAAAATACTGTCGAAACGCAATAAACGCTCATTTTAGATCCCTTAAAGTAACATACCCTGCAAAAATCAAGACTTAGGTGCTGCAGTTTTGTCAAAATCCGAGATTTTGAATAAAGCGCAGGAACCGTCGATTAATTATTACAATGGAAATATTAGTCGAACGTTCACACAGTGTTCATAACATAGTACGTACATGGCAAGCGGGACGGTGATACACACATCAAAGGATCGTACCATAGCATGCATTGGTGACAACGGCGCTGCATGGTAGTAAATTCCAATTTTCTTTGTTTTACCTCTGTTGTTTGGCTCAAAAATAAAAAAAGGACATATCTGACTGATTCACCATCATGTCAAAACCAACCATCTGCATGAAGCATTGAAGACTTCATGGCTAAGACATATCCTAGTTGATTGAATTGTTTGACTCATTTCATAGGATGGGACAATACGAATATGGGATGTAGCTGTGGGTAAATGTGAGAAGATTCTATCAGGTCATCTTCAGTCTGTTACTTGTATCAAATGGGGAGGTACAGGTTTACTCTACACAGCATCACAAGATAGGACCATCAAAGTCTGGAGAGCAGCTGATGTGAGTAGAATTAGGAATACAATGCATATTATAATAGGCCAAGAAAACAGGCTGTATCTCAGTAACCCATATGCTATTAGCAATGTGAAATCAGATTTACCTTGTAGTGCTTTGCAGTTGATGCATTTTAGACTTTTTGGCTTTTTGCAAAAAGATCAAAAAATCTGGTTGTAAAGTGCCAAGAAAGTGGTTAAACATGCAAGAGAAATAGAAATTCCATGTAGCACATTATTTTTTGCCAGATTTTTTGGAGGCAAACTTTTTATCCCCCGAACTACTAGCTCTTTTTCTGCATTGGATACATGTGTCTGCATATTTATTACCTTCACACAGCAAAAGCTGCCCTTGTAAAATAAAAGAAACACTTGATGTCATGTTCACGTTAGCATTTTTTTTTTAAATGGTGTCATTGATGTTACATGGTTGAATTCCTTTAAACAACAGAAGTTATTAATCAAGCTTAAAGTTTAAAATCACAAGTAATGTTTGAATAAATTTTATGGATATAACCTAAACATGATGTTTAAACCCACAATTGGTAACAATCTCTCAGACTTCTTGTTGATTTGTTTATATTTCAGGGTGTGTTATGTAGAACCTTACAAGGTCATGGTCATTGGGTGAATACAATGGCATTAAGTACAGACTATGTGATGAGAACAGGTGCCTTTGATCCAACACATGCAACAGTTGTACATAAAGATATCAAAGAATCCGGTATGTCATCTATCTTGGTCAGATATCTGTAAAATATAGTGTGATCTTACCAAATTTAACACACCTTATAATGAATTGGGCTATTTCTGTAGGAATCCATACACCCCCATGGAAGATATGATCTTAATCTTCAACACAGGGAGAGCGAATTATAATTGGGGTTACCTGAATGGGTGACTCTATTTGAAATCTACACTCCCTGTGTGGAAGATTAAGGTCATGTCTTCCATAGAGGTGTATGGATTTCAACTGGAATAGCCCATTTAAGATATTTCAACACAACTTTCTTGTCTCACCCTGCCCTAAAGCCCATCTAACCATGACACTGGCCATAGGTGTAGATCCTGGGGGATGGGGGATAAATCCCCAATATTTTGCGGGGGATGGTCCATACAATCATCCCCCAATGTTGGCGCCAGTATGTGGGTTTCTGACCAAATTAATTAACCTCATATTTGGCCATTTTAGCCCCAAAAGTACAAAATTTTGTCGCGCTTCGCATGAATTTATCCCACTTTTGCACCATATTTTATCAGTTTAGCTTTAATATGCCAAAATTTTTTGCACGCTTCGCGCGCATTTGTACCATAAGCTTATTATGTCGCCAAAAGGTGCTGGATTCACTAAACCCCATCCCCCCATGTCAAAAAGAAATCTACGCCACTGACACTGGCAATTTTTAGCTGGACATGTAAGTCTGTTATATTAAAATGTCATTTCCCCCTCAAACTTTCCATGCATTGTTGTTTTTAAGATTGCTACCATTAAATATTTAGAATTTCTCATCTTAATTTGGAAATTGACCGTGTAGATGTAATGATATACTTTATCACAAATTTTAATATGTTGAAGTACAACCTGAAAATCTTAATAGAATAGGTAGAATGTTGTACATGGGTGCAATATTTTTTTAAGTATGCTCCTGATATTGATAAATCATGTCTTTCAAATGTTTTAATATTTCAGCTGAAGAATTATCAAAGAAAGCACTAGAAAGATATAATTCTGTGAAGGTAAGCATAACTAGCACAAAACAATATAAGTATATTAACCATAAAATTCCAACAGCCTGAGTGCTTCCTGTTTACTTGGATAGGGGGTTGGCAACACACAGGGGCAGTGTCTTAGCTAGCTACCCGTCTGGCCGTCATTTTAGACGGGGAGTTTGCTCCTGGGACGGGCAAATTAATGCCTTTGACAGATGCTACATTATAATTGTAGGTGTTTAGAAAGTATGTTGACCTTTTTAGTAGACCAGGTTTGCAAAACAAGGCTATAGCAGCACATATTTGAACTCTTTGAACCCCCAAATGGGCTGTAGAAGTCTGGTAAATGTTTTAAAGGCCAAATTGGGACAGGCAAATTTATTCAAATGACGGGCAAACCTGAATTTCTAGCTAAGACCCTGCACAGGGGACCTGCGACCAACCCCAGTGGGAGTTAGGGTTAATTAGAAACATTGTATGGTTATGAAACTGAACAACTTTTTCTAGGTGTAAATGAAGTTTCTTAAACAACTGTCCTTTTTCCTATAATTTCATTGGTTCTTAGCCATGTTATATGAGACAATAGAGCACAGTTGGGTGCAAATAGAATTTCGCGGCTGTGTGTACTGTTTGCATTGCACATAACATGGTATGTGCGTAGTGATCTCACCTGTCAGTGTGGTGCGATATTTTGTGTCTGTGTGTGAAGGACTCAATGGATTTGCCAATTTCGTGCACGGGATTGAACTTGATAAAAAAGGCCATAAAGAGTGGATGTAAATTACATGCAAACATGATATCTAAGGTATCACAGGAGCTTGAGCTTAGATAATAGAGACTTTGCGAAATGAAGTTTGAAACCACAAACTTTAACATCTAGAGGATTATAGAGGATTATGTATTCAAAACCACTCTGCCATTAAAGCCGCTTGAAGTAGAAGTTAACGCGAGAATCTATAGTGTGCCGTAAATTATGATGAAAATACGTCATATTTAAGAACAATAGTTTGCATATTTCCTCATAGACTACATAATTACCTCTTATGTATTATCTAGTTAATAGACCAATTATTGGAAATCTAATTTGGTTTGGGTAAAAAACATGCCACATGTTGCTGAAAATTACTGAATGAATTATATTAAAATAAATTTTTGTTCCAAACGTCACACTTTTGTGTGTGCTCATCACGTACACCAAATCAGTTTGCGAAATGAAGTTTTGTCATGACTTCAACTTCAAGGGGATTAAGTTCCCGTAAAAATGGCCTGGTTTTACTTCAGCAAGCAGTGTACAATACTTCTGGAAGAGTAAAGCAGGTGCATAACATTTTTAAATATAACATATCATAGGTTGTGCCTGGTAAGAGAAGGGGTAGGGAGAAGGAGAGGGAGGGTATTGGAAGTGGACAGGGAGGTGCATTGACTGTAGCCAAGGAGGAGGGACAGCTCCCCCATGGGACATCTTGTCTTCTTTCTTGACCCTCCCCTGTTGGATGCTGGCCGCTGTGATATTTTATGCTTTTAGGCCTTTTTCTGCCATATTTTGCCCATTTTTGAACAAATGTTTCCCTTTGAGAATAGCCCCACGCCCTCCTAACAGAAAAAACCCTGACAACATCACTGGGGAGGGGGAAACAGGAGTGCGACTGGGGTATTATAGGAGGAAGTTTGAAAGAGCGAGTACAGATAGAGGAGAGAGGGAGGGAAAATATGGAGAAGGTAGGGGAGGGGAAACAGGAGGGAAGGGTAGAGAGATTGAGAATGAGGGGAAAGAAATAAAGAATAGGTGTTTCATTAGGCTTTGCGTAGTAAATTAGAATATGAAATAGACAAAGCTGACGAGCCTTTATTAAATAATATATATAGGCCTATCTTGAGAATATTAATTAAAACGTATAGCTAGCTTCAAAATAATAATTATGATAAGGAGAGTAGCGCTGGGTCCCGACATAATCCTCATTGAGTGGTATCGCGAGTTCATTCATGTTTATTCAAACAAAGCGCCTGAGATAGAGTCTTTTGTCTTGAAGTGGGACTAATAACCACTTGACTAAACAAAAGAGATACATTTTGATGCAGTCGGTTACAAGCTCTTACACATGCCCTTCTTTTGAACGCACATTGATACACATGTCCCAAGTTTAAGCGACAAGACGCTGTTGGTGCAGTAACCAATCATACGTTCGCATTGGAGTAAATTTGAGCAAGAAATCTAACTGATATTTCTGGAGTTGCGGTTCCAGTTAAAGTAAATTTTCAAACTTCATTTCGCAAGCTCTCTATTACGGTCATATCGACTGCTCAGTGCCAGAAGTAGGTAAGTGCAATAGATGCCATGTGTAGCCGAGTACAATACTACTGTCTGTAAATTGCCCAATGTTCACAGTGCAGCTATTGCACTTGCCTACTTCTAGCACTGAGCAGCCCATTATGTTGTTATCAGGTCAGACATAGTTTGAGAATTGTAAAGCAATATTGGGATTCTGTAAAGCTTGATCAAGTAGGGTTTTTTTTCTTTTTTCAATGTTTTTGGTTCTGGTATAACTGATGATTTCTGTATGATTATGCACTGTTTCTTTCCCAGGGTTCTGAGCCAGAGAGGTTAGTATCGGGATCTGATGACTTCACATTGTTTCTATGGCAACCGGAAAAGGAAAAGAAGTCAACTGCTAGAATGACAGGTCACATGCAGCTTATTAATGAGGTTATGTTTTCTCCCGACACCAGACTTATTGCGAGTGCATCGTTTGATAAATCTGTCAAGTTATGGGATGGAAGAACGGGCAAGTAAGTATTTGATGTATACATAGTCCCATGTGGGGATTTGTAGTTCGAAATGTACATGTGACATGTGTTTTTGTCACATCCATTAGGCCTTAAACAGCCTTCTCTTTTGGCACTCTTGGTTGGAAAGCTTTGTCCCTTAGAATAATTTGGCAGACATGAGAATTTTCAGTTTTTAAACTCAATTTTTTTTAGTCCAAAATTCCGCAACTTTATATAATTTCAGCCTTTTTTGGTACTTTTTTCTCAATTTCCAACTCAGTTTTAAATTTTCTCAGTTTTTTTTAGGAAAGTGCAGTCTCATGCCTGATTTGGGTAGATGTCTCATTTAAGATAGAACATCACAATATGCTAATTAGGATTATGGGGTTATGGTTAGGGTTGGGGTTAGGGTTAGTAACCCCTGACCCTAAAAAGCATATAACAATGTTCTTCTGTCTTAAATGAGACATTTACCCTAATTTGCATGTCATTGACATTCTACTTCTGCTTGTTTTTGTTCAACCCTGGGCAGTCACCATCTCACCTCAGAGGAGTCAAGAAGAGAATAAGTTTTTCATCTGGCATAAAGGACATGAACCAGTGAAATGTTAAACTATTTGTGCAGTTTCCATTCATTATATACAGATTCTGGGATTGTGTGAAGGGTTTAAAGTGAGAGAAGCAGAAGGATTAAATGGGTCAAAATGAAGTTCTTACAAATTTGAATTATTAAATTGATAGTAAAATTTCATCATCAATCTTACTATAAAGAGATTTTTTCTTTAATTTTATTTTATCCATCAGTAAACTTGGTTATGGTTAAAAATGAAACTTTAAGAACTCTCTCTCTCTCTCTCTCTCGCTCTCCTCAATTTTCCATCAGGTACATCACATCTTATAGAGGTCATGTAAACAGAGTTTACCAGGTAATATGAGTGTGTTTTGATATATTTATTATGATATTTTGATTCAACCAAGGAGCTCACATCTTATTCTTCAATATATTCATTTAAAATTCCTGATTTTGTTGTTCCTTTGTTTTTTCCACCAATTCATCTAGGCAAATTTCTCAACATGCTGGGCCAATTTTTGGCCTTATTGCACTTGACTAGGATATTGTGATTCAGTCTTTCAAATTGATATTTCGACTGATAAATTCATATATCATGCTCAAACCATTCAATTTATATTATGAATAGATAATAAAATTCATAATATATATACACATTCCCTATTAGCATTGTACCATAGATAGTCTGCATGTGGGGGAGGGGCTTATATATACAGGTTTATGTGTACAACTGGGTTAAATAAGTATCATACCTGTTGCATATACTGAACTTTATTTTACGACATCACCTTTTTTCAGGTTGCCTGGTCAGCAGATAGTCGACTCCTATGCAGCGGTAGCTCAGATAGCACACTCAAAGTATGGGATGTCAAATTGGGCAAGATAGCTGTAGATCTTCCAGGACATGCTGATGAGGTGTATGCTGTAGATTGGAGTCCAGATGGACAGAGAGTAGCCAGTGGAGGCAAGGATAAGGTTCTCAAAATGTAAGTTATGGTGCATAGATATGCTAGGTGTTGCACAATTAAAAAAGAGACAAAAGTTCATGCTTTTATACCAAGAAACATGGTTTCGTGATTGGATAACCTAGTTGTTCAAATTGCATAACATGTTTCTCCATTTGGAAACCTGATTTCTTGATTCTTGCACCAAATGTTTTAATGAACTACAACCCTGACGAAAAATGTTGCTACACCAGAGCGTTAATTGGCCAACATCCTTCCCCGCTCCAATATTGATTTGGACGACATCATCATCATTTCTACATTTTAGTCTCCCAACATTGAAAAATGGGGGGTGGGGAAGAGGGGAGTGTAAATTGAATGTGCATGCATTTGCAGCTATTATAAACTGATAATACGGCACTGTCACATATTTAGCTCTGGCGATTACTTAATATTAACACCAGCACGTGCTGGTGTGGCAACAAATTTCCAGCAGGATTGTAGAGCATCGCAAACTGTATAAATAGACTCAGAAAACTTGTTTTGGTTATAACAATGGTGGAAAAATGTGTGTTGGACTGTGATATAATTCTAGCTCTTGTTCTATTTCATTGTTTTCCAGATGGAGGAAATAGCTTTCAACTCAACCAAGGAAAGAGGTTTCGTCTGCTAGGTGGTACCAGTGTATTGATCTACAGATTTACTCAACAGATTCAATGCAAATCAACAAGCATGCTTGAGAAACTCCCATTTTATAACAGCAGACTGAAATTGGGAAGACACTTGTTTTGAGGATGGATCACCAGTGCAAAATATAAGTGGTAGTTTGGTCATTTTAGCAGTGGTCCAGATGTATCACAAATTTCTTTTCATTGTGAAAGAATAAAGGTCACTTATAATGATTTTCCTCATCTACGAACCAATGGGTATACCTGGACAAAACAGGAACATCAATGTTTTTGTTGTATCACTAGAAGACCTCCCAAGCAACATCAAAAAAGTAGAAAAGAGAAAGTAGGGGGAAAATGTTAATTTGAATAGAACAAAAATGGTCCCATGTGCAATTTTACAGTTGAATCTGGGTACCATTGTACTGCTGTTGTAGTCATGGTTTAGAAAAAGTATAGACCACTTGACATCACTGTTTATCAACAAAGGCGAGGGACTCGTCTATCGATATGCTTGAACGAGCCGCTACACTGTTCAATACCTTTCTAGTACTATATTAAATGTGGCGGGCGATTTAAAATGCATGTGCCCTTAGCAAACTACGATGCGTACGCACACTGCAGGGCAAAGAAAAATAGAAATTGCCATAATTCGCGCGCATACTGCCGGGCAATGACGAGCCACATGCCAAGTGGTCTATAGTTCTTGATAAAGGGGGGAAATGTCAAATTATCAGATCCACAGGGGTCAGAAAATCAAAAATGCTCCAATTTTGATTAAATTGGTAAAGAATTTGACACATTTTAAGCAACAAATCAGTTTGCCACAACTTGTTTCATAACAGGACAAAAATGGGCAAAGCCCATTCAATCCTGTTAAAGGCTCGGATAGCAACGTTTGCACAGTATTTTTTTGTGGGCCGCACATCAGACATATCGAATTGCATTCTGAATACAAAGAATGTCCTGATATTAAATTGTCCCACAAAAAATGCTGTGCAAATGTTGCTATTCGATCGCTTAAGCTGAACTTATTTTGTGATGTTACCCAGGTTATGAAACCCTTGAGAAATGGCAAACTGTTTTTTGTTTAAAATGATCAAATTCATTATAAAGTTGAGATAAAACACTTAGTTACATTCAAGGATTAAAAACAAATAATGCTCATTTACATCGGTATAATCTGTGCATTTATGCTGCCAGATACTACAGTGGAAACTCGTTATCTGAGATCGCTTAATCGAGAAACCGCTTACTACTTAACAGAAACTTCGTGGTCCCGATTTTCCCTATTATTTACTGTACAAAATAACCTGTTTAATACGAGGTAAATAAAAGCGAAATCCGCATAATCGAGCACTTGCTGTCAGTCAAAGCTTTTGTTTTCTATTGTTTTTATGATGGATAAAACAAGCTAATTTCCCAAGGTAAATTTATGATGTAAATCATGTGAAAAGTTGACAAAATACTCGCTCGAGACATCACTTTTACGGCAAATAGGATTCCCTTTCCTATTTTTAGATGTTATAAAATCAAGTCATGACGAAATTTGCCATTTATAAGGCCAATTATTGCTGACGACATATCAGATTAGCCAATCGCAAACGCGGAAGTCCGTCCTTGGGATCGAAAGTGGGAAACCCTTCAAGGCATGTTTACTAGTGGTGGTGTATGACGTGCAGTCCCTAAATTCAGTAAATTTTCATCGTCAACCGTGTAATTGAATGGGATTATTTTGAAATTTTAAAACGCTTGAAATATCACAAACAAATAGGGCTATGTTGATAAATAATATAAATACAAGCTAAAACCGTTGGGGTTCGATAATGAACCCCACAAAACTAACCGAGTATATGGAAAATGCCATACGGCGAGGGCGGTTTCACGAGTTGCCGGTAGCGATCATGTCATCCGCCGCCTGGCTGGAAGTAGGGGCAATCCCGATATCGCCGTATAATTGTTTACAATAATCAGCTTCAGAAAATCATCTGAATTTCATCAGAAAGCTGTGAGAAAAATGCCTCTTACCGAAAATCAAAAACAATTATTAGCCTATCATACCGATTGAGGGAATTTCAAATTGTGACATTGCTCGGAGGCTGCAAATCTAGTATAAAATAATGAAGACGGCTATGCAGACTCGACCAGTGAAGTTTTGCTTGTACAGCCCACTGAGCCGACTTTAGGCTTAAACACATGCAGTCTTCCGATACATATTTTGTACTTGACTTTTAAAACGAACTCCGCTGAATACGAGCTAAACATGCCGACCCCGGCGATCTCGTATTAACGAGTTTCCACTGTATATGGGGAAAATTATGGTGGTGTTTTTTATTTTCAAATGAATTCCAATTGAAATGCATTGTAGAAATATTAAACTCTGTGAAGCCCAGTGAAAGCTGTGCGCTTTTTATGAAAATTTGTCGTTTTCATTTGTTCTCTTTTATTCCACCATGAATTTTGTTTCTTTATCCATAATGCCCCAAGGTGTGGTTAGGTTTAAGGTGCCCTAAGCAGTGCTTCCTCTAAGGAGTTGTTCGCTGGATTCATTTTAGCTGCGACTGAAATTTTTGGTCGTAGCACTTGGCGAATGTGAATATTTGTAGGGATCCTGGTGGGGAAATTCTTTGGAGGTCTTGTGCCAATCGTGCACCTTACAGCCTGGCCCTATCAAACAGAAGATGGTTGACAGTTCCTGTTACTGTTCTTTGCCCAGCACTGATTTTATGTGCGTCAAACTCTCACCAAATTGAAGACTTCTTGATAGCCCAGTTGTTAGAGCAGATTCAAGCCATCGTGGGAGGTTTTTCAAACAAATCCAAGCTACCGGGCAATCATGCATATCACGCTAAAGATGAGGTACAAATGGATTTGTTGGGAAAATATCCGACGATGGGTTGAATCGGCTATAATCTTTGTTTATAGCTCGGGGAGGCACCCATGTTTTTTATATTCGTATGGTAAGGGCCAATTCTAAAATGTGTAATGGGGACTTGAGGATTGGATCAAGTTTTGGCTTTACAATTGGCATAGGCTTATCATACACTTCAATTAAACACTTATAAACAAATCATCTCTTGTTTTTAGCCACAACTTATTTTATTTTAGTTTCTCTGTGAACTGTCTTATTTACAATGTACATGTTACAGAAGTGGAATGGTACTAACATTTTGTACAGGGAAACAACAGAGACCTATTTATCATCTAAAAAGAAGACAGCATGAAAACCATTACAGACTGCATGTCACGTTCAACCGAACTCTACCCCTTATCCTATTTTAATAGTATAGTGGAAACTTATTAACACAAAATCTGCAAAAGCAAAATGCTTTCCAAATCCCAAGCATATATTTTCATACATTTATGTAAAGGTTGTGAGAGCCAACTTAAGGGTACTATCTATGCAAAGACCACACACGGCACAAACAGCTTTTGGGAATTTGGTTGCACAATCGTGTTGTTCCACGCAACGGTACCATCCTTTCATGATTGAGAATTAGATATTTTGCCTCTATCAGTAATTGGTTGAAAAATAGACAGAAAGCATCTTTGTATGCTAGAATTTGACACTGTGGTCAATGTTTTTTCAGCAATATGATAATAAGCTACTTTCATATTTGATGATTTCACTGGGATTGCCAGTGTTTTACACTTTCACTGGGATCCCAGTGAAAACACTGATAGTGTCTTCAAACAATATATACGTGGATCATGGGTTTCTCTGCTGGAAGTTGATTTGTACCGAATTCCTTCTTGCAATACGTAACAAAATAGATGGATTAAATACGCCCATTACCTTATGGGATAGGAATTTGGTAAAACTGACTTCCAGTAGAAAAACCCATGATCCATGTTATCAGAGAACTACTAATCTTTGATAGGTCATTTCACACATAATTATTTCATACAATTGTGACCTGTCTACAAAAAGATGTGACAAAAGTAACATGTAGCCACTTTGCCATCAATAATGTCTTAAAATAGTGTCAAATTATAGATCCTGTGATAGAGACTACTCGCATCTGTAATGATATTTCATCAAGCCATTCAAACTACTTGCATACAAAATTAGTTTAAAAATGTATTTATCCATGATAAAGGACATGTTTCTTTAATTAAAAAAAAGCTAAAATGAGCCAATTAGCCAAGCTACTACTACTTTATGAGGTACTGTACAATGGCTAAGGATATGGTCAGACACTTTGATAATTTACTAGCAAATAATACTGTGGTTTAAAAATTACCTCTAAATTCATCTTTTACAAAAATTGCTGAATCAAATGTCTCCATTAATTATTTAGTAATAATTTACATATTGAAGTCACTCTTCCTGTACATTTTCCAAACAGCTGAGCATGAAATGTGTGGTAACAAGTTAAGAAATCTTGGCACAGATTTTGAACACTCAACAAAGATGATACTCGCACAAACAAACACAAAATGGAGACACATGTTGCAAAATGTTTGTAAATCTGAGCTCAGATTCTTACACATTTTAAAAATATCTGTCCACAATTTATTTCAAAAAATCCACCCTTGCAAATGGGTGCATTAAATTTAAGAAACCTTAGCTTCCGGAAAATGATCAGGACAGTAAATAAGAGATCACAAACAAAATAGGGGAAAATTATGGAAAATGATAGATATACCGTAACCATGTGGGGACCCTTCTTTCAAAACATTTTTACATGAGAGTGCACTTGGGTATAAGCCCAGTAGTAATTTTGGCCAAGTTCTTAAATCAATCCTTTGCTCTCACATTTAAGAACAAATATACAAAAATCTCAGTTAAAAATCGACATTCCATTTATATAGATGATATAAATTAATGGTACATCAGGCATTAATGTTATACAAATTGGGATTTTTTGGGGGGAAAATCAAGCAGTAGCCCCTCCCTGGTTATAAGCCCACCCCCATTTATGGAGCAAAAGTACCCATCTAGGGGTTGGGCTTATATACCCAAGTGGTTATGGTACTGATTCAAAATTAAATAGGTGTTATGTAAAAATCATACAATAATGGTGAAAATTGAGTATATCATGCATTTTAGTTAATTCCTTCATTTTTGGCCTACTTCATGATGTCTTTATGCATGGCATGGACATACAGTGATTGACAAATGTAATATGATGAGGGATAATGGGAATGAAGCTTGGGTTATTTTTACAAAGTTTTCAGCAAATGACTGCAAATCCAGCCTGCGGTGCCTTTTTGACACCTACAGTTAATGTCAGTGCCTTAGCTAGCTACCCATGCAGCTGTCATTTGGCTTCTGGGACAGGACACGCTTTTGATACGCTAAATTATATTTATACTTTTGTATCACTTTTATTCAACTTGGACGTACTAGGTCAATTTCCAATTGAACGCCATAGCAACACATTTTGAACTCAACTCGCCGAGCCCCTAGTAGGCTGTGGAGGACTGATTAATGTCTGGATAGCAGGGAAAATTTCATTAGCATTTTCACATTCCAATAACAGGCAAACCTGAATGTCTAGCTAAGACACTGAACAATGTAAGAGATACCTGAGGGCAGTATCAATATCCCCATGTAATTTAAAACTGATGCATTAATTCCCTCATGAGCCAAGTCTGACACAGCTTGACTTGATAGTCTGTACATCATAAAGCTATTTACACCCGGCTAAAAACGTTTGTTAAAATCAATTTGTACTTCCCAGTTGCATTTGCTTACAGCTATTTTAGTACTCTCAAAATGTAGACTTTTTATAAACAAGGGTGAAAATTCCAGCAAGGAATTGTTTTTTCCCGGTTTTTTTTTTGTTTTGTTTATGTCTTTTTTTTTCTTTCTTTTTACATAATCACTTTTCGATAGTAAAAAGGAAAGCAGTCCTATGCACTTGCATTGGTTACAAGACTCACATTCTGTTAACCCCATGAGAACTACCTGCCGACTGGCCAAAAAGAATTTATAATTATCAATTGGACCAATCAGCAACATTGTTAGATTAATTTCACCAAACAAAAAAATTGGGGTGAATTATTTGCAAAGCTCTGTTCTGATTGGTGATTAAAGTGACGATATCATGTAATTGACCTATCAGAGGCAATGTTAGATCGGCAGGTAGTGCTCAGGGGTTAAGTCAAATGATGCACTTGTTTGTTCATGAGCTAATTAGAGAATAAACAATAGGAATTTTTGTTTTTACTATCCTCTACCATGTGATAGACAACAGGCAGGTCAAATGTTTGCTAAACCACAGCCACTGACTAAGAATGGTTCTTTAGATGCAAGTTATTCCCTGTCCAAATTTCCTTTCCAGCATAATTTTAGAATCGGGTAAGCCACTCATACCATGCACCTTCTGATTAGTTTTAGAATAGTCCATGATCACAGTGACAGGAAATATGAACTACAAGCCTGCATTTACACCTGATTTTTCACCCTTGCTTATAAGATCATCTTTATACAAGTGACAAATTAGCTGCTTTATTTATTTAGATTCTTTATGTACAAAGTCTGCACCTTCCAGTCATAACATGGAAATTGCATGTACAAACCAAACTATAGTCCGTATATCTTCCTTGAGTCAGTAAATTAAAATCGAATTTGAAAACTTTCTCAAAAACTGTTAACTTTTGCAGGAATCTGTTATGCTAGTTGGATTCCTTGCATCATTTCCTTTCTGAAAATGTATAATTTTATATACTTCTCATCATTACATTTAGAGAAACAATAAAAAACAATATCTAAATTACTGACTCGAGGAAGGTAAACAGACTATATTTAGAATTAGCTTAGTATACAAGCTGGGTCTTCTAACACGCCCTACATATCTCAAATGATAGCACACTCTGTATCAGCTATTTTTTCTCACAACAATAAATTGACTTTGAGTCAAAGCTTTCAAAATTAAATATGGTCCAAAATGACTGGATTTCATAAATTAAATAGAATCTATATTACATGTTGCACTGATTCAAGAAGTCGTGATGAACCACCTAGCTGTAATTTATTATGACATACCGCTATTTTCTGCTTACATAGGTCACACTCCTTACACATCACTTTTATTTTAAACATGTCATGTAACACTCCTTTTGTGCACATTACATTTGTTTTACCAATGTTTAGTAGCACTTATGTCATAATATTTATTGCTGAGATAGTTCATCCATGAGCAAATCAAAAGGAATACTTAGAAACTTTTTTTTCTTTACATGTCAAAAAATCATTTTTTCTGAAGATTTTCACTATATATGCCAAAATATAAATACTGAAGCTGACTGCAAGCATTGAAATGAATTTGGTTAATATTTCGAAACAAACACAAATTCTTGTATGTAGATTTAAATTGTTTCAGATGTAGAAGAATCTTTCCTTGTTGGTTGATCTTTGAATTTTAAGGCAAGAATATATCATACTAATTTGATCAACATATACAACTGCATAACACTAGTATTGCAATGTACAAAGGAAACATTCTATATGCTCTTTCTCTAGTGAAGTCAATGCACCGGTAGCTTGGTTTCAAAGTGCACCTAATCAATGTCTTTACACACATGCATGTGTACACCTGAGCTTGAGGGAACCCTAGCATTTTGAAGTTAGGCTCACTGACTGCACTAGAGGGGGAAAAACAGTATAGCTAAATGTTTTGCCATGTACAGTGTATATCCTAGTGTAAAACAAGCTTCCATTCGATATAAAAGGAATTCTTACAAACAAGACTGCTTGCAGCCAAATCATTTTATATTTAAAAAAATTTAGTGTTAGCTTTATTCTATCCAAGTGGTTACAAATTTGTAAACCACACATGAAGATTATAAATAATTGAGAACTCATCAACAATCTGCACAGGACTAGAATTTCATCATCAAGTGGTAATCAATCCTGATTCAGGCAAAGAATTTTGCAGGAATCAATTGATTCTTGCAAAGTACTTATTGTTTTGAATCATCTTTGATTCACTAAAATCTTTTGACAAGAATCTTTGCAACAACTGATTTACAGTTTCATGTTGACATTCTAACCCTGTTATTTAAGTATTCCTTTCAACTTGCTGATGTGACAGTTTAGACTAATAACTACAGGGAGACAATTAAGTCATGTGATAGCAATGACTGCACCCCTGTTCATGACGAGCGTCCCCTTTACAACTTGCCATTTAAACAGTGATACACATGGACACCTGTGATAAGGTTTGCCTACCAAGATTGTATATAGTAACTTCTGCATGTTAGGTTAAGAAGGCAGAAGGTTATAACATTGTCCATTCTGAATGTCTTGGTGATATCACAAGTTTACATCAGCATTTGGGCTATTCCAGTTGAAATTCATATACCCTGTGAAAAACATGACCTTAATCTTCCATATAGGGAGTGTGAATTTCAAATGTGATTACTTGAATGGATGATTCCATTTGAAATCTACACCCCCTGTGTGGGTGATTAAGGTCATGTCTTAAGGGGTGTATGGATTTCAACTGGAATAGGTAATTCAGGGGGAACCTATCTATACAGTACATTAGGTTTTGCAATCTGTGCATCCACATGACTTAATAGTCTCCCTATGTCTCTCTGTGTCACCGTTCATAGCTGCTGTGACTGTGGTAACTACCGCCATCACTTCTTGAGCGGCTTCGAGATCGTGAGCCAGAGCGGCTGTAGGAATCATCCGAGTAGTAAGAGCTCTCACTTGGGGTTGGGCTTCGTGGTGAGGCTCGGTGGTAAGGAACGGGCAGCTTGCGTGCGCTGGAAGAACAAAAAGCACAAGACGAGAGATGAGAATTAGTACAAGTAATGAGAGCATTTACCAATGGTAGTTAGTAGCTTGTTTCATTACAATACCTTGAACCTTGTTCCTTTACATTAATATTTTGCAATGATATCTGCCTATATGGAAACCCACAGTATCATTGAAGCAAAAGAACTATTTCAAAGTATTGACAATGAGAAAACAATCTATCCTCTGCTCTATTATGAGATGTCATCTTCAGTCCTATACTATTATGACAACTACTTTTCATACTTTTTGTTTCCCATGCTTCAAAAACTTGTTGTTAGTTTGTGCTACTCACTACATAAAGTGATGTGCTAATAGAACTGTGGTATTTTTCTACAAGTAAAGACGGGTTATCTCGAGTTAAAGTTGGTCCAGCAAATGTGTACTTATCTTGCAACGTTTTAGCCTAAACAGTGTCTTTCTTACATAATTTCTGCTGAACGAAATGATTTCCAGCATTCTATTAAAGGTTCACAAGCATGTTTCTGGTAAAGGTGTATAGGTATTGGTGAACTTGATAGAAAATGATTTTGTTTTTCATCTCTATGAAAGGATTTGCGTCATTTTTACCTAGTCTTCCTAAAAATACGTGCTATGAACAATGTTGTATAGTATTCTTCTAGACTACAGTCTTTTATGTGTGATAGCATCAAGCCAATAATAGTGGACACATATTAGACATATTATGTGAGACAAGACAGTTTTATAGCATATCGACACAGTTGCCTGGACCTACTTTACTTCGGTAAAATGATCTTTACGTGTCAAACTCTAAATCCAAAGGCCAGAATAAATTTTTATCCCCATTTAACAAAATAGTTTTCTCAAATTTCCTCCTATTTCTGAACTTCATTAAAACATTTTTTCACTGAAATAATGTGAATGTTTTGATAGTCGGGTCTCACAATAAGAATTTTATTTCTTCAAAATTTCCCAAACCAAGTTCTTCATGGAGAATGCCTGTGCTTTGTAGCTTATTTTGATAAGCTCCATTACAAACTTTGAAAACTCTTATTGATAAACCCGATAAGACTGAGAGCACCATAACAAAATTGTTTAATCCTTTTCTACCCATTTCACTGCCTATTTGACTATCTCCTTCAAACACATGGGTCACAATGACCCAAATATGAGTTAGTATTGGCAAACAAGCATACGTTAATGCAGATGAGTTCAATTAGTATGAATTATGTGAGTGAGTGATTGAGTATAGTGACCCTTTACATGGAAGATTACGTGTCTGGCTGATGGAGGTAGTTATTTGCATCTGTAAAATGAAACTCATTGTGACGTTAGTCAATCGGGTTATGGAAACTTGTCTCGGTATGGATATGGTGATCAGTATAAGTTGACAAAGCAGACTTATAGAATAGTTCCATAATCTTGTTTACCACATATACCCACACCATAAACACACTGAATGGGCTTTCCAGTTGAAATCCATACACCCGGTATGGAAGACATGATCTTAATCACCTACACAGGGAGTGTGAATTTCAAATGGAGTCACCCACTCAGGTAACCCCATTTGAAATTCACACTCCCTGTAAGCGATTAAGGTCATGTCTTCCATAGGGGTGTAAGGATTTCAACAGGAATAGACCAATGATAGAGGGAGCAACACTTGTTATTCTGTTGGAATGGTTTCGGTCTGTTCTTGTTACACACTCAGCTGAGGGTGACTTGTAGAGGGTGATTTGTTAATGTTACACTACCAGTTAAAACACTCAATTATTCGCTTCAAAGTCCTCTTTCCTTTTTTTTTTTTTCTGTTCATAATACACAGATAACAAGTGTTGCTGCACAAATGTGTTCTCTTGGGAACATTAGATACAGTCAGCACAGTATATCCAGCCGTCTACGCGAGGCTTTTGACTTCAAACTGATCAAGATCAAAATGGACTTGCATTAGCTATATGTACTCAAGCGACCTTGAGAGCAGCTCAACATCTGATACGCAGCAGAGCATGTAAGCAATATGTAGCATTGCAAACAGTGAACTCATCAATGCATACCCCAATGCATATCTCTGTCCCTGAGATAGATCTAGGCCACATAGTATTCCTATTTTAACAATTTGGGTCTTCCAAAACAGCTGTGACCAGAGTTGCCATTTTGTAAATGCCTACATTGTGAGATAAATCAATGAAAATATGCCCAATTTTTCCTTCTAATCACTGGTTTCTATTGGGTAGGAAACAGGCAAAATTCATCAATATCTGCCCAATTGGGTTACCAAATCGTGGACGGGTTTGCTAACCCTGGGTGTGATCTGTATCTAATGTTTGCAAGAAAAATAGGCAATTCCAGTTGAAAGCCATACACCCCCTATGGATAACATGACCTTAATCTCACACACAGGGACTATGAATTGCAAATGTAGTCACTAATTCAGGTTAACTCCATTTAAAATTCACACCTCCTGTGTGAAAGATTAAGATCATGTCTTCCATGGGGGTGTATGTTTTTCAACTGGACTAGCTCAAAGTTGCCTCTATTGTAAATCTATAAGGATTTACACAGGATTTTATAAATACTGCAATTCTGTCTAGTCGAAAGAACACTGCAAACATGGTTAACATGAAGAGCCTGTTAATTAAAAGTACAGCTTGAGAAAACCGCTAAATGTGTCCTACCCCCAGCTAGGAAAATATAGGTTATTCATTTATCTAAGTCATATGAGTATGACTCAAGATAGTTCCATGATCTAGCTAAATATAGATGACCCCTCCCTGTGAGAAGCTAAAGCTAACTGTTCTAAATTCTCAATCTTTACAACAGGTTGTAGGAAATTGGTTGGATGATTCTTTATGTATGTATGGAACAGATAAAATGATAGGAAATGTGAGACAGAGATGATGAAAGAGAAAGAGGGAGAGAAACAATAGGGAGGTACAGCGAGAGAGTTGAGAGAAAGAGGAGGAAAGAGAGGTTCCCCTTCTTTTTGATTGATAGGTCTAATACTAGATAATCCATTGTAAATTCATTATTTTAACAAAGGCATTATTTGCTTTCCACACTTTGTAAAAACACAGCAAACCTAGATTTTTAATGTTTCATCCTCCACCATAAACATGTTAATTTGTATATTTCAATCCACAAAAATAATATCACACAGCAAACTAAGTAGTGCAGTTTAGAGCAAATAAATGCAGAAATTAATGCAGAACATCAAAATAACACAGCAAAAGCAGGGATACAAAAGTGGTTTTAAAGTTTAGCCTAATTTTGGCAGTTCATCTATATTCATGAATTAGAACTATGCATATTGAGATGAGCTGGTTTTTTTTTTTAATCCTGCCTCCAAAAATTTACGAGAGCGCACAGAAGAGTGTAGCTGGATATATGTGCGGAAGTGCTCTTAGCAATTTTAAGTTGAGGCCACAGTTACTGCTTTATGGGATTTTACTTGAAGCAAAGTAATTTTTGTTTTCAAATTGTCAAAAGAAGTCTATAAAGTTGTGTTTCATGTTTTACACTTTATTAAGCATATTCGGGTTTACAAAAAGTAGCGACCATTGTGGGTAAATACGCTATAGCAAGTTATTTTTCAAGATAATGAAATGTTTGCAAATTTGAAAAAAGACAGCAAATCATGAAAACAAACTTGTGGGTATTTTTTTCTGCTGGCTTTTTAACATATGTAATAATTGTTACAATTTCAGATCACTTCAACCATCGCCTTTCAAAATTACAAAATCATGCTAATAATAGTTTGCTTCATATTTTCGAACACAAGTTAAATTTCATGTTAAGTATTTAATTGATGTTCCATATGAATTAGCTTTTGATAAAAAGACAAATCCACCAAGAAATGATTACCAGGAAAACAAAACTCCATGCAAATTAAAATATTGGTATAAGTATTAATGGATCACCAAGAGATGTCTGACCTCTCTCCACAAATTGACCAATTTGGAGGTCAATTTGACCAACATCTCATAAACTGATCAAGCATCATGCGCATCTACCCATTACTTTGTCTGGAATTAGTTCACCATCATAGTGAAAATGTCATACCTTAGCTACTGGTTCACGCTTGGTTTGCACACCTGTTTGCAACCCATTGACTTAGTGTTGCGATCATTTTGATTGTGGTTCCAAACACAGATAGCATGAACCAGTTGCCAACGATTGATTTTGACGTCACACTACGACAGTGTATAGAATATGGACAATCCACAATTTCCAAAATGTGTTATATTAAAAATGAAAACGTTGTTTCTGACTTTATAGGAGAGGCAATTAGCAAAATGAGTAGATAATGTGAACACAACATGATTAAAAATAGACAGTGGGGAAAGAGGGTTCACAAGGACTAATCTCACAGTGTCCATAAGTACGACACCATCAAAAATTAAAACATAAAGCAGCGAATTAACCTGATGGTCTGCTTTAAGTTTCAAGATGGAAATATATATTATATTGAAGTGATTTCAACAGACATACAGCACAAAACTTGGATTAACTCATTTGGTTGGACCAAGCATTATTATAAAGACAGCAATGTAAAAGAGCACTAGTTAAAGGGTGCTACATAGGTCATTGTAGCTACCATGAATGGACTTTTGACTAGCCAGAGTGACAGGTGAACAGATAGGGAATGGAACTTCAGCAAAGTTTCAGATTTGTCGTTGTTGCTACTTCAAATGCTGAACATATGGTTAGTTTTTCAAAAAGGATCCCATAACAAATGTTCAGAAGAAGTTCTTTTTAGTGATCAAAGACTAGATTTAGAAAATAAAAGTGTTGTTTTGAGACCCAGCCATATCTATCGCCTGATATAACATTATTATTTTGAGTTGTTCCACATTCTTCTTGTAGAATGTACATATCTATTGCGAGATATAACTTGGCTCAGATACGAGGATAATAAGCTAATCAGATTGCCAAGATTATCATAGCTGTTTGACATATAATGCCTTGATCTGCCCAATTTTCCACTTGTAACCGAAGAGCAAATGAGTCACAATAATACACTCCATCTGAAGAGGATGTCGATCGATCACAGTTTAACAAGTAGTTGAATATCCATTTTGAACTGTGCGTTCATTGAATTCACTCTTGGGTAATAACAATAACAATGATAAGAATAATTAAATAATATTTAGGCTTACAATTCATGCAAAAAACTAAGTTCATGTATAGAAATATGAGCAGGCAAGCAATTGCTCATATTATGAGCAGCAAATGAGCAACTATGTGAAAAAAATGCTACATCTACAGCATCAAGTGGCAAACACCAATAGACTTATGGATCCCTTTGCTACGCAAGTTTCATTTCATGACTGATAATTCCTTCAAATGAATTTCCTTCCTGATGCTGAAGTATGTAATAATATGCATTTTAAGTTTAATGTTCGATCATAAAGTTGCATATCTTGCACTATTTCATGCAATCAATAAAAGCAAACTCATTATTTGATGGTTTATTTGAAGGAATTGTCTTCATTTTATCTGCACTGTACGACCAGTACGTACAATGTAATCTCATCATTTAGGTTGGTAAACATGTTGGCGACCGCATAACCCATGTTTTTATTCCATATTGGTGGCCATTGGGCTATTCCAGTTGCAATCCATATACTCTCTATGAAAGACATGACCTTAATCTCTCACACAGGGGGTGTAAATTTCACATGGAGTCACCCATACCAGTAACCCCATTTGAAATTCTCACTCCCTGTGTGGAAGATTAAGGTCATGTTTTACATAGAGCTGTATGGATTTCAACTGGAATAGCCCCCAACCCCGATGAGGATATTGCCAAGGTTTCTACGATTCACATCACCATTGAAAGTTTCATGCTTTGTTGACTTTTGCCATATTGCACATATAGAAACATTGGCGTCAAATTTTGTACAAAATATTTTGGTTTACCTCAACAACCACTGCACAACATGCCTGTGCCCATTTCAACCAAATTGTCACGTTTAAACTCATTTGTGTAACTTGATTACTCTGCTCATGAAAAATGAGTATCTTGGGCAGACAACATTGTTGTACTTATGTTTTATTGAGTTTATTTCTGCACTACTGGCATAAAGAAGCTGCACTGGAAAGTGCTATGCCGTTGTGCACTGAAACAGATATTAAATGAGCATGGCAAATGTATGATAGCATGCAATAATCATGATTAAAACTGTTCTATTAGCATGAAGAAGATGCAATGGAAAGCATTATGTCTGCATGCAGAATTTAAGCAGCTATTAATTAGATGAGCATAGCGAATGTAATGATAGCATGCAATAATGATTAAAACCCATCACCAAGTTCAAACATAAGCGATCCCATGTGGCTTTCTTGCACTGATGATCATTAGGTATGTTCACAAACTTGATACCATACATCTATTTAGTAACATTTTAGGTATCATTAATTTTTTTAAAGTTTTGATGTAAACATATACCTCAAAATTTCCAAACTTCACCGCAATATCAAATTTAAAAATCACATTTCCAAATGAAGCATTTTTCATGCGATAATTTTGTTCATTATGCAAGAAAGCAAAGACAATCATTCACTGAGATCCCTTATGTATTATTTCATGCAAAACACATTTCTATGACCAAGACAGCACACATAACATAGCCAACAGACAAAAAACGTCCAACTTGCAAAAAAAATAATGTATTTCTCATCACTGCCCCACAGCCACTCACTCACTCACTCTCATTCTCTCAATGAATCAGTTGTTTGTTCTTTTACCTTAGGCAATCCTATACACAATAAGGTTAACTATCCTTCTTTATGCTTATAAAAGAGCAATTATAAAGACAAAATAGGCGAGACGTTAAACCCAGTTGCTGCTGCTAAGCTATGTGTGCTACGATGGCCAAAGAGAGAATGTATCTGATGCTTTTTTACATTACACATAGAACATAGAATATACTTCTCTGCATAATTGTTAATCTCTTATATCCAACAACTCATTTATGCCATCAAATGTGGCATCATTTTGAATTCTCAGATACAATTTCACGAGGATATATTTTGTTGCTCATATTGCATACTTCATGACAAAAATGAATTTGTTCAATTTGTTCAACTTTTAATACAATGCCTGGGTGCAGGGAGATGAATTAACAATTCTCTGTTGTTGAATAATAAAGAGATCGATAGATCGACAGATAGCATTATAAATATGCTGCTAATTGTCTAGATGAATTAACCATTCTTTGTTGTTGAATAATACAGAGATCGATAGACAGATAGCATTATAAATATAAGCTGCTAATTGTCTAGTATTATAAATCACATGAAAACAAAGCTTACCACACATATCAAGCATGCAAAGTTACGGATCATGCACGATAGCAATAAAAAGAACAGAAATAATTGAAAGGAAGGCCACACAATTAGGGTTAGATTAAATTAACACAATCACAAAAATCACAAAATCATTAAAACTGATATCACATCTATTTGCTTAGTGTATAATCTATGTAATTATAAATAATTTGTCTGACCGGCTCCTTCTACCTAATGTTGAAACCCTACTTATATGCACTATCTATTCGTTGAAATGACAGGCAAATGAAAAAATACTATCATAATGTACAAGCTAGTTTATGAAGTTTAAAATGAATTAAGATGTACAAAATATCATTCAAATCTCTAAATTTTGATTCGTTCTTTTCCTAAATGTAGAGTTGTTGAAATGAAAAAAGTATTTACAAGTATTCTGTGGCTATCAAGTATAAATCAATATGGAATACTGCCCAAATCCCAAAATTACGTATTGTTTTAGACCAAAGATTTGAGGTTTAATTAGCTGGCTAGATATTAATCTCATTCTTGAACAATTTTAATTAGCTATAAACCACCTATGCATTAACTTGGCAATAAACATTTGATTAAATGCAATTTCGCACCATTCCTTTCTATAATATTGACATCATTAGAAACTCGTCGACACATGGCTGGTTTTGAGTATCAAAATTAGCATTTTGTAGTTATTTCATTGGAAGAAGGCAAGAATTTCCATCATTTCACTATTAATACACTTATTAATTTTTACCCAAATTGGTCCAACTATGAACCACTCAACTATTGGATAAAATAAGGTGTGTGTTAATTTCGATGCAATACCTTTATCCAACAGTCAAATTGTTCATATAGTTGGCCTACCATTGGGTAAAACATACCCAGCATTTTATTGGTGCAAGTTCCTAAAACATGCAAGAGCACCAAAAAATGTTCTTACATTCTTCAAACTACTTTATACCCTACTGGAATTTGTTGTTTTATTACTTATCAAAAATCTCCCATATTCTTTAAAACATTCTTGTTTGAAAATGTCAGATAAGTAAAATGATAAAATTAACTATTTTAACAAAATTTCCTCAAAACCAGCTATGTGTCATTCATTTGTGAGTTCATCAATAGAACTGAAGGCATGATCATTTTAAGTTGTTTATGCCCACGGCAAAGCCGAGGTAATAAACAATAATCAAGCCAACAATTCTTTCATACATACCCAAACATTGTTTGATTGATTGTAATTTATCACAATAATTTTTGAAACATTTTTAAAAACACAATTTTCCTACTTTAATCTTTTAATTAACCATCACGCTACAGAGCAAGTAATTATTGCTGTTTAGAACAGCTCTCCACCAATCACGAGCACAGTTATATGATGGGTATGTATGAACAAGATATTTGCAGCTTTTTAACATACTGTAAATGCTCAGCACATATGTATGGGTGTTTGCAGCTTTTTAACATACTGTAAATGCTCAGCACATATGTATGGGTGTCATTGTGCTCCATAAACATGTTTATTATCATCATTATTAAATCTACATGTATGTAGTAGATGGTTATGCTATCATACGATGTAATTAATGGTATTAGTACAATGCAAATGCAGTGGAATAGGGTAACTCTGCAGTGGTTAGCAGCAGAACCCCTAAATCAATGGTAGTTAACGCATGGAATCTGAAAAAATTCAGTCAAGCATATGCTAAACTGCATATCATAAGCATAACACTTGCATACATCAAACCCAGCTTTGGTAGAGTTGGTCAAATTATCTCCTGTAGCGATCTCTAGAACGAGATCGAGAACGAGATCGGGAACGAGAACGGGAACGACTTCTGCGACGGCGTCTGTCGTAGTCATCGTGGTAGCGGTCATCGCTGTATCGTCTGCTAGAAGAACTTATATAAATGAGGGAGCAAGAGTTTATATAAACATACGACACATATAATAACTATATATACAGGATTATTGGGATTTTTAAGATTATGTGAAGTTACTTAGGCCGACACCAAAAATGGGGTTCAGTTAACTATGTTTCCATCGGGTGATAATTACATTGACAATTAAGTGTGACTAATTAATTATGTAATCCTTGAATAAGATTCTAGCAAGAGTAACACCATGTGTACACAAGAATATAAGATGACAGAAGAAAATTAAAATGTATTGGACTAGCTCATATAGCTGATTAAAGAAAATTGATACAGGCATTAAAAACATAACAACTAATATAACAAACACATAACATATCAACACCATTCATCACAGAAACATAAAAATATCAAAAAAACAAACAAAAAGGATAACATAAATTAGGGCTGCATGACATAGTTGTATACTTTAGTCATGACAGGTATCGAGAGTCTATTTCCCAAATGTAAGTTAACCCATGTGTATTAACATAACTTGAGTTGGCAATATCTTTAAATAAAGGGGGAAATATTCTTGTACGTACATGTAGAAATAATGCATATTTGATGATTAAAATAAATCTGAACCCCAAAATGACTTATTTTTTTCTACAAGCCATGCAAGCAAATAAATCTTTGGCAGTAAACTTTTCAAGAGGTTTTATGAAAAAATCTTTGCTGCCAATATGAACAATTTCCTTTGGTTAAGTGTGCAGATAATGCAAATGTGTATTTTAACAAATATTTCATCAAATCAAACAGCTGAAACTGATCAGATGTTGTTTTATCAGAGTTGAGTGAATAGAGTGATTTTGATTTAATTTCCCACAGGTATTTGTGTTCTTTTCATAATCACAATCTCATGAGCATTACTCTAAATCCCAACACTAAAAAAACATTAATAGCTTGAAGTTTTCAAAATGGTTTACTTTTTTTGCTATTACGGTTGAAAATGAATAATTTGAGCAATAATTGGGCAATGTGGTACACAGTTGCTAACAGCTTGTTCATAAAACCCTGCATTTTCCAAATGTATCATCACAGTCTTTTACAATATTCTATTTCATGGGTTAACTTACTGTTGGAGTACTAAGGGTACTTCTCAGAACAAAATTCTGTTTGATTTTCTTAATCAGAATTCTTATAGCCAAAAATGTGGTAATTTTAGTGCAAAAGGACAAATATATACAATTAAAAAAAAGGAGAATTGAATCAAGGCATAGACCTGACAAAAAAGATTTAATAATAGAGCTGTAAAATATATACAAGAATTGACAACAAATATTATTTTGGATTATTAAGTCCAATACTCTCATTCTCTAATACAGAGTTCAATTGTGCCATCCACCTTCAATGATGCGACACTGACCTCCCAGTCAGGTCAGATTGGTGATGTGAACTACAGTCCATATAAGGGTGTACTCATCTTAGGACACGTTTTAATGGCATCATTGTTACACAAAAGATCCGTGTATTGGAGAGTTGAAAATCTTGTCATCCATTTACTCTGTAATAGTTTGGTCAGCTATTACAGTTGTGGGTCTCACCTTGCTTCGGATTGCAATAGTGACAAAAAAACTGAATATATTATAGCTACGGATAACTAAAAATACCTTGTTATTCTCCCTGCGATCGAGGAAACTTGGGAGTCCCTCCTCTTACAATTGGTGAGAAACTTTTCTCACGTTCATGTTTGTCTGCAGTAGGTGACCTGGACCTGTGTCTTCTGGAAGGGGAGTAGCTAAGTGAGCGTGATCGCCTATCAGTGGGTGAGTATGTTAATGATCTTGAGCGACGGTCACGAGGGCTGCGGAGAAACAAAAGGAATATATACTTTAGACTGATGTAAGAAGACACTAGATAACAACAAACAGGCATACAATGTACAATGTAGAACATACAATGCAATGACTGATAGTGAATGAAGTGTTCTCATTCTATTATATTGTTTATTCCGTAACTTATTTGGGAATCAAACCTACAGAGGAGAGGAACTACACACAAAATTAATAAGGTATTGAAAAGGGCTATTCCATTTGAAATCCCTACACCCCCTATGGAAGACATGACCTTAATCTTCCACACAAGGAGTGTGACTTTCATTGGGGTTACCTGAATGGTTGACTTCATTTGAAACCTACACCCCCTGTGTGGGAGATAAAGGACATGTCTTCCCCAGGGTTATATGGATTTCAACTGGAATAGCCCATTATATCAATCTGGTTACATCATTGTCATTGACTATCACACAAAGTTTCCGTAAGTATCTTTAATACAGTTTGATTCATCTCAAAAGCTCTTGCCATTGTTCATAAGGTAATGGGTTGAGGTGCCTCCTTCAAAAATCCCTAAACAGAATAGCAGTAGATTTATAGGCATACTTAAATGAAGCTTCCAGTCAATTTACAAGTTCTAGCAATATCAGGCAACATGTCAGGATTAAGAGGTATCACTGATTCACCATTGGGATTTGGATAGAAAAAATAAAGTAATAATAATAATAATTATATAATCATCACAATATAACAAATATATCTAATACTTCAGTTACGATAAGAAAATTATTTCTTCTGCAGATATGCAGTTTATAATGTACTCAGATCAATCCCTGACAGGTGGCTAATTGCTTAGTCTTGGTCCATCCATGCAATAATTCATACCTAGCGCATGTGTCTATTAACATACATAAGCACAATGCCTTCTGCATGCATTTCACATGTTTGTGATGTGTTAAGCCAGCTCTTAATCAGCGAGAGGGCTTTGATTTGGATGCATTTGTGTAGTGCTAAGCTAGCCCTTAATCAGCACCCTTTAATAGATCATTGTTTATGATAACAACTTTATTGTGGACTCAGAAACTGAGCGAACATGAGCTAAGCTAAGCTAAGCTGCCCTAGACTATTCTAAATCAATTTGCAATATCAGGAGGTCCATCAATTTGAAACTGATTAAAAAATAGATTTCTTTAAAAAAACATAACTTTGTGCATACTCAAATAACTAATCGTTACAATGGGGCTATCCACACAATATGGGCAGACACACCTAGATCCTATAGGATACAGTATACCATAGAATTCCATCTCCAAGTACATATGCCTCACAACAAGGGTCATTTTTGACAAAAGGGATGAAAGGCAGACACCCTCCACAAAAATATTATTTGCAGTTTGAGCAATTATATTATTGATACAGGCAGTGCATCTTCTGAGGCAGTGCATCTTCTGCAATCAGTATAACTGTTTGGAGGTTGTCAGGAAAGTGGACAAATATATTAACCCCATGCGAACTACCTGCCGATTGGTCAACTATTTGCAAAGCTCCATTCTGATTGGTGATTAAAATGAAGATATCATGTAATTGGACCAATCAAAGGCCACATTAGATCGGCAGGTAGTGCTCAGGGGGTTAACCAAAATGGATCTAGAATGATCTGCTGTGCAGATAGCTCCAACCGCTTTTCTATCATTATATGCATAGGTACTATCAAACCTGAAATAACTCATCTTTTGATGCATTCCTCTTACTAAAAAAATCCTATACTATTGCTATATGTTGTACATAATAGACAAACATGCCAACATAGAGGATTTATTTATCATATCAGACTTAAAACCAAAAAAAGTGGTTCTAACTTATGCTTAAACCAAAAATATGTAAAGCACTATGACTTTTTCATGCACTTTAAGAGATGGGAGAGGGGGAGAGAGAGAGTTGTTGTAAAATATAGCTAGTGAGACTGGTTTAATCTTGTTATCTATATTTTTTTTAAAGACAAACACAAATTTGTGATGTTTTTCAACATGATTTCTGCATCTTATCAAGTGACACATTGCTTGACTTGGAGGGATAGAGTAGGGTGGTGCAATGGAAAATCAAGATCCCAATGTGGTGGGAGGGAATAATCAAATTAAGCAATGAAGACTTCCTTGACAAAATGCATGAAACCAGTTGAAAAGAAATGGTCACTATTTTTTGTTTACATTACTCAAACAGAATAATAACATTTAATTTCTTATCATACAAGGGCTTGTTTTCTTAAATCTCTCATTTAAAAACAAATAAAAAATATGATAATACAATATCAAGCAGTAAAACAAACAAAACAATCGTCGTTACAGTAAGGCCAGCAAAAACAATTACTTTTAGAAGTGGTATGGTGGTTTTTGACATACGATACACCAAAGCCACAAAGACACAGGAGTAGGGAGGATTTTGAAACTATTGGTTTCTGTAACCTGTGCCCATTTATAAAATATTTTAATGTCAATTGATCGAAACACCTGCATAAATTTGTTTTACCACGCAACATGTGAATTGAATTTATTGTCTTATCACGGTAAAAATTTTCAGGTATTTTATAAAGTAAAAAACAAAGTAATAAAAAAATATTGCATTGACGGACCAATATTATTTGAGCTGAGTCAGCAGCTGTAATCGTCATGGTATGCCATGGCAGTGCAACAAATGATAACAAAGCAATCAGTCACATATGGATCATTGTTTTCAGTTTTTTTCTTAGAATGGTCTTACCCATTTGTAGCAGCCGCACCTATAAGTACTGCCGCCTGGTGCTTATAGCCCCTGTTCAAATAGAGTATTTTATATAAAACCACCTATTAAAAAACTTAACAAGGTAGTTGGTTCTATACTATACATATAAAGTGATAATGTACAAATTGGTTTTTAGTCACACAACACACAAACACTAACACTACAAATTGCTATTTCAAGGGTTGAGAGCCAGAAAGCCTTAACTCACAATCACCTGCTCCCACAAAATGCGCATAAAGTTGCCAGGGAACTGTTGAAGATAAAGTCCATTAATCAGGACAAAATTCAGTAGAAAACAAAAAATATTGATATTATTGATATTTGAAGACCAAAGCAAGGAGTCAACTTTATGCTCATTTTGGGAGAGCTGATCATAGTGAGTTACGGCTTTCTGGTTCCGAACCCTTGATTTGTTAAACTGTAGTACCACTACGATCAAGGCAGACCACATTCATAGCTAAGCTATCACCACCATTTTTGGTTGTTTTCACACTATACATACTAAGATGAGCAGATAGAACTACAACGTTTTTAGATAACACACTGAAGCAGAGATTCCCAACGTTATTTTGAAAATAAATTACAATTCTTGAAAGTTGTGACATTTGTGACCCCATACCACAATTATTACCACTTTATTCCTTGGTATGCCTAGCGACCAGTGGCATAGCTAGGGGCACCGTCTTAAGGTGGGCACCAAATCACCCCATCCAAGTGGTGAAAGTTAAAAAGTCAATTTTCATGTGATTTGCACTTATTTCAACATAAAGTCATTTGAAAGACCATTTTAAGACCGAAATTCAACTTAATGTAGTATTTATGCACATTTTCTCGAGCTCCGCACAATTTTTTTTCTAGAATTGGGGGGCATGGTGCACCATTCTGTATCATTGTCCCCAGGTGCTACAAGCCCTAGTTCGCCACTGGGTCACAACACACCTGTTGGGAATCCCTGCAATAAAAGGATGAACTGTATGGGTGTAATGCTTTAATTCCTGCATGCATGTCATTGTATTTTAGTGTCAATGACTCATTTCAGGCTTTCATCACTAAATCATCTGTTTCATTTTCCCTGAGTGCACAGTGCATTATTTGTTACAGAAAGAAAGACAAGACTTTACTTTGTATATTTAATTGATAAGTGTTAAAATGAAGAGGTCATGAATAAATGTATTGTCTAGGGGAACATTTTAAACTTGACCTTAATCAGTAAATCCCATGAGCCTTTGCATTTGGACCCTGATTTTGACACGTCGATGCACACATCATTAATACACACTTCACTGCAGTGAAATGTGGAGTGATGATGTTCGCTATTCGATGTGTGCATCAGGACAGGGGTCAAAATACAAAAGCTTGTGGGATTTACCAAAAAGTTGAATTAAAGGCAAGAAAGATTTTTTCACACCTTACATGCAAATAAGTGGAGAATGGAAAAGCAAAACATTACACCTATAAATCCATCCATCCATATGAGTTGATAAAACATGCATTGTAATATTGTAATAGACACACATGATTTCATTAAATCTGATAACATTGGTATTCCTAGATGAAGTATGCTGAAATCTGGTTGACAATATCATATATAATTTTTGAGAGGTAATTCACTATTGTTGTCATTTTTGCTTCCACACAGAGCAATGTCCTATTCCAGTTGAAATCCATACAACCTCTATGGAAGACATGACCGTCATCAACATACAGGGGGTGTAGATTTCAAATGAAGTCACCCATTCAGGTAACCCCACTTGAAATTCTCACTCCCTGAGTGGAAGATTAAGGGCATGTCTTCCATAGTGGGTGTATGGATTTCAACTGGAAGTGCAATGTACATTAGAGGATGAAAGATAAGAGAAGAGAAAACACAAATGGTGAACTTTCTTATTGCAAATATCAAATTCAGAATAAAGGTATAAAACACAAGCGAATACAGAAGAGAGAATTTTTAATGAATCGGATACAAAATAACACAGGCCATTAACCTGCTGTATTGGTTTGAAGATAAAATAGGCTATTCCAGCTGAAATCCACACACCCCCATCAAAGATATGACCTTAATCTTCCACACAGGGAGTGTGAATTTCAATTGGGTGACTACATTTGAAGTCTACACTCCCTGTGTGGGATATTAAGGTCATGTCTTCCAGAGGGGGTGTATGGGTTAGCTGGAACAGCCCAATAGATATGCTCTGTCACAGGCTACAACTTCAATTACCGACCTCCTTTAACAAGGTCCGGAAAATGTGAGTTGAAAGCGGCAGGGGTATTGTGTAAATCACTTTTGTATGTGAGCTAAAATGGCAACAATTATGAACATAACTGACAAGATGTCAGAACATGAAATGGAATATTTAAAAATACTAACATTTTGTATAAAATTAAAAAGTATGTTCTACACTTGAAGACAGATATTATGCTATGACTAAAGGAAGTAAAATGCTACTGCCCTTTACTTGGTCATGATTATATAATTTGTGATTATAATCAGCATTGAGAGTAAATGATCTTCAAACTTGCCTATCTCTGACAAAGCTACAGGGGGAAACATGATTATAGAATATCTACCAACTTTGCCTTCAGGTTCACATATCAGACACACTAGGCAATGACTTTCTTTAAACTAGGAAATAGGAGCCCATTCACTTCCACAAGCCAATTGTATCGACTTATTACCAATGATTGAGTCACCTGCTCTAAATTAAATATTTTCAGCAAAAATCAGCAAACAAATTGTTCACCTTCTGTTACCACAATAATTCTTAGTCTAGTTCTTAGTTGTAAGCATACAACCATCTAGGAATACCAATATGAAAACTTGCAAAAACTTATACCAATGTTCAAACACCTTGGACATAAATGTAATTTACCTTCTGGAGCGCCCTCTAGAACCAGATCTTCTCTTTGGTGATGGACTTTTCCTCCTTCTCTTGGGTGAGTGACTTCTGGACCGAGATCTTGAATAATCACTGGACATTTAGAGAAAGATGATTGAAAGTTATTTATATAAAATTCAGCAAACAATTACAAGTAAACAAAAAGGATCATGCATGGTCTGTTAGCTCTGAAGGGACAGATGTCATTCCATATAGGCTCATGATTTGGCATACTGAAGAATATCAGATTATTATAAATAGATATGGAAAGATTCAGGGCACAAAAATCTGACTTTTTTTTCTTTTTAAATTCCCTCATATGTCAATAGGAAACTTGAATTTGTCTATAAACATGTTTTAATTTTATATAAACATATTTAATTAACCAACAGGTGGCACTGGTGCTGTGTTACAGCCCTTCATTGGCTATACCATTTCAGCATTTCATCACATCTTGCAATGTTAACAGATATGACTGCTCAGTGCCAGAAGTGGGTAAGTGCAATAGCTGCCATGTGTAGATGAGTACAATATATTGTGTGTAAATTGCCAAATGTTCACAGAGCAGCTACTGCACTTGGCCACTTCTGGCACTGAACAGTTGATATATCAGATGTAATGGATTACATAACACCCACCTGTCCGAGTCTGGACTATGCGATCTCCTTTTCCTCTCTTTATGTGACTTTCTTCCTCCTGAGTGTCTATCATCTCTCTTCTCTTCATGCCTACCATTGCCATTATGCCTACTACTCTCACTATCTTTCTTCGACGGGTGGTCGTTTTCCTTGCCATTGCGGACACGTTTTGGCGATGGGCTCTTAGAGCTTGCCTTCTTGTTTCGCTTGCGTGTTCTGTGCCCAGATTCACCATGAGAACTACAGTAAAATGAAAATATCATGCAACAAAATAAGTTCTGTAAATATTATGCTCCTTTATCAGGTAGGAAGAAAAGGAACGCTGATAAAAAACTGAAAGTCAATGATATCGGCTTAAAAGCCAGAAAACAGGGTGAAAATAATAGCAAGTGCAGACATTTACAAATTCCAAAACCCACTGAATGGGCTAGGGACATTCCATTTGAAATCCAGACACCCCTATAGAGAACATGACCTTAATGTTCCACACAGGGAGTGTAAATTTCAAATGGAATTACTTGCTGAATGGATGACTCCATTTGAAATTCACACTCCCTGTGTGGGAGATTAAGGTCCGGGGGGGGGCACTCACATTTCCCAGCTATACGGGTATGTGCGGCGGCGACGACCCCCTTTTTCAGAGCCGCTGGCCGTTCCTTAGACCCTCTGAATTCATTGTTTGCCCGCTCTGAAGCCCCAAAATTTTTCTAGCCGTTCCATAGACCCTCAGATCATCGATTTCCGCTCTCATCGGCATCTTGAGAGCCGTGTTTTCTGTCCTACTATTTCAAGCCCAAAAGCAGACCCAAAAGCTACTTTTGTGAGCCCAAAAACTTCAAAGGGAATTTTCCATTAATTTCTTCCCCATTGAAACACATTGTAAGGAATAAGGCACAGAATAAGGTGAATTTTGGGCGGGATTTTGGGCTCCTTCCCTAGTGGCAACACTGGTTGACTGTTTATAAACATTGCAGCACTGCAAAGTCAGTGCCTGCCGGCCGTGACGCCTCCAGATGGTGAACATTTAGCTAGAAATAAATGATTTTGAGATCTCTTTTGGGAATAAAATTGCCAAATATGAGGAAAAGTACCTTAAATAATTATGTACACATCCTTGCAGCTCTCCATAAACAATGAATTAAAAGGTAATTTACGATCTACTGGTCTAGTGAAATCCGGAGTGGAATGGCTGTCAAATTCTGCACACTTCACTCAATCATCTCATGTACAAGCATGGCAGTTCAATGTAGTCTAAATGTTTTTCTTTTCGGCACTGAAAAAAAAAATTCTTGTGGGTTTGTTTTTATGGTGGGCTTTATGTAATGTTGCTAGCTGCTTCTATTTATAGGCTAATAGCATATATTGTAGGTCTACAGGGTCTAGTAATTTTGATTTGAATGCTGTTTTGCTTTGTTGAGGTTTCCATCGTAATAGGCCAAACCAGACCTATTTTGCACTAATGGTTTTCCTGATTAATAATTTAATGCACAATTCAAAGTGAAATTGATTCCTTCAAAAATCTGTGACAAAAACGCAACAAAATTGAACCCTGGTTTGGCCTGCGTGTTTAGTTTCCGAGATTTTTCGGATTTTGGCGGCCGATCAGTTCCCAAGACCCCCCTTTTGGCCAGTCAATCAGTTCCCAAGACCCCCCTTTTTGACCGGCCGATCAGTTCCCTAGACCCTCCTTTTTGGCTGGCCGATCAGTTCCTTAGACCTCAAGTTCGAAACTGGCGGTGGCACACCCTACCAAAAAAAAATGAGTGCCCCGGATTAAGGTCATGTCTTCTATAGTGGGTGTATGGATTTCAACAGGAATACCCCACTTCAAGTGTAACCCTGAACACTTCTCTTGCCTGGAAAAAAACATTGACCCCAACAAATAGCATTTACAAATATACACCCACTATTATGTAAAGCTGTCTCTTAACTTTTCCTATGGAAAAAGTGTCCTAATACAGCTCATCTAAATTACATCAGTTAACCCCCTGAGCACTACCTGCTGATTTAACATTGGCTCTGATTGGTCAATTATGTGATATCTTCATTTTAATCACCAATCAGAATGGAGCTTTGCAAATAATTCACCCCAATTTTTTTGTGTTGTGAAATTATTCTAACAATGTTGCTGATTGGTCCAATTGATAATGAAAACTTCCTTTTGACCAATCGGTAGGTAGTTCTCACGGGGTTAAAAATATCAGGGAGTTGAATTCAAGTGAGATTTACCTGGCACTATCTGAGTCTGAATCTGATTCTGAATCAGTACTTGAGTCTCCATGATGCCTATGCTTGTGACTTTTCTTCTCATCAGCATCCTCCTGTGATCTAGTGTATCAATAGAAATAAAACACAGTACAGTTTATGTTAATAAATATATGATGATTTTTTGGGCTCGAGCAAACTGACAAAAATTTTGAGAGAGAAAAAAATCAGAGGATGCAGCGGGGACAGAACCCCGGTCGCTGGATTACCGGTCCAGAGTCTAACTACTTTACTACTGAGTTCACAGTTGGTACTTGTGCAATCTCAACTAAAGTCCCCATGATAACTCTCTCACTGTGTCTAAGCGGCCTACTATAATATTAAATAATTAATGAGCTATTGAAAATAGCAGTATCTATCAACTCTATCATTACTGAAAATGAATTTATCAAGTTACATTTTTTCATCAGGATTGTAGCGTGGACATTCATATGGATTAACAAATGAGTCTATTTTAAATATATTTCTATTTGGCAAAACTGAAACAATTTTAACTGCAACAAAGGCTGACAGGGCCTACTAAAAACATCTCTCTGTAGTTATCATTTACATTCAATTCACTTCAGGTTTCCGCACATGAAAATAAAGATTTGAGACACATACACACACAACACAAAAATAAACGAACAAAAATGACTCATCCTTTGTGATAGTCTAGTTTCATGACAAATGAAACAAGTTGCACCCTTAAATGAGAAAATAATTGCTAATTGCATACAATTTGATGTGCTCATTAGCTGTATACCATCATCTATATAATTTATTAAGTCTATTTCCTGGATTAGCTAATAACCATCCTTATTTTAAAAGCTGTCACAAGAACTTCTAATAACAATGTCTGCTGTGGAAGTCATTAGGTGTAACAGATATTTCAACTCGAGATTCCGGCTTTTGTCAGCTACTTTAAATCTACATTAAATTTAGATGCTAATTGATTTGCCTCATGTCTGGTTTGTATGCAATATACTGCTAAGGAGATGCATTGTTTCATGGGTATTATGCCACAAATCTTATACTCATGTATTAATATTTTCTATGCAAGAGAGAGAAATGGTCTGGGATGATACATGGTTGTCAATCACCCCACAAATACACCCCACACACAAATGAGGACACCCCCACACACTCATTTACTAGTACAGATCTGCTAATGAGGACCTGCTACAATTTTATCCTATTTAACTGAGGACCTTGCACACCCGCAGCTAAGCTCTCCAAACCATGGACCCACTTGACTTTTTACTATCCAACTGAAACCAGACTTTACACCAGCAAATGAGACATGGTCTTACGTGCATTTTTTACTTTGCATACACTGGTAGGTAGATCAGAGATGCAACTTGGTGTTGTCAAAATTTCCTGAAAAACATCCTGAAAATCCTTTTTGCAAAGGAAGGGTTGAGTAAAAATTTCCTGAAATCAGAAAATTTCCTGACAAGTGGCATCTCTGGTAGATAGGGGAACCATAGACATCCTCGGTTGCGGGGTGTCCTCTGTTACTCTTCTATTTTGTTATGTGTCTCATTGTTTGCATTTCTTTGCAATCACACACACTCACCCTCCCTCTCTTACAAACGAAACACAGATGTGATACGATTCATTGAAGGAAACGCAACACCTGTTGGCATTGCTGATATCAATTAAAATGCTAAATATATATTGGTAAATCCTGTTTTTGAAATATAATTTGAATTTTTTAATAAAAATTTGTATAATCATCACTGCATCTGGATGTATTGAACCCGATCTTGAAAATGTTCCCAATTATGTCACTTTCAATCTTTTTTATTTTATTTTTTTCTCTCTACTTATTGTTGTCAGATCCGGTAAGTCTAAGAGAGTAAACTTTGATTTGGATGTTTAAGAAAGGATAAGGTTTTTCAATAATTTTTACCTCCTGTGCTTCTTCTTGTCTTTATGCTTATGCTTCGATGAATGACTGTGAGCCCTGTGTCAAAACACAAAGTAAAACAAATAATAGAAATCATTACTAAACAATATAAACATAAAAATCAAAGACTTGGTTATTCAACATTCATAAATATCAACAAGCAATAATTCTACATAGAATAAGCATTTCATTTCCACAAATATTAACAAATAATCATGACCAAAATTGACAAACATGTATGCAAACTTCGTAATGGTGTGAGTGTATAGCACTGCAAATGCATTCAGTGACTTTTTGGCCTATGATAATGGTACAGGACCATGAGAAATTGAATTACCTGCTTATTTATTATTACATGTCAAGTATGTTTCCCCTTCACTCTACTTATTTTACTTTTAGAAAGAAAACAAAACACCCTCCTGCTAGCTCTGATTGTGTGGTGCAGTGGTTCACATGTTTCTCTAATTAGCACCAAGATAGTTAAACAAACGAGGATTTTTTTTGGAAGTGGGGGCAAAGTGACATTCAGGGGGAGGGGGGAAAATCAACCAATTTTGTGCAAAATTGTTGCAAAAAGTAAGAATTTTTGTAATTTTAGTTAAAAGTGGGGGGAAAGAAAAATATTAGGGTGGTAAATGCTCCCCCTTCCCCGCCCAAGTGCCGCCACCACATATATCATCACATGCAATTTCCACCTGACCCACACATCCCACCTATGTTCAGATTGGCAGTTTAATCCCTTTTTGAGCATAGCAGGTGAGCTGGACAACTTGTCAATTAAGCTCTTCCTGGAAATGTTTCCTGGTACACCACTGATCATGCAACATGTAGATCACAGAAGTATCAAGAGCAAACACATGTTGAAGGATTAAGAAAGTAAGAAGATAAACAGGGGAGAGGAAGTATAAGCAGGTGAAGAAAGAAATAAACATCAAGAACACTAAACCATGGCTGTGCCCATCACACAAGTAAGGTTTAAAAACAAATCTTTACTCAAATGACACAAAATCTCTAAACAGTGCAAAAACAGACATATTAGATTTCGAAAAACTTATCCAATGTTGTATCAACTTCCACTAGTAAGAAATCTAACTATAACTAATAATGCTGGACTATTCCATTAAAAATCCACTCTACCCCTGTGGAAGATTTTGGAAATATCTTCCATACAGTGGCAGAACTAGTAATTTGTTTTCCGGGAAGGGGGGGTCCAACAGTTTTTGCAAAATTGCTGCAAAAAGTTGGAAGTTTCATAATTTGGGGTTTTTACTGGGGGCAACTGTTCTGAGTGAGGGGGGGGGGCATTTTTCCCCCATTCCCCGGCACCACCACTGCTTCCACAGGGGGAGTATGAATTTCAAATGGAATTGGCACTTTAGGCAGCTCTATTTGAAACTCACCCTCCCTCTGGTAGATTCGGGTTGAATCTTTTTCAGAGGGTGTATTAAATTCAAATGGAGCTGCCTAATGTGTTAATTCCATTTGAAATTCATACTCCCCCTGTAGAAGATAATTATTTCCAAAATCATCCACAGGGGTCCCAACAGGGGTAGTGTGGATTTTAAATGGAATAGCCCAGTGCAGGTGGTAAAGTGATGCTTAATCAATGAAACCAGCTAATTTTGTAACAGATTTATATGAAACTATTGTGGCAACAAACACAAATGTAATCCTAAAATTATAAATTCTTATGCTATAAGTCTAAATCTAAAATGACATGTAGGACATTCTGAAGTTGAGCCACAAAGATGCAATTGCTTTCATGCATGTTGAAAAAATGCTTTGTTTTGTTTTTAAATTATATTCCTTGGCACAAACTTGTACATATATTTTGTTGCTGCCCTTTATATTATTATGTCCATACAAGTACACATTAGCAAAGCAACATATTTAACTTGGTTATTTAGAATAAGAAAACATGCATAGCAATCAATTGATTTTTTCATTTACCTACAATGTTATGAAAGTAAGATGTGATCCCATGTGAATAAAAAAGTACCAAACAAATTGAACCTGAATGTATTTTGTATTAGGGTTTGCATTTTATCTGCATATGGGGGAGGGGTACTTGTGCATGGGGAAGGGGTACTTGTGCATGGGGGTATTTTTATGAGTTTGTGCAGTCCTGTAGTCAGTTTGAGAATATTATGTATTAAGGTTGAGAATATTTGGGCAGCCACCAAGAATAGGGACTGCCATTTTATAGTTCATAATGATCAAATTACTCAAAACTTGGGGAGGCCATGGGCGCCCAGCCTGCCGTCCACTTGCTACTCTCCTATATAAATGTGAGTGTGTGATTTATGCATGTGCTACCAACTTGTAAATACCTGAAACTAAAGGAAGACCTACAGTTCTACACCAGTATGGGTGTCAACCTTCTTTTACCAAGACCTCAAGTCTTTGTTTCACATCATCAGGATAAGTGTTTGCTTTAAGAGACAAACTTGAAACCATGAACTCCAAACATGTCATCGCACACAAATCATCTATACTGGAGATGCAAGTAAGCTTAATTACGACTGGACTTGCAATTACATGAACTCTTTTATTCTATACTGCGCCAATAAAGTATCCTTACAATTGGAAAAATAATCACCATTTCAAAACTGAACAATATTGGAGTAAATTTGTTTTGTTAATAGATGCATTATCTAATCCTGCACATTATGACACCACATTGAACCCAATGTGACCTCAAAATGTAAAGTTACAAGCAATTGAATAGAAGAAAAACCAGTTTTAAAAGTGACAAACTGGCATATAAAAGAAAAAAAAAGATTCCGACAAACAAAACAAAAAGACAACACAGTTTCTTCAATGAAGCGTTATTTAAAGCAGTTTTTATTTCAGTTTTTGCTTCTCTGTACTTTTCATAACTTTCATTTTATTTGTCAGTTCTTTTGTTTCAGTTTTCTTTTGTTCCTTTTGTTTTAAATTAAAGCCAAACACAAAAATTAGCCATTCACCACTCTCAAACCAGATGTCTAGTCTGTGGAGTTTTGAATAGGCCAGTTTGTCACTTTTAAAACTGGACCTTCGTCTAATCAAATGCTTGTAACTTTGCTTCTTGAAGTCACATTGGATTCATTGTGGTGTCATATTGTGCAGGATTAGATAGTGCATCCATTAAAATAACAAATTTACCCCAATATTGTTCAGTTTGGACATTGTGATTATTTTTCCAACTGTAAGGATACTTTATTGGCGCAGTATAAGATTTTTATATGTATATGGCGAGGCATATAGCAAATGGTGAGTGGGTTATAACTGGGTAGATTGCTGCCCTCATTGGTCAACTTTCTGGGTTAATGACTGAGAAACTTATGTGTTCAAAAATTGTCAGACCGTTCCTCCACTTTCTGGTGATCTGAGACTGTGCAGTTGTGTCCAAATTGACCTTTTGACCATGTTTGTTTTTGACCACATATTTTTAGAACTCCAGAGTGCGATCTTGACTCAACGGTGCGGTACATGGGTGCCGATAGACAGTCACGCTATGGCGTACAACCAAAGTCGCATGAGAATATTTTTATGAGTCCAACATTTATAAATACCAACAAGCAATAATTCTATGGTAAGATTTTCAGTAGCATAGCACAAATAAATGTGCAGTGTAGATGACTGAAGGGTTTAATCTAATCCAAATGTGATCAGATGAATCAAATTGAAGGCCCAACATATTAACTAGGGCTTGTTTGTCTGGGTTTTTTCATACATTTCGTCATTGTTGTATGCAATGAAGAAAATAATTTGAAACATGCAAAAAATCAGTTGAATATGAAAGGTGCATCTAATTTAGCAAAATGAAAAAAAAAAACACCTGATGTTTATACAACCTAATATGATGGTGAATAAAGTACTATATGATTTACTCCTATCTCAAAACTCCCTACACATAACAGCAGGCCCATAGCCAGGATTTTCTCAGGGGAAGGGGGTGTAGATTTTCCAAACGCAGAAATGCAGCCTTTTCAAGGAAAATTATCATTCTGGACAAATGCAGGCCTTTACCCCCTCTACAATTCAGGTTTGGAGCCTATATTTTGGGAGTATATTTATCTAAAATTTTGCAATTTTTTGCCCAATTTGCTATTTTTTTACAGACAAAGGAGACCTTTTGCTGATTTACCTCCCCCCTGCTATGGGCCTGCATTAACAGTGATAATCACAACAGTCATTCTACCACTCATTCAACAAGACAACACCACAGAAACAATCACACATGCACAATTAAAATGGTTACTTAGCCACTACGATTTCATTCAGTTTACAACACTGAGCATGTTTAAAGTGAATTATTTTGTCACTTTGTAATATAAAAAGTGACCTTTTATTGAGACAAGTGTTTGTGTGTTTTTCTGTCTGAAATTACAAGTGTAGGCCTAAATAAAGATGCAGTATTTTTAGTACAAACACTAACATGGTGTTAGTATATTAGAACAAAAACAAATGGTAATTTCCATGGTGCATTTTTTCAAGCTATTTAACATTGTTTTAGCTCAAATCCAAACGATAAGGCATTTGTTTTATGGCAGCTTTTTTTGTCACATGATTGCTCAGATGATCTATTCCATTTGGATCCATATACCCCTATGGAAGATATGACCATAATCTTCCACACAGGGAAGGGGGTGCAGATTTCAAATACAGTTACCCATTCAGGTCACCCTATTTGAAATTCACACTCCCTGTATGGAAGATTAAGATCATGTCTTCTACATGGGGTGTATGGATTTCAAACGGGATAGCCCAATATTATCCAGTTTGATAGTATCATCTTGAAATGTTTTGCTTCACACAAATGTATTTTCAAAAGCAAATCACTGAGTCATGCATAGAAAAAAGTGACATATTATATATAAAGTAGTGTAAAATGTAAACATTACATAAGAATGATGTCTAGGCGAGTATCATTCAATTCCTACGATGGAAAAATATAGTGTTCACTTCTTACACAACTTGCAATATGGTTATTCATTAGTCTCGTTCACTCCATACACCCTCAAGAATGAAGAGTGACTAAACTTATAAATCTAACATTGTTTGACAGGATCCAATAAAACTTTTCCAAAAATCGTGAGTTTTGTGTAAATAAGAATATTTGGGTTGTGTAATGATTTTTTTCGTCTTCATTTCTTGGATTTTTATTCTATTTTTATATATATTATATTTCCTTTTCTCTTCAATTTAAACATGCTCATAAACTAACCACATGGCAATATGATATTAAATATTATCGACTAGATCAGTCACCTGTGCTTCTTATTAGCCTTCCTTCTACGCCTGTTTTCACGCATAAAAATAGACAGAGAAAACAAGAAGCAATATCTGGTCTGTTATTTGTGATAGGCAGTGGGATCACAACAAAATCCACATCACTAATTTGTTACCTTGTATAGTGTAGTGAAATGAAATGGCAGATAGAATTGAAATTTGAAACTGGAAATTGGTTTATAGCACTAGCAGCATGAAAGAAAATCAATGGTAAGATTACGCTGAAAATGGAGAATGTCAGGGGAAACTTAAAACTGCAGGAAAGGAGAAAAAAGAGGCAGAAAACAGCACTGGTATTGTTTTTTATTGCTCTATGTGCAACTTAACACACTGTACCTCAATCAATAGTTTTAATAGGAATGAACTGAATGGAATGCAAACAGTGCAAACAAAAAAATGTCTGGATTTTTAAAGAAAATAGATCTTGTACAGATGGAAAATAGGAATGTGGCATGCAAAGTGAAAATATTGGCAATCTCACGATTGTGGTTAGTGTCCTGGGACTTTTGAATCTGCGAGACACTGAAAATATCTGATTTATCTATCCAAAAAAATCGTAAATCATCAAAAATAATATTACAAATGAAACTCCTCAAACATCTGTGACCATTTTGATCCTATACAATTCCTCACCATTGCAAATGGGCAAAATGATGTTATAGTCCTAAAAAAAACATGAGTAAAGTTCATTTGGTATTATGCTAATCTTGACCCTACCCATGGCTAACTTTATATGTCTAAATTTAATTGCAATAAGTATATTTCCCAACAAATAAAAATGAGAAAATAGAGTGAATATTTCCCAGCAAATAAAAACAAGAAAATAGAGTGCTTGTAGCAACAAAAATAATTATCTGTAGTAAAAATGAAATTCATCTTCTCTTTTAATGAAGCCAACATGTGAAAGCACATGCATCATAAAAACTGACTTGACTCTTCCGTATATCCAATTTGTCTTTGTTTTTCTTCAATATTTTCTTTTACATTTGATCTAATAAAAACACCAAACATAAATTGTTCTTGTTTGTGACAGTTTATCCGATTAAAATTGATGTTTAAAAATTTAACTTTTAATCCCAATATAAAAATTAACTTCTGCTTTGGAAATTTCTAATTGCAATCGTTCTGTTTTGTTCCAAATATCTTTCAATTTTGTGTGTAGAAAGCAATGGCAAGCAAGACAAACTTAAGGTGCAAACAAAAAGTCAAAATACATGCATAGAATATTTCAAATATTAGTTTGGGTATCAGGACAAGGAACTATAGAGGGGAGAAAGGTGTTTTGTGTTTAATTTGAGTAAACTTCTCAAAAATATTTCTTATATAAGATATTGATTCTTAATATTTGTAAATTGCAATACCAGAAAGAATATTACAAAAGCAAGGAAAATTGATTATCTAGTTATCAGATAAAACATTTTATGGACGTCAATGTTGCTTTCCATTACATTTGAAGACATTAAGAAAACATGTCACATTTATAATGACAGTCAATAGTACTTTATGTATTCATTTATATAATAAGATGGAAAAATCATCGGATATGAAGAAAATCCATAGTCCGCCAACTATCAGCACTCATTATCGAAACTCCTAGTACTTTGCCTTTAATAAAAATCAAACAATCAATAATCGTTACAAACACTACATAAAACACTATATATTTTCCATATCCTTATGAAGTAACCATTATATGAACTATATTATACAAATATTTAGACCATTCTGCTGTCAATGTTCTTTAAAATCAAGTCAGTAATTAATCTTCCTCAAAGTAAGATCTTATATGTTCCAAGTTGATGAATAAAATTCTGAGGTATTGAGTTTTGGTAACAAAAGATACTTCATTTGTAATCAAAGTCGGTTTTCATCCCAACATAAAATGCCACTGATATTTCAAGTTCAAATATAGCATTTTCACAATCTTCAAGACCATAACGCTTAATAATGTCATCATTCAACATACTGTTATCATCGTACATAAACCATTTGATTTCTTCAGAGATTTGTTGTCATGTTACTACGCACTAGACCACTCTTTTAAACATGTATACTTTTCTTAGCATTAAACAAAAGCAAGTAATAATAATTACTAAAGATCTGAATGACTCCCTAGTTGCTTACATGGACCAGACAAGTGGCTGGTCCATATGTTTTCCTATATCTTGGTTCATATTGTTTGAAAGCCATTACCTTGTGTGTGGCACTAAAATGCCTGCTTTAGATTAAAGGACTACACGTAGGCATGAATATTGAGAGAAATGAAAAGAGATTGAAGTAAAAAAAGTGGGGTTAATAGGCAATGTGGTACAGTGTTGGAAGCATCACTAGTTGGTTGGTTGGTTCTTTTGCTTTTAAAAATCACATCCTTGTATCTTCACCCTAAAGAGGCAACAGTTCATGAATAAGCTATTATATATTGAAGCATTCCTCCCTCTGAACAACCTCTAGTTAGCATATTTACAAAACACAAAACCAATTTATACTCCTATTTGTGGGTCGTTATAAATAAACTGTTGCAGATCTGAGCTGCATATGGTCCAAATTACTTACTATGCACTCTGGTTCCTTATTGTAAAGCTAATTTGTTGTGATTAATAAAAATGTTTTGGGATCTCAAATTTAGTGATATTTTAATATCGTCCTGTAAACTTAATAATGAAATTGAAACACACAATAATTTGTTAATGGTGTTTTCTACATTCATTTAAATATTCCATGCTTCTAATAACTCAGGTCTGTCATTTGACAAATAAACTACAGTTAAATGGTTAATCAAGTTTGAATGGGCTTGTCTTGGGCTAAACATTACATTGAAAACTTACGAATGTTTCAAAAAGCACGAGCAGATCTGTGAAACAGTCTTAAAATCAAGAGATGTTAAGAATTAATAAGGTCAGATTAGGCTTAAATTATGGCATGCAAAAAAGACAAAAATAAAAAAAAAGTGGAGGCTAAAAAGAGAGGTTGAAAATGATTGTGGCAGGCTGTAAGGAATTTGATGAATATTTGGTCAACGATGAAATATATGACAAGCCATTTACATTTATATAGGGCATAAATGAAACTATAATTAAAATCTTTATGAGTGATCTTTTCTGGAAAATAATTTTTGTACCACTGTATAGTACTTTCCATCATGCCATTTGGATTTCACATTATAAGATCATTTTCCGATCATATCCATAGTCCGTGTCTAATTTATAAAACAATTGCAGACATTTCAGGTAATTATGTTTGACATGCACACACACACACAGTTGCAAGGTATATTGTGAAGATTCCTTTAAAATAACCTATTGATTAATTCTGACCCAACAGTTGCCTACATCTCCCCTTACGTGCCACAATTTTCAACCTCTCTCATTAGCCACCCACTATCTACTACCACTGCTTTATAAAATAGAACGATGCTTTCCTATGAAAGCCATCACACGTAATTAACGACTCCATGTATTTTATGCAACGAGCACATTGATGTGTTAGTTGGTTGGACGCAATGTAAAACGGACCGCCTACTGCTGGTCAACCTATGGTCCATCTTACATGTCCATAGCATTTACACAAGCCATCAACAGTCATTAAAGGCTCACATGAGGTGGTCTCACATCCCCTTCGGCACCCTTTTTAAAGGTAGTGCTTATATTCATACAAAAAATTTGTTAATTTCCAAGTACTCAATGTTCAAATTTAAAATTCACTGAAATACTTGAAGAGTTAGGGAGCTAAAATTGTGGAATACATGTGGAAATTTTGTAAATATTTTTGTGACTGCTATCTATAAATCTTTGACTGAAACTTTAAGGTGTACAAAAAGGCTAAGGCTATCTAATGTTTGAGATTATAGGAGGCCTAGTTCTGGTCAGATTTGGATTTACACTTGACCCCTTTACATTGTAAATAGTTTGAGGTTAAAGGAATGCTATCTTACAAACTTTATTTCTGTAAACAGTTGATTGATATTTGTTAATTATTCAAGTAGTAATTTTCTCTCCCCCTACCCCATAGACAATCAGAGTTGTGAATGCCATGGTTAGATGAAGCTCATGCAGGGTAAGCAAAGTCAAATTGAAATACCATCACCATGTACAAAGGTATCAGCAAAAGCAACCAACACCTATGATACTGATTCCATTGTATTACCCCAAAAAATATGACAAAGATAATTGAACCATGCATATTATAAAGGGAAAAACACTTCCAACAACACTTTTGTCATTTTTCAACATGAAAAATGCCAAATAATCATCTTGCAACCTTCATGTGAACCTTCTGCAGACTGATTACACATTCACATCATAAAAATATATAATTTGAAAATTTTTACACTTAAGTTTCATTTTTATAATTCAAACTGATTATAGAAAGAAGTAGTGGTAGCCGAGACGGCATTAAGCTTTACCTCTCGTGACGCTTCTTATGTGATTTCTTCTTCTTGTCTTTGCAGACAGGCGATGTACTCTCCGATCTAGATGAAACAAAAATTAAAAATGAGAATAGAATATTTAGAAAACAAATATAACACACCGGAGATTTTTCATCGAGTCCACAATCTCATATTTACTTTTGATTCGATAAAACAGCTAAAATGCACATAATCAACAAATTTTCTTGTCATGCTATTGATTGCTTATTTTATTTATAGTTAGAATACATCACGTGGCATGCACAAAGTCAATCTAATCGCCATACGAGTGTTTGACAAATATTCTTCCTAATATCAAACTATTTGACAAAGAAAGTACATGCAAATACTATCGTGTTTTGTAAGTGTCGTATTTCATCTAGGAAACCATCTTCAAATATTGACACGATTGGTCAAGTGAAGCCATTTCGCTTCTTTCGAGTCATATTAGTGTTGTATATTCACAGAACAAAATAAATCTGACAAAATCCATGTATAGAATAGTCCTTCATTTTACAGATATGATAAATAGATATGGGCCTGTCTATTATTTCCAACAGGGTGTGGAATGAGATAAGTCAATTCATACAATCCTACCCGAATCATGCTATACCCTGTATCACAGACATGAAAGACGTCACATGAGTTAAATTAGTCAATCTTTGTGACAATATGGTACTCTATTGTGTAAATGTGTGTGGGATTAAGTGAAGAGTTTCTCTCAGAACTGTCTGAGTAGCTGGTAAAGCTTGATTTGTCATAATAAATACAACAGAAAACCTTCCCCTTGCCATTTATTTTAAGTCTAAATTGTCAGAAAAGAAAAAAATAGATTTAGTAGTTTTAGTTTCTCTCAGAATTGTTTGAGTAGCTGTGGAAAGCTTGATTTGTCATAATAAATACAACAGAAAACCTTCCCCTTGCCATTTATTTTCAGTTTAAATTGTCAGAAAAACAAACAGATTTAGTAGTTAACTTTGCGGAGAAGTACATCAAATAAAGCTACACAACATTGTCTGATCAAATATTTCGAAGACAATTTGTTTCTTAGTGGCTTCCTTCTGAAATTTTCATCATATGCAAATTTAACTAAAAGCTTGTAAGAATATACAATGTAAGTTGAGCACAAACTTGTAGTATGGAGTATGTAGCCTGTTCCAGAGTCCCAAAAATATTTGTTGACAATAAAGACATGTATGTAAGAAATTTGTAATTTCACAGATCAAAATAATAATTAAAATAATATTAGTTCTTTATTCTGTAGATATGACCTTTTAATTACAAACAACAAGTCTCACCTATACTATACCCCCTTCATTATAAATAGTGAACACTTCCCAACTTTAAGTAAACTATTATTAAATTTGACATCTGAAGATCCTAACTCCACACAGTCTTTGGGGAACCGTTCGTTCTCTATCCATGTGTAAAGCTGACATACTTTCCTAAAACACCTTCAATAATAATCCTACATCTTTACTGCTATACCGATGACCTGTAAAACTGAAATATTGATGGATTGGCATAACAATGTGAGGATACGCAATGATAACAAAGGTGCTTGGATAAGCTTCCCAGTGCTACAGTAATAGGTTTTAACAGGGACACTGCAGTCATAAACAATAGCAGCACATTGTCTTAAGCTATGACAAAGCATATTAGCATACTAGCCTTTATAATGCTTCTTCACAAACATTAAAATAATTTTCCTTCGTACAATTAGGATTTTCCAACACATTTATTGTATTTTGGTCACATATCTGCCCTCTTAATTAAAACAGTATCTGTACTCGTATCTGCAGGTACTCGTATCTAGCCTATTCTTTATTGATATTGGTTCATTTTTATGCATATCCCCCCATTTCTGCCATTTCCCTCCATTTTTCTCTTTTCTCTTTCTGTTCATTTTTCTGATGTTGAAAATTTTAGGGGGCTCAATCAAACCCCTTGGCTCCTCTAGCTACAAACCTGTAAGTATATTAATGTTGGTCTTTATCCAGCACTATATGAGCAGCAGTAGCATGACAGTGATGCATGTGGAATGGTTTAATAGACTCTTCCTATCTGGAGCGAGTCTGTCATTTTGTTTATTTTCTTGGAAGAAGATTGTCTCTCCTATCTGTCATTTGTGTATTACATTTCTTGCTCTACGTGATTGTCTGCAGGAATACGGTAGAACTGATCACTAACTTACTCTGCCTATATAATATGCAAGTGACAAGTGATATGGACGCAGCATCTATTGCTACAATAAACATGTCTGTACAACGATTGAACTGAAGTCACTTGATAGATGAACTTTACTATAAAGAAGCCTAATCAAGCTCTTAATGTAATCCTGACACCAAATAAAATCATGGTACATCCTTCCCGATTATACAGACTGGTATGTGCTGTCATCAGTAGACAGCATATTTTATAGTATCACACAATCTATTATTAAATTGCTAGCCATCTTTGGTAGATAACAGCTTATGACAAGTTTGTATGTGCTATCTTCAGTAGACAGCAGGAATTCACACAAATCTAGTATTTTACAGCTATCTTCGGTAGATAGCAGCCTACACAAGTTGGTATATGCCATCTTCAGTAGATAGCAGTATTCACATAATCTAGTATATTGGTACAATCTAGCAAGTTGGCATACCCTATCTTCAGTAGACAGCAGTATACACACAATCTAGTATTTTATTATTAACTATATTTGGCAGATAGTAGCCCACACAAGTTGGTATGCATGTGCTATCTTCAGTAGACAGCAGTATTTATACAATCTAGTATTTTATACAGCTATCTTTGGTAGATAGCAGTCCACACAAGTTTTTGTGTGCTATCTTCAGTAGACAGCAGTAAGTTACACAATCTAGTATTTTATCACAGCTATCTTCAGTAGATAGCAGCTTACACAAGTTGGTATGTGCTATCTTCAGTAGACAGCAGTATTTACACAATCTAGTACTTTATACAGCTATCTTTGTAGATAGCAGTCCACATAAATTAGTATATGCTATATTCAGTAGACAGCAGCAATTCACACAAAATAGTATTTTTTTTAATTTTAGTACAGCTAACTTTAGCAGATAGCAGCAGATACAAGTTAGTATATGCTATCTTCAGTAGACAGCAGTAATTTACAAAATCTTGTATTTTATTACTAGCTTACACAAGTTGGTATATTTGCACAATATACAATCTAGGAAAACAATGTTGGCACACTTCAAATAAATGGAGGGCTTGCGTAACTTGGTGCTCATTTGATTGAAAATATGCAAATATGTCTTCCCATTTGTTGTCCTTGATAGTAGAATGAAGGAAATAGAAACACGCATCTTGAGAACAGACCTAGACGATTTAATATAAAAACCCATTTCTGTGTTTTGTTGAAAGAGTTAAGAAACTGGACCAAGAAGGAGAGTAAGCTAACAAGATGGATTATGCTATTCCAGTTGAAATCCATACACCCCTATGGAAAACATGACCTTAATCCCCTACACAGGGAGTGTGAATTTGAAATGGGGTTACATGAATGGGCGACTCTATTTAAAATCTACACTCCCTGTGTGAGAAATTAAGGTCATGTCTTCTATGCAGGGTGCATGGATGTAAACTGGAACAGCCCATTGAGGGGGCGACAAACCAAGTTTGGAGACACAACATTAGTCAGCCTTTTTGCACAAGCGAGAAATCTACACCTTTCTTGGAGACCCTGAGGGTGTTAAAAGACGACAAAAGAAAGATCACCAACAACTATGCTATACATAGTAAGTTGGCCATTTTCTCTCAATACCTCTTGGAAATGGATCAAAATAGGTATTTTACAGGGTCTTTTAAATTCTTATAGTGCTTGTCAACATCTGTTTAACCAGCATTTGTAAAAAAATGGGACAGCGACATTTGTAGAAATTTAAAAAAAATACAAAATTAGACAGTCTGAAGCAGTGGGATTACAGTAGGTGTTTTATTACATGCATGGGAGTACTGGAACAAACTTTTTTCTTTCCTAACATAATTGCAACCATCAGACCTTGAAATGAAAAATGAGGCAGAATACATTCAATCATCTGCCTGCGCACACATGTTTTGATATATTCATGATTTACTTCCACTTCTCTTTATAACTTCCATCTTTCAATTATATTTCAGTAGCAGCAGTAGACATGGGGCATGTTGGTGCACAATATAACTATCACTGCACATCAGACCCATGGGGATATATACACCAAGCGTGGGTAAGTTTTCATTCATTTTAAAGTGTATTAAAGGCCCATTGCCTATTCAAACATATTATGAGGTCTGAAAGCATCAGCCTCTCATACAATTTATTCATCAATATTCCTCATTGTAATCATAAAATGAGACATAAATCTGGTGGTTTTCTTTTATTACTTGGCAGGTTAATGAACCCAAACTGAGAAACTGACACGGCTTAATTCACCCAATAAGTGAAGCATTAAAGCATTTACAATGCAAAACTCACATTAATAGCTGGCACGGGCAAGATTGGTGAAAAAGGTAGAAACTTAAGGCGTACAAAGATTAAGCTTTATTGGAATACAGCGCTTGTTCCGATTCCTTTAAATATTCATTACCTCTGATGATCAAAGTTTATCTAAATGACACAAGAAAGTATAGGAGAGAAAAATCTGAATCCCATAATGTCCCTTTATCCCTGCCAAATTAGACGGGTATGTCTCCACATCTTCTGGACAATTTTGCATATTTTCTTCTTTCCTGATACTTGAATGCACCTGTCAATGTGATGATACATGAGCGTGGTGATTTTAATCAAATGGATGACAGGTAGACATACACTTCTAATGATTATGGCCACAGAACATAACACAATCACAGCTCATTTTGAGCTGTACTGGAAAAATTTACATTAAAATACACACACTTTCTTGTTAGAAATTTTGTTGTCTGTCCCTGAAGAAGAGCAGTTTATCTGCTCGAAACGTTGGTTAACCGTTTTTTTGTCTGTTTGGTTTTGTTTGTCTGCTCCAGGTTACTTTTGTACTGTTTTGCTGACACTTCTGTGGGCTCTGAAATTGGCAATTTTTGGTCATCGAACTTTGCCTGTTTTTGTGCCTACATTGGTTATTTGGTTTACCGAGTCTGTTTAAGTGCACAGTGATTTACATCATTGATCCTTGTTGTTTTTGCAGGTTTAGCACTTTTGTGAGCCTTGAAACTGGTAATATTTGGCTATCCGACTTTACCTACTTCTTATGCCTACATTTGTTGGTTTTGGTCCCCACCTGCATATTGTCTAGTCTGTATTTTACTTGTTTCCCCACATCAAGTTGGTGTACCTTGCTCGTTTTCTTTCTTGTTAGATTTGTGGATGTGCTACATCATCATATCCAAATAATGATGTTCTACATAACTTAGTCAACAATATCCAGCACAACATCTTAGAATGCCCCTTTTATGTGTGAAAGGAAAACTGTTTACACTCCAGGGGTATTACAAAAATCATCCACACACTTGTAAATTTATCCTAGCAATCTATATCCTGTTGATTTGTACAAATATTGCAATGAGCTCCAGAATTCAGGCATGAGAATGATCATCCATGAAAAAACCTGAAAAGTTTGAAAAAGCCTGAAAAAGCATGTGAAATGAGGCTTAAAAGGCCCAAAACGGGCTGAAATTAAAAGAAAGTACGGAAATTTGAACCACAAAAGCAGGAAATCCTGCAAAAGCAGGAAAATTCTCATGCCTAAGAAATCCAATAGACGTAAATAACATGTCTGACCAACAACCATCAATGTTTGTAGACTATGTCCACCATTAACACTATGATAGGGCATGTACGCACATTAAAATGACATAACTCAATTCTACGCTGATTACTGCTTTGCTCTGATTGAATTGTGCTTACTTAGAAAAGACGATGTACGCACAACACGAGGACCAAAGAAGGGTATTTGAATCCTTGTGTGGAATACCTTGTCTGCATCAGTATGCATTGCTTTGGTTATGAAACATTGATCTGCTGATCAGAGATTTTCAGTATTTCAAATGAAATTTTTCATAACAAATGTCAGAAATTTCTAGAAGTGACTGATTGTGAAATACAAAATTTGTATACCTTCTTACTATCTTAAAGATCAACCAAAAATGTAATTTAGACATTGTGCTGAGGTGGTAGAAGTTTGTCACAGTTAGATCTAATGTAACCTGGGATCATTACCGCACAAATTCAGAAATTGATGTAAAAATTCTGGATGCAAACATCAATTTGGACATAAACCTGTTTTTCCTGGGCCTATGGTTTGGAATAGCTTGTAGGTTGCTGGCTGTCCTGGTTTATGGTCTATGCTATTTAAATTCATGTCCACAACATGTTTTGGTAAGTGGATGTTGTGTCTGCATGCCTGCTGGTCATTTATTCCCTTATTTCTTTTGGTCAGAAATCACTGTCTAGTCACATACTGTTGGACCAGACCACTGCTGGCATTGTACATTACATAAGGATCTCAAACATGATCATCTCCCATGATTTGGTTAGCTAAGCCCAATATGTGACATGATCAAAGGTAATGAGTCGGACATCGCTAATATTGTTTTTGAGATATTGGCAAAAACAGTGTTCAAATTGTTTTCTTTTATATTGTTTTCAGCCATTGATAAATTGCTCATAACTTGGTAACCATATCCAATTTTGATGGGGTTTGCATCAAAATGTAGCATTCGTACACTGCCAGAAATTGACGTAAATAAACTTCTAATTGAAAATTGCTGACATGTGACTCATTCCCTTGATCATTTCACATATGATTGTGCAGGAAAGATTGACTAATGTATGTTTTTGAAACAAGAACTCAATCTCCTGACTCAAACATGATTTGGTTTGTTAAACCCAATATGGTTGTGCATGGAAAGATTGACCATTAAATGTATTGGAAACAAGAACACAATCTCCTGACTCAAACATGATTTGGTTTGTTAAACCCAATATGGTTGTGCATGGAAAGATTGACCATTGAATGTATTAGAAACAAGAACTCATTCTCCTGACTCAAACATGATTTGGTTCTCTAACCCAATATGCTTGTGCATGGAAAGATTGACTGTTGAATATATTACAACAAGAACTCATTCTCCTTAACTCAAGGTCAAAGTTTGAGCTACAATTGTTGGGAGGAAGTTATTGAACTATGCTATAGAATGGGAACAGTTTTGACCTATAGTTCTTATTAAGGGGGTACTACACCCCTCGATAAATTTGTGTCTATTTTTACATGTTTCTCAAAAACTAATAACACAACGGTAACAAAAGTTACATATATTATAGGGGCAAGGAATCCAATTACTACACTGGAATTTCAGTAACCCATGACAAGCGGTTCGTTATTTATGATAAGAAAAGAGGTACCGCTAGTATGTACCTCATTTCCAATCATATATACTGAACTGGTTGCCTTGAGTCACTGAAATTTCAGTATAGTAATTGGATTCCTTGCCCCAATAATATACATAACTTTTATTACCAGTGTGTTATTATTTTTTGAGAAAAATGCAAAAATAGTCACAAATTTACCACAGGGGTGCAGTACCCCCTTAAGCAAAATGAATTGACCATATTCAATTGTGACTATGCTACATAATACACTCACATATTACAGTTAGCAGTAGCACATAATCTTTCTCAAACTCAAACAAAATTGAACCATATACCAGCAGTGTAAGCTACTCCTTAAACAATAGAAAACAAAAACATGATGCATCCTTTGGCTGTATCTCAAGAAATGATAACTTCTGTCTTATTTTGCTTGATTCCACCTCAAAATATATCTGAATTCAACTTTTCCTGTTATGATTGCTTGTAATTTAAAAAGTTTGCCACACTTGCAAATGCTCAAACCAATTAAAGACAATGTTATTGCAATTGTTTGACATCTTTAATTATGATTTGAAAGGTTTGCCATACTTGCAATTGATTTGAAAGGTTTGCCATACTTGCAATTGATTTAAAAGGTTTGCCATACTTGCAAATGCTCAAACCAATTAAAGACAATGTTAATCTAATTTTGTACCACTATTGTCACTTTGGAATATACTTGTGAAAGACTAAACCATCTATTTTTTTAAATTTTCTAGATTGAAAATACAGCAAATTCTGTTTAATCCAATTATTCAAAGATTGGTTTTGGAATTATTCTGCAACATTATTACACAAACAGTTGTTTACATATCAATGTGCAATTATACACACCAGGCACAAAAAGAAACTCGTCAGTTATATTCATCCTTTCTGTTCAATAACTTGATAATTTTTGATTATTCTGAAATATACATTTTGTTTATTGGACTTTGCTTTCTCATTTGACACCCTGTTCGTGAAAAACGAACAAGAATTGACCAAGATATGCGCCTCCAAAGCCTCAAACCCCAAAATGAAAAGTTGCATTTTCAACGATTTTCAATGGGAACGCATCGTTGTATTGCACACAAGCACCACGGGCCAATCAATAAAGCACACAGTGTAACAGGCACAATTGAATCGTTAAAATTGCAACTTTTCATTTTGGGGTTTGAGAGTTTGAGGCGCATATCTTGGTCAATACTTGCTCAATGTTCACGAATAGGGTGTCAAATGAGAAAGAAAAGTCCAATTAATAAAATGCATATTTCAGAATAATCCAAAATTGTCAAGTTATTGAACAGCAAGGATGAATATAACTGACGAGTTTCTTTTTGTGCCTGGTGTATGTGTTTATCTATGGTATCCTCCTTCCATATTTTGATCAAGCCAACTAATTATATTTTAAACATCTGCTGAGAGTGTCCATGTATTCTGATGCCATCTTTGATCATATTAAATGAAAACTTAGATCAAACAAAGATATTGTGGCTCAAAATTAATTTGCAACTCGGCAGAAGTGATGGAATTTTCAATATTTTTTAGAAGTAGCAAAGATCAATATCTTATACAGCTTAGAAATTATACAGCTGCCTGCTAATTACATACTGAATCTTTATTAATTTCTACACAAAATGATTTGAGTGTCAAAAAGTTCAATTATTTGATCAGATCATAATACCAATCGCAATGGAATTAGGACAATGGTGTGTGTATGACACTGATTATGATCATGCCATTAACTAAATCACTTCAACTTTGAGAAATGTACTTTTGTTGCATGCAATTATTTGGGGAATGGGAGAAACCTTGTCAATGCTAGATTATTGGCTTTCTGTGTAGGACCCTATAACAGGAACTTTAAAACACCAGTGAAAAGTGAGGCATGAATCCCAGGCAGTCAGATGAATTGCAATGAACACACAGGGAATATAATTTTACAGGACTTATTTTTCCATACCTTCCATACATGTACCTTATTTTCAGATGTTTATTTTTCCATGACTTTCAATGCATAAAATGGTTTTTCCTTTAATCCATAACTTCGAAAAAGTAGAGAATTTTCAAATTTATACACACCTGAACACACATTTGGCATTAATGCAAGTGTCTCATACAGACACTTTATGCACAGTGAGACAAAACACTCTGCCTCACTTTATTTTAAGTAGAGGCCACAGAAAGAGTCAATTTTTACACTCAAATCTACAGGTGAATTTTAATCATATACAGTCGTCAACATTTAATTAGATTGTGAATCTTTCATGAGATATAAAGCTGGACTATTGCAGTAAAGAGACATTTGGGACAAGCTGTCAAATCAGGGGGAGGTTTGCAGCATTTTGCTTTGCCAAGCTCATATGGGGATTCAGAATCCCAGGCGGTCAGATGAATTGCAATGAACACACAGGGAATATAATTTTACAGAGGGAATTATTTTTCCACACCTTCCATACCTTATTTTCAGATGTTTATTTTTCCATGACTTTCAATGCATAAAAAGGTTTTTCCTTTAATCCATAACTTCGAAAAAGTAGAGAATTTTCAAATTTATACACACCTGAACACACATTTAGCATCATGCAAGTGTCTCATACAGACACTTTATGCACAGTGAGACAAAACACTCTGCCTCACTTTATTTTAAGTAGAGGCCACAAAAAGAGTCAATTTTTACATTTAAATCTACAGGTGAATTTTAATCATATACAGTTGTCAACATTTAATTAGATTGTGAATCTTTCATGAGATATAAAGCTGGACTATTGCAGTAAAGAGACATTTGGGACAAGCTGTCAAATCGGGAGGAGGTTTGCAGCATTTTGCTTTGCCAAGCTCATATGGGGATCAGAAAAGGATTCTTCAAGTTCACAAAACTAAACTAGTGAAAATATCCTTCTGCAAGACCCCAAGATAACAAAGATCATTTGCCATCCTTCGCAAGACTTTGCCATCCTTAGCAAGAATATATTCTTATATTGAGGTGTTTGTGGAATTTTCCCTGGGATTGTTATGGGAAAATAATATTAATATCTTTCATTTTGACACTCCTTACTGAGAACACAACCTCAATACAAAGCCAACCTCCCTTGGAAAATCTATCTAAACACTTTTATATGACTTGAAGGGAAAAAAATAAATAATACTGAACTTTCTTCTGGCTGTTGCAGAATGTTGAGGTGACAAATGTTGAAGATTCCAGCAACATCTGATGTAATGAGTGACTGAAAATGAAAAAATAATGGCATGTACCCACCAAAATATTACATTCTGCAAAATTTCCTCCTAAATGATTAATATGATTAAGGGTAGACGAGGTATTGTTGGTCGAAGCAACCTAAAAATCGAATTTCATTATCTAGATCAATATATTATTGAAAAATAACACCTTGATGTTTTGCAAAAGTTCATTCTGCAAATCATATACTTTGCAAACTTGCTTAATTTATTGTTGTTAATGAGTTATGTAAGTTTTACAAAAGTGTTGTTGTTTCAGCCCTCTTTACAACATAACTCAAGAACCGCAGCACCTATAAAAGTATATCTGTGATATTTTAATTCTTCTACACACTCGCTATGAATTGAGCAATGCAGTTTTTGCCAAAGCTCACTGCCATTCGTAAGATGCTGTGAACTACCAAATCACAACAGTTTAAAATAATTAATAACCTTAAATATCTAACCAGTCTGTAATCAGACTAATTTTGCTTGCGTCTCAAGTCTTTCCATTTGAAACTGAAGACAATCAATTTGAGGCAGAATTCGTTGGCATTCAAATAGCAACTTGATATTATTGCTTTCACACCTGCCAGATTAACTAGGAGGGAAACCCTTGAAACTAATTATGAAAACTGGTGTAAAATGAACACTATGCACCTATTACCACAGGTATAAAATGCATTAAAGAAGAAAAAACCACAATTTCACATTTTCGAAAATCTTAGTAGACAACGCTTCTTAATACTGCAACTGATACTTGTATAATGACATTTTTGTTTCAAGTTATCAAGGGTAGAAAGCCCTGTGGCTGTATTCACTCGCACGAAGGCAAACAACTAGTTTACTGACACAAAACATAGGATACCTATGAGCAGATTTTCTTTGCTTAACCGACGCACGCATCAATAATAATTCAATTTTATTTCGGATATAGAAGGGAACCCCAAAATATGAAATATCTATTGAATGGCAACAAACTTGAACAAGCGTATTGTTTGCGTATATATTACTATCTTGACTATAAATGATATCGCATTATTTGTAATTGTTTTACAATTTCCCCTGGCTATATCAAAATTCCTAATATTTGCCAATTTAATTACTTCTTCAACGATATCTTGAATACTTGTAGCAATGCTGATGGCATAATAATTATTAATGTTTACAATTCATTGAATAAATAAAACAATTGTTTCCTATCTCTTAACCAATACAATGCTAAGATGGTGTAGCTTTCTGGTTCTAAACCTGTCTTTCCTTGTTGAAAAACAGTTTATATAATTGGTCTATTCCAGAAAAACTTCAAATGGAGTCGCCAATTTAGGTAGCTAAATTTGAAATACATACTCCCTGTGTGGGAGATTAAAGTCATGTCTTCCACAGAGGGTGTATGGATTTCAACTGCAATATTTTAATGAGAGGAGATCGTTATCCCCTAAAGCTTCAAGACTATCAGGCGGTGACGGCCATCTCAGCAGAGAACTGCTTATCAATAGTGATACTGAACAAATGGAAATGAATAAAAGAATAAAAGACGTTTGTATTTTTATAGTATTGTTTTTAAAGGTTACCCAGCTGTTCAAAACATACCTGACAATATATCAATGACATAATGTATGTTATCAAAACAAAAAGAAAGGAAAGGAAGAGAGAAAAAACATCTTAGTCTCTAAAACAATTTGTAAAACATATCTTTTTCCAGCTGTAATAAAACGTGTATTTTCAAAAGTACCAATGATTAACAACCTGACAAGACCATATGTAAATTGAGCTTTGTCAATATGAGTGTTTATTTCAATTTGCAATGTAACTACCAACTATTTGTTTTAAAAATAGATAACAATAACCACACTACATGTCAAATTCATCAAAATGACTAAAAATGCAGCAATACTGACCAGTCAACAAACCAACCGAACACATCAAAACAAGAAAAACAATTTTCGCACTTTGCTTTCTTTATCCATTCTTCAACAAATATTAGCTGTGCTGTAATATAATAAAATTTCAGCAACAGTCTGTCACTATCAGCGTGCATATTGCATTGTCAATCACAAGTATACGACCACCATCTACTTCTGTCCACTTCAGCAATCATCCAGACAGTTTATTGAAATAGCATTACATCAAATCACAAACTGGCTATATAAGTTGAAATAAAAAGGTCATTCAACCCCATTGGTGAGAGGAGAAGAAAAGGTTTGGATATTGAGAAGTTCAATGAGTCTTTAACAATACCTTATAAATAGTAAGACTTATTACACATCATCTATTTATTTACTAAATGCTAGAAGTTCAATTATACATCCATTTCTACAATTCAATTCAATCCAATCCAATTTGACTTCATTACCAAATACATCACAGAAGCAGCATATACAGGTGTGGCTCTCTGTACATAAAACTGACAGTTTCACATCTTCTTCAGGAAAGAGCAATCTTGTGGTTTATTTTCCCAGCTCCTAATATATCATGGGAAAGCAAAATTATGTTTTAAAACTATAGAGGCCATCATTTCAAAGCATTTTCCCCAGTCAATATCTAAGCACATGGTGTGTTGAGGTATAAACAAGGAGAATGTAAGGATTCAATATGGCACCTAACCCTTTGGAAATTTAGTTGTAAATCCACTGATTAACAACAGTGGTGACAGCACAACTGAAATTAAGAGAAGACTGGCTATTGCAAGGACAACTGTGCAGGGCATGTCAAGCATATGGAAAAGCAGAGGCCTATCCATTGACCTCAAGGTACGCCTACTTCGTGCAACTGTGTTTTCCATTGCCACTTATGGATGCGAGTCTTGGGCTATGACCAAGAATGATAGGAAAAGAGTAGATGCTTTTGAGCTGTGGTGTTACAGGAGGCTTCTACGAGTGACATGGAAAGACAGGAGAACAAATTCTTGGATCCTCGACAAGATTGGTACAAGTCTAACCATCAGAAGCGGCATAATGGAGAGAAAGCTGAAGTACTTTGGCCATATTGTCAGGAAACATGGAGGTGTAGAAAAACAGATTTTGCAAGGGGCTATGGAAGGAAAACGAGGAAGAGGACGTCCACCAACATCTTGGACTAATGATGTGAAGCTGGTTTCTAACCAAGGAATGCAAGGTGCAACGCACTTGGCATCGGATCCGAGTGAGATGGCGTACTCTTGTGAAGACCACAGCAGCGCTACACAGCGCCACCTGACACAGAGAGAGAGAAATCCAAGGAGCAAGTTGTTACACAGCTGTTACTTGCCTGGATGTCTAGAGGTATATTTGGACCTTGTAAGTAACATGACTCCTAGGTCCTATTTCTCAAAGCTTGGCTAGTTGTCAGGCTTCCTAAGCCAGCAGGCTAGCCCTGCAATGTTGATCCATTTAATTGATTTATCTTTCTAGGTGATGTATGTTGTAAAATTGTAAGCGCTGGTATATAGGACTAATTGGGCTGAAGTCTGATGGCTTAGGAAGCCTGACCACTAGCCATGCTTCGAGAAACTGGCCCTTTGAGAAACTTGTTAAACAACAGTTAAGCGATGGTCCCAAGCCAGTAGATTTTGCATCGGACCAGTAAAATAGAAAACCTAAACAAGACTAGACTGTTTGTTGATGTGATTTGGAAATCAAGTTCACTTGATTTGATGATCATGCAGTTAGAAGGTTATTTTGTTTTAAAATACCCAGACAAGTTGGCATTTAGGGGATATATCTAAAAAATGTGGCTCTTTATAAATTATATTTTAGTTTTAATTAAATTCAATACAATTTTGCCAGAATATATCAAAAGAGTAAACAAACAAACGATAGCTCAATTAGCATACACCTATTACAAAGGAGCATCTCTTCAAGTTCTTTGAATGACAGTTATCATAAAAATAAGGGTCTTAGCTTTCTGCATTTACTATTACGTGTGATGAGATGCATAGTAAATCGGTGTAGAAGATATTTAAAGTATGTGGTTTAAAAAAAAATGGATTTATAGATTTATCCATGGTGATTAAGTGACATTTTGTCATCAAAATTTATATCATTATGTTCATGCTATTCATGTGTATTGTATATTACCATATGTCTTTCTGTAGGGATTAAATACGATAAAACTACTTTAATTACATTTTTGATAGACATTCATTTTTAACATTGCACTTATATTTTTCATCATAAAAAATATGGCAAAATCATTCCGTTAAACATTAATACTATGGAATTCTACCGCAAAGTGAATATGAAATTACCTCATTGCATCTTAAATTGTGAAAAATTAATAGTTATATGGTAGAAGTACGATCTAAAGATCTGAAAAACCAGGCATCTGGGTACTTTGAGATGGCATAGGCCTAATGTAGGTTTAAATAATAGAGAGTCAATAGTACATTGAAACGATAGAAGAAATATATGATATTTAAAAATTTAAAAATGTAATTTGTCTATTCAGAAAGCAGTTCTCAAACCAGGTAATTTTTAATTGTCTATAATTTTTTGGCAAATTAAGTGGTGTTTTCAAACTAGATTGGGCTATTCCATTTAAAATCCACACTACCCCTGTGGAAGATTTTGGAAATATTTCCCACAGGGGGAGTATGAATTTCAAATGGAATAAACACATTAGGCAGCTCCATTTGAAACTTTCTTTCACAGAAGGTGCAAGAAATTCAAATGGAGCTGTCTAATGTGTTCATTCCATTTGAATTTCATACTCCCCCTGTGGAAGTGGATTTTAAATGGAATAACCCATTAGCAAACTACAGCTTTCTGTTATTTATCATACAAGTAATGTTATTATTGAGGTTATGCTATATCTTTAATACATGGGTATATACTACTAACAGAAAAACAATGCTTCATTTTCCAAACATGGAACCTTTCTAGTCCTACCGATAATTGGGACAGACCGAGTATCTCTCTTACAACAAAAGCGCAAATCAAGATGGATGAAAAATGTATTACTTTCCAATAATACATTGAATTAAAAGCAACAAAGGCAACACCTTGAAACTATAGATAAAATAACAATTGAAAAAAATCAGATCCTAGGAACTTGAGATACTCTTTAGCATCATCTTAACATCAGACCAGAATAAGTTGAACCAGCACTATACCTGATATCTTATATTTCACAACACGATTAAAAGAGGCTGTTGAACAGGTACTTCCTCGTCACAATAATCTCAGCAAGCTTGTTATTTATGCATTCTTATTGTATCTGTTTCACTTAACTAACTTATTGAATCTTTCATACTTGGCATGCAAACATCTAAAGACATCTAAAACATGAGATGTTTTGTATATACAAAATCGCTAGAAACAGAGACTAACTGACTGGATGTTGTTTTCGATATGCAATGCAAATTGCAAACTTGTCTGCTCCGCAGCTTTAGTGCAATATGATCAGGAAAACAACCCTTTTTGTTATGCTAATATACCATGAGATTTAGGCACTCAAAGACATGTTTTTTAAAGGAGTGATAATCAAAACAGAAGAAGATTTACTTATCATCACAATTAATGTTGTGTTTCCACCCCCCAAATCCTATTCAAACTATTTGAAACCACAAATGACGAGATTTATACCGGTTAGGAATATACATCAATAGTAGTTTTTAAAACTGGTCAGCAACACATTTGGTTCAAAAAGTGAGCATTGCTACCAGTTTTAAATACTACTTTTGATATTTGACACCACTGTTACCATGGTTACCAAGATACCTTTCCCTCCTATCAATAACTTACCTTTCTTACTATCTAACACAATCTTCATCTTTTATTGCATTTTTTAACACCCCCATAAAAACGGAAGTTTGACATTTTTTTTAATAGTCAATCATAAGCTCAGTTTTAGACGTACGCCTTACCTTACCACATCTCCGTTTTTCCGTTTTTTGCTAAGGAGGCAGGAGTGGAAGAAGCAAGGGGGCAACAAACCAAGAATCATTAGGCATGCAAGCAAGACAATGTGTGTCTGGTTATATAACTTGTTTAAAACATTTAAAAGACAATGACACAAAAGCCACATCTCCTCCTTATCTCATAATAATTGGTCTTGATTTAACCCCCTGAACACTACTGTTCATCTAACGGCAATTCTGATTGGTTGATAACTTGACATGCTCATTTCAATTGCCAATTATGACTAGGCTTTAAAGTATTCATGGTCAAACTTGTATTTGCAGATGATTTTATTAATACCCTCCTTGATTGGTTCAAAATTGGACACGATCATTTTGGCCAATCGGCAGGTAGTTCTCATGGGGTTAAATTACATTGATCATATCCTAAATTCTGTATCATGATCTCATCAGAAGTCTTGATCTTTATTTTTATCCATTGTATGATTTTGATTGTTATCTATGATACTGACTTAATCATACTGTTTCAATAAACATGAATGGAATTCCTTATCCTGGTAGTATATAGGAAAATTATTTCTAAACGTTATAACTGTACTTTCAAAGTGGAACATGTAGTAGGTTGATGAAAATCATGATAAATAATACTTGGCAATATTTTCCTTTCCAATATCAAAGTGCAACCAATGATATCATACACCAACTTTAGTGTCTCGACTCAACTATACAAGTACAAAAAAAATCATAATGTGAAAATTACACTCAGGTATTGAATTTTGATGAATGAATACTAAAGTGAGTTTTTTTTACCCAATAATCTGGTCAAAATACACTTTATAGGTTTTAGGAGTTGTACAACATTACTCTCCACCTAGTAATTAAGAAAAGCCTAAAATGGCAGGTTCTTGTGGGTGAGTAAAATCAAATCGGCAATTAGATGATGCTCTCAAGTGGCGCTGACAATAATATTGCTGCACTTGATGTCATCCACACACACATTCCATAGTTGCACTTACAACACTTGATAGTTACTAATTGTCTCTGACAGTGGAACATATTACAAAATGATTATTAATGTCTGTAGCTTTATGCTTCCTCTCATTTATTTAGCACTCAATGAGAATGGATAGATATGTGCTCAAGCATAGTACGTACAAATGCAACATTATTCCACTCTGTTGCATTCCATTTCCTGGCAATTTTTACAAGTGGCTGTTACAACATTGCCAGAATATTTGACACAAACATCTTAAGAAATATTTTTAATTGGATAGATGTTAATGACTGCACACTTAATAGTATTTCAGATTTGTAAAAATAATATTTTCAGGGTATTGTCGAAACTCTATACATTTAGCTTCAGGATAGGAACTTTCCAAGGGGGTGCAGTTCCGACTGATGAAAGTCAATCACAACACTTGTAAGCATCATATCCAACCAATATGGCATGTCAGGTAATGACAATACTGTTTTCCCTACCATTTTAAACGAGGCCATTCATTTTTTTCTGATAAAAAATAAAATTTTGATAAGATCATATGAATACATTGGCTATAATAGTTTGTCATTATAGCATGTCTATGAAGTAGGCTTAAGTGCCCCATACTGCATTAAAAGCATGATGTAAATAACCTACGGATTGCGGAAATCATTCAGACATCGCAATTGATTGGATCACTCCATTATATAAGTTTTGATTGATCAGGTTTCAAAACTGTACATATTTTGAAGTAGGAAACATCTGATATGTTTTCATTTCCTGTCGATCGAATGTAACAACATGAAAACATTGTTCATGAAAAATGAAAAAATGAAAAAAATCCTTCATTAGCTGAACAAGACACCTTTGCTAACTTTGAATTCTGCTGATTATTTTCTCATATAATGACTATAATTTACCATACCGTACATCTATACAGTTTTTATCATTATTTTGCGATTCTTTTACTAATAATATATGAAGGAGATGTGGCCATTGTGTCATGATATGATCTGACATAAAGCAACATAGGATTATAACACATACTCTTTTGTAAAAAGAAAAAAGAAATAAAATATGAGCAAAGAATGTTGTATAAAGTGATTTAAAAAATGATTTGGCTGGCTGAGAATTTAGCACTTATTTCTGAATCTTACAAGAAATGGTAAATGCTTCTGTTCATATGTAAAATCACTTAGTTAATTAGGAGAATCATATGGAGTCATTTGAAAAAAAAATCCCCTAAATATAATCTTGAAACTGGTATTTTTTATTTTATTTTTGATGTGTTGGGTTTCCATTTGCAATTGCAATTGAGAATTAACTGGGAGAGTGGGAATGTACTCCTCTCATTCAGGGAAAAAAACAAATTGCTTCAGTAATGTTAATCTTTACTGAATTAAGAGGTGAGCATTGCATTAAAGATTCTATCAGTGACTTGCTAAATCAGAAAATCTAAATATTGTAAAAAATAAGATTTTGAATTTTTGGAAAAAAAGTAAATAAGTGTGCAAACATAGCCTGCTAATGTCACATTTCAGTCAATGTCAGAGGAGTCTGTCCATACGAACACTTGTAGCTACACACAACAAAAATGAAATTTCTTATTTTTCAACTCTGCTTTTTCTTCCTTTTTGCCATTTTTAAAATGAAAACACCTAACCCTTCACTTTTAAGCCATTCCTTCCTCAATTATCATATTCTTAAACTCCAGTGCACTAACAGTACCTTTAAGTGACTCTTTTTCTTGTACTATGCATCCAACTAAGTGATCTTAGCAGTACGAACAGGGCCAATGTTGTGAATGACCGGCATAACAAAAAAAATGCAAGCTATACACATGCAGATACACTTGCATTTTTATGTATAATTTGTATACCTCATTTACAACACATTTTTTCCATTTTCATTTATGAAACAACACTCTTTGCAGCCAGTGTGGGTCAATTTGCCTCCACCTCAAAATGGAATGAATCCCAGTTGAATACACAAAATAATGTTGATGAGGGAGGGGGCAACCAAATAGTATTAGTAAAATAAAAACTTCAGATTCTTGATTTCTTGTTTTATTATGATGTATGGGTGAGTGGCGAATATAAGTTCCTATATCTTGAGACACACTGTATTAATATCGCATGCCATAAATGGGGGATGGGGGTCCTTAGATATGCCATAATTATCAACTTTGATGTTTTTGTATGGCACGTCTAAATTAAATATTATCTTTCCATTTTTTTTGGATGAGATATGAACCCACTATGAGATTTATATATATACTTCTACTATCTTCCGGACATATGTGATGGTTTAAAAAAAAAAAAATATATAGGTTAGGCCTAATATAGGTTTCAATGACATGCAAACAACAGGATAGTACTATTAGCTAATGCTATATCAAGTATCATGTTAGTACTTAGTGTGCATCATCAATTCATGTAAACATAATCTTTAAGTAGCATTATAAGTTAACAACATGCAGCTAAGAAATGGAACAAGTGTATGATGGATCTATATCAAGTTGAAGGATATTTACATATCATGTTTTCAAACAGGAATATCAAATGGACTAGGAGTGTTGTACATGCAGTCATGTACCCAAGATGTTGCATGGATTATCTATAAAAGCTTACATGCAAACAGCATGCAATTGAGTATCCTTCATTTTCGCTCTACAGCAGTTTGTTTGCTTTGTGAAAACTTAGATCTACTGTCCATGAACTAATAACTTTGTCCAATTGCACAAAAGCGCACATTTAGTGCACTAACAGAAACAAAGATAAATGAGATATTTCATGCTTCAAGTTATATGCATTTAACACACATGCAGTGCAAATTAGAAATAACAGTTGTTAGAAAAACACCAACAAGTGTAGCATGATAGATTAACCGATGAGAAGGGAAAATGTATTAGGAGCACTAATTATCAGGAGTACTGATTGATGGATGGGCAGGTAACTTACCGACTTCTTCCCCGGCCAGACTTCTTTTTCTTGCGCTTTGAGGGTGGGGACGGTGAGCTGGGCTCTTCTATGAGACTGAAATAGAACAAACAAAATATTCACACATTATTTTCAAGATATAGGGCCTATATTAGAAGAAATAGGTGAGGAATCATCTGCTTGTCATAAAGATAAGATTTATAAAGTTTATAAATGTGACTGATTGTTAAAGAAATTTTCTCCTCTGTTTTACATGGATTACTAGCTGCCTTCACTGAAAATTTACATACAACACAAACAACATTTATATAAACATCTCATAACATCATAAACTTTTTCAATAAGTGACACGATCTGGTCCATGGGGGCCAAAGGCGGCAAATTTGAAACTGAGATAAAGGTAAAAATATGGAGTAAAAAAAATACATAAGAAAATAGACATCAAAAACCAAGAATGCTAGACCTTTGGTGTTTTCAGTAAATGATAGCCTATTGTATGTATAATGTACAAATTACAGTAATCAATTTTCAAAAATGCCTCCTTTGGCCCCCATGGACCAGATCGTGTCACATATGCCTTTTAACATCAGATCATCATGATTGTTGCCTTAGATTTGGAAGCTTATATTTTATTTGTCAAATGATAAGGAAGTCTTGCATTTTTTATAAATGGTTGGAGTGTTTCATCAAAATAATGTTATTTCCTGAATGCAATGATTGTCTTCCTCTCCTTGAACATTTGAACAGAAGTTGACTTCTCATCTCAAGAGGAGCATGTTCTCGAGTAGAAGATTAAAATATTACAAAGAACATACGTCAAAGAGATAGGGACAATGTTTGTGTGCTAGAAACAGAAAACAACTGGTACCGGAGAGGAGTCATAAATTCGCTGCACCAACAGTGACCTCAATTGGGACCAAGGTCGCTACCTTCAATCTTCCCGTCACATAAAACAAAGTCATTGAATCACATGATCGTAATTCTACTAGCGGTTACATGATCACGGACCAACAACCCATTGTGCTTTGAAGGCTGGTGGATGCCATCCGCAGGCTACACAGCTCGAACCAAAAGTCGTGAGAATTGTAAGTTAAAACTTTTCTTCCTGTTAGCATAAGTTCACTCATATCTGTTCATATCCACCTCTAGTAAAATAGAACAATTCAATAAGTATTCTGCTTCAAGGCGCATTGGGTAATATCATCAAAATAACATAGCTAACAGATGAAATTGTCAACAATAACATTGCAATTTGTCCCCAAAGGATCGACATATAAACAGATACCAAGTCTTAGAATGTGTTAGCATATGCTCATAATGCAATTTGGATGTTTGTATGAACCAGTGGCATCAAAACATACATGTAACAGCACATGTTTCTTATAACATGTTCTCGGTTTTGATATCAGTATTCAATACTCCTGAAGTACTGTGAAGAAAACAATTACCCTCTAAATTCAACGTAATTGATGCATATCTGTAATTTAACTCCTTATATAGGATATAAAGGCCAGGTTACACACGCGCATATGTATCATCCTGCTATTTGAAAAGGCTATAAATCTAGTGGAAATCACTTTCAATAAATGGCAATCACCTACTTGCAACTATTTTGAGGTACATTAACTACCTAAGCTTAACATCAATTGACACCTAAGCTTGCTAAAGACACTGTTCTAGGCTTCACAAGATTCATATACACGCACATTTCATCGTTGCTGATCCATTCAAAATTGACTCGCCGATTATATTACATGACCTTTAACAAAAGATCGAGAAAATTTTAAAAATGGGTTTTCAACTTCACAATACCTTCTTTTGTAATAAGATTCTGGTGAATATTTTTGTATTGGAAAATAAATTTTATGTCATAAACTTTCAAGTCTATACACATTGAGTGTTGGTTCACTGTTGGACAAGTATAGTACTGTTAAGCTTTCATTAGGATTAGCTCTTGAATTCTTCAGGATGAAACTATTAGATCTGCACATAAAAAAAAGTGCAGTGATTTATAGTGCGATACGCACAGGTACAACGCCTAGATGTTGATCCACAAGCCTCAGCACGCTTTACAGTTTGTCACCGACTACTACGGCCCCATACCATCACAGCCAGGATCAGCTCCTCCAGTTTCGTAAAGATTACAATGTGACAATTAGCAGTATAGTAAAAGGGGAATTTCAAGCGAACTCATTTTTTCCACAAGAGAGTACTAAACCACCATCTCCTCTCGCACCATAGTTGAACGCCTTAGCGACTGAGCGAACTTGACTGCTATAATAGACTGTGCCCTCTTAACAGAATATCATTGTTGGCTGGACCTTGCCCAATGATACAGTAGATTACTCCTTAAAGAGATTGTGGCTCTGAAAAGAGCCATTGCAGAGGTGACCCTTTCCTACCACAGATTCAGTGGCTCAGGAAAGAGCTGTTCTAGAGGACAATATACACAAAGTTATGTTGATGATACTGATTCCATCTGTAATTTGTCTATTACAGTCAAAGTTGACATTATTGGAACAAGTACTTAACAAATCACAATCAGCAAAATGACTGCAATCAGAAATTAATTAGTTTTATTGCTTACTTTTCAATAATTTTTTCAGTGCCTATTAAACCTCACCCTTTGTATTTAAGTTTCCTTAATGTATCAGTTTGTGACGTCACCAAGTTTGGTAGTTTTACAATACCATACGTAAACACAGCACTACTTAGTACTTGCACTTCCACTTCCACCCATGCTTGGTGAAACATTCTACAATGTCACAAAGTATAGCAAATGGGAACACACCTATACCTTCCATTTTACACCACAAACCATTATACCACAAACCATTTCAAAGTTGATATAAATCATATTGCACAGGTAGAATATCATTCCCACACCTAGAAATTTCAACATTAGCATATATGCAGCAAGCAGCGGCAGAATTTGCATTGACTCAATGGAAATTAAGCTGCAATAGTCCTATATCATGATCGCAACACATCAGTATCAAAATCTTGCCTTGTGGGATATCTTCTGCATTTGAGTCATTTTCTTTTCCCTTTCACTGCCAACCCCCCTTTCTGATGGGTAATTTAAACAAAAGGATATGGATCCGATCCCGACTGATTCTGAAACAAAATCTCATCAAAATTTTCATGGTGATAATAAGAGAAGGAAAAAAAAATCAATTTTTGATAAAAGTAGGTTACATCCTCGAGTAGCAAATACTTTTTTGTCCTTATGTGGTGCAATAAAATAAAATCCTACGGCTGAAATATTTACTATTAAACTTCTGCCTATTGGGACGTAGCCGCCTTTCTCTCTCTTTCGATCGTTTCTTTATTTATTTCTCTCCGCAAAATCCAGGACTAAATACTGCTCACTTTCGGAAATAAATTAAAAGTTAATAGGACAGCAATTACTGGCAATATGAAGTGAATTATATTTTGTTCAAAGAATATATCCAAGGGATATTGCTCCACCTCACGTGCAGACAATATTTCTAAAGCCTTGCATAAATCTCTTGGCTACATTGAAGTATCTTGCTTAATATAAATGTACTGTGTGATTAAAGTCTACATTATGCTGCCAAATTAGTTTTTGAATTACAGATTGATTTGACACTAAATATAGTAATACAACAACAGATTTTGTCAATTCAAATCAGGTATTGTCAATAATTAATGCTCAAAATAAAACTCATCAGGGTCATGGTAACCTGCTCATCAATGAATACAGTCAAAAGCATGACAAAGCAACATCACAACTTGAAGTAATTTGAATAAATGAATGACTCAATGGAGGCTAAAATGTATCCTAAAAGCAACCCAGATTTGTAGCAGATTAAAGTAAAAGCAGGACAGATAGTTCATAATCATTACCACAATTTGCACTCACTCCTGCTGTCTCCCAGTGATTCTATTTATTGGTATCAGAGGGGACAGGTTCACAACAACAAGCCAATGTGTTTAATAATCCTGCTGGCACTTGCTCAAGTTAAACACTGGCGACTGCTAGGCACCCCACGTATGTGACATTCTTAACTATATGAGACAGTGAAAATCAAGTCAATGAATGGCTTACTTGTGAGGAGGGTATGCAATGTTGTAGGAAACAAGACAGTAAGCTTACTACGTGCATCCGCACCATTTCTCTGTTGGTTAATATTTTGTAGCTATTAAAACAGTGCCGGGTTTAAATGCATTGATTTTGAGCAAGGTGACAAAGGCTTTAACTTAACCCTGATAAAGTCTTGTCACTCTGGGATACGGTTGTTACACCAACTAAGACAATTAGCATACCTATTGCAACTCATGAGGTAACGTTGACCTGCTTCCATTCACATGTAGGTATGGGATTAAAGGCAAGCCAATGCCATCACCTAAATGTAGCGTTTAGTTGATTTTTTGATGGTTACGTTGATACTGTAGTTTGAGCACATACTGAGGGTAAGTTTTCCTGATTGTGTTTGCATTAAGCATGTGCAACATTACTTTCATGTTACAAAGAAACTGTGTCACAATGCCATTCAACGCAGACTTGTATTGTGTAAACACACAAAATGTTAGTAGCTGCTAATGTACACAAATCCCCATGCAAATTAGATGCTTGAAGATGCCAGAATGGCTAAAGATAATACAAAACTTTATGTATCTTACTGAAAATTTGGAATATCTGAACTTAAGTAAGACAAATTCGAGGCGACATGTGTTGTTTAAACATTCTTAAGTTTATGCGTGCACACATTTAGTGAAATTACTACACAGGAAATGGGCTTCTCTTGCATGGCATGTATTTTCATGTCACATGATTATGCCTAGCTTGCACAGGGGCATATGTTTCCTGGAATTATATAGTGACCTGAATTTGTGCAATTTTGAAAAGGATATGTCCTTTGATTTACACACCTTGAAACAAATTCCTATTTCCAAAAGCAAATTTACAAAATATTTCCATTCAAATATAGAAAAAAATATGACGATTAAATTAGTGTCCCAGACCTGCCAACCTACCAAAGTCAGAAAGAAGGACATTAAGACCAAAAAAAAAAAAAACCAAGTACCGACAAATTCAAAGACTTTTGGTGTGCAATACTTTCAGATTCAGAGAAAGTTTTGCAGGTCTGAATTTATCACAATAGACTAAAGAGAATGTTATAGCAAAATTTTGAAATTGAAAAAGTGAAATTCGCACAATTTTCTGCTGTTCCAACATTTAGATTTGCCATCACTAAAATTTTCAAAAAGCAGGACTGTCCCTCCTTTTCACTTTGGTAAACCCAAATGAGGGACAGTCCCTCAAAATGAGGGACAGTTGGCAGGTCTGGTGTCCCTGGTTAATCTTTTTTTAGTACCAGTACAGACACTGTGTGTGGTACTACCCTTATTACAAATGTTCCTCACTGATTATGTGAAACATACATGTATACTGACACATAACATTAAAGAAGATACAATAGATCCATTTCCTGTTTGTTGCATTGAATAGTCACATCTCACTTCTCTCCATTCAAAATTATCCTCCCCTTCCTGATTGGGTATTCACTGACATATACCTTTGTCAAATAGAAGCAGGGTTGCCAAACCCGCGATTTGGTAGCCCAGTTGGGCGACTTTTGAAGATTGTTCCCGCAACTTTTGACAATTTCCTGTTCCATAGAAACCAATGGTTAAGAAAAAATTTGGGCGACTTTTCAACATTGGCTCCCGCGACTTCCGATAGTTTCCTGCCCCATAGAAACCAATGGTAAAGAGAAAAATTGGGTGACTTTTCAATTATTTGAACTGCGATTCGGCCTGAAATCTTTTGGCAACCCTGAATAGAAGTGATACGATGGATGACTTGCATAACTGAAAGCAACTGAAAAATAATTACAACTAAACAAGATGGCTACATTACTCTACAAGAAATACTCTGAACATTCATCACAGCTTGACATACTACATCAATGTCATTAATGTCTGATAGAAGCTTGCAACCTCAATATGATGTGACATCTCTATCACAGTAAAAGTGAAACAAAGTTCACACATTACATGATTTCTTTCCTTCTCAGAGAGAGAGTAACCTTGAAACAAACAAAACCTGCAGTTACATTTCTTATAATCATTTCACACCAACATTGATTTTTAGAGGAAATTAAGACAAAAGATATTGATATATATAATCCTCCAATTCAAATAAAGTTCAAGTTCATTCCCCTCAAAATATTTCAAAATGTCAATCAAGACATCAAAGAATGTGATACCTGTCTAAGCGTTGTTGGCATACTCTGACATTTATGTCATCTCATTTCTAGGCTGCATATTTTTCATGTAAGCACACATTTTCAGGAACTGCATTAACTTAAAAGTGTAACATGTTACAAGTACACCCCATTTGATGCTTTTCCTCGGAATATATGAGTGTGTACACATAGAAACACTCAAGAGCTACAAATATTTCACATTCAGTGAAATTGACAGGATATGTATGTGTGCTGATTTATGGGCCACAACGTGATAGGATTGCACATTTCCATTGCAAACTATCTGCAATCTAGAACATTTATGAGGAATATCAAACAAACCAATCAAAAATATGACCGATTTTTTTTCTGTAGATATTTGGTTTTGCTAAAGATAGTAACATTGGTCAATTGCTGACAATCGACTCTTTCTTGTCAAGGCTTTCCACAGTGACATGTTTGCAGTTTTTATTCTGTTTTGTAACACTGTCTTGTATAATTTAGTAACATTCACCCATCAAATGGTGAAATTTCTGCACACATCCATAATGCCTTTCACACCCAATTTGGTGTAATGCACTTTTTTCCATTTACAGTATGGTCAAATGTAGTGTGAATTGGATTATATTGAAATTATTAGATACTTTCACAAACCCAAACCACCTCATTTGGCTTAAATAAAAAGTGAAAAAGTAGTTGTAAATCAAATCTTTGCAATTGTAGCAAATACCCAGTACGTGCTGATCAAAATGTCATTCCTCATGAATATTCAGCATCATTCCAATTGTCTTCAACTTCAACAGGAAACATGAAGTATTAAAGTGCTCTGACCAAAAGGGAGACTATATGTGAATATTCATTATTAATCAAATCTTTGTCTCAGCTATCGCAGGAAACACTGAGCATGTACTTACTTACCTGCCCAAATATAGCAAACCGCATGAATATTCAACGTTAATCAGATCTATTGTTTCAGCTGCAGTAGGAAGTACCGGGGAAGTGCTCATACCAAATGAAAGACCTCTTGAATATTCAGCATATTAATCAAATATAATCTCTTATCTAACACAGGAAGTGCTGGGCATGTGCTTCACCTGTTACCTGACCTAATGATATTCTTCATAAATATTCAGTACAGAAATGGAAAGTGGGCACTCACACTGTTAGTCTTTCAGGGGTCCAGTCGTACAGTCTATAAATCGATGGTTGAACCAATAAAATTGCCTTTAAGTTAGCCTGTAATCTGTTGAAGCACTAGTTATTTTTAAGACTTAAAGACTTTATTTTGTCAACCCCCACAGCCGCAAGCAAAAATTACATTTACTGAGTGGCCCATAAAAGAGAGAACTAGGTCTACTGTCAAAAAATAAAGACATATGCACTCCTATGGGATATTTTTTCTGCTGCACACAAAGCAGACTCAGATCGGTTACAATTTCCTACAAATTATTCATTTTTCAAATTCATCTTTCCTGCAACTTGAAGTCTTGTCTGCTGCTTGCATTGATTGTGAACTGACATTACTGACATTTTACATATCACATGCATGGGTCCGAAACAAGTGAAATGTCAGATTGTTTTACTATGGAACATGCCATACACGTAAGTCTGTGAGGATATATGGTAGTTTTGAAGTCTGTGAGTGTCTGGATACATCATTGATGTCACCTAAAGCATATTGGGCTATTCCAGTTGAAATCCACATTACTCCTGTGGAAGATTTAGCTAAAGTCTTCCACAGAGGGAGTATGAGTTTCTAATAGAATAGACAATTGGGTAACTTCTATTTGATATACTCAACCCAGTTGTGGAAGAAGCCATAATACAGAGGGAGTGTGGGTTTCAAAATAATTAACCTTGACCAATTACATTTGAAAAACATACTCCCCCTGTGGAAGATATTTCCAAAATCTTCCACAGGGGTAGTGTGGATTTTAAATGGAATAGCCCGTTTAAAATCCAATATCATACCAGTATTAAAATATATATATACAGTAATATATAGAACTATGAGCTTAAACAGGATTCATATATACCCCAGATAGTATTAATAATCAGTAAAAAATTAATCTTTACTAACCATCGGCAGGGGTGTATCCAGGATTCAGCACCCAGGCTGAAGCGTCGATAACGATCCTGACCCAATGGCCGGGAGAACACTAACCTCTTATAATAGAATTTTTTCACCATTTTGATGTATTTGGTGCTATCTAAAACAATATGTTTCACCACATACCCACAGGGTGCACAATCTCCCTCCACACACCCCTGGATACACTTAAGATCCGAGATGTAAACCCACAACCCAATTTATCTATTTTCTGCTTTTATACCAGCTGGTCTAATGGGCAATGATGCATTCCCTTATCACAATTTGTGTCAGGTTAAACTAGGCTACCCAATATTCCCACAAAGTAATGGTATAAATTGGGAAACAGAGAATACCTTTTAATGTCATTACAGATATAATGCATTTTCACTCCCCAGGTTTAGTCTTCCTTCGCTGCAATCCCTACCGACTCCATTCTATTAATTTGAATTTGATAGGGAAACAAGAGAATTGTATCATCCGAGCTATATTACTTTTGATACAGATAGATGCGCAAAATAAATACCAAAAGACTTGAATTGCACCGCAAATATTACATTTGAAAACAGCGTACGGTGATTGAAATATCAACACGATATATGAAACGGTGTCTTTCACGTACCCAACACAAACATGCATATGGCTTCATTGAAACAGGCTTGAATAACTTCAACAAAACCCATGGGTTATTGCAACTGAATGCCACCGCTGCCCTGAAGCCATTATGTTATGTGATGCAATGTATCACTTACCAAAATATACAATGAGTCAAAAATTCAACACCGGTATTCTCACTTACATTATGAGATGGTAAACACTGATACCCTTTAACGGCAAATATTGCAGATTGGAAAGCATTATTCGCTTCACCGCTTCATCTTTTTCCCCGCTTCCCCCTCCTGACTCTTTATTGTTGATTTAGATTTGACAGAGAAATAAAACAAATGTATCAAGCAAGCTAAATTGCTCCTGAATGTGCAGTGACGACTTTGGTTTTATGTGGTGTGGCTTATCAACAAAATGCTCGTAGCTACGGGGTGAATTTAGAACACGCTTCTAGACCTGAGCTGAATTGCTGACACATCAATATGTGGAATCAACTTACATGCTTGGCCAAGTGCAAAACTTAATGAAAATGGTTTTGTTTGACCGAATAGTCGAGAAAAACAAAAGACCTCCAGACCAAAACAGGTTTATATGAAGCTTAAAAGGAGACGTGCTAAGCGGCAGCAAGGCTTTGGCAATAAGCCTTTTTGAAGAGTGGCGGACACAATAAGAGGAAAATGCTTAGTTTGGGTAAAACCTTTTAAATTTCCTGGCTTCATTAGAATGCTGTACATGTTTAAAATTCATTGTACACACAGCTTCTCCAAATTTAAGTTTGACTCTGCAGTTTCTAGCTGGTTCCCGAAAAATACAGCCAGATTTTCTAATGTAATCCACACTATTCTACCCATTACATACAGAAGGTTATTCTTACAGAACCATTTTTGCCAAAACCATTTTTCCTGTATCAAACATGATTTTTTTTTCATCATCACCAATTTATTGAAAGCCAGCCTCTTCCAAATGCAACATTGGATACTCATGAAATGTACAGAATGTATTTATTATTTTGATATTATATTCAATTTTTAAGTGTCAGACTCATCCATTAATACCTTGCCAAACCGTAAAAGTGGGAAAAATTGGGTCCCCAGAATGCGCTAATCATACGTCCTAGCATTTTTTGATGCCACTAGTCAATAGAGTGCACCCTATTTTTATTTGACATACCCCCATCCTTTCACCAAACCCCTCTCTCTATACACTCCCTCTCTATGCGTGTAAAATGATGAGATATGTGGGGACCCCTATTATAGTCCCCACTCTGTAAAACAGATTTTTCTCACTTTTCTGGCACACCATAATGGGACTTGGCCATGTCCCCACTTTGTAATTTATGTCCCCACTTTGTAATTTATGTCCCCACTTATACAGTGAAAAGCTGTTTGATGTCCCCACAATTACGGTTGGACGAGAGTTGTCCGTTTCTCTCACTCTCTTTGCTTCCCAAGATTTAATCTTTTTCCTTTGCATGCTCTCCTTTGGTTTCAACATCCTTTTCAAAAATATCCAAATTTTAAAACCGACATCACACTCCACGCACAAATATACACACATGTAGTACAATCATCCCACTCTGATGTAATGCAATCAGAATCCACTGGCCGTTAAAGTCGGTACACCAACAAAGTGTGCTGCCATGATTAACAAAATGAAGAGAGACATAACTATGAAAAAAATGCATACAAAAATCGGGTTTTCCACCAACCCATTTCTTGATTTAAAATAAAATTATGGATCAGTGAGAATGTATTACAAGACAAGATGAAAAAGAAGAAAAACTAGGTCATATTGCATGACTTCCTTTTTATCATTAAATAGAAAGATAAAAGATGGATTTTATAATTGTCAGGTTTCATAGATACTTGAAATTTACCTTCATTCAATCAAAAAATCTCTGATCAAAATATCCTGTTGCCTACAGTTAGCACCCTTCCAAAATATACATTTCATGTTTTTTACTACTGTTGCAAATCAAGCTAAAGTGTTGCTTTTTGATTGATGGAAGTGTGTGGAGTACCATCATCATCATCATGATGATACACAGTGCTGGTATTAGCTTCATTATCCTGTGTTTAAAGACTACAATGGGTATGATTGATGGTTACAATATTCTGTTTTTTCATTTTACGTTTTTAAAATCCTATCCATAATAGATGATGTGAGCATTTGAATCAGGGTGATATACAGCTGACCCACATTTGTGATGTCCAATCATCATTTTGGTACAATTACCGAATAGGATGCAACTTGCTAGACTTGAGTCCAGTCCTCGTTTACGGAGTTTAGGGTTAGGGTTTAGGGTTGGGGTAGGGCAGTCTTGTAATAAGACTAGTTGAGTTGCACCCTATTCGTTAATCGCTCCATCATTTTTTTTCCAAGTGACATTCACAAATAGTTTATCCTATTAGTTTGCACACTACCCCAAGATTGGATTATTTACCATAATAAGGTCAATTTGAACATTATATTTCGTTATGTTTTTATATAACAGCCAGAATTTACTCTCTTTTTACCTACACTATAAAATGTTCAATTATAGGATTATGTATTAACAATGATTTAAAGATTGACTAAATCAATCAAAATGGGCTACTAGGTGTGTCATAGTCTTGGAATTTTTGAGAATCGGCGTACTTGAGATTTGTGATTCCTAAGTCAATCTCCAACTGCGTGTCCACATCACTCCATTGAAGACTTGAATGGAATCCTTGAGTTTTGCAATGTCTGATGATATCAGCTTTGGAATTAAAACTGGAAGCTTACTATTTAGATAGATCACAGTAAGCTTCCGGCTAAACAATGATTTGCAGATTTGCCTACCTCAATCAAAACTAGCCCATGTGTCACAAACTGACATTACATCAAACAAGTTCTATAATTTTATTTTTACACAAGTCCCTCACTGTATGTTAAGAAATGACTGAAACATTTCAACACTCATTTCTACCAGGCTTTTGCATCAAGAACAGTCATGCTTTGGTTTTACACATACTGTGTACATTATAGTAAGGCTATTGAACATGCTGAACCCTAGGGACTGTTTTGGGCATGTTCTTCGCTGTTATAATTGAATAAACACAATGATTTTTTTACACCAAAAGTACCTTTCCTGTTGAAAATCAAATCAAATAAATTTCCCTAAGCAATGTAAGGTGATCAACTGGACAAATTTAATTGCTCAGTAAGGCTGCATCATGTAGAAAGCTCTATTTGCTCAATATTCACAAGAGAGGTATATGAACTTACAAGAGGACAGGAGGGAGGAAGATGAACATCAAATAAACATTGATGAATCTGAATTGTGTTCTACCCAAAGATTGCGCAGATTGGATGTGAATTTGACAAATCTGTGTAGCTTCTAAGCCCCTGTAGTCCTTGCACATTTATAGGGGCTAAGTTTTCTCTCACATACTAGTCTCAGGCACTGGATGCTTCTGTTCCTTGCACAATGAAAAATATGGGATGTCACTTTGTGAAATGAAAATAAAATAAATGTGGAATCCAGAAAGCTCAAAGTTCCTCAATAAAGAATAGTTGGTATTACAGACCATGTTCCACTCTTATACTAGGAAGAGACACTATGTACCACATACTCATGGAAAACAGAGCAATCGCTGTTGGGACTTTGCCCATCTGCGCTCTGCTAAATGGTGAACCTCCCCTCAATATGGATCATGATGGTCTTTGATAAAGACTTATAAAGAAAGATACACAAAATAATGGGGACTATTGCTATTTTGGGAAGAAATTTGGCATAAATAGTGAGAAGCTATAACTTTGCATAGATGTGTGCTACCTGTTCCCTTACTTTCTGTGGTGTTACCAAAATAACAATGTTAATAAAAGTGGGTAAAAGATAGAAATGTACAGCAAGTTTACATCAAAACCTTTTCAATGACTGGGCTTTTGTCCCCTTGTAAAGACCCAAGCTGGTTACGCACTTCGCCAGCAGCAAATCTGCCAGAATTTATATCTCACCGACTATGGGAAATTAGGTCATTTGCCCTGTCACTTGTAAGATGCCCCAGCTGCCTATTTGCGACTCTACGCGAGTAAAGGAGGCACTTTTTACATGCATCCCTGATCTTTAAATGAAAGATTACACGCTAGCTTGTGTTTATTTACAATCTGCTCAGGTGCGAATAAAGTAGTGCTCTATATTAATAGAATTCACTGCAAAACTACAATTCACAATAACGGATACAACTGAATATGATATAATACTATAGGGGAGTATGTTTTTCAAATATAATTGGTCAGAGTTAATCATTTTGAAACCCATACTCCCCCTGTATTATGGCTTTACCTATATCTTCCACAACTGGAGTAAGCATTTCAAATGAAAGTTAACCAATTGTGTATTCTATTCAAAATTGATACTCCCTCTGTGGCAGACTTTAGCTAAATCGTCCACAGGGGTAGTGTGGATTTTAAATGGAATAGCCCATTATGTATCCCAACAAACCTCTATCCTATCACAGAGCACTATCAGCTGAAAGGGTACATCAAGTCTGCAAAAACGATAGCACGTTCACCAAGCCTTTACGGTTCGCAAAAGATGATGCCTTCTCTCGTCTGTAATAACACCCCCGTTTAAATTATTTTTTATTACCCCCAAAATTACTATGCACCACTGGCTCAGCAAATGGATCCATCACTGCAGGTGTACATATTGGTACATCATGCAAGACCGCTAATTCAATTTCAACACGGTTGATGACAAAATTGGCGTGCATGATACTGCCAAGGTGTTGCATCGTGCAGTTCAATATTTCCTTCTGATTAATTTTTAGCAGACCAGGTGAGACTGTCAGGTGCATAGTGCGTAAGTGTCCCGTATCATGTGTCTATATGATAGGACTTAAGGGGTGTAACGATGCAACCAAATAAAAACAAGCTAATGTGCTGATCTATAAACACTTGTGATGTCTAATAAGGTGTCTTATAACCTCTGGTGTGACTTTTATGGTTTGGAAAATGTGCAGCATGTGATGTCTTTATTTTAAGTTCTGCACAAGAAACTTGTGCATCCAAAAAGGTAAAACCTGTTCCAAATCCAGACCAAAAACTAACCCAACACCAGGCGAGCAAAGTGATTATGTTACATTTAACATAATGAATTGAAGATCAATTTGAAAAGGGCATTCTTGTTCTGTGGACATGGTTCAGCTGGTAAACGCTGAATTTGATTGGTGTACCTATCCTTTATTAGACAGAATAGTGCGTTTTCTATCACATTGTACTGCCCCATCTGGTAAAATAGGTCACTTGAGTTGCAAAGTCAGCAAACACCAGGAGACGTGCTAATAAAATAATGTAATGAAAAAGGCATTGCATACTCAAGAATTCATGGCCTGATGGAGTTCAAACTTAGTTCCCTTCACGGCCTAACTTGTTTCAGCAAGTCCAGCAGTGCAGTACAAATCTAGTGTAGCCCTGGATAGTTGCACATGTGTGCTAATAGACAGAAGGCTAGCTCAAGACAGAAGGAAGTGGCAGGACATCATGAAGCAGATGGCACCACTCAACCCCAAGTTAGAGTGAACGCCATAGAGTGAGTGAGAGAGAGTGCTAATAGAAGGGGTAAGAGGTGAAAGCAGATTGATATGGTTCAGGTTGTCTTGTGCAGAAACCACAGCAACCATATCCTGTGTGTGACAACCCCATCTGCATGCATCTACCTGTTACCTAAGCCTTTTAACCGAGCCTAAACTGCTTGGTGTGTAGCATAGTGATGCACTTTGACTAAAAGTCTTCAGATGTTTTCTCATAGTTACTACTCTGGTTTGACTTTTTTGCTGTTATTTGGGGCATTAAACTTTCACATTAACATACATGTCTTGTGTAAGTTATTTGCAACTAACAGCTCGAAGTCATCTTGATTGTGCATTGAATTGCTAAACACTGAGCTTGACTACGTCAAATGCCTGTTTATTATCAAGGCCTGCAAAATCTTGGTACATGAAATATCAAATATTAAGTTAAAAATTTATAAAGCCGAATCTAATTAATATCAAAATACTCCATATATAACTTAGCACTAGAAATTAATTGTCACAGCTGCCTTGTAAAATGCCGGAAACGCTTGACTCCCATGTTGAGGAGCGTGACACTGACACCAAAGCTGCAGTGGCACTGATGTAGAAAATAAATTATTTACACAGCAAAAGGTTCGATTGAAACTGTGTTTTATTTTCATTTATTTTTTAATACATCTGGCTATGCGGATTGCATACATAAAATATAGGTTCGCAATTGATTTTAAATGGATATTCAGCACAATTTAACGATTCCGCAGTGAAGTCCTGATTGATGTAACATTTTGGTGACCTTGAAAACCTTAAAAATAATAAGGTCAGACCTGAATGTCAAAGGTCACTAAAATCATGGCAATATAGAATCACATGAGATTTCCCAAAACATTCTAGAATCACTCCTCAGTTAGAATTAATCAGCCCTCATGTATTGCCGGATTTCCATTTTGGATGTCTGTCAACTACCTTTATACTTGTGTCAAGAACCAACGAAAGCCAATTCATCACTGAAAAGTTTCAATCTAAAACTCCAGTTACGACAGACTGAAAAGTCAATCCGACCAGTTCTCATTTCATGACTTGCACATTAAACTTTCCCTAACCATAGTGATTTTGGTGTGAATCGCAAGTGTGAAGTTATCAAGGAATCTAGAGCGCCTAATGTGGTGATTTCCAACCAAACCCAGACGGACATGACAGTGTTCGCATCCTGCGCCGGCTAATATGTGTTTGATAACCACTTGAATAAAACATGCCACTTGTTTGTTCCATCAAAGGTGATCGATCCAAAAAGTAGTCACTTCCTGCCAACTAAGTTCACTTTAAAGTGGGTTGCTAAGTGGTGTTACTCTGGAGTTGAGGAGTCAAAGAACTGCCTGCTGCTGCAATGAAACATGCTACCAAGAGAATACATCATGAATCCAGAATATTTCTGTTGTTTTATCTTATCGTTGGGTATATCACATAGTGATGAATGTGAAAATCAGGTATAAAGATTATAAATGTTACAAGCAGTTTAATGACATTAGGAAGTTATTTCCAAAATATTAAAATGTTTTAAAATCCTACTACTTACATAAGTAATAAATTGCCAAAGTTATACATCACTATGTACTAACTTTTATTTTTATGTATTTATAGCAATTCGGTCAGAGACTAGGCGAGAACCCAATAAATAATAAATAAATAAATAAATGTAGATATTTATATAGCGCTTTATGCCGTAAACAGCCTCAATAGTGCCTGAGGCTGAGCACCAAATTAAAGGATGGCCTAAATACACTGAACACAAAACGGACAGACAGAAAATGGAGAAACCAAATGGATGAAAAATTTCAATAAAGACAATATAAATGAGGTGGAGAAGGAGATGGCTAGAACACATGGTCAACTAACAGCAGATTTGCAGGCAGCCAGGGATGGACATTTTTTATTTTCTCTTTTGAAATCTCACCATATGGATCTACCCAGTTGTTCATATCCATCAGTATGTGACACACCCACTATATATAGTCATGACAAGTTTTGCACCTCATTCCAATTGCATGTTTACAAGTTTTCAATGAATGTGAAGTACTAAATTTGCTGTAATATGTTAAACAAATGACAATTTACCATAGATGTCCCTTCATCCCTCCCTTCCTTTCCATTTCCCCTCAATCCTCCCACTCTTCTGTTTTGGTCAATCTAATTCAATGTTGAAAGTCTGCCCATCAATTTCCACCTTACTCTGTTATCATTTCCTCCATGAAGTACTACCGATTTGAATACAATAGTCAAATTGCAAATTTTAAAAAATGGTCAATAATAATCATTCATTCTTCTGAGTACATACATGTAATGGGCTATTCCAGTTGAAATCCATACACCCCCTATGGAAGACATCACCTCCTTCAGGTAAACCCATTTGAAATCCAAACTCCCTGTGTGGAAGATAAGGTCATGTCTTCCATAGGGGGTGTATGGATTTCAACTGGAATAGACCAATAAGGTTAGCGACCGCAAGCCAAAAGCTCAAGTAAGTGAACATTTTTGTTGTGAGAATCAGTCATAAATTTCAATAGGAACCATCTAGTTATTAACAGGCAAAAATCAGGTTTCTTTTTAAATGGACTCAATTTAATATATGAGAAAAAGTTCAGGGCCCAAAGTTCTATCCACCTGATTTAATGCTTGCTATTTGAAAGTCTGGCAAAATAACCAGTCCATGTCATTTTATTAAGATTTTGGTAGATTTTGCATGTTAACTCCAAAGCTATGCTAGCCTGCTAAATTTGACCTTGAACCATAAAACTAATGTATAAAAAGTGACTTTTTACACAGAGAGTATAAAGATAGGAGCGATTTATACATGTAGGTGTGAATCCTCAAGCATGTCTTCACAATGGCCAATGTGCTGTAAGATCGGTCTCACAATTTTGTGAAGTTTGTAGGCAAAGCATCTTATTTTAAATCCTGGTCCCAATAGCTTACAATAGATTTTGAAAACTGTCACAGGTCAGACAGGGTATGTTTGTGAAACGGCCGCATATATACAGGTCAATAGACGGTTAGGAGGATTTGTACATAAATTTTGACACTCCAGTTACCCAAAGTGAAAACAATATTCCGTGTTAGAAAATAATTGAATTAAGGTTCGGGGATATGAAATGGATTGATTGTTTTGAGGCGTAATCTGATTTGGGGTTTGTAATGCAATTTGCGATGCAACTTTTCTAGGTGTCTCAGGCTGCTCTTCTTGTAAAATGAAATTGGGGCTGTAATTTTGTAAGTGGTCAGTACACAATGTGTTTATTGAATGTACTGTTTTAATGTCAGAGGCACATGCATGCAAATTAGAAGACAGCATTTTATAGCTGTAGCCATCTTATTTATTATAGTCACAATAGGCTTAATCAATATAATAATATTGTATTTCTATATAACAGGGGTGTGAAAGCTTGTGAAATATCCCGAAAGTAGTCGAAAATCCTAAAAAGCAGCGTGAAATTGGGCTAAAATACCCCAAAATGGTCTGAAAATAATTGTGGCCACAAAAAATCCTGAAGAATCACTCCCCCTTGATATAAAGCTTACGTGTATGATTAAAATTTAGACTTCCACAACTCATCCCTCACAAACTAACAATTGAAATTAAATCTGGTCAACTAGATATACCTATTTGACTGACGTTGTGATGAGATTGACCTTGAGTACCAATCACTTCTGGTATAGAAGGAGTTATCTGAGAAACAGTGTAAGAATGGAGCCTTTGGAAAGTACCACTCTATAGCTTGTAGTTTGGATGACAACATGGGGGATTTCCCTGCGATTAATCTCTTAATAACGCCACAAAATACAGCATTATTTATTGTTGGTTCAAACATAAAATTCACAAAACTGTTCACCTTGATGCTGGTTTGTGTATGATCAGTCCAAGTTACGGGAACTTACAATTACTTCAAAAGTCTTCCAAACGAAAAATAACGACAGTGACAAATAAATGGTCTTATCCATTTTAATGTATGTTATCTTCGTTATTGGTTTTTGGATTCGTTTATGCAGTAAATATCACAAAAGCTGGATAAATGTGGTGTAAAAGATGGTATGAAATCAGCGGGTATCGCTTCGGAAAGCGTCCATGTTGCCAACACCCACAATCCTTTGCAAAAAGTTTTTAGGGGGAATCACATTAAGATTATTTGGACATTACAAATAGTTTGTACAATTTGACCATGCTTACATACAGGCATTTGGTGATGTACACAAGATAATCTTTATTTTTTCCATATTTACAATGTTTCTATATAATTATATATACAAGCAGCAATGTTTCACTTTAATAAACACAGCCCTTAACTAAAATATCTACAATAGCTCAGACTCCCCACTCAAATAAGAATAAAAGCGGCAGCTTATATGATACCACTATATCATATTGAATAGTAAGCTTTGTAAGATTTCTAGACTGTTTTAGCTCACAGCAAATACTGGATGAGAGTACTTTATTTCATGGAAGCAAGCCTCACGAGTCCTCTTGTAACCTACTTTCATGGACTGCCATGGTCTACCGGGCTATCAATCACAAAGACACTGCATAATCACTTTTTATTGTCAAAAAAAAAAAAAAATTGGGATTCACCATATTTTTTTTTGCTGAAGTTAAGCATTGACGTCAAGTACCGATGAACCGTCTTTCATACAATTGCTCTAATTTAATTGAATTTCTTTTCATGTAGAGTTGTATAGCAATGGAATTCATCACATTCTATGTTTCCTTTAAAACTTCCCCAATTTGTCATCAGCGATAAATACCGACATGATAAGGGTAAAGGTGCCATTTCAATATTCATTTCCGGATTATCATTCACCTAAGATTATGAGGTGTCATACTGTAGGGCAGGGATTAATTAATTAATCAATTAATTAATTCATGATAATTATCAGTCTGTCTCTTCTTAAATGTCTTACCTGCGCTCCGACTAGTGGAATTTTAAAATTGTATTTTTATAATCGTATTAGAACTATGCTGGTGTCTACACGTCAATTGCAATTTAGCATGACATTCAGTCAGGTAGCATTAATTTTGTGTTGTTTTGACCAATTTGAGGCATTTAAAAGCTGAAGTAGTGGACGTTAATCCTCAATAAATGATTATCAATCAGTCTATATGTGTCTCACCTGTATTGTTCTTGTGGAATTTCACAATAGCATTACATTATAATTTTTTTTTAAAGCGCAATGATTTATAGGCATAGGCACAATGCTTAGACGTTGATACACAAGCCTCAGCATACTTTCCCGGTTGTCGCTGATCACTACAGCCCCACATCATGCCATAAACCATTTAACAACAACACAGGGACTTTGCAGCTTCAAGAGCACACACCCTAGACATATGACCTTCGCAACCAGGATCAGCTCTCCAAGTTTTGTAGGGGTTACAACGAGACAATTAGCAGTAAATTCCTTGTCCAGGGGAATTTCAAGCTAACTCAATCTTTCACAAGAGCATACTATACCACCGCCAGGGTTTGAACCCGCAACCTCTCACACCATAGTCGAACGCCTTATCGATTGAGCTAACTCGACTTAATTAAATCTGGGTATGCAATTACATTTAGTCAGATAACATTAATGTTCTGTTGTTTTGACCCATCAAAACATATGAAATTAATTCTAAACCGTATAATTATGATATCAGATTCAATCAATTTACTTACCTGTATAGAATCCATAAAATGATGTCAACATCCCATAAGCAACATGGAAAAAAGAAGGAGGGAAAAAAGAAAACATTAGTGTGTATATTATACTATTAAAGATACAGATCTTCCACATACAGGAAATGCTTCCAATTTCATGTTACAGTTCTCGAGCAACAAGAACTAGGTTTTCTTCATTTCCTGGAAAAAATCAGGACTGGAATATATCATCGATTGTCATATATCCTAAAGCAAAGCTAAATATTACCGAGTGATTTGATCAGGTCTTCATATTCTTGCATAAACATAAAATACAAATTATTCACTGCCCCAGTGTATATATGGTCTATATGCATTACATTACGCAACTTACAATGTACAATCAGTGCTGTAAAAGCGTATGTTTAAGTGACAATAGCATATTTTTTGTACAAAACATTTTGTCCACCTGTCCACAGAATCAGGAAACACCATCAGGCTGATTTGATCATAGTAAGGCTTGATATTAAAATAACAATCCAAATAGCTCATTCCTATGGTTTTAGTGGAATTCAACAACTGTTTAGCATCTGCTTTGTCCCTTTAAAATTCTAAAAAGCCAATTGTCCATAGGCTTCAACTTGATCTATTCAAAAGCAAAAGAAATAGTGTAAATTTTGTACATCGGAATAAATCCACTATTTTCGACATATTCCCTACCTCTTCAAGTACCCCTAGCGTCATATTTTACAACTTATCCTGACATGACATCAGACCCCCAGTACCCATCATACCCATCAACTTATCACAAAGAAATCCTGTTCTCAATGCCATTACTTGTCAAATTTTCAAAAATCTGAACTTCCTGGTCTGTGGAAATTGCCGGGAGAGCTTTATTCAAGTCTATTGGTCATGATTGGCTAAAACGTTCACATCCACCTGCCCAACCAAATGAAAAACACAACAAAACCATAGCGAAATTCAAATTTACCTTGGCCTTTTATCCGTCGAGTATATACTTTCAGTTAAGAGCCCTTAGATATGTCAGTTATAAAATGATAGTGCCATTTAGTTTTGACTGAACTATGAAAGCTTTTTGGCTTTTATTGATAGCATGAGATGATGGCTGACAAGCATCTTTAGCTATTGCCATATTGTGCGAACTTTGTTTAAATATTTACATCTAATTCTATTCTTTTTAAACTATAAGACTGAGTGATGATAAGATCATGGCAGAGGGTGAAAGATCAAAAGATCAATGACCAAATGGCATAAAGTAATCACTTTTTATTATAGGCATCTTCTGACAGCAAAATTCTTGCTCAAAAATGACTTCCATTTGGAACTATACTGCAAAAGCATAAACAGATTCAAATGTACTACTGCCGGCTGGCAAGTCATTTGCCTTTTGGCTTGTAATTGCTTCAGTGCCAGCTCTGGGTAAATGGGCATAGCGCTACCAGCAACATACACTTGTAATACAGCTACAGCTAAGATTCAAACCGCCTGATTCTCAGTTTTAAAAGTCCTGAGGTGTTTTCACCGGAGGTAAGGCACACACAAGCACAATACATGGCAGTGTGTACTTTACATTACTCTATTTTGCACATGCAATCAATGCGTTGTACTGATTATGTTGGCGGGCCTGCACCAAATTGGGATGCCCGCTGGCAAACTTTAGGCTGAGCAAAGCAGCTAGCAGTGATTTGAGACTAGCATGCAAGTGTACAATTACAAGAGCAGAAGCGTGAGAGAACATCTTCTAATGCAAGTGATTGGTATTTAGCGCATCCAGTGGTTGTATGCTTCTTTGCCAATGAGCTACCTGTTGACATTCTCTGCATACATTCATTGGGCTATTCCATTTAAAATCCACACTACCCCTGTGGAAGATTTTGGAAATATCTTCCACAGGAGGAGTATGAATTTCAAATGGAATGAACACATTAGGTGGCTCCATTTGAATTTCATACACCCTCTGAGAAAGATTCAACCTGAATCTTCCATTGAGGAGGGTGAGTTTCAAACAGAGCTGCTAATGTATTCATTCCATTTGAAATTCTTACTCCCTCTGTGGAAGATATTGCCCAAATCTTCCACAGGGGTAGTGAGGATTTTAAATGGAATAGTTCATTCATTCACTCTGAACACAAGGCAGGTATTACTGAGTAAACTGAGACCAATCTATCAAGACAAGTGCTCACTAAGATGCAAGCAAATAACGGAGACAACTTGAAGATCATTGTAACAACACACCATGTCAAAGTAATAGTTTCACTACTTGCAAGTTTAAATACTGTGATGAGAAACAGTTCAATTAAATAAGCAGTACTTATATAAACCTAATTCAAATCTAAAAATACCACACAAGTCTTGATGTCAGACAGCCCCAGACAATACTTCATCCTGTCAATGCAACCCTGGGGTACTCAGAACAAAAGTATAGGCCATCAAATGGTTTCAATTGCGCTTTCATTTTGCAAAAGTTTCTCAATTCTGAGGGGGGCACATCCCCCCTCTGATACCACCCTGCGTCACGCAAGCGCAATGCAATGGCCGCTTCACAACCATTATTTCGATTTTTTACATCACCCTGACTGCCCCCCCCCCACTTTCAAACTCGTTCCGCCGCCGCTGCAGCTAGCCTTAAAACAACTTCATCATCATGCAAAAATGTGAAATTGACTTTTCACAACATCGTCCTTATTTTGCTTGATCCATCTTGAGACCATTATTGCAAGTTTTAAATCATTTTGCAACATGATAATGTTTGAAATGACTGTAATACCGTCCAAAAATACAGCTAGATTCAACAACCTAATCACTTGAGGATTGTCACTGTACATACATGAAAATTTATTGGCAAATAATCATTTTCACGAGCAAATTATGAGAAGGCTGATTATATACAACGACAACATTCATTACCATTAAATTTGCACAAATTGCTGGTTTGTAAATATCAAAACTCATGTATGGAAAAACAACCTTCATTTGCAAGTAAAACAGAAATGTTAAAAAGAATCCACAGCACTCCAAGTGGCTACCACCAAGAAAATATACATTAAAATAAAAATTTACTCAATATATATAGGTATATAAAGCCTTTAAAAAAAAAAAAAAAAACTTGTTTGTTAATCTGAAACTGAGTGAATTGGTAAATCACAAAAAAATTAATCATGCAAAAATTTCCGCTTTTACATTAGTTGTTTTGGCTAAACTTTCTGGGTTTTTTCCCCGACAAAACATATTGCCTGTGTATTTGTCATCAAACAATTTGACAAGCTTTTAAGATACATCTTCAGAGACGTGAAGCGGATATCGATGCTACTGACCCAAATCAAAGGTAGCTTGTTTGTTTCCATTTTCTCTCTGTCGATATGGGTTGTTGATGATGAAGACCTGAAGTTCTTGGAACAAATGGATATGTAAAATGTATTTTTGATGCATGATTGTTAGGACAATACCCTGAGGATTTTAAAGCTATAGAAAGCAAATGGCTATCCTTTCCAGTCATGTCACTTTTCTGAATTAAAAAAAAATATCTGAGAGTCCCAAGGGATTTTCAAATCTTCTTTGAAATCCCAAAAGGTACACATTTTTGGAATCTTCTACCCCTGGCAGAAATACAAAAATTGCTACTGGTTGGTCACTAGTAGGTGGTATCTATTTCCAAGGGGCTACCATTTTAACATTATTTTAGTTCTTATTTTGGTAAATTACGATCAAGTTAATGTTCAGGTACATAATATGAATGAGGTTAATACTGTAAAAGTTGAATATTTGCAATTATTTAGACGTTTGATATTTCTGAAGCATAGAATATTATTATTTCAGGAATTACCAAGTTATACATCCTTGACACAGGCTTAGGAATAAAAAAAAATCCCTTGCATTATTCAATTTTTGTGTTGGGCAAGTGGATTGATCTAATATTGCTTTGTTTTATGATTGTTTTCTTTTCTTTTCATTGTTCTTTCATTAAATCATGACAAATCTAAACATGCAAGAAACTGACACCAGATCAATTTTACTACAGCCCTTTCCATTACTGATTCAAATGCTAGCCTACATACAACATAAGTATGACTACCCCATATAGAAATTGTCTTTAAAAATTTATGATATGTGAAAACATGGCACTGGATACTAAGGTTTCTAACACCCCACATCTGTTGAATTAATAAACATGACAAAATTTGATATCCTTGCATGCGCTGTGTGCTTAGCTATTCCAATGAATCATCCTAGGGTAATTACTATCATTAAAGTGCTGTTTCATTCCAAACGATATTGTCTTTGTAAACAAACTGTTCTTACTAATCAAACATATAGATGTTAGATTTCAGACTAAATGTGACATTTGGAAATTGAGATGCAGGTACTGAATATGGAGCATAAAATAATAAAATACGTAAGAAAATTGGAAGAATAAATGCTGATAACTTTGTAACAAAGTATGCTACGGTTGTGAGGATTTCAACAATGGCATGTTTTGCTACTAGACAAACTGATGTTGATAACAACTAAAATTCAATATTCCCTCCTTTGGCCTGATTTGGATCAGGGTATAACATTTTTTATAACAGTATTTCATGGATTACGACTCAAGTAGCATGAACAAATTTTTTTTTATATATTCAATACAAACTTGACACATTATTAAAAAACATGACTAAGTAAATATGTGATGCATGATGTTGAATAATAAAAAACACCTTTCCTACTAGGAACCGATCATTTGATATCAATTTTGATGATCGTACTTTAGCTATAGGAAGTCATTAAACCATAATTACATGCAAATGCCAGAAGGGAGCAAACCTGTCATCCATCAGACTTCATTATTTTATCAATTACCACCTCGCATATTATTTTCACTGCAATTTGTGGAGGATAGAACAATGCTCAAATCACACAGGAACATTTTAGTACTATTGATTTTCTAATTATCTTTAGTTTTAATATGCAAGCTGTCAGAGTTTTAAAGTGTGATTTAATATAATAAGTTATCGGTAGAATGCTGTACCTTTCACATAAGCAATTACTGTCCACAGAGATTTGGTTTTCGCAAACACTTTCAAAATATTTTTTATTCAAACCAATAGATCTGTCATACGACAAATATGACAGTATCACAGCAATAGTAGGGGGAATGGAAACAAGAAGAGAAAACAACAGCAAATTAGGATATAATATTACATGCATTGCCTGGGCTGTTTCCATCACATGATATGCAGTACATAAATACAAAGTTTTCAACCAATTTGGCAAATTTATACTAGAATTTATTGGCCTTGGGCCTTCTTATCTTGAAAGAAGTTAACTTAAAATAATCTTTCAATATCTCTCACACATTAATACCTAAAAGTGGGGAAGTGTTTGCCATTAACAATAAATCAAGAATATTGTACATGTAGAACCCTGCATGTTATCCCTGCAACATAACTATGCAAGCTCCACAGATAAAGCTCGAACCAATGGTTCTGGGTCACATTGGTTTAAAGAGTTAACATAAGAAACATTTTAAAGAAACATTTAAGAAAGTAACATTTAAAAGCATCTGATATAAAAAGGGTTGGTAAGATACAAGACCTAGCTGCGCAAAAGTCACAGCTAGTTACAGAAAGATTTTTGAGCTCAACTTAGCTTAGCACAAATCTTTTTGAAATACAGGTTTGCTACAAGGCAATTTCTCTTTGAAATAAAACTACAATTTCCTCGGGATGGTTTGCACCAACCTGTCAATTTTTACATGATATAATATTTACCATTATGATGGTTAAACAGGCTCATATTGCCAAGGATTTACAAGATATATACATTTTTTTCAAAAGAAAACTAAACTTGTAGAAGACATGCTTGCAAAAGATAGCTTCAAGCAAGTCAAGTAGCTACAGGCTTCTTCCGGAACCTCGCTAGGAATGATCTGACAGGCTGGCATTTTAGAAGCTAGCACATTCACACAGGCAATAGCCCACTTGCTGCTGCTGAGGATGACAATGACGACGACGATGACGATGATGCTCACTCAAAAGTCCCACTGGGCTACTGATATTTCTTAACTTAGATATTATTGACAATTTTGTTTTCTCCTTATATGCCAGATTGTGATAAAATTGACAGCTCGCATGCTCTCTCTATTGGTAGCTTCTAGTGCAAAAATAACCATTCCCAAATGCTTTTTTTAAATCTGCCTTTTGTATCTTACAATTAGATGTTGTTAAGACTGAGTGTGATGGTTCAAGACCTCCTTCCTATCTCTCTTCTTTAGCATGGATTGAGGGGGCACATCTTGCTACTTTATTCACAACCTGGTGCTTTTCCTGTCCCACTTTTGTTGCCATGTGAACCTTATTTATTTTACCGTATTCATTCTAATAAGCACCCAGGGCGCTTAACAAAGTCATTTTGGGTGGGCGCTTATTTTTTACCTGGTTTACCTAATTTTTTTGTTAGGGGCGTTTATCAGAGACAAATTTATGTATGTTATAAATGGGTCCTGAGACGTAGTAGCTTTTCTGATGTAGAAAATGTATTGGAAGTTTACACAGGACTTCTAGTCCTCCAGCTATTTCACTGTATCGACGTCTATCCGTCACTTCAACATTGATGGTACCCTTTGGCAAATTGAAAATACCCTGGGTGGGCGCTTATTGGGGCATGGGCGTTTATTGGAATGAATACGGTACTTAAAATATTTATGTTGTGTCAGTTTCTTTTACAGTATTTGTTTTTAGCTGTGACATCTGTTCCGTACTACTAAATGTAACTTATTTATTTATTTACTTATTTATTATTTAACCTGGGGTGAGTAGTCACTTCACTGGCACTGTTCTCTATTGGTTCCCCACTTGTTGATTTATAAATTGTACTGATGAGTACAGTATTGAGTTCTTGCCATATTGAAATTCATTTGTCAGTTACTTTCAATTGCATCATTCATCTTCGTCATCCTTCTAATCGTCCTCATCCTCATTGTCCTCATCATCACTCCTCCTCCTCCTCCTCCTCATCATCATCATCATTCACATCATCATCATCCTCATCATCATCATCATCATCAAATGATAAAGACAATGATGAGGTTGACTAAAACCCTCTGAGGTAGATGATTTAAACATTATGCAAAATATTTTGTAGCAAATTATCACAGACAGTGCTATCTATTGAAGATAGCTACTGACAGTGCTATCTATTGAAGATAGCTACTGACAGTGCTATCTACTGAAGATAGCTACTGACAGTGCTATCTACTGAAGATAGCTACTGGCAGTGCTATCTATTGAAGATAGCTACTGACAGTGCTATCTACTGAAGATAGCTACTGACAGTGCTATCTACTGAAGATAGCTACTGACAGTGCTATCTACTGAAGATAGCTACAAAATATTTTTGTCGAAAATTATCACAGAATATAATAACAAAACAAGCAAAAACAGTTACTTCAAAGGTTCATCAATTTTGATCCAGTGCACTAGCAGTAAACAGTGGCAAAATAATCAAGGCAGTACTTTTCATGGACTACTTCATATTTGGGACATTATAATGGAAACTTGCAATCTTATAATCACCTAAAGTATAAGTAATGAAACATCACCGCACATGGAAACTCAATTTTGTCAATTGAGGCCTCTTTGATAGACATTAAGAGCGCTATTACAATAAAAAATTCATGGAAAGGAATTGCTCACAAGGTTATCCCTTTGAAGTAGTGTGGTTCATTACAAAGACCGGTTCATCAGATGAGTCTATTGGAAACAAAATGTGCTTCCTGAGTTGGTATCAGTTTGAAAAATATATTGAAAATCAACCTGTCAACGTCATTTGAAGTTGTGATGTTTGGTTTGAGAAGATAAACTTAGAAACTGGTTTTCAAGCACCTGTTGAACTTTATGATTCATCCTCATAAATTAGCTATTATATCCTTCAATGAACAATATATAGTAAGTTTACTGTCTACTTCTGTAGACTCTTTAACCTGGTTCTTTCCTGCAAGAATTTACTTCTACATTTCAATATCGACTGCTCAGTGACAGAAGTGGGTAAGTGCAATAGCTGCCATGTGTAGATGAGTACAATATACTGTGTGTAAATTGCCCAATGTGCACAGGGCAGCTATTGCACTTACCCACTTCTGTCACTGAGCAGTCGATATATGCTATATACAATTAGACACCCTTCTGTTTCCGATGACAATCTTGTCAGTATTCATGTAGTCTTCAAGTATAGACCGGGTAATTAACAAATGCATTGTAACAAAGTGGCAAATGCAACACATAATGGGAGAGAAAAAAGTTGGGGGAAAAGGAAGAAGCAAAGGATGCTCAAAAGTAGGCCATCTTCTGCCCCAAATCCAGCTGCTAAGGCTGCTATAAGCCCTATGGTATATTGATTCTATCCACCTTGCTAAACATCCACACATTCTGTACATACACCAAACATAACAATGTCATTCTGATCAACACTGACAGTGCTATCTACTGAAGATAGCTACAAAATCTAATGAAAAGACCTTATTTGTAAAATGTGAATTGGGAAAACCACCTGAAGAAACTAGATTCATTTTTAGCTTAGAGATATTTACATTTAGGAAATACTAGAATTGTTGGTCCAGTAGCTAAGGAATGAGTAATGTTGCTACAAAACAACTTGTATGGAATTACAGATCTAATATACCAAATGCAACAGCCACATGAACAAGTTGTATTTCTACATGTGTAAAGAAACAATTTCATGCAGGGATACTTTAATTGCAATGATCTTTTGTAAATACATACTATTTACTCTGAAAGCTTAATATATGCAGTCAAGGACAATAATTACACTTGCCATGGTGATGGCATTAGCCTTTTTGAGATATGGCAGAAATGCACAAAATGGGTAAAGTCTTTTGAATTTGCCAGGTTTTACCCAGATTGAAGACTGCCCTCCTATTGTCACTAGGATCCACAGCATGCTCATCCATCAGGGCACAGTTCTTCAACTCCAATACATTTGTACATTTATTGAATGATTTGTGAAAATTTGGGTACAAAAAAACTCATTCTCTGCAACTTGAGGTCAAATTTGGTACTATGATTGTTTGATTGAGGTTATTGAACTATGCCATTGAGATGAGGCCATTGTGGTCCATAGTGTGTGTACGCCATATATTGAAAAGGATAATTATAACGGCATGTCAGTATAATTAATTCATTACTGCTTATTCTTATTCAATGGGTGCGTCTTGTAAAGAATTCACGTAATTTGATTGGTTTTCAGGTGTATAATATCTCACAATAGTTGATAGTGATATTAGTCAGGCGCCAAGCCGCCACGCATCGGCTGCACACTTGTTGCTTCTCAATGATCGCGCGATTATGCGTTCGCGTAATACACGCGAGAACTAAGAACGCGATTCGGCAGCTTAGATGTTCGTGATGGTTTCGTTCATTTAAAACAACGGGGATGTCCTCACAAAAGTAACTTTATTTTTTTCTGAAAAAAGGCAGTTTTTCTCGCAAAAATTACATTAAAACTGAATAAGAATGAGAATAAATGATAGGATTTTGTCTTTTGCCTATCCAATATCGTGTCATAATGGATGGGCTGGCCAATATTTTTATTGTAGTGGATACGGCTGCGCCGGCATCCACTACTCAAAATATTGGCCAGCCCATCCATTATGACACGGTATTGGATAGGCAAAAGACAAAATCCTATCATTTATTCTCTAATTATTTACCATATATCTAATAACAAAATCATCTAAGGGTCAGCATGTAATAACATACAAACAAGGGTGTTGTGCTTATGAATGGCAGCAAAGTAGTAAGCTGCTCAAGTGCATACAAATCATCTTGCCAAGTTGTATTTTGTCTCTAATAAAAGCAAGTTGAACAGGACCTAAATATCATTCAACAACAACAACATTTGTCAGTGGCCTCATTACAGACAAAAATGAGTTAATGGGTATCCATTTAAATGGAAAGGGTGTAAAGTGAGGGCCATGGACTGCTGTTTCAATGTTCCATAAGAATACCACAAGTATGTCAAATGCATATTGTTTTCTTTAACTCTTAATGGTGTTTTCCTATATAACCCCTTCAAGATTTAACACTTTCATGTAATTTGCCTTGAGTCCCTTTGAATCCTATCACATTTTTCATAGCAAAATGTGTACTTTCAAAGTCATCACTGATTTGACCTGCTAGTATGCCCTAGCTTGCACCCAAACCAGCTGCAATCAAAGCCTGGCTGCCTCATATGATCTATCCTTTCCACAGCATATAGGCATAGTCTAGAAATGAATGCTACATAGAGCATACTATATCCTACAGCATTCCTACACACTCTGGTTCTAGCCGTTATCAGTATCTCACAATCTATACATTACATTTCCCCCATATCTTCCTTTTGATTTGGGCCAAAAATTCATATCTGTGGCTCACTGTGGCAATGGCAACCAACCAAGCCCAGCAGGTGCATTTTAAAAGGTCGATACTATGACCTGGCCTGCTTGATAAATCGCCCTTAGCATGGAAAACAATCGTGAAATCTTCCCTCGGTTTCCTGCCTTTGATGCTCCGTACCAGAGAGTTTGCCCTCTTGTCCACGGACACCACATTTCCTTAGTAACCTATTGTGTGACATCTGCACTAGGTAGACGGTTCCAGGCATGAGGAGTGTAAGCATGCAGCAGAAGCAACCTGTCAACTGCTTCTATATCCTATACCATTCACCATGTTAAAATATTGACTAAACCCTAGATCGAGAAATTATAACACTTCTATGGGATGTCACTAGGCAAATTAATTTTACATAGGATGTGTGCCTCTCTGCAAACATTACTGAACACTTGCATTGGAAATATGTGTATCATAAAAACAGCCTTTAACTCTTGCTTTACTGAGTGACTTTTGTATGAACATACATTATGAAGAGGGGTTATAAACAACATCCAAACATCCAAAGAAACAGGATGCACCAAAAATGTGGCTAAATTCAAACTTCTCTGAACAATATGGAAATGCTGATATGAATTATTTTCACAATTCTTTTCTCAATATAATAAAGTATAAGGTATAAAGTAAGCAAAAGTTTAATGTTTCAGACCAACATTACCACCACATATATATGTTGACTACGTACGTATCCATGCAATGCAATGTATCTCTGTTCATTATACCTGATAGCTGCTGTTAATCTATTAAAATTCGGTCACACAGATCAACTTGGCGATAGGAGGCTTGTTTCTGCAGTTACTAATTACTGGTGTGATATAGCAAGCCTATAACGGACCACTATATTCAGATCACCGTCTGACAGAAAACTAACAAATTGCTATGTTCCACCGAGGTTCTTAACCTCAAAATGATTATCCTTGTTCTTTTAGCTCAATGTTTTACAAACATTTGAGTCAAATTCTTGGGTGAGTATTGACCCAATGGTTATTGAATACATACAACCAGCCATTTTACCATCAAAATTCCTATGACATACAAACCCAATTCAATATTGTGATTTTATAAAGTACCCCATGAATCAATTTTGCATATAAACGCATATCACACCAATCAGCCGTTTACACCAACCTGATCTCACACTTTTCATTGAGTCTATACCAGACGGATTTGATGGATCAAATCAACGTGTATATAGGCAGTTTATTAACCATCAAGGAATCCAACGAGACTGATTATGAAAGTAGGTTCACAAAGTAGAGTAATGACATTTTAGGGGAACATGTTGGTGTAAGGAGCCTTGCTTAGTTGACGCTTTATATTCACGTCAGGTCACACTCATCCATCTATATACATATTCCCCTAGCAGCCATTCAACATGTTTTTCAGCAGCTAAAAAGATTATCATAACAAAACATACTATGTGCATCACAGAGGACATTTTCACACCAAAATTTATTAGGTCGCACAATTTGCTCATATTTTGTGATTTAATGCCACAATTTTTTACATTTGCCACACTAAAAAATGTGACACTGTAAAGGTGAGTAACTTGGCATGGAATCGGGGATATCCACATTTGAATGTGTAGTCCCAATTAGAGGCAAATGTTTCTCATTCATGTCCCCAGTTGAATACGGAAAACGAGTACACACACTTTAAACCATTAAAATTAATACTTAGGCCTGTGAAGAAATCTAATATATTTCTCATTACACCAGTCAATTTTTAGGCTTGAGATCTGGGCCTGAGATGTTTTGTTTAGATGGTTTAAACAATCAAAAGTGGTATTGTAACACAGTGATATGCCAGCCAAAGAGCATGCACTGCACATTGGGACACTATGGTAGAGTACTCCTACTATCCAAACTGCTGATGCAATAACTAGTTATACATAGGAGGTATAAAATGTGCGATAAAATCAGACAGCCCACCTTTAATATACAATCACATACTCACCTTGGCATTTTGATAACAGAAAATCAAAGTTGATTATTATTTTCTAGTGGAAAAGGTTGACTTGACTAACTGTACTGTGTAATTTATTGTAAAAGTTTCCCTGGTTTATTTCTCACCATAGGAGGAGTGGGTGTTAACCCTTGACTATTATAACACCTTTCTTCCAGATTTATCATTGTTGTGTGAAAATACATCAGGTGTGGTGAAATTGAATACATAAGTAAACCTGCTTACATATTCAATAAGGAATATATGCTCTTAACTATGTCTGTACAATAAAAATATATTTCAGTATATTCAAAATGTAAAAAACTCGTCATATTCTGTTGCAACATTTTTCCCTTCCAAAAACCGTAAAATATTCATCAAAAAGGTGGCAACTTTGGATACCAAATCTGATTTTTTTTTCTCGCCAATTTTTTCAAATTTTGAGCTGCTGTATCATGGAGAGGTTACACTGTGTCTAATAATGCCGGAGTGACATCTTTGCATCTACTTAACGAGGATTGACAACATCAAATGGTGAAAAATGAGTGGAAGTGAATGAATTATTCCTACTGGCAAATGGAAAACAGCAGTGAGGTCAAACAGTACATTCCCAAAGGCCTTTATACTATTCTATATGCATCAATTAAAATGATGCTGACGGTGATGGGAATATTGTATGTCAATTCTCATTATAACCCATTCATATTTTGTGGGAAGATGGAAAAAATCAAAGAATATAATTGTTCAAAGGTTGTGACTCATGGTATAGAACAGTTTAGTAATGACCATATACAAATCACAACAAGCTAATTAAGTCTGAGTCTTTAATGCAAGGCAATGACCATTTTATTATAGCACAGATTGAAAACACCATAAATTATTGGTGTAAGATGATCACTGGACCTTGCTTAATTGCTTGATTGTACAGGTGCATTGGAACAGATTGTCAAGTGCGGGCCCTCTACGGTTTGTGAAAACAAATTGTTTCTGAAACTGTGTAATTTGATGAACATGAACAAACTGGATATGAATATTCACAGTAAAGAATGTTTCCAATGCTAACAATATCTGCAAAACAGGACAAGCCTAAAATTTTGAAACACTCGAAATTCCTTCAAATTTCCAAACAAAACCACCATTGCAATGAAAGTTTTGGCACTAAAAAGTAAAAAAAAAAGAGAGACAACTAAAAATAAGGACAGAAAACAGTGAGATTAAAATGAAAAGGAAAAGAAAGAAAGCTGTGAATTTAAGTGTTGGTCATAACAAAAAAACAAATTTAACAAAAGCACTCATCCGCTTGATGAAAACCTTATTATACTTGCTGTCTGCATCCTTCTATCTACAGTAGACAGCATATCAATATTATTTACCAATGCTGCCTATAGAATAGAAATTACATCTAAATATGGTTAAGCAATGCATGATGATCCGATGATATACACAGCTATGTCTAAAGAAACTGGCATTCAAATTCAATATGATTTACCAGTGTAGCTGGGTGTACATATTATAATATGGTGTATTAATGTAATGTGCATACATATTTGCTGTCTTCAGTAGATAGCATACAATATCACCTGCATGCGCAATTGCTCATTTGATGCCTTCAGTAGATAGCATTCCATATGGTGTATTAATATAGTGTGCAGGCATATTTGCTGTCTTCAGTAGACAGCATACAATATGACATGCATGTGCATTTTCTGTCTTCAGTAGATAGCATTCAATATGGTGCATTAATGATTTAATGTAGTGTGCATGCACATCAGTAGATAGCATACAATATGGCCTGCATGCACATTTGCTGTCTTCAGTAGATAGCATTCAATATGGTGCATTAATGTAGTGTACATGCACATTTGCTATCTTCAGTAGATACAAGATAGCATACAAAATCAAGTATCAAATAGCATCTTTTAACTGAATTGCGGCATATTTATTGTCTAAAGAAAATGCACACACACTTCAGTTTTTAAAAGTCCCAATGTGATTGATCTTAGAAAGTACAATTTGTAAAAGGAAACCGACATAAAGAAACTAATTAGCTACAAGATGTTTTCCACTATTGCAATATTCTGTCAGCAAATTGCAAAAGGTTGCAACACTTCTATGACAATAAGTTATACTAAACCCCAACAATGATTTGCATTGTGCAAGATGATGACTATATTCATGTGTGTAAATGTATAAGCAAGATGATGACTATATTCATGTGTGTAAATGCATAAACAATTTGTCCAAACACTACTTAAAAAATACAACAAGCTCCAAAAATACCTGACATTGAAACCTGACAAATCAATATCAGGTGGCACGTACCTACATCCATTGCCAAACGGTTCGTACCTTGACATATCTGTTCCTTCTGGAGTTGTCTATATTTATACAGCTTTCTTGAAAGGAAAGTCATGTCAGTGGATGCCACAAGTAGACAGCAAAAGAAACACAGCAATGCATTAATACTTCTACAACAACCTTCATACATGTCTGTAGTACCGGAATAGAATGCCAGCTTCGACACCATCCCTTTTTCCGACCGATTGGAATATCTACCATTTTCTTGCAGCACAAATGCACTTCTTGCCTGTAAGTCTTCCTTGTTTCCACTTAGTTCTTTTAAGACATCAATACAGAACAGAATCGCTTATTGATTTGTCTGTTTTCTTGCAACCTTTTAAGTGAGAGTGAAAAGTAAAGTGCATGTGAACCAACAAGTAACAGGTGTAGTATTAAATAACCCATTGAGGGGGTTCAAGTAACCTTGTAAGTGCAATGTTAGACCTACTCCAGATGTAATACTTTCAATGTACCATTTATTTTCTATCCAGTGTTAATTGACATATTTGTCTCTCATTAACATTCAGCTTAACTGAGCAATCATTGTTGTTAATCAGTCAGAATTAATAGGTAAATTTTCACGGGAAAATTTTCTGGACACGTGACACCCATGGGCGCAGACATAATAGCATTATGGAATGTGACCCCGAGCACAGCGGGTGTTCTTCCAATGTATTTGAATAGGAAGAATTCTTCCTTTGAGGCAAAATAAGTTACTTGTCGCAAGTTAATAATGTTATGGTAAGAGTTTCCGTAGATAAATTTTTTTTTCCGTAGATAGATATTTTTGAAATTACGTTTTGATGATATTGTGAAAAAATTAAGATAACATAATATTTGCAATGCACAAATTTCTATCAAAATTGCGATCAAAAATACTATTCCAATTCAAAATTACTAAGACTTGAATAGCGAGGTCACCGCCGGGGGTCAGAGATCAGGCTCGAGGTTACACTCACATTGATACGCATTGGTCACGTGTCCAGAAAATTTTCCCGTGAAAATTTACCTATTAATGTTGACTGTTAATAGTGATTTTTATTTCCCACCTCAAGGCTGCGTAAATTAAGAGCTAAGATGATGCTGAAGGATTCTTAAAAGGTTGTTAGAATTGCTTTCAAAATTTCTTGTACTAGACAAAAACTGAGCACTAACTCATAGATCTTGTTATCTCATTTACCCAAGTTTTGGGAACTAACCAGTAATTTGTTTCTTCTACCATTGTCTGGTAGACACGACTTAACCTTAATGTTGAGTGTATGCACATTTTGCTGTCTTCAGTAGATAGCATTCAATATGGTGTATTAATGTAGTGTGCATGCACATTTGCTGTCTTCAGTAGATAGCATACAATATGGTGTGCATGTACATTTGCTGTCTTCAGTAGATAGCATTCAATATGTTGTATTAATGTAATATGTATGTGCATTTGCTGTCTAGAATTGCTTTCAAAATTCCATGTACTAGTGTGAGCACTAACTCATAGATCTTGTTATCTCATTTCTGCAAGTTTTGGGATCTAACCGGTAATTTGTTTCTTCTACCGTTGTCTGGTAGACAAGACTTAGTAACTTGCAAGTGCAAATTTGACCAAAACATACCAAGCTCTTTCTGTGTAAGATGAAATAAATAAATGGTCGATATAAAATAAAGCACATTGATGCCATTTACGATATTAACACAAGAGCAACCAATGACATCTGATATTATGTGACAATGCAGAACTGCTGATTAGTTCATTTAAACACTCTGAAAAAAAACCTGAAATAATGTAGAAATTAGAAGTAAAAGGTTGGTTGAAATCAAGTTGCATTGTGAAATTTTCATATAAGGAGTAATGATGCAGAAAATACATATAAAACAATATTTGATAAGTTAATTTGCCTGGCACAATGTACACAATTAAAATACATAATGATGTAAAAATCCACGTAATTTTAGTTACATAGTCAATTTGTGATCTAGGCAATGTACACAAATGTGACACATAATGATGTACAACTGCAATGTAATATAAATATTTCCATTTTGCTTGACAAAACCAAGTGAATTTTTATTCACTACAATATTTCGTCCTACACATCCGGTATGACTGATATAGTCATCTGATCCACTTTCCCGTGAATGCATTGTAATATATTTCTTAAACAGTAAATTTGCAATGTACATAATACATAAAGATGTACAAAAATGAAGTAGTGGATGTATAAATCTGAAGTTTAAGTAATAGAATGGTTGAATACTCAATTTACACTGTGCAATGTGCACATAATAAGTACTGATGTCTTACACATGGTATTACATGAAGAAAATAAGAAGCCAGGTGAAATCAACAAATAAAGAATCAATGAACACAAAGATTGGAATTGATTAAACTTTGCTCAGAGCGAGGTGAAAAAATGATAGAGCTAAATTTAGCAGAAATAAAATAGGAGTAAATACTAGGAGTTATAGTGAGTCGGAGAGAGACTGAGTGTGAGAGAGAGGGAGGGAGAGAGACATGCAGAGGGAGAGAGAGGATTTATAAGGTTTTTCTGAAAAGCTAAAACATAAAAAAGGTCTCAACATAACGATGGAAGATCAAGCATGGTTTTTTAGTCAGTATCATGACACAAGCTGCATCTGCTAGGGAATCCTGCTCCTGACATATATGAAAAACTTTCCCATATGAATCATTTACTGCTAGTTTTTTTTTTAAATCAACATCAAAAATGCATGTGAACTTGTAGTAAATGTACCATGAAATTGTTTGGCAACACATTATTTTCTCAATGTTAACATCCCAACTTAAAAATGAGGCTAATAACACGCAAGACAAAGCTCATTAGTATAGCTACAAAATGACAATATCTGTTATCAATTGGATACACATGGCTACCCCCATAAGGAAACTACTATGCCTCATCTGCCGACGCCAAATTGCACATGCAAGTATAACAATGCGCTTAATCGTCTATATTACTCTCAAGAGTACACATATGATGAATCCGCTATATTGAAAGCTATCACGTAAAGGCTGCATTTGCACATCAACATTGGAAACCGTTTCCCTTTTACTACAATCATATAGCGAGGCATGACACCAATACCATTCCTGTCCATGTAACAAGATAGCTCCCTTCGATTCTATATAGCTTTCACTCAATACTTCATTGCTGACTGGTCGTTTCTCTATCATTTTATAGGTACAGTGTTACCTGAATGCAACGCTTCTATATAAATGATGAGACATGCTGTGGCTACTCTGAATGGCAATTGTATGGTATGAAAGATTAGAGATACAATGTAAGCTATAGGCAAACTGCTACTTAGGCTTCAATGATGACAAATTCCTATGCTCACATCAGATCACACATGCAGCACAGAGAAACCTGTTCCATTTCAAACTTTTTGTGTGGTCGGAACAAACATACTATTTTAGTATATTTTGTAAAAGACTTTTTTTGTACCACGCCACAAATTGTTAGTTCCATCATAAATTTTTATACTACATTGTCAATATAAAAGTACAATGCGGATTGGATATGGTAATTAATTATCGGCATTTATTGGCTGACAAGACTCCCAAGTCCCACTGCATGCTTGTGTTTTAACTATACATTATTTCAAATTTCTAAATCTAAATAAACCTAAAACAAATTATAAACTGCCACGACGCACAAGCCTGGATGCAACGCCTGGACAAGCTCAGCCGCATAATCACTCTGCAAGGCCCAGTCCCCAAGGAACTTGAAGATGTCTCAATCATTTTCGAATTATACAAAATTTCAAAATCCAAATAAACCAACTATCATGGCCCCAATCACAACACACAAATTTATTTAATTACACATTCGTTCTGTAGATCTGCTACTAACCATGTTAGCATGATATGCCCCAACCTTGAAACATTCTCCATACAATTAAATGCCACTAAACGGTATTGATTTGCACATGTAAGCTCGGACAGTCTCAAACCAGTTCCTAATAGATATTAATGTAGTTTCTATTATTTATTGCTACCGTAAATGGTGCAATTACTGTCCATTAATAGTCAACCAGCTGTGTAATTAAGGGGCTCTAATCTAATAAGCTTACCTAATTAATTACTTCTAGGTCATCAAAAGTAGGTGATCGTGTCATCTGCTACAGTGTATTTCGTAGTAACACAATTTTAATTTGAAAACTTTCAAAAGGAAAATTTAAAGAACTAATGGGCTATTCCTGTTACAATCCATATCCCCCTATGGAAGGTATGACCTTAATCTCCCACACAGGGGGTGCAGATTTCAAATGGAGTGACCCATTTTAGTAACCCCATTTGAAATTCACACTCCTTTTGAGGAAGATTAACATCATGTTTTCCATAGGGGTGTAAGGATTTCGACTGCAACAGCCCAATATCACATCACAATTAAATTAATTATGCATTTTTTGTTGAATTGCATTACCCACATGTATTAGTCTAATCAAATTACGGATGATATTTCTCCTGATTTGTTTTGACAGAACATGTAGCGAAGAAAATAACCCAGGAACAAGTTTGATGCTATTGATTACTATTTCAACATTGTTATGATAAATATTCTTTTACAAGTATCCATGCTTAAAATTCCTCCTACTTATACCTACTAACATATACCTTGATGTAACAATAAATTAATCCTCTCACAGAGTAACACAATATACCCTGTTATCTCCTGTTACGATTGTTCTGTTTATTTTGAACTTGTTTAATGCTTAATTCTATTTGTTACACTGTCCTTACATACACAATATCAAATGTCATCTTGTTTATTCATGACCATTTAACTTACTAAAACACATCCACTTTACCAAACTTGCGTCAATTTATCTTTATTTATATCAACTGAATATTTGATCGAATGGAAAACTGCACAAACATGTTAAAAAAACAAGTGCATCACCTTTGGATCAATCCGCTAGCCGTAGCTACCCACACCTTGCCTAAGATACATATATTATTTCAGTCTTTCCTTTCTCCTTGTAAACACTTTAAAAGCCTGCAGTGACACCTGTGCCCCATAAAATCCTTAAAACCAATGCAAATCTTGACACCAATACTAGCTGAACAAAGCAGTGGGAAGGATATATATGTGGCCATGCATTACCTTACCAACAGCAGACATCATTATATTCACTGCCATATCTTCTACTTCCTTCTTATATGCCACTAAATCCTACCCATCTCCCACCTGCCCAAACCCATTCATCCCTCAGTACTTACCCATACTTCTTCTCCTGCATTTCTCTGGCAGCAGCTTCCTGTGCTTTACGTTCAGGATCAAAGGAGCTACCATCCACGTAGTTATCACCAATGCCAAACGCTTCACGTAACTTTGCATTCTGTTTTTTCTTAGCCTCCGCAAGTTGGTGTGTCTCCATGAGTCTAAGCAAAGAAAAGGTAGAAAAAAACACACACTTCATAAATATTCATTCCTTTTGTAATATCTTCATAGCAATAATCAATCAAGAATTGTCACACATCCATGGTTATATATCATAGAGTGAAAAGAGGCAATTTGAAGGATCATCTATATCATCCAATCACACTGTTACAGCTCATTTCAAGTCTGACGATCACACTGCTTCATAAATCGCAATGCATCCTACCAACGATGGTAAACTGTTGTTTCATATGTAACAAAATTTTTGAAAACACATGATAAAAAGACAATACATTCCATCAAAGTAATATTCAAATAAATTGACCTGTTTATAAATATGAGCATACCAGTCCAACTAATTTCTCTGACAGCGTTGGTAAACTATGAATCCACTTTATACAATTGGCTTTCACATTGAAGTCGAGCACGTCATGAGATTACAATGTTACCAGCATTAAAAGACGGTATTACCATGACTTATATGTCAACATGCCTGCCTCCAAGGTTAAGATTAATAATCCTCTAAGATATGGTATTTAATTAAGTGGAACAAAACCATAGATATGCCAAGCTCATCAAATGAATATGGATATAAATGCAAATAAGGAATGTTTTATAATTAGCCATTAAACCCCAACAATCAATAACATTTAATTAGCATTGGTTAGCATCTAGTTAACATGATACAATATGTGAATGTGTCTTCTAAACTTAACACCACATAGTTGATTGAATAACCACCAATCTCCATTCAAGGATACAAAATCACCTCATTTTTCAACGGCAAATGAGCTACACATTCCCCCAGCACACAACTGAAATTGCTATCCTCCTATCCAATGCGACAGTTGCACAAATCAAAAGATGCGAACACTTGAACAAGATCAAATAACTGTATGCCTTAAATCCAGATTGTCAATAAAACAATCCCCCACCAGCTACATGTAATCATTAAAACATAAGCCACGCTATAATACATATAGTGAAATCGCATTGGTGCTTATCCAGGTGAACTACAGAAAGAGAAGTGTGTTGATGATAGCTGTACAGATAGGAGTCAGTGTCACATACCCATTTCAAAGTGAATAAAACCAACAGATTTCTACTATCCAATCACGAACAAGAACCCTGTGGCCTAGTGCCGACAGAGATGTTAATAATTAAACTTGTAAATGCTTCATTAGCAGAACAACTAATGCAATATGTGTAATGAACTATAATATGATGTGAGTGAGATGGTGTGGACAAGGAAAAATGAAATTTCATGTCAGTTGGGATTTTAGCTGTGTTTTGGGATTTTAGCTGCATTCGGTGTTTTGCTGGATCGGTAAACCCAAATGAAATAAAAAAAATTGTAGATTCTTAACATTATTGGAACAAACACACATGGGTAATAATAATATACCCTGTATATCATAAACACAAGTTAATTAATCTGATAGAGACACGATACAATCATTCACCAGGACTGGAAAGTACGTAATGGTTCAATTCTCAAATGCAATTGAAGCCTGCCTTAATAGACATCACTCTGTGTTTGTCTTACAGTAAGCAGGGATAGCATATGTTGTTGGACAGTATAAAGTATACTATACTATTGAACAGAAACATGCTACTTACCTGCCAAAAGCATTGTTAAATGTATAAAAAATGTATGCCTTCAACAACCAGGGTGTTGGTTAACCCACATGTTGGTGTGTTTTTTTATCATCCATCGTAACTTCACATGAGCATAACTAAAAGTTTTCTTCTCCCCTCCCTATCGGCCTTCTTAAACACATCTTTGTGCGATAACATCTTCTAGGATAGTTCTGCATTTTAAATTATCATTATAAGTAAATAAGTAAAGAATAGTCCCTCTTAGAGTTCTGTGGCATCGCCTCTCACTAGAAATTCTTGGTGATTGTTAGCAAGGATAAGCCTTCCAAACATCAGCACTAGTATACTATAAGTGACACCTTCTACCCACCATTTCATAAAACTACCACCTAGAGAGATATGCCACCATATCTTGGCAATGTTTCTTACTTTGTGATTATATTCCAGAAAACACAAAATTTCCAAATAGAATGGCACTAAAGCATGATACTTAAATCCCACATCAATTTTATTTCTCACAATGTGTGATAGTGCAAGAGGCAGTAAGACACGTTCCAATTACACGGAAGGTAATTTACTGATCAAAATAGGTGAGGCTTGTCGGTTGCACATTTCAAGAACTTTCAGTTAACGTATGAACTGCAGCTCATTGATCCACCTCACATGCTATTCTAGTTGAAATCCATACACCCCCTATGGAAGACATGATCTTAATCTCCCACACAGGGAGTGTGAATTTCAAATGGGGTTACATGAATGTGTGACTCTATTTCAAATCTACACCGCCTGTGTGGGAGATTAGGTCATATTTTCCACAGGGGGTGTTTGGACTTAACTGGAATAGCTCAACAAGAAACCAAACATCAGATTAGAATACTTTGCTAAAGTTTTTAAGCACTTTATTTAAAGTCTTCTCACAGTAAATGTTCCTCCAATCAAAAACAGCATCGCTATAAGACTTTGGTATCCTTTACAAAGGAGCTTATTAAACAAACAACGCCATTATACAATTTTATCATGATCACATTTCTTAAATCAATAGCAGCAGCACACTTACATGCTTAATAACTACAAGTAAATTTCTCTCTTTTGGGCACAAAGATGATGAGACACCATATCATATTTCACCCAAGAATAAATAAGAGTTCTTAGAGCAAGCCCGTCCCCGTTGACAATTTTACACTCATCTCAATATCAATTATGCTCATCATCAGGAAATTTATAGTTGCCAATTAGTCTGTCGAATTCAAACTAGCCTCCAGGGAAATTATTCATGAAATTTAGTTTCATTACTTGGGTTGATATCCCATGTATGCAGCAGTAAAATCGATTTGATGCGTTTAAATACAGGAAAACAGTTGCAGATATTAGCAGTGGCCTCATCCTTCATCTATTGTTACTGTTAATTACTTGGGTGGAGTCTAAGACAGTAAAGCAGGAAGCATTCCTTCAAACAGAGGAACATACACATAGATTGCTAATTGCCTAAATATTTCTTCATGCTATAAGGTCATAATTTTTCATCTGCAAAACAACTCTATTTTCATTAAATAGAATTTTTGAGCTTCAATATTTAAAAATATTTTTTTACAAATTGAATCTTTGTTTTTAATCATTCTTAGAAATCTGTTTTGCATCAATAATCAAAGTATGGTATTCACATTGGTATACACTGCAGAAATGTTTTAACAAACGACCTGTACTTTAAAAATTTGAACTGTTAAGGAATTAAAATATTCAGCAATTAAATTGCAATTTCCTAACACCTGCAATGGATTCTGAACTGGAAGCTGCATACAGAACTAATTAATTTAATTTGATTTCAATCCCAACTTTCAAAAAAACTCTCAGACCGACTGCCTGGATTCAAACCAGATGTTTTGTTCAATTCCAAGTACATTGCACCCTTGAACTATATCTGTTATCAGTTTCTTACAATTGTAAAAATAATTGCCATTGCACGTCTACATATGCGCACAAGTAAGAACACCTGTTTAAAAGCCTGAACATGACGCCATTTGATATACATTAATAGTATCACTTGTACTCTAATTGGGGGAAACTAATCACACTGGGTATTCTATTCTGGTAATGATATGTTTTTAGAAATAATATTGCAACTAACTTGCATACAGATAAAAATAGGAAACCTGGGCTTTTTGTAAAGTGATTTGAGCGCAAAGCTTGCTACAATCTGCACAACAAAATATTTTTCATAATTTATGTGGACAACATGTACATACATAAAGGAACACTAGTTTTGGTCAAAAATGGGGATAAATTTCCAACTAAGTAAGGTAATCATCCCCATAATCCAAGAAATAAATCTATTGTCAAGTCAGTTTTCACAACTTCATTTTACATATCAATACTTTTTTACAGTGAATACCTCCTCAAAATATGACTCTTGGCTCTCCTGAGACAATTATAAAACAAAAGAAACATCACACTCCTTTTGGTGACATCAAAATGAATGTCACCATTAACCAAATTATTTAGTTTGATCACATTACATAAGAGGTCTTCCATGACCAATTATCCCAATATCTCTTTAACAAAATACAATGTCACCTGTAATTCATCCACTATATATAACCTCAAGCTAATATTATATTCCTTTCAGTATCTCCATACTCTTTAAATGTTTCATATAATTTGTACAAGAAGCATGAATCATTTTAACACAACCCTGCAACACAGTTCAGTCAAATTGTCCATTCTAACAAGTCATAACGTGATGAAAAAATTTGTATTTTCTTCCAGGGCATAATTTGCTGTTAACTTTGACACCCAAAAAAATTCTTTATGCCATCGCTGACAATTTAAGATATCCATTGTAAGGAATAATTGATTGCCATAAGCTATAAAATGCAGTGACATTCAGAATCAATTAACAAATAATACCATTTATTTTATTCTTGTTGTCATTCACAATGTTTTACATGTGTGGCATAAGGGATCTTCAACTAGCTATAATTATGATCTTATGATCTTAGAGGTTTAGGGAAAAGGTTTAAAGGGCACTGGACCTTGATAATTGCCCCAATTGGAAACAAAATTTACAGGCGTATTGTTGATCACATGCTTACTGTACAATAGAGCTACTGCGAAGAGCAGAGCCCCTGAAATGATAATATAAACACCAGTACAAGACACCAGGTTACTCCAAATAGATGTGGAACAAATTATATTGCTATAGTTTGTTTGAGGTATGTCTTTGCTATCTTCTGAAGATAGCATTTGTTTCAATCTCAGTTGCTATCTTCTGAAGATAGCATTTGTTTCAATCTCAGTTGCTATCTTCTGAAGATAGCATTTGTTTCAGTCTCAGTTGCTATCTTCTGAAGATAGCATTTGTATCAATCTCAGTTGCTATCTTCTGAAGATAGCATTTATTTCAATCTCAGTTGCTATCTTCCGAAGAAGGCATTTGTTTCAATCTCAGTTGCTATCTTCTGAAGATAGCATTTGCTTCAATCTCAGTTGCTATCTTTTGCTATCTTGCTCAGTTGCTATCTTTTGAAGATAGCATTTGTTTCAATCTCTGCTGCTATCTTCTGAAGATAGCATTTGTTTCAATGTCAGTTGCTATCTTCTGAAGATAGCATTTGTTTTAAGCATTTGTTTTAATCTCAGTTGCTATCTTTTGAAGATGGCATTTATACATATTCACATTAGTTACCTCCTGAATATAGCACATTATACAATTTGTTACTGTTTATCTTCTGATGCTGGTGTTTAAAAGATTTGTCACTGTTGTATTATAAAGATAGCATATTCATTCTAAAGATACATCTACTAAAGATAACATATAAAAGTTTCGTCACTGTTCTCTACTAAGAATAACACATTTACAATAATAGTTACTGCTATCTTTTGATAATTATATTTAGATTTTTATAGCTATCTTCTGAAGATAGCATTTCTTATAAAACTTTTTCATCTATTTTCTGTATAAAGTGTAAAGATTTAATCTGTTGTTAAAATATAAGGATTTATAGGATTTTTCATTGCTATATTCTAAAGATGTAGAAATATTTGTCAATGGCATCCTCTGAAGATAGCATTTACATAAATCACTGCTATCATTTGATGATTGCATTTATAAGATTTTTCTTTGCTATCTTCTGAAGATAGCATAAATAAACTTTGCACTACAAACTTTGAAAATGAAATATTGATTCATCTTCTGGTAGAGTATTAATGAAAATTGCCACTGCTATCTTCTTAAGATAGCATTTCTAACACTATTCATTTCTATTTATTGAAAATAACATTTATAAGATTTTCACTGAACTATCTTCTGACAAAGCACTGTTCATGTTACCTTCTGAGGTTCTGAGGATATCATAAGTAGGATTTTTTGTTTATGCTATCTACTGAAGATAACAGCAATGGGATCACTCATCACCAACTACCAAACTAAGGAAATGTAATTAAAAATATATATCTATTGCATAAGTTTGAAAGAAATTATTAAACAGATATAATGCCATTTTTCATGTGATCAAAATTAGACAGTCTATAAAGTAGGCACCAAATTAGAAATATTTAATTAAATGGTAACTAACTTTATATAGCATCACTCACTAATGACCCTATATGCGAGAGTCATGCATAACTATTACACCAGTCATTGAAAATCCTTGTTGCATTCCTAAATATGTTGTTAGACAGTCAGGCTGGCACAACCAGCCACCTACTAGTCAGCCAGTGAGTACACAAATCCTGGTTTTCAATCACAGTATCATGTATGTGTGTATCATGTGCAGTTATATATTTAACATTCAAGTATTCACACTCGTGAAGCTCCTTACTTGCACTGTGCTGTATGCATACACTACACATTTAATTCACTACCTTACCCACTTACTGCAACACAGATACAATGGCTGCGTAAATCATGCTATTTCACTCAAGTGACATGAATGGATTTAAGCTTCTTGCACAGGATGACAAATTAGCACGCAACAGAAACCCTTAATCCATCCATCCATCCTGAACTAGTACACGGATTATTGAAAATAGCAAATATTTTCCTGCAACACATCTGACAAGCATTCAGTCATCTGTACACTTTAAATTCTCTGTTCTTCACAAAAAAGTACTCAGTGAAAAAATAAAGCCTACATCTGTTTAATAAAACATCTAAATGAACTTATTACATCTTAAATTAATGGATAAGTCTGATCAAAATTATACAGCACTAGGACTGACAATTGTCTATTACCCTATTAATTTCTAGATTTGTTAGTTACTGTTTTTTGATGATGACACTACTAATCATGTAACCAGTACACCATCCATTATATATCTACAAGACATAAGCCCTACAACATACTATGGGCCCACAAATTCAATACCTGGCTAACCAAAACCACATATTCTATCACACAGTCACAACATAAGGATCAAAATCCTCGGTTTAATAGACATGTCGAGATTTAATACTTGATTTTGTTTTTCTAGAACTTTGAGAGACAGCCATATATCAATTGACTTGTTTCTCATCTTAAATCTGCTGTATATGTAGGGCAATCGACTCAAACCGTAAGTGAGACGATCGAAAATGGCTAGGAATGAACATGTTAGACGGGATGGAAGGAAAAACAGTATCTACATCACGGTTTGGCCTTGCAAACATCTGGGCAGGCAGGAATAAAATGCATGAAAAATTGAAAATAAGATAACTGAAGAAATCCACCTGCATTATTAGTGCATATTTGCACTTGTCCTTGTAATCAAGACACAAGAAAATAACTGCACTACATGTTAACATTTTTGAATGTGTACCAGCAAAAATGCATTGTCAGATAAGTTAATTTTATATTTGTTGTAGGAGATCATGAAAAGTAACACACAAAATTTTTAAAAATTTAATGGTATATGCACGGATTAACCAATGCAAATGTAGTGGCACCTTGTATATCTTAGCATGACATTAATTTGTGTTGAAAATGGGAGAGGAATTCTGCTGCCATGTTATTTCATTCAGAATACCTTATGCATGGCCATTTAGTTTTATGTTCAAAATAAAATGTTACAATTGTTCATTTTCAATTGACAGGTGAATTTATCATCAAACCCAGTTTGCACAACTATTTGACACTTCGGTTGGGATTGGCATAAGATGCCAATATAACATTTGTAACCACAGTGAAAAATGTTAGTCTAACACTTGCTTAAAACACAATTTTTGCTGAAGTAAATATGTGGTGGAAAAGAAATTTAGAAACAATACGATCAGATGTTTTGAATTCATTACCAAAACCAAACAACCAATGCAATCCAAACACTGAACCAATAATTTGAACCACTCGCATGCAATGCACCATGAATAGAGAACAATACAGTAACCCTTGTGATTACCTATTGCCTACGGTAATCCCTAAGGGGAAAATCAAGACTTGTCTATAAACTGTCAACTTCTCCTGCTCTCACTGCAATAATCTGTACTTTTGCTGCATTCAACTTTTAATAATGTTTTTCTTTGCAACATCTGTAATACAGAAGTACAATTATGGTGGTGTTATTGTAGAGTACATGCTTCTCCTGTTGCTTCATGTATCATTACTCATCAGCCATTTTCATTTATTGAGCAATACTGTAGCACTTGTTTAAGAAACCCAATATTAAATAGTTGTAACAATAATATTGATTTGTAACATGTAATTAACATTCAATACTTATCAATATTAAATTAGGTAAAATTGCACTACTTTTAAACTCTAACACATACTTCTTTTCCCATATTTTCTTCAGCATCGGAAACTGAAAGACTGTTAATCAGTCTGGAATACAAGTCTAAACACCTGTTAGGAATCTAGGTTAATGAAATTGATTTACCAAACCCAGCATGAAGAACCAATAGATGAGAAAGTGAGAATGTTTTTTAACTCCATTCAACCGCATATTTACGATAATCAAGTCTATGTGAACACAAGTGTACACTAACCCATCTCTAGTTAGAGTGACACCTGTACAGTTCAAGTGCTAATGAACTACCTGGCTGGCAGCCGGCTGGCACTAGTGAGGAGCGGTATCATGAAGAAAGCATGCAAGCGGCTTGATTGATAATCATGGTATATTCTAACAGCAAATGATATGGCCCGTTGCCGACAACAAGCATGATATTTGGTGTCATTTTTTACAGCCATACACCTGCAAAAGCTTGCAATGCTCCAAACAGACTCACACTTGTTACTTCCTTGAAATAAGATACATTATAGATTTGTTCTCGTCGGTCGGTCGGTCGTACACTCATCCAAGGAGACATCTTTTCCTCTTTTATTTTTCAGTATTTCTCATCTTTCAGGGTGAACGGCTTGGCAGACACTTCCTCATGTGACCTACTACTATTCACATAGATCCATATATTCCAGTAATTGACTATTATGAAACTGTTATTACATAAGAAGTTAGGAAATTTACTGGGATAATACTATATAAAGATTCTATATTGACTAGTTGAAAACACTAGTGCTGTAATCGATAAGCTTTCTGGGTATCGATATGTCGGGAGGCAAACATCCGACATGTCGATACTATTATCGATACTCACGCAGCTTGAAACACGGATCAGTAAGTTCCAGAAACAAGTTAACAACAAGTGTATTGAAGCCTAACAGCTAAAACTACATGGATCATGCATCAAACAAGCGAAAGTGGTATTGCAAATCCGCAATTTGAGATAATCTAAGCATGTGTGCCATGTCGTTTGTGTATCGATACTGACATTGAGTGTTTCGACATGTCGGAAGTCTATGTATTTTCCGACTATCGATACTTACGACAATCGATTACAGCACTAGAAAACACACATTTTCATGATGGCAAATTCTATACCTTACTGCAACTAAACTGCAGTTACCAAAATCTAATATGATAGTTAATTGGGATTCTTAACACCATTTTCTTTAAAAAGCATTTCCTGAAACAAGACCCACTTCCTGACCTCAGGAAATTTCCTGACACCTTTCATCTATCTCTACATTAATCACAGAACAGACATGAGCACAAAGTAGGGCCTCAATAATGGGAACTGAGGTCAAGAAATCAACAATCACAGACCATTGCCATGAGCTAAACTGTTCTCTCAATTTCCAGTGGCACAACTCATTTAACCCAATTCAACACATACAGCTCTAAATTTGGCCTGAAGTTGTGGAGTGTGAGCTTTTGTACCAATCACATTCAAAGGTCATTTGAATAATGTACAAACATATCAGGGTTACAGAACTTATTCCTGAAGGATGAGTATATCTGAGTTCTTTGTACATATAAGAAGCTAATCATGTTAAACCTGGGAGGGAGGAGGCACAAATCACAAGTGTTAGCATAAAAGACATGATAACAAATAAATGGGGCCATCTGGATCAAAAAAAATATGGTGGCAAAACACTCCACAGAAATGTCTGTAATAACCAAATATTCATGACCATGTCTCTGCTGACAAAACAAGACCATCTATTCAAGTAAGCGCTGCTATATTGGCCAAACCTGCCATTGCTATATGTGTTAAACTATCACTGTGCTTCTATCATGAGCATTTTGTATAGCAGCAAATGCACTTATATATTATAGCTTCATAACTTCATTAATCATGGTTATTTTGATATTCACACAAATATTAATGATCCATATTCAAAAACGTGTTTCGACAACAAGTATTTTAAAGGGGTAATTCTAGCCATAAGGCTACTAGACCATACAAAACAATACAGCATGAAGCTACTGCATGACCATGCATCCTGCATGAACCAACTGTGCAATTCTCACAGACTACATACACTCATGGTGTTACACATTTGTATCCCCGGCCTTGTCCCTGGTACCCAAGGGTCGGTGGTTCAAAACCGGGGTGGAGAAAACAACTTTTCTCCTCATCTTCTTTCTTTTCCCTTCCTTTCTTCTTTCCTTAATCCTTGGCAAACACAATGCCTCACAACAAATCACAGTACAACAGATCTCTGTCATACACAGCACAGTACAACACAGATTTTAAACAGGTGATATTTTCCACATGCGTTGGATTCCTACAGGAATAGAACAAATCCTATTATAAAAGAAACATTCTCTACTTTCCTGAAATCCAAGCGTAATTAAGAGCAAAAAAAGAAGAAACAAATCTCTCTGAGTACTAATTAAAAAAGATTTTTTTCTGTCTTCATCCAATGTGGGTCACAGTATTTGAGTTTAAAGTGATCATCCCTGCCAATTTGGCATAAGGTTACGTAGTTCTCTAGCCAATTTTGCAGGCTGAATAAATGTAGCCGATAGTTTGCCTTTAGCATGGCTATTACCTGGTATCTTTTACAACAGGTGGCTTATTGTTTGATATCTTGTCTTTTATTATTCCCTTTGCATACGCTTGCCCGACGTGCTATTATTCTATTGGGTGGTTGATTAACTAAATTGTTGGCTTGAAAATGTAATCAATTTGGCCTCTCAAAAATGCACATGGTTGTAATACAGGAGAGAAAATAATCTGGGCAGCATCGCCACTGATGCGGAACTCGCAAAGTTACTACACTTACTGATGGCATTTTCTGGATAGCTTGCAAGTACTTTAATTATATGTTACTAGTTCACAACAAAACATCTCTCAACAATTATCTATCTAGCTTTTGGTGATGATGATTGGGATAATTAACAAGGCAAGATGAGTAAGGAAAGTTGTTGCCACTGGCTCAAAGTCATCCTATTGTCCTCTAAAACAGGTGCTTCATTGTCTAGGACTCTCAACAAACAAGTGTGCGTAAACCAAACTCAGAATCAATGGTAAAATTGCACTAGGGCCATCGGATAACTTGTAGGACTAGGTATACTCACTCACATGTATGCAGTAGATTTAATCTACAGCTATGTAAAGAGGAAAAGACGAAACTGGGGTACCCTGAGGATAACCAAGCAGGGAACAACCAAGATAGATGGCTACGGCTACGGCTACTTCCAATTCCTGTTACATCAAGCATCTTTATGGATTCTACATGTATTGTAAATGTCGTGCAAAAATAAGCTGTTTTTCGGTTATAACCATCATGTTGTACTTCCATGCTCTACATTTATAAAAGAAAACCAACCTACACAAATTGGATCTGTCATCATAATCAAGGCTGATTTCCGTAACTTTTGCGACTGCCTGATTTTGGCACACATTTTTTAAATTTTGGATTTAAAATTGTCCAATTTTAAACTTTGTCAAATTTTAAACTCAACACAGTGCAGCAGAGGAAATGTAAAATTTATATTTTAGCTTATTTGGGACCTTGTTTTCAACACAATGTAAAGTTTCACTGACACATGGCTTTGAAAAGATAATTTTACCATGTACAGTGAAAAGCTTTCTGAAATTATTTTGTACTTTTAAGTATTTGTTCTTCTGTACCAATTACTAATTACTTTTTCTTATGATTACGGAATGTAGTTTGTGTGTTTTAACATTTAACATAAAAGTTTGGAGTTGAGAATTGTTATTCAATTATCAGTAATGTTGTACAAGCTGGAGTTTGTTTCCGAAGAAAGGAAATATGTACATAACAGCATGCAATTATCAAATCCAATATACTAATTACTATCTTCAGTAGATAGCACAGTAGGATTAACTGATCACTAGCCATTGCACTTCAATGTCCCATTTCAGACAATACTCATTAAATCACACTGTGTTATCTTCAGTAGATAGGTGTTATCTTCAGTAGATAGGTGCTATCTTCAGTAGACATTGGTAGATAGCACAGTGGGCATGACTGATCACTTGCCAATGCACGCAAAGATCCTATTTCAGACAATGCTCATCAAAGTTTGCATGCTATCTTCAGTAGCACAGGGGACATAAATAATAACTAGCCAATGCACCCCAAGATCCCATTTCAGGTAATGATCATCAAATTCCACATTCTAACTTCAGTAGATAACACAAGGGACATAAACAATCACTAGCTAATGCACTCCAAGATCCTATTTCAGACAATGCTCATCAAAGTTTGCATGCTATCTTCAGTAGATAGCACAGGGGACATAAATAATAACTAGCCAGTGCACCCCAAGATCCCATTGTAGGTAATGCTCATCAAATTCCACATTCTAACTTCAGTAGATAACACAAGGGACATAAACAATCACTAGCTAATGCACTCCCAAGATCCCATTTCAGACGATGCTCATCAAATCTTGCATGCTATCTTCAGTAGATAGCGCAGAGGACATAACAGATCACTTGCCAATGCACTCCAAGATCCCATTTCAAACAATAACTATCAAATCTTGCATGCTATCTTCAGTAGATAGCGCAGGGGACATAACAGATCACTTGCCAATCAAATCCTATATGCTATCTTCAGTAGATAGCACAGAGGACACGACTGATCACTTGCCAATGCACTTCAAGGTCCAATTTCAGACAATGTTCATCAAATCCCACATGCTATCTTCAGTAGATAGCACAGAGAGCTCAATTAATAACTAGCCAATGCACTCCCAAGATCACATTTCTGAGTTTATAAAAATATAACAAAGTTTGAATTTCACATACATATTTCTCATTGTTACACAATATCATGACATTAAAACAATATCTCTATAATACCATGAACATCATAAAACTGAGTGCTGAATTTGAGAGCCATAGTAGAAAAGGTTGTCCCCAACACCTGCAACCTATGTGACCACACTGCATGCTGGCAGCAACAAGGATGAATGATAGGCACAGCTAATATTATTACTTCCAATTTAAAATTGTAAATCAACTTGGCTTCATTCACTGTATACTATATATAGAAAGAAAAAAACAACTTGAGACGACTGCACACATACAGATGAATTGCTTTACATTTGAGACGGTTCACCCAAGCCCAAATAACAAACCTATCTTCCTCTTGCTATCTGAAACCTTAGTAATTGCATTTGCTACTGATCCGTATTGCAACACTAGGTTTCTGTATACACAACCTGGCTGGGTGTACTTCATCAAATTTTAATCTAGTCATGACAAGTGCCAAAGAAAACATTGCAGGTTTACATTGGTAAGGAGAAAATAAATCTTGCTTTGCTGTTATCTTTTTTTACCAAATATCACTACATGTAGTATGTTTTTCAAGATTTTTATCAGTACTTCATCAAAGTTTAATCTAGTCATGACAAGTAGCAAAGAAAACATTCCCGGATTACATTGTTAAAGCGAAAAGAAATCTTTCTTTGCTTTTACCTTTTTTCCCAAATATTAATGTTTTTCAAGATTTTCTATCACATAAACATGTGAGGCGCTCTTATTATTAACATAAATAGGTATGATTAACCTAAATAGGCATAAAAGTAGGAAAACAAAACAACCTTGAATACTTTATCAGCCACATCTGATGCAGAGTGTTACAAGAACATACCTGTATACATACAAATGATATTCTTTGCCCATTTGAAGTATTCAAGAGGGGAAAGGGATATTGAACACTTTGTGAAAGCCCAAGATAAACCAGCAAGAATATCCCTTCAAGGTATGAATGCTCACCATTCAGCATTGATCTCTTTGAACCTGTATTACCATACATCAATGTTTACACACAAATTTATTCACTACCCACCCTTCACCTGTTTTTAAACGACCATTAGATACCAACTTGAACTCTTAAATGGAAATGACAGAGATGATGAGATTTCTACCTGTGTTATCAAGAAATAAGTATAACTCACCGATAGCTCCCACTGCAATAGCTTGAAACTAAAACCGTCATGATAAATATACTCCCCTCTTTTGAGATAGTCCACGGTGTAGGCAACAATAAGTTTCTCTCTCACACACACACTCACTCAATCTGTCTCATAGTAGCTCGCAATGTTGATTCACCGACACGCAGGGTAACCATTCACTCCTCTATCCTCATACTAGTAGCTGAATTGCCAGCCAGCTTCAGTTAACAGCTCACTACGATAGATCTATATTTGCCCACTTGTGGCCAATTGAAAATAAAATACTGTTTCTTGTTTCCTATGGGAGTTCCCGGCTGCGGTAATAGGTAGTCTAACGTTGCCACTTACACTATAACCTCTTCTCATCTCACAGTATGGCGAAGATCTTAATGTAAATATTACAGTCTTGCATCATATTTTGAAGTGTGTGTTAAACACGGCTATGAGTACAAGCTTTTAAGGTTATTTAGCATGTACCAGATGAACCTGAAATAAACAGGATGGCTCGTCCTGCTGCGTATCAATCACCCACTGTACTCCGGAATACAATGCCAACCAATCAATGCAAGGAGATTGTCCCTATATGAGTCACAACAAGATGTCACTGTCAAGTAAGAGCTTACGTCACCTATTCAACCATTTCAAGTTATGAAATAATGACAGCTTATATCACCCATTCAACCAATAATTTCAATATTCATAGCACCTATTGTTTTATTTCCTTGAGTTGCATCTCAGGTTACATAAATTCACCTGTCTTGACACTCAATTATTGTTGATGACTAGTGAAACAATTTGAGCACCTGATTGGTTGAAATGTGTTGAAATAAAACAGCAGTTTTATTGAACATCCATATAAATGGCATTAAAAGCAGCTGCATTGTTTATTATTCATGCACTGAATGCCAGACAACATTCCGCGATGACACTAGGTTCTAACACCTATCTGTTCATGCAATACCAAAAATATAATGGTTTGGGGTCTCTCCAGATACACTGATGCTATTTACACAGCATCAACACAAATTGGGGGCAATTATTTTATTCTATCTGTGGGCATGCATTTCAAAATGTCACTATTATTTTCATCTATTAATAAGATAAAATACTGCTCACTTAGATGTTAGAATTATGCCCCTAGGGCTGGAGTATCACAGGGAAGCTTGTTTTCCCATTTTGTCCATGACTGAACCAGTGTCAGGCATGGCTGTACATATTTAACAATCTAGTCCAGTTAAAATTTCTTGTGCATTAATTTAATAATGCCATACATCCACAAAAACCAAGACTGGAATTATTAGGTATTAGTACCTTCGTCAGGAGCAAAACAATATTTCAACAGCATAGTCTTCATCAAGAACACCTTGTCATTTCAATGAACATCAGCCCCACATCAGCCTTTCCACATAACCATGATTTTGTTTTAACAGGGCAACTGATCCATTTTGTTTTTTGTTTGTTTTAGCTTTGTGACATTTTTATCATTATTATAAATTAGATTATTCAATAATGACTGGGTTTCCTCTCTAAATATATGATAATACCATGTTTTAAATTGTAAATCATTTTTGATGACACATATTCTTTAATATTTACATTGCAAATGGTTCAGGTTCCAATTATAAATCAAAAATTCACATTTTCAGTTTTTACTTATTCACCAGTCATGAGACTGCACTTTCCAAAAACAAAAACTGGAAAAAAAAAATAAAACTACGTGTAAAATTGGGCAAAAAGTACCAAAACAGGCTGAAATTAAATAAAGTTGCAGATATTTTGACTTTAAAAAAAATTAATTCAGTTTAAAAACTGAAAATTCTCATGCCTGATTCACTTTCAAATGCAAAGAAAGACATATTTTAAGAAAATATTTGCAAAAAAATACAATACCATGCAAAGAAACTAAACACATTACGTACCACAAACAGATTTTGCCTTTATGAAGGTTATACTCGCTGCACTTTATCCCACATCATCAATCCATTTAAAACATATACATCTGGAACATTTTCTAATTCAAGAAATATCCTTGTAAGTGCCCACTTTTCCCTGTAACCACCCACCATGAATACTGCATCAATAATATCTCTGCACAGTATCTCCACTTATCTATGCTATTTTTAATATCTACCATGCATATTATATATACTGTAAAAGCAATTGTTTTACAATCTGATTTGTTGCCGAGGTAGCTAGCAAAATACTTGAGCAATACTTAAGCCCTGGTGTCTTTCTATCTCTCCACACAAGGATCATCAATGTGTTATGACTGACGCTGAATTGCCGCTGCTCTTTCTGTTTCTCATTTCAAATTGACTTGTAAATTTTAATTGCATGGGCAACACATGTTTGTTTAAAGAGAAGAATCAGGAAGTGGTGATGCAAACATTGCCATTTCATTTGTCCCGCAAATCAAATGCGATGCAAATTCACTGGATTGAATTGTAAACAAATATCTTTCAACAGCTTGCCTCTCATGGCATTTTTTCCTTCTGTCACTTTGAACTTTTATATTATCATATAAAATTAATTTAAGGGGAAAACAAAATTCAAGATCTGTACAAGCTTATTCAATTATAGTATTATGTTGTATCAAATGAAATAAACAAGATTCATAACCTTCCCTAGAGAAAAAGCGACCCTTCGAAAAACTCAAGTCAAAGATCTCGGGGTCATAGAACCTGGTATTGGATTGCGTCAAATTCAAGTATTCAGATTGCATGCTTCAGTCCACATCACTACCGGGCATCAAGACCTATTGCTTTCTAGTTATCATCAAATTACATCCCTATCTTCCTATGCTAAGGCCTTGTTTATGTAGTTAGTTAGTGGATCTACCCTGGTCACCTGAGATGAGATGCAATTGTTGCGTAAGGAATAGCTTGCAGTTAGGTTTACAACCCCAGGCATTTCATGGATCTTCAAACCTCGGAAGATCTATAGAGCTTCACTGCAATGCCTGAAGTCTGTTGAACAATACTTGTGATATTTTTGAAACTTATCCTGTTACCAAATTGTTATTAAATGTGTAATGTTTCATTTTAATGTTGTCATTAGCAAGGAAATGGTGTCGTCTATCACAACTACAATGTTTGAATCTCTCCACAGGGTATTTGCATGAAAAAGACATGTCCACTGTTGTCTTTAACAAAAATCATCATTTGAATAAGATGGAATCCACAGCTGCCTTGAATCTATAGAATTTCTATTTTATGCAGAAGTTAAATATACTCACCTTTCTGAATGAGCATATTAAACCGAGAAGTGTATTACATTTTACAATGGTGCAAAACGTACTTACAACACAAGCACATCTCACTCAAGCACCATAATTGTCTAATTGAAACTGCCGAATTGCAAATTTCAAAATACCTAAGAAATAAGATGCCCATTCACATGATGATACTAGAAGATACAAGTATTTAAAAAAGCTACAATTCACTCAAGACTATTTTCGTACAAATCATGAAACAGCAATATATGCTTTGGATTGAAAGGCGCAAAGCTGCAAATACAAGTCGCTCTAAGAACTTCCACCTGACTCAACAACTTAAGTCCAGAGTCAAATCCCTCTTCAGTCACTGCACAATTGTCAACTAAAGCAACTTGACCAAACACAAATTATTGTGAAGATGAAAGTGGAAAATAGCCAAACCTGAATACCCTGCTGCAGGCTGCGCAGCCATAAATGTCACATACTATCCACTTGCACTATTGTGATAAAAAAATGGTGCAATTTGATTGACGACTAGTTGATGGTCAGAGGTTAGGGAGAAGATTTGTAGCTTAATACTAGTTGATGCAGTTTGAATGACATGTTTGTCTAAAGCAAAAGCTGGATAAGCAAAATGCGTGCAAATATGGTCACTTCTTGATTTGTCTCTCTATTTGCCATCAATGTCTGTGTGCATCACACTATCACTGCGCCAGACAATTCAATAAAGCATCGTTCAATAACGCAAAAATATTTTCCTACTTGTACTTACAAAAATATATGATTTAAGAAGTAATTTGAACTATATCATTAAGGGGGTACTACACCCCTGGCCAATTTTGGGCCTATTTTTGCATTTTTCTCAAAAATTATAGCGCATTGGTGAGAAGTAAGATATGTATAATATAGGGGCAAGGACTACAACTACTGCACTGGAAATTTTATTTCAGCACAGACAATATTTGTGGAGTTACAGTCAAAAATGAGGGAAAACCATTATTTGATCAATAAATCAATAACTATACTTGCCTTGAGTTGCTGAATTTTCAGTGCAGTAGTTATAGTTCTTGCCCTATAATATACATATCTTACTTGTCACCAATGCGCTTATAATTTTTCAGAAAATGCAAAAATAGGCACAAAATTGGCCAGGGTGTAGTAACCCTTAACAATAAACTTCATGTATGAGTATTTGAATCTATTTCTATTGCAGACAATCACGTTTCAATTAAAACATGGGTGACAAAATCAGACAACAGATTATCATAATTCTGAACATTATATTCCTAATCTTAGTTCAGATACCAGGATGCAGGCTAGCATATCAATAATAGGCCTGTAGATTGCCACAAATATTTAATAAGATACAACTTTATCTACAAGAACAGAAATAAACTTTGCTGAACACCAAAAATGACAATGATTTTGAGCTACTAACATAGTATTTAAGTCCATTACATATAAAATCCACTTCAAGTGTACCTTTGATATGTTGTTCAAAGTTGACAAAGGATCCTGACTGAAATGGTGGCTCTGAAAAGAGCTGTGTAAAAATACCCATAATCTAATCAATCAATGTGTATACCAATTCTACTTCAGGGATGTAGATGTATCAACCCATATGGTACCTTTAATGTGGTGATAAAATGAACATCTTATCTCTCAAGTGAAATTGGCAGGCATATCAAATGAATAGAGCATACGAGATCTGCAAATATGATAGCTCTTGCTCTTGACACTGAATAGTTGTCAATACCTTTTGTGTGTGATTGCAATGGACTGTGGTAGACCAATGTCCGATGGTTTGAACACTGACCAGCAAAAAAAGTCACTGTTTTACTGTTTTACCCAGGATTAGATAAAAAAGAAAACTAGTTACTTATTCTACTTGGCTACTTGGTTAGAACACCTCAACCTATGATGAAAATACATGAATGCAAATAGAAACATATTTTCTCTACTTTTTACTTTTATTATTGTTATTATTATTTTAGAATTCATTATAGAACATTTATCGTTTCAATGGCAATGAAAGTACACAGAGCTGATACAGCCAAAGGTTCAAGAACGATGTGGCTCGCATCGCTGAAACTAAAGCCCAGTACGGCAACAAATGTCAGTGATGTGATCAGAAGAGATCATACGCATGGTTCAAATGTCACATATATCTGTAGGGTAAGTTTAACATTACACAACTTGTTTACCAAGCTTATTATTATACATGTTTTAGGCACACATCTACGCATTGAAGCAATCAATTAACAGTTGATACTTTGCTTATGTAAGTTACATACAAAACAATTGACTGTTAGGTGATACTGTATGTGACAATATTCTTACTTTCAAAGACTGCTTACATTGTGTCCACAACGACAAATGTATATTGACACAGTCAGTCCAAGTGATTAAATGGATTACAGGTGCAACATACATCTGGGTAATGTGAGTTTCGGCCATGGGCTGCACATACAACAGAATCCATTCCTTTGTTTTTACTACTAGGCTGATATACATAGTTTGGGCATTTCAGTTGACCTTGTATGGAGCTTTTGTTTATTCTGATTTAGGCATTTCGTTAAATAATCCATTTTAACATGCTACAACATGGCCATGAGCACATTTACAGCAAGTTATTTCACTTAATTCAAATTAGACGCCAAAAATGCAGGTGCATGAAACATTCGCATTGTGCTAACTAAAAGGATGCTTGCATAGCAAATGCTAAACAAAGTATCATTCAGAAATTGGAGCAGAGTAAACAGAGAAAAATATACAGAAATATTTTCAACTTTACATTTGTAACAAGCTGCAATATAGCTAGGATCCCTGTATCATAAAATACAATAACCACATGTCACATTGCAGTCATTTTAGATTGCTTACAAATGTTTGCAGAACTCCGACAGAATCTTAATGAAGACAACAGAAACAAATATTTCCTACTATTCTATCACGTAAACCACTCAAACTACTATAACAATCATACATGCACTATTTCTTGATCAAACTTGCTAAGTGGTACGATACAAATCACGACCTGATTGTATTTTGACAGCAAAATTGTGGACTGGTTAATCTATTTGTTTCAAATGCTGTTGGCTCAGCACACAAATTACATATAGACATGTGTCATTACATCTTTTCAAGTAAATGCACGCCCTGGCTGGCTACCTGTATAATACACAAGCTTTCTCTGTCACTTTCTAACATGACCTACTTATTGGTAGGAAGACGACAATTGGCATTAGAGATGCCAGTCCATTCCCTCAAGTTATTAATAATATAACAGCCCTGTCTGTTTTGACAACTTAGGTCATTTTTGTATTATTCATCAGTTGTTATGGTTCTAACCCCTATACATGTTCACAAGGGAAATAGATGTTGAGAAAATAATGAGAGATGAGATGGAGACAAGACACCACTGATTAATGAAAAATATTACTGGTCACAATATCTACTGAGTATTGTACAATAATATTATCTCTATGCATTGAATCAAAAAGTTGGTCAAACATATAAACTAATAGGCCATATGAATTGCAGCTATGACATACAAACCCTATTAGTATAAATGACGGGCAGATTTGTGTGTAATATATGAGCAGTGTGGATAATAAAACTTTAAATCATGTTACACAAGTTTTGAAGCACTATTTGATCAATATGTTCAACTGCAATTGAAGCAGAAAAGTGACCGTTAGCTATGCTCTGAGCAAAAAGTTAAAAATAAGTGTCATTTGAGAGTAATGCGTACATCCAAACTTCCTTCAAACCATATGATCTCGTCTTCCCAAGTTTAATATTTCAATAACATCTACCTGAATAAACATTATGCCTGACCAATCTTGGTCATGCAGGTGTTTTTGGAACGATTCTAAATAGACACAGAAAAATTGAAGACTAACAAAATTCAGATGTTCATACATACGTTTCTCACTAGCATTGTGTATCCTCAGGGAAGATAAACTGTCAATCTACTACTACTGATGACCACTATTTGAAGTTACTGATTTATAACTGAGCTATCATAATACTACAACACCCCTCCTCTAAATCTGTTATCCACTCTCACTTCCTCATGGGACAAATTCCATCTTCCATTAAGCTTGCAATTACCATCTCAAAGCTAATATGCAATTCTTTTCATTCTACATAGTTCAGTCCACTTGCTAAGCTCTGTCCCTCATTCCCAAGACATGACCCAACTCAAATCACACTTTATGGCTGTAAAACCATGCTAATTCCTAACACGTTTATCCCACAACCTGCATTTGCTAATTGCACATTGTGTTACACCTAAACAATAACCTTTGGCACAAGGTGTGGGATAACAGAATATTCATTATTTCAATTAGCAAAGAGGAATTTAATTTCATACCAAATTCTTCCATATTGCATTACTATGATATTAGTATAGAATTCTATATTGCATGCATAATGTAAGCGCCCAGAATCAACCACAGCCAATGCTACTGATACCATCTCATCTCTTTCAATTCATCCAAGACTCGGCACACACACTCTCTCTCTGCGTGTATCAAATTCTAACCAATGTGCTGGATAACAACCACCATTTCCTCAAGTACTTTTTAAAGACTGCACAATAAACACACAAGACTGATTGCGTGTAACCCAAGTACCATATTATAGGCATTGTGGGAGGGTCACACCAATGCTGGCCTACATTGGTGCGCCGGTAAACCAACACTATGGAGTAGTTTTAAACGTCTACCTATCATACACTGAAAGGAAAAACAGAAGCATACAATGAAGAAAATGTTTCGGGGCAAAGAGATGCTATTCATAAGCTTTATCATATTTCAGCTATTTATTAAAGAAAAAAATCCCAAACACCCTTTCGACTATCCTTTTCATCGCCACAGAGTTTTGACAATTGACAACCCCTAACCCAGGCAGGTGTAATTTGGACCGAGCTGGGATTAGTCTGACTTCAAGTCCTCAGGCCTCCATCTGATTGTAAATTAAACCCAAATTGGTTGGTGAGTCCTCTGAGCATACTCCTATTACTCTACAACATTGTCCGCAACTTGATCGCCCCGATAACATAGCAGTCCACCTGAAGGCAGCCATGTTATTATTCACTTGAATGAGTTAGACTTGGACTGTAAACATATTGTATGTACACCGTGCTAAGTGTACGATTCCTATGGGGCCAAAGTGACTTGCCTGTGTTCTAATTACGATATCTTCATGCCTCAATACATGGACAGTCTGCGCACCACATGTCTCTGGCTACCTATATCCCCAGTATACCTGCACTAAGTTGTGAAAATTAAAATTAAATTTTCTTCTTCTTGCTCATATGGAACTATTCAAAATTCTAGAAATTAATATCCTATGCCAGAAGTGGGCTTATTCTGTTTAGCAGAATAGGAAGTCGTAATTGTGTCACGCAAGTCACTCTAGGCCACCAATCGACATTTGAACTATGCTGGGAAAACTAGGTTTAAGATCTCTGAAATTCCATTCATTTTACAGAGCTCAGCCATTAGAAGAATCTGACATGATTTGAAAGCATTTTTCATTTTCATATGCAAGGAAAATCATTATTATCCTAAGCAGGAAAAATATTTGTTACCACATAAATATTACTCTGGTGTTATGAGCACTGTTATAATGCAAGCACATCCAGTGAATGGAAAGTCTACTTAACACCTCACTGTCTGCAATAACGGAATATATATTGAAAAATAATAGGTTGCGTTTAAAAACAAACAATTGTGTTTAAGGTCAAGTTTAATACAATATGATTTAAAAACACGCTTTACATAAAATGAATAAAAATATACAACACTAGTCGCTGTGCCAAAGACAGCCAAAGAATAGGTTACATACAAAATATTCTGTTTTTGTTGTTGTTCCCATTGTGTCAAATGTCAGAGGTAGTATTTATTTCAGCACAGAAAACAAATTTCTAGCTTATATGGTCAATCTCCGTCACATTCACATCCCGCATGACTTATTTATTATGCTGCACATATATCCACAATATACGAAGGGTACATATCATGGGTAGACTGTCAATTTCAACTCGCTATATACAGCCTGTCATTGTCAATCAAGTACTGATCATCAGATATTCAAAATGAATGCAAAAATCTTTAAAGTAAAACTGTTTTGGCGAAACAGCTTCTGGATTGATTTCAGTATTTTCAGTCACTGCACTCTAGTCATACTGCAATTGAGTATGATATTCTACAATTTGGCTAAAATGTGTACAAATGAAAAACAAAAGTAATACAATTCTAGAAATCATTAATTTGTAGATATGACTCTTATTTGCCCCAATTAATGAACTGAAATTTAAAATGATTTTTTTTTTACTTTTGACCAAAGGCTGGTGTCAAAAGCAAGAACTGGCACAATAACATCATTCTGATGTATATATTTATCTAAAAAGCTAAATTCATTGATTTTGTTGTGAATCTACTACTGATTTTTAAGACAGGTCTGAGTAGAACATGACCTAGCGGTGTTTAAGACAAATAAAGCTGACACACAAGAAGAATGGTATGGGTTCTATAAAGGATATTCCAAAGCTTGATATACAGGGTGCCATTTCTGCCACATGTGCATGATATGGGGGAGAATGCCGAAAACTTTTGCTTTGATATATTATTGGCCTAACTCAAGAACCACAAGACCTTTAGAAATATAAATTCAATTATTGGCTTCCTTGACTCATTTTATATCAGGTCAATGTATAAATATTGAGATGAATATTGCAGTTATGGTTAAAACTGGACAAAAATGACTTTTGCCATCCCTCTCACCTTGAACATATCACAAGTGCATACAGCTCCTGAAAGACTTGATTTCAGTCCATCCCAAAGAGGAATCAAAAGGGGATTTTGAATTTTTACTCTTAACTCTAGTCTGTGGGATGAGACTCGGAGGATGTAGTGCAAATCTACAGCAATGACATAGCCCTAAGACAACATTTGATACACGATGACAACAATATATCACTGTGACAGCGCACTCCTCAATCAGGGTTTTGCAACCGGTTGCTAATATTTCTTAGTTTATTATTATCTGTAGTTTCTGCATGACTTGGATCAAAAATTTCTTACAAAAAATTTCCCCGATTTGAACTGAATCCTGTCATGTTGTCATTTGGCTCATGTCAACATGACACTGCGGATCTCATCATAAATTGAACCACATATTATTTTGGAAAATCATCTTGAGTTGCTCATTTAATACCAAAGTGACCTGCACTTGTAAGTCAAATTTGGGTCAAGTTATGGTTATATTTCACTGTGACAGCCTATACCATCGTACACTTTTCTACAATTGATAGATTTTACCTTATGCCTCACATGGTTTATTTACTTACATATTTATGTTTTCTAACCAGCTTCCTTCCTGTTTTCTCTCATTTTATTTCTACCTTATACTTACATTTCTTAACTTTCTTCATTATATTTCTACTGTTTGTTATTCTATCGCAAAAAAAACATTTATTGATCAGGGTGTTAGCTAGTCGCCTGTCTACCAGTCATTTAAAATTAATGCCTGTGACATATGCAAATTCTAAAAATAATGCTTTAATAAGTTCTGTGAACTCAAAACAAGATCAGACACATAAATCAGACCAAGAGCAATAGCTATTTGAACTGCTTGAACCCCCAGAAGAGGCAGAGTCTGGTATATCTTTGACACAAACCAGCATGACCCATTATATAGTTTGTGTTGGAAATTATCTTCACACTGCGCGAAAAAAAATTTTTTGGGGGGGGGCTTTGGGGGCGCCAGCCCCTGGGGTCAAAGTAGGGGCGCCAAAGCGAAGGGCGGCAAAAAGAAGAAGGGCAGCAAAAAGAATTAGTGAAGAAAAAGGGGCGGAAAATTTTGAAAAAGTAGAAAAATGAATACATTGCTTTTAGGGCGCTGGTCCCTAAAATCTTTTTTTTTTTTTGCTCGTCACTTTTTCAAACCACCGAAAAAAAAATTGGGTCAACCTTTTCGGGCTGTTGAGGAAGGGGCGCCAAAATTTAATTTTCTTCAGCCCCCGGGATAGGAGCGGTCACGATCGCCACTGTTCACCCTAATCTGTGTGTGTCCATTTCTTCTTGCTCAATATGACAAGCCATCTTCTGAAGCCCAGCATACCAGCCGCAAATCACACGGGTGTGGCATTTTCAATTCTCTTTGCACTGATAACATGATATCAACCTCAAAACCTCATTTCACTGTCTTCTTTTGTTATATATTATAGGGGTGCTCAACATTCAACACATTGGTTTATCAAGATGCCAGTGAATCCAAACTGGTCCCCACTGATTTCAGATTACTAAATGACATAAACATAAACAATGCTTCCAACATGTAGACATTTAACGCATAATAATACCCTAGTCTCAGATAATATCACAGGAATAATTTTACTGAATCTAGTTTCAGGTAACTACACATATGTACCTTTTAAACATAGGTTTGAAATAGTAATGTGAAGCCAAGAGAGTCCCACATACAACTAGAGCAGTGTACCCCTGGTTTATACCAACATCTTTAGTTAAGCATCACTCAAGTTTGTAAATCTGCAGGTAGGATTGTATAAATCCATCAGACGGGGAAATAACCCAGTGATGACACTGCCGATGGTAATGGCAATTGATACATGATGACAAAACTCTATGTACGTCTCAATGACAACCGAGAAGCAGGGGCAATTTGAGGGGTTCCAATCGGCTAAATGTCACCATGTTACTTGCATCCGATATACCTTGGATTTCTAACTCATGGAACGAGGTGGTGCAGAGTAAATATTACCCAGGGTCATTTTTGGAAATGACAATATGGGTTGCAAAAATTTGCTAGTGCAAACAATTTGATTCCTTCAGAGCAAATAAATATATAACTCAATTTCAACCATCTTCAAAATACCACTATGACACATTTATGAGCGCATTACCAAAACAACATTTCTACCCAGAGCAGTATTTCTGTATTATTATGATGAGATCAAGCATATTGAGCAATTTGATGTGCAAACAAATTTTTTAGTCCGATTCTAAAATTCTTGCACAGTACAGAACTAAATTGTTGTAAATCTCACCAATTGGTTGTGTGGTACGTGAAATATTTCTTTTTATGTCTTTGATTGAATGAAAAAGTTGAATTGAATTTAATTGAATCTTATAAATTTGATCTTGCTGAAAATTACAAAATTAAAATGCACATTGAATATTTCAATGGCTGTATCAAAATTATCAGGCAAATATATATTTTACCAGCAAATCCTGACATTTCAACACAGATTAAATATAACCTAATCTGAAAAAAAAATTTAATTACAAAACATAAATACTTATCCAGTATCACAATCACTTAAAAGCCTAATGATTTCTATTTGACGCCCAGCAACAATCACTACAACATAAAATGTAACAACCACATTTGTTAGTTTCTAGGTGTTTTGCTTTATTTTGTCCATGACATTTCAAAATGGCATCTAAACAAATTCATCAAGAGGCAACTCGAAAGGAGGTTGAAGTCACATAGAGCTTCTGGGTGATTACAAAATATTGATAGTAATGTGGTATTTCAACAACAAATCACAAACGCTGTGGTTGTTTAAGAACAAGTTTGACATCAGTTTGCAGCACACTCTCTTGCTTCTGAATATTTCAGTATGATATCAAAGATGATAAATAACTAGCCAAGGTTTTCTTGACTTGGGGCAACATAATCAAATATCTCAACCTTCAGAGCTATTATAAGAAAGATAAAATCAATTTCATACCTGTCAAACATGTATACATACTAAAGCCCGTTCTAAAATGTGTAATCTCAAAATGTCTTTAGTAAATCAACTTGCAACGTCTATTCAAACTTTTTTTGAATTTAACGATAAAGTAGAAAATTTCCCAAGTGGCTTAATTCACTCGACTAATAGTGATGAATTGACATTTTGTTACAAAAGGTTTTCAAATATTGTTGGGTGATACATTTCTGTGGAAGGGAAAACACTTACATTGATGAGGAAAAGGAGCAGATGAGAGATAGTATAAAATATAGAGAAAAGGTAGAGATGCAATAAGGCAAGAGTGTGAGAGAGGAGAGCAGGGGAGAGAGGAGAGCAAGATAAAGGGAGTAACATGAGATCAAACTCTCGTTGGATATATTTTTCAACTCCCAGCATCACCTGTTATGCCACCAGCAATAATAAGGGGAAAATTAAGTAGACTATTAAAGTTAAATACTTCCTCACTCCCTCTACATATCATGCCTAATGGAACTGTGTGTAGACATATCTTGTTGGTGGTTTGGGGGAAATCAATACCAGAGAAGCTACGACGGTGATCATAGCGGCCTCTTGGCATATCACTTTCCACACCTGCTAGCCCCTACAAAACATGGTAATATTATCTACTCTGCACAACCACCACCATACTATGTGAAATGTTATCCCATATGAACTGAGTCTTAGCAGGAAGCCTGTTTTTGTACTATGGGTCAGGCCAGGTCCAATACACTTAAAGCACATTTCTTTCTATAACACAATATTTATAGATAGATACTTGTTCATAACTGAATCAAAACTTTGGGGTTTTTACAGGGTGTTTCTGTATAAACAGACTGTGACAAATACCTGGATTTCTTTGAATACAGGTTTCCCTTCTATATGTAAACATTGCTTATTGTACATGTCGGTAACATCATCCTTGGTTAAATTGCTGGAAATAGGTAGGTAGTAGTCCTGTGGGTGTTTTATTGTAGAACTTAAATATTTAAAAGTGTTTGGTCAACCTTGTTCAAGAACACCTAATGCTTGTAGCATTTCCACTTCCAAGAAACACAAGCTCAGGCTAGAAAAGGTTTTAAAAAAATCAATACATATATTGTGGCTAGTTAACTTGTTTGTGTTTAAATTTGCTTTTGTATATGTGACTCCTCGCCACAACTGAGCCCGGATGTCGCCAATCATCATTTTTGAGATATTCAACCAAAATATTCTGCTTGAAATTAGCTTTAAAATGATGTATATCATGTCTATAGTACTTGACATTTAAGTAGTGAAAAATCAATAAAACAGTCAATAAATCCTTTCTTTCCTATTGTTTATTGTTAAGTTCGATGGAGCATATCTCAATAGTGGCACTGGCGACATCCGGGCTCAGTTGTGGCGAGGAGTCACATATTGGGTTTTCCCCAGTTATCGTACATAAGTACAAGTAATGCATATGTTGTCTACTGAATACAGCAAGGGAATATTTAGGGTCTGTGTGATATCTACTGAAGTAGTATATGGATTATAATTACTGTACTGATGTGCTGTCCACTGAAGACAGCAAGTAATAATTACGGCATATGGTTTGAAAGTTATCTACTGAAGATGTAGTATATGGATTATAATTAATTTACTAGTGTACTGTCTACTGAAGACATTAATATTATTGCAACAATTCTGTTGGCTATCTATACAGAAGATAGGCATGTGTATAATTATTATTGCTATCCACTGAAGACAGCATAATTATTAATATTTTTGCAACAATTCTGTTGGCTATCTATACAGAAGATAATTATTATACACATGCCTATCTACTGAAGACAGCAATTAATATTATTGCAAAAATTCTGTGTGCTACCTATACAGAAGATATGCATGTGTATAATTATTATTGCTATCTACTGAAGACAGCATATTACTAAATGATATCATTGATCTATTCACTTACAATATAAATGGCAGAATAAAGCCCTGTCAACACATTTGACATGTGTCTGAACTGTTAGTTATGATTTTGAATGTTTCACCCAATGATTAATTGCACATTTTAAAATAAAATGGAATATGAGAAATGGTGATATCCCTTGATGTAGGCATTGTTTAATATGCATACCGACATGCTAGAGATATGCGATTTACAAGCTGGTAAGTGTCGCTGTAAGCATAAAAATATCATAGCATGGTCAATGAATCAAGTAGTTTTGACATGTTTCAAATCATCATACACAGTCTAATGCCTAGTCACTTTGTTCTTAGTTTTTCTTGGACACTTTTACTCAAAAGTTTTTCTTGGACACTTTTATTCTGCTTACTCTCTCTGTTACATACAATATGCATGACTAAATAAAGACTTAAATGATAATATCGACTGCTCAGTGCCACAAGTGGTTAAGTGCAATAGCTGTCATGTGTAGATGTGTCCAATATACTGTGTGTAAATAATTGTCAAATGTTCACAGGGCAGCTATTGCACTTATCGTACCCAATTCTGGTACTGAGCAGTCAATATGAGGACCACCTAAGATTGCTTTGATTTTACTTCAATTAAAAAACAAAATATCACCACTATTGTTTGGTGATACTTCTACGGATATGACATGGAGAATCACTCATATAGACAACCCCACACACAAACACATACACAACAAATCCAGCTCATATTTAAAGCAGCGATTTAACACCCGACAGATAAGAGCATATACACCAACAGCAATGGCACACAAGTCTAGTCAAATGTGATCAGTTTCAGCAGCAAGTAAGCTGCTGTTATATCTAAGCAGGCAGTCAAGGTAAGCAAGAAATGCACATCCATCATGCCTATCAGGCATCGTTAGTTATGATATTGGCTAGAGCCAGCCAGCAAGTGTGTCAGCAGGAAAAGTACTGGGCTTCCTGAGACAAATCGCCCCTTCCAGAAAGCACTCAACTCTTACTTCCCCTCTTAAAATTGCAATTTCTGACCTTCAGGCTGCCGACACAGTACATTATATCTGTGTCTTGACGGTCTTGAATGTGCACATTAAAACATACCATGTTGGGGTACCTTTTCCTCTTAAAAACATACAATATGGAATAACATTATGCGGGAGAATTTATATGCATACTCAAAATATTATGAGGCAGAAAATGTATGCAAATAATCCTGGGTTATTTGAGAGAGACTTTTAATACCATCAATTTGGAATCACTGTTGCGTTGTGCGTCCTTCAGGCTTTTAAAAGTGAGCACTTATCAATGCGCTTGTTCTTTTCCGGAAACTGTCAGAAATGTCAATAACAAGCTCCTCAGTATTCAGAGTAAAGTGGAATTAATGTCACTATTCATATTGCAAAAATCATTGTAAATATGCGCTGAATATCAATCAATATGGAGGTAAAATAGGTTGTGTTTATTTTAATCTCCTTAAATTAATCAAACCATTACCGCTGATATTAAATTGTTTGTTCGCTGGTTTGCTTTTATCGCATCTACATACAATTGAATTCAAATATTCTGTATTTTTGTGTAAGATGAAAGTGTTCTTTTCTTGCAACAGAATAAATACCACTTATCTCCTGCACATCACTTGCTTGTTGATTTTTCTTTCTACTTCTCAAAGAAATTAGGACAAAATAACAAGCTTCTATTTAGATAATTTTTGTGCAAATATCAGTTTTTATATCATTACTTTTGCAGTCATTTTGTCTTGAATTACATTCACATTTGACCTCATTCTCTTAGTTTTTCCAAATCTAGATGTACATGTATAAGCTGTCTATGGTCACTTAATTTGATTTAATGTGTACTTTCCAAATCTAGACGTATACGATCTACATGGTCACTTAATCAAAATAAATGTGCACTTTCCAAATCTGGACAGATACGATCTACATGGGCACTTTATTCGATTCAATATGTACTTTCCAAATCTGGACATATATGTGATCTACATGGCACTTAATCCGAATCAATGTATACTTTTCAAAGCTAGATGTATAAGCATTCTACATCTAGGCACTTAATCCGAATCAATCTGATTTTGACTACTTTCCCAATCTAGATCCATGTGTGGACATTTACGTAGCATGCTTTGTGTCTGCCTACATGGCGAAAATTTAAACAATGCCAGTGTAATTGTTGCGAAATAGAAAAACAGCAGTAGGGAATAAGTGCATGTCATGCAACACAAAATGAAATCGTCAATTTCAAAGTTCTTTAAAAGTTGTGAAGTGAGGATGTTGCTTTTCCTCATCACTACATGTACACAGTGCAGTTTAATAGAACACTTGTAAATATACAACAAGGGCCATATCTGCATTCCAGAAGCAGAGATTGATAGAGATTTAATCTGTGTAGATAGAATACCCCTATATTTTGAACAAACATATTTTAACATTTTTCTACAACAAAATTGTGTAAATATTGACCTAAATCTAATGTGCTATCTACTGAAGACAGCAAGTGATAATTACTACATAGAGGAGTGATATCTACTGAAGATAATAAATATATGACTTATAATTACAGTACTAGTGTGCTGTCTTCTGAAGACAGCAAGTGAATAGTAATTACCCCTATATTTTGCACCCACATATTTTAACATTTTTCTACAACAAAATTGTGCAAAATATTGACCTAAATCACCTGAATGTGTTTAGCAAACAGCCACACTAGATTATGTCAGGTCAAATAATTTCTTTAAAAAACCCAATACTGCCTCAAGAATCAAGATGTTTTCAAGTTGTCAACTTCTTTCTATGTAACGAACTGAAAGCTGGAAAAGATGGGAAGGTAGGTATAATATGCTTTACAAATGTTGATGCTCTTACATTTAAAATCCACATTCCCCCTGTGGAAGATTTTGGAAATATCTTCCACAGAGGGAGTATGAATTTCAAATGGAAGTAGGACATTTGGTAGCTCAATTTGAAACTCATCCTCCTCTTTGGAAGATTCAGGTTGAATCTTTCTCAGAGGGTGTATGAAATTCAAATGGAACTGCCTAATGTGCTACTTCCATTTGAAATTCGTACTCACCCTGTGGAAGATATTTCCAAAATCTTCCACAGGGGTAGAATGGATTTTAACTGGAATAGCCCAATACAGGGCCATGAGGATCAGACAGTCTCTAGAACATGGGGGTCGATAAAACAAACTGAATGAATGCCTCACCAATCAATTTGCCTGCTAGGCATCTAAATATCATTCAAGTTCAACTAATATTTTCTGAATGATTCTCCCATACATGAATGATCACATTGGGGGGTACCTAGTGGTTTCGAGCATCATCTCATTCTCTTCAAAAAAAAACCAGAGTGGTTTAATATGGCAGAAAATAGGTTTTATCAATCAATGTGTTTTCTTATCGATGTGCATTTTGTGATAAATCTGCGCTGTTTTACCCTCCAGTGATCCACTTGCCGTGATGTGACAGATATACATACAATGGGTATCTCACTAAATTGAAAATCACCTGAGTTTATTGCTCCTGCCACTACCAAATTATTTTTCCTTCCATCTCAAATTTCTCGTTACCACCATTTGCGTTCTCTCTGTCTCCTTAAACTCTCTCCCTCTCTCTATCTACTTAGTCTCTCTCTCTTGCTCTCTTCAGTCACTCTCTCCTCAGTCACACACTCTCTCCCTCAGTCAGTCTCCCCCAGTCTCTCTCACTATCTCTGTCAACCACTATATCTCTTTCTCTCTCTCTCTCTTATCTTCAGTGCATTTAAAGTCAGTATTTGATGACAAGAACCTCTCTATCTTTATTACATCAAGTTACCTGTAATTTTACATTTCAAACACACACATTGTAGAAATAAGACTACTCATCTTTTTTCAAACGAGACTCGATATTGTCTCTAATTTCACCGTCAAAAACACACTTGGAATATTCCAAGGTATAATTATGTAGAACAAATTGGAATATTTCATCCCACTAGAGCACTTACAATCAACAGTTCTTTGTTTTGACTAATTCTCTCCGTACTGTTGTCTTGTTTGCACATTGGCATCTCTGTTGATCTACAAGGGTTACGACACAAGTTTTATCATTCATCATATGCATCACTTTGCAACAAGACCAATGCAGAGAGTCCATGTTTATTTTCACTTGCCTAGCCTACTACGCTTGCAGGGATACTCCTGTGTTCAGTTTTAACATCTCCATAAGAGAATCCATTATCTTATTTGGTTGTGGCATCCATATACCCTTCACCTGCTACAACATGCATGTAATGTAATTACATATATTTCGAGCATGTATCTTCAACAAAGCAACCCTCATTATCTGTTGCTTTATGAAAAGCCTTGGATTGGTTAATATAATTACATATAATTACAAGAAGTTAATTATGCAAAGATGCAAATTAGCTTGGTGGGTATTCATACCCACTACGATGTACGGCAGATGAATCAAGTTAGTAGGTGAAGATTTGCATTGTCTTTAAGCATGTTATTTTTGAATATTTTTGATAGAGTGAAAAGCTGCTGTCTTTGGTGTCATATCTAAACAATATGATAACCTCAAATCCACCCCTTCCCCATTATACAATATTGGTTCCTATTAGTACTAGCATATATGAGGCTGCAAAATTGAATATCAATGACTAACAGGTGGAATGGAAGCTGATCACCTGTTTTCTATCAAATGTCCTAACATGTCTGACCAACAAACTTCACCATACCTTGATTTTGTTGTTGCTGAGCTGTTGTTATTGTTGTTGTTGCTGTTATTTTTGTTGACAATAATGATGTTATTCTTGCTGTTGATATTAACCATTTATGATATTCATTAGGCATTTCACAGGTAATTTTTAGAAATATATGTTCATTTAAATTTAAGCATATTAGGAAAATGAGTAACAAATTAATTTGGGACAGGACACTGGAAACAGTCCTCGATTGGTTTTCAGTGATTTTGCTGAACTTTATTTTGTTCATTTTAGACTCAAACATTCAATCAAATTTCAATCATGCTCTTGTTAGAATGTATTAGACATTAAGGAGGCATTTCACGGACAAGATCATTCATTTGTGATATAATCTTTAGAACATTGCATTGCTTTTGAAAACTTATCTTCAGAAGATAGCAAATATGTGGTAATCAACACATACAATATTATTCTCATGGCCTCTACTTTAATCAATGATACAATGATGACGACTACATTGTAGTTGATGCGTTTGAGATGGAATTCACTAATATGGGAAGAGTTGTATTATGTACAAGTACATCCTAAATGTAATACATATTATACAAAGGCACAACAAGAGATGAGAGTGCCTGTCATTGAGGATTTGTCCCCATTTTATTTCTAATGGTAACAACGTCTTGTGATTCTGTTCACAAGGCTACTCATCAATTCCTCAACTACTTCTTAATACTATCAGCAAGAGCAAACTAAAGTATGTACTTTACAAAGTCAATGTCTACAATTTCTACCCGCTGACCATTTAGCTAAAACGGCACAAATGGCCTGACATGTGAACTTTGCAAGTTTGAACAAGCCAAACTTAATATTGATGCAACCGCCGCTGCATTGCACACGTAATATGCTGCTTCTTATTTTAGATGTTATAAATTTGACTCTAACCATCATTGATTAAGGATCAATTGAACGTGGTATTTACTAGATTGCAGCTTCCATTTGAACAACACTAAATGGTGATCCTATGGCACAAGCACTTTTTATGGAATAAAAACCCACTCAGAAATTGACAAGTGTTCACACAAGGCAGACACATAATCCGCGTAAATGGAAGGCGTCGATAAAGCACATTGGAGGATTTTATAGACCAGTTTTTCCTCCCATCTTTTTTTTCGGCTGGCATAAAAATCGGCAGGAAATGCCAGCCTGAGCGCCCTGTCAAAGAGGATTATAAACCAGGTATCGATAGTAAGGACTGGTGTATTAATGGGTACCGTGGTGTGATTGACTCATCAACCGTGCTAATGTACCTACAGTATGTACATGCAATGAACCGTTCAATTACTATCTTAAGACAATTTTACAGATGGGTGTATTAACCAATATTATCCTCCAAATGCAGTGCATATTTTATGTTTCATAACAGTTGAAAGTTAACCCATTTAAGTCTATTAGCAAGAGTTTGATGGATATTTGAAACCATTTATGCATTGAGTAACTAACATTTTTAACTATAAAAGTTTGCATTTATGGCTGTACATAGAACAGGTGGTGATGAGAAAGGAGAAAGAACATGAAAGAGGAAACTTTCAAACAGGTGCAATGATTTATGCATGAATAACGATTGACTGAACAGAATTGCACAACTCATTTCAACATGCTTCAACTTTCAAGTAACAAAGTGTTTTTTTTAAAGCCTGTATTTTATTTTTCAACTTAACAATTTAACATGTATTTTTAAAACATGAAGAAAAATGGGTACACTTACCGAATAGGATGCAACTTGCTATACTTGAGTCCAGTCCTTGTTTACGGAGCTTAGGGTTAGGGTTTAGGGTTGGGGTAGGGCAGTCTTGTAATAAGACTAGTAGAGTTGCACCCTATCCGGTAATCGCTCCAAGAAATGCTTTTAATGGAGTATTACAAATTAACTTTGAAACCAACCATTCTGTGGAATTTCCGCAACCTAACATAAAAGCTTATAAAAGCTAACAGCTATACCTGTTTAACCCTAACCACCTCAATACTACAAAATACTAATCTACAAAGTGACTACAAAGTCCAGGCATCCCATATGCTTGGATTTAATAATCATCTCAACAGACATATACACACAAAAATGGTGACCCAGTACCATCAACCTTCCTTGGCTTGCTATTCACAATCTTGTCCTCCGCACCTGAAGGGTGGGTGGTTCAAATCCGGACAGGTGAAAACAAGTTTTCTCTTCATCTTCTTTCTTTCTGTCATTTTCTCTTCATCTTCTTTTTTTCTTTCTTCCTGCCCTCTTTCCTGTTCCTTCACCAAAAGGCAGAGGGATCATTAGGTTTGAGAAACAAACTTGAAATCTTTTTCACACTAATCTGATAAAAACACAAACAAGCACAAAAATAACTTGCAATGGTAAATACAATGATCACAGAAACAAGCCAGAATCCCCAGAAATTAAACACAGCAAATGCATAATGCATCAACTACATGAAACAAAATGGCGTCACAGCTGTACAAATATATACACACGGGGTTGGTAATTCTTGACCTAATTTGCGCGATGATACTCGTGAATGTATATAATACTGTTTTCACAACATGCGTATGCATCACTAGTAACAATTATAAGCGACGATATCGGTGAAGATATCCGCTGAATTCAGCTCATGACTTGAGGCCTGTTTGCTTATTGCCCCTATTCGTAATTGTATTACGGTATTACTTGCTCTAGTTAAGCCTTTTCTGTCATTTCTTTCTACCATGTCTACTTGTCTGTAGCACCCATTCAAACCCGTATCTGTAATTTGTACTCTCATTTTGCCAACAAATTTAAATACAAATCTCTACCGATAAGCGTAAAGTACTACTTTTGCACATCGTTATTTTCATGTGTTTATGCAAAATATTTTTTGTAAAAGCAGACACTATACAAATGTAAAATTAATCAAAACACCTATAAGATTTATAAATGTTACAAATGAATACAAAGTGGGAAGATGACGTGAGTCATATAATAAAAGTCATCAAAAAATATTATCGCTAGAAAATTTAATCCGAGAATAGTAAAAAAAAATAGGTCAGGTTGTGGTCAAACCCATTTAGATTTATTATATGTACATGCTATTAACTAAATAGGATGCCTCAAGAAAATGTGCACAGCTGACCCTAAGTAGCAAATCTACAAGGATCTAAATTGAAATCTACTTTGTTTTCTTTTAGACAAGTAACAGGATTTATTCTGTCCCTATATCCCACAATGGCAAGTTGCAACTGATATGACAATATGGTATACAGTAAAAAGTAGATATTTTCGAAGCACCTTAATTTTCACCTGTTCTCGCTCAAAAAAGTGTCTACGAAAATAAAAATATGTGAATACGTTCTTTTAGGATTACGTCTCTGTAAGAAAACTCAAACTTGTGAATTTAAAAATGAACAAATTGGTTCAAATTCAGCTGAAACACAAAAAATTATGCACATGCAAATATGATCGCTTACACAGTAGTACTGTGGATAGAGTGCATCTTGAAATGGGATACCTGAAATAAGAGATGGTTGCATTACTGGTATGGTACCTCATAGAAGCAGCCAATGTCACATTTTCATTGCAACCATTAATATTTGATCCATCTACATTTCTTGTTGATCTGTAGAATAAGGCTAAAAAAATATTGTTGTGTTGACCTCAAGTGGAAAAAATGGGAAAGTTGAGTTGGTAGGTTGGATTTCTTTTCTTTCTTTCTTCTTCTTCTTTTTTTTTTTTTAACATTCAGGTTTTAAAAACTCCTCAAATATTAAATAATGCTTCTTCCATTACAGGACATTTTAACTTCTGGATACTTGTTAGACATGTTAGATAATCAATTTAAGACTAGTCTTTCAATATAATATTAATTTTAAGTGAAAAACGTTGAACAAATTGAAAAATTAAAAAAATTTGTAAAAATCATCATTCAAAAAAAAAATTGCACCCCTGATTTTTCAGGATTTAGGGTCAGTCGCTGAGGGTAACACAACATTTTTTTTGCCTAACTCTTTACCTATAAAAGATATTGTTTAAAAATCTACAAAAAAAATGAAATTGTGGAGCTTTGGAAGAATCAAATTGCAAAAAACTTAGTCCTAGTTCTCGTTCTGTCATCGATTTCTAATCTTGTCTTTATAAGGATCATTCTCACAAAATTATCAAATGAGAAATCAGCTTATCTTGATGGATGAATACTCATATTACAAATAGGGCAAGCTGACTATTATTTCTCCCTACTTTATCATTGTGACGTTCAAATTTCTCACAAACCTTTTTAAATAAAATTTCACTGTTGTGCTTTTTTAGTATTTTGCTTTTGTCAAGGATCTTTACAGAACCTTAACCCCCTGAGCACTACCTGCCTATCTAACATTAAAATAAAATAACATTGCCTCTGATTGGTCAATTACATGATATCTTCATTTTAACCACCAATCAGAATGGAGCTTTGCAAAGAATTCACACCAATTGTTTTGTGTGGTGAAATTATTTTAACAATGTTGCTGATTGGTCCAATTGATAATGAAAACTTCTTTTTGACCAATAGGCAGGTAGTTCTCATGGGTTAAGTTCACAGAGCCTCAGACACAAATGTCAGGTAAATAGACAATTTTCTCAAGCATATATCCTTTGATTTTTATCCTTGATTTCTAGCTACTACAAACACTGTATAATAATGCGCACAAATTCCTCTAATTGGTATAACGAGTACCGGTACCTCATATTATTACCTTCGGTTAAAATAATAACACATAATATGATTCATAACTATCCATTAGGCTGAGGAGTTATTTTAATATGTTTTCAAAATAAATATTATCGTAATTGTTCAGACGGATTTATTTGTTAATTGGCTATGGAGTAGTTAAAACCGTTGTAATTGATTGTAAAAGCCAACCTCAAATGGCAGTCGGTGGATTGTATGTTTGGCCTTCATCCATGGAAAGAACCTGATTAACAGTTACAATAATATTAATTATATATCTTCACAGAGAAAGTTATAGACATAAACGTGCACACATCATGTACACTGAAAAGGAAAATTAAAGAATTTGACAGGTAAAGAGCTCTGATGCAAAAACTGATAAATCCATTTTTCTCAATACAAAATATAGGCAAATATAAACTGGACAAATATAAAGAAAATAATAAGAAAATATGTACTACTTTTTATCTGATTTTCAAAGATTTACCTGGTTAAAATAGGGTGTCAATTTAAACCCAGCATTATATGGTAGATGATGGTGGCCTCAAAAAGTCTGAAAATTGAATTTATCTATATTTGCATCAGAGCTCTTCATATTCCTGATTTTGTTACAGCCCTCAAACTTGTGAAATTTGAGAAGCAATACCCATATTTTATATCTTGTAGCTTTAATGAATTGTGAAATCAATCCTGACTCTTTTCATTTCTAGGAAGTCACAGCATAGCACAGGGAATTCATGCCAACTCCTTAAATTGGATAAATGTACCCCTGGAAAAAAAAACAGTAACTGGAACAAATAAAATACCACATATTAATAGACAAGCATGGTTTGTATTTATAGATCAGTTCCAAAATTAAATTCATCCCAAAAGATTACCAAGTTGAAAATGGTCCACCCCAGAGTCACCAGAATGACGAAAATCTATACATTTAATATGGTGACATTTGTGAAATCCACTGAATCTTATCATTTTTAAGACGCAACTTAAAAATATGTAATCTATGCCGAGACTTTCATACATATTAAAATTGACATTTAAATTAAGTTGTATTGATATTCTTTATTTTCATATTCATAGAACGGTGATATCTATAACTGCATGTAGTGATACCATAGATGAATTTCTTTTAACATTTTCAAACTTGAGAGATACAACTATCAGAGCATGAAACCTGTTTAACTGTATTCAACCTAATAAGCACCCATGTGCTACCTTAATAAGTGCCTTCTATAGACTTTCTCAGCTGATACCTCTCTATGTGACCCTTGTCTGTACAGGTGTATTATAAAAAAAAAAAATACATTTCAGTATATAATTTTATTACCCCCCATTCTTTCCACAAGTGCCCAGCAAACATGGTATATGAGAAAGAAGAATTCAATCGGGCCTCAAATAATTGATTTGTTTACGAGAGCTATTTTTATCAATTTTCTTCAAAAATTGTCCTTATCCATTAAGTGTTCTTATAATTGAAGACCAAACTAAAAAGACTAGTTTGCGTATGACATCCTGTCAACCAGACCAAAAATGCCGTACTGCACAGGTCAGCAACCAATAACAATGCGCCGTTACCCTGACGTCAGACACAAAGTAGTCTTTTTAATTCGGTCTTCAATTATAGTTTACTCAAGTATTAATGAGACGATTTGTCTGTAATTCTTGATGACATTGTGCATTACATCACTGATAATATCCATCTTATAGATCAACTTTTAAGTAAACGCTTGTTTTATTTATTTGTTATTAACGACCGTCCTTGTGTCATCAGACAGGACACCTGTCACTAAACCAGAGTGACCTGTAGATCTTCAGCAAAACAACAACACAATTAACCACTACAACATGTATCCCCAAAGGGCATACACTTTAATGAAATTGATGTACAAAAATAATTCGTATAATTTAATTACTTTTCTATTTATGGTGCAGGCTCTCCTTTATTTTTATTATTTGGCTCTTGAAGACTGAACATACACAACCTTTTTTAATTACACGCCATGCATATGATATTTAACTCATTCAAAACACTCACGGCAAGTCAACAATTTGTTTGGGCTTTAAGAAGTCACTGTAAGCCTGTAGGTATACTGAAATGCAGGCTTTGTCCAGTACCTCCTGGGTGTGTTCATGTAGATGATTAGTAACCATTGGTGTGGCAGTTGCAATGGTATTTTCAACCCAGGCCATCAACATGGTACTGATAACAAATGTATTGTCCTCAATTTGCAGGATTTTGCACAACACAAGATATGTCTCTGCTGTCAAGAAGGTTGCAAAAATTAGACACTGACAATAAATATTCTACTGATATGGTCTGCAACAGTTTAGGCATGGCTCAATAATGCAATAATGACTGTTTTTCAATTTCAATACTGATTGTTCTACAACTATAACTTGGTTTTCTTATGTCAGTTTCATGACTTTTTCATCAATTTAAACTGATTTAGAGTTCTTTTTTGTGATGAAAAATCTGAAAATAGACCTTTCAAAACATTGTCCTGGATTTGTTTCATCAAGTCACATATTACTCTTTACTCAAGTAGCTCCCCTATAAAATCATATGCGACTTGTTCCCAAAAATTAGCGTAAAGTCGCACGTTCGTGGTTTCGAAACCAATTGATGAGTTGCTGTTCTATGTTTGAAGACACCTGTATAGCCAGTGGTATGTCGTTTGTGAATGGGGAAATAATATGCTATACTCTGTATTCAATTCTGTCCCCATTCACAAACAACATACCACTGCCGATACATGTGTCTTCAAGTAAAGAACATCAACTTCCAACTTGCGACTTAATTCTCATGAGAAGGTCACATAATCAGTTTACTTGAATACTGTGTTTCATTTTAATTAATTTAGAAGGAAGTAGCATATAGAAGCATTTACACATAGACTACTACAGACCATTCGCAACCAGTCAAAGTCCCTGTGTTTTGTATGCTGTGAATTCTCGCATATTCATGAGGGCCGATTGTTCCATCATGTCGTGTCTAACAATCATGCCAGCGTTGCGTGTCTTTGCGTAAACGCGATAGAGCTTTGTGTGTCTTCGCGTGTACACGAAAGACCATTAAAATACGCAGTACGTGCGTAGCAGTTTCACCTGTCGCATTTCATGGAACAATCGGCCCTCAAAATTGCTGAGCCTTTGACTGGTTGCGATTGGTCTGATTTCCGTCCATGCATTTACACTTCACTGTACTGAACTACAAAATTGAAAGGAGACATGATTTACAAAACAAAAGAATAAATTGTAAAATCTTTTTTATCAATACAAACCTCCTAGAAACAAATTACATGGATGTGACAAGAAGGCATGTTCCACAATACTGTGGCTCTATTATAGAGAGTTCTTTTTGTCAGCTGTGAGTCCTGTAATGGGGTGTGAATTGAATTGAATACCTGAAATCAAATACTAATGGAGTGGTGCTAATCAAGTTTCATTGCTTCTTCCAAAACCTCTTTGAGGATGTTTATTTTAAAGTAATCATGCCTTCAAACGTCTGAGAATTTTAAGACGCCATCTGACTTAACCTGACAAATATCCAAGAAAAAACAAACGTCAAGAAAGAAATATATACAACTATATACCTGGAAACAACTAGTCTCCAGTCTCAGTAAGTACCAAGTAACCTTAAACCCCCCCCCACCACCACCACCACCACCACCACCACACCCCACCCCATTTGACTCCAAAATTTGGGGGTGTTGGGTGGTATCCACACAAGATAAGAAAGACAAGACTTGGAAGCACAACCTTTAAAATCAATCCTATACTGGAGAAATTTGAGTATGCCAATTTTGTCCACACCTGGTTTAGATTGACTGAATTAAATTTAATGCGATAAAGTAGCTAAAACCATACATTAAAAAGTTTTCTTATTCTTTTAAACAAATAATTTATTTTTGAACATAAGCTACATGCAATATTTTTGAAATTCAGAAACTGTAAATTATGAAAATGAACTTGGATAGTAATTAAAATCTTTCATGGATCACAGAAGCAGTATGTTAATCCATTCCCTTCACATACAAACATATGTAACCTTTGCAAAACCCTGATTCCTAAAATGCAATTGAAGTTCATTACTCTTTTATTGAACCTGTTCTTTGCATGTGCATATATCTCCATGTAAAAGATGAGTGCAGAGTAAGCATGCCTCTTCCCCAGCACACAAAATTCTAGTTTCCTGTTAGTGGCAAAATAATGTTTGCTTGAAAAGGCTAAAAACACAAACTAATGAAAACAATTTATATGCTCAGTGAATAGCAAAATGACTAATTGTAGGAGAATTGTAAGTGCCCTGAAAGCAGTTTCTCAAAATTATTGCATTGATAGGAAGTGGAGCGCTGCCGATTTGGAATTCAACATAAAAATGGCGAGGAGTGAGGAGATACAGCATAACAAACAGGCCAACTGAAAATGATGCAGATATACCATCAATCACTGGAGGAGCTGAAAGAGGTATTGTAACTTGTCACCAACTGAAAATATTACAACTCTCGACAATCGTTATAAATAACTACACTATGTTTTCTCATTTCTATATTCGAAATGCATGTTTTGTACAGGGCACACAGAAATATTGTACTATATTTAACACTGGTAAAATGGAAAGACTTTTGGTAGTTTCTCAAGACTTTCATGCCTCGAGCAATGCTTTATAGTCAGACAAGTATATAATCTGATAGGTGGTCATTTCATAAATACAAATCGTTTCAAATTACATTGGCTGTTTCTTTCAATTATCATCTACGCATCCACTTCCAATCTGGTTCAGAAGGTGATCATCGTGTACACTTTGCAATATACAGCCATATATATATACAATACTGGTTTTACTTTTTCATAATTTGCCCTTATGAGTTAAGAAAAATATATTGACAACAAGCCTCCCGGCAGAAATGGACAGTAAGAGGTTTGTCAATAAGTGACCATCTTTTCGATCGGAGATGAGTCAATCAGGAGGAAAAAGCTGCTTTCAAAACAAGCTAGATTCCCTCCAAGTAGCACAATCTGATTAGACAGGTCAGTTGGATATTAAGCCAAATAAATAACAGGCTCAATATAAATGCCTGGTTATATTGTGGCATGCGCGGTACAATTTGTCAGCAATATGTCACATGTAATTTGGAATATCCCATTTGATTAATTAATTAAGACAAAGTAAACCTTTGATATTGTGTTGACAAATTTAAGTCTATTTTGTAGACCTGAAAATAAGCTTATATGCTGAGATCTTTTAATGCAAAATAAAAACTTAAACCCAAATATTTTTCTGATACTTTCTTCCATTCTGTACAAATTATCATCTCATCTTTGAGTCTTTGCCAGTCCACCACAATACATACAAAGCTCTTCCACCATGCTGGTACTAATTACTGCTTTCCTACTCTCCCATTCACTCAATTCTAAAAATCAGTCTCTTTCTTGCTTCTTGGGCAAAAAATTGTTGGCTTTTATTCCATTATTAGGTCCATTTGCATCATTGAGGCAGCGATGTCCAATGGGCGCAGTATTGAAGCTTCTACTTTGATTTAAAGAACTGGCATGTTTATAATTATACAAACGGTCAAAGGTAGTGTATCAGTACATGTACGAACTAACTTCCACAAAGTACTGACATCGCTGCCTTGAGGAAACCAAATGAACTATACCAGTGAGAGCATTGACGTTTTGGCAAGTTTAGTATGTATACCATTTTTCACCCTAATGTGGCAGCGACGTAAGTGCGCATTTCATTGGGCGCAGCTACAAATTACTAGCGTTCACTCAAAACGCTAGCGTACACAAAACTCACGCTTAAAGACAAAACATAGATGCGCATGTGACACAGGTGTCTCAATATGTTGGCGTCATTGCTACATCAGAGTAAAAAATGGTATAGTTTGAAGTTTTAGCAATTTAAAAATAATTCAGGAGAGGAAGAGGAACGAAGCCCCAAACAATAATAATCATTTGAATGGAAAACTCCAAATTCATAGCACAAAAACAGAAATCTGAACAGAAAATGCAGTGCTTGACAAAAAACCATACATAAAAGAACTGTCTAGCCTTAACTTTGTTGAACTTGTCTCCTCAGGATATTAGTCGGTGTATAGACCCTATAAAGATTCTTTATAGGGTCTATAGTCGGTGGGTCAGTGATCCACTGACATGCCATTCAGACTCTCTTTTCAGTTATTCCCAGCAAACTCATCTCCGTGCTGCTTTTATGATCTTCTACACTTTGAAAAACATTCTTTGTCATGTTCAACTCTCATCTCTGTATGCTAGATCTATGGAACAAAAACTTATTAGTCCAAGATTCTATGCTTCAGGCCTACGCATCGTACTGTTTGTGTCATTTAATTTTCCAAATGCACACATCCGGCTTGGCTTCTACTACATACTTTCTCTTAAGTGGCTTGCTCCGTATGTTCAAGCTGATCCAAATAGATATCAGTAGCTTTGATAACATCTTGGTTGACTTCGATTTGGTACAAGTGTTGAAAACAACCTGTCTTTTTTCGTATTGATCTTCAAATCAACATTATTACCTTCTAATTTTAGTTCACGGCATTCCATTCCATTCATTGGTAAATCAAACATGGATAAATATATGTGACTCATAAAGAAATATATATGCATATATAAGCATATAAACCTATATAAAAAACACTAAAAATATATCAGAAATAGCGACACATATATTATTTCCTTTTCACACTATACATACCGATTTCATACCTACAAGTCTCTAGCACTCATTCCTATTAAAGCAAATCATGATCAGTTATTGCATGATTGCCTATGTCTATTCCGCCAGCCAGCAGATACACATTATATGCTGCACTTGACACTATAAATCTTCACAGATTTCAACAAAATCTCACAGGATTTGCTTGCAAAGAGCCCTCCAATCTATGTAAGTCACAAGATTTGAATACATTGGAAGCTATGCGTCTCCTAACGCACGCTCTCCTTCGTAATACAATATGTACACTTTCTCATGTATGTTTCATACCTTGACATTTTAAAATTTACTTGCAGAAAAATGTGATGCATAAAAAAGACTGATTTCTATATCTGAGTGAATCGTGCATTACGTTTGATGAACTGAGGAATATAAAACAAACCATGAAGCTGAAGTTCTGCATCCCAGTTTTAATATTTAAGTATTTGTTTGATTGTTAAAATGGTCATTTTGAGTGAAAATACATAATTTATTATTTATATTACATTATTTTTGGCTGAAATATATACCTTTGAAACAAGATGTTGTACTTTTATGTCATTTTGAAAAATACCATAAACCAACTTTATTTTGTGTGGTATTTATTCAATTTTGCACATTTCCCGAAGAGCCCACATTCACATTTAAATACCTCAAATTTATAACCTTTTCGTATCTTGACCGTTCTATATGTAACATTGAAATTGTCCCAACCAAATTATGATGGTCATTAATTGATTGAGACCTAAAGTACCGGCTGCATTAGTTTTTACAGTAGTCTAACCATAGAAAACCATGGTCTAACCAAGAGTCACCCCATAGATATAAAACTTGAAGATGAATGGACTCAGATTAGTGATCATAACATGTGAACTCATGATTTTTATTTTTTATCATCTAACAAGAAAAAATGTGATAATAATTTGGGATGACTGTTTTTAAATTGCTTAAAAGCAATTAATAGCTACCGCCTTCGGATGGTGGACCTATCCGACAATGTTTTTGTTTTTTTGTTCTCTACAACTACAGTCATTATGGAATTCTGGCTGTTCATTTTATCCCCATTTTTACAAACTAGCAATGGTGTGTATTTCTCCATCCACCGATTTTAAAAACCAAAGATAATATATGACAAACATCCTGAGAAGTGGAAGTGCTATCCCGACTAACTAATTAAATGGCTGAATGAGTGACTTTCATGCAGATCCTTATTATTTTGCCTAATATGAGTGAACAAAATTAAAAATTAAGACACACATTCACAATCAACTAACCAGCCAAGAACATGTCAGTAGTTTTGGTAACTAACCAGCCAACTGAGTATCATTGAATTAAACCAATAGTCTCACACCAATATTAACAGCATGTTTGACTTCATTTTCAACCCTAACTTTAAACTAATAACTTCTTAAACATATGTGAAAAACACTGTGAACCAGATTCTAACTTAATTTGTTCAGGCATCGATTAAACAAAGATAGAGAGCTATAAGCTTCCATGCACGAATCAACTGAGAAAATGCCCTGGTAAGTGCTATCTAAACCAGATGATTTAATATCAAACTTTATTAATCACAATATTTTATCTCTGTTAAACTATTACATCAACTCCATCTCTACCCATCAATTAGCAATAATTTGATTGGTTCCAAAATAAATCAAATTTACTCACACACAAATATGCCGCCAAATTATATATACTAGCGGTCACCCATCTTTCGCGGTCAGGGTCTTTCGCGGTTGGTAAATTTTGTATATTTTGTGTACATGTAAATGTTTTATTTAATGTAATTAATGGTATGAGAGGAGATTATCATTTAGAACTTAGAAGTAAAATATTTAGTATCTTTTCCATATAAATCAATGACTTGAAATTAGATCATTGATCGAAGCAAGTCTTCTTGCCACCATATCATATCCACCGTGAGAAGTCTTGCCCCTGTGGGATGCTGGCCGCTCTGATATTTAAGATTTTTATGCATTGGTTTCTACAGTACTTTTTAGCCCATTTTGGACAAATTTGTTGTACCTTTTAGCTCATTTTTTATCGTTTCATCCAAGTTTGTCCCCCACCTTGAAATGTACCTTGCTGTCCCCGCCTCCTGCAAAAGTCCTGGCTACATCACTGAGCAGATGAACACAATTTTATTCACATCCCTCTTGGCCCCTGTGGCCTGCTGGCTGATCTGATATTTTAGATTTCTATGCATTTGTTGTACTTTTTATTTGTTAGCCCATTTTGGATAAATTTGTCGTACTCTTTAGCCCCGGTCTTTAGCCCATTTGTGACAATCCCCCCCCATTAAATTTGCCTTTCCCCGCCCCCCCCCTCTCTCTCTCTCTCTCTGAAAAAGTCCTGGCTATACCACTGTGCAGCTGAAACAATTTTATTCACATTTCCTTACACTCTATTTCATATAAAGTTATGATCATACATTATGCTGATAACATGGCACTACCACAAAGCAGAGTAGGCCTATTCATGGTAAATAAAATTCAGTGGTTTGATAAGGCAAATAGGCAATTGGATGAGGACATTATGAGATGTTGACAAAGGACATTTCAGCCTTTTGAGTAAATGTTGACAGTCACCCCATGATCTGTTCCTATGGGAAGTCTCAGTGTTCTCCATAAAAACACAGAATACATGCTAATGTTGATAAATTAGTTGAATAAACAATAGATGTTAATTGAGTTTCTATACTGTGTCATGTAATAGTTGAGACTACAGGCATACTTCTACTGTGTCATGTAATAGTTGAGACTACAGGCATAATATCCTCACACCGATGACAGGATAGAAGGCCTAATTGAGGCTATGTTAACAGAATAGTGTATTGTGTTGGTGTGAAAAATTTTAGCATGCAGGTACTCTGGTAGTGCCTTTGAAACTAATTAACATAATTTGACACCCTTAACGTAAACAAAAACAAAATTGGACGTTTTATTGGGGTGCGGACAACTTTACTCTCACGCAACGCATAAAAATCTGTTTTCCCAAATAATGTAAAACGTAGAAGTTTTTAGCCTTACCAAGTCGCCAAACTCAGTAATTTATTATAGATATCATATTATAGTGGCATTTGCATGACATAATTTGGCGGCATTTTGTGCAAAACCTAACAGGTAGACAATAATAATTAGATCAGCAGGGTCACTCTGTGAAATTTTCCTACAGTAGATGTAAGGTACAGGCTGTATCAAAATGATTGGTACTCATTAGTTTATGATTATGGACAAGGCTGCCACCCCAAAATCTGAGGGGGCCCACATGATAACTTTATGGTGGGGTTATGCATGCTCCCCCGGTCGGAATACCGGTAAAAGGAGTTCTTTTGGAGCTGCAAACAGGCAAAGGGTGTCTTTAGGAGCTGCAAACAGTCAAAATCAAGTGTTTTTCTTGGCTTTCTGGTTAAAAATTGCTTGAAATGTGAGAAATGAGCAATTTAGTGTTTTTTTAGAGCTGAAATTAACAAAACAAGGGTCTTTCAGCACTCTGTTTTGGTACAATTCAGGGGTCTTTCGGAGCTACTCAGTCCATAAATGGGTCTTTCAAAGGGAGCATACCCGTATGGTCATTTGTGTTTAGTGCTCCCCGACGCAACATAATATCCACCCAATTTGTAGATCAATGTTATAAGAGTTCCTTTTACTATATATAATGGTCATTTCTAGACAACCCAAAGGAGTATTAGGAAGAAACAGGCTTTTCAATAGCCATCAAAACAGATATGATGGATAGCCATTATTTCGATACAGCCTGCATGAATACCTGCATACTGTGAAAGTTGAAATGTTCAACCTACATACTTGTTCACACTTTGCATATTCTTCTAAAACTATTCAAAATAAAATAAAAAGGTTTATTTAGCATGTAAGTTTATGTTAAAAACTTGAAATTAGTGAAATTAGAAACAACCAAAATAATATTTATAATGAAATATTAAGTGTGCGAACATTTAATTGTGCAAAATTCACCACCTACTTTTGCAGTAGCCTAAAACCACTCTAACAACATCCTGCATATTCCTCATGTTCTAATTGCCCGACTTCTTTATAAGGTCATGCTTTAAAAGCTCACACCACAGCTTTCTGACGATAATTTTTTAATGGAGACTACTTACAAACCTGGATCTTTAACACATTTAGTCCAGCGAGCTGGCACAAATATTGTCTGTCGGTCAATAGTTTCAGTTTATGTGTTAGATTGTACTTGGAGAGTGGTAACTTAAACTCAATACAAGACAGCAGAACACCCACTATTTATGTGAAGGTATTTTTTTTAAAGTGCATCACGTTACACGCTGATTTGGATCAATCATGAACCAGGATTCAGATGCAGGAGCTACAGAGAGGCCACAAACTTCAATGCTAACAATAGGAGTCTTCAATGTTAACAATAGGAATCTTCAATAAAAAAAAAAAGCTTAAAAATAAAAAATAAGCAACAAAATAAATAAGTGACTCAAGGAAACAAATTAGGAACAGGCAATAATTTATAACATGCTTGAATCTAACCAGACTCAAACACATACAGAAAACATCATTTAGTCTGTGCCATAACCAGTAGTCTAGAGCAAACTTTCTCTTTGCAATTATCTCATGTGCACTATGTTCGCTATGACACTGAAGTTCATTTAAACTGCACTTCTATTTTCAAGTATTTGCTTTCTATAAAGTTCAGGGAAGTAACAACCTATTTGAATTCAAGCAAGCTCAAACACATATGAAAAAGCATCAGCATGTGGTATAAGCAATACAGCAAACTTTTCCGCTCGTACGTTCTTCAAAATCAGAGCAATTTCTTAGATACTTAATTCATATCAACTGACATTTAATTGGACCCGATAAAAGACATGTAAAGATCATGATTTAAATGTTTTCACCAGTTTACATGCCTCACACTCATCGCAATAAAACTCCACATTTAGCAACACACCTGAAGTACACCAGCATTTTGAGTGCGCCTTAGGCTCTACTTGAAAACCACTCACTGTCAAACATAGCATAACCACTTGTTTTTTTTCCTGCAATTGGGCTATTGCAATTCATGTCACATTGCACTCAATAAGCAAAATCAATATGACACATTCAATATCTCTCTCATACCTGTCACATATATGAGATAACTTGTGACTAAATAATCTCACATAACTATTAAACTGTTACATTTTCCCATTAAATCTCTACAGATGTACTGAAACAGAATAAATTGTTCTCGTGCGAGTAGCAAGTGAGCTCTCTTCAAGAGGACTGCTTGATTGCATTTATCCCCAAGTGGGACCTATGATCTATTTACTAAATTGGAATATTTTTTTAATTCCAAAATATAAGTACTGTATTTTTCTATGCCATAACCAGAAGTCTAGAGCAAACTTTCTGCTTGCAATATCTCATGAGCAATTTCTTATATCTATGACACTGAGTTCATTTAAACTGCACTTCTATTTTCAAGTATTTGCTTTCTATAAAGTTCAGGGAAGTAACAACCTATTTGAATTCAAGCAAGCTCAAACACATATGAAAAAGCACCAGCATGTGGTATAACCAATACAGCAAACTTTTCCGCTCGCACGGTCTTCAAAATCGGAGCAATTTCTTAGATATTTAATTCATATCAACTGACATTTGGTTGGACCTGATAAAAGACATGTAAAGATCATGATTTAAATGTTTTCACCAGTTTACATGCCTCACACTCTTCGCAATAAAACTCCACATTTAGCAACACACCTGAAGTACACCAGCATTTTGAGTGCGCCTTAGGCTCTACTTGAAAACCACTCACTGTCAAACATAGCATAACCACTTGTTTTTTTTCCTTCAATTGGGCTATCGCAATTCATGTCACATTGCACTCAATAAGCAAAATCAATATGACACATTCAATATCTCTCTCATACCTGTCACATATATGAGATAACTTTGACTAAATAATCTCACACAACTATTAAACTGTTACATTTTCCCATTAAATCTCTACAGATGTACTGAAACAGAATAAATTGTTCTTGTGTGAGTAGCGAGCGAGCTCCCTTCAAGAGGACTACTTGATTGCATTTATCCCCAAGTGGGACCTATGATCTATTTACTAAATTGGAAATATTTTGTGAGGAGAAACAAATGGATTGTCATCATCATTATTATCATCATATAACATGTATTATTATTATTCAAATATATCCAGAGTGCTCAATTAATCAAAAAGTATTACGGCTGTGTTCATGAAACTTCAGCTGAGTTGGTATATTGAAACTTCTGATCCAAACCCAAGATCTATCAGATCTTCTTTTCTCTATTTTCAAGTATTTGCTTTCTATAAAGTTCAGGGAAATAACAAACTATTTGAATTCAAGAAAGCTAACACACATGAAAAAGCACCAGCATGTGGTATAACCAATACAGCAAACTTTTCCGCTCTCACGTTCTTCAAAATCGGAGCAATTTCTTAGATACTTAATTCATATCAACTGACATTTAATTGGTCCCGATAAAAAACATGTAAAGATCATGATTTAAATGTTTTCACCAGTTTACATGCCTCGCACTCATCGCAATAAAACTCCACATTTAGCAACACACCTGAAGTACACCAGCATTTTGAGTGCGCCTTAGGCTCTACTTGAAAACCACTCACTGTCAAACATAGCATAACCACTTGTTTTTTTTCCTTCAATTGGGCTATCGCAATTCATGTCACATTGCACTCAATAAGCAAAATCAATATGACACATTCAATATCTCTCTCATACCTGTCACAAATATGAGATAACTTGTGACTAAATAATCTCACATAACTATTAAACTGTTACATTTTCCCATTAAATCTCTACAGATGTACTGAAACAGAATAAATTGTTCTCGTGCGAGTAGCAAGTGAGCTCCCTTCAAGAGGACTACTTGATTGCATTTATCCCCAAGTGGGACCTATGATCTATTTACTAAATTGGAAATATTTTGTGATGAGAAACAAATGGATTGCCATCATCATCATCATTATCATCATATTACCGTATTCGTCCGAGTATAGTCCCACGTTCGAGTATAGTCTCACCCCCCATTTTTCGAAAAATTCCAGAAATTGTAAAAAAAAAAATTTAAAAAAATTTTTTTATATTTTTTTTAAAGTTTTTTTTTTTCGGTTTTGTAATGTCCCTGGACCTAGACCTAGATGCTAGGATCATTCATGGTTGACCTAAAAAAAAAAAAAAAAAAAAAAAAAATTTCAAGATGTTTTGTATTTTTAATATGAAAATTGATAATTTGTATTCATGTCATACTCTATTAATGATATCAAGATGCATTCAAATTCAATTTTTTTTTTTTTTTGAGTATAATCCCACCCCCCAATTGTGAAAAATGTTCACCTAAAAAACGGGTGGGACTATACTCGGACCAATACGGTACATGTATTATTATTATTATTATTCAAATATATCCAGAAAGCTTAGTTAATCAAAAAGTATCACGGATGTGTTCATGAAAAGTTGTTGGTATATTGAAACTTCTGATCCAAACCCAAGATCTATGAGACTGTGATCAGGTCATAGGTCAAAGAGGTCATAACCGGATGATACACATCACAGTCTCACACTCGCTGATGATGCAGAGCCACCTGAAAATTATGAGGTAGGAATAAGATCTTGTGTTTGGATCAAAAGTTTTAAGCTTGAATCATTATTACAGATGTGCTTCATAATGTAAATTGGAAAAATAATGTTATTCACCCCAGCTTTAAAGTGCTGGCAAACGTACATATATATACACACGCAGATGTTTGCATGAAACAGCTGCCTTGACACAGTGGTGTCACTGACTGCTAAGAGCACTATATAAGTGTGATTATTAGGCAAAAATACATTGTGATTATGTTATCATAATGTAATGTGTGTTTGCTTTCACCAACAAATGTGGACACAGATGACATTTCACTCATAAAGTGCGGACCAACAGCAACTGTGGATGTCCATGGTCATAAGAGAACAGCAGAAGGGGCTATATTCTGTAATAACGCATATGGGGTATAATAGGTCCCCCATGATAGGTTTAATACCAGGTCCACAGTTTGGCAGTTAAATATCTAACCACAAAAGTCTACACGTTCAATAGTGAAATGTCTGTGCATAGATGTCAGTGGACTCCACGGTAATGCTGTTAATGTATAGGGTCCACATTTGTTGGTGAAAACGTGTAGGGGTGTGTGTGTGAGAGGGAGGTTTAGTGTGTGGGGGATGTGTGTATTTGCATTTGAGTGTTTGTAACATGTATACACTTACCTATTTAGTTGTGACAGATGCAAACATCATCAAGAATCATCACATGGAAAAGAAAAAAAGAGAAAGCACAAACATTAAATTAAAATTATATTCCAATAATTATTCAAACAAATGTTAATCACAGTAAATTAGTTCATTTCATTTTATCACATAAGAGCTATATATATTGCAAACCGCTTGCTGATGATTTGGGATCGATCCACACTTTCTGTACATTTAACGATGCAATTGTCAACTATTGACTAACTGGCACATTAATGACGATGGACTGTACGATAGCCAAACTCTATGAATAAACTGCTATTTACTACAAACAATGGAGGAAGCAAAAAGTGAGAGACAATGCAAGTAGGAAACAGAGATGAGGAGGAGAGAAAAGAGAGATGAGTGGATAAAAAAACCAATCATCCCAGTGATTGGTAGATAACACAACTTAAGTAGCTTTATAGTTCTGTCATTATTCCTGATGGAGTTGTCCAAAGACAAGTAAAAGTCTGTTGACATGGTACTTGATAGCATGGACAATTGCCCAGTAAGGATGGCATAATCTGCCTCCTTCCCTTCAAACACTAGGGATTTCCCCCTTTCCTTGCACTATCTTTCTTTACAAAGTTCAAATCTGGACAAAATAGCGGGACATTTTAGCGGTATGAAATGTTTGTGATTTTTACAATTTTGAAGTTTTAAGGTTTGTTTTATTCACTATCTCAAAGACATACACTTTTACTTATTTTGTAGGAGCTTTTACTTATGTTTTTGAAACAAACCATGAAAAATGCAAAAATATATACCTCAAAAAAATTATCTGCCACACAGCGCATTTTAGATTATATTCAAATTTCATGTTAATTTCTTTCTTTCTGGTCAAAGCATCCATTCTTTTCCCCATAATTTGATGTTCAAGAGGAAAATAAATATTCTAATAAATATCAAAATGGAGAAAAGATATCCTCATTAAAATTTCAAACATATAATCAGTAAGGTCCTATCTCAATCATGATGTATTTCAACTATGATTAATTACATTATTATTATTATTATTACATTGCTAAAACTCTTTTATGAAAAATGTTAACATTATAAGATGATCAACAAATCATCTGATGGAGTCAAGCTAAGCTGTGATGGTAGCACATGTTTTTGTCTTATATCTCATGTTCTGTTTTAATATCAATAAGTAATGTTCATAATTGAAGTTAAATGATAATGAGTCGTATCATCTCACTCTCAAGCTACTTATCATCATTAATACAACAACAATATCTACGTTATGAAACGCAAACCCGATTCTAATATTATAACACAGTAATATTTACAATGAGCACTTCAAACATTCATACAATTTTTATTATAATGAAAATAAAAAGTGTCAAATATAACCTGTTACAACAAGTGAGAAAAATCAGGCCTGTGGGTACACTTGCAGACCCAATATGTTGCTTTATGGTATCATGTCTTGCAATAATATATACCTCACCTAGACTAGCAACAAAAAGCCACTATGCAGTGTACATTAATTCATATAAATCCCACCCCGTTTTGATTACCACTTACTCAGCATTTGGGTCATTCCAGTTGAAATTCACACACCCCCTATGGAAGATATGACCTTAATCTCTTACACAGGGGGTGCAGATTTCAAATGGAGTCATCCATTCAGGTAGCCCCATTTGAAATCTACACCCCCTGTGTGGAAGATTAAGGCCATGTCTTCCATAGGGGTGTGTGGATTTCAACTGGAATGTCCCAATGATGATAAGATGCCAATACAGACACTGAGAACATTGCACTAGAAATTAATTGCTTGTTGTATCATACCCTATTTCTGGATGTAACATAATGCATAATATTTAGATATAAGGTGCCACTGAACTGTGCCCTGGGCATGATGACATGGCATGTGCTAAAACTGACTTCTTGTAAGATATGTTTCTTATCTTGAGAGAAAAAAAATTGAAAATGGATTGTGTGATGTGCATACATGATGCGCAAGAATTCAATGATTTGGTTTTTCATTTTTCAAAATTATTTTTTGGATTTCTTTACATAGATAAAACTTGATGACACGCAGATAAATGACAATGGTTAGACTTTGAAATCAAAATGAATTGGATTCAATTCCACCTCACACTAACAGCTGAAATATTTGAAAGTTTGTGTCCACATAATAGCCTCAAGTTAATAATTCTATACTTGCTACCAATTTATTCTATTGCATATAGGGTGTCCCAAAATGCTTGATACTCATCCATGTAAATATTTGTATTGAATGTTGAAGTTTTACTTGCCCGAATTTACTCTCAAATTTTCAGAGTTAGCAAATCCTTTTACTTATTGCCCAAGACCCATCTTTACAATAAATATTCAACATTGAACTTCAATGCAATACTGATCTTGAAGAACAGATTGTGGCATGAACCGGTACTTTGAGTCACCCTGTATTATATTGATGCAGTGGTGGCATACTTCAGCAGGAATGAATTAGCAAAAAGATGTTATTACATATTGTTTCAGATCCAGTTGATTAGGTCTTATTGATTTCACTTTCCTTTAGGATATTCATTTGATATTTATTTGATTTCTTTCAGAAATCAGACATTTGCAACATATCAAATCTCCTCTTGAAAATCAAAAAAGTCTCCACTTCTCCACATTTCCATGTCATTATTCTGACATAATATTGCATCCTTTTAAAATATGTTTCTCATGCTTTTGTAATTGTGTATCTTATCTTATTCTTAACTAGATCTTGCAGATCTTAATTGTTATGTTACCTTATCTTTTTCTTTCATTGTTGTATAAAATTGTTTGCCTCTATTTAGCATTCACCTTTGATCTTTATTACAAATAAGGTTAAAAAAAACATGTATCCTTTCTTTGCAATGTAAAACAAAACACACCGGTGTAAGGTTACTAGCCTAAAGCTTACGGCTATATATTATTCAAGTTCCATTCTTAGCACCCATCCACTGTGATTTTATCCGAGCCTCCATTATGGAATATAGGAATAATTACATGCCTACATGCTCCACTTCTTCGGCTGATTCTTATAATAGAGAAACCCTAATACTCTGGCTGCGTATTGTTGTATGTTTGTTGTAAGCAGCCCGCCATACATCTGAACACATGTACAAAGCATAATGAGCCATACATAAACATCAAGGATAACATTGTTAAAAACAATACAAACATCATGTCGCTGCGATTTTAATTTTTTTGTCGCAGCCCACATTCTTTTATTGACACAAGTAGATGAGAGTATTTAGTTGCACGTATATATTCAGATGAGGTGAGATTCAGATAGAATATCTTGAGTAGTTAAGTATGCATACACATATCATGTTTTTCTTAGCTATGCAACAAATTATTGCAACCCCTCATTGACTTTCATCACCATATCCATAATAATTATATCGCCGCTGTTCTTTCAAAACCTTGTAACTCCAATAGCTGCTAGGTGTTAAATATGTACAATTTAATATAACATATTGTACATATTTAACACATAGCAGCTATTGGAACTATGAGGTTTGACAGAACAGGGATGATATGATGTTATATTTAGCATTGAACTGTTATGTCCTCTACATAATTTGTTTTCTTTCTTTCTTTTGCATTTAGGGGATAGCATATCTAGCCTTTTTGGCCTTCCAGCCCACTCCTCCATGACATTTCTTTTCTTTGCCTCTTCATGCTTCTTGATGACGTTATGAAAATAAAACTTCAAGTTCATGAACATTTACTCCTGCAAATATATTAATTTATAGAAGTGTTCAATAGTGGGTAGGCAAAAATAAATTACAAACGATAATAGCAACAGAACAGTAGCCTTTTGCCTGCTCAGGGGAAAGAAGAAATAATCTTGTCATGCAAATAGTTTGTTTCTTAGGATTGTTGACCCTGGTAGTTGACCAAAAGTGAACTTGTTCAATTTCTAATAAATGTTTACTACTGCTCCATTCATGTGACTAACCTTGCTTTCTTCACATCTCTTGTATGCTTTCTGCTTGGTTACTATACCAAACCTTACCGTTATTAGTTATTTCTATACTTGTTTTATATTCACCTGTACACCCATTTTATCAATAAACTTTCCCTGTCAATGGCAAACAACAACAATGTATTCAAGCTGAAAGATAACAACGTTATTCCACGGCTAGTTGATCGCTTGCAAGGGCAGAATTTACGCACAACAACGTACAGAAGACTGAGAAGAGCTGATGATATTATAACAAAATAATAAAACTCTGAGATGAAAGCTAATAGATGATACTTACTGACCATGAATGGTTATAGACTTGGATGATTCTTTAGTATTGGAGTGATAAATGTCATGTTTTGACTTCGGTTCCTTAGTGATTTGCACAAACATTCTGTTCATTTTGTGACTCAATGTACTCTAAACAGATTATATGATGGTATTTTGATAAAGTTCATGAATGTCCAGGCCAAGTACATGTAGCTTGATCAGACCATTTTATCATCTCATGGTTAAAGCACACCTTCTTCCTCGCTCATATAAAAACAAAGACACTTCACATATAAAATGGTCTGTCTCACATCAAAACTGTTCACCTTATGATAAATATGCTTTATAGGAGAGTAGAATTTGGGGCAAATCTACACCTTTGTTCCATTGTTATATTTTGTTCGCCACATAACATTCACTACATGATGAACTAATGTCAAATGGCATTCTCACTTTGGTGCTGCACCAACACAGAATTTAGGTTTGTTGACCCTGGTAGTTGACCAAAAGTGAACTTGTTCAATTTCTAATAAATGTTTACTACTGCTCCATTCATGTGACTAACCTTGCTTTCTTCACATATCTTTTATGCTTTCTGCTTGGTTACTATACCAAACCTTACCGTTATTAGTTATTTCTATACTTGTATTATATCTACCTGTACTCCCATTTTATCAATAAACTTTGCCTGTCAATGGCAAACAACAACAATGTATTCAAGCTGAAAGATAACAACATTATTCCACGGCTAGTTGATCACTTGCAAGGGCAGAATTTACGCACAACAACGTACAGAAGACTCAGAAGAGCTGATGATATTATAACAAAATAATAAAATGCTGAGCATAAAGCTAATAGGAGATACTTACTGACCATGAATGGTTATAGACTTGGTTGATTCTTTAGTATTGGAGTGGTAAATGTCATGTTTTGACTATTCGGTTCCTTAGTGATTTGCACAAACATTCTGTTCATTTTGTGACTCAATGTACTCTAAACATATTATATGATGGTATTTTGATAAAGTTCATGAATGTCCAGGCCAAGTAAATGTAGCTTGATCAGACCATTGTATCATCTCATGATTAAAGCACACCCTCTTCCTCGCTCATATAAAAACAAAGACACTTCACACACAAAATTGTCTGTCTCACATCAAAACTGTTCACCTTACGATAAATATGCTTTATAGGAGAGTAGAATTTGGGGCAAATCTACACCTTTGTTCCATTGTTATATTTTGTTCGCCACATAACATTCACTACATGATGAACTAATGTCAAATGGCATACTCACTTTGGTGCTGCACCAACACATAATTTAAGTATATAATGTGGCAAGCCCAAGAGCACTTTTGTAAATTACACAAGCACAAGTTGAATCTTCATCGACAGGTGCATTAACATAAAAACCCTTATATTTTGCCCCAAATAAATTATACCAGTTTCATACTACTGTTGTTGCCATAGCTTCACACTAATATAGATTCTTCATACACATTACAATGACTTGTTTCAAAGGCCTACATATTGTCTGGTTGTTCTACCTAATTGTAGTTACCTCATCAAATACAGCTCATTTCACTTCAGTTCCCATCTGCTTACAAATTACAGATGCTACAAAATCTATTAATATTTTCTACAATTAAATTTGCATTGGCTTGAATTTCTTTGCATAAGACCATTATTATGCAAATTGGTTTCTCAGAGTGGATATCAATATATAATTTTACCTATTTGCTATAATACAATTATGTGATTAGATCTCCATCAAATTCTATTATATTATATCTACTCCATGTGTGTGATTAGTTATTCTTTTTAGATGAACTCCTGATATCTCAAAAAATGAAAAATATTTTTGAAATGCTATCTACTGAAGACAGGAGGGCATAATACAAAGCTGTAGAGATATTGCTTGATTTCTTAGGAAAACCAATGGAATTCAAACCAATTTAGATTTAGGACAATTAATGAAAAATATTTTGGAAATGCTATCTACTGAAGACAGCAGGGTATAATACAAAGCTGTAGAGATATTGCTTAAGGTCCCTTCTTAGGAAAGCCGATGGAATTCAAATCAATTTAGGAGAATGAATGAAAAATATTTTTGAAATGCTATCTACTGAAGACAGCAGGGCATAATACAAAGCTGTGGCGATATTGCTTAAGGTTACTTCTAAAGGAAAATCGATGGAATTCAAATCAATTTTGGAGAATTAATGAACAATATTTTTGAAATGCTATCTACTGAAGATAGCAGGGCACAATACAAAGTTGTAGAGATATTGCTTAAGGTTACTTCTAAAAGGAAAACCAATGGAATTCAAATCAATTTAGGAGAATGAAAAATATTTTTGAAATGCTATCTACTTTAGAAAGCAGGGCACAATACAACAAACTTGTAGAGATATTGCTTAAGGTTACTTCTTCAGGAAAACCGATGGAATTCAAATCAATTTAGGAGAATTAATGAAAAATATTTTTGAAATGCTATCTACCGAAGATAGCAGGGCACAATACAAAGCTGTAGAGATATTGCTTATGCCTGGTTACATCTCAAGGAAAACCGATGGAATTCAAATCAATTTAGGGTTTCAAATACTGCCAATCTGGTAAATAAAAAATCACCTCTTTTCTCTTATTGTGAAGAAAGACCTTTCTATAGCTAGCCACACACAAAAAACAAATTGGTTGAATTACTGCTGCTGTCAAACCTGTCATCTTGTTTTTCAGCATACAAATATTCTCATATTCAACCAACTATGACAATTTGAAATGCCACATATCGTCACCTGTCACTGACCATTTTCCTCATCATATGATAAGAGAAACTTGTACAATAGTTTGACAAAGTTTGGTCACTTGAGTGACACTAATATAAGAGTTTCTAAACACTTCAAGGTCAATTCTAAATGGCAAGCCCGTCACAGGATAATAAGATGCTATCTGCAGACAACATATGTCACACGTCGCACATTCAAGCCAAGGTAACATTTCAAATAAGGACTGAGAGTATGTTTAAAAACTTCCATCTGTTTTGTTATTAAATTAAGCCCACCTGTTATAGGTTTTTTACCAATATGTTTCATATGCATGAAATATTTAATCTATACACAGACAATGGTTAGCCAACATTCAGTATGACAATTATATATCCCATAATAGTAAGCTTATCAATACCCTAGTGATCCAGGTGTAAAATCGCTTGGCATCCATTAGGTCTACTATAGACAGCTGAAGGTAAGCTAACTATCATAGTCACTAAAAACAAAAAGTAACATTAAAAGCAACCCTTAAAATGTTAGATTTTACAGATCCCCTGTAAGCATTCATCAACCGTGCTTATTGAATTATACACTTTTCTTCCTTATTATGTAGACTTCTACAGGCATCACTGGCAAAGTGTTACCTAATAAAGAGAAATGCCCAGCCAAATAACTCAACGTAAGTAACACAACAGTTAAGCACATCAAACTTTTACACATTGAAATCATCAATACACTCCATTAAGAAATCTATAAGCACTGCGGCAGAATTGATATGAAGAAATTGTAAGAAATAAAGAAAAAGGAAAGTGAAAATCAGAATAGAGTCGGTGTGTATTCCATTCTATCACCATTCTGTGATCTGAACGACACCCAAGGTCATGACGATCTCCGTCAGGATGTAGTATGGAAGAAAACACAATACCATCTGCAGTAAATCTCACACAGGAAATAGAAAACTTGATTTTTGTTTCTATTTTCATCATTTTGCATTATGGAAATACCAAAATTGCACCACATGTATGTAAATATTCTGTCATATTCATACTGGAAGGCACTTTTTGGAGAAACCACCATAAATAGTTGAAAACTGTTCTCCCTCAGGTACTTTCAGCCTGTTAAGAATAGCACGTTACCATTAATCTACGTTATCCAATTTCCCACATGTCTCCTTTGAAAAATTATTTTCTATAATAATCCTCATAAATTCACCCAACTGATTCATGCAACATTCCCAGGCTTACCAACTAGGGCTCATTTGTTGAAGTATAATATTTAACTAAATCTGGAACTTAAAGAAGTAGGCCGCTGAAGAATTAGGGCAAATCGGTAATCTCTGAATATTCTACAATACTACTCCAATAATCACTTTTTTGTGATGAAGTTTTATAAAATTGTGATTATTATATAGGTGAGATTTTGACGTAACTATGTGCACAATTAGTAAACTACTTCCGACTAGATGATATTTTACCCTTTTTCTTATTTCAACAAAACATAAAAGTGTCACAAACTTACTTTCAAACACATTTTGACAATTCCATAATTTTTTCCCACTACTCCAATCTAAATATCCTTTCCTTGATCAAAAGCAGAGATGCCTATCCATACCGGTCTGTTAAGTTTTACATCTACCAATGTGATGAGCTTTAGCAAGACCCAGTATTTCAACATCACCAATTCTTACAAAACTAGCACAAAAGCTTCTATAATTATATCCCCCTATTGTTGATAATCAAATTCCCTTGATTACGACATTTTCCAATTAACCAACACTTCTTTTGTGGGTAAAGATAGGTGAAGAAGGTATTTGCGTTCTACATTACACAGGCTGGCATATTGACAGAGGTGTTGGTTAAATGAGAAAATTGGAGGAAGAAATCTCCGCGGGTATATCATCAAGATCTGGTGGGATGGTTTGTACTCATCAAATTACCAGTTACAAATTACCATCGGGTCTCAATTTGTAAACACAAAGCTCCCTGTAGAACTGACAAATTTTCTCCACAATATAATTTCTTCTCCGAACTTCTGATTAAATGAGATCTACAGAATTGAGAGGGGAGAAAGAAGAGGGAAAGAGAGAATATTGAGAGAAAGAAATGAGACAGAGGGAGGGAGAGAGAGAGAGAGAGCAAAGCACCAATAGAATTTGGAACTGCAGACAAAGATAGAGACTATACATGTATGAAGAGACACACAAATAGAAAAGGGGAGACAGAAAACCCCCCCAGTACAAATGACAAAAAATCGGTACACATGATCGTATAGGGACATACCATGTCTCATTTCAGGCCCTCTGGTATAACAATGGCACCCTTTTCTAGGTCAATTTTGGTATAAAATTTGTCATTTTGTCTAATTTTCTTGGTAAATTGATCAATATTCCTACCCAAACAAACTTGAGAACCCCACTGGAGAAAACAGACAGTTACAAACAGAAACTGCCAGCAAGGAGATACAACCTTCTCTTCCACCATTAAAATACCTTCACAAGATATTACCTTTTAATCAATTTTAATTTCCTAATAATGCCAGTTTTCTCCTTTTCATTTGCTTCAAACATGTTGCACACCAAAAGACAACCATGCATATTCATCTCAATTTTGATTTGTCTGCAGTGCACAAAGGTTAGGGTACTTCAGGGTTTAAATATAATTAGCCTTTACTCAACTCATCTTGGTATGTCGTCCCATGAAATAAGACTGCCCAAAGGCTGAAATATACCTGCTAAATTCATCAACGTAACTTTCTCTCTGCTGAAATTCTGGCCTGATAGCTGTTTCGCTTCAATAGGCTTTATGGCAGGCTTATCTCGCAACATTGGGCTATTCTGGTTGAAATCTATACACCCCCTGTAGAAGACATGACCTTAATCTCTCACACACAGGGGTGTAAATTTCAAATGGAGCCACCCATTCAGGTAACCCCATTTGAAATCCACACTCCTTGTGTGGGAGATTAAGGTCATAAAAGTCTTTCAGGTGGTGTATGGTTTTCAGTTAGAATAGCCCATTTATCCTTGGCCACTATCATGAGTATGGATTCGAAGACAGACAGAGAGACACAGAGAGCCTATCCTCAGGTGCCAGAGAAAACGTGCTAGCTTCCTTGGAAATGATAATCGTACAAAGAATCAACTTCCTATACGTTGCCACCATGACCTCAGGTATTCCATACCAAGACACTGTGCACAGAATATAAATTTAGTATATGCCAAAGTGAAAATGAATGAGATGCGTACATTCTTGATTCTATAATGCGATTCAATACCAAGATGTAACGATGGAGCATCTAGAGCAGCGTAAGAAGTAAAGATACAGCTTATTGCATAAAACCAACCAGCCTGACACATGTACGATGATGCTATTACTAATGTAAACTTCCTCCAAATATAATCACACATACTCTCTGCATTAATGGGATGAAGTAAAAGCAAGTTCCTTGTAACTATCCCATTTCAGTTTCCACCATTATTAGTTTACTATCCAAACACTGTCTATTTACTGACCTGTACAAAGGAATTTAAAACTCCAGTGTATTGAATCAAAATATAACAGCTTTCAATAAACTAAATTTCACTGAAATTTTAATAAAATGTACCACAGGATACAACTCTGTTACGTACACAAAATTACGTTGCAGGGAAAAACATTTCAGTTGGGATGTAGTATTGGAGATGACAGGTCTATTTTCATGAACTTTTTATTTGAAAAATATTTGTATTGGGTCAAAATGTAGGTCATTTTATTCATTTTACCTGTTCCAAATGATGTTTAAAAGAAGCACAGATTCTATCTGTATTTCTTTTGTACAAAATAGTTTCATGATGAATTTTAAAAAATATATGTGGAAAACACAATTCGCAATTGTATGACATTTCATGGACTTGCTTTCAACTATCTGACGGATCTAATTAAAGAATTGAAACCATTGGGAACTTACACTCATCTTCTCCACTTCAACCTATCTCATCAAACCAATCTTATCATCATCAATCTTTTTGCAAAGAATCGGCTGAACTTTAGAATAAACTGCCTCTTTGTGTCATAAACTCTTTGACACTAGTATTAACAAATTCAAATCATCTGTCAAAACACATTTGTTTACAATGGCATTCTGACATGCCTGTTTGACCAAGTAGTTGTAATAAGCTTGAAAGTTTAATTTTGTATTTCATGGAAAAACAGTGGCATGATTGATACGAATTATATAAATAAACATAATTTTTCCCTCTATAATCAAAAGGAATAGGAAAGACTGCAGACACATCATAATCTACCCAGGTTCTGACCCTTAATCTGTGTCTTCATATGGAGATTCCAACGACTGAAATTGTCCGCCTTTCATTCAACATGTTCAAACCACTCACGCAAACAAACAAACAAGCACATGCTACTGCCCTTCGAGTTTCTTCACCCATTGTATTTTGTCTTGGGCAAGAATACACTGCTACAAGGAAAAACGGTTGCACTGAACCGATCGTTAAATTGGCAGATGGCTGCAGGCAATCTGTTGTAGGCTTGGCTCTCCAATTAGCTACTTGCTTCCTGTTGCACCGTCGTCAAAACGTGTTGGTTACACGCTCAACCTCCTAGATAGCCGCTACTTGACAGCAACTCTTCCTTCCTTACACAGCACTATCCTCTCATCACAACAGATGCTATTGCTCAAATAAACACTGCAATGTCAATCAATACTATTGGATCTACATTTGCTATTGACTACATACACCATGCTCCTTAAATCTAATTGTTTCAGCAAGCCACAATGTTTTCAAGGTAGTCCGAGCCTGTGGCAAACAAAGTGTCCCTTCCTGAAGACCCAAGAAAGTAACATATAAACACCTACTGGTAATCTTTGAAAAGAGATTTTTTGCTATTTGCTACATTTGCTATTGACTACATACACCATGCTCCTTAAATCTCATTGTTTCAGCAAGATACAGTGTTTTGCAGGTAGTCAGAGCCTGTGGCAAGTAAAGTGTCCCTTCCTGAAGACCCAAGAAAGTAACATATAAACACCTACTGGTTAGTAGACACTTATCATAACAATTAAATTGAAAGAATTGTTTGCACACAGTTTTGTCTTTTTCCCATGGGTTGGGCTGAATTTAGTAAAATTCTTGATCAACCAAATGATATACTTTCTTATGAGTTTTACATAAAAATATACAAACTTACACATGTTGCAAAGATTTCCAAAATATAGACCAAGTCAATTTGGGTTTCAACTAGATAAACTTGGAACACCTATGTTTTTGCTTGTTTAAGGGACTCTGAAACACCCTCCAGAACAACACAATCTAAAAAGGACAAAAAAGGATATTGGGGAAAAATGGTAATTTGCATATATTCAAAATGGCTGCTAATGCAGGGCTCAAATTTCAAAATTGGGTGAATAAGGATTCATAGTGGTTAAATGTTGTTCTGCTTGGAACAACATTTAAAAAAAAGAATAGTTTGCTATATCTCAGGTGTTTTTTTACTTGGTCACAGTAAGCTTCCGGTTGTAATTCCAAAGCTGTCGTCATCAGGCATAGCAAAACTTGAGGATTCCCGTCTTCAGTGGAGTTGTGTGGACACGCAGTCAGGATTGACTTAGGAATCGCAATTTACGAGTACGTCAATCCTCAAGTATTCTATAACCATCTGAATACGCATCCACCAAACTTTGACTGAAAACAGCTCTAGGCCATTTCTGAATTTTAGCCAAACCTATTGTTATTATACTTGTCCCTCTGTTGGTACATAGACATATTATAAGGCAGAAACAAGCAATTTAAAGATCTGCAGTAGATACCATGACTTTCTAGGGAAATCTACTGACAAAACATCCAGCTTTGTGAATTCCAACAACAGACTCGTGATGACCGATTAAAAACATTGAAGTACAGCTACCTGTCTGTCTGTCTGTCTGCAGGATAAGATATTCTCTATACAAATGTATGGTTTTTTCTCTCTCTCTCTCTCCCTCAACAAATACAATTTATATTATCTCTTGTGAGTTGAATGCCAAACCCCTCATTGTAGAAAATGTACTGTTATTGCACTATATCTTAAAGCTGTTATTTGCATTCAAGGAACAGACAGCAATAGCATAATATCTAATGCAATGTCAAATTAAAATTCCACAGTTCTGATGACTTTGAAGCATTTTTCACTTATATTTGTGCTTATTTTTGGTAGAATATTGTCAAAAGGTCACTTTTTGGAATTCCTCATTAAGAGGGATAAACGGACATTATTAGTAGAGCATTTGGAAAACAAAAGCACAAGCTGTGCAGTAGCTTTAGAGCACTTGATTTTCCATTTTATTGAACATGTTGAAAGGGAGACAAATGGTTACTGAACTCAAGAGATTTTAAATTGACATTCTATATCTCTTTTTCACACCATGAAGTTCATAATACTTGCTATATTGACAATATGATACTTCTAGATGGCATAACTACTGGCTATGTCATATTTGACAAATTCAAAAACAATGTAGGTTTATAATAACATTTAATACTGCAAATCTTTGTTGGACATATTTGTTCCTCAACTAACTGGGAAAATGTGATGTCAGTCTTGATGTGACAGTCTACAAATGTACAGCACCACTTAATTTACCAGTAAAACACACAATTCTGTCAGAAACAAATATAATGACAAATTTCAACTTTATTAACTTTTAAATCAAACAAAGTGGAAACAAATAAGTCAAGAGAAAAAACAGGTTAGGCAAAGTTGTCAACATGACCTGTCTATAATTTTGATTTGAACTTTTGATCCAAACACAAGGAATTAATTCCTACCTCAGAATTTTCAGATGGTACTCCATCTTTCATCAGCGAGTGAGTGACTGTATCAGGTTGTGATCTTTTTGAAAGTTTAAATCAAAATCATGATTTATACCAACACAGATGAACTTTCATGAATGACCTGTCTATATTATTATCTATTAAGCTTTGAGCTTTCAAGTTTAATTTTTGTCTCCATCTTTTCTCTCCTACCTCCTCTCTCTCTCTTCTATTTTCATCTTTCCATCTCTTTTTTCATCCTTTCTCACCCTTTATATTCTCTACCTTCTACCATGCACTCTCTCTCTCTCTCTCTCCTCTCTCTATCTCCCTTTCTTTACCTGTTCCTACATCTTTCTCTATATATTTTTCTCTCTCCACACACTCTTCCTCAATCTCTCACTCACTGTCTACGCCATCAGTTCCCTGTTTTTCCGAGATTTCTCACCACACAAAACACTTGACCAACTAATGGTTAACTTCCTCAGTGCGCAAACAATTCCTATTATACTAGCCGACTTCCTGATGTGTTGTTTAGCACTTGTGTACAGGATAGACACCAACAAAATTAGAAACATTATTCAATTTGACACTGATGCATTGTGATGCATGTTGGCGTTTTCTGCAGTTTAGCCATAGTCGGCGTGCGCTAAGTAGAAAATATATGTCTTGCATTCACAGTTGCTATACAGCATGTGTTGTTCATTGTGACTGCGCTCTCATGTACTCCAAGACATGCATGTAGTATCAAGCAGAAAATAATTGTGGGGATAATAAAAATTGGCACATGGTCTTGTGTTCCACAAGACCATGTGCAAAGAAGAAAAAGATGAATGGATGGGAGGAAGTAATGCAGCCAGCCTCATTTTAAGCAAGAGATATGGATGGGTCATATGCAATTATGATAAAGGCCACAACAACACTTAGACACCACTTGCGACAAAGGAGAAACAGACACACCTAATGTCAAGGGGCAAACAAAGCATACATACGCTTCCTGGGTGACTCAAACAAGAATCATCTATTACAATAAGAGGACCATTTGATCTAATGAAATCCTTGTCACATACTCAGGCAGTGCTTACTTTAGTATGACCTGTATGAACAGTTATCCAATCCAAAGTGTTACAAAAAACTAGACAACATATCAACAAAATCCCACCAGCAGTAACTCAACTCAACAGAAAGCACAGACGATGGCATGGGATTCGAACCCCTAAACTTCTGTTTACTAGCCAGGATGCTTTATGCATTAGGCTGCCAGCTTTTTTAATTTGGGTTGTGCACCGGCTGAGATTTTGTTTATATGTTGTCTGGTTTGATTGTAACACTTTGGGTTTTCCTATCAAATATGTTCAATTACCTCTTATTGCGAGCAATCATTCCCCATTGTGTTTGTTTGTTCTAGTGCAGGACATGTAACCCCACTAAACCTACTTTACTGTATTATATCGTCACTGTTCTGGCAAAACCTCGTAACTCCAGTAGCTGGCAGCTGTTAGAGTCACAAGGTTTTGCCAGAACGGCGACAATATATCAGGGGCGTGAGAGGCCACAGACCAAAAAAGAGGAAAATTACTAAAAATGCTGAAAAACAGTGTAAAATCAAGGTAAAAACACCAAATATGGGCTGAAAATAAAAGAAAACAAGTAAGTTTGGCAACAAAAAAAGAGGAAATCAGCTGAAAAGAGGAACTCTCACACCCCTGATATAATAGTTTGCATTAGATGGAGAAGTTGGTGTTGTTTGATAATTGGTAACCATATCAAATCAGTGACACAATTAGCTAGAGAATACTAATTGAACCTCCTGATATACCAATCCTCCTATAACTAGCATAGCATGCATCCAAAAAGAGGTCATCAAATCTCTGGTTTAGAGAAAATCACACACATTAAAACCCTCCTCATTCCCAGTCACAGTCTGTATCAAATTCAAGCATTACGTGATTTATAACAAGTTGCTGAGGATCTTTTTGGCTGATCAATACCCCCATCTAGTTGAAATTTTCACCATGGCAAGTCTTAAGAAGCCCATATGTGCTACACTGAATTGTAATTTGTCACATTTAGTGTATCATAACACAACTCTTTGCTGCTCAGTGACATCTCAGCTTACCAAGAATTGAAGAGATTTAAGGTCACTGTACTTTTATTTTCATCTTGCGCAATTCACTGCAGCATCCTTAAACCATTTCTTGAGGGGATTTGACGTCTGTTTGACATCTCATGGCATCCACTCCTACTTAAAATAAGACACCAAGAGAATCTCAAATTAACTGTAAGATAACTTCAATTAGAACATAAAAGTCATTTTTGTTTCAAATGCATAATTTGTAATCCAATTCAACAAAACAAATTCAATGTATTTCCGCTACCATTTAGTGATTTATCCATTGATTCTGCTGTAATGCCATTTGCCAGTGCTAGAAATCTTGGTGCTCCATTTGATCTATGTGACACACTTTCTGTAGCCTAGCTTGACAACATCAACATTTAACGGAACTACTGTGTATCAACAAAAACGTGGAGCATACTACGATAAAGACACACAATAAAAAGGGAGAGAGAGCAAGTACCAATGTGTTTCATGGGACACAAGAAAACACAATTAGTTCTACTGGGATTTGTACTTGTTCTATAGGCATGAAGTTTGATGTGTTTTAGCTTAACAACACAGGTTAGGATTGGACCAACATAGAAACGATGACACTAGTACCCAGAGCTAAATCCCTAACTGTACTAGCAATCAATATTAAAGGAGAACTAGTAAGACAGAGACTTTCAAATATTATGTGTTCAAAAACAAAACCAAATGCATTAGATTTCAAATAGGGTTGTCAGCAGATTTCCTGGCAAACAAAGCATTGTTCTGAAAAGTTCTTGGACATGAGCAAATGATATTGAATGATATTAAACGGGATCAATGTTTCTAAACTCCGTAAGAGATAATGCAGTGGCAATGATTAACTGAGAGTCTGATAAATCCCTCCAGTTGGCAAGCATTGACAGCATGTGGCCACATGATTAAACCCCAAATGGATTTACATCGCAACAACTGGCCAACCAAATCCAGTGATTCATGTAACAGAGTCCAATTTCAGCATCACCCTTTTGTAAGTAATAAAGCTTTTACCAGTGACACAAAGCCCTGCTATATTCCGCTAATATACATTTACATATCCCAACTATTATAATAATGAAGTAAATCTGTTGCCGCTATTTCCGCATCAACACCTTCGCCCATCTATTCATCTCAGACCACTGCACATGCCATCACTTGACACATTTCAAAGTACAAGCTACTGGAACGTCATATTAATCAAAATAGTTAAGTACCTCCTCCTCTGTTTTCTCACCTTTTCATAACAACACGTCTGGCGGGACTATAAAAGTCATTACTCAGGTTTTGGCTCAACAACCTTGCTGCCACGTTAGGAAACTCGCTTCAATCTCAGCTTTTAAGCAAGACAACTTCTTCGACTATCACATGCATCAACACCTCGGTTGCGGCAGATTGTCCAACGGTCCTTCATTTAAGGAATAAAGGGTAATGCCCTAACTTTACACCCATATAATGTGTCTGAGGCAGTAAAATGGTAATGGGTGAGATGCAGCCAATCTTATTATATAAACATTTTTACTGCTGAGGACACATTATTTGGGTGTAAAGGATGAGGCAGCAACCTTTATTTCTATTTTTACCGCAAAAATAGTGAAGGGAAAATAACACTTTTCTTGTTTACATCAAGGTAAAGCAAGTACCTGTATCCAAAGTTACAGCGGGGATAATGGACACATTGTGTGCGTAAACTTGCATAATACTCTGTGTAGAATGTGCACATAGTTTCAAATATAATGCTCTCACATGACACGTTTTGACAAATCACAGTGCATGATTTTCAATAATGGGTCATGAGGGTAACAGAATTAAGTGTTACCATATTGATAGCTTGACAAACTTCATATTTTTTCAGAAAATTGCATTGAAATATGTAGGCAAGGATATACTGACTTAAATCCATATCCTTTATTAATGTTCCAAATACTAACAACAACAAAAAACAATGTCAAAAACCAAAGAGATTAGACCAAAAGAGTACAAACTAAGAAAAATTGCAACATGTATAACGCTATGGTAAATCTGCCAGATTGGTTTGTCACGCATAGAGACCAAAATAGTGTACCTCCTGCATTTATCTGTGGAAAGCCGGTATCAAACAATAATTTACGTCTTCAAGATGGAGCATTACAAAGGCTTGTGAGCATAGCACTCAACGCATAAGTTACTGGCATAACACATTACTTACACAATAAAAACAAGCACATACTTTAAATTTAAGTTTACCAGACGCAAGGCGAAATAATCTGTAGATACGCTACTTTACCCTCCATGAGAGACACACAAACATGACAGAGTCAGTTTTTGGGTCTTATCTTTTTGATTATGATATCTTAAGGAAAGGATCAATGGGATGGTAAGCTTTTCTATTCAGTGGCATAGATATTCTGTGTAAGATTATGATATTATGAAAACTGTACAAACTAATAATTTTATATTTCCTTGATTATGATGTACCAATTCCAATTTTGATGATAAGAATTTTAATATATCAAATCCTATCTTAAAACTAGACATGTAAACTGTCTGTTTGCGTAGGTTTGTGCCTGAAACACAATTTTTCACTTTCCCTAAAAAGTTTTTTGAACTGTCCCCTTTTGTACTACCTAAAGGATTATGATAGTATTATGAAAATTTAATTTTGAAATATATCGCACTCCTTTGGAATTGGGAGTAAGGAGCTTAACGATGATGTATGATGGATTGACCATAGTTCAGTATGATAAGGCTTTATAAGCCTTATCGGGACTTGAATGTGACTTTGTTCTTACTGCTAACATTTTTTTATGCTGCATCTATTTTTATGCTGCATCTATTTTTTATGCTGCATCCTTTGTATTTTCAATATTCTGAACACAATCTTGTTCTTCCTGTATTTTTTTTTTAAATGGTTTGCATAATTTATTTGCCAATATTGATTACCTACTTTGGTAAGAGGAGTTTTGCTTCTATTTACGTTCATCATTATTTTTACACTTGTCATCAAATTCCACTTAGTGAATCCCTGGCATTCAAGTTCTTTGACCGAAAATTAACATCTTAAAGCAACATTCATCATTTCAAACCTTGCACAGGGAAACAGCAGAAACCACAAAACCACATTTTGAGTCCGCTGAGAGGGGAGAGATGGAGAAGGAAGTCTCTATCATCACCACAGAAGCTGTCTAATAAACTATGAGACACACTGCTATTATATTCACATTGTTGGATGTATGCCCGGTGGAACTTGGTTGGCGCATGTTAGGAGTAGCGGTAGGCGCTGCCAGGAGTAGTGGCAGTGTGAACATTGGTCAGCGTAAGTTCCACCAGGCATACATCCAACCTCCACCAGGCGTAAGTTGCAATGTGAACGCTGCTACGCCTAGCACCCGGTGCAAGTTTGACCTTTTGTTGTTTGGAACTAAGAAATTACATATCGCATGGTTGAAAAAGGTGGAAGTGGTAGCCGATGCTTACGCCGACCAGAAGTTAATACTTGGTGGAACTGGTCGGCATAGTGCTAGGAGTAGGCTAAGTGTGGACACGCGGTAGGAGTAGGGAAAATATTGGGATTTTTATCAATGTTAGCATAAGTGTACATCAGGTATAGCTCAAAATGTGAACACAACTTCACTGAACAAGATGTGATGGTATATTTCATCTTTCACAAAACCTACTTCTGATTATAAATGACAACACCGGCTGAAGATTCTGTCACTTAACACACTCTTACTATAATCAACCACTGCCATACTTGACTACAGGACTATACACTACCGGAAGCCGGTTTGCCATACACAAGGGTGTGCATCCAAGCCCTTTGTATCCATGACTACTTGTCACCAAGATGCACTTATAATAATCTGTAGGATGAGTCGAGTAATCACTCGATTTTCAGGCAATGTACTGCTATGGATTTAAGATAAGCTTTAATTCTTATAGAAAACAGATTTGGAATCTGTGCTGATAGTGTCACCAGCAGCATTCACTGGCATGAAAGGGTTTCAGTCATGATAGAGGGGTTGCTTTGATTGAATAAGAAATACTGGGGGTGATGTTCTCTTCATGATTTTACAAAGGTCACAGTATTTCTGATGGCGTATAATGACATAAGATGTATTAAAGTACCAAACAATTAGGAAAATCTGGAATTTGTATAGCTTCATGAGTAGATAGTGAGAAATTATCCATATTGGATAGTCATTCGTGGGAACCAAACTATTGCATCAACATCATTTTTAGCTTAAAACTGAATCATAATTGGAATCTTATATAATACAAGAGTTTGCGCATGAAGCACTGGGTTTTTAATCTGAAATCACACAAGCAGCAATGTAGCGTCTTTATGGTATGTAATGCCTAAGCCCAAGAGACAATGTGTTGATCAGCTTGAATACAGTAAGTTCTGCAACTCTAAAGAACATACATTAATAGTTAATTTCACAGTTCCTTGACCACATATAATCACACATCAAAGAGCTACATATAACAATAATTTATATTCAATATTCATTGCAAACTAATCTATAATTTAATATTATCACCACGAAAAAAGGAGATAATTTCAAGCTTTCCTTAGTCAGCACACAACAGACTTGCAACATTGCTATGTGATCATGACGAAGCATACACTGCTTAGACACACAAGAACCTAAACCAAATACAAGTTTCCTCATGATCTATCCATACAATTAGCAGAGTACACATCACATAGATTGCTTTTCATTCCTGCTCATATAAAGCAATTTACCAAATCAATATTCATTCAATAGTCAAGACATTATCATCTTCAATTTCCCACACAATTCTAACCAAGCATCTTAATATAGAAAAGAGCTCTCCATATGTCATTCCTTGCTTATTATTACGTGTATTCACACAGCTGTAGAATTCTTGAGGATCGGTGTAAATAAGAATTTTGATTCCTCAGTCACTGTGTGTCCACATAACTGCATTTGAGACTGGAATCCTCAAGTTTTGCCTGATGACGTCAGCTCTGGAATTACAACTGGAAGCTTACTGACTGTGACCTAACTAAGTAAGGCAACAAATTGAATCATATTACATATTAATTTTTTTTTTAACGCAGTGATTTATAGTGCACTACGCACAGGCACAACGCCTCTACATTGATCCACAAGCCTCAGCATACTTTACAGGTTGTCGCTGACCACAATGGCCCACATCATTCCATAAACCAATTAAACTAATGTCACAAGTTAAACACAGCACTTGAGAATCGCACAATGTCTCGTTCACACGCCAGTAACACACAAGGACCACTTAGGATCACTCGAAGAAATCACGAAATCCGCTAAATTTCATGGGGATCAATTTGGGGACAAACTTAGGGATTAGAACTACTCAAGAATCACACAGCTAAAGCAAGAAGCCGTACATGTAGACGTTCATGTCTTTTATTGATTTAGACACTACTTACACTCTGTTTCTTAAACGACAGATTACAGACAAGTTTGACAAGTTTTTTCAAGTTTGATGTACATATTGGCATTACTAGAATGCAATCTTTGAATTTGAATGTCACTTATAGTTTATGTTTTCACATGACACCATGTCTCAAAGTGAGTGTGGTATTTCTGTGTGATATACTACTGACATCATGTGTCAAATGGGTGTGGTGCCATATATGTGTAATATGCATACTTCAAAAAGATATTTAACTATAACAAGCATATGTGTGTGACAGAGACAAACATGAGGAACAAGTTAGGTATGATACCATAACCAGTAGAGAAGGAAAGGAAAGCTGATGAGATCTATCACAAAACACTCATTTAAGAGAGTAAGAGAGGATTTATTGGTTGCATTTAAATGCAAAATGGTAAAATAAACTGAATGTGTTACACAGAGAAACTTGTATGGAAATGTTACATTTTACACCCAAGAGTTGCTTGCTTGCTTCAGTTACAAGCTCTTCATTAAGGGTCAATATATAGTCCAACTTTCAAGGTTTATATTAAGCAGGCACCCAGGCTTTTTTACCCCACAGTTGCCCAATTTTGGCTCCTGGTGTGTCCAATATTTTACACTACAAACTATGGGATCAGGAGCCATCTTTGGGACCAGGAGCTCAATTTAGCTCCTGGTCCGGGCATACTTAATACAAAGGCCCGAGTTCAACATCTTACAGGTATTTTTCCACCAGAGCATGTAATGAATCCTACAATCTACAGAACCTGAAATGAAGATTGCATGTAAGACTTCCACCTATATATTGGCCTTTAAGCTTTTACTATAGCAGAATGGTTTCATATCATCTTGAATGACCTCCAATCTGTACATGAGAAGTTTCATCATACATATTACCATTCTACTTCACATTCATGTGTAAGTATATTTTAAACATGTGATACAATATGAATAGTACAATAAGAGCTGGGTGCACTCCTTCTTGCATTTTTCATGATTTCAACACATGAAATTTTTACTTTGAAAGTTATTTGTCACCTGATGGTACATACTGTAGTGTACATGAATAATGTAATGTAAATGGTGCTGTGATATAGTGGATTATTCTCAAGTGTTAATAATATCTTACTTATTTCGTCTGTTTTTATTCATAGGTTTGAGGGGGGAACAGGTATCCCTGAAAATGTAACAAGATTAATTTAGTGTGCCAAAATTATGAAGTTTTACTTTATCATTTTAAAAACAAACAAATGTAATCAAAAATATATAATGCCATGTTTTTAAAATGTAAATAAAAGCACATTGTACCATTGGTACTCTGTGGAAAGATTTAAAAAATGTGTGCTGAATTGTGGCTACACATTCGTAAATTGCAAATGACTACATGTATGACAAAGAATTCTTGCAGTGTCCTTTGAGTTGAAATTATTTCATATCTATTACATCAACTATTCCATCTTTTCAGCAGATGATCACATTACAACCACAAGGACTTCAATTGGTAAATGTAGAAGAACTAAGAAGGCAAGTAATCAACCTTACTGTGTGGCCTCTTCTCATGTTACTAGCAACTTCGTGCAATTTTACAAGTATAAGCCCCCGAAACTAAAGAGCAGTTTCAGTATCTATAAATGCTAATTTGCCATATAAAATTAATGCACAACAAACTTCCTAATAACTTTAAATGATGCCATTACATGAGCTGAAGTATAGCCCAGCCAATCAACTGGTTATATAATGCTATCGGCAGGTAATAGGATGATGAGATGAATTGTTGAGTTCACAAAATTCCGATACAATTGCCACATTCTGAACCATGCAGAGTGTAGCTTCTATCACTTGGCAATGAGGCTAATCCCTAGCCAACAATTAAGCACCAATAAGAGCACTCAATGTCTTAGTTCCAAGCCGACTCTTCAACCATCCCAGTGGGAGGAGACACCACAATGAAGTATCAATTCCTACAAGACATCTTTACAAAAGAGCAAAGAAAGGTTAAGGAGATTCCTGCAGGAATAGATGAGATCATCTTTTGGTGTAGGGATGAAGAACCATAGGAACTTAGTGAGTGGTATTGCATTTCAATCAACCAATTGGTGAATTTGAGATGGATAGGTGTGTGTGAAGGATGTTGTATGGTCTCAATAATACATGTAATTTGCTACCGATAATAATATAGTTACATTATTTTTACAGCTTTAACATCAAAGTTCCTGTTTGAAAGAAATTGTATTTTCTGTTATTGTTCCTTCTTTTCCTTTTGTTTGTTTGTTTGAAGGCTCCTGTCTGAAAATATGTTATGGTAATAGCAATTTAATATGCTATCTACTGCAAATAGTCATCTACTGCTGATAGCAAATAGTTAAATCTACTGCTGATAGCAATTTGTTATCTACTGCTGATAGCAGCAATTTGTTATCTACTGCTGATAGCAGCAATTTGTTATCTACTGCTGATAGCAATAGGCTATCTAATGCTGAGAGTAATATCATATACTACTATCTAATAGCAAAATGCTATCTACTACTGATAGTAATGTTATGTACTGCTGATAGCAATATGCTATCTACTACTGATAGTAATGTTATGAACTGCTGATAGCAATTTGCTATCTACTCCAGGTTGCAATTTGCTATCTTCTGCTGATAGCAATTTGCTATCGACACCTGCTGATAGCAATATATGCTATCTTCTACTGATAGCAATTATATTGATAGAAATATTATCTATAGACAAATACATCAAAAAGCACTGATCCAAGATTTCTCCACATTTCCTAAAATAAAGCATTCTTCAGTAGTATAAGCTAGGCCTTCAATAATTAAAACATTTAATTTTCTGCAAGATTTTGTATTCAAAGCGCACAATTTCAATTGATCAAGTAATTAAATTGTGCGTACCTTGAGGTATTTTTAGCATACTTTTATTATATAATAACCTATATTAAATTATCACACCATGTTCATATTTACATAAGGTTTGGAATAAAATTTCAAACGATTATATTGGTGGAGTAAAATTGATCTCAACAATTGAGATTCAAAGCACAACTGTAATTTACTATTAATAGTTAAATTTCCTCCATAATGTCATATTTTTTAAACAAAGAAACTCTGTTAAGATCAGGTTTTTTTTTGTTGAATAATGGTTGGTTTAAATTAAAGCAGTTCAGTATTTGATCTCAGGTGATTAAACTGGCCAGTAACTATAAAGCCACAAAATGATCAGATGAAAAGAGTAACAAAAATAATCCTCACTGCTTACGAAATGCGTAGCTTGTTGGATCACACATCGATAATGAAGTTGACCAAAGTCAAATCAATATCACTGACTAAGAACGGCTGAATAAATATACATCTTGCTTCGCACACACTAGAATAGATACACCTTACGTGTGTCTCAATGGATGAAATATATACTTTATATGCTATTCTCATTAACCATTTGCATACAAATAATCCTGAATACTGATGTTTTTATCTAACCATGAATTCCCTAAATGCACAATGATTGGGCTTCCCTACAGCAACAAAACAACCAGTAAAATTCATTTTATAGGATTAAATCTTATCAAATCTCTGGATTATATGCCACGTTTCTATACCCTTCATTTCATATTCAGTTATTCTTCCCTTCCATTTCATTTCCTGTGTTCTTTTCTCTTTCAAATATGCTTATTTTCTTAATTCTAGCTAGCCTTCCTCGATTTTCCCTTGCCAAGTAACAATTCCACTTTGTTCAACAAAATGTGACTGTTTCTTTTCTTGTGAATATTCAATAATAGACTACGGCAATGTACACCCAGTTCATAATATTTTAATAATAAATCCCACACACTATAAAGTATTATATAAACACAACATGGGCCTGAGGTGTTGGATTATTGAGACTATATACTTCCCGACCGACATGCAGCAGAGGGGAGTAGTTGCAATCATATATATATAAAACACCTCGAGACCAGCAGTTTTAACTGCCTACCTTACCGCAATGATCCATCTTACTATTTGTTTTAGTGCAAAAATAAAAGAGAATTTTGAGTTTGTTTTGGTTTTCCAATCCTATGTCATAACCATGATAACATGGAGCAGAGGCAGGTCCAACTTTTGTGCAATGTTTGAGCAAATTTAATCCTTTGCTTGCTGTCTACCAATTGTGCATGTCATTGGGTTATGCTTGTTGTGACAACTGAAAAACATTATTCAGAAAGTAATGGACACCAGACAATATACATGCATGGCTTTTTTGCTGACCATAGCATGACTTCTGATGCCCCTGTATATCTGTGTGCCAGCCGTGCCTTCTGACAAGATCACACATTGTTTGTTTTAAAATAAAATGTCAAATTTCAGATGCAAAGTAAAAGGTTAATTTGGACACAACTTTCTCCAGATTTTAGGGTTAAAGTCCGACACAAAATTTACACATAATTTTCTCAGCCGTCAACTACAATGTTGACCAACTGAGGGCATCAGTCTAGTGTGTGCCACCACAGCTAATATCCACTATGATGAAACATCGGATCTGCCTCTGCTATGATACAACAGTGGAAAGTCAACACATTCTTCTTTGGTTGAATATAATTTTACTCGAAGACAAGTAACATGAAAACATCTGTGCATTCTACATTTTAAAAAGTCAAGATCTGACAATTTACTGCATCATATTGGAGCCCATTTTGCACACAACATGATGTATGAGGACATTGACCTTACTTATTACACTCTGAAAATTGGTGAAGATTTACTTTTAAGGCTAGTGGAATGGCAGGAGCCACATTTTTCCAAGAAGTGTGCTTCTTGATATTAATGCATTTATCTTGAGTCAAGTCAATAATTGCATTTATAATTCCATGTGTCTTGCAGTTAAGGGGGTACTACACCCCTCGATAAATTTGTGCCTATTTTTGCCTTTTTCTCAAAACTAATAACACAGTGGTAACAAAAGTTATGTATATTATAGGGGCAAGGAATCCAATTACTACACTGAAATTGCAGTGACCCAAGACAAGTGGTTTGTTATTTATGATAAGAAATAAGGTACAGCTTTCATGTACCTCGTTTCCTATCATATATACTAAACCGCTTGTCTTGAGTCACTGAAATTTCAGTGTAGTAATTGGATTCCTTGCCCCAATAATATACATAATTTTGATTACCAGTGTGTTATTATTTTTTGAGAAAAATGCAAAAATAGTCACAAATTTACTACAGGGGTGTAGTACCCCCTTAAAGCCATTATTATGCCAAAATGACAAGGTTTTTTTACACTGTCCTCCTTCTGAGAAGAATCATGGGGTGGAAGGAAATGACACCCCTTATATCAAGACTTGGGATCACCTTTATAGAACCCGTACCAATCCGCTTGTATCAGCTTTATTTTTCTCAACATAATGTTACATTTGAGTGCAAACACCACTGCATTATGCTCCCATCTGACCGGTTTAAGTCTTTTCTGTATCATTTCAGAATAATTTTCATTCACAATGTTCATTGATGAACTGTATGTCTATTGACATCATAGCATCATCTGGCAGAATTAAGGGTGGAATGAAAGTCTGTGTACTTCTTTGTGTGGCAGCTACACACTAGGATTGTGGCTTACCTAATTGTATCCAAAGGTTTATTGATTGATCAATATACCCCCCCTTCCCAAACTTTATTCATGTGATTTTGTCTTGAAGCTGTCAAAGTTGACAACAGTGATATTTGCTTCAAGAAGCATACCAGCAAACACATGTCTGTAACAGCCTCATTCATATCATACATGTAGCATCCACAGGCTTTAAATTGGAACCCTTGTTGATAAGGTTCAGCAACATAGTAGATTTGGTTGGGACACAGATGTAGAACAGTAGTTAATTTCGGATTATATCTTTTCCACAAGTGTCTTTAAGATTACACACAAGTAACAAGGTGGAAAAAAATTGAACAGTAACACAATAAACTAATTGGATATCGGGATAAATTAATACAAAGTTGTGAGACATAGTAAACTTGTATTCATCCATACTAATTTGCTTTCACTGGTACATTGCTCATGTAGTAGGCCTATGGTCCTATCTGATACTCCTAGGGTCCAATTCACAAAGGACATACTAAGACGTGACATTCACACATCAAGCACTTATTAATTCCATGCACTTGTACTATCAAGACCTGTTCCAGGTAACTGAGTTCGGCATGCATCCTATTGTCCTCATAGACACAGTAGTGAGTTCCCAAATGTCCAACAACTGTCAGTCTAAATGCAAGCACACACTTGATAAATTTTTAACACAATGAGCCAGTACATAGAACACAAATGAACATAATCTAATTCCGAGTAGCCAGCATCTTAGTCCCTTTAGCTTTCTCAAGATATACAAGCCCACTACTTAAGATGGATATCATGTCTCACTTATCTAATGAAGGCATATTGTTGTTTTTTCCATGACACATTTGTACTTGAGTTAATGTCAATATCTATTCTAACTTACTATCTGCAGTTGCAATGCCAAAATTGGTAAACATAACACTTATCTCATGTGTGTGATACAGCACTCTCAGCAAGAAGCATAAGTATAAAATGACATGGGTTTTGTAACATTGAGTTATCCACTCAAATAGGTCTACAAGATTACTGACTGACCACTGTCACAGTTTTGTCCATTTACTGTATCTCTGATCAGTGATTAGGGCTAACAATCTCTAAGGAACACCACCTGTTTCAAATGGCTCTTTTCAGAGTTTACAAATTTCAAAATTTCTTTGGCACACAAGGGACAGTCTCTTTAAACAGCTCTTTTCAGAGCCACACTGCTAAGTTGTCAGAACACATAACTAAAGCTTTATAATATTTAATGTTTATACTAGTCAAATATTGCATTGGGCTATTCCAGTTGAAATCCTTACACCCCCTATGGAAGACATGATCTTTATCTCCCACACAAGGGGTGTATGGATTTCAAATGGAGTCGTCTATTTAGATAACCCCATTTGAAATTCACACTCCTTGTGTGGAAGGTTAAAGCCAAGTCTTCAATAGGGGTGCATGGATTTCAACTGATAGCCCATTATGAGTATCCATTATTATAAGCATATTCCACAAGTTTGGTAAGAATTAGAATTAAAGGGACATAATTATGGTGTGGGTTTGTAATTATTCATAGAACAAAGCAAATAGAACATTCAAAGTATACATAAATGAAGTATAGCATCTTATAAAACCTTAGAAAGAAATGGTAAGCAGTCAGCTAAAGCATGTCACAAATTTCTTTATATATAATGCTAACATGAAAATAGCTAAGAATACAACACATATAGGGCCTCTGCCGTGATCAATAAAAATGGAAACATATGATCAACTAGAAGGTCATGCAACGCAGTCATTTTGTTGCACCAGTATGCCAAGTGGACGTCTGCTGAAGTACTATATGGATTCTATGAACTTAAAGAGCCACCATGTACTTGGGTATGTCGAGTTGAATTACGACACTATATAAATCAAAATTGTGAAAAATCCAAAATCAACCATTTTAAAAGTTTTTTGTTGAGTGTTTATTTCCTTTGAATTCACTCAAAGAGAGGGAACAAGTTCCTCATTTGTTTGTTTTGTGCTTGTTGTTACTGTTGTTGTTACTGTTGCTTTCCTCGTGTCTTTTCATGCTACACTTTTCACAAAATACAAACACTTATGCATCGTTTGCATTAAATTTATGTCTTATTTTATTATTTGATAAAGTTTCAAACCTTTAGTATTGAAAAGTAAAAATAGAATTATTAAAGAAATTAAAGGTACATAATTTATTACTATCATGTCTGAAACCTAGCGCTGTGTGCCAAGCAGTGTGATAGTGCATGCACAGTAGACCCGACCTGGACACATTTTAACGTGACATTATCCTACAGCTCATCACAGCACGCATTACCCAGGACACTTGCCCCAGGACACACTGGTCACCATGAAGCATGAGCTTTACCCTTTTTCTCATCTTTATCAGTTCATGTCTCGGAAATGAAAGTATATTATGTGTAAAAAGGTATTAGAGTATTGTGTGAATCGTAGGATATTTACAAGTTTGAACTTGCTACTTTAGAAGCTCTTAGCTGGCAAATAGCCGTGCATGGCTGACTTACAATGTCAATGACTCTCCATCAAGAAAATACAAAATGGTGCATCATGGTGATGATGATGAAATAACAACATTAAATACTATGATCACTCGATCACTTCAGAGTCGACATATTTCGTTCACATCTATTCAAAGTTTCCATGTTACTTGAAGATGGAAATGTTTCCACTTTACTTGTTACATGCCATGTCATTATAATGAACATGTTATCATAATCATTGAACATGCACAAAGCGTTTTAACTTCTTTATAGGAATTTTCCCTAGTTGGATTGTAATCAGGTGTTTTCTCATTCAAATGTAATCAACATGCAAGACTGGTTTGACATTGGGTACCATGGGTGTACTTGGCAATGAACGTCTCAAGTAGGTGAAACTTGAAGTGCAAGATTTGGCCAAATTGAGTGCAAGTGGCATCTCTGTCTCCTATGCAGTGCATTTGGGAGCTTTTGGGATACCCTGACTGGAACTGAAACATTATTAAAGAAACAAAGTTGTTTCTTAACCCCCTGAGCACTACCTGCTGATCTAACATTGCCTCTGATTGGTCAATTACATGATATCATTGCTTTAATCACCAATCAGAATGGAGCTTTGCAAATAATTCACCCCAATGTTTTTGCGTGGTGAAATTATTCTAACAATGTTGACGATTGGTCCAATTGATAATGAAAACTTATTTTTGGCCAATCAGCAGGTAGTTCCCATGAGGTTAACAAATGCTTAGGTTTACTAAAGGTTACACATGATTGTTGTTGTCAAGGGTTGTAAAGATCAGATTTTGCATGCTGGAAAATGTTTCTATCTTTAGAAGGATTATACCTTATCGTGATCGATATGATGCATTAAGTAAAATAAATATGTTCCTGTGATTGTAAGTATGGAGTAGTAGCAGTAACTGTGAAGTCATTAGAAGTGAAAGTGAGAGGTGGGTGGTACACCCACCATATCACAGCCATATGATGATGCCAAGTGTCTCTGTATTGCTTCCAATTGACAGAAAGAGTGAGAGGTCACTATTGCTTTTTCTCAATTTAAAGGTCATTGACATAAACATCCTTGATGCTTTCGACTCAAATGATTCCGACTTCTGAAGTTTGACCTTGAGTATACACTTTGATTTTACAAAGTTTTGTGTGTGGTAAAAATATAATGTACATTTAACACCATGTTCCCATAATAATCTTGAAATGCCACTTTTATTTTCTTGAGACATGAAGATAATTCTAAGTCAGATAGATTTGAAGATATGACCACAGTGACCTTGAAATAAGCATTAACTTTTTTTAACATTACAAAGGTCAATATTTTTACAATGAAATTTATGGTCTTTGGTCGAAAACATTTAATCATTGAAAGCAATCTTTAGTAGATAGTATTAAATTAATAAATAAGGTTATCCTCAGTAGACAGCACTACATGGGTGAATGCTATCTTCAGTAGATAGCATAAAAATCTGTAAATATGGCTAACCTCAATAGACTGCTTTAAATGAATATATGCAATCTTCAGTAGATAGCATTAAATCAGTAAGGTTATCCTCAATAGACAGTATTATTTAAATCAATGAATGCTATCTTCAGTAGATAGCATTAAATCAGTAAGGTTATCCTCAATAGACAGTATTAAATCAATGAATGCTATCTTCAGTAGATTGCATTAAATCATAACATAATGTTATCCTCAGTATCCAGCATTAATCAGTGAATGCTACCTTTAGTAGCTAGCATTGAATCAGTGCATAAGGTTATCCTTAATAGACAGCATTTAATCAATGAAAGCTATCATCAGAAGACAGCATTGAACCAGTAAATAATGTTATCGTCAATAGACAACATTAAATCAATTAATGCTATCGTCAATAGACAACATTAAATCAATGAATGCTATCTTCAGTAGATAGCATTAAATTATAAAATAAGGTTATATTCGATAGACAGCATTTAATCAATGAATGCTATCTTCAGTAGATAGCATTAAATAAGGTTATACTCAATAGACAGCATTAAATCAATGGATGATATATATCTTCAGTATATAGCATTAAATCGATCAATATGGTTATCTTCAGTATACAGCATTAAATAAGTAAATGCTATCTTCAGTAGATACATGTAGCATCAAATAATTAAACAAGGTTATCTTCATTTAATTAATTAATGCTATCTTCAGTAGATAGAATGAAATCAGTAACTATTAGCTCCAGTATATACCAATTAATCGGTGAATGCCATAAGCTGGCATTAATCGGTGAATGTCAGAAGCTGGGCAAACAAGTCATCTGGACAATCAGCCTCTACAACACCTTCCAATTAATGCTATCTCCAGTAGATAACATTATATATCAGTGAATAATGCTTCAGTAGACAGCATTTAAAAAGTTAATGCTATCTTACCAAACCTAAGAGATCCCAATGTGTTCCCTGCTAAGCATGCAACACAATGAATTCATATATTATCAACCCAGCGTTCCCTGCCACTCAGATAAGCAGGTGGTACTAAAAGCAGAGGGGTGGGTAAAAAACACAGAACCAACACTTCACATTCAGAGTGCCAGATATTGTCAATTACAGAAACAACATACTAAATACAGTAAAAACAGTACAAATTATACAAAATGGAGCAAAAATAAGCAAGTTTGGCATTCTCTGCTGCAGATAGTACAAAAGGTAAAGCAACCCAACTGAAAGTTAAAATTATTCACATATTTGCATATTGCATTGAATTGCTGAAAATGCACCTGAATATGAATACACAAGCACACAACAGGCTTATATTAGCATCATCAAAGAAATTCATATACTTGCCCGAAAAAAATCAGTTATTTCACCACGCATTGAAATGGCCTTGTAAATTCTGAGTCTTTAACTTGCCTTATCAACTATTGTGAAAGCACTTGTCATCCAGTCTTGCGTGTCAGATGATGATAATAATCTTGATTATTCCTTTCCATTCCCACTTACATTTTATCCATAAAGAATTAGTAATTGAATAAATATTTCTTTATCTGCACAAACTTTATAGACTGGTTCCAAACTGATCCATATTTCCCAAATGGCTTATATCTACAAACCTAACTTAGTAGTTACAGGCGGTGAGCTAACAATTGATTAAAATTCAATAAATGTTTGAAGTGAGTGAATGGAGGATAGAAATCAGTATTTACTCCCTTACGGGAATAAGTCACACCTTATCATTGCTTTTTGAAATTCTATTATTTTTTTTCTTTAATAACACATGAATGTGGCAAAGTTATATGTAACAATAAATTGTGCAATCTTGAAAATACGGCGGATAAAAAGCGGGGCCCCAATGGCGACAGAATTATGCAAATGAGCCGGCAGTTGTTTAAGATTCAGACACCCACCAAACTACCCCCTCCAGTCACAAATTGCACACATGACAAAACATACAACTGAAACCTTCCCCGTAACGACACAAACCAGAAACAGCCCTGTGGTGAATTGAACTATTCCTTATCAACATCTCCAATGCATGGGCATGATCACCACGTTTGGAAAATAACCCATTTTGTATTCGATTGATTGCTAAATAGCTGTACACAAATAACACAAGGCTGAGCCTGAATGCACCAAAGTGAATTCCCAGGTTTCCAAAATAATCAAACCTTTCAAGAAACACACAACTCTTGAGGATCACGCATCTATTTATATATTTTTGTTGGCATTGAAATATTGCGGGGAATAATCGGTGTGTGCCTACACATTTAGCGGCACAAAAGAAGGCATAATTTATAATTACTCCGGTGAATACTACAGTTGTTCTCTATAGGTGCCACAAAATAAGGTTAATTGACAAAATTTGACATAAATAAAAGGCATCTCACAAGTTGGTAAGCTTATCTTCTTTATGAATTAACAATGAAAGGCTTTGTATGGCAAAGTAGAAAAGCTTACTTTGGAGCATTCGTGAGGTATTTACTTTTTTAGATACCAAAATAAGCTTTCACTTTGGGGCAATATGGAACACTACAGATGTGTTCTCGGTACATCTATCCTTTTACCTCTGTAGACATACATGTAGTAATGTACTGCACTGTAAAAGTGCATTCATCAGAATTAATCAGTTAATCACATTTTTTTTTTCTCCTTTGATTTCAATCATTTACTGCAATATGTGAAATATTCTTGTGGGTGACATGAATTTTGCAAAATAATTCTTATGGTGTAGTTCTAAAATGTATCAATTTCATGAAATCATATGCTGCAAAAACTGTGTTTCTTTCCAATTTTATGCCACAAAGATATTATACATTACAGTATATACAAGAGAGTAAGAGACATCACCTTAAAAACCCTCACAAGTGAAATAAATAATTGGAAAAACTTTTTCTGATCTTCTTTCATAATGTAATGCTATGATGAGCAAATATCAGACACCCAAAGAAACAGATAGTGTGTGTTACAAATACTGGTTTATTCTCTCCATCAGTTTGAAGGTCAATGGACAGCGAAAGTTGCATTTAGAATCGCTGCTGTCATGGAATCAAGTAACATGAATCATGTGACTGACAAAATCAATTTCCATTTTTCACTTCATATTATCATCATTCTTAGGGGTAACAATATACTGAAAAACATAATTTGACTTGGTGTTCCAGACATGTTATAATGGGCTATTCCATTTACAATCCACAATACCCCTGTGGAAGATTTTGGAAATATCTTTCACAGAGGGAGGATGTTTTTCAAATGTAATTGGTTAGTTCGAAACCCATACTCCCCCTGTATGATGGCTTTATCTTTATCTTCCACAACTGGAGTGAGTATTTCAAATAGAAGTTACCCAATTGTCTATTCTATTCAAAACTCATACTCCCTCTGTAGAAGAATTTAGCTAAATCTTCCACAGGGGTAGTGTGGATTGTAAATGAAACAGCCCAATTCTCATACTCCTGAAAACAATTTCAATGCTCATGTTTCTAAATTAATTTTAACATCTACCAGCTCATGCTCGATAACATCACATATATGAGTTGTTTTGACCACTGTAATATATTCAGTGACCACGCTTCTCATGTCAAGTTGTGCCCGCAAGTCAAAATGGCAGACAATTGAAACTATTTTATTAATAGCTTGTTGAAATTAAATTTGCTACATCGACTTTATGAATTATTATTTAAGTCTGTGGTACTGACTGATTAACCAAAGATACTGGATTAACTGTTGAGCTTTACAGGACAATCTTTCTTGCCTTATTCCAACACTTTTGTTTCTGGTCTAAAATCCCAACCAAACTTGTCTTACTTATTTAATTAGTAGAATAACTAACCCAATCTTCATACAGGGTGTACATTTAGGTACCAAAGGTCACTCAATAGTCAGAAAGTTCATGGTCATTTTGTCATACCAACCTTCTGTTTCTTTACTTATCTGTTAATTACAAAGGTTGAGGTCAAAGGTAAAACATCTTGATGGTGTCTTTTAAGTACTGATATACTTTGAACTATATGCAGGTTTATCATTTTCAGTAACTAACGTCTACGAGCTTGGGTGGGTTCTAGTAATTGTAATTTACCCAGCATAGGCCATGTGGAAAGCATAAGAAATCATTATGCATAAAAACTGCCACCTCACATCTAGCATAGGTCAGTACGTAAGACTGTTTACATAATTCTGATCACATCCGCTTTTGCACTTATAATTCACTGTGTGTTCAACAAATCCGTCATTACATGTCTCCCGATGTGATTTAGTACGAGAGTGAACTTGTGTACGATATATATGTAGTCAGATTCACTCAAACATTGAGATTTACACATAGGAGCTAGCTGTAATAGCCTCATTGTAATGACATAGTTCAATAACCTCAATTAAACAATCACAGTACAAAATTTGACCTCAAATTGCAGAGTATGAGTTTTTGTACCAAAATTTTCAAAGGTCATCCAATGAATGTACAAATGTATTGGGGTTAAAGAACTGTGCCCCTGATAGATGAGCATGTTGTGGATCCTAGCGTAGCTGCTGAAGATGAATCGTTACTTCATATGCCACCCCTCACATCCTACATGAATGAGACACGTCACCTTTCATTACAATATGTACTAATCCAGTCGAGCTCTCCGATTTGGGATAGTCTCAAAAACTTAAATTTGATGGTTTGATAATCATCGCTCAGTGAAATTTTTCAAGAGATAGTATTTCAATGCTAGATGACCCACCTACATGATGGATAACATGAAAATTTCAGGTGACAAAATCCAAAGGATTTCTACACTCGCTACTTTGATGAAATCAAATTCTTTCAATTCATACAAAATTGTATCTTAAATAACCGGTGGCAACATCATTTAGAATAGGAAATGTTGGAAGGCTTGAAGGAGGCAGATGTTTATATCCATATTGGATAATTTTATTGATTGCCTTATCCCTCCTTGCAGTGAGAACCCTTCCTTTGAATAACAATGAGCTTAAAGGGATATTCACAGATTTTTAAGGATATCCGATTCTTGCCTTATCCCTCCTTGCAGTGAGAACCCTTCCTTTGAATAACAATGAGCTAAAAAGGGATATTCACAGATTTTTAAGGATATCCGTTTCACATTCAAAATGTCACTTTTATCGTCTGTAGCATGTGGCACAACTCAACATATCAATATGTTCAAAATGTGTAGTGTCAACCAAATACATTTTCCTCTTTATGCAAAATTCTGAACCACAGTGACCCTAAATTGTATTATTTCTCAATTCATGATGGCAAACTGATTAAAACAATATGCGACATGATCAAGGGGAATGAGTCACATGTCAACCCTGGTCGAAAATGAGTTTCACATATGTTTCAAAAGAGGACATTTACAGCTTTCAGAAACTGAAAACCCCAAGTTGATACGACTTTTCTTTGTGAAGTTACATCAATTTATCAATCGCTGAAAACAATATAAAACGAAAGAATTTTAACACTTTCTTTGCCAATATCTCAAAATCAATATTAGTGATATCCGACTCATTCCCCTTGATCGTGTCACATATAAGGGATGTCGTTGGAAAGCCAAGAATAGACAGCCAAATATTTCATATCTAGAAAACCTCATAACTGACCACAGAGGACCAATATGAAAGGCGAGCTTTGTAAGGTCCCAAATGACAAATACGTAGAAATAAAAAATGCATAAATAAATTTTATATAAAAATCTATGCTGTATTAATTTGCATATTTTAAGAACAAAACTGATGACAAATTTTCATTGGGGCTTAAAACCTGCAAGTGTGACTTTAATCATCACCTTTCCATCCCAAATGAGCATCATAGCCGGATCAACTCCCGATACAGGAAACGCTTCCTTTATACATACTCACATCTTCCCAAGGAGGATGACAATTTGAATAAGCCATCAATCATCACATCAATCAATGTGTGGCAGGCATTTATTATTCCTATGCCTTTGTCCTAGGAAACATGGCAGATTCAACTGGCTTCCTCTACCAAAGGGGTTGCTTTGATCTATAGCATTTTACCTGTAGTGCCCCAGGGAAATATGGGGTCAACTTGCATCTTCTTTAAGATTACCTTGCTGGCATGGCATTTGTTCTAGGATGAAAGATTTCCAAGGTGGTTTCTTAGTTGTATAAGAAATTTTGTTGAGATACATGCCTGTGCATATATGGTAAACTCAAACTTCATAAACCAGCATCACTGCATCTGTCCCATTTGTTTATTATGGGCCACCACATATCCTCAAGGGTACATTCAGCAAATTTATCCCTCGCGGAAAAATAAGACCCGCAACTCGAGCTTCTATGTATACCAACACACGTAACCACACAGGGAAAAGTTATTAGCCAAGTTTTTCTTTATCTTACGTGTGACATAAACCGGAGAGGGGGAGACGTTATCTTGTAACCCAAGACGTTTGCTGATCGTCAGGCAAGTGGAAAATTAATTGGTTAGCGTGACTGAACACCTCAGGTGGGTGTAATATGGTACTGTGTGGACAACATACAACATGGCTGACGGTTTGCTGGATGGCCCGGCTGCTTTTATGTTGACCGAAACCGAGTAAATATCCATAGTATAGATCACCTAAACAGAGGAGATGTTGAATGTCACAAGGGAGAAACATCCCAGTAGGTCTAACCTAATTGCGATGTTGGTACTTTGTACCTGTGAAAATTTGTCCAGATATCAGTATCTTGATGCGTCTATAGAATACCCTCTTGTATTCTTATGCAAGCCTGACATCTATAACAAAATTGAAACTAGAAAGATCTTTTATGAGTTAAAATATTCTTTTGTGTGCTTCCCTCTCTGTCTGTGAGTCCCTCCCAAGGGGTTGCTGGTCATTCTCAAGGTGTATCAGATGCCATCTAGCCTATATAATTCAAGTCAAAACATCTTGCTTCCCTAATCAGGAAGTATACCTCTTGCCTTCTTGTAGTATATTGTATGTTGCTACATGTAATGACATAACCAGCAAACGGGAGAGGGGTAAGAGATAAAAGACCCGCTGGACCATTTCCCCCATGTCTCCACCCCATGAGCTTGCAGTTTATACAGGTGTCTATGAATAAATTGAGATGTTGTCCCTCTGGGTTTTTTTTACACTTTACCAACCACATACTTGCTTTAACTACTTCTCTGCATTGTAACCCTTAACTAACCATCTTTGCCTCAACAATGATTGTCATGATCGAGGTAACAGCATAGGACCACTTGATTCAAGACAATAGCCCTAACTTTTTATATCCAATTGACCTTTTTGGCAAATCCCATAATTCCTTGCAGTTAGACACAAGATGTCATCATTTGACATCATGCCAACTTGCAATGCCCAGTATACAGTAACGGTTTTCGCCAAACTATGTGCACATCGGCGTGAGGAATTATCGGATCTACAGAAAAAGCTCAATTTGACATGAGTGTTGAAAAGCCATCAGTCCTCAATAAAAGATGATGCACACACCTGTATTGCCAAGTAAAGAACAATAACATTGTTGACCAATTGTTTGGTCATGACATCACAACGTCATCTCATTTAATCATGCAACGCTTTTCATTTATCGCATAACTTAGCACCTTCAACTTGATCTGCGGCCCTTGGCACCATTCACTGGCAGCAGATCAAAAATCGAGTTTTGATCATTACCTTCTTACAGTTATTTTCATTCAGAAACTTGATAGCACCTATCACAACCATAATAACATTTACAAGGCTCGTCTCTATAAATGGATACCACTCACGGGAGTAACAGAGAAGCTGGCATTACAAACATGGATATGTTTACTGAGCACATTTTTTCATTTGTTGCTTCATTTCAAATTAGCTCCACACTGATAAATCAGTGTACAGCTCTCACTCTGGGAATTTCCTTCAAACTTATGTAATATGCATACATTTTGCTTGATTACTCTGCTGCAAAAAATTGGTAGCAAACTGAAGTGCAAGGTAATGTCAAATCTAACTATGCAATCTGTGGATGATCTAATTCAGATTGTTTAGCATAATAATCAAGCAAATTTCACATATTGGTTTTTAAAAAACACCAAGAACACAGATCATGTTTTTGTGCATATGAAAGCACTTGGTAAAGTGAAAGATGATTACATATTCTCAAGATATCATTTTCATATCCATACTGAAGATTAGCACAGACACTCAACAACATTAATAATGTTAATAAAACTTGAAGCTTTAAAATAAATTGAAGGGGAAAAATAAATTAAAACTAAACTAAACATAACATAAAACTAGGTGACTTGCTACCAGTGGTATACCTAAAAGCATCTCAAATCTTTAGTTCTGCTCCAGATAATTTGAGTCATATTTCCTCTGTTAGATCAGTCCCAAAGGTCTGGTAGCATCATAATCTTGATACAGTAGACTATATACACACACCGCATATAATAGGATCTTTCTCAACAAACAATCTTTCATTTCTGAATTTTATATCATTTCTAAATATAGCTGCACTGATGTGGAAAATGAAACCATGAAAACTAGCTTTCACATGAGTTAATACATGAATATGATTTTATTCATAAAAATTTGATCAGTCTTGATGCTTTCCTCCATGACCTTACGTACAAAGGTACTCAGATTTTCATACATCAGACACTTTGAGAGAAATATTGGATGTTCATAAAAATAGCTTCCATCAATGCTTCTGATTGCATAGTGCCTAATCTTAAAATCAATTTTGGTGCTTTTTTGTTTTCAATTTCTGAAATATGAACTTAAAATAGCAGCACAAAAAACAAAGTAAGGAAGAAAAAAAGAAAAGTAACTATCATGAAAGAATAGTCTCATGATTGTGTGCTGCAAACCTGGGTAAGAAGAGGTTGTCAATTTCATCCGTGAAGTTGTTAAAGTAGTTGCTGTCTTCTTCCCAAAAGAATAGGCCCTATTTGATAGTGTAAAAGGAACCAGTTTCAGCCATTTTATTTTGTTGAATTGCCAATAAAAACCAACCACATGACGCTTCTAATGATGTGTAGCTCCAGATGACACTTTGTCACTTCTCCTGGATAATAATGCAGTCATTGAGATCCTCTACCTACAATGTACTTTATATGTAGTAGTTTCCTATCTGCAGTAGATAGTAGCTGAAGTAGTTTGCTATCAGCAGTAGATAGCAGCTTGAGAACCTCTACCTACAATATATTTCATATGAAGTAGTTTGCTATCAGCAGTAGATAGCAGCTGGAGAACCTCTACCTACAATATATTTTATATGAAGTAGTTTGCTATCAGCAGTAGATAGTAGCTGGAGAACCTCTACCTACAATATATTTTATATGAAGTAGTTTGCTATCAGCAGTAGATAGCAGCTGGAGAACCTCTACCTACAATATATTTTATATGAAGTAGTTTGCTATCAGCAGTAGATAGCAGCTGGAGAACCTCTACCTACAATGTATTTTATATGAAGTACACTGCAAAATTCCTGGCGGCAGAGTGACTACATCGCACTGGATCTCTGCAGTCACCACCGCCGTGACGCCATAATAACTTACCCTATGGTGGCCGACGGAGTCACTACAGGAGAGTGACTACATCGGAAACAAGGCAGTGGGGTACTATGCAGCAGTGTCATCACGCGGTGACTATAACTGCTATCCTCCGATGTGTTACCTGCTCGATATCGCATCGGCGAATCATGATGTACACCACTGACTAGATTCCGACAGTGGTCTACATCTTGTAGTCACATCAAAGTGACTTCCGTAGCCAGTGCCCCATGCGTCGCCTGATCGGTGCCTAGTCGGCGAACTTCAAGGTGACCACGCTGCCAAAAGGTCGTTGACCGAACCTTGTTATGAGTTCGAACACTCTGGGGGCCAGCGTATATCTACAAAATACGGCGCTGATGATGACAAATACGCGTGTCGTGCGTGCTTGTTTACTGCTTAGATACGCTCTGAAACGCTCATGAATGGAGCGAGTTGGTTTTATAATTAATTGATTGATGCATGCTGTACACTGGGTCCATGGCTAGCTGCACTGCCGTCTTTGTGTTTTTTTTTATCGTGCTTTTGCATTCTTTATCATTTATATTTCAACTGTGAGACTTCCGATTCATTTTGTTTCATTTATTTATTGTTCTCTTTTATATATTTTAATTCTTTTCGTGCTGCCTATTTAATAATCTCATCAACTGTGTGTGTTTTATTTGCAGTTCTTGTTCTTGGTTTATTTGTTTGTTTCATTTCAAACGTTTTTATTTTGCTTATTTGTTTGCTTGTTTTCCCACAAAACTTATATGCTTTGTTTACTTCAGTGGTTAGATGGCATGTTTTGCAATCAAATTAGGCCTATTTTTCATATTTTGCATGATAACGTTATATAGGCCTATTGACACTTTTTTTATTTAAAATAAATTGTGTTTTTGCGATACTAATTTTATTTTCAGCCGAAGTTCGCAAAGTAGGCCTAGGCTATGCCTTAGGCCTAGCATTTTCAATTTCTACATTTTGATTTGCCAAAACTTCACTTATTTTGAAGCAAGAATTTTCTGTTTATATTTAAAATTGATTTATAGGCCTAGCATGCATTTTGTTTTACTTTTTGTCACTTTCCTGAATATAGGCCTACTGCAAATTTATACCTTTACTGCCGTAAGTTTATGCAAAACTTTGGCTTGTGCTATTTTCTTTTTCTTTTTTTTCAATTGGTGTTTTTATAGGCCTATTAGTTTGATTCCTTTTTCATGTTGATTTTTTTTACGTTATCAAATTATGCCTATAAATCGGGGAATTTTTTTATTTGTATTTTGTTACTATTGTCGTCGACTGGCGACTCGTAGGTAAACTTTTGTTTGGTGTGTATTTTTGTAAACTTGATGCGTGCACTTTTTAAAAATAGCTTACTTGTTTTTGTTGCTTGAGTTTGATATTCACTTAAATATATTTCACTAAATTTTGTTTTTATTTATTCACATCAATATAGGCCTATTGCAGTGTTTATTTGAAATTGTGTTTTATTTTTATCACGCAAATATTAATGCTTGTTATAAATTATTATTGTTTTACACATTTAATATTTTAATTCATCAATAGGCCTACATACTTCTTATATTTCTACTTTTAACTTCTTTATTTGCAAGTTTTCTCAAGTTGCTTTCTTTCGAAGTGTTTCTTTGTTTATTCCATTCTTTGCATGTTTATTGGTTTCTTCATGTTTATTTATTTCTTAATTTTTTATTTATTTAGTTTTTCAAATATAAACCACCAATTAACAAAAATGTATCTTATTCATCATGTTAGTTTATTGAATTATACTTTGTTTACTTATCATGTTTATTTCTTTTACTAACAAATTTATTTTATTCATCTAATATTTCCTTTATTTTTAAAGTCCAGTTTGCAATTTCCCCTCCCTAATCCCCTAAAAAAAGCAAGAAATAAAAAATATTATTTGAATAAATCAAGAGAATATAAAAAATATGGCAATAAAAGCAAAACCGGCAACCCAAAACGCCGCTGAGCACCCAGGCCCAGTCGCGTAGTCACACCGGTGTGACTCTCCTGCGAGTCACCGCGCCGCGAAGTCACTCTGTAGAAACCTAGGAGGCTGGCTACCCGGCTATTTCGGACCGGCGATATGGAAAACCGAGGTGTAGTTTCCGATGGAGTGACATTCTGGTGACATCGGCGTCACACAGATGAGAATCTTGCAGTGTAGTTTGCTATCAGCAGTAGATAGCAGCTGGAGAACCTCTACCTACAATGTACTTTATATGCAGTAGTTTCCTATCAGCAGTGGATAGCAACTGAAGAACCTCTACCTACAATGTATATGTATCTTATATGAAGTAGTTTGCTATCAGCAGTAGATAGCAGCTGGAGAACCTCTACCTACAATGTATTTTACCTGAAGTAGTTTGCTATCAGCAGTAGATAGCAGCTGGAGAACCTCTACCTACAATGTATTTTACCTGAAGTAGTTTGCTATCAGCAGTAGATAGCAGATGAAGTAGTGAGCTTTCAGCAGTAGACAGCACATGAAGAAGTGTGCTTTCACCAGTAGATAACAGACAAAAGAAAATCCAGTTATAGGAAACAACAATAAAGAACACAAGGATTTGAATGGCAAACCAACTCAGCAAAAACTTTGTCCTCATTTAACTTGACATGCTTGATGGGCCACATTATGTAGATATTATGTGTTGTGTAAAATAAGATAAATCCTTAAATTGGAATCATTCAAAATTGGGTTTCCTCCAATGCCAACTCCCCAATGATATGCTCTATCTATTGCTTACATGTAATACCCAATTGGTAGGCTCTAAAAGTTTACCTAAGACATACGATTCTGTTGTTGGTTCATCTGAAATTTTACTTCTCAGATCAGGTTTTTGCCCTCCTGGAATTCAGCTTGCCTACGTAGTGTTATGTATCAGATTTCTGGCTCTTAACTAGGATCAGTTTGTATTTATTGACTTGTCTCCTCCTGCTGTTTGTGGTTAACGCTATATCTTCCTGTTTGTCTTTCCCATTTAGTGTCTTGTTTGAATTCTAAATCCTACCCAGATCACTACGGTTCATATCAATTTATTTCTGCAGTAATTGACTTGCTTAGATATGTTTGAAGCTTTTAGTGAGACACAGCTGCCAATAATATGTATGTATTATGATTTTAACTGAATCAAGAAATTGAGTTGTATTTAATACAGGGGTGTGAGTGGCCTCAGATCAAAAAAGCGAAATTTACCTCTTATCGCTTATTCCCACTTCCACTGTAGGTTTTAGTTTCTGATCTGCTTGACGATTCTGAATCCATCTTTGTCCCCGTTCAATAAAATTACAGTCCCTAGATGCCATATTCCATCCTTTTCCACATAAGCTATGTTCAGAAGAAACATAATTCTCCGCAGACATCGGATGATTTGGATTGTAAAACGATCAAAAAAGATTGCTCATGTGAACAATCTAACAATGACCGTCATCAACATCATCCCCATGGCAACTTTCGGCGATACACACACATGTAAAGATGAGTGCTACCGTGGGTACATGTTCGTGTATCATGTAGCCTTGTACACTTACAAATGCATGCAACAGCAATTTAGTCCCTTTCATACATTTATACAAAATGCAGAGGGACGTACAATGTATTAAACTGCAAAAATCAAGATTTTGGAAAAATGCTGGAAAAAATACATTTTTGGTAGCGCACAAAAAAAAAGCAGAGATCTCACAGGCCTGTTAATAGCAAACCGCATGTTTCCTCCAATATCAATTATTTGTAAGGATCACCGAGTAATATTCTTACAATTACACTTCAAGATTCAGGTTAGTTGACAACTCAGCTCTAATGCCTTTGACCTCAATATTATCTTGTTAATTTGTTCAACCCAAATATCTCCAATCTGTCTTGCCATATCCCATCATGACATCAAATTTAACCTCAATTCATCTAAGTTTGGACAAGCTTGATGATTCACCTGACACCTAGTGCTAACCTCAGACCACTGACCACGATGATCACATCAAACTGACAGCCAACATCTAACCTGGTAAGGACACAGCTTGTCTTGAAAACTTGCAATATAAAATACTTGAAATCATTAGAATAAATCAACTGCTCAGTACCAGAACAGAGGATGATTTAAGGAAGCCCCATCATGCACTGCAAAAGTGTTTATCACTAGAGTTTCAACTGCCACTTTACTTTTCAAATCCCATTGAACTCTGTGCAAAAGATGTTGTTTTAGAATTGTGTGTGTGTCATTATTACTTGGTCGATTTCAGAACAAAAGTAATATGTGTGTTTAAAGGATAATTCACACCTTCTGTAGATAACATAAAATGTGAAATCGACTAGCATCTTCACAGCGTTTTTTGTGTAAATATAACTGTACAAATTCAAATTAAACCATGCACGTGCAGTACATCTATATGCAGTGGGCGAGTAGTGGTGTCATGTTCGCTCACACAGCTATGCTAACTGCAAGTAACATAGTGGAATGTTGGGAAGTGCTTAAATCATCCTCTGGTACCAGAAGTGGGTAAGTGCAATAGCTGTCCTGTGAATATTTGCCAATTTACACACAGTATATTGTACTTATCTGCATGGCAGCTACACATGGTAGCTATTGCACTTACCCATTTCTGGCACTGAGCAGTCGAAATCAAAAGTTGAAACATTTAAAAAATAATCATGGAACTAATTTTGACTGGTAAGGATTGACAATGGGCTATTCCATTTGAAATCCCTACACCCTTGTGGAACACATGACCTCAATCTCCCAAATATTTCCCACGGATTTCAAATAGAATAGTCCAATAGATGCTGCTTCCCTTGAGAAATCATTACTTGAATTACCGGGAAAATAATCAAACAGGTTGAATACAAAAATAAACTTAATAATTACCCTCACATTTCCTTCACATGAGGATTCTATATTGGTGCTATCAAGTAAAAATGTGTGTTTCAATCAGTGAAAAAATACAACTTTACCAGAACAACAAGGAGATCAATGGATCAGCAGCAGTACCTGTTTCTCCATTCTCAAGGTCAAACATGTTTCAGGAAAAACTGGTGTCAATGTGGAAGACTATTAATACTGTTTACAGACTAATCAATATTTCTATGAATGAGAAAATGTAAAACGCATCTTTTAAAAGTACAATGACTGATGTTGCTTGAGAAAGGCTAGATATTTGAAATGAATTTAATTGCTTTTTATGATAATAATCAATGAGCTGAAATGAAAGGGCTCATGTTTTGTTGCAATTAATGCATCATATTTTTATCATTTTGTTTCTAGAATTTTGCCCAAAATTAAACAATATTCCTGTATGTCATTTTTGTATTCAACATTTTATTTGGAATGAATACTCTTAAACGTGTTGGTATAATACATGTGTCAAGTTTAAAACAAGTCTTCAACACTCACTTTTTTATCCGTATATTTCGGAGAAACCGTTCTCCGTCAACAGCAGGTGGTAGCTGAATGTTGAGGATCAACTAGTAATATTATCCAACCCTCACCGACTTTACACCAGCAACAAGACATGGTCTTAACCTGGGGGTCTTAATGTCTTTTTTAATTGTTTGATATAAACTAGCGGTAGAGGGAAACTTGGACGTCCTCAGATGCTAACTGTCCTCAGATACTCGTCTATATTTGGGTGTGCGTCCTTGTTTGCAGATCTTAACAAACGCATACACACATGTTTTAGGTCCATTTAGTAAGCACTTGATTACTAATTCAGGCAAACCAACAAAAATTCAATAACTCGCTACCAATAATAAATTCATCCTGCTTAAACAAATACATTGAAATATGCACCGATGAACATGATCATATTCAATCCATGTTATAGACTCACTTGCCAATGTTTGTATTTCATTAAGAAATTTTGTTTGATCGATTACACATACTTCAGCACATATATTGAACAAATATTTTGGTCAATATCAGAGCGAGAGTTTTTGAAAATTGAAAATGTCACATTTGGGCACAGAATGGGCTATTCCAGCTGAAATCCATACACCCTCCTGTGGAAGACATGACCTTGATCTTCCACACAGGGCGTGTGAATCTGAAATGGGGTTACCTGAATGGAAGATTCCATTTGATATCAACAACCCTGTGGGGGGGAGACTAAGATCTGGTCTTCCATAGAGTGTATGGATTTCAATGTTAAAAGCCCAATCCACTCACTGACAGGTCTCCAATATTTTGGTATTTATGCATACATGTATTTCAAATATTAAATGCAAGCAAAAAACATTGCTATGATAAACCTGCTTGTGAACAAAGAATGACAATTCAAAGTTTTAAGATTAAATAAATTAAAATTGGAGTACTTTCAAAGGGACTAGTCTATCGATATGCTTGAACGAACCGCTACATTGTTCAATGACTTTTTTGTACTATCCTAATGTGGTGGGCGATTTAAAATAATTGCAAGTGCCCTGAGCAAACTATGATGCGTATGCACACTGCAGGGCAAAGAAGAATGGAAATTACCACAAATCTGCGCATACTGCGGGGCAATGACATCACATGTCAAGTGGTCTATACACAATTATGCTCAGCAATTTCTTGAATAGCACCTATTTGCGCTCAACAATATTGTAACATTGAACAACATTTCCAACCATCTGTTCACACATAAGGTAATAAATTAGAGCTATCAAAAAGTCTGCTCACTTTCACATATATATCGTTTTGTTTCCGCCTAATCATGTAAAAAACTAGGACTAGTCGTATGTGGACTATATTATTTGGAGTTGTTTATCTGCAGTTAAATTTGGGTCAGACGAGTATATCTATACTTCCCTCAAGGCAAGCAGGGTATTTAAATGGAAATCATTATCAGAGAGGATGTAACTGAATTATATTGCTGCATGAATGTTGATTATTAAATCATATAACCAGTTGAATGATTCTGATTACGACAAACGTCATGGCAAAAATTACGCCAACGCATGCATCTATGGCTACACACAATGACACAATTCTAAATAGATTTATATCAAAGTTCCTTTGTTGCTGCCTTTCTTTGTATGTAAAAAACAATTTTAAGTTGAACTTTCACCTTCTATGAGACTTCCTGTCATAATTTTTTCAAAGTTAAAAAAATAAGCGGTTGGAAACTGTTATCTCTTACAAAAGCTTGTGTAGTTAAATTCAATGTTTTAGATAGTAGCTTAACTTTGATCCTCGCAGAATCCTTATCAAAGTCAGACATTCTACTATAGAAAAATTATCAAATTCGTGGACATCATGGAACATACTCTTAGTAGTAAGCATAGTTGAATGTTCCACGATGTCCACGAATTTGATAATTTTTCTATAGGATGCTGTAGTACTGTGGAATGATGCCTACCTATAATGTTTCCAACAAGATGGTTATATAGATTGTAGAAATTTATGATATGAGTTCCCATAACACGGACAATTGAAACAAATCAAAATAGTGAACTGGTTAAAAAAGGATGAAAATATGGTTTCAGATAAAATGTCAAGAAATTTGCCAAAACCTTTGTTTCACGACTCATGCAATGCAGGATATTGCCCAACATCCTAAAAATGCCCAAAATTGTACAAGTCCTCTAAAACTTTCACGGCCCTGATTTGGTAAAACTTGAAATTAAAATCGCTCTTTCGAGAAAAAGAGCTTTAAAGTTTGAACACTTGACGTTTTTCTTTTTGAATAAGATAAATTATTAAACAGATCTAATGTCTTAGAAAATATATAAATCTCATTATTTGGTGGCATGGTGGTGATTTTAGGATGTCACCAATGGAAAGAGCGCCTTCACATTACCCATGATATGGATTTATCTCAAAATGTCCCAATTTCAAGTTAGATCGTTTTACCAAATCAGGGCCGTTCAGCCCTGATCAAATACTTTCACATGGGCATGAAAGAAGAACTTAAAAGGCCTTAAAATTGTAATTGAGCCACAATTACTTACTAGTGAGCTAGGATAAACCATGAATTGGGGTAACTAAAATGGTGTTTTCTATCAAGAAGGAATGCAAGTGATCTATGGATAATATTTTCAAACTTACAAATTAATACACAATCCCATTTCACAGTGTGTTAAGCTTCAAACATACTTGCCCTATCGAAAGTCGAACACAAAAGAATCAATAACACATTTAAAATAAATATCTTTGAAGCGTGTAAATTGCGCTTCACGCCACATTTAACATTAATGCACAAGTGCTTTTATACTAATACTATTCTTTGGTAAATAATTTTTAAATTGTCATTAACATATGTCATTCTGAATAATTGTATTAGATACAAATTGTACATAATGTTACTGATTATTCAAATAATTTTCTTCCTGTGTATCTGGAAAAATATTCACTGATAGTATACAGCTATTATAATAATCATCAATTTTGATGAATCCACATGTATTGCACCTATATTTCACTAACTGGAACATTTTTTTAATGTCTCATGTAGTGTTGGAAAGGGGCCATCAGGGGTATTATGACTCCACTTCTGACACTGCACGTCTACAATCCATTGCATACAACAGTACATATGGCACTAGATCATTTCTTTCTAGCATGAAACAAATTCCATGAACTTTATGTACAATTCTACTCCACCAATATGTATGTTGCACTTAACCAGAGTAGTATCATCCGTGCACCACCCACAACATCACAGCTTCAAGCAAACATTAATCGTTTTTTACGCACATGGGAACGATTGGTTGAAATGTCACCTTTGTCAAATAAAGATCTTTGGACATATGGTTTTCATTTGCCTACTCAATATTTGCAGCAGATATATGTGTCAGCTTATAACAAGCTTGAGACACTTCTGACATATAGGCCTACATGTAATATTAAGCTAGAAAGCATTAGACATTTTTTTTCAATAACACCACACTATTAATCTAGCAAAGAAAAATTTCTTTCTTGCTTTCGGGACAGAAAAGTACACCACTGTTACAATGACGAATTACACAGGTTAATATTTCTGAACCACACCAATAAAATAATTACTTCACTGCCAATTTTAGATAACAGACTGACCAAAATATTACAAACAACAATTGTTAAGGAGTATAAACCAACAAAGAATGACAACATTTTTTTAAAGCAAAATGCATTTTGATATACTAAGCACTCCATCATATAGATCTGTTGATCAACAGTTGTCCCACAAACCATGCCTTGACTCAATCTTATCAAATGTCACCATCCTCTTAATGGAGTTGGGTTTTTTTGCATGAGAAACAGTATGAACAAGAAAAGTAAAACCTGCTACAGCTCTTAGGCATACCCTCTGATCTCAAAAACTTAAAGAAATAGAACACAAAAGCTTATGCTTTTGGGAAATAGAACAAGAATTGGAGCCATTGATTTCTAGGGTTTTATCATAGGACAGTATCTTTGGGGCACCTGCTGGAGAGAACTGACGAGGATGTCTTCGATCATTGACCTCTTTGTGATATTTCTTGAGGGCATGCGAGTTAGTGCCTGGTCAGTACTTAGTGGTCTCGCAGTCACATCTTGACAGAACATCTAGAGTAGGACATTATATAACACTGTTGAATAAGGTGTTTTTCCTCTTTTTTAGTGTACCAGCTAAAATGTTCCTTGACACACCCTGGAGAGGAAAGTCTTACTTGTTGTTTCCCCATCTTTAATGTCACATGCTGAAATGTCTTGCGGACAATTGAAGCGTCTCTTGGTCAGCTGCCGATGTAAACATCCCATCAGACGTCCATCATGGGTGCCAATTTCTCGCTCCAAATGTTTATCTATTACGCAAGTCACACATCCCAACCCCTCTAAACATTTATGACTTCATTTGTAGTCAGATAATGTAGTAGTCATGGCACCGTCTCCTTTTTATTTTATTTTTTTGCCAAAAGCAGTTTATGATGGAGAACTGAAGTGCTTTGGAACAAAAAAAAGTTCATTTCGAAGTGATAGGTATGTAAAGAAAGCTTCAACATTGATGAAAACAACCTGCCAACTTGAGTTTACTGTTAAAAACTTAGTTTCAACAAAGACCTTCACTACAAAGCCTTTGTTTAAAAGGGCATCACATTTGTTGTCTAAGAAATTGATGGATGTTAGCTACTACGTTTCCTGAAATAGTGACTTGTCGTGCATGACACATATCTTACTGCGATGTCTGCATGCCTATTCCCGAGATTGTCAACAAAACAGTGACAAGTTGCATGATGATCGTGTTCAGCATTTAGAATTGCTTGCTCACTTTAAAAGCTCTGCTTCTGATGACACCTTTGTTATCACCCATTTCCTGGTTTGTGTCTCTTAATGATGGTGACACATTTAGTGTGTTATGTAGAGCATAAAACAGAGTCCTCTGTCTTCATCTTTTCTCTTCCTCCTCGTTTTCCTCCCTCATCTAATTTATCATCCTTTTCTTCTTCCATCTTCACCTTTGCTTTTTCCCTTTATTCTCATCTTCTTTCTGTTGTTTTGTTCACTGAGCACATTTCAAATTTGGAGACTTGATATACAAGTAATCATTAGACAGCATATGTATCATTTCATTGTCATCCAGAACTATTCTAATTGAAAATACAATACTGTACACCCCTTGACCTTAATCTTTTACACAGGGAGTGTGAATTTACAATAGGTGACTCCATTTAAAATCTCCATCCCTTGTGTGTGGGATTAAGGTCATGTCTTCCATAGGAGGTACATGGATTTCAACTGGAATAGCCAAATTGCATTCATATATTTTCCTCATGAGAAAACTGCATGATCAGGCGTTAAGCATCCAATTATCTGTATATACGTATTACAAGCCCTCAACTCACAACACTTTTTTGACTTTCAGCTTTGTTTTGTTCACTTCATGCAAACGTGACAAGGATCCAAGTTGGTCATGTAAGTAATATGGCAATAATGATCTATGGAATTGAACATCTACCGTGAGGTGTCTACTACTATTTCAACATATTCCAAATGCTGATTGATTTTAACGTAATCAATCCACCACTTCGTTAGACAATGGGTTAGTACGGTATTACTGTTCTCTGATTTCTAAAGGGAATTTTAAAAACTAGATTTATGAGCGTATTCAAAAACAATGAAAAATGCTTTTTAGTTCCATTTGGAAAAAAGTATACATTTCAAAAGAACATCTTCAGCAAAATACAAAAAAAAAGCACTTGAGGGTTATTACAATCTAAAATTTTAAAAGCAATTTGTCAAAATCTTAAAATTGAGTAAAAATGCAAATTACTTTCTCATTTCAACTGCAAACGTCCCACATATAACATACTTTTACACTTGCAATGAATATAAAGTAATGTGAAGGTAAGACAAAATAGTTGATTATCAAATTTAGCAATCATGTGAGATAGAAGCCTAACAAGATGCCTTGATATATATCTCTGCCATCTATCCATCAATCCACCGTATCTAAAATGTGAGTTGCATAGCAAATGTCATAATATGCTTATCATTCAACTCATAAGCACTTCTCCTGTTGGCAACATTCTCACCTTTTAATTGGGCAAGAGATCGCTTCAAATAAAGCGGGCTAGGAAAAAGAGCGACGGCTGTTAGATGGGCTATATTTGTCATATTGGCTACTAACCATGTGATGGAGTTTTGAAGGGCCCTTATGGAATGATTCATGAATGAAATAATAGCATCAACAAGATGAGAACAATGTGACTGGGGTGAAAATATCTGCAATTTAACACACTGCAATTCTGTTTGTTTCCCTGGGTAATAATGTAATATTAGTACTTTAAAATGCAGAATGAAAAGAGCAAACTCTAAGATGTGTTGGTAGATGATTTTACAGCCACCAATGTTTGGTGTGAATGGTCACTGACTGCTTATTCTATTAATATGAGTACCCTGTCTTATTGTTTCAAATTGGGATAAATCTTTAACTGAAAAGTTGATTCAATTTGGAATTGATCTAGAAAATAACCCTCATATTCTGTCTCTGTCACAGAACGACAGAGGACTTAATTATCGAATTCAACCTAATTAGTGCCTGGGCACTTTAGTCATCTGAAGAGAGCACGTAATAATTTGAAAGTTTAAATGGCCATTTTTAATGTGAAAGAATGTTGTAGTTCAATAAATAGAAATATCCATGGAACAAATATCACAGCTATAATTATTGCAACTCTATGCAGAAATGATTGTGGTGATATTCAACTAGCATTATTTTAGCATTTTCATGCTAAACTTGCATTGAAAGGGGGACTATTGTGTCAAAATATTAATATTCAAACAACTTAAGGATATCTCCTTTTCTCATTTCAGGTTACTTCCTATTACACCGGGCTTTTACTTCCTTTTCCCAAAATAATTAATTTAAAAGCAATACTCATTTCCAAATACGAAATGTCAACGATAACCAGATACATGCATATGTACACTGAATAAATATGTACACAAACTGTCACATGTTATTACTGAAAACCCCATATCAAAAAGGAGACCCCCTAGGCATCCCAACAAACAGTAGCAGGGCCACCTACACCACCTTTTGCTAGGAAATTGACAGTTCATTCACAGGAAATGCATATTTCTTCCAGCCCTGTCAATTTCAATGCCCTGTGCACAGTGTCACTACCAACTGATATTGTATAGAGTTTATTGACCAACTGCTATCTACTGAAGATAGTAAGACCTTTACAACTATGTACCACACACACTATAGTACAACTACATATATCCTGTGCAGGCCATTCAACAATAAATACTACACATTACATGTATGTTAATGAAATATGAAAAATATTGATCTGTGCAGTATCATTAATGAGTGCTGGTATCCAAATGAGATTTACTATATTTGCTAATTAATCTATACAAAACAATATGATGCCATTAGACTGCTCAAGCTGATATACCTGTACTGTCTGGAATTCTGGACTTGTTTTTCTATTCAAAAAACAAATCAATTCTGTAGCCTATCTTTAACTGGATCATTGAACTATACTGGAGAATACAGTCTTCACCATGCCATGATTGCATGTTGCTAGTGAAGGTTAAAGTGTACATCTATATTATTTCATCAAGTGCTTGGTAATCTTTGTTCTTAGTGTGCATTCTTTCCTCACTAGAGTAAAATTACATTGTGCTGTGTGTGTGCATAATGTGAATTTTGCTACTTAATCCTGTACTAAGTGAAATAAACTTAGCCAATGAAACATGACCGTCTTTCTGCTTCGAATCAAGTGCAAGTCTATGCATAAGTTATCTTATCCTGGTTTTTATGTTGCTGTTGTTGGGTCTATTCTTTTTACAAATATTCTTATTATTTTACTATTATTATATTTTTTATCATTAATCATAATTATTATCATCATCCGGACCATCAGTTTCATGAATATATATATTTTTCTTCCTCCATGAGAAATCCTGGTACTCGCTGCCCATACTGTTTAGCTATCCATATATATACAGTCATAACACCTCATGGCTTATATGTATAGACATGTTCAAGCATGGTCAACTTAAAGAAACATTTCTAACTCTGGCCTGTCACCATGGTGTGTTGTGGACTGTAATACATTGTTTTTATGCAAGGTGACGTGCCAGATGAGATGCATATCAGTGAATGTGAATTTACAGAAGGGAACAAAACCAACATGTTTATTATGAAGAATTAAAATTTCTTTATTGCAAAAACACATTGATATCTACATCACCATTATCAAGTCATGTGCCTTCAATTCATCTTGTGAGTCACATGACCTGCATGACTGCTCCATAGAACAATCACACTCTGATGCTTGAAGTCCCATGGATGTGGTGACAAAATATAAAGTCTTTTTGTTGAGAGAACTAACTTTAAAAAAATTAATTTTACCTGCTTATCACTTCATCAGCACATTTTCAGAAAAACCCTATCAGTTGTTTAAAATGTCAGTGCATGGAGGTCCACAGTAACACTGTTCACTACATATGGTCCATGTTTGTTGGTGAAAACATGTAGGTGTGTGTGTGAGAGTTTGAATGTGTGGGGGATGTGTGCATTTGCATTTGAGTGTTTTGTAACATGATACACTTACCTATTAAGTAGTAACAGATGCAAACATCATCAAGAATCATCACATGGAAAAGAAGAAAAAAGAAGAAAGCACAAACATTAAATTAAAATAATATTCCAATAATTGTTCCAAAAAATGTTAAAAACAACAAATTAGTTCATTACATTTTATTACATTATAGAGATAATAGCGATTTGCTTTTTAGTGATTTGTGATCCATTCACACTTTCTGTACATTTTACCAATGCACACATATACCAGATCCAAGACTAGTCTAAAATATAAATTATACAATATATTTGCAAATCTGTTTATTTACTTTTTTGTACCAAAAATACAACTTGTTATGCTTTCTTTTGAAACAAAAATGTAAGTTATCGTCACCCTCATAACAAAACTGCCTAGTCATTTTTACATGTTTCTCATTTGCAATTTTGATTTTCTGAGTAATAAATAAATAATTAATCAAATTTCCATCCGCATTCTTCATTAACTTGTGTAATACATCAAAAGAGATGTATTCCACAAGTTCATGAAGAATGCGGCTGACAATTTGATTAATTATGGGTTTATTACTCAGAAAATCAAAATTGCAAATGAGAAACATGTAAGTATGACTTAGACAGTTTTGTTATGAGGGTGACGGAATATGCAACATAATAGTATTATATTCTTGACTGCTACGGTGTTTAAAATTGAGTTCCGACAATACTTATAAAAAGATCATACAACACGTTTACCTGCTTCTTTTGCCTTATTCCTGTATTTTTAGGTCATTTGAATTGTGTCCTTTGACCATAACCTTTGTAAATACTAAAGTTAATTTTTTATTACTTCTGTGGTCCGGGTACGCGCTGGTGAAGTGACAAGATCACCTGCTACTCGCCGCGCCGACGACCAATGAGTCAACCAGCTTGTTGCCAAGTACGTTGATCAGCCAATCAGCGTGATTTTATTTCTTCTGTGTCTACTCTTGTCTGCGCTTGGCGCACAGCTCGGACCACGGAAGTAATAAAAATAAACTTCACAGATGTGATTAATTCATCAATTTTATTCTTATACTATAGACATTGATGTGATATGAAAACCTATATTTTTTAATTCTGACATACACCTTCCATAACTGCTTAAATATATGAACCTAATTTATCAGCAACATGAAATATGTTGCCTTTTTCAAATCAATCAGCAAGCCTTTTACTGAATTCATGTCTACTGGCTAGCAGCATTGATCAGTCACTTTTGACACATTTGAATAAATTTTGCCTCAACATGAAATTCAATTTGCAGATGCATAATGAGGGCAATATATCATTAGCACCCAAAACTACTCAAGTTAGGTAATATGTATTATTACTGATATCTTAACTGCTATTTTTTTCAAAATATCTCAAGTTCTAATCTACCCGGAACATGGTATGTTTGCCACTTTTTGTAATACATTTAATTTTGCCTACAGAGGCAATTTATTATCAAGCTGCGACTTTAGAATGACTATGTCTCGTATCTTATGTGTTCCATATTTGTAGCACATATAGCCACCTGACATACTGCCAAACTCTTAAATTGAACTTTTTGGCTTCTTTCTTTCTGCGTAAAGGTGTCTTTAACACACATCTTGCACTAAAAGATTCAGCCATTAGCACCCAAATGAGCCTATAGATAAACCAGTCTTAATGAAAGTTGATTTTTGGCCTCTCTTTCATTCTTATATTTTTGAATTTAGGAGCAGGTGATTATTCTGTTATTCATTGATTTATTTTCCTACTCAAATAAAATCTGCCACATGGCCAGATGTATTCTACACATCCTATCTACAGTAGTACGTTTACAAGCACATACAACAAGAAACAAATAATGGTGTTTTTTGTTTTTGTTTTTTGCTTGTTTTTTTTTTTTTTTTTTTGTTTTTGTTTTTTTTTATTGCTTAGCTCCAGTAACATCATGATCTCTGAAACACACTCTCTAATTTGAATAGTCACCCAATACTAGTCACATATTTTCCCCAAAGCACCCACACACACACTTTTCTGACAAGTTATCTGACAGCAACATGATTTTATGACGCTATTTGGCACTAAATGTCATCGGCATTAAAAGACAATTGCACAATGATCTTTAGTGAGCATCAGTAAGAAGAAAAGATCATGGGTCATACTTTTCTCTTCTGGGAAAATTGTCTATGGAATGATTTGTTTGCCTTTCTTTCCCAGTCTTCCTTCATCAAACACATGTCACAGACACAATACTGAACAGAGGCTTACACACCAAGAACGATATACAATGACCGGCTTTGCACTTTTTATGATGAGGCTGAGACCATTGATACATTACACCATTAATGACTTTTTTAATTATTTAAATAACACCTGACTTTTGATATTTAAAGCTTGTATCTTCACGGAAATAAAATATAAAAGACAGTTGTGAAAATTTGTAATTTAGTAAAAACATGCTGAGAAATTAATTTCCTTTGCATTTAGCTAATGGAGGAAAATACAAAATATCAATTCCCTTCATGCAGAGGATGTTTTTATTTGTGAGCATAACAATACAACCACAAATAAGATGGGATATCTCTTCCTAATGATCTCAATGTTCCTAGCTTTTAATCAGAACCTCATGATATCACACTAGTCTAGTGACTAGGGCACAAACCATGCACAAACCCCCTGATCACTGAAGTCGTAAGACTGCCCCTTCCCTAGCAACCACTGACATATGCAGGCATATCTAGTACACCTCAAAAGGTATAGTTCATAATTTCAACATATGGTTTTTAAGATTACAACTTAATTGAGGAATACTCTGGACTCACAGGACTGAGCTAAATGTTCTAAGACGTGCAGCACAATTTAATTGCACACAAGGAATTATGTGTGTCAAAAACTATGCCTCAATGGAAACCTCTTCTGACCACAATATGTCACTTGGTCAACACTTAAGGTATGACAAACAACGACACAAATTGATTGAGTGAAAAAAGTAGGTCCTCATCTTACAGGGTGATGATTTTACTGTCATCAACCCACATTACTAATTTTATGACAAGAAGTCATTATGAATTATTCTCAAACTACAAAATATGCAACTTTTATGACAATTTTTCACAAGAATGGTTTTTTGATGCAAAAAGAATATCTAAAACTGGTGAAAAGCATGACGGAAAGAATTAAGAAATTGGCATTATCAAGATTGCTAAACAGATCTAACCTAATTCTAATCCCACACACACACCCCCACACCCCCTCTTGTACCCGCACACAAGGCATTTGTTTGGAGTAACCAATATTCTACATGAATCAAGACACACTTTAAACCAAAAACAACTTTTGGTTCACTGTTTTTCCTAGCAATATCACTATGAGGGAAAAAACAACAATTTCATTGCTTATTTACAGAACTATTTTGTTTAGCAGTCCAATAAATGTAAACTTATCTTGACTTCAAATTTTTAAGTTAGTTACGGACCTAAGAAAATAAGTATCCACATTCATTTCACATTATTATGACTAAATTTGCAATGACCTTGTGACACATTTTGCTCCCACAACAATCAAAATGACTGATATCAGCCTCATTTGCTTGTGTTCAGTCACAACTATCTTTATAAAACAAAGCATGAAGTGTAGGTATGACCCAACCTAGCAGGTTTGGTGTGTCCTCCTGGTGCCATGATCGCCTTTCCACTGCCAGTCACAGACTGAGTGTATGGCTACTGAGCTACAGGAATTGACTATGCATTACAATCACTCTCAACCCCCAAGTGATGTCTTGATGTCCTTCCTATCCTCATGAATTGCAACTGATATGATAGCGTTAACGGAGGCCACACTGCTAGTGTTTTAACAAGGGGAGAATCTCAACATTGGGTTATTGAAGGAAAAACACACTCGCCTTTTTAAGAGCAATGCTGTCAGCATTCGCAAAAATTTGCAAGCAAAGTTTCTAGTGAAGACCAAATTGGACAATGCAGAATCTCAACATTGGGTTACTGAAGGAAAAACATACTTGCCAATTTAAAAGCAATGCTGTCAGCAAATTCACACAAATTTGCAAGCAAAATTTCTAGTAAAGACAAAATTGCCCACAAAATTGGACAATGCAGACCTAAAAAGATACAACTGAAGAGCAACACACACATTTTGAAATACATAGCAAGCATTTCATTCATATGTATGAAAGCAGACTGAATAGAAGAGATTTAATCAAAATCAATATCTTCATTTTCTTCAAATGCTGCGATTACTCCTACATAATTACTGCTTTCTTCACCAAGGTCAAACATTTTAACCTAAACATAAAATTTCTTACAACAAAATCTGGCTGAAAGAACTAAAAATCATCAAATTGCAAGTTACACAAGAACTTAACATATAATTTGCCAAAGCAAACATTGGAATCTCTCAATATATAATCTGTCAAAATAGGAAAGCTTAAATTTTCACTGTATTACGTATATGGTCGACAACAATCTCGCCGTCTATTGAGATCAAATGACCTGACTACAGGCCACTTCAAACAAGACAAATTGACCTCATCAAGTGACACCTAGTGGATTTTTCCTTTACACATTCACCAATCATTTAGTCCAGAAATTATCACCTATATTTGACAGCATTCCTTCAGAACAACCTTACATCAACAATAACAATCAGTTATTTGACAATTCCTACAAAAGTTAATACTATAAATGTCAATGCCAAAATGCAAAACTAATACTTGCAAAAAACACAAGTGAGTGTTATTACTGCTAGAAGGGATGATCACGTGTTGAACAATTCCTAGCATTTGATCCACTTCTAACTGTCCACTCACTCTTGCAGTGTCCCATGCATCAACAAGCTTCTGTCGATATCTTAAGCTATATTATCTCACTGAGGATTTTGTAGGTTTTAAGTTGCATGTTAAGATAGACAATGAATTAGAGTAGAGGATAACGGCATAAAATCCTACATTTGGTGCGTTGCATGTGGAGATAAAAATTATGCATTTGATTGAAATCTCAGTATTTACCAGCATAAATGAAATTCATGGGATTTAATGGCTCAACATGTAAAACTGTCATCCACAGTACATGTAAAGTTCAAATGATTCAAAATCTAATGACTATAATTCAAACGGAATTGAAACACACTTAGCTTGACAAAACAAAATACAGTCTTTAAATTAATGAAGCAATTGCTTTAGTGCAGTATTGGCTTCCACTGCAGCTATCAATTGAGTCTCACCTCTTGTGGCCCGAAATGAACAAACCATCATATTATAATAAAGTAAATTGTGAAGCAAAATTGATACTAACTATTTGCAGACCAATCTAAACCTATTACTTTGCCGTATAAGAAACCATACACCTGCTACGTATACAAATATATACGCTGCAAAAATGCAATCAATTAGCACACTAAGCAAACACACCAAGCATGGATCCTCTACGGACTCTCTTATACTCATAATAAGCCGCACCGACAGGACAGGACAAGAAATTAGCACCTAAATCCTCGCATCCATTCACCATATTTCCCATCATGACCTTGAACTTTACTGCCAGTTGGCATGCATCTGAAGTACATTGCTGTATGCAATGTATAATTGTATTTTCACAACCGACTAATGGAAACAGCACCTGCTCTTAAGAAATTAAGCAAAGGGAGGTTTCCTACATCTCATATTTATGCCGCTGCTTATTGTGATATTGTATTGGGAGTTTAGGATGATACAAAGAGTGAAACACAATATCATTTATAGGTTTCGGAAGACATGACATTGCTAGTTAATGAGACAATATGTAATACTGATAATTATTTCCATGATGACAATCTGCACCAAAGAAGAGTCCAACCAATATGTGTATGGTGATGTTTTTAGTATGTGTTTTTTTTGGTGTTTTTTTTAGTATCCTGTACTAAACAACATGGGAAAACACACTCTTCATTTTATGATGTGTTATGTTGATTTTCCTTGCATTTCATTACATTCTGCATTTAACCAGCCTTGGCAACCAGCCTCAGCCTTTCGATGGGGCAAAAACTTGATAACTTTATACCATTTAAAAGGTAAAGAGCATCCATTTTTGTCCTCCAGAATTCTATCTGCAAATATTTTTCCAAGGGGGAATTCTGGGCATAAACAATGTTAATTCCTAGTTTTCTCTTTCGTAAACAAGCCTAACTAGAACCCATGGATGCTTGCGAGTTGGATATATGCACATGTGCTTGCGTGCTATTTTATCAAAGCATAAGTGATGTATACAGCAAAACATGATGGACTACTTTAAGTAAGTAGACATTTTCTTTCAATTGTTGATGGAAAAATGTTTTAAAATGTTAAGGAAATGGTAGTTTTTTTAGTCTAAAATGATTGTATTTTTAGTTGCGAAGGAAAATATCAGTGCATAGAATGTTGCATATACATGTATGTATGAACACAGGGTTCATTGAACTTCATTCATATATTTTTGTGAATAAAATTGTTTATCGTTTAGTCATGAAAATGTATGAATGAACTCCTAAATTGCATGAATTGAAAAGATTTTGTCAAAGCAAACTTGAATTCTGCATCAAATTTATGTCATGAATCATTAAAAATCACCCCATTTTAAATGGATTGAATCATTGAACAAACTACTCTAAAAGAAATTAAAATTGAACAAACCACTCTCAAAGAATCCATAGACATCTTCTTTTTCCAAAACATTAATTTATATTCAAGGTCTAATTCAGAAATAGCAAGTAGCGAGTAACTTTGGATGAAAATCAACAAAATTTGTCAATTTTAAACACTTTAATTTAAATGTTAAGTGCTGAGAGCATATGAAGTACCTTGAAGTAAGTTCAATAATGAACCTACGCAGCATTGACATATCTAAGACACATCACTTGGGGGCAAAACAGTTTCTTTAAGATATTAACGCAATTGCTGGGGCCCCACTTTTGACACCCTATAGAATTGTTAGACATACTTCGTGACAAAGTACTTGTCTAAGTTATTATTGCATGATTGCCATGTCTGACATACTCACACAACATTATAGATTCTGACAATTTCAGGCCGTTTAATCTGCATTTTATATGAGATAGTGTTACTGCTAGGTAGCCAGTACCTTTAAAGGGTCACTGTGCTGCACTTGTAAAGTGTAAACACAGATAAGCTTGCATCTCCTATGAACATGTGCACCTATCCTTCTAAGCGCTCTCCAGTAGCTCACCATAAATGTGTATAATCTTGGCTTGCACATTTTGATCAACTTCCCCAGATTGGACCAGTTGTTGTGGTTTACAATAATAAAGATCTACCAGTATTTTAACTTGCCCAAGTATTTTTTTTTTTTTTAGGGGTGTTGTTTTTTTTGTTGTTTTTTTTTTTTTGTTTTGTTAACTGCATACTCGTTCAACTTAATTTGTGTTTAAATTTAAATCACACTTTTTGATTTAACCATCCCCCCTATTTTTAGTTGTATTTTACTTTCAGAACTTCATAACTTTGGTTCTATAGCCTTATGAAGGCTAAAATGTACATCCGGGTAAGTAGCAGCTGTGTTATAACTTCTCTCTCTCTCTCTGTCAGGTGGCGCTGTGTAGCGCTGCTGTGGTCTTCACAAGAGTACGCCATCTCACTCGATCTGATGCCAAGTGCGTTGCACCTTGCATTCCCTGGTTAGAAACCAGCTTCACGTCATTAGTCCAAGATGTTGGTGGGCGTCCTCTTCCTCGTCGGCCTTCCATAGCCCCTTGCAAAATCTGTTTTTCTACACCTCCATGTTTCCTGACAATATGGCCAAAGTACTTCAGCTTTCTCTCCATTATGCCGCTTCTGATGGTTAGACTTGTACCAATCTTGTCGAGGATCCAGGAATTTGTTCTCCTGTCTTTCCATGTCACTCGTAGAAAGCCTCCTGTAACACCACATCTCAAAAGCATCTACTCTTTTCCTATCATTCTTGGTCATAGCCCAAGACTCGCATCCATAAGTGGCAATGGAAAACACAGTTGCACGCAAGTAGGCGTACCTTGAGGTCAATGGATAGGCCTCTGCTTTTCCATATGCTTGACATGCCCTGCACAGTTGTCCTTGCAATAGCCAGTCTTCTCTTAATTTCAGTTGTGCTGTCACCACTGTTGTTAATCATTGAACCCAGATATTCAAATTGCTTCACCTCCTCAATCTGCTGTCCATCTATCACAAACTCATCACTTTTCCGCTCTCTGTCTACAACCATTATTTTTGTCTTCTTTGTGTTCAGGAGAAGGTGTTTTTCTTCGCTGGCCTCTTTGATGCGCTTCAAAAGATCAATCAGCTCTACTCTGCTGCTACAAATAAGAGTGGTATCATCGGCGTACCTCAGGTTAGTAATTCTTGTACCGCCAAACTTCACTCCACCTTCAAACCCCTCCAAAGCTGTTCTCATTATGTCTTCAGAGTAGATGTTAAATAGGTTTGGTGATAGCACACAGCCCTGTCGTAAGCCTCTTCCAATCTTTGACCAATCTGTGTCTCCACTACTTGTTCTGACTGCCGATTCTTGGTCTTCATATAAGCAGCTGATCAGATCCACAAGATGACTTGGGAAACCCATCTTTTTCATAGTTTCCCACATCTGAGGGTGGCTAACACAGTCAAAAGCTTTACTGTAATCTATGAAGCACATGTAAAGAGGAAGTCTATGCTCTCTGCATTTCTCAATCACATTCCTGATATTGACAATTTGGTCCCTAGTACCCCTTCCTAACTTGCCCACTACCAATTGCCAAGAAGAACAAGGCCCAATTGGAACCCTCGGTTTGCACATTCTAATGAAGATGTTTACATTGATTGCAATTATTGCATATTGATAATTTTATTATCAGCAAAAAAGAGTTATCATCTTTTTATGTAAAATTATTTCAAGTGTTTATCTTCATCACTACTCTATTTTTTGCTCAATTATTTTATCTACCACTACATATGAATATCCACTTTCAATATCTTTTCAGTTGTTTTGATTTGCATTGTAACCTAGAGATCTGCATATTAAATATTCATTTGTATTCCCATTTATGTCAATATGTAAATAAAGGTGGAAACATGAGCTGAATATATTGTTCAAACAATAAAATGAAAGAAATTATTATTTATTATGCCAGCATGAAATCTCACCAATATAGTATCAAATAATAATGTAATTAAAGGCAATCTGTATGCAGCAAGGATAAATATTACACTTATAAAAATTAATGATTCTAGAGGGAGAGTAGTAGTTATCATATACAAACATTTTTTTCTGGCATACTCTCAACTTCATAAATACATCTACAAGTGGATCTGAGAGTTAAATAGCTCAGTATGCTTTCATATTTATAATGAACTTGTCTTCTGTGTATTTAAATAAAAATAAAACAAAGCAATGCGTCTTAATAATTCAGCTGGAAATGAACTGTAAATAATTCATGGCAATATTTGTCAGACTTGAGAGTAATAATTGGGTTAAATAATTTTGTAAAAAAGATCACATGGGTAGTTACATTAATGTGGTATGTTTTGGTTTCTAGTTTCGTCTTACGACAACACATGGAATGAGACCTCAAGACGTCGAACATAACCACAATTAGGGTTTTAAATTACATCAATTGACTGATTTTTTATTGAGCTACTATGCAATCATATTAAATCACATCAAAATAACATGTCTTGTACTGCAAATTACAGATAACTTAATACCAATTCAGATTTCTATGGGTATGGTGTTTAATAATACAACTGTGCTTTTTGGTTTGCTATATTTAGTGACTTTATACCCCAAGCCTTGATGATGGAGGGGTGCAAGAAAATGAAAACTTTTTGTTGTTTACAGAAAAAAACAGCAAACAAATATCTTAGTATTCATATTATTATTGAGAATAGAATAAACAAAGTCTTTAACTTGCTGGCTACTAAAAATAATAGAAACTGTCTTCTCAACTTGCTGTGCTGTCTACTGAAGATAACTGAAAACTGCTATGCTATCTACTGAAGATAGCAGATGTGTAATTAGATGTAACATGCTTGCTATACATTATTTAATTGCAATAGAAACCGTCTCCTCAACTTACTGTGCTGTCTACTGAAGATAGCTGAAAATGTTATACTTCTTTGTATGGCTTAAATGTTGTTGTGCTATCTACTGAAGATTGCAGATGTGTGATACAATATGCAACATGCATGTAGGCTATTCAACTTGCTGTGCTGCCTACTGAAGACAGCAGAAAATGTGACATTTCATCTTTTTTATGGCTTAAATGTTCTTGTGCTGTCTACTGAAGATAGCAAATATATAAACTATTGTTATCTTTACATGATAGCAGAAAATGTATTCAAAAATTACTGTGCTGTCTACTGAAGATTACAAATGTGTCAAACCACATTATTACTATCTTCACATGATAGCAAAAAATGTATCAAAAATTTACAATGCTGTCTACTGAAGATAACAAATGTGTCTTATATATATTCTTATCTTTAGAAGATAGCAGAAAATGTATCAAAAATTTACTATGCTGTCTACTGAAGATAACAAATGTACCAAACCACACAAATACTATCTTCACATGATAGCAGAAAATGTATCCAAAATTTACTGTGCTGTCTACTGAAGATAACAAATGTGTCAAACTACACTGTTTATCTTCAGGTGATAGCAGAAAATGTATCAAAAATTTACTATGCAGTTATGCTGTCTACTGAAGATAATAAATGTGCCAAACCACACTGTTATCTTCAGATGATAGCAGAAAATGTATAAAAATTTACTATGCTGTCTACTAAAGATAACAAATGAATAAACTAAACAAATACTATCTTCACATGATAGCAGAAAATGTATCCAAAATTTACTATGCTGTCTACTGAAGATTACAAATGTGTCAAACTACACTGTTATCTTCAGATGATAGCAGAAAATGTATCAAAAATTTACTATGCTGTCTACTAAAGATAACAAATGAATAAACTAAACAAATACTATCTTCACATGATAGCAGAAAATGTATCCAAAATTTACTATGCTGTCTACTGAAGATTACAAATGTAATCAAACTACACTGTTATCTTCAGATGATAGCAGAAAATGTATCAAAATTTACTATGCTGTCTACTAAAGATAACAAATGAATAAACTAAACAAATACTATCTTCACATGATAGCAGAAAATGTATCAAAAATTTACTATGCAGTTATGCTGTCTACTGAAGATAAAAATTGTGCCAAACCACACTGTTATCTTCAGATGATAGCAGAAAATGTATCAAAAATTTACTATGCTGTCTACTAAAGATAAACAAATGAATAAACTAAATTGTTATCTTCAGATGAGAGCAGAAAAACATATCCTACATGCAGTACTGTCTACTGAAGATGGCTGATGTGTAATAAGATACATAACATGCTTACTATAAAATATTAATTGCTTTATTCTGTATGCTAATTATAACAGTTTGTTGCACTTAGGTTGAATTATTTAATTATCAAGTCATATTGTATTCTGAACAGATATTGAAATGCAAATCACACAATGTTGGAATAACTATATGTATTACCCATTCCCATACAAAGGATACAATGCCTATTCTAAGAGATGCAGTAGTCATAATTTAGTGCAATCTCCGATGCTATCTTACCAAATCAATGTGCAACATCTCCTTTCATCTCCAGGTGTTCCATTCAAACTCTGCTATGTATCCAAGAGCTCTTACTATTGTCTTTATCAAAACAATTTTATCTAATCGTTGCAGAAGACATTTTATATTACACATCCTAATTATTAATCATAGTTGGAATAAAAACATCTGCTTACTATGATATTGATCAAAATTGAATAATTTTAATTTTCAATAAGCTCTTAGCTAATATGTGACGGCAATAAATCTTCTAAATATTATTTACATGTACAGGAACTCAAATTTCTTTGTGTAAGATATTCACACAAGTACAGTAAACCCATGGAATGAAATTATGATGAAATGTACAACTTTATAGTAAAATTTACACTTTATGCAGAAAAGCTATTATTTGCAGACAGTTAGTAAACCTGACTTGCAAAGCAAAGCAAACCAAAATCAGTTATAAAGTAGCAGCATATATTAAATACTATGCACAGTCACAGCCAGACAAAATATAATTTATCAAAATACCCATGGTACTTTTGAAAATGGCCTCATAAAAGATTTAACTCTAGCTATCACGGTTTCCAATTCACCCAAATTGAGCCACTGGGCAAATTGGCAAACTCTGATAAATATTGCAGGTTTATGTTATTATTTCATATTCTTAATAAGCGGTAGTAGCTAAGTCTTCTACCTCCGTCAACTATGAAGCAATTACATTCTATGACTTGGAGATTAACCAAGCTTTTCATGTTTGCTTTCATTCCTATTCATAAAAATAAGCCAGGGAGCAATATCCGAGTCAAATATTTTGAACATGAGGTATAATTTTAATATAATGTCTGATTGAATTGTGCTATTCTTTGGAATGTTATTGCATGGTGGCAGTAAAAATGCTAATAACCAGACATAGAAGTAATGAAAAAGAAGTTTATTGCATTTGGTACGAGTTCTGCACAAAAGCTTCTCTATACCGTTATTGTTAATATTGTGTGTGAGACAAGATTTATAAGCATTGATGTTAACAAAACTGACCCATGTCAAACATGATTTACATGTACAGTACATTATAGTTCTTTGACCAACGCACTTATGCACTATAGAATTCTATAAGGCCAAAAAAAAAAAAAGGTTTGTCTCAAAGCTTATGCAGCAGCTTGTAAAATCCCACGATTTGACAAAAAACAAATGCGGAAATTTTGTTTATTTTTTAGTTTTTTCAGAAAAAATCATGAAAATCAGACTTTTTTCTCAAAATACCATTTGTTTTTAAATTTCTTGTGAGCTTTAAGACAATTTTTTTTTTTTTTTGGCCTAACTAAAATTACACATTACTTTGGGACAAATTTACAATTACATTCAAATATTTCCCAGGTAACTGCTTTTTGTTCCTCTGAAACTATACCACATGAACTATAGATTACTGTGGCATTTTATTCAGTGTTCAATTTGTCATACTTTAATTATGAAATTTAATCAATGGTACTATACCGAATGTGTCTCACTTGCAGGTAAGCTTAAACCTGAAAATGCCATCCCAACAATTCTACAGATTATCATTTGTTTATAATCCCTGATATACTTAGTAAGAAACCTGCTAGCCATTTTAACAACCAGCTTTAGATTTATTTTTCAAATCCTTCTATCTCCTTGCAAGCATGTTAAACTGTGAGGTGGCTGTGATGAAATCAGCTTTATTGTTCTCATGGTAGATCCTGGTATACGCACACCCATGTAACACAATTTACCAAATTGAATGCATGCACCCTCCAGTGTAAGAAGTCTGTCTATAAATAAACATATTACATTTAGCTATAATATTACGCGATACCATTAATCACCAAATATTGATGAGCGGGTTTAAAATCAAAAGGAATGGCTGAATGGCAAGACTGTGAAATTATTTTCCACCATTAAAGCATGGAAGCGTTGATTAATACCTGCGTAAGTAATAACCCACTGTATACATTTCGTACATGAAAACTTCACCAATATTGATTAATACGGGTCTGCAAGTAAGTGAGTTGTATACAGAAGCTAATAAATGGTCATTATAATTAGGGGAGTGCATTACAGCAGCGTCTGACTTTCTTGTTCAATTTGTGACTGAAAAGAGTTTTAAATTAATTTGCTCTTGCTCGACGGTGTTTTCACATAAGGTTAATGAAATATGTATGTTGTTTATGACAAAATTTTGTATGGGTATGGTAGTTCAGTTACCAACTCACAATGAATTATAGGTAAAATAACCTGATTCCAATGCTAAAAGCAAATGAACCAAAATTGAACTGCAATATTTCACATATAATGGGCTATTCCATTTAAAATCCACACTACCCATGTGGAAGATTTAGCTTAAGTCTTCCACAGAGGGAGTATGAGTTTTCATTAGAACAGATAATTGGGTAACTTCCATTTGAAATACTCACTCCAGTTGTGGAAGATATATAAGTAAAGCCATAATACAGAGGGAGTGTGAGTTTCAAAATAATTAACCCTGACCAATTACATTTGAAAAACATACTCCCCCGGTGGAAAATATTTCCAAAATCTTCCACAGGGGTAGTGTGGATTTCAACTGGAATAGCCCAATGTAGAAGAATGCATCACAACTTTTATTATACCACCAAGTTGAATTTTTTCAATGTATTTGCAATGAAAAGAGAGAAATAAAGGACATCATGTCAAACGAAATTGCAATACAATTTAATGGTCCATAAATCGGCAGTAAGAATTGTGCTTAGTGCTAAAACAAGCCTAAGCAACACTTCAGGCGATGAGACACTTCAAAACGTAAATTTCCACAGTGTGCATAAAAACATGGCAAGCAATTAGATATCTCATGCGCTGTTACAAGACAAAACACGGTGGACATTTGTATTGTTGATGCAGCAATTTTATAGATTTATATCTGGCTATTTGCACAAACCTTGAGTAAACAGTGGAATATTTAGCATTGCACTTGTAGACTAGAGGAATACAACGCTCTGTTACGATTTAAGGACTTTGCTTCGTCATCATATTGCACATATAATTTGCATCGTACATCTAATGCAAGGTGGTTAGGACATTTCAATGGCAATCAACTTTTTTTAACTTCTTTTTTCTTTTCTTTTTACTACATGCATTTGCTGGTGTTTCCACAGAACATTAATATAACAAAAGATTGTTTGACCCTAATAGAGGTGACAGTGATTGTAAATGAAACATAAAATCCCAGGAATATTTGATCTAAGTACATTCCCATGGCTGACTATGGGAAGATTGTGTTATTATATCCAAAATCTAGTCCAACATTTTAACCCACAATGCATTCTGTTCTGATTATCAAACTTACTTATTATCAAAGAATGCAGTCATTATTCCTGAACACTGATTTAGATATTACATAATTTGCTCATGCTAGGTTTGTAAAGCATTGTTTTATATACAGACCATTTTGTTGTTGATCTATATACGTACATGTATTATTTATAGTACCAATTTTTTTAAAGTTTTCTGCTACAGAATAAATCATGTCACCCAGAATTAGCATTTTATTTAACAATAAGCCAAATCGGTGTTGGAAGTTTGCAATGCATTGTAGGACAGTTTTTGCAGTTTTGGGACACTTTGTCCTTTGACCTTTCAGAAAATTCAGAAATATTGGGTTTTTGTACGGATGATGAGAGTTTTCTACCATTCTCCACCTGACTGACAGCGAATCTGAATAATTGCTTCGACTGCCAAGTGAACGACAGTTCATCATATGCAAAGAATATTGCATAGCCAAAATCATAGACATATTTTTACAATCTGTAAAACTACTTATGCATTCCATGCATTGCCATGGTCAACATTTCTAACTCGCCTAATACATATTCACCCAAAATCATGATTGATGAGCAAAATATGAAATTGAGAAATGTGTACATAGTCTATACATAACTTCCAAAGGTAATATATATTCTAAACTTGTCTGTGAAAACTTTTGCTAAACTAAGACCCGGTTCCCAGGTTTAGTCATATTATTTGCAGATTTAAGATCATCTTACCGCAGAGTGCAATGGGCCTGGTTGACTTATTCTGCATTGCAATGCATTTCATCAATATTCAGCTTTGTGAAACTTACCTTGAATTTACTTTTCCTTACTCTTAATGTTTAGAAACCTGATGAGCCTCTTTAAGAAAATCAACACTAGTGTGGAATATAAAGCTGCTGCAATGGCTTGAAAATGCAGTTTTTCGTACAATCTTTGCTTGCATATACATGGTTTCCTTGACTTTGCATAACAGGTGCATTACACACTGCAACCTGCTGCACACATTGGACTATTCCAGTTGAAATACATACGCCCCTCATGGAAGACATGACCTTAATCTCCCACACAGGGGTGCAGATTTCAAATGAAGTCACCCATTCAGGCAACCAATTTGAAATTTGCATTCCCCGTGTGGAAGATTAAGGTCATGTCTTCCATAAGGGGGTGTATGGATTTCAACTGGAATAACCCATTTTTAGAGCAAACGACACTGAATGGGTGACTCCATTTGAAATTCACACTCCCTGTGTGGAAGATTCAGGTCATGTCTTCCGTCAGAGGGTGTACGGATTTCAACTGGAATACCTCATTTTACCAGATGTAGCCTACTCAAAGAGATTGACTTAAAAGAGTACAGACTCTGCCATGTTTGCATGTCACTCATGGAGGCACAAATATAGTGTACCTATGGATAATTTTGTCATGCGATTGCCAACTTGCTAACGTTCAAAGTGTAAAGCGTCGTACCAATAACTTAAGCTAGGCACTAATTGTGCAAAGCTTTGTATCAGTCAAACTTAAAGATGATAACCATTGTTTGATTTTGGTAAATTGCCGAAATGAGCAGGCATGAGACTGCACTTTCCTAAAAAAAATATGAAAAAATGAAAATGAGCCTGAAATTGGGCAAAAAGCACCAAAACAGGCTGAAGTTACGGAAATTTTAACTAAAAAAAATTGAATTAAATTTTAAAACTGAAAAAAATTCTCATGCCTGTATGAGACCGGTACATTATTTTGGCCCCATGCTTGACAATCTAACATGGTGAATTCACCACAGTGTTACGCAAGGTGGCTATATTCCACGTCTAGACTCTTAAGTTTAATCTCTTCAAGCCTTTATATATGCCCTAGGAACAAAACTTACTTTGGCTTCTTTGCAGAATCTTCATCCTCCATCACTCCTTCCTTCTCCATCAACATCTTGCGGAAAGATTCCACTTTTCTTTTAATTTCATCCTCTGTGGATCTGGAGAGAACAAAAAAAGAGAATTCAATTAATGACGGTAGGCTTAACAAAAAGTTAAACGGACACAGATCTACATAAAAAAGTCCATTAACTTACAAACACAATTGTGACCAAAGTACATTACATTCATCTGCTTTGTAGATAATGCTTGACCTTTATAGCCATGTTCATTTTGTCACCTTTTCTATGGTTTCAATCGGCTAGCCACATAGGTCATTTATATTTCATCACAGTCCTCGCTGTTTTTATCTCCAAGATAGTAATTGAACTGCATTGTTGAAAAACATCTTGAGACGCCAAGAAAATATACAGTGCCCAATCCTTTCTGCATCATTTTGCAAAATAGTGTGAGAGTATAGAAATACTGAAGTGGCATGCTGATCGGATCGTGGGGGGGGGTGCTTAAGTATTTATGGTATAAGGGGAAGTGCCGCTCTAGTAGAGGGTTGCTTTTTGCAAGAAAACACTAAACATAGCTCCCGATTTGTGGAAAAAAAACCTAAACATGGATCCAGATTTGGAAAAAAAATGGTCAAAAACTGTGAAATCAGCTGTGTTTTAGGTAAAAAATGCCTACACATGGGTCCCGATTTGATACAAATTGTCAAAAACTGTCAAAGCAGCCGTTTTTAAGGTAAAAAATACCCAAACATTGGTAGGGTTTTCCGAGTTCCAGCGGCACACCCCTGTCCAAATGTAATTCAAATCCCCCCTACCCTGTCCCCCTCCTGGGTGCCATTGGCTGATTGAGTAACATCTGAAATACTGGAATATCATTTAGTTGATTCATCAAATAAAAACAAATTTAAATACATCCGACTTTATAATACATCAAGTGGTACTGTGTGAAACGCAATTTAATGTAGCCATAACACAACAGAGTGAACGGACAAGACGGGACAGGAAAATGGGAAGAGGTCCGATTTTAGAATGCAGGAGGAAAACCGGAGTACCTGGGGTGAAACCTGCAAGGACAGTCGGTCATGGATTAACAACCATGTTCACTTACGTCACTGTAAAGGTGAGAGGCGCATGAGTTGACCACATCAATAGCTTATTAAAATTCATCAAATTGAACTTACATAAAACGACCTCTTATCACAATCTATGCACTGATTTTTATACATTTATCATAACTTATATAAGCAGTGACAAATAGGCAGTGATTTTGAATGATTTGGTAGTGGTCAGTTCTTATTTTTAGGCAGCGAAGCCAGCTCAAACAATACCCCTGTCCTTCACTTTGTTCGTACATAACAAACGCTTGATAAAACACGGCACAAACTTTGAGATGTGTAGTGTGTGAGACGTATGCAGTGACAACGTTTGTCGTGCATGGACCGTCACGGTGGATTTGATGATTTGTTGCTATGATTTCGAAAAGGCTCTGCTCCCAGGCTCTGTTATAGTGTGTGATCTGTGCATGCTTTACGTGCACAATAGCTATGTTACCATTGGTTTGATCACATATTTACGGGATGGCAGGGGTCACATTGCTCGTATCGATAAGTCTGTATGCGTCCTATAATAAATTTGAACTTGAGTAAAAAAAACGGTAAAACGAAGCACAGGAATAAATTGCATCGACGAAATAATAAAAGGAGAGATATAAACAGATGAAAGAAAAATGGAGAATGAAAGAAAGGAAGAGAGTAAAAAAGATAAGAGAAAACGGAGAGAGACAGGGACCATAAACAGATGGACCCCTGTTCCGTCGAACATATTCATGACCCCCTCTCCTTTTGAAGAAAATGACAGCCTGTTGACCACTGCTTTCAAGATTTTATTGAGCTTGTTCCACTCCAATAAACAACGTAACTCAAGGTTGCCATCAGATAAAGCAACAAGCGGAATTCCATTTACAACGAGTATGCGCTCGCCATCTCGGAAGGGCAATTGGCAAATCAAATGAACAGCCAAAACTGTATAATCACACACTGGATGCTAATTGCACACAAATCTTGTAGAAGGAATTCTGTGTTTCATTTTGGTAGTGTGGGGGGAAATTCCATTTTCAATATTATGAATGCATAATGAAGGTAACCTTTACAATGGAAAGAATCTCAATTCCCTAAGTGTACCCTGATGTGATTAACAAGCTAAAGTTATACCTGCTTTTCCATATTTACCTTGAAGTGAAAAACTAATTTTGACTATACATGTAGATCTTTACTTAACATCTTCACTGTGATTTTCAAGTGAAAGTCCTTGACTGAGATGCCGTGAAAAAACATGCTAATGGGGTTGTTTGTTTCTTTGCACTGCATGTTGAATGGGATGTGACATTTTATGAAACAACGCAAGCTGAAAGCAAAACAAAATGTACATCCAATACTACCTTTTAATGGAAATTGCTTGCAGAGTGAAATTAACCAAATATTTTAGCTATCATGTGAATTTTATTTTGGTGGACAATATGTTAAATTGGCATGTTCAAAGCAAATTGCATTTTAACTTGTTTAATACTATAATACCTGAAAGCCTGAGATAAAATTGTAACAGTTGACAAAAATACAAGTATTGAGAAGTGTAACAAAAAGTACATCCAATAAAGATAGCTCATGGATTCGTTTTCATTTTATAACCTTGCCCAATACTAGAAATGACTGTGACCAGGAATGAACAAAATGACTGTGACCAGGAATATTGGGCATTTTGTTTTCTTCAACAGAAACAAATTGCAGCACAAGTATGTGAATCGATTCGCACAAAGAATCCCATGAAATAGATTTGTATTCTTGCAAGTCTTAAGTTATGATTTGACTTGATTCTGGCCAATATTTTAGCGGCAATGAATCATCTACTCTTGGAAAACCACCTTGGTGATAAACACCACTGAGTAGGCTATACCTATATCATGATCAAACCATTTTATACCACAATAGGCTATACCTATATCATGATCAAACCAATTTATACACTTTTCAGGCTTTTTCTTAAGAGGAAGCCCTGCCACAGCAATTCTTCTGGGGTGAACCAAACCTGCCTGGTTATCAAATTAATCGGTGACAAGGTTATCTCTGAATTTTAAAGGTGCTAATTGGGCGATAACATTAGAACATCAAATAGCACCTGTTTAATTCAGATATAACCGTGTCACTGATTAATTTGATAACCAGGCAGGTTTGGTTCACCCAGAAGAAAGTCCCTGCTCTTCTGTTTCCTCACTGCTTCCTCTGTAACTTGGCAGACTAGAATGCAATCACAACATAAATAGATGAAGAAGACAAATCTGTCATTACTGACAAATTACACAATGTTTTTGACATATCCAAGTTGTGACTTTGCAGTCCAACTGTGAGACCACATTATGAAATTTGTGCAATAACGTTCAATTCTTCCACACTACACATGGCTTGCACCTGAATTCCAGATGTCATTCTCCTGCATTTTTATTTAATTTCTCACCTTCTTAATTTGCTATTTTGGGAAGCACTACCAATGCATAGAGTAGAGATGCTCTAAAATATTTGCCTTTCAAGATCAAACAAATTAGATATACTTGTATTATAGTACTGGTACTTGTGACAAAACTTGAAGCTTTATTCCAAGCTATAAACATGATAAATGTCAAGGAATGTCATAAATTTAAAAAGCGTAATTTGTTGAAAGGCTTTTGAACATAATAAGTTGACATTTCAAACAAAACTAATTACATTCAACAACTGCTCTACCTTCATCAAATTCTTGACATAAATCTAATTTTCTTCCCAAGCTATGTGTTGGTACGATGGAATGAATGAATGGGCTATTCCAGTTGAAATCCATCCACCCCTCTATCGAGGACATGACCTTTATTTTCCACATAGGGAGAGTGAATTTTAAATGGAGCACAGATCCTGGAATGGAGTTACCTGAATTACACAATATAGAAGGAATGGGCGATTCTACATTAATGATATTGGTATTGTATTTGCTGGCGTAGTGCATGTTAGAATATGACCGTTGCTAGGTCAACTGGCTCACGCTTTCTTTGTTCCTTTTTAAAATTCTTTCTACCAGGAGGCCTCCAAGGTGCAATTCACATGATAATCCAATAAAACATGTGATATGTATGAATGATTGTGGAATCAAACTAGAGAGCTGTCCTATCATCTTATCCACCAACATGGCTGCCATTTCAATTGTTTTATCATTTCAGTAGCTTTATTGCACAGGGCCTACATTGAAAAGTAAACAATGACAACCATTTATTTTCATTTCATAAACATTTTGTGGCCAAATATATCACGAGAAGTTGAAATTTCTTCAACTTGTTATCAACATATTCAAATAGAAGAGCCTTCATATCACTACAAGCCATTTTAAAGACCTGTACAGCTGCTACATTAAACATTTTGGTACATAGGCCTATTATTGTTAGATAAAGTATAGATAATTAAAATATGACTGATGTCACACATTCATATGCTCAAGTTGGAGTTAAATTGTTCCTCTGAAGAAGGCTGTAATAATATCAGCTGAAAAACATGGAAGGAAATTATGCACTTTGAATTGAGGTCAAGAGCTTTTGATGTTCCACTTGTTAATCTCTTATGTAGATGAACTTCAGTACATGTGTTACAATGTATATGTTGCACGCGGAAAATCAATACCATGCTTCCAGTGAGAACTCTGCAAACCACAGCTTCTAAACGACAGTTACCATCTACCATCTCACTGCAATGCATGTTGTGAATAGTGTGGGCATTTACTCATTTACTATATGCTTCAATGCATTTAGCAACATGGCAAAATCTACTCTGAGCAGTTTCGAGTCGGCTAAGTCACAGCAGTTTCAAGTAGCAGAAGAGAGTCTTTCCACTGAACCGGATAGTAGAAAGACCTATGACCACCATAGCAAGTGCTCTCACTAGAAACACGCTATAATACAGTGAGAACTGAGAAGACACAACCCACATGCCTGCCTTTCCTAAATTATGTGCATGGGAATACTATTACAGGCTGACTGGAAAGATGAAATATTAGTCATGTAATATGCACATTTAAATAATGCCCAACAAGATAAATTCTATTTTGTTAGGGGCATTTGTGTAAATTGGACAATTTACAAGCTTAATTCAAGTGCTCAATACTCCTCTGCTTGCATATTTGCAAAGCCAAAGGCATTTTCTTCCATTTTGAAATATTGATGTTATATTATAATATGGCAGTAAATAATAGATGTATAAATTGAATCCTCAATACTAACATAATCACCATTCATAATTTTAATGAGTTGAGCCATTAACAAGATATTTTGCATCAGTCACTAGTGGGTACTTGATTCGTTCATATGTGGGACTGTGAAAATAATATGCAACTTGTACAAACACACATAGGGTAAATTGTACAGTGAACTATATAGTGGAGGAACTTGTACCTACTTCCTTCTCTCGCTTCCCTCTCCTCCACTTCCTCCTTCGCTTTTCTCCCCTTTACTTCATTCTTACTCTCCCCCTTTCCCTACATCTCTTATCCTTTTCTCCTCTCTGACATTTGCTGCTTTAATTGATGTTATTTCTCAAAATACACATGTTTCTCTCACATTTTTTTTTCATTCATCATGTTGTGTTAGCAAATATTTATTCAAAGAATAGCTTCATTTCATAACCCTAAATATCACCATTCAGAAAAATTTTAATACCCACAATAATTAAAGACAGAGATAAAAAGAACTTATGATGACTTGCTGAACGCGGCGGTATAACCAGGCGCCTTATTGTTAATTTTGCACCTTCAAACATACAAACCATCTCAAAAGTTAGGTCTTGGTAGTAGGAAACTTTCTTTGGTGAAGGCACCATGTCAACAATGCCTAGAAAAGCTGCTTTTTGCCATTTGCTGCTATTCCTTTTCTCCGATCAGCACCAGATAGATTGGTCTTCCTTTTACGCGCTATTAACCTGTGTAAACCAATCAAAGATCGTAATTGACAGTGACATCAGATGCGATAAATTCTTTTTTATCTCTGTCTTTAATTATACCAGGAGTATTACAAGATGATGACTCCATGTTTTTCAACTTTCTAGTGCTTTTTTCATGATTTTCATTTCATTTTTTGTCCCCAACATGTCACTTGAATAAATTGGGATCAAAGGTCATACAACATAAAGGAGTACTAGAGATGTGAAATGTTAAAAAAAAAAAACTCAAAATACTTCCACAAAATACATTGCATAGTGATGTGACTTACATGTGCATCGGCTATTAATTTACCAATGTTTATATGGGGTGTTCAAAATATTATTTTGGGAAATTTTGAATCTATGAGAACAAAAATGAAAATAAACCACCTTGCCGACAGACACACATTATATTTTGTTTAACAGCGTTTATCACATTATTTGGAGTCCATTTCATCAAGTTGTGCAGCAAACAGATCAGATACACTAGGATCCACAATTCCACAACATGCTCATCTATCAGGGGAACAGTTCTTAAAACCCCAATACATTTGTACATTCATTGAATGACCTTTGAAGATTTGGGTACAAAAAGTCATACTCTGCAACTTGAGGTCAAATTTTGCACTATGATTATGTAATTGAGGTTATTGGACTATGCCATTGGGATGAGGCTCTTGTGGTCCATAGTGATACCTGCAGTCAACTGTACTTTAAAAAGAGTTAATGGATTCACATCAATTTGTAGAGTGCAAAATGTGCAGATTTAGGGGAAATAAAACCAATTACTGGAACAAATCTGTCGAACAAGATTCATTGCATGAAGTATTTCTCTGATTCCTGTTAAATTTAGATTCTTGTTGGTGCTGACTACACATAATACATGCCTGCTTCGATATAATGATTTTAAGGGTTTTGCAAGAAAAGGGTGATATCAAGATGACACAAAAATTTACTTTCCCTACCATTCTGCATGTCACACACAAAATATTCTAAATTCTTACTCCTCTCACCAAGAAACAAAATCTTGTCACATCTCTTGCAAAGACCTGAATTTTGTGAACCCACTTCTGCTGCTAAAACGGTCTAGGGCCTGTGAGCATACTGAAATGTAATATTTGCATGTTGAGCACTTTCACACTATTTTTCATATATGCTGTTTTGTGTGTAATAATATAAGGTACATCCGTCATCCAAATTGTATGTCACTTCCTGTCAAAAAAAGCTCGCCCATTTGACTTGTGAGAAAATGATTTATTCTGCCCTCCAGTTTGCCCAAATTTGTATGCCGCACACAAAATTTACTTCCTCCCCCTTCCACACCTTCCCTAACCTATAACATTTTTATGTTTATTTGCATTGACTCAATGCAAAACAGTAACAATACCTGTACATGTGGCAATTATGAGTAGCTTCAAACATCGACCATCTCTTGATGGTCTAGGCTTCAAAAGCACTTGTATGTTCCACATAACATCCTACTAAATTCATGAATTCTACCATCAATCAATACCAACAACCATACCTGGAATTCCTCCCCTTAGGTTTTAAAATGAACAGTAATACATGAAACTCTCAAATAAACCCACTTTGGTTACTCTCATTTATTCAAGCAAAAATATCAAATCTATAGGAAGACGTATGTGACCTTGGAAAGGAAAGAAATTTACTTTCCTCAGGGGCAACTCACACATAGACATTGATCATCGAACAAAACTGGGGCCACCAAATCAAAGCAAGTTGATTTGTAACAGTATAAGGTATATATACAAAAAACAAATTCTAGCCATCTAGGCCTAGCCCTCCAGCCACAGCAGACTTGCGCTGCACTTGGCGGCATAATGAGGTCGGAAAGAAACACACACATATTGAGATTCATTTCGCATGACTTATCTGCCACATTCGCCCAAGTTGAAATTCAAAAATAATCCAACCTGTCTTTCGTTGCCCGATCTAGACGTAATATTTTGATTTTGCAGGCGGGCTTTCAGACATCGTTAGATGGAAGTGGAAAAACAACAAATGCCGCTTCTGTGTGTTGTACTAACCGGTGATGTACAATAATATACGTCCATCCCATGTTATTTTTGTTTTGAATTGACTTTGATTTGGCTACTTCACTTTAAGTACTCATTCAAATTCGGCATTATGAATCTCTCTCTACCTGTGGATGATATTCATGAATACAACATCATACTAGTAGATGTTATAAATTAAAAAGGCTGCTGCACTTAACATTTCTGAAAGAGGTTTTTTAAGTTGCACAAACAGGCACTTCTTTTTCTAATTTCCTCATCCCATGCATTTTTTATATCATTGTAACATTTTTTGTTGACCCTTGTTGCTCTTCTATCGAAAAAAACAAGCAAACACATGACACCCTTTACAAACTTGCATAAAATTTGCATAAAAACTGATGGAAATACAATGAAGATTTAAAAGTGTGGTGTTGTTCACACGTTTTATGCAATCATGCAAGAAAAAAAATGCTAATTTGTCAAGTTGTAGGTTTTTGAAGTCTGGAGTCTTTTAAATGAAGATTATGATAATCTGCTTTTGCCTAAAATCTTTATGTTGAATTGTTGATTTCAATTTCATAGTCCATGATAATAACTGACCTGTTAACTGTTTCAATCCTGACTATTTATTCCCAGTGTCAAATATAAATTGTCTTGACAAGTGTGGACAAGTAGGTTATTATTACACATAGCTATCAATTTGTAAAAATAAATTGGTCAAATTCAATGTAATGCTTGTAATAGCTTTCAATGACTGGATTACCTGCCTGCCATCTTGATTAATAGGTGATGCTTACAAAGTGCTGCTGTACGTTATTCCTGCGAAATTATCTTTAAAAAATGCAATGATTTAAAGTGCGCTACGCACAAGCACAACACAAAATTGCACCATTTTTGTTAACAGCAAACATGATCAGAAGGAAAAAAAACATTGTTTTAAGTAGAGGGTTTGGACCAGGAGGTCCTACAGATCCGCAATAGCTGCCCCATAGACATAATTTCTGCATTCTATATGTGACACGGTCTGGTCCATGGGGGCCAAAGGTGGCAAATTTGAAACTGAGGTAAAGGTAAAAATATGAAGTTAAAATACATCAAAAAATAGACATCAAAAAACTTCATAACTTTAGAACCAAGTATGCTAGACCATTGGTGTTTTCAGTAAATGATAGCCTATTGTATGTGTAATGTAATAATTACAGTAACTCAATTTTCAAAAATGCCTCCTTTGGCCCCCATGGACCAGATCGTGTCACATATTATTGTACAAAATCTTAAACTATGACACCTGGCATTACTTTGAGTGAAAATTAAACAAAAATGTTGGCCTCTGAGTGAATTATTATGTTCATACAATTGTAGCTGAACAACTTCATGACAATTTAAGGTAGCATTAATGTTTATGCCTGCATATACAATGGAAAGCAACACAAGGTCAATTGAATACATATCCATCTACATGTACTTACACAAAATGCAATATTGATCATTGTGCACAGCACAATCAATTAATTACATTTAAATTGGGTCATTTGTAGAATGTTAACGATAAATTGGTGCTGGTATGTATTACTGAATTAAGCTTTTAGGCATATGAAATGTTGAGTCATATTATAACAAGCAGGACACAGAAAATATACCATGTTGCAGATGCATTTGCTCTAGTTCAAGGCAGAAGACCTATTGGCCATAATAAGTGCAATATTTTAGTTTCTTCATTAAATTTTAATCAATCTAATAATGTAACAATAGACCTGATAAAAAGAGTATCCCCTTTGTCATCACCATGTTGTCGCTCCTCCAAAAACATAATTTTTGATGGGAATTCACCTGATAAATCATGATTATCAGCAGAAGCACTCGTAGATATCCCTGACTATTTCATTTTTAAGTATTGGATATTTACTAACTGCAAATTTCCATCATACCCCTACTACTACTTATGCTGCTGCCAGTGTGTCATGATATCAGTATAGTTGTTACATTACACAGAGACTAGACATGCCAATAGAAACTTTATTAAATTACTAGTTGTTATGCACACTTCACTAACAGCATATTTTATATACAGCAGTGCTATCCATATTTCACTTAGCAAATTAATATGGATTCTGAACAGGTCCATCTGAATAAACAGGCCAAATAAATATCTCTCAATGTTCTGACGTCTATGATCAGCATCCATCTGAAAATTGGTTAGTGGTTCAAATCGTTCATATTGCAGAACAACAGGTTTTGCAACATATTTTGTAACTCTTAGTATTAAGTTAGGGAACAGTTTGATGACATCCTGCCACAAAGTCCAATCAATAGGAAGATGATCCCCTCCCTCCTCCCCTCCCTGAAACGTGAATGTGAAATTTCGAAATTCCAACCCAAAAGGCCAACTTTGATGGACGATACATTAGGTTTCTTCATTGTATTTTTTGTTAAGTTTTCATCTAACAATGCATCAATTGTGATGACCTAGGTGACATACTCAAACTAAAAAACTGAATAATCAGCTTGTTTCGTGACCTTATTACCGTCGCAGCATATTACAGCTGCCAAATCTAGATGAGTGAAATACCAAACAAATCCCTGGTGTGGACGAGATGCAAAGACGAGAATACAGGTTTTTGCATAGACATGCTTCAGTCATAGATTTATCTAGTTTATTTCAATGATGATTGCTCTGGGCCCAGTCCATGCATCATGCCTATGAATGTGATAATTCCATCCTGAATTCAACCAGTCTTTCTTTCTTTCAACATAGTCGTTTAATGCTCCTTCATAATTCAAGATGCCATGCAAAATGCTATTTAACTTATTCTGAGGTGCTGCATTTTTTAGGTGCATTCATAGCTCACATTCTTTTCAATAAACATTTTTTACAACAATAAACAGACCTATGAAGTGAAATAGTGCACACAAATTATCCTCATTTACAAGCATTTCATTTTCACTCAAAATTGACCCCATCATATGTGGTGTGATCATGTAAAATCAGTCTGAAGTTGGACATATTCAATTTCCAGTTTCTTATAGGATTGTAAACAGCATTTGCAAAAATACATTTTACAGAAAACCCATTGAATTTGGATAACCAGTTCGCAGTTCAAAAGATATGAGCAGTTAAAGAGTTTCCAAAACAAAAGGACACAAAAGGACATACTTCCTTTGTTTGGCTATATCTCAAAATCAATATTTCTGACTTCCAACTTTTTGCTTGACCATATATAATATCTTGATCATGATCAGTTAAAGAGTTTCAAAAACAAAAGGACACAAAAGGACATACTTCCTTTGTTTGGCTATATATCTCAAAATCAATATTTCTGACTTCCAACTTTTTGCTTGACCATATATAATATCTTGATCATGATCATGTATAAACATGTATTTTCTTGAATAATTGAAGGCAATAACTGACCCTCAACAGGATTGATTGAGATTACATTTCACTCGAGTTCCTACGCATTTTAAATGAATGAAGAGCCATTGTTCAAAATGTCATACATAGATTATAAGTAATTGAGTTTACATATAAATAAAATATGCAACATTTTTCTACCATAATTTCCACTTGCCAGGAAAGCTGTGTATTTCAAAAAATCAAAAACAAGTCTACATGAGAATTTATAAGAATTCAATAGGATTAAAGGTTTATAATATAAATAAATAAAAGCTATGCTATACATTTATGCAACCCATGAAAATTACCTCAGAAACAAACTACTTGATTGCCATGCACATGTGGGCTCTGGATGAAATCTATTTCTGTCGAGTCGACTGGCTTTCAACACTTACCTACAACCAAACAAATTGAACAATCCACCAGTACTAATTTTACAATCATCAGAAATAGAGTGCAGAATAAAACAAAACAATTAAGCTTGGTAAATGTAATCAGAGATGGCAGGGACAGCCTCAGGCAAATGATGAGTACTGCAATACAACTGAAATACATACAGAATGGAGGCCCTAGTAAACACCCAAGGTGTCCCACAAAAATGGCCCCCACAAGTATGCTGATGTCTTTCAAGGTGTTATAGCTCATGTGATGCGTTTTAATGCTGCATAACTGCCTGTGTATATGCTGCATTAACTAAGTTGGTTGTTGCTATGGTAACTACCCCATCTGTATTGCTTTTATAAAAACCACATTTAAAATACACAACATCATTTGTGTAAATAAAAATATTTGTAAATTGTTTTAAAATGTCTATTAATTGGTCAAACAGGCAACCGAATCCCTCAGTTCACATCATTTTTAAAAATGAAGGAAAGTGAAATATATAAGAGATAATTTACAATCATTTTAACCAAATTTATAATTGCTTTTTAACTGTACCTTAATGATCCTGAGTACACTATACCCTTTCCACTAATAACACATTGTATACTAATATGCTATCTTCAGTAGATAATGTTATTGTACAAATCTCTGCTATGAATGACCTCATCAGGCTCCCTCAAAATTTCCAAACTGTATGCAAACTACTATCTTCAGTAGATAGCACATTCCACACCATTATTTAATTGCTACAAAGTATGGTATCTTCTGAACTGAAGATAGCAATTTTGTAATTACATGATCGAACTTCCTGTTATACAGAGAGTAAACTCCTTATCAAACATTATTCAAACATCACAGTGGGTGTACCAATGCTATTTTATGCAAAATACGCTATCTTCAGTACACAGTATAGTTTACATTACTATACCAAAGTGTGTGTCATCTACAGAAGATAACACTTACATCAAAACAATACTGACATACACTAATCAAACAATTTAAAGGATCAGAAACTGAAAATCCTGATTTGCATTTTTTCTTTTACTGTTCTCATCATGCTGACTGGAGAGTTTTACAGTATCGTGGGACTTCAGTAATTGGTAGTGCACATGTTCTGTTGCCATAAGGTCGTGTGTCTTGAGCTCGCCACCAAAAAAAAAGGTGGCGACGTTACATTTTGCCAAAGTCGACTCAAAACAAATGATGATATCTCTGTCAAGCAAGAAGGTATTGTCATGCTTGTGGTCTCATTTTATTGCTAAATAAAATGCACTTTCAACCCTGTAAAAAGAAATACTTGAACTTGTTTAATACTAACACTGTGCTTCATAGAATTCGGAATGGGCAGGGTGGCGGTGGTGGGGGATGTGGTGGTGGGGGATGTGGTACACACAAACTCTATGGGATTGGTATTTTTAGTGCGTAATCTGCTTCTGTAAAGGTTGTAAATTGGATTTGGACTCTATTTAGCATCTAAAACACTCATGGCCTTACAGCTAAACAATTCTACTAATTGTTTTTAATAATTTATGATTGCTTTAGTCTAGAAAATACAAACTTTTCCATACAAAACTACCCGTTGTCATATTAAGCACTGTAGTAAGTAATGCAGATGTCTTCAAAATCTAAAAGTTACTGTAAAATTTTAATTACTTATCCTATCATAGTCAAAGTATAGATTTTCTGAAGAGAAATTTGACGAGGAATCTAAATATGGACATATTTTTTCTGTATGGGTTAGGGGAAAATGTTTAGGTTCAAAATATGTTGAATTGTAAAAAAATCGAACATACTTTGGGACACCCTATATTCCGAGATTACCAAACAGCTGTGATTTTGGTTTCTTCCAAAGTCAGTTGGCTCTCCATATCCTCTAACCAAATGAATGTTGTTTACTTCCAGTTTATTACTGTAAGCTGGTAATAAGCAATGCATTGAGTGACCCATTTTTATCAAAATCTTTTCATTCCACCCTGTATAACTTGCAGGTCACCCTGTATAATGAGTTGAAATGTATATATTTGAATTGCTTATGCCTTCAGCTTTCCAGAAATGTATACTTTTGCTAGTTTAGGTTGGTGATTGTCAAGATAATCTAATTAGAATCCCGGTTGGTGTAAAAATTCATAATATTTGTCATGTAACGCTAAGGGTGGCGAGTTCAGGACACACGGCCATAACTATATTGAATGAAATGACACTCAGATTTGATTTACAATGATTGTGCTCAACCCGCTGTTTAAAAATGTTAATTGAAGTCCAATCCTTAAAATTGTCTGAGAAGTGTACATTTAATAAATTATTTCTCTTCAAAAGACAGTAACTTTTATATTGACTATTTATTGCATTGAATGACATCTCTCAAAGATAGTGTCATTATTCCTACAGTGTGAAAAATGTGCTGTCTTCAGTAGACGCCATCGTGTTGTGCCCTTGAGTAAGGCACTTTATCTCGATTACTCCTCTCCACCCAGGTGTTTAAATGGGTACCGGCATTCTTAAATGCTGGGAAGGTAACAGACTCGCTGTAGAGGAGGTGTAGCGACCCCCCTATAGCAACATTACATGGAGGAGTCTGGGCCAATCAGTAGAAAGCATATTTTGTTAAATTGCTAAAAGGTTGGCATCTTCTGAAAAAAATATGCAGTAGCACTTGGATGTACTTATTTCAGCAAGTTTTTCAGCACAATATTGCTCTGGCAACTTTGCTAAATAAGTTTGTAGATTAAGATGAAAGAAAGAATTGACAAGACTCTGGCCCATGGGTCAAGGAAAAACAAATCTATTTGAAAAAAAGACGTATTTTCCTCATAGAGAACTGGCTGGTCCATGGCATCAGCTACTTCATCAAAGCTCATTTTTCTTTCTTTGTATTTCCTTTCTTCTGTTCTTTCCCTCATTTATTGGTTCATTAGATCTGTGCATTCACTCTTTCTTTCATCTGATTCTTGCTATTATCTGAGAAAGCCAATATCAGAATCCTTTGGAGTTCAGAAGACAGGCCTGCTCCAGCATACTCTACATGCTCCTAAGTATGTCCTCTAATGAAAACAGCACTTTTATCATAGTATTCATGGTATTTAATATCTTCAGTAGATAATATTTCATTGATTCTTATATTCATCTTCTGAACATAGTACTGGTATCATTAAACTACCAAAACTCTATGCAAAATATGCTCCATTCATATTTCTATTTACTGTAAATGCATACTAAATAGTACTGAAATTCACTTACGGAAAGTATCCTGCCTTCAGTGGATACTAGCTGCTCAGTTTATATGAATTTCAATGACATGTGTCATATTCTGGAGATATTGATCATTATAGTACAAAAAAGGCTATTAAAAATTGAAAAATATGCCTTATTTAGCATAACGACAACACATCAGTCATCTTCCGCAAATCTCATATGCAATCTTCACAGGAAAAGCATCAAAAATTGTTCTATTTTTTACATCACTATTATGCCATATCAAAATAATAATCTCATTTCAGCGGAAAAAGTCAATAGATGGTCATTTATTTATAGTCAGTAGAGATTTGAATTTGCAAGTTTCATTGATCAATCATATTGCTGACCTATAAAAATTAGATTTACATGTAGGATTGTAGTTTACGACAATGCAATATTCTGCCTGTGAGGGAAAAATCACTAAGCAAAACTTGTTTCCTGGTGTGGCAAATAGATCAACACCATTTTAGATTTACATTCACCATTTACCTCACAAAACTATTTGACAAATCAAAGTGCATAAATGATGAGTATTCTAAATATCAACTCTGTTTACATACTTAATTTTCATACCATAAATTACATGGTTAATTTGTTTATTAAACCGTATCAAGTTTTATCCAATGTGCAACAACAACTGTAATAATTTATTTTATATATTAATTATAGGTTGTATTAAGAGGAAGTTTCCTTTAAAGTATAGAATTCCTGTGCTTTTTTTTTTTTTTTTCCCAAATCTCCTGAATTTTAACTGTTGGGAACTCCTTATGTTCATGTTGCATGGCTCTTACTGACCAATTACACAAATGCAACTGATTTGCCCTCTTTGATATGTATAGACACTATCGAATACTACGTCACTCGTCCTCATTTAAATAAAATTCTGTCCACCATAAGGTACTACAGGGCAATTCACACGATAATACACTAAAATATGTGATAGGTATGTATGGTTTTGGAATCGAACTAGACACCTGTCCCTCTGTCACTTAAAACTTAGAACCAACATGTGGTTGTCAATTGTTCAATTGTTATAACGTTCCGCTTGAGTTTATTCGATACGGTCTATCAGGTGGCTGGCTTTCTGGAAATGTTTCATAATTTCAACACAAATTTTTAACAAAAACAAATTTAACAAAAAACATTAGCAAAATAACACATTTTACAAAATGCAGAACTCACAAAAAACTATAATTATAATGATTATCAGAAGTTTTGATATATTCATCTTTGAACAAAAAATAAACATTCCAGACAAACATAAACACACAAAATTAAAAAGTTAACAAAACAGCAATAAATGTTTGAGTACTAATATTTCCACAACACCAATCTTCAAACAAGATTTAATAGTAAAAGTATATAAAATATTTGCAGCCTACCCTTGTTCCTCCATATTTTCCTTCATCTCGATGCATTTTAGCTCCACTTGTCTCTTTCTTGTATGAGCCAGTATTTCTTCATTTGGCTTTCTGTTCAACATGGCCTCCATCTTGGCAATCTCTTCCTCAGACTTATAGTCCACCTTCTCACTGCGGTTGCGCACGGCAGCAAAGTTGCGCTGTACAAAGCCATTTGTTCCGCTGCCTCTGGCTGTAGCCAGGCCCACGCCGTTATACATGGTGGGTTTGCTAGCTAGGCTAGTCTATCTCTGCTAGCTTGACTAGTAGTTAACGTTTGTTTCAGTGCCTGGATATGTCTCTCGCTGCTTACTGTATGGTGATGATGCTCCTTGTGGCAATACCTGTGTGTGAGTGAGTGAAAGAATGAGGAGAAAGTGATTTTACTACTTCAGATCATGACACAATTCATTTCCAAGGGTTATATAGGAGGAGATTAACTTTATTTATTCTGCACTCCCTACAATATTTTGTAGAAATTCTACTGATGAATGTAAAGTGCTTCTTATGCAAAGAAAATACACTTTAAATTTTCAGAAAGTTACTTGCTACTTTTTATGTAAAACGTTAATGGAATGAAGCAATCAATAATGGAATGTTAATTAAAGTTACGTAACTAATGTTACTCTATTTGATAATTAGATGACTTTAAAATTTTAGATGTATGTTGCTTTAACAGCACTTTTCTGTAGAACTGGTTAACATTCTGAAAATATATGCAATATGTAATTTCATGCAAACAAATTGGTTATGCAATATGTAATTTGTAATTTCATGCAAACAAATTGGTTTTCAAACTGAATTCATGCAAATATTCATGTTCCAAAATTGACTGATCCGAGAAAAGCATTTACCTATTAATTGGTCTTCAAACTGAATTTGTGAAAAAAATTTATATATCAAGAACGTCTGATGCGAGAAATTGATTTACTTATTAAATATTCATACAGCATGCAGAATCTGGTAACCAGATGTTAGAAAACATCACAGAATGATCTTTAGGTTTCCAAGATGTATTTGAACAATTTGAACAATTTTCCCACAAATACAAAATATCAATATAATTTGTTCCTTGTATTTGTGCTTTTTCCTTGTAAGGATCGGTGCAATTATTTCATTAATTCCTTAAATTGATTCTATATCCATGAAAATAAACATGACACAAAAATATGTTAACTAAATAGTTAAGACATAAGTTATAGATCACCAGTACTTCTAATGAGACCTACAAGTAACTCGAGTAAAGGGTAAGGGTTAAATAAGTAGGCTTCGGCACCTGCTGCTATGCAATGTTCACAATTAGCTACAATTGCAGGTGTTATCATATATTCATTCTGCATCAGTTATATATGTGACCCGTTCTGACAAAACCAGGAACAAGTCGCATTTTTGACATTTCATAATTTGAATAAAAATGTAAGCACGGGAAATAAGCTTCAAAATTATACCAAAATTATATACATAGCATCAATACTGTTCAAGATATGGATAACTTTGTAATTGATACCTTGATATTTTTGCCGAACTGCTATTCTGAGAAATGGGCTAATTAGTTTCCTGCTTTCCAACTGTCAATTATTGATAAACCTCTTTTTAATAAGCACTTTCAAGGATTTGAAAGTCCTCTCAGCAATGCTCAGTCCCAAGGTCAAATACCATGAAATTAAGAATTCAAAAAAATTTTTTTATGGGAATGTCATCTTCTGCATTTTTGTCTCAGAAAAAAAAACCCGCCTGGCGACTTGTTCCGGGTTTTGTTGGAGCTGGTCACATATATTCCTCTATCTATTATTTTGGTAGAGTTGAGCCAGCTATCACTGGTTTAATTGGATTGGATACTTGAAGTAAAAATAGCCTTCAGCTGAGTTAATACTGGTCAGTCAGTGATACATAAAAAAATGAGTTAATATTGGTCAGTCAGTAACACATGTTTTTATTATCTACTTGTTATTTCTGTCAGTTGCCAGTGTTTATTCTGACAACACCATTGTACTCAATAAATGAAGTGATTTCACATGTTTTGTCCATGATATTCCATTGAAGCTCTTTACCAGCAGACAGTCCATGTCACATACACATATGTGACCATCCTCCACAACTGAGCCCGGATGTCGCCAGTGCCACTATTGAGATATGCTCCATTGAACTTAACAATAAACAATAGGAAACAAAGGATTTATTTACTGTTTTATTGATTTTTCACTACTTAAATGTCAAGTACTATAGACATGATATACATCATTTTAAAGCTAATTTCAAGCAGAATATCTCAAAAATGATGATTGGCGACTTCAGGGCTCAGTTGTGCTGGATGGTCACATATAGTCAAAAACAATTCACCAGCAGGAAAGGATGATTGGATATAGCCAATGAACGTTAATTCCTAAGCTTTTATTCTGAAATTTTACCTAGTAACAGAGCCAATGATCATTACTTTATTACTTCCATTATTCATTATTCATGTTAATTTTATCAGACATAACAAGTCCTGTTTTTATGTGAGAAACAACTTTCCAAAGAACATTTTGGCATCGCTACACACTACACCATACACTGGGTTAACCCCCCTTCTTTTTTTTCCTTGGTTCAGTCAAATTGCTTCTGTTTGGATGAGGATGCCCTCTTCCAGTTCAGCAGTCTTTTCAAATTAGCACATGGAACCAACCAACATCAGAGTTCATGATGGTGCTGAGTCCATCAGCAAATGATAACCACACCAAGTTTGAGTCCACAAAATAAGGGGCAAGAGTTTGGACCTGCACTGTATTCATATCCATTATAACATTTAAAACTAAATGTGAGCTGACATTTTTAAACCAAATTATAATATATTCTTAAAGATTATTTTATATAATTTTGAAAACAGCAAGTTGGTTTTTGTTGCTTCATGCTGCTGTTGGTATGTTGGTAGTTTTTTTGTGTGAGTCTTAGTGTGCTTGTGTGTGGGGGGGAGGCATTCGGGTGATAGGGGACAGGTACATATTACGCATCGATCCAAATATATATTTCAAGTCCTTCAATATTTAATATTTTTATGACATATTGTACAGATCTGCAATGTACATTCACCTTGGCTTTAAGGCGAGTGGTATGGTAGGAGCTGTATTTTTTCCAGTTTTACCCAAAACTAAAACAAACTGCAGTGTACTCTTAATATTACTGCATTGATCTTTTAGAACATGACTCAAGGAAGCCAATAACCACATTTCCATTTCCATACGTTGTGCTCAGGTCTTGCGGTTCTTGAGTTAAGGCCAACAAATGTTTTGGACTTGTTCCTCCTCCAAATTAAAGTCATGCACATCAAGCAGAAATGACACCCCTTACATCAAATCAAGCCTTGGGATCTCCATTATAGAACCAATATCATTCATCTTTTGTGTCAGCTTTACTTGTCTCAATATTTGAGTGCCAGTACCACTTGGTCTGCCTTAATTTCAACCTGCCTTAACATAGAAATGTAATATTCCTGATAGGCTGGATCTTAACATGTGGTAAACATGACTTATAACATGGTGTGTTTGATGTCTACATTATTAAACACTTGTGTACCTGTAAGCAAGTAAACCTAATTCTCTCAATGTTCAATTCAGTCAGTGAACTGTATGTATGTTGAAGGTACAATGTTCACTTTATAAGCTATGAAGCCAACATAGTAAAAGATGCCCTTTTAAATTGAAATCTAATTTAATGAGGTTATCTTCAGAAATCTTACACTATTTTACCTTTTGAGTGCAATGCTTACTTTGGATTATTGACGCATGCCGGAAAAGAGAGAAAGCATCACATAGTGACCTCACCTAATCAAATATTTAGAGATAAAACCCCAAATTAACAAATTGGACTTAGAAAAAAAGAGTTGGCTAGTATAATAGATAGATTAAATATAGACAAAGGAAAGAACAAAAGAAAGATCAATTTCAAAAGAAAAGAAAAGAAAAGAAAAGAAAAAAAGAAAGAAAAGAAAAGAAAAGAAAAAAAGAAAGAAAAAACGAAAAGAAAAGAAAAAAAAAAAGAAAGACAGAAAGAAAGAAAAGAAAAGAAAAGAAAAGAAAAAAAAAAGAAAAAAGAAAGAATGAAAGAAAGAAAGTTAGAAAAAACAAAAGAAAGGGAAATGAAAAAACAAACAAACAACAAAAGAAACAAACAGCAAAAGAAAGGGAGAATCATACACCACAGATAGATCAAACTATACTTCTTCTTCAGAGGAATACACTGAAGTGGGTTTTCACAAGATATGATCAATCAATCTGACCCCGTATAAACCCCTTTACCCATATTCCGCATGTATTTATTTTTCAAGACTTTTAATATGTTCATACAAAGCCCTAACAGATATTATGCATTGAGAAAACAGACATTAGGTTGCAATTCTGTTTACTTTTTTAGCTAATTTTCCTGGCATATCATAGAAGATGGCATGAGTCTGAGCCTTACTTGAGCCTGCCTTGGCATGCTTGAACTCAGATTTGCATTAAATCTTACTATATAATATATAGATGATATAGATAACTCTTGGGTATCAACACGCAGGTCCAGAATAAAAATAACTAAAAAAAAAACAAGGCAGTTTGCCCATGGTGCCCCATGATTTTGCCATGCTACATTTCATGTTGATACATGTCCACTTCACAGGTATTGCCAAGAAATGATTAACCATAAACATAGTTGTACTTGAACAGAATGTATCCCAAATTGGTGCCTTCCGGAACAGATTGTTCCAAATTGGCACCTTCAGTAACAGGTGCCTGAGCAGGTGACCTGAGCAGGTTGGCAAAAATTTTAAATCTCAAATTGGTGCCCAAAAAAAGTTGGTCCAAATTGGTGCCTGAAGTAGTTGTCCCAACTTGGTGCCTGAGTGGATTGCCCCAGATTGGTGCCTAAATAAGTTGACCTTTATTGATGATTCATCAGGTTGTTTCAATTTTGTACTTGGACAGGTTACTTTAAACTGGTATATCAAAAGATTGGACAAAATAGGTTCCTCAAAATGTTCTCCCAAAATTATTCTTTGACAGGATATCCCAAATTGGTGCTTCAACAGGTTGTCTCAAATTGGTGCCTGAACATGTCATCCCAAATTGGTGCCTAGACACATGTTTTTAAACTGGTGCAGGAAAGGTTCACCCAATTTGGTGCCTCAACTGCAGGTCCCAAATTGGTGTCTGGACAGGTTATCTTAAACTGGTGCATGAAAACATTGTCCTCATCCTCACCAGGTCCCCTCAACAGGCTTGCCCAAATTGGTGCCTCAAGATGTTAGTTATCTTGAACTGGTGCATGAAAAGGTTGTCCCAAATTGGTTCCTCAAAATTTTGTCTAAAATTGGTGCCTCGACAGGTTACCCCAAATTGGTGCTTCAATAGGTTGTCTCAAATTGGTGCCTGGAGTCAACAGGTTGTCCTGATGTCTAAACTGGTTGTCCCAAGTTTGTGCTAGAACTGGTTATCACAAATTGGTGCCTCGACACATTGCCCCAATTGGTGCCTTGACACATTGCCCCAATTCATTGGTGCCTCCACAAATTGTCCCAAATTGGTGCCCAAATAGGTTATCCCAAACTGGTTGTCCCAAATTGGTACATTTTGTACAGGGTTTACTTTAACACAAAATACACGCGTATTTACGAGTTCGGGCACTTTCGGACCCCTTCAAATTCAAAGTCCCAAAGTCCAACGCGTACAAAATCTTGAAAACGTACGCATTCAAATATTGCAAGATTTGAATAGAGAAACACCCGATATTGTGCATTTATTCTCGGCTTTTGGCATTTAGGACCTACTCCCGATATGCAGGGCCGAGCACATTTTGTCAGCATCGATCCCCGCATGTTTTAGTATTGCGAGTCTCAAGACTGGTATAGTATCAGTTTGAAATTTTGCAAATTGAGTTTGGGTCCTTTTTCCTGTTTAAATGATGCACCAATTTGCCACCAAATGGCTTCAATTGGACTTTAATTTTGCAAAATTTTCCCTCTCAGGGGGGAGTATCCCCCATAAACAAGTGGCCATTTTCGCTTCTGCTTTCGACATTTGCCAATTTAGGCCCTTTGTTTTACAATAATATTTATAGGCATACAATAATAGGGAGAATGTGACAACGAAAGGCTTCATGGACCGTCATTTCACAAATTTTCGGCTTTTTCAAGTGTTCAATCTTAAATTTTAGTTTTTACACAGTAATAGTGCCAAAATGGTCCACCAAAGGTTCTGAGGGGGAACATCCCCTTGCATACCGGTAGTTGATAAACAAACGGCCACTTTCACTTAAAACTTGCTGTCCACAAAAGGCTCCATAGACTGCTCATTTTACAAATTTTCAACTTTTTTAAACTAAAATTTTACACATTAATAGTGCCAAAATGGTCCACCAAATTGCTTCAATTAGGTCTTCATTTTACAAAAGTTTCTAACTTCTCAGGGGGCATTTTTACAATTTATTATTTTCTTCAAAAATTGCCCCCCTCCCCTCCCACTTCTGACTGCTCCAGATACGCCACTGCTCCAAAAACACACACATTGTTAAAAATGTCTTCAAAAATAATATTATAAAAATACCCCTTGGGCAATGTTTTGGACCCCTTCAGAGGAAAAAATTCATAATTGAAAGGGTCCAAAAAAATTGAAAATACCCCTTCAGCAAAATGCTTAAAGAAAACCCTGATTTTGTACCTCAACAGGTTGCCCAAATTATTGCCTCAAAGGGGTCAAGAATTGGTATCTGGGTATATGTAGGTTATCTCAAATTGGTGCCTGAAGTGGTTGTCACACATACTGTATTTAGTGGTAATTTTTGGGAGGGTTTTATTTTTGCGGATTTTGCGATTGGAGTGCCATCCGTGAAAATAGGGCAAGACCAGGCAATCACGAAAATAACAATCGCAAAACTGTCTCTCTCACTTCCAATTCGCGAAAATAACTGTACGCAAAAATGACCAATGATACAGTATAAGACACCCATATAATTTTCAACATTACATCAAGTGTGTTACTCAGGGCTGATGGCATCAAAAAAGACACAGACATGAGGAGGGACCAATAGGGCAAGATAGTGAAAATGATCTGAGTTTGAGCCTACCTTGGCATGTTTGAAGTTGAACAACAGATAAAATTTGCATATTCCCAAATCTTACTATTATAATATTATATACAAATGTAAGGGTGTGACTTTAATACAATTTTATTTCAGCATTTGGAATACGGTAATATAATTTTATATTAAGAATGTCAAAAATAAAAAGTGATGCTACATGTATGTAGGGGCCATGGAGAAAACTCACAGAGAGTTTGATGAGACATGGACCGTTTACATGAAACAGAATTAAACCACAAACTACATAACTGAGATCTATAGGCCTATCAATAAGAAAGGAAAATACAAAGAATTATTGCAAAATACTACAAACAGTTTTTAATCCTAATGTGGCTCGAGAAGTCTAGCCAAGAATTTGCTCACTGATAGCTTCACATTCTAGGCTTAGACCATTGCATTCAAAATCTAGTCGGAATCGCTGAAGCATGACACCGTGTATAGCAATGGAAGTTCAGAAGTAAACACAGCCGATCACTACAGGTGATTGCATCAAAAATGTTGCTAAAAATTACACTTCAGCCAAATTTTAGACTGTCCAAATTAGGCCAATCTTGCTCAAAAGATACAGTTGACTCATCGAAATAACTTTCATCCAAATTTCAACATTAACAGAATTAATAATAACCTCCTGTGCAAATAATTGCACCGCTGTCCCCGGGGTCACTCCCATTGTGGCCTGTACACCATCCGCGATAATCAACTTTTGAAAAGCACCCTAAACAAGGATTTAACCCTTGGCTAAAACAATACCCTAAACAGGGAATTAATTCCTTGCATCAAATTTCATACCCTAAATTTCATTTCCGCGTATTAGCAATTGCAATTTTGCTACCCTTTTTCCCAATATTTCATGTTTTTGACACCCTAAACGCTATACGCGCGTATCGTGCTTACCCACGAAAAACGACCCTTTTTTTACGCGTTTTCATTATCGCGGATGGTGTACAGGCCACAATGGGAGTGACCCCCCCGGGCCGCTGTCCGACCAAAAAAAACATAGCAAAGCACTCTAGCATCGAATGTGTAACCATCGTGTGCAAATTCAAAGCTAAAGGTCGAGAGTAATCCTAATTATGCAACCAAATTTGGGTCGTACTGCATTATGGGCACCTTCATGTTTTGGTGGTATTTTTAAAAGGTCACTTACAGAGGTCAAAGGTCATTTGAGGTTATGTTTGTTTGTTTACCACTCAAACAGTGTGACATTTGAATCATTCTGAAATTAAATTGTTCCATGGTGAGTTGGTGATATTTCTAGTTCTGTCGCTGGCCAAGGATTAGGCTTAGGATAAAGTTTGGAGTTGAGGACACTCAAGGTTAGGATTAGGATTTGGGTGAAATAAAAAAGAAACTACAATCAAGGACTCTCTGTTATTAATGTTAATTCAAGTTTGATTTGTTGTAGGCTTATTATTCCATCATAATTAATGATCCACGATGCTTTTAATTCCAATTTACAATTTACTACAGCTTGATCAGTTTCCTCGGATCGCGATATCCAAACAAGAGAGGCGCATAGCGCCAAGACGTGAAGAGGCGCGTAGCGCCGACATCGAGGCGCGTTAGTGCCGATCAGAGAAGTGAGATTGCTTTTGGATATGGTAGTATAACAAAACTCATAATTGCTGGTGTATTTATGGGTAGTGGCAGAGGCTCTTTACTAGAGCTAACAATTTACAAGTTGTTTATCCCATTCAGTTTTAATGTTTGTACTGACAATAGCAATATGATCATGTAAGTATTTGTCATAATTTTGCTACATAAAATACAACTTAAGCAGCTGTTGTACCTAAATTAGCAAATTTCGAACATTTTGAGGACTTGTTTTCAAGTTGTAGGAAGTGCTATAGGGTGTCTTCAGTGTAAACTGTTTTCATTAGTATATTGACAATAATTGACAACCTGTTTGACCTGTCCATGGATATATATTTCATACATTGCTTACCCAGGACCGGTCATGCAGGTGTATTCATCATGTTTTGTGGTGAAATATTATTACAAATTAATGTGTAATTTACAATCATTTGTAGAGCAAAGGGTACAATTTAATACCGAATAGGGTGCAACTTGCTAGACTTGAGTCCAGTCCACATTTACGGTGTTTAGGATAGGGTTTAAGGTTAGGCTAGTCTTGTAAAGACTAGAATTGTACCCTATTCTGCAATCGCTCCGAGCAAAGATTTCCTCATTCCGACGGCTAAGTGCATATGTGAATGCACACTAAACCACGGCAATACATACACAGCACTTCTTGGAACTCCCGATCGGAGCCGGGAGTTTCATTTTATTGGAACTGCATTGCAAGCACGGTAATAATCATTATAAATAATAATGCTTTGTTTGTGGCTGTGAGTGACTTGTGCACCGATGTGTGCAATTTGCACAAACACATGCATCGCCAGAATTCAGTGCTGCAATAGAATTCAGTCTTTAAATGTTACACAAAACAGCCAACAGGTATATTAAAACACTCACAATTGTCGAGACTTTGACATGTTTGATCAATCATAAATAAATGTAGTCCGTACGCCATGCCAGCATTATTCTCGTAAAACTGGTCATCACCTTTCATGTTTTATGCTTTTTACACTCTACAAAACCACATACCTTTTCTTCTCTTGCTTTTCCTGGTTTCTAAGGTATAGTTAATACCACGAATATTTCGAATGGACATTCAGATGTAGATTTAACGTTAGTTTTAGGCCATATTTTTCATCAGAAATTGCGCATCGATAGCATCACCAGCAGCAATATTTTGGCGTTGATCAATAATATCAATTTATTATCATTTGCATTACACGTAGAGCAGGTTATGAATATTAACAGTGTGACGTCATACTCTTACAGGTGATGTTAAATTTTGGTAACAGAGCCATTCCATGTCAACTCCAGGGATGTGCACCGCAGCACCTCTATTTGTTTCTTTTTTTTTTTGTGTGGTGGTAGATATTAATGAGAAAGTAAAATCCTGAAAATTTGAGCTTAATACTCCATTTCGTTTTCCCGTGGCATCAATTTGAAATTTAGGGGGATCAGCGTAAAAAATGTGTCGCAACGCGAAAGACGATGTTTGGAGCTGAGACGAATATTCGTCTCAGGTTTGGAGGTCCAAAAATGTATAAAGGGAACCCCCAACAACTTTGAAAAGTATGTATCCTGCAGAGTTGTAACGAGTCAAGTCATTTCATGGTCGAGTCGAGTCATTTCTTGCAATATCTCGAGTCGAGTCGAGTCAAATGACTCGAGTCACTGTACAATCTGTATGGGGAAAATTTGAAAATCCGAGTCGAGTCATTTCAATTTTTAACAGTCGAGTCTCGAGTCATGACTCGTTACAAGTCTGGTATCCTGAGGGTACTTTTTTGTGTATAATTCAATTATTCAAATATGGCATCAGAAAACTTATGACTCCTTTAGGCCTACTTTAAAAGATATAGGGCCCTCAAGTCAAAATGCAACTTCGTCCATCCAGGACCAACTTCGGGGGGTCAGAACTCCAAAAGTAAAAATAATTTGTTCGTCCATTTTTTTGACAGTCAGAGCCCTTTGGTAGGAGATTACTCCTTTCCCATTAGAATACTTTTAGCTGAGATATTACCCATGCAAAACTCCAATTGTACATTTTTTGTACATTTTGACCCCCCTGAAAACCAATGTCAGACCATTTGCCCCACCATCAACTTCAGGTATGTTGAAAATATGTTCTTGGACAACATTTCTGAGAGATATTGGCTTTGGGACTCGATGACTTTGCTTTAAAAACATCAGTTAGGTTTGCCTACTCACATATATGTCATTCCAACCACATCAACAAAATGGGTTGGGTGGTCAGTGGTCATCCCCTCAAATTTTGCTGAAAATCATTTCTAGCATACTTCTATGAGCATAATGAACACATGAAAAAAAATGAATGCTCAACTCCAAGCGGTTTTGGAGATATGGCTTGTCAAAAATTTGGCCCAGGCCCCCACTTTTTGCTCTTTACGTCGTTGAATTAGTAGCATTTTAGAACACTCATATTTGACTTTGCAAAAGAGATATTATGCTGAAAAGTACTAAACTGGGGTGACTTTTACCCAGAAAAACGTAATCTGGCCTCAGAAACAGTGCGTCTTATCTATTTAAGAAGTTATGGGTCTCTCAAAACCTTGTTTCGTTTTGTCAAAATTTTATTTGTTAAAAACGAAACAAAAAGAGGTTTTGAGAGACCCATAACTTAATAGATAAGATACAATGTTTCTGAGTCAAGATTTTGCTTCTCTGGGTAAATGTCACCCTAGGTGATACTTTTCAGCTTAATATCTTTTTCGCAAAGTCAAAATATGAGTGTTCCAAAACGCTACTAATTCAACGACGCAACTTGAGAGAGCAAAAAGTGGGGGCCTGGGCCAAATTTTGACAAGCCATATCTCCAAAACCGCTCAGGGAGGTAAATAAGGATAATTTACTGGGTGGGCAATTTAATTTAATTTTGCCCTCAAATTAGAGAAAATAATTTACTGGGTGGGCAGCAGTAATTAATTGCATCCAGGCGTTTGGATTTTCTAAAATGGTAGACCTTTTTACGCAGCATTTGGCTTTACCTTCCCCCTAAATGCTTCTTATCCCGATTAGCATGTAGCAATGTCAAAGAAAAATTGTATTCCGTATTATATTTCACTTTGGACATTTAGAAATCTTACACTAATTATCACTCATCATTACAGGAAAAAACCACAGTAAAATTAGATGGGAAGGGTAATATTTCTATCAATGGCGTAGCATTATTAGGGCATGGGGGCATGTGCCCCCCCCATCAATTGCAAAATTTAGAAAATCCCATAGGACTTCTTGTCATATACACACATCACTCACAGATTAAAGAAATATAAATTTAATTTTACCTGTTTTGGCATTTTCTAATGTATTGAAATTATTTGCTATCTGTCAAAACATGAACAAGACTATGTTTAAAAAATATATAAAGTATTGCCAAACCAGTATATTTGACTATATTTACTAGTAATTTCAATGTTTACAAGTATTTTCTAGTAATTTCTGGTATCAGAAATGCAACCTTTCCATCTCATGCCTGAATTCTTTCTTTTATAAAGTCAAAATTTAGGCACTTTTAAAATCTTTTGCCAATTTTAGCAATATATGGCCAACCCTGAATTATATTGACCTATTTCCCACTGTTATTTAAATGTTTATTTTACCAATTCTTATATTAAATTACATAACATGTTTCACAAAATAATAAAGACCCATGTAGAATCACAGTAGAAAGGTGTAAAAAGTAATGAACAAAAAAAAACCCAAACATACATGTATTCTTGCAACATTAAAGTTTGATTGATTGTAGAAAATTATTGATAGTTATAATACTTAGGCCTACCTATTTATGTATGCTCAAAGACTTGAAATGAGCAATGCATATATTATCTGGATTAAGTTTCAAATAATGTTTCAAGTCTAAAAAACATGCCTCATTCAAGAATCCAAATTTATATGCTCATAAGAATTCTTTCAGGTTTTGTGTGGAAATTGCTCAAAATAATATTAATTTTTAGCTTCCTATACCATTGTGTACTGTGTGATCCCGGGGGGGGGGTTCTTCCTGGTTGAAGGTATACGGGGATGTGCCACGGTTTTGGGGTACCTTTTCAGCAATTTTGGTATATCGATGGGTGGGTTATCAGCGGAGACCAATGCGCCCAATTGGGCGCATTTTGGAAAAATTGCACTTAAAGCGCCCAATTATGGCAAATTTGGGTGCTTTTTGGGTGCTTTTTCTTGAAAATTGGTATACTGATGGGTAGCAAAACAGCAAAAAGTAGGTATAGAGAAAGTCAGCATCCGAAAGTCTGCGTGGCACACCCCCGTACAAAAATTTTCGGAAGAACCCCCCCCCCGGGGTGTGTGATATTGCTTCCTACGCCAAAGTTGTAAACATGGTAAATGAATAAATTGGCAGATGTTAAGAAAAAGCTAGAAAAGATACATCACTTTCATTATTCAATATCATTCACTTTCAAAATGCAAGTTGATTTCAAGAGATGCACCATGGTACTAGTTTTATGGTAATTATTATATGATGTCCAATTTTTTGTGGGCAAAATAATTTACTGGGTGGGCACTTTTGGGCAATGGGCAAGTTGAATTTACTGGGTGGGCAAAACAATTTATCTTAAAAAATAATAACACACTGGTAACAAAAGTTATGTATAGTATTGGGGCAAGGAATCCAATTACTACACTGGAATTTCAGTGTCCCAAGACAAGCGGTTCGTTATTTATGATAAGAAATAAGGTACCGCTAGGATATACCTCATTTCCTATCATATATACTGAACCGCATTTCTTGAGTCACTGAAATTTCAGTGTAGTAATTGGATTCCTTGCCCCAATAATATACATAACTTTTGTTATCAGTGTGTTATTATTTTTTGAGAAAAATGCAAAAATAGTCACAAATTTACCACAGGGGTGTAGTACCCCCTTAACTTCTTTTCAGGCCTGCTTCTTTTGGCTGAACGTTCTCACACTGACATCACTTTATTAATATTCATTATACTGAGTTACGTTTTGGTGCACTATGTCACAAAATAACGCACGACATTATAACGGGTTATACTTTATCGCGGCGTAAGGTATTATTAATTTTAAATAAGAGGCAAAATAAATGCAATAAAATGAGAGACCAAAAATTAAAAATTAGAAAATTATAAATTTTTCTAAAAAGAATTAAACAGAAATTTACAATATTTTTAATGTATTGGAAACTAATTTTTGAGCTATATTGAATGCACACTGCAAGCGCTCGTTACTTTTTCACACACCGTTTGAAGGCCGAGCACTTTCTATTAGTTTCATCTATGAAATCAATGACCAACCGAATGACCGGGCAGAACTTATGAAGTTATGATTGACAAAGTCTCTCTTGCCTGTACTTAAAAGCAGCATTACTTCATCTCAATATTCGATGTTGCCCTAGACATGCTAGAGAAGTTGCATTTGAATACAAAGATGCCTACAAATATAAAAACACCTCATTTGTACCTTAAAAACTAATTTAGAAGCAGCAAAATGGGCGGCTGCTTCGGGAAATGTTCCGCGAAATTTTGGCCTGAAACACAGATTTTCAAGATCTGTGCCCTCATCATGCACATGCCAAATTTTATGATGCGAGCAGGAAATTTTACACAGACCTATTTTAACGTTTCTCTAGTGTTTTCCCTAGCCTTTTTAAAGTGTTATTTTATGGTAACCCGTAATGTGTGCCAAAAGTAATTGCTTTCCCACCCACCTCTCGGCCTGCGGTCAGCCTGACAAAATCTCAGTTGCCCTCCCCCATTTTACCTTCCCCTATAGATGAGTTGACCTAAGTTGACCTAGTGTTTATCAACAAAGGCAAGGGACTGGTATATCGATATGTTTGAGTGAACCCCATGCAACCACTACACTTATTGTGATGTGGCGGGAGTTTTAAAAACACGATAGGCCTATCCCTGAACAAAATATCATATGCGCGCGCATACTGCCAGGCAATTGACGTCAGAAGTCAACTCATCTATAAGGCTCATAATTATTGCACAGCCACTTATTGTAATTTGTCCGGGAATTTGTCCCCCATGAAGCTGGTACGGTATTTAGTATAGGCCTAAGCCTATAATATAAAGTCATATCAGCACTCATAAAATACGGGGTCAAATATACACCGATTATTTTTGTTTGCTTTTGTTATCAATATTCGTGATTTTGGTTTAAATGTTCGAAAAATAGGCTAGGTTCGAAAAAATATAGTTTTTCAATTATAGATTTACAGAATAAAGTTAGTTTTGCCACAGATTTTAAGTATAGTTTTGCTTACTAAAACATATTCAACAAGTAGTCAATACAGGCACATTGGCTAGTAGGCCTAAGCCCAGGGCCGGATTTACCATTGGGCCAGATGGGCCCGGGCCCAGGGCCCCAAAAATTTGGGGGCCCCAATTTGGTCATGTGCATGTTTCTTTTTAGACCGAAAACACGATGTTTTGGACCAAAATATGCTATTTTGCAAAATTTTGCGCGCGCTGACCTTTTGCGTAGCAAAATTCGCCTTCATTTTATGCAAAAACTGTCTGATATTAAACAAATTTTTGCGTGCTGCGCGCGAAAATGTCCTAGTAAAATCGATCTTATAGTAGGTCTCCTATTTGTAAACCAAAACTTGAGTGCACATGCCTTCCTCACGGAGAATTTGGGGCCTTCCGAATTAGCCTGGCCCAGGGCCCCCAAAAAGGTAAATCCGGCCCTGCCTAGGCCTATATATATAGGCCAACTTTGGCATATTTAAAAAAAATGAGGCACCAACTGACCCTAATTGAACTGAAGGGCAATACAACCTTTGCCTAATTATAGTTCGATATAATAATGCAACTTGTGAGTGTAGGCCTAATTCAAGAACCTTCATTTCATATTACAATAAGCGTCATATGGGCGGGGCACGTGCACGGTGCCCCCCCCAATCGATTCGACTATTTAGAAACGCCATAGGAAAATTGCCGAAAACCCGCTTGTGCCCATCAGGCCCGGTAACCCCAACCCCATCATGGTCAGTGCCCCTCGATAAGATGGCTCTTTAATGCCACTGTTTTAATTCAGGGCCGTCGACACACACCGACACCGCCTGGCTAATAATTATTTGGTGCAGAAGGGACACTAAAATGAATACACGGGATCGATACACGTGAATTGCTATGCACGATTTTGATATCAGACGAAAATCTTCTGATACCGGGTTAGAAAATGATGAATATCTCCCGTCATGATTTTTTTCTCAAGAAACCAGATTTGGTCTCATAAACTTGGAAATACGTGTTGAACAGATATGATAGTCGCTAGAATGCGCTTTGAAAATTGGCCGTGCGCTTTGAACTCAAAATTTGACCATTTTATATTGCGTTGGTCCTGTTATGGACTACAGCGTGCAGCGTGTAGTACAGCTGCACTCACTGTAGGCAGTATAAAGTCGATGACCATTGACCTCAATGGGGTATACAAGCTTAATCACGCACAACCAAGATCGATTACCCGGCTATTGTGAGTAGCCTTAGTTATGTCCCTCGACTAATTATTAGTTTAAAAGAGCTTTAAAGGTTTGAACCAAATGGCTAATCGTGGCTGTGGATTTAACCTACCATGGCGATTCCTGCCATGAAGATATAGGGTCGAAGACACTGTGCGACACCTGGCCCCCCTGGCGATCCCTAAAAAAAGGGAAGAGAGAGAGAGAGAGAGAGAGGGAGAAAGAGGGAAGGGAGAGAGAGAGGGGGGGAAGCGGGAGGTGGAAGAGGGGTTATCATATTATGAGATGTTGCCCTGTGCATGTTTCTTTTTTGTCTCAAAACACTATGTTTTGGACCAAAATATAGTAAACTTGCAACATTTGCACGCTTTGCGAGTACTGGCTATTTAGCTAACAAATTTCACCTTCATTTCGTCGGCCGCAACACATAGTGGCGTACGTGAAGGACAAAATACGTCTCCGAGCAAAACATTTTGGAAGGATATGCTACTAGTAAAGGATTCAATACTCCTCCACTGTTATCTCTCAGTGACCCGATTCCATTTGAAATTGAAGTTTAAGGTTCAAACTATTAAGCTGTATCTTTACTAGTTAACAAGGAAGAACTATTATTGGATAATAGTTAGCTCTAAACCTATACGCCACTATGTGAAACGGAAAATTTGGAAACTCGCTCTACGCCACTATGTGTTGCGACCGACGATTTATATTTAGACCTGAATTGTCGGTACTCGCGCGCTTCGCGTGCAAATGTCTTAGTAAAATCGGAACAAAATATGCTTGTCTCCGCCATCCCCTGCCGATCTTTTAGTGTGACCCTTATTTGTAAATCAAATCTAATTGGTTACTTGAGCGCACGTGCCTTGCTCACGGTGACGTTGGTGTCTCCAAATTTTGGCCTGGCTTATAGGGCCCCCAAAACGGTAAATCCAGCACTGCATGGGAGTGTGTTACTAATCTTCAAGTTTCGAGTTTCGAGTTTCATTTTCGAGTTTCGAGTTTCATTTTCGAGTTTCGAGTTTCATTTTCGAGTTTCATTTTCGAGCTTCAGTTTCGAGTTTCAGTTTCGAGTTTCGAGTTTCATTTTCGAGTTTCGAGTTTCATTTTCACACGCATGCGACAGGGTGGCAAGTCAGCCCCCTCTCCTGCTCAGTTGACAGAAATGTTCTGACAAAATTTACGATTTACAATTTCCTTTTGGTCTATTTTAGACCCAAAATAACCCCATTAAAATGCCAAATTGCCGCGCGCATTTATCTCAGTAAAGCCATTCTGTGAGTAGATTTGCGAGACGTCTCCTCAGAAATTCCTTATTTTTTTATCTCGAACTTGAACATGAATCTCAAAAATAAGAGTTATAATTCCATCCTTTCGTAAATCAGGCCACACCAGCAAAATATATCCCCCCCAGAAAAGGTGTTATAAACTGAAAATTGATTTTCAGGGACGATCGGAGATTTAATTTTATGAAGCAATACGTAGGCCTACTCCGCACCCATGCAATAAACTGATAAAGCGAAGCACCTTGCCAGGGAAATGAGCATGGTGGCAACGAAATTGTTTTTCGGGGAGGTTCAACTTGATTCTGAACCAAATTAGTGTTGTTTGTGCAAATGTTATTCTTCCGCGCGCATTTTAGGAATGGGACGGGCGCCATTCTATACCCTTGCACCCCAACCCCGTGCATTGAACCATAGATGTCAAAGAAAGGCTGATCACTCGCACCTGTAAGATAAGTATCTTTGAAAAGAGCGGTATTGTATTCAATATATGTTTGCTGACATACACAGGTGATTAGTGTAATCTTCTTGTAGTGCAGGGCGATCTATTAAAGAATTGTATTCATCTATTGCTATGGTAGTTAATCCGATTATGACGTCACTTCTACGGCGTATAAACACGCTCATCCATGCACGAAAGCTCAATGAGCTGTGATAGTTATAAGAATTCAATTGCTGGCTGCATAATACACAAATCCTAAAAGTTTTTGTTGTGAAGGTCCGTAATTTGATCCAATGAGATCGATTGTACTTTTTGGCGGACAAAGAAACATTCAAGCTCATTAGTAAGTGTTTGTCGCTCGTCGCTACATAGGGGAGAGCGGGGAGTGTTCGCCCTATATTTTTCTAACCAGCCTAGCGATGTCAATTTTAAGGTTAGGGGTGACCTGATTAGCCCATGTGAAAGCCCTGTGTCTTAGATATATACGGTCACTATCCCAGAACTATAAGCCTCACAATAGCAACAGGATAGAGCAAACAAAAAAGTTTTGCAAAGTGGCGAACTTGCCCCATATTGGGGCAGGTTCGCCCATATGGTGGGGTAAGTTCGCCCTAATCACAAAAAAGGTTTAAACATTGCATAACAATAACATATTAAATGCAAACATTTAGCAAGAGTATACAGTGTATTCATTCTCTTCTGGGGAGTCACTAAATTTGTTGCAGGGGTCGGGTCAGGGTAAAATGTAGGGCCCAAAGTGAGCTTAAACGTATCATGCTTACAACTTCGGGGAGATTATTAATTAGGACATAAACGGTGGTATGAGTAATACTGATACCACATAACTTTTTAAAAAACCATGCTTTTCAGTAGTTTTACCTTGTTTAATGGTATAATTATAAATATTTTGCATAATACGCTGATGGGGCAGGTCCGCCCTCCAGTTTGGGGTAAGTCCGCCCGGGGAAGATATGGGGCGAACATGCCCCATCCTCAAAAGGGTGAACGTGCCCCTTGTGCACATTTTTGTATTTTCTTCAGGGTATGCAAAATACAAATCGAATAAGGAATTTATAACTGCATTAAATCTTTGACAAATCCTATATGTTCCCAATACAGATTTCCATTAAATTACGTTTTGGTGTAATTTTTTTTGTTTTGGCTGCAGTTCGATGAACACGTCCCTATATGTCGCGTAGCTAATAATTATGAGAAGTTTATAATGACCTATGTCACCTAATTTTGCCATCACCAAATTTCCCGATAGCCGTAGTGCTGAGAAACAAGGGGGTGGGCGAACCTGCCCCTGGGGCGAACACTCCCCGCTCTCCCCTACTGGAGTATAAAACAAGCGTCATGGGGGAGTGAAGTGGGTGTGACCAATCAGAATTCAGAAACTGTTGTTCTCCATTTAGTTTAGTGTGAAAACAGACACCCCTAATAGTACGCCCTCTGTCATCGAACTCGTTTGACACAAATAGAGGGCCAAAATATTTTTCATCGACGATGTTCTACTTAAGGTGATACTCTCCGACTTTTGGTTTAAAAATACTAGTATTACTTTTCGTGTTAACACCAATGATTATATATTCGTACTTTTTGGTCAATATATAAGCAGGTCGTGATTCTATCTTTAAATGTGAATGTGAAGTCTAAGCCTTTCCTCAAATTAAATGAGTGAGATGGTGACTGGGTTTAGGGTTCCCAGATGTAAAACGTCCCCTAGCAATCACAAATCATTAATTGAATTCAATTAATTAAGAAATCAATTAATGATTTGTGATATTTTTTCCCAAATCATTATTTTAGGGGGCGCTGTTACAAAATCGTAGGTTAATAACACATGCTGTCTCAAATTATGGGCCACAGGCTACAAGATCACCACGAAATTATTGACAAAGGTTTATAATTTATATATAATTAGTCTCGATCCCAACCGGCTTGTGCTTTTTTCACGCTGCAAATTGTGCCTGTACATGTATATACTCCGTTGCAGTAATTACAGGTAAGGCCTATTTTTTATTCGCATGGGACCGGAGGCATAATAACCAGGATTTATTTGGAGCTGAATTGGAAGAAGTGGACTTCTTTCGCACCTTTCCCAAAATTTTGGACTTTTTTTGATCGACAAAGCATAGGCCTAAAGAGCCTGGAAAGAAAAAGGAGCAAGGTAAACTAACTTGACGGGGACTTGACAAGTAAAATACAGACTAGACGGTACGCAGAGGGGGACAAAAACAGCAAATGTAGGCATTAGTAGGTAAATTCGATAGACCAAGACCCACCGGAGTGCTAAACCTGCTAAAACAACGTGGATCGATGAATACAAAGGTCCCGGACAAAAGTGCACTAGAACAAGTGATGAAAATCACTGTGCACATAAGCAGACACGATAAACCAGACATAACAACCACCAATGTAGGTACAAAACAGGTTAAGTTCGACGTTGCTCGAGAAGTCTAGCCAAGAATTTGCTCACCGATAGCTTCACATTCGAGGCTAGATACCATTGCATTCAAACTCTAGTCGGATTCGCTAAAGTATGACACCGTGTAAAGCAATGGAAGTTGAAAAGTAAACACAGCCGATCACGACAGGCGATCGCATCAAAAATGTTGCTAAAATTACACTTCAGCAAAATTTAGACTGTCCAAAATAGCCAAATCTTGCTCAAAAGACTGTTGACTCGTCGAAATAACTTTCATCCAAATTTCAACATTAACAGAATAAATAACCTCCGGTGCAAAAAACTACACCGCTGGTCGACCGAAATAGCAAAGCACTCTAACATCGAATGCGTAACTATCGAAGCTAGAGTTCTCGAGTAAGTTCGACGGGCCAAAATCGCCAATTCTAGAGTCCTCAGAAGTGTCAGGAAAACAGTACAGACGTACGCTGAATGTGATGAAAATCACTGTGCACATAGCAGACAAACAAAACCAAACAGATCCACAAATTCAAGTCAAAACCGAAGGCAAGTAACTCAGTAGCAAACCAGACAATAAACTCAGAGCAAAATAAGCAGTGTGTTTACTCTATAAAAGCATGGAAGAAAGAGATAAGAAGGAACCACAACGAACGCATTCACTTTGTCCACTCCCTTTACCGACATTTAGTTGACATTGTTATTCATGAGGATTTACTTTGATCAATACCCCGCGTTAAATAGGTGATTGGCATTGTATTCCATGTATTTGCATGTCTTCTGGAGCGTGTGTGAAGGATGATTTGAACTAATGACCTTCCGTGCAAGCACCCTATAGGATTTTCTTTGGTGACGTGATCATCGGTCATTGATGGCCTACATCTTTTCTTCCATTTTGCCCAATTTTTCCGAACTTTGATGACTTTTTTCTCAGAGTTGGCAGTCTTTGGCACTGAAACGAGTTAGCTAGTTACGATTATACACATATAAACTATTAAATTAAACAGGTTTTATGTACCGGACTCAACCGGAACATTGTGCATTATTTAAGAACATTTTACATCTATTTTTCATCGAAAAAGTCACCAAAAATCTTACCTTATTTGCTAAAGATGAAACTCAGCAAAAAAACGGCCGATTTTGATTACCTTTTCGATGTTTTATTGACATTTTCTACACAACACGATCAAGAAAACAGTTTGACTGTAGATCCCAAAACAAAGCTACTATACATGTTCAGAGCATCAGTGAAATTCCATAATCTTACTTCTGGGTAGCGTTTGTTTGTTCGTGGATGGGTTTGTTATAAATTTTTTCTAGTAATGATTTTGCCAAGCATCGATCGCGGTAAATGGATCATACATGAAAGTAAGTACCATTGATAGCTTTTCTTTTCATGCGTCAATAGATAAGCGGATTAAAACTTGGCCGATCGAAGTCGTTGTGGTTCCTTCTCATCTCTTTCTTCCATGATAAAAGCAAGTTCACTAATCATACAGAGACAGGGTTGCCAAAAGATTTTAGCCCGAATCGCGGGTAAAATAATCGAAAAGTTGCCCAATTTTTCTCTTTACCATTGGTTTCTATGGGACCAGAAATTGTCAAAAGTCGCGGGAAAAATCTTCAAAAGTCGCCCAATTGGGCTACCAAATCGCGGGTTTGGCAGCCCTTTATAGAGAGTGCTGGGAAGGAAAATGCAACACCAGAGGACAATCAATAGGGTATTGTCCTAATTGACATGATGTAAATGTCAAGGGAGGTCGCAATCAATAGAAGAGGAATAGATTGAATAGCGTATAGACAAATCCGATTCCACGCATTCCTACAGCTCAATGGCAGCCATTGATGGGGGCATCCAACCTGAAACGTGAAATGATACAGGCTTTGCGGGAAATTTAAATATTGTGTTCCATCACCCGTGTGACAAAAGGATGCTGAAAGGTTTTTTTCAATACAAATACAATATAAAATTGATTTTGAAGCAACGCTTTTCCATTCAATTCACCTTTTCGGTAAATTCCATAACCCTTTGCGAGTACACCTGAGAACTCGTCATTTTACGTCACGCCGATCTGCGTCGATGCGCACATCGTTCATGGAACATCGTTAGTGCGCATTGCAAGTCGGCGTGACGTCAAATGACGAGTTCTCAGGTGTACTCGCAAAGGGTTATGGGATTTACCGAAAAGGTGAATTAGGTAGTTACAACACGGATGGCCCCCAGTAATGGCGGAATGAATTTGGAGTATAAGTGGACAGACAAGGAAAAAGTGTCACTGAAACAAACATGTTGCAATAAATATTATTGTGTTAAAGAATAAAACCTATTTTTTACGCTCGCAAAGTGGACCTGTTTGGCCTTTAGCGATTTCTGGGAGGGTGGCCGCCCACGGGGCATATTATTGTCATTGCCAAAAATTGCTTGCACCCTCCCCCCCGGCCCGCCAAAAAATTCTTTGCCAACCCCCCCCCCCCCTGCACATGCCAATTTTTTTTGAACCCAATTTACAAACCTTAAATGCTCTTGATACATGTTGCGAGCGCAGCGAGCAGGAAAATGTGCATATTTAAGCGTTTCCGTACCGTTTTCCCAAGCCTTTTTAGCGCGTTTTGATTTAAAAGGCGCCCATGAATGTGTGCCAAAATCGCTTGCACCCCCTCTCGGCTTGCCAAAATTGCTTCCCCTTTTGTCTTGCCAAAATTGTCTTGCCCCGCCCCCCCCCATTTTACCCTCCCCAGGGCTTATAATTATTGCACAGCCCCTAAACAGAATTGGTGTCAAAGGTTATTAAGGGGGGAATTTCCGGTATTTAACCAAATACCTTCAAAATGCTTCTTCTGCCATATATTATATTGTACAATGATGTCATTTGCATATGCATCGGCTATACCACGTGCCTATAACTTGCAGACAGAATTGGGGTCAAAGGTCATTAAGGGGGTAAAATCTTACAATTGCATTATCTGGACATAGTCAACTTTGCAACGATACCTTTGGTAATTTTGGCGAAATTTGGCATAACATAATACATAACGCTAAATCCGAATTTCTTTTGGAATCATTTCACGATTTTTGATAATATCGAAGTTGGATGGGAGTAAAAATAAAAGTCACTTTTTCAACATTTTCCCTTCAGAATTTTATCAAAAATATTTTCATGTGAAAGAAGAATCTTTTCCCTTCTATTTTAGCAAAATAAAATTTTTGATTGATTATACACACATTATTTAGCCTATAGCGCAAAACTAAGATTGCCGAGTCCGGACTGATTTTGCTTGATTGCATCACATCTGTATTTTTCGTCAATAAAAACTTGTTCATTATCGTACCCAAGCACATTAATTTTTGCCATTTTGAAGCTGAACTGATGAAATATTGTGCCAAAGTGGAAAAAATTTGGGCTTTGGAGGCTTGGTCAGAAACCCACATACAGGCGTCAACATGGGGGGGTGATTGTATGGACCATCCCCTGGCAAAATATTGGGGATTTACCCCCGATCTACGCCTATGAAAAAGGCGCTTCAAAGAAACTGTATTTTTTTGTTCTCCGAATATTAGACTGGTTGAAATAAACGTAACATACAGTAGGCCTAAACGGTTCAAGAACCACTTCTTCCATATATCGTGACATATGATCGGTTTTAATGGTTTTACTGTCCAAAAGTGACATGGTTTATAATTTTGTTATTCGATAACCAGGACGCCCAACAAAATATAATTGACATCACATTAAAGCCAGGGGGGGGGGGCACTTCAATATGAAATGGATATAGGTGTAGGGTTGGCACTTTCGCACTAAGGGGCATTCGGTGAGAGCAAAATGTAAAGAATATGGGGTCATTGGGTGAGAGCATGATTTTTGGCATTTGGTGAGAGTGAAATGTAAAAAATATGGGGTCATTGGGTGAGAACATGACCTTTTTTTAAATGGAATCTTTGGGTGAGAGCCAAAACAGTGCCACAGAAACCTCGAAAATCGAATTTCTAGTTCTAAATGGCTCAGTTCAAAATCAGTGATAAATGAAAGTTGCTGTTCAAATTGAACTTGTAAGGGTCTTTGGGTGACGACAGATCAAATGAAAAAATAGGAGTGCACCCCCCGGATTAAAGCTTGATCTTTGGGCTAAATAAAGTTGTGTACGTGATGGCGTAAATATCTTAAGAAATTTAAAACTACACAAAATATAAAACGTCTCAATTAGTCATCAGTGTAAATGACAAAACTCATCATTTCAACCTATTTGGTATTTCGGCAAAGGATAATGCAATTATATGTGTAGCCCTGACAGAGGGCAACATACCAATCAGTCACCAGCAGATCGTCTGAGTTGGACGGGCTAACATCCTAATAAGCTAACATGGTTATAAAAGCATTTAAAAGATTTTGTCGTCAATAATATGAAAATAAAACTCACATATTTCCCCCATAATGGACAAGCAATAAACTGAACTAGACCATAAACTGCGAATTTAAACAACCCGATGTCAAAGCACTCACAGGCTGCCCCGGCCCGGCTTTCTGCCTAGACAAACCCGGGGGCACTCAGCTTTAGACTGTGACGGACTGACGGTGACTCTGGTTTCTTTATTTTCTTATGAAACCAGCATAAGAAAATAAAGGTTCTAAAAAGATTCTAAATTAAATCAGATGTCCTCGCAGGAGAACTTAGAGGTTCTCTTGAAACAAAAATGGTTCCAAAACCATCGAAAATGGCCCCAAAAATGTGATACAGGACAGAACCGTGAAGTTTAGGTTTTTTTAGAACCTTTAACGGTTCTCCAAAATTAAAGAACCTTTTTTAGCGGTTCAAGAGGGAGGGTTCTCCTGACAGGACAAAAAAGGGGGCATATAGACATAGACATAGACATAGACATAGATCATCATCAGTATGCGTGCATTATTTTGTACAATTTCACTCAAAAATAGTGTATACTATATGCCCCCTTTTTAGCAGTCGAATACCCGATGAACCCCCTTTTTTTTAAAGTCACACCGAATAACCTCCTTTTTAGGTGCGGTTACTCAATGTTCCCTTTTTTAGGTGCGGCTACCCCCCAAATGACCCCTTTTTTCAGAAATGTATCACCAAAATGCCATAAAATAATGCGGACATTTTCAAAGTAGGCCTAGGCCCTATCTTATTTCAGCAAATTTTGTAGGCTACTGTAATTTTAGGAACTTGATTTGAAATAAAAATAGAATTTTGCTCCATTTTGTTTTAATTTCCGATGACGGATGACCCCTTTAAAAAAAATATACCCAATGACCCCTTTTTTCAAAATATTATACCCAATGACCCTATTCTTTTTGTTTGTACACAATAACCACCCCCGCTCCACCCTTTTTTTAAACAACGTTTTAGTAGGGCCCCTATGGCTTCGCGATGCCGGCAGGCACATACCAGTCACTTCTAAAGTTGAGCGCCCTCCCCCCTCCCTTCCTATTCCAAAATTAATAGTCTTCAACACCAGGCTAGAGACCTTTTACTCCCGGCTTTTACTATGACCGGGCTTCAACATATATTTCGCTTTACTCACTAGTGGTTTTCCCGGGTTTTCCCCTTTTTTAGAGAATGTTTGTTGGATAAATATTGGCCTACTTAAAATATTAGAGTTATAAGTCTGAAATGAAACGGTACCAAACAAAACGGATAATTTGGCAACTTTCTTTGCCAGAAGCTTGACAGATTGGTTTGATAGTTAGAAGTCGTAATATTACGAACGAGTTTGGATGAACATTTTCTTAGTAGGCCAAGGCCCGGCCCTAGATAAAATTCCAACTCATACTTTTTGAACAATCTTCATTTGAATCTCTCCAAGTTCTTGGAATGGAAGAATATAATAGCTTATAATAAAAATAATATTATAACATCATTTCGCCTAGTTTTTTTATTTTTTTATTTTAGTATTGAAATCATTAATTGACTTATATAAGGATGGTCTTAACCCTGGAATTATGGATACTTTTGGCCCTCATAATTTCTAGTAAATTGCTGGTCTAAAGTATAAAAAAAAGTACAGGCCTAGGCCTACATCATACATTATATGACTTGATGAATCCATCTGTGAGGTCAAATTTGGGCAAAAATGCTCAGCTTTTTTCTTATGAATTGTTAAAAGCTACTTATAAATATCTACGCCTAGGCCTATTATATAGGCCTATTTATTTATTTTTTTAATCTTGAGCAACTTTCACAGTAATTTCATCAAAAATTGTTGAAAAATGCTCAATTTTGCAAAAAAAATCATAAAAAAGCCTGATTTTGGCCCATATTTCAAATATTTTTTGAAGAAGTTGGTCAAAATTTAAAAAAAATATAGGCCTATTTGAAAAGCGCATTTTTATTGGGGAAAAATATTTATCCGTGAACAAAAATATATAAATTACTGAGCTGTTGGCTTGCCATAGGCATGCCGCATCCTGGCGCTTCCAAAGTAGTAAATTCATTGTCGGACTCGGACTCACGGCGGCGATCAGTTTTAAGCTTACCTACATAATTTATACACACAAAGACGCAAAGTGATATTTAATCATGTCCCTCACAACTAATTACCAGGTGAGTATATGTGGCAATCTGTTTTAGAGGCAGCATTTGTGTATTATTATAGCAGTGTCACTGATTTATAGTATTGTCATATAAAAAAATGCCTGCCTGGGTCTGGAATCAGAATTCGACAGGCATGACAGGGATGTACACATGATGATGACTTACCAAAGATCTTTTAGTAAAGCTAGATGAGAATTAGTGTACATGTTCACGTAACCTCCTTCAGCTCATTTGCATAGAATTGGATACCAGTTGTATTCTGATTCGTTGAACTTAGCATACTTTTGGAAACCTCCATATTATGATATTATTTTGGGTTTACCTATAAATTAATTTTTAATGACGACTAGCGGGACACCCGCGCTACGCGCGGGTCCCCGCTAGATGAGTAAATGGGAGCGTTCACTAAAACAGGCGTAGTGCTGCGTTACCAGCGGTATCGCTGCGCTTCGCGAGCTGCTTGCATTAGATACGCCCGTGCGACGCGCAGTCCTAGCTTAGTAACTGACTCCTTTTTTGTTTACCTTGGATAGCAACGGACCACATTTTCACTGATTTTGAGGCCAATTCTTGACCGTTTTCAACCAAATAAAGTTTAAACACGCTCCCGTATATTCCTCGATCTCCGTATGAATTTGGCGACATTTGGATCTGACGGAGCCTTTATACAGGATACATAGATAGATAGATAGATACAACATTCCCCTATTTATAGTAAGATTACGTTGTTTAGGGGTGGTGCAATAATTATGTGTACCCCAGGGTGGTGAATTATAGGGGGGGCAAAGATTTTTTGGCAGGTCGAAAGGGGGGATCAAGCGATTTTTGGCACAGATATTTTGGGCATCGTTTCTATATTTAATACGCCCTAAAAAGGTGTAGGAAAACATTAGGAACACGTTCAAATATGCACAATTTCCTGCTCGCTGTGCTTGCATTATATGTTAAGACAATTAAGGTTATAAATTAGGGTTCATCAAAATCTTAGTGTGTAAAGGGGGGGCAAAGATTTTTTGGCACATCGAAAGTGGGGGGCAAGCGATTTTTGGCAGACCACTTTGAGAATTCACCACCCCGGGGTTACACATAATTATTGCATAGCCCCTTACATCATGACGTCATTAGAGCTTGTCACTCGTCCGATTCAAAACACGATAAACATTTGCACTTTTCTTTCCATTAACGTTATTTCGTGAAATACCACATAGCGGAGGTGTTAGTTTTTTATTTAAGGAAAATATTCCTGGCGATGACCCCATGTTGACAATGGCTAAATATAATGATTAGTTCTGGAAAGGGTCCGGCGACGGTCCGACATTTTTTCTTTCTTCATATTTTGAGGTCAGTTAAGTAGACTTGCTTACCACTCGTTTTCATTATCCTAACTACAGTTTGCACATTGAAAAGTGAACTTCGACGTACGTGATGCGGAAAATTCTTGCCGTACCTTTTTTTATTCATTTTTCAGCCGGGACGGTTACGTTTGCGGCCGCGCATCGGTATAGGGATGACTGGTTCTTGTGTATATTAGAATTCTGTGTGACTTACACTGTCAACGTCTTAGATTAATAACACACAGATTGGAATATTCCATGCCTGTGCCCAGCTGATGCCGGTACAGTGTTCAGACCTGGCGACATCACATCGCTCATCATCTCACGGGTTACGCGGGAAGTTTCTTTTGCACATCACACACTATAGGTGGCGCTATTCGTCCATAGGGAAGTGGAATGTGCATGTACGGCACAAAATTGGCCAGGGGTGTAGTACCCCCTAAAGAAAGAAGTATTTATAGGTTAAACGTGTATCACTGGTTGGGAGTGAAATTGTACAAAATAATGCACGCATACTGATGATGATCTGTCTAATGCACAAGCCCCGCTGGAGGGGGGTGCATTAGTTGCATCTCGGTACAAGTACAAAATCCTGTGATTTTTGCTATTTTTATAACAAAATTGTCACAAAAATGTTGGGAAATGCAAGCAAATATAAATGCATCAACCTGATAGAAAAATGAATGTGTCCGAAAGCACTGCGCGCACTATGCTGGTTGTGTGCCTGCCCGGGTGTGCCCGTGCAATTGCACATCTCGTATTTTACTAATGTTTGCTCAGTACCAGTGATCATGCCAATTTGCTGGTGTAGAAAATAACGATGACCAGTGTCCGAAATAAGGAAAATATGGAGGTTGTCCCGAGGACAACTAAAGCATGAATTCTGCTTGTCCTCAAAACATTTTGGTTGTCCCCAAAATATATATGTCATGTTTTTGAGTGCAAAGGATCCAAATAGTGGTTGTCCAGGGGATAAGTACATAGCTCAATATGGTTGTCCCCAGTGATTTTTGTACAAGAGGACAAGAGGATAAGTGCTTATTTCGAACACTGACGATGACCCAGGATGACTTTACTTAAAAATGGGACATGATGAGACAAATCAATTTTTTTGTTTAGCCTAAAGAATATATGAATATTACACAAATTCCATATTTCCAACATAATATCAATAAGTTGGTCTTACAATAACATTTTAGGTCTTGAAACTAAATGACTATATCCCTTATAATCTCATCCCCTAAATGACTGTATCCTTTAATTTCATCTTTGCACATAGGAGGAGATACTGAAACAGAGGCAACAGCTTCACATGACAGTATTTGCACAATGTATTTCTCCTGATGGTAAATATCTTCTTGCTGGTAATAGCTATGGTACCATTGCTGTATACAGGTGAGAAAACTAAGTTATGTCATATACCATAATAAATAGTTTTCAGGTGTCTTGTGAGGTATAAGTGTACATGCTAAGATTCATTATGTCATACATGGGTATTTTGGGCTAAAATGGGCTTTCGGGCAAAAATGTTTCTTTTCTTGAAGTATAAAATAGGCAATTTATGACATTGCCTATTGCCGGATCCTGATTTGTATTAATTACGTGCCAAACGCCGAATCATTAGAATCAACATGATTATTGAACAGGTATTGGCAACCTTATTGAAGCAGAATGCCACTATAATTTAAGGATCTGCTGCTGTGTTGTGCATGTCATGCAGTGGAGCACATACAAAGTAGGGTCCACCGGGCTATAGCAGAGATTCAGGAGGCAGCATCTTCAGGAAACTTAAAGAGGTTGATGCATGCTTGCCAGTGATCTTTATAACTACAGAATTCCATCTACAAGCATATATATATATGCCTCAGAATACTTTTTTTTTCTTTGACAAAAGGGACAAAAGGCAGATACCCTCCACAAAAACAACTACTATATTACTGATGTAGGTGGCTGTACAAACTTGTATCATCGTAAGAGTAATCTAGTGTTATATTTTTGTGGATGGTATCTGCTTTTTGGTGTCTGCTCTTTCATCAAAAAAAATCCCCTCGTTAGAGGCATATATATGCTTGTAGATGGAATTCTACGGTATTATAATTTGCCTTGTTTAACTTTTGACTATTACCGGTACATTATTTTTAGGCCAATCTAGTGGTGTGGTATTATTAAAATGCAACAATTTTTGCTGTGATTAATACATTTGTAAGTGGCAGCTAGTGTACAAAATATATGTGAGAATCATGTTTTATTTTCTTTGTTACAGTTTAAATGCTGCCTTGAGTCCTGATGCTAATGAAGCTGCGTTGAAACCCATATTCACTTTTAAAGGTATGTGTTTAGTAAAGCTATTGTTTAAATTGGTTTGTTGATTGTTTTGGAAATAAGTAAAATCTGGATAATTATATAATAATAATAAATTTGGGGATTTTTTAGTGCATGATGATGATGCCAACCCACAGGTCTCTGCACACTTAACAGTGATGTGACTTACAGGTTCATCCCACCTAGCAATCAACTGACCAACTCATTCATTATTAAAGGAGGGTCACCAAATTCCGACTCATAATCATTGGAAAGTTGCGGGTTCAAGCCCTGGCGACGCCATCTTGTAAGGCACTTTATCTTGATTACTGTACTCCTCTCCACCCAAATGTATAAATGGATACCGGCATTCTTAAATACTGTGAAGGTAACAGACTTGCTGTGGAGGAGGTGTGCTGATCCCCCAAAGCTGGAGTTTGGCCTAATCACTAACAAAAGAGAGATAAAAGAGAGTAAAAGCAATCCAGGTTTCACTCCTTAACCATTCTTTTACCAAATTAAGTAAGAATAATGAGTAAGAATATTTTTACTATTTTTACATGTGTCTTTTTTTGTTTCAGCATATGATGGTGCAATCTATGCGCTTACAACAACAGAAAAATTCCTTATCAGGTAAGCGAGACTATCTTGATTATTTCATTGAATTCTTCATTTCTTGAAAAAAATGTACAAGCGACATGTTATTTCAAGAGCAAATGGTTTCAATGGCTTCTGCCATTAAAAATAGTTTTCCAAAAAGGCTAGGCACAAAAAATAGCAAGGCAGAATTTCGAAAAACATCTTTTGATTCAACACCTTCCAAAAGGTCAAAAAAGGACATTGTCAACAGGAAGTAAAGGTCATACATCAGTCAATCACCAGTATTACACCGCTGATGACGGAGTATGGTTACTCTGAAATTATTCGGACAGAAATGTGAGTGTTATTGACTAGTTTTAAACTTTTCTTTGATGTCTACTACCAACACGTATAAATCTCTATACTCTCGATCTTTTGGTTCATTGGCAAGGGTGGTTTTAATAATTTAAAATCATGTTGACTCAAATCACTGATTTAAATTGTTGAATGATTTGATTAATTAAACTGGTAATTTGTCATAAAATTGCATATCCCATAGATTCATACATAGTGGTATAGTTAGATTATAAGAATTTTCCAACTTTAAATAAGTTTTATGATATCTATTTTCTTATTATTTTATTGTTTTTTTATCCATATTTTTGCTGTTTTCTCCATTTCAAACTTACCGCCTTTGGCCTCCATGGACCAAATCATGTCACATTTTATGATGTAACTTGTTCACATATAGTATTTGTTTAGCATAAAAATATAGTATTTGTTTAGCTTAAGGGGGTACTACACCCCTGGCCAATTTTGTGCCTATTTTTGCATTTTTCTCAACAATTATAGCACATTGGTGACAGGTAAGATATGTATATTATAGGGGCAAAGACTACAACTACTGTACAGAAAATTCAGCAACTCAAGGCAAGTAGTTATTGATTTATTGATCAAATATTGGTTTTCCCTCATTTTTGACTGTAACTCCACAACTGTTGTCTGTGCTGAAATAAAATTTCCAGTGCAGTAGTTGTAGTCCTTGCCCCTACAATATACATATCTTACTTGTCACCAATGTGCTATAATTTTTGAGAAAAATGCAAAAATAGGCACAAAATTGGGCAGGGGTGTAGTACCCCCTTAAAAATTCTCATTTTCTATCATTTGTGTACTTTGTTCATAATTTTTGGAAGTTGAATTGTAATAGCATTCATATGAAGTGAAATATGCACACAACGATTGTTGTCAGACTTGTAAGCTAAACAGCAAGTGAATTAGGGACTAGTGATTAATGGAACTATATAGCTGAAGAGCTATTCAGTGGCAATAACCAGTCTTTGAAATGTGAACACAGTTTACCTCTTCTCATTTCGTCCTACTCTGTAGCGCTGGTCTTGGAGAAATCAAAGCATGGAATTGGTCTGAAATAATCAAAAAGGTAGGTGCGCTACAAATTTGTGGCATTTCAAAAACATTGCAAAAGTGATTTATTATTTTACTTCTAAAATGTGTTGTCATAGCTGTGTGATATGTGTGGGGTGTGTGTATGGTTAATTTGTTATGTGCATAAATATCATGTAGGGATGAGGGTATGATACATCTGCTATTATTAGGCATGTCCACTAAAACTTGAAGTACTTTTAAATTGATTCAGACCTAACTTATTGGTTGGGAATTGATGAAAGAAACATTTTGGCGTTTAAATAATCTTAATCGGACGTTTCATTCCAGAGAAATGGCCTTTCGAGTGTCACGGTTTTATATAGGGCTGCTAGAACATGTTAAAAAGTTAAAGTCCAAAAGGAATACTAACAGAAAGTGCAACTTTAAGGTACTTTTTCTTAATGTATTTATTAACTAGCGTTATCTGGAACATTATATTTGCTTATAACAACATGAAAATAAGATCATCCTGAAAATTTAATCGATTTTGTTGACATACAACAAAAATATAAGACCTCAAAACCCATGGTTTGTTTGGTGAAACCTCAAGCATGATCATAGATGGCCGCCATGGAAAATATCTCCATAGAGGAGATGAACTAAAAGTGCATTATTTCAAATGAATAGCGGTAGTCTTAAACATTGTTCAATCTTTTAAGGTCAGCACATTTTATCTTCAAAAATTATTATATTTCATCATGGCATAAGTTTGGTAACATAAATCACTACCAATTTTGAGAAATTTGCTCCAACTCAAAGGTTATCTTTACTACATTGAGCAATACACTGTGTGTGCATGGAAGCCAAGATGGATAGCATATGAAATAGACATGGTAGTGAGAAGTGCACGGGGAAGTAAAAGATTTGAGATGGGCCGCGGTAGGCTTAAACATTCTTAAATTTCTTAACATTCTGCACATTTTGTCTTCAAAAATAGTTAAATTTTATGAGTATGTAAGTTTGCTTGTCTGATTTACTCCAAATTCGGAGATAATTGCGTTTGAACACCTGATGCACGGAATGGTGTCACTTCAACCTGTTGTAGTTCTCATTAAATTTTTCATTAAAAAAAGTTGATCCCTTCATGAAGGAAGGTCCTCTCTATTTACTGACCAAACAGGAAAAAGTTTGGTTAATGTTTTCTGGTGGAATCAGGAATTTCTTGAAACACCCTGATATAGGCCTACATTTGGATCAAAACAAGTATGTACGCCATTTAACAGGCCTGGGATTTCTTGTATCGATCAGTTTCTCCATAGACAATACGTGTGTGAGTGCATGCACACAGTAAATGAAAAATCGTTCTAGTGAAAACTGTATTGACAGTGGTCATCCCTACTATTATGCATTAAAAATACCAAGTAGGGTTGGTAGGCATATTTTAAGTTGTTTTTTAATTTGTAAATATCTATTCTTCTTTATCTCACTACCTAGTCTCCCAGGGTTGTATGGACATTGTCTGCACCTAAGTCATCTCACCTTGGTCTGACAGAAACTAATGGTCTGGCTTATAATTCAAAGGTAGGTTTGTATCTCACTACCTAGTCTCCCAGGGTTGTATGGACATTGTCTGCACCTAAGTCATCTCACCTTGGTCTGACAGAAACTAATGGTCTGGCTTATAATTCAAAGGTAGGTTTGTATCTCACTACCTAGTCTCCCAGGGTTGTATGGACATTGTCTGCACCTAAGTCATCTCACCTTGGTCTGACAGAAACTAATGGTCTGGCTTATAATTCAAAGGTAGGTTTGTATCTCACTACCTAGTCTCCCAGGGTTGTATGGACATTGTCTGCACCTAAGTCATCTCACCTTGGTCTGACAGAAACTAATGGTCTGGCTTATAATTCAAAGGTAGGTTTGTATCTCACTACCTAGTCTCCCAGGGTTGTATGGACATTGTCTGCACCTAAGTCATCTCACCTTGGTCTGACAGAAACTAATGGTCTGGCTTATAATTCAAAGGTAGGTTTGTATCTCACTACCTAGTCTCCCAGGGTTGTATGGACATTGTCTGCACCTAAGTCATCTCACCTTGGTCTGACAGAAACTAATGGTCTGGCTTATAATTCAAAGGTAGGTTTGTATCTCACTACCTAGTCTCCCAGGGTTGTATGGACATTGTCTGCACCTAAGTCATCTCACCTTGGTCTGACAGAAACTAATGGTCTGGCTTATAATTCAAAGGTAGGTTTGTATCTCACTACCTAGTCTCCCAGGGTTGTATGGACATTGTCTGCACCTAAGTCATCTCACCTTGGTCTGACAGAAACTAATGGTCTGGCTTATAATTCAAAGGTAGGTTTGTATCTCACTACCTAGTCTCCCAGGGTTGTATGGACATTGTCTGCACCTAAGTCATCTCACCTTGGTCTGACAGAAACTAATGGTCTGGCTTATAATTCAAAGGTAGGTTTGTATCTCACTACCTAGTCTCCCAGGGTTGTATGGACATTGTCTGCACCTAAGTCATCTCACCTTGGTCTGACAGAAACTAATGGTCTGGCTTATAATTCAAAGGTAGGTTTGTATCTCACTACTTAGTCTCCCAGGGTTGTATGGACATTGTCAGCACCCAAGTCTTCTCACCTTGGTCTGACAGAAACTAATGGTCTGGCTTATAATTCAAAGGTAGGTTTGTATCTCACTACCTAGTCTCCCAGGGTTGTATGGACATTGTCTGCACCTAAGTCATCTCACCTTGGTCTGACAGAAACTAATGGTCTGGCTTATAATTCAAAGGTAGGTTTGTATCTCACTACCTAGTCTCCCAGGGTTGTATGGACATTGTCTGCACCTAAGTCATCTCACCTTGGTCTGACAGAAACTAATGGTCTGGCTTATAATTCAAAGGTAGGTTTGTATCTCACTACCTAGTCTCCCAGGGTTGTATGGACATTGTCTGCACCTAAGTCATCTCACCTTGGTCTGACAGAAACTAATGGTCTGGCTTATAATTCAAAGGTAGGTTTGTATCTCACTACCTAGTCTCCCAGGGTTGTATGGACATTGTCTGCACCTAAGTCATCTCACCTTGGTCTGACAGAAACTAATGGTCTGGCTTATAATTCAAAGGTAGGTTTGTATCTCACTACCTAGTCTCCCAGGGTTGTATGGACATTGTCTGCACCTAAGTCATCTCACCTTGGTCTGACAGAAACTAATGGTCTGGCTTATAATTCAAAGGTAGGTTTGTATCTCACTACCTAGTCTCCCAGGGTTGTATGGACATTGTCTGCACCTAAGTCATCTCACCTTGGTCTGACAGAAACTAATGGTCTGGCTTATAATTCAAAGGTAGGTTTGTATCTCACTACCTAGTCTCCCAGGGTTGTATGGACATTGTCTGCACCTAAGTCATCTCACCTTGGTCTGACAGAAACTAATGGTCTGGCTTATAATTCAAAGGTAGGTTTGTATCTCACTACCTAGTCTCCCAGGGTTGTATGGACATTGTCTGCACCTAAGTCATCTCACCTTGGTCTGACAGAAACTAATGGTCTGGCTTATAATTCAAAGGTAGGTTTGTATCTCACTACTTAGTCTCCCAGGGTTGTATGGACATTGTCAGCACCCAAGTCTTCTCACCTTGGTCTGACAGAAACTAATGGTCTGGCTTATAATTCAAAGGTAGGTTTGTATCTCACTACCTAGTCTCCCAGGGTTGTATGGACATTGTCTGCACCTAAGTCATCTCACCTTGGTCTGACAGAAACTAATGGTCTGGCTTATAATTCAAAGGTAGGTTTGTATCTCACTACTTAGTCTCCCAGGGTTGTATGGACATTGTCTGCACCCAAGTCATCTCACCTTGGTCTGACAGAAACTAATGGTCTGGCTTATAATTCAAAGGTAGGTTTGTATCTCACTACTTAGTCTCCCAGGGTTGTATGGACATTGTCTGCACCCAAGTCATCTCACCTTGGTCTGACAGAAACTAATGGTCTGGCTTATAATTCAAAGGTAGGTTTGTATCTTAATACCTAGTCTCCCAGGGTTGTATGGACATTGTCTGCACCTAAGTCATCTCACCTTGGTCTGACAGAAACTAATGGTCTGGCTTATAATTCAAAGGTAGGTTTGTATCTCACTACCTAGTCTCCCAGGGTTGTATGGACATTGTCTGCACCTAAGTCATCTCACCTTGGTCTGACAGAAACTAATGGTCTGGCTTATAATTCAAAGGTAGGTTTGTATCTCACTACCTAGTCTCCCAGGGTTGTATGGACATTGTCTGCACCCAAGTCATCTCACCTTGGTCTGACAGAAACTAATGGTCTGGCTTATAATTCAAAGGTAGGTTTGTATCTCACTACCTAGTCTCCCAGGGTTGTATGGACATTGTCTGCACCTAAGTCATCTCACCTTGGTCTGACAGAAACTAATGGTCTGGCTTATAATTCAAAGGTAGGTTTGTATCTTAATACCTAGTCTCCCAGGGTTGTATGGACATTGTCTGCACCCAAGTCTTCTCACCTTGGTCTGACAGAAACTAATGGTCTGGCTTATAATTCAAAGGTACACATCCAATTTCTCACTGGATGTACTCTGGAGCTACTCCGATTACCCCAGGGCTACTCTGTAGCGGTGTACCGTAACGCGAGTCAAAAATCCGTGGACTACTCCTATCCGGTTTTCCACGGTGTACCTCCCGTAGAGACAGATTATAGCGAGTACCTCTAGAGGTACTCCGTGAAAATGTGTGATGATCTGTTGCCAGATTTAATGCTATTTTCTCAATTTAGCTTTATTGTATGCTTTTATTAGGATATATTAGGGATTTTTGTTCTTTCTTTCTTTCTTTGATTATTTTTCAAATATATGTTAATAATATAATAATAGAAAATAATAAACAAGTAAATAGGCCTACATAAATACATAAACAAGTTCAGAAATAAGCAAGTAAGTAAAATTAATGATGTAAATAATTGACTAAATAAATTTATCAATGAATAAACAAGTAAATAAATAGGTAATTAAATTAACAAGTAAAAACTACACAAATAAGAAAGTAAATAAGTAAACATGTGCATTTATATATATTTAGGCCTAAATAAAAAAAAATGAATAGTACTCGTAGGCCTAGGCCTATGTAAAATAATCAATAATAGAATGATAATGATTGTCATTAACTTGGTTGTTATTTAGCTTTTTAATTTGATTACCTGTTTGCTTACTTGTTTTTTCATTTGTTTGAGTAGGCCTGCATTTTGTATGTTTTTAAGCATTTTTCTTTGCATATTATACTTGAATGATTGGTCATTTTATAGCTAATATTTATTTTAGGACCCCACTTTTATTCAGTTATTTTTTACGCTTTTATTAAATTTATTATTAATTTTATATTTATTATTTCTTTATATGTATTATATTTTACTTATTTACTATTTAATTGTTTATTAAGTTATTTAAGTATTTACTTTTTAATAAGTGACCAATCATTCAAGTATAATAAGCAAAGAAAAAATGTTTAAAAAACAAACAAAATACGGCCTACTCAAACAAACGAAAAAACACATATCAAATAGGTAAGTCAAAATAAAAGATGAATAACAACCAAGTAAAAAAACTATGAAAACTGCGAATAACATCAATGAAAGATGAAAGACTAGTAGGGCCTAACCAAAACATGTAAAATATCAAAACTGTATTGCAAGTAGGCATATTATAGGCCTAGGCCTACGACTTGCAACAGTAAAGTAATGTGGTGCAAAATGTTAGGAAAACGGCGTGAAAACAAGAAATTCAAGAAGTATAAATTATGAATAAATTTTAACTGCGGGCCTAATAATAAACTTGGGTAATAAACAAACAACATGGAAAATTAAAGTAGAACCGCGAACCGCAGTATGCACACTTTCTTTAAAATACAGAAAAACAACGTCACACAAACATCTCAAGTTTAGCAAAACTAAAAACATAACAAGAAACACAAAATTAAATAATGATTAAAAATGATTTTAAAAACAAATTGAGAAGAAGTCGTACTGTCGTTAAACAAAAGAACAAGTTTCTACAAAGGAAACAACCACTAAATAGAAACAAAATGTCTCCGTGACATCGACAACGGTGATTCTCGCTCCGTGTGGCTGAAAACGATTCATGACCCCCTATGCAACCATGCAAACATGGTCAATCAATTAATCAAAACAACAAACGCTCGCTTTGCTAAAAATAGCTAGGTATGCCGCACTAGTACGCTGGCCGATTACGCTGTTCGGCGAAGTTGTTTACCGCTGCCGGTCAATGACCCGTTTGGCTGCGGTTGTACACGAGCTGACTTCGGTGTTACTCCAGGGTTGGCTCGTGGCTGACAGCTATCAGATGTACTTCAGAGTAGCTTCTTAAGAGTACCATTGGAGTAGCTCCGATATGGCGTATCCAGAAGTTGGCACTAGTGTAGCACCGGAGTTGGCTTCTAGACAGACAATGGATGGAGTAACAGCGAAGTAGCTCTGATATGGTGTATCCACTATGGGGTTTGCTAAGGTGTAGCTACTTGGAGTAGCTTCAGAGTAGCTCTATTAAGGTGTAGCTTCAGGGCTACACCAGGTGTAGCCGCGAAGGTAATCTGCCGCGGGGGTAAACCGTGAATGAGAATCTGGATGTGTAGGTTTGTATCTTAATACCTAGTCTCCCAGGGTTGTATGGACATTGTCTGCACCCAAGTCTTCTCACCTTGGTCTGACAGAAACTAATGGTCTGGCTTATAATTCAAAGGTAGGTTTGTATCTCACTACTTAGTCTCCCAGGGTTGTATGGACATTGTCAGCACCCAAGTCTTCTCACCTTGGTCTGACAGAAACTAATGGTCTGGCTTATAATTCAAAGGTAGGTTTGTATCTCACTACTTAGTCTCCCAGGGTTGTATGGACATTGTCTGCACCCAAGTCATCTCACCTTGGTCTGACAGAAACTAATGGTCTGGCTTATAATTCAAAGGTAGGTTTGTATCTTAATACCTAGTCTCCCAGGGTTGTATGGACATTGTCTGCACCCAAGTCATCTCACCTTGGTCTGACAGAAACTAATGGTCTGGCTTATAATTCAAAGGTAGGTTTGTATCTCACTACCTAGTCTCCCAGAGTTGTATGGACATTGTCTGCACCTAAGTCATCTCACCTTGGTCTGACAGAAACTAATGGTCTGGCTTATAATTCAAAGGTAGGTTTGTATCTCACTACTTAGTCTCCCAGGGTTGTATGGACATTGTCTGCACCCAAGTCTTCTCACCTTGGTCTGACAGAAACTAATGGTCTGGCTTATAATTCAAAGGTAGGTTTGTATCTTAATACCTAGTCTCCCAGGGTTGTATGGACATTGTCTGCACCCAAGTCTTCTCACCTTGGTCTGACAGAAACTAATGGTCTGGCTTATAATTCAAAGGTAGGTTTGTATCTCACTACTTAGTCTCCCAGGGTTATATGGACATTGTCTGCACCCAAGTCATCTCACCTTGGTCTGACAGAAACTAATGGTCTGGCTTATAATTCAAAGGTAGGTTTGTATCTTAATACCTAGTCTCCCAGGGTTGTATGGACATTGTCTGCACCTAAGTCATCTCACCTTGGTCTGACAGAAACTAATGGTCTGGCTTATAATTCAAAGGTAGGTTTGTATCTCACTACTTGGTCTCCCAGGGTTGTATGGACATTGTCAGCACCCAAGTCTTCTCACCTTGGTCTGACAGAAACTAATGGTCTGGCTTATAATTCAAAGGTAGGTTTGTATCTCACTACCTAGTCTCCCAGAGTTGTATGGACATTGTCTGCACCTAAGTCATCTCACCTTGGTCTGACAGAAATTAATTATAGGTCAATACATGCATATCACTTGTTGGGAGTGAAATTGTATAAAATAATGCACGCGTACTGAGATGTTGATGCATTAACATCTCAGTACAAGTGCATTATTTTGTACAATTTCTCGAGCAACAAGTGATACGCATTTATTAACCTATTTCATGCACGACAAAAAATCCTGTGATTTTTGCATTTTTATAACAAAATTGTCACTAAAAATTTAATAAAATGCAGACAAATATAAATGCAACAACCCGCAAGTAAAATGAACGCATCCGAAAGCACTGCGAGTACTACGCGGAGTGCACGCCCGTGCAATTGTACAACATTTATGCACGGCTAGTAATTTACTAACGGAGGCTCTGATTGGTTCTCACTATCAAGGAGTGTATGAATAGACTGTAGGTTTATACAAGGGGTTTCTTTAGATATATATATGATGTGATAAAATAAACTGCAATACAGTGATATGGTTACATTCTTTGGGGCTGATGAGTGACCAGGAATGGATTGGCTTTAAAAGTAGCCTCGGGTGGACTGATAAACTAAGAAACATCATTCCTTTTACATGGAGTACACACTAGCTGTCAGCATTTGCGAAATGGGAAAGCTGTTGCCAACTGTTAGTAGATCATATTAACAGCCAGTGCAAATTTGAAAGTTTGTAAAATTAATCCTCCTTTTTTTTTTTGTCCCATGTTATGCGATCAAGCAAAAATGAGCCGGATGTCGGGAATATTGATTTTGAGATATAGCGAATAGTATTCACCTTCCTCTGTATTTCATTGTTCTGAGCAACACTAAAATGGCCATATCTCTGAAACTTAGTCTGATTATGATGGGGTTTTCAGCAAAATAAATCTCTGAGTATGGTTCATGTAATGAAGTTGCAAACTGAATTTTGATTTTGTTTGACATCAATCAGTTAGCTTGATCGCATCACATATATGAAAACAAATTTCATATGTAAAAACATATATATATTCCATGAAATCATTGTCTTGGCCAGATATTAAAATTTGCTCATTATATGAATAAAAATACCTGTCTTAATTTGACCTTCAAAACACTAGCCAGACTCTTAGTCAATTGGGGTGAACAATATGTGTTCCTATGGCCTAGTTTTGCAAATCTGATTTACTTAAAAGTTCAACTAACTTTTCTCACCAGCTTTAATTATAATTGTGACCTGCTACCACGAAATGAGCATAAAATTGGTAGTTTTGAGACATCCTGGCTGCTGAGTTGATGTTCTATGTTTGCCAGCACCTGTACAAGCCAGTAGTATGACTTTGTGAATGGCCCATTGTGCCTCCATTCAGGCCCGTAGCCAGGATTTATTTTTGGGGGGGGGTGCTGATTTTGAAAAAGTGGACCTTTTGTTTCAAATTTTTTTGATTTGTGAAATCTTTATTGAGGGATTTAAACTACTTCAGTGGCAAGCACTGCTTTCCAAGCAGGCCCTCATACAATATAAATATTTACAACATTATTACAGAATATTTACAAAATAACATGATATTTAAAATGTATACAAAAACATCAATAATAAGTATGAAAGAAAATAAATGCATCCCAAGTACATGAACAATATAAATCTAAAAAATACATATAAAATTAAAATAAATGATTATGATTTAGCAGAAGTAATGATGCATGTCTTGAATTGATGCAAAGACAGAGTTTCAAGGTTTACACGATATGATGGTGATAAGTTATTCCATAAGTTTGCAGCTCTTACAATAAATGTACGCTTACCACTATTAGAATTGTATTTAGGCACGATCAATGTGTTAGAAGAATGACTCCTTGTATTGTGATCATGAGCATTATGAACAAATTCAAATTGATTACATAAATATTCAGGACAAATATTTTGATACATTTAAAGGTAAGAATAATCATGTGATTAGACCATCTATCACAAAGTTTAATCCAATTTAAAGAATTTAACATATCATCTACTGGTGTTCTGATATCAGCAAAGAGAATTGTTCTAGCTAATCTGTTGTGAAGTACTTGAAGCTGATATTGATTGGTTGCAGAACAGTTAGACCAAACACTGCTGGCATAGTCGAAATGTGGAATTACAAGTGCATTAGAGAGCATAACTAAGGTTTTATGAGGAAGGAAATACTTTGCACGTTTCACAACACCAATTCTCTTGGAAACATTTCCAGATAAATAATCAATATGTGATGACCAAGACATATTACTATCGAACTTAATACCAAGATATTTGAAAACATCAACTCTTTCAATAATTTTGTCATCAAATGTGAGAGTTATGTCATTGTAACGATTAAGTGTTTGATTAGTTCCAAAAATCATAAACTTGGTTTTATCAGTATTTAATGTGAGCTTATTAGCTTTAAACCAGTTAGCAACAGATTTTAGGTTAGATTCTAGTTGCACTTTTAGATCGTCAGCATTTTTTGCTTTACACATAAGAGAAATTTGGACCTTTTTGGATTGGGGGTGCAGATTTGGACATTTTTGGACCAAAAGGCATAAAACCTCTTTTTTTCAAGCTCGCTTCGCTTCAAATGAGACTTTTGGGCCTTTGGCATTTTTTTTTGGGGGTGCATCACACCCCGCACCCCCTGGCTACTGGCCTGCCTCCATTATACAAGGAAATACAGACATACTGGTTTGAACAGGTGTGTGTGAAACAAAGAATACCAATGCAGCAGCCAGAACATCTCAAAACTACCAACTTGCAATTTTACACTCATTTCGTGGTAGCAGATCACAATTTAGCATTTGTTCAGTGTATTAATTTTGTCTGTCCCAGGAGCAAACTCGGATACTGCATGAAAATAGCAGTAATTTATTTTGAAGAAGAAAAGATTACAATCCATTTGCTTATGTAAATTTGGAACAATTTAAGCGAGTGCAGTATTTGATGCCATGATTTGACATGTCCTTATTTCAGTGTAGGAAACAAAGAGATGTGGTGATAGAACACATCTTTGCAGCTTACCTTTATTAAGGGCTGGGGTATGAACGTTTGGACAGTATTTATTTTGGGACATCAGAGCACATCAGACATATCGAATTGCATTCTGAATACGAAGAATGTCATTCTGATATCAAATAATTTTGATTTTTGAAATTCTCAATTTAATACACATTTTATGGCAAATCATTAAAATTGATATTTTTGATATTTAACAGTACTTGAAGTAAACTTTATAAATCTGATGATTTATACTTAAAGTGTATGTAGGTGGGATGAAAAGCCGACGATCAATTGAAAATTTTGACCTTTAGATTGAAGATATGGATTTTTTTCCCAAAACACAAAAAAAAATTAGGTCTTTTGGGGAAAAATCCATATCTTCAATATGAAAGGTCAAAATTTTCAATTGACTGTCGGCTTTTCCTCCCTGCTACATACACTTTAAGAATATATCATTAAATTTATATAATTTACTTCGAGGACTGTTATATATCAAAAATTTGAAAAATATCAAATTTTTATAATTTGTCATAAAATTTGTATTATATTGTGATTTTCAAAAAATGAAAATTATTTGATATCAGAAAGACATGCTTCGTATTCAGAATGCAATTCGATAGGTCCGAGGTGCTCTCATGTCCCACAAAAAATACTGTCGAAACGCAATAAACGCTCATTTTAGATCCCTTAATTGTATGCACCTCATTCTTAAACCACAGCATCACTCATGCAAAACCATAATATTCTCAATAGATTATAATAGCCTTATAAGTTACATACTATGTTATTCATTTTCTATATTTGTATACCACAGGACAACGTTTTATATTCTGGAGGTGGTGATAATCATATGTATGCTTGGGACTTGGAGACAGGCACGTGTACAGTAAGTTGATTCTTTAAACTTTAAAAATGCTTCAACAAAGACTTGGGTGATATTCATTGTATAAGATCTAGAATTGCATTTACTTGCATTTTCCAAGAACAGAGCTGACAACTATTTGTTTCACCTCAAGAGACACTTTGTGTGCTGGCAAGTCGCATTGTATGTGTGTGTACGCTCTGCAGGATTAGGTTGGCACACATTAGATCCTGATATATGTACCTACATCACTACCAAAAACTGAAAAACTTTGAACAAGTTCATTTGGAATTTTATTTTCAACTGAGAAAATTACAAATAAAGTGAAGGTGTTAAACTAACATTTTTAGTGATGTTTTGCCGCTATGCTAGTGGTTTCATCAGACTGACAATGCATCACATTTGACTGCTTCTTTTTATAGGCAACATGAACTGCCGTATAGGATGTGATGAGTTGGTCAAGATGTTAGTGAGTGATAGGCCCCCTCGTCCTTGTTTAGAGCGTCTTTTTCTTTTCAGTGGATACAGATGGATTCTTTCAGGCACCTTGTAGTCACAAAAGTTATTGACAGAGAACCTGACAATATCACAAGCAAGGACAAGGGGACAGTTCACTCAATAACATCTTTGAGCAACTCATCAGGCCCTCTATGGCAGTTCCTATAAAAGGAATCATTCAGATGTGATCTGGGTTGCCTGTCTGTGATGAAACCACTAGAATAGTGGTGAAACGTCACCAAGACTTAAACACCTTTATTTTACTTGGGAATTGTTCACAAAGAACACAATTTCTCAATACTGATTAGTGTTTTAGAAGGTTGGCAGTCCATTTTGATCTGTACATAAATTGTGTATTTGCAACCATGTACAACATCAACTTTGCTTGCTGGAAGTTTTCTTCTTCTTCCAGCAAGACTTTAATCCAATGCATCTGACCTGATAGACTGGCCCCCAGTCTCGGTTCGGTTCCATCTCTGGATAATGTAACAATAAATAATTACATAATGCCTTATGAAAAAATGTAAAAAGTCCTGTACCCCCCCCTTATTTTCCTTAATGCCAAAAACCCATTCCTCTTCATCCACAAATTGACGCCACTGATTACACACACAGTCAACCATGCAGCAATATAGAAATATACTCGTCTTATAAGTGAACACGAAAGTCCATTGAGCGCTGATTCCTCGACTGGTCCAATCTGTTTGAGATCTCCCTTCCAAATAATCATTCAACGAAGCATGGTGATTCCGATGTCAATTACGAAAAGCCCCGCCCCAGTTTCAATTCAAATATGGTAGCACAAAGCTATGCCGCGGGATGTGACGCAAGATCGGATGGGATCACTTGTCAATAACTGAGAGGTATTGAGCTCAACTGGCACGCGTCTGATAGACCCATGGTACGCGCAATAATAAAAGGCAACCACTCGACTCGGACTTAGGCCTATTGTCCATATTGCGTATATTATCGCGTGCGGTTTGCAAATGTTTGCACATTATTTAGCTTGGCAAGCCTCTTCAAATATCCCGCGCTGCCAAGCTGCGTTGATTGGTCGGATACAATATCGTTGTTTTAGTCGCTTACACAAACGTTAATGTAGTGAGAACACAGATGTGGTATGTAGAAAGTGCGCCTGACCCAGGATCGGTAAAAGTGAACTCCCACAAAATGCTGGGAATTGGAAGGCAAATTGCTTACAGACTGGGATGGTCCATGTATTGGGTTGATTTTTAATGCAATGTAATCTACATTACCAGTCATTCTCCATGGACCCGAGGGAGGGTCTACTGACCTGATAGACTTCAATAACATGGTATGATCTTATTATTTTCAGAATACATTCCAGGGTCATCAAGATTATATCCACAGTGTGGCATTATTCAACCAATCTCAACAAATAGTCTCAGCATCAGAAGATGGATCTGTCAGGATATGGGGTAAATATAGGATGTTGATACAGGAGTGGACCCTGAAGGGGTACAGAAGGGTCATAATACACCAAAACTGCCAAAAATCAGGCAAAATCAGCTTATTTTAGTGTCATTGGACCCCAGTAATTTGACTTTTTTTTTCAAATCCTGGATATATCCCTGGTATTTTCCTCACCACATTCACAACTTTTCCTATCGAGAAAGGAACTTTTGCTACAAATTAATGTTAGCCAGAAACGGAGTAACCACTGGGACAGGATGACCTCTGACCTCAGAGTCACCAGCTTCACCTCGTCTTTTACTTTTTGATGTGTACTTTTAGATCAAAACTTTTATGTTTGTGCTTTCAAGATGTCAAATATTATGGCTGAGATCAAATGAGAGTAAATCAGTAGTGATATAACAGAATTTTATTTTTTATTCAAATTTTAGGTATAAAATATAAACTTGACACCTCATTTCATGGCATGTCTGTAATTACTGTTTTCTTATTTTTTACTTTAGATCCAAGAAATGAGGGAGAGGCTGTGGGCATATTAGAGCCATACAAACATGAGGTAAGCACTGCTTTAAGCTATAATGTACAATTTCCATAAAATTTTAATTTTGTTATTCTTTACTTAAAATCATGCAGAATAATATTAAAAATAATTGTCAGGAAAGGTTTCTGCCCAACACTATTCACTGGCAAATAGTGGGGAAGGTCAGATTCTATTGAGTAGAATTAATCTCTTAACCGATAAATGATCCCAATAGAAACACATTAGATGACCTTGTTTGCAATTGATAATTTGAAATTGATTCAAGTGACATAATTGTGAAGAAAACCAAACTTGCAAGCTGGGGTGTTGCTGTACCTATCCCTTGAAAACAGGATAGGTAGCTAGGAAGGAAGTACAAGATTGAAATGAAAGTCAGAACCATATTTAACAAATACTATAAAGATTCGTCTTAAGGTGCACACAGGCTCCTTTGCCTTTGGGTGATTTTCTCATACAAATAGGGAGCTCACTCCTCTGAAATTCAAACAAGAATTAAGGGTCTGTGTCATACTTGCTGGAGGAATTTTTACAGTAGGGCACTTACTTTTAGTGTTTAAAATTTCAGTTATGTCAAGGGAGCCCATATGCACTATTAGGTGAATTTTTATAGCATCTGCATTAGGGCTGCACGACATCTAGGCTTTTTTAGTAGTTGACTAATCACCACACAAATAGTCACAACTTCAAATATTGGCGACTATCAAAGGTCAAAATTTGCTTGAAGTTCAAGCTACCTTTATACACTTAAAAACATACACTCTTTGTGCAGTAAATCGTTGGCCGATTACAGGACATTGCCGGGGACATTATTATTGTACACACAACTGACAAGTAATTTTGAAGGTAGTAGTGCAAGTTGTTAGACAATTTTTATAGCACCTTTAGAACCCGTCTCTACTTCAATTTTGTTGCCTATTGAACTTTCAGGAATAGTCACCAATTGGCAATCATTAGTCGTAGTTGCGACTATCGCTAAATAGTCGCAACCTCGACTATTGACAACTTAATCGTGCAGGCCTAATTTTTTATTTCTGTTATCATTACACAGGAATGTAAGAGAAGTCAGCTTGGCAAGTGGGTTTCATGTGTAGCTGTAGATTCAGGAGATGATTGGCTGGTGAGTACTCAGATTGGGATTATAATTTTATAATATATTTCGGCATTGGGCAGGAAAAACCTATGTGTCATCAGCCCCTTGAACATGTTTAAAGCAAAACCTCCTATGTAACTGTTGGCAGTTTTGTTTTAAACATGTTCATGGGCCACAAGCACATAAGAGAATTTTCCTGCCCAACGACGATTTGTGAAATTTCATGAGAGAACTGGCATATTAATTTTAGTAATTAGTCTTTTTTTATGATTACGTGGTCAGGGGTCCATTTCACTCAAGAAGCTATGTAACTTATGACGAGTAAGTTCCAACTTACTTATGAATGGTACCCTTTGTAAGTAATGGCTGTACAGGAACCCTTCCTGAAGTTACTTCTAGTATTGGGTATTTGTAACTTTACAAATGGTTACTTGAGTTAGGTTAAAAGTTTAGTGAAACAAACCCCTGAGGCATGACTAGCAAGTAGGGCCATGTATGCATCAAATGTCACTACAATGACAATGTCTTTGTTGTGACTTAAAAGGGGAATTGGAGAAAAGATGAAAATATTGGTGAATAGTTTTGGTAGCATTTAATGAGAAATCATTAAAAAAGTTTATCCTAGGCAAATCTCTTCATCAAGTCAATTCTATATACTATTCCAGATTCTGTGATGTTCTATAAAATGTTTGACCTTATACTAACATTATTTGGTCATGATAAATTATTAAGTCTGATGTAGATGAATTGTAATTGATCAATTACAGGTTTGTGGTGGTGGTCCATCCCTCTCATTATGGCATCTGAGATCTCTATCACCAACTGTGACCTTTGACACACCCAATACATGCCCACAGATTGTGACATTCCATGATAGTTCGGTAAGTGTTCATATCTATAATGAAAATGGGCTATTCCAGTTGAAATCCATACACCCTCTTAATCTTCCACACAATGAATGTGAAATTCAAACGGGGTTACCTGAATGGGCGACTCCATTTGAAATCTGCATCATCTGTGTGGGAGATTAAGGTCATGTCTCCCACAGGGGGTGTATGAATTTCATATGGAATACCCCATAGACCACTTCATATCAAGATCAGAAAAGTTTGGAAAACCGCACTATTTATTCAGTACCCTTTTGCGCGAAAATACAGCTTATTAAGCCAACGTGAACATGGGGTCATCGGTTTAAATATTTTCCAAGCATATTGAGCTAACACCTCAGCTACTTGGTTTTTCACAATAAGATACTAATGGAAAGAAATGATCAAATGTTCGTAATTTTTTGTCAGTTAATTTTTTTTACAGAATGTTTTTTATGCATCACCTCTTCGTCTCTTGCACAAGACATAGGGGAAATTATTTCATGCTTCAGGTTTTACTGGAATGACTCAGTTTGAAAAGGTCTATAGAGAATGTCTCCATACATGTGTCATAGCAATCATTTAATAATTCTTGCTTGAAATTTGCAAATGTTTTTGCAAAAGTTAAATTTAAAAATTAAATTTTTCTCAATAATGTGTAACTTACACCAATATATTCATTTGACTTGCTTATAGATCATCTCCGGTGGTAATTCAGCATCCATAGATCACTGGAATATAAATGGAGATTTGAAGACCAGAGTGCCATGTACATCAAGTAGTGTTTTCAGTATTGTTATTAACACAGCTTCACAACACAACAGGGTAAGGTTGTAATTCATATTTATTTTCAAACTGTATAATAAAATTACTTTACAATTATTGAATATGTTGATTATTGCTACAGTATGACAATGCTTTACTTATATGTTTAAAAAGTGATCATCATCATTATTATTACATAGCATTTAGTTTGTAGTCTACAAAGCATATGGTGTCATGAAATTCATGGTACAAAGAGAAAGTTTAAACTCCTTTAGTTCCAAGTTTTTGTAGGCAAAATCAAAATGGTATATCTCTATTATAAAGTATACATAACTTGAACAGCAAAGTTACCATGACGGAGATTATAGTTAGCCATAAAAATGTTGTTTCTTTTGTGCTGTGTATAAAAGGTATGCCCAAAAATACACACAGTTTGGAATATCCTTTCAAAAATGTATACACAATATAAACATGCATAGAAATACACACAATATGTATATATTAATAGATTTTCAAAATAACACTTAAATAAAAATATATGATTCCTGTTATGTTTGAAAAAAATATAGCTAGGTCAAGAATAAATATTTTTTGCTGAGAAAAGTAATACAAAAATGTGGGTTGGCAGTTAATTTAGCTAATTTATTTTGAAAAAATTGTGCCTTATTTGGTAACACACTGCTATTTTGTATACTTTGTACAGGTGCTATCTGCAGCAGGAACTAGTGCAAATATTGATATCTACACAAACTTTGGCTACAAAGCTTTCTCCCTACAATTCTGTTGATACCATTCTAGACTTTTATGAAGACTCTTCCAGTACTGTTGAATACATTTGTAAGTCTGTTAACACACATAGCTGCAAACTCGGCGTTTTGCTGAAGATATGCGTAATAACAAGCAGGGCTTGATTGTAATGCATTTGATCAGTTTTTGGATTTTACTTGAAGGCAATTTTGGACATGGATTTGTATGAGTAAAGCAAACTGTTTTGTCGTCTCAAACCATAGCAGGTTTGCCACAATGGTGATACCAAAGACACACAAAGTAGCACCTCAAGCTTGCAATAGGCAATGCTCAAGTAGCATGATGTCCAGTCAAAGGAATCAGCTTCCCAAATCCTAATATTTAGAGTGTCTTGTCTCAATTTGAGAGTAACGCCATGTTGGATTTTATCTTAAGTTTGTAATAAAAGCATCATTATGTATCTTTAAGTGAATACATGTAGATGATTGAAGATAAGAAGAAAGTTAGAAATTCATGATATTTCTCTGTATAGTTTGAGCATTATAATGCTGAGAACAACAACAACATGTACAACATCAAAGTCTGTTAATGGTACCTAAGCCCAATAATAATAAACAAGCTGAAGATGATTGGTAGAACCATGATTTGTTGTATGTGGTAGGCAGCAGCATTTCTCTGTGCATCAAAATTGATGAGGTTACCTGTAAAGACAAAAACAAATTTGAATTTTTGGAGACAGAAAAGCATCGGTCAAATTTTTGATAGTACTAATAACTCTATTTTCCATATTTTGGTCAAATGGACAGTCTTGTCAACTTTTTCAATAAATGGGTAGTCTTCTAAACTTTTTCCATTTGTAAAAGATAGGTCCTGTAAGGGGCTCACTTCAATAAGTGTGAAACCTTAAACCAATTTTGCTGTGACAAAATGTATTGAGTAAAAACCAGCTGGTAAACTTACTTCTTTGACATCTGTCTCCTTGGAAACCATTGACACATATACATGTGATGTTACCATCCTCTATCCTACATACGCCATCATTATAACATGGATTAGGGTAGCAAGATACAGTAGCTGTATAAGAAAGGAAATAACAATAAAAGTCAAACCTGAAATACAATATTATGAAAGAGTACATGTATATTACTTTTTGTTGGATTGAGAACAAAATGAGTTGCAAGTGAGTTGAACAGATATATGAAAGTCAGCTGCCATGCATGATGGTGACTTGCCATCATGTTTACAGGGCCCAGAAGGAAGGGTAGAAGAATGCCCTAGTCGACTTGTGGGTGCTGAAAGGGGAAAAATGGGTTGGATCATGAAGCAAGGCTGGGCAGATAGTTGGACATATGGAACACTTATAGCATGAGTAGTGCAACCTTTATGAGACACAAGGCCTGAAGAGGACAGAAAGGTGAGGTGAGTACATGAATCTGCTTGCACTCTGTCGGTACTAGCATTTTATTATAATTGACATAGACTGAAAAGAGCCACATTCTATCACAGAAAATTTAACCATTGTATTTTAATAATACTCTATTCTTTAGCAAACAGGTTTTGCTGCTATTTTACACAAACCATAGTATTAGTTTATTATGTAGTATTAGTTGTAAGTTACCATCCGCTTAACTGTTTTTTCATTTCTAGCAGTTTTGGAACTAGATCACACAAAACAACATTTCAGGAAATATTAATCATATTCAGTTAGCATAAGCATTCAAGATTAGAAAAAAAAACATTCGCAACATTTTCCTTATTTGGTATGTTAAGTTTGCATATTTTAACTAGTATGCCTTTGCACTTATACTTTGATCAGCTCGTAATCGGCAGGAATTATTAAGTTTTTATCACTACGCCAAAAAGTAGACCTCCGTTAAGAGTGATATAGTTAATCTTCCTGGTCTATATTTTGTGTGTTAAAGAAAGTAGGACTTGAATTAATAATTTATAATACTTCTGGCGAGATGTCACAAGACAATTCTCCAATATAAAATATATTGATATTAATTTGCGATGTTATAAGGCCCATCGATTATGAGCTGATCAAACTGAAGTTCAGCTATCAAGAATATCCTGCTGGCTAAAGATAAACTGTAATTGGTACTTAAAATCACTTTAAATCAGTAACACTCAATACCATAAAGATTTGTCAAATTGCACACATGGGCTCCTTTGCCTTTGTGTCAATTTGCATGTACAAATAGAGAGCTCCCTCCTTTGAAAATCCCAAATGGAATTAAGGGTCTGTGCCCTTATTTGCTGGAGGGATTTTTTATGGGAGGGCACTTTTAGTTTGTGCATAAAAATCCTGTTTTGTCAATGAAGCACATGCACCATCAGGCAAAATTTTACAGTATCATTAGATACTTACGTGTGTCACAGAATTTTCCCTTCCATAAAGGTGAACATTCACAGTAGGGTGTGTTGTAATTTGGTGAATTTGGACCAAGTCTTTTGCATTCTCCATTATTCAAACATGCCTTGGCAAGACAAGTTTCTGTATACAGAAATATATGTCAGTGATAATGAGCAAAGGCAATATGTCAACAACAACAAAAACACAATGTAGCTGCTGAAAATGTTTTGTAATTCTTTTGTTCACCTCAAGTTTGGTAGTGAGGTCAATGCATTTCATGATTGCTCTGCTGGTGTGCCAGCAAACCATGCGTGTGTGTATGCTCTACGCGATGAACATTATGTGCGCAATTCTATACTGTGACCAGCGAAATACACATCTACGTCACTACCGAACTTGAGGTGAACCAATGTATAAACTGTTTAGGCTTGAACATTTGTTGTATTTCTTTAATGTCAACTTATCTGGTTGAAGATTGACTGGTTGAAGATGTGATGCCATTCTTAGACATGAACCCCTACCTACACCACCCAACAATGTTAGATACTTCTTTGGTGGCAAGAAAACCCTCAGGATTCAAGTCATTCAACCTTGATCAGGAGAGGAATGACCTATGAAAGTGTTCCAACTTAGACACTGACTCTGTAACTAATTTATACCTGGTACAATGGAAACTCTTTCATACGAAATTTGTGGGGCCACAAAATTTAGTTTGTCTTATCAGGATTTTGTCTTATCCATCACATATTCAAAGGGACCTGAAAATCAAGCTTGTCTTATCAGGTTTTTTGAATTATCAGAGCTTGTATTAATGAGTTTCCACTGTATTTTGAATGTGATAAGCTTACATGTAATGTTTCCCACAATCATGACAGGTTGTGGCTCATTGCATATTTTCCCATTCAGCCTATAGAATACCATCCCATTTTAACATTCATAAGTGTATCTTTTGTCCGTATGCCTTCATCAAGGCAGTAAAGTAAAATCAAATTTTATGATTTTCTCAAAAATTGCTCATTTTTGCAGGAATCTGTTATGCGAGTTGGATTCCTTGCATTATTTCCTTTTTGAAAATGTATTTATCATCATTATGTTTAGCGATAGAGTATAAAACAATATTTAAATTACTGCCTCGAGAAAAGCATATAGATCATACATTCATGCATTGTTCTTAGAAAGACAATAATTTATAACTTACACAAAAGAATTTGTACTAACCTTCTTCACAGTTATGTCCTGTGTATCCATCCATACAGGTACAGACATACCCCCTGTCTTTTGTGCCCCAGCAGGATCCACCATTCTGACATGGCCCACTCTCACATCCACCTTTGATTGCTATGCAGAATAAATGTAGATGAAACGTACATGTTTTAAAATGGTAAGAGTTTTTTTTTTTTTGTAGACAGCTGTCTTTATTACAAGTTTCTTAATACATAGTACTGTCACTTAATCAGTGACCTTAAAATACATTTACGTGCATTTTATTTATTAATATTAGTGACATAGTCATTTCAAGAGAGTTATAAGAGGATTGAAAAACAAGCAACAAAAAAAAAGGGAAAAGAGCAACAGAATGAGCGAATAGAACCAACTGCTGATTATTTTGTACTCAAATTGAGTAGAAAACAAAAAACAATCAACAATAAGCTCCACCCGACCCACCTCATGACCCCCTCCACCACACATTGAGCATGTTGAGCATATTTTACTTTCTTTACTATGGATTAAAAATACACAGGAATGAAAAATTATATCATAACATTAATAGTTGCCAGGATTGCCACTCATTATTAAACTTTTGTAACTTTAGGCTACATACTGCTTGGTATTTCAAAACATTATAATAACATTTAAGTTCCCTTTTTAAAACATGTAAGTTTGGTCGTTTTTCTGTCATCTTTACTCTATACAAATGAAATTTTGCAATAGTCAAAATCAGTGTTAGAATTAAATCATATTTAGATCCAAAAAGAATTAACTGAGGGGTCATAGCTAGATCTATACTGATCTTGTCTTTTATCCAATCTTTGAGATCTTCCCAAAAATTTCTAGAAAAAGGGCAATCCACAAAGAGATGCTTAATTGTTTCTGGATTTATCTTACAAAAAGTACATAAGTCATCATCACTTATGTTCATTTTTAACAACAATGTATTTGTGCCTATGATACTCTGATTAATTCTGTATTGAAACCATCTCAGTTTAATATCAGTGGAAAATTTGAAATTTAAGGTACATATTTTTTTCCAATCATCATTCTCCATTCCAAATTCCATTTGCCACTTTGACTTACTCATTGTATTCTTCATCTTTGATTCAATAGAAATATCATAGAACATTTTGCACCCTTTTCGTTGCTTAAAAAGATTCCATATTATACGGCTGAAAAGGGGAGGCTAGTTTGGAGCCTATAGTACCATTGTAATTAAAATTTGACTGAATTGCCCTAATAATACCATTGTACTCTAAGAAATTGGTCTTCACTTTATAAAGTTTTGTAAATTCGACAATCGACAAAAAGGATCCGTTTGCATTTAAGAGATCATTTATAAACAGCACACCCCTTTTCTTCCAATGGGCATAACAAACTGATTTACCACCAATCTTTATATTATCGCTCCACCACAAATATTGTTTTGCAATCGGTTGAAATCCAGATTATTATTATTTACAATGTTTATAAGTGAGGACCAAGAAAACAGAGTATCATACCAGAACTTATTATCTATCATGTTTTTCATGTCATTAAAACGATACATACCAAGGCAACAAATATCATCACTTATTACATTAAAACAAAGACGAAATAGCTTAACCCATTTTTGATCACCACAGGCAACCCTCCGAATCCAATTTACCTTTAAAGCATTTATATGCATTTCTACATTTGGCATCTTTACTCCACCATTCTCATAATTTTGCACAAATTGTATTCTTTTAACCCGATCTGGCTTGCCGCTCCAAATATATTTATAAATCTCATCATTTACCGTTTGATAAATTCCTTGCTTGGGTTTGGTAGCATTTGAGCAATATAACTTATTTTTGGCAAAGCTAATGATTTCACAACTACAACCCGTCCCAACACCGTTAAATTTCTTTTTTTGCAACTTGATAACAGTTTTCGTGTTAAAAGAAGTGCTTTATCATAATTATCATTTACCATTTGAGCAAGGTTTGTACTAAAAGAAATGCCTAGAAACTCAAAGCTACCATTGAAATTCCATTGTATATTTAAATTTTTACTAATTATAGTGTTTCTGAATTTCTGAGACCCAATCCATACTGCAACCGTTTTATCAATATTAATTTTCAAACCAGACATCTCATAAAATGATTGCAATGTTTTAAAGGCACTTTCCAGTGATTTTTTTTACCATCAAGAATTAATGTAGTGTCATCTGCATACTGTGCAATTTTAAAATTCATATCATTAATGCAAATTCCTGTTATATCCTTATTTTGTCTAATCATTGTAGATAATACCTCCGCACATAAAACGAAGATATATGGCGACAGAGGATCGCCTTGTCTACAACTGCGCTGAATTTGGAACGGTTTAGATATATTTCCATTTATGATTACGGAAGAAGATGCGTTCTTATACAAAGCCATAAACCATCTGCAAATGTCTGATCCAAATTAAATACCCTTAAAGTTTCAAGAATAAAATCATCATGAAACCGTGTCAAAAGCTTTTTCAAAATCTATTAGTAAAAGCATCCCGAATTTCATTAACCTCTGTATAACTTAACAAATCATAAATAAGGCGAATACTTTCACCAATGAATCTATTTGGGACAAAACCTGTTTGATCTTCTGAAATTAAATATGGCAAAACCGATTTTATACGGTTTGCAATACATGCAGAGGCCAATTTATAAGAAACATTTAGAAGCGAAATAGGCCTCCAGTTTTTTAAGAACTGGCGGGGTTTATCTCCTTTTGGCAGAAGAGTAACGTGACCCCTTTTTTGAACTTGAGTAAGAGTCCCAATTCTAAAACCTTCATTTAATGACCGAAGAAGAAAACAAGATATTTCCAACCAGAAGCATTTGTAAAATTCCGCTGTAAAACCATCAGGTCCGGGTGTCTTGTTGTTTTTCATGTTTTTCAAAGCATATGTGAGCTCAGAAAGAGTAATTTCACCCTCTAAGGTATTTGATTGCATTTATGCTAATTTGTTTATGGAAGCATAATCATCAATTTTAACATTATTATTTCCACCTTTTTCTTTATACAGATTTTCATAAAAAGATACTACCTCTTTCTCAATCTCATCTTGAGATGTTGCTTCTGTGTTGTTACCTCTCACGAAAGCTATATCTTGTGTATAGTCTTAATTTGCATCTTTTTGCACCAATGTATCAAAAATGATTATATGCTATTAGTACACCAAAATGCAAAATGCAAAATAATGAAAGAACCAGGAGTACCAATCTTTGTTGTGTTTGCATCATGATTCCACCAAGGTGATTTGTAGGCAGTTACACCAAACTTAAGGCACATTTTGACTTCTCAGTGCCAGAAGTGGGTAAGTGCAATAGCTGCCATGTGTAGCTGCCATGTGTAGATGAGTAAAATATACTGTGTGTAAATTGCCAAATGTTCACAGGGCAGCAATTGCACTTACCCACTTCTTGCACTGAAATGTCGATTTTTACAGAAAGTTACTATGGCCCTGGATACAACATTATTATTGAACCATTCACATCATTTTACTTAGGCTTTACATTTTAGGTTGTTCCCTAATAATCTTAGATACATTACCTAATTGACAATGTTCTCCTGTGAAGTTCTGTGCACAATTACATGTGTAGGGCCCTAGTGGTACGTATTCTGGGACACATGTGCCTCCATTTTCACATGGGTTGGATCCACAGTAGTCAACTGAAAATGAAATGGGATAAGGCATTTTTCTCCATTTCTTGCTACCAAATCATCACATTCAATTATCATAGTTTTAATCATGTATGCTGTTTACTTTTAAAAAAACACAGCAGCAGGCACATGTAATTTGTGTAAAATGAATTTTGAGACATGCCCATCAGCTGATCAGTCTGTCTAAGCTTATCTGGTGTTTGATACAGTGTTCCTACAAACTGTTGAGTATACAGTATGCTATCTGGTACACAGGTTGCCTCCCCCCAGGGTTTCACCATTCCTGCGTAGCATAGTTAGTCGGCGTGAGCTTACCCGGTGTTTGATACAGAGATTCTATAAACTGTTGAGTACATACAGTATGCTGTCATGCTATCTGGTACACAGGTTGCACCCCAGGGTTCAACCAGGTGGATGTCAGTTCATAAGAGCAATGTCGGGGATTTAAGATCACAATTTTTCAATCGATGGGGAGAGATGAGGTCCCACCAGGTCCGACCGAGTCTCCTACACAGGTTACGCTCCCTGTGGAGGGGCGGAACCAAACTGGCTGATGTGGAGACTAAGCCAGTTTGCCTCGGTCTGATACTCGTCTATCCTCGTCTTTGACCATGCGCAGATCTGGATGGTCAGGAAGATATTTAATATTCCGAATTTATAATATGCCTACCAGTTCCACCGTATAACCGATTTGCTAGAGAATATTTGTTACCATGTTTAATAAATTCGTATTAATCGTATAATAAGATGTGGCCAAATGTATATTTGTGTACATAGTGTGTGGATCCACTCTTCTACGGACTTGGCTACTAAGCATGTCGGGAAGGATATGGCGGTATGCTGACCTGGGTCAATATGTTCTGGGCAGATGAGGTCCCACCAATTGCCTACGACCTTGTGTGCGATCATGTGTGACAGGCAATTCCCGATAATAATAGAGGTTCCCTGGTTCAACCATTCCTGCATAGCATATCAGTTAGTCAACCTAAGTTTACCAGGTTTTTGACACCAAGTTCCTACTAACTGTTCAGTACAGATGCAGTATGCTGTCATGGTATCTGGTATACATGTTGCCCCATTCCTGCATGGCATGTCAGTTAGTCTTACCATACCTGGTTTTGACACAGAGATCCTATAAATTGTTGATGGGATAAATACAGTAGCTGTACTGTCATGCCATCTGGTACACATATTGCATCATTCCTACATGACATGTCAGTCAGCCTAAGTTTACCTGGTGTTAGACACTGAGATCCTACAAACTGTTGAGTACATGTGCAGTATGCTGTCATGCCATCTGGTACACAGGTTCCACCATTCCTGCATGACATATCAGTTAGTCTAAGCTTACCTGGTGTTTCATACAGGTCCTACAAAACTGTTGATGGGATAAATACAGTATTGTCAGTATGCTGTACTGACATGCCATCTGTCAGTCAACATAAGCTTACCTGGTGTTAGACACTGAGTTCCTACAAACTGTTGAGAACAGATGCAGTATGCTGTCAGGCCATCTGGTACACAGGTTCCACCATTCCTGCATGGCATGTCCTCACATGGATTGATGTTATCTGTGATGTCAAAGTAATATAATTTGATAATTCAATAGTTTTCTTCCTAATCACATTTTAATTCAGAAAAACAGTGGCATTATCAATGGGAATTATATGAATAATTTTTCACCAGGTCGCAAATAATAAAGGAGACAACTTCACAAGTAGAAAAAGTGATCCCGCGTGGGAATCCATTTTTATTTGTTCCTCACAAGCATGACAAGTCTATGTATAAAATATATATGAAGAAGGTAACTTACTTTGAAAAAACAGTGGCATGATCGACGGAATTATATAAATAAACATTAATTTTCACCAGGTTCGCCGTCGCAAATAATAAAGGAGACAAGGAGAAAAAGTGATCGAATTTCAACCAGCCTAATCATGAAGCTCCCGTGGCCAAGTGGTTAAGGCATAGGTCTCGTAAACCTGAGGTCCTGGGTTCGATTCCCAGGCGGGATCACTTTTTCTCCTTGTCTCCTTTGTTATTTGCGACGGCGAACCTGGTGAAAATTAATGTTTATTTATATAATTCCTGTCGATCATGCCACTGTTTTTCCGTGTTATATTTCCTCACAGGGAGGATGGCAATTTATTTCTCGCATTTACAGCTCTAGCTACTATGGGCTATTTGCGGGGAGGAGATAAGTTTAATTGACCGCTTATGGGTTAGAATTTCAACCAGCCTAATCATGAAGCTCCCATGGCCAAGTGGTTAAGGCATAGGTCTCGTAAACCTGAGGTCCTGGGTTCGATTCCCAGGCGGGATCACTTTTTCTCCTTGTCTCCTTTATTATTTGCGACGGCGAACCTGGTGAAAATTAATGTTTATTTATATAATTCCCGTCGATCATGCCACTGTTTTTCCGTGTTATATTTCCTCACAGGAGGATGGCAATTTATTTCTCGCATTTACGGCTCTAGCTACTATGGGCTATTTGGGAGGAGATAAGTTTAAGTGACCGCTTATGGGTTCAATTTCAACCAGCCTAATCATGAAGCTCCCGTGGCCAAGTGGTTAAGGCATAGGTCTCAGAAACCTGAGGTCCTGGGTTCGATTCCCAGGCGGGATCACTTTTTCTCCTTGTCTCCTTTATTATTTGCGACGCGAACCTGGTGAAAATTAATGTTTATTTATATAATTCCTGTCGATCATGCCACTGTTTTTCCGTGTTATATTTCCTCACAGGAGGATGGCAATTTATTTCTCGCATTTACAGCTCTAGCTACTATGGGCTATTTGCGGGGAGGAGATAAGTTTAATTGACCGCTTATGGGTTAGAATTTCAACCAGCCTAATCATGAAGCTCCCGTGGCCAAGTGGTTAAGGCATAGGTCTCGTAAACCTGAGGTCCTGGGTTCGATTCCCAGGCGGGATCACTTTTTCTCCTTGTCTCCTTTATTATTTGCGACGGCGAACCTGGTGAAAATTAATGTTTATTTATATAATTCCTGTCGATCATGCCACTGTTTTTCCGTGTTATATTTCCTCACAGGGAGGATGGCAATTTATTTCTCGCATTTACAGCTCTAGCTACTAGGGTGCATCTCTTGCCCCTCATGTTACCCAAATTTCTTGTCCCTAGTCTCAAAATGTTCCATTGGTCAAAATACTAACCCATACCAAATTTAAATTTATTCCGAAGTCGTTTAGGGGGGCCTCCGTGACGTTGAAATTGTTGGTCAATGGCCATACCATATGCATAAGGCAGCTATTTTGTTTTGCATGGTTAACATTAGAAATGACTGCTGCCTTATGTATTTTGTTCATGTAGTTAGGACTATTAATGAATCAAGATGTTAAAATAGTCTAACTCCAAAAAATAAAACATAAGGGAGCTATCTACAGAGGTCAAGCTTATGTAAACATAAATGGCTGCCCTTTGCTGTCTTTACTATGTAATTGTGAATTTGCTTAGATATGCATATCTTTCCTGTTTTCGTGCCAACTTTGACCTGTTAGGTTGATACTACTGCAGAAGAGTGATCACACACTTGCACATAATAAGACCTTGCTCAATTTGATGAGACGGCATCATGTTATACGTTCAAAAGAATGGAAGGCTGAGGTTCTTCAAATCTTCAGATCGGAGTTCTCAGCAGAGATGATTTCGCGAAGTTGTGAATTGCATTATTGTAGGTAGTGGTGAGCAAACTCAGAAGTTAAATATTTAAGATTACAGAGCATTGTAGATGCTAGGCCAGATAAAATATATGCTTACTTGCATTGAGGTTCCAATCCAAGAACTACATGTACCTCTTATATTCATAGGCCTACAAAGGTTATACTTTTAAAGTATGTGAATCATATAATTTCAATGCCAGTTAAATCATAGTACATGTATATTTAAGAAAATTGCAATGTAAAACCAAACAAAATGGTACACTTTGCAGTTACACTATGCAGTGACAATTGACAATATTAAAGTACCAACACAGGAGAAGCACTGGCTTTAAACGGCAACAACAAAGACAAAGTATAAAGCCGAATAAGGTAAATGATCATGCCAGTACCAGTCGGAGATATCCAATCTCAAGATTTGAAGAACCTCAGTCCTGTGTGTGTTGTGTTGTCTCATCAAATTCAGCAAGGTCTAGATGCAAGTGTGTGATCACTATAGTCTGTAGTAGTAACTATCAGCCTAACGGTTCAAAGTTGGCATGGAAACAGTAAAGTTATGAATATTTAAGTAATTTCACAATTACACAGTAAAGACAGCAAAGGGCAGCCATTTATGTTTACATAAACTTGGTCCTTGTAGATAGCTCCCTTATGTTTAATTTTGGGACATGGACTTTTGTAACCTCTTGATTCATAATAGTCCTAACTACATGGACAAAATACATAAGGCAGCAGTAATATCTAATGTTAACCATCTAAAACAAAATAGCTGCCTTATGCATATGGTATGGCAATTGACCAACAATTTCAACGTCACGGAGGCCCCCCTACACGACTTCCACATAATTTCAAATTTGGTATGGGGTGATATTTTGACCAATGGAACGTTTTGAGACTAGGGACAAGAAATTTGTGTAACATGAGGGGCAAGAGATGCACCCTACTAGCTACTATGGGCTATTTGCGGGGAGGAGATAAGTTTAATTGACCGCTTATGGGTTAGAATTTCAACCAGCCTAATCATGAAGCTCCCATGGCCAAGTGGTTAAGGCATAGGTCTCAGTAAACCTGAGGTCCTGGGTTCGATTCCCTTGCGGGTTTAATTTTTCGCCTTGTCTCCTGTTTTATTTGCGACGGCTACCCTGGTGAAAATTAATGTTTATTTATATAATTCCCGTCGATCATGCCACTGTTTTTCCGTGTTATATTTCCTCACAGGGAGGATGGCAATTTATTTCTCGCATTTACGGCTCTAGCTAGTATGGGCTATTTATGGGAGGAGATAAGTTTAAGTGACCGCTTATGGGTTCAATTTCAACCAGCCTAATCATGAAGCTCCCGTGGCCAAGTGGTTAAGGCATAGGTCTCATAAACCTGAGGTCCTGGGTTCGATTCCCAGGCGGGATCACTTTTTCTCCTTGTCTCCTTTATTATTTGCGACGGCGAACCTGGTGAAAATTAATGTTTATTTATATAATTCCCACGATCATGCCACTGTTATATTTCCTCACAGGGAGGATGGCAATTTATTTCTCGCATTTACGGCTCTAGCTACTATGGGCTATTTGCGGGAGGAGATAAGTTTAAGTGACCGCTTATGGGTTCGAATTTCAACCAGCCTAATCATGAAGCTCCCGTGGCCAAGTGGTTAAGGCATAGGTCTTGTAAACCTGAGGTCCTGGGTTCGATTCCCAGGCGGGATCACTTTTTCTCCTTGTCTCCTTTATTGTTTGCGACGGCGAACCTGGTGAAAATTAATGTTTATTTGTAACTTACTTTGTTCACACAACTCTCCTGTATATTGTGGCTGACATCTACATGTGAAACCAGTGTCTTCATTCTCATAACATGTACCTCCATTGATACATGGGTTACTGATACATGGACCAACTGTAATTATAAAGGAATCATTTTGATTGGTGAGTATCTGATATGAGCTAAACAGTTTCAGGGGACCAAGTTTGAAAGTTGACCCATTAAACCACACTCTGAATGCATTTACAGGGACACAGGCAGATGAACCGTGCAGAAAATTAACATTTGTAATAGTGCTAAAATGTGCGAAAAATAAGTTAATTTCGGTCTGAAACATGCCAAAGATGCACATCACATATTGGTCAATTTTGTTCTGGTAACTTAAACTTTTAACTTACCCTAATCAATTTGCCACTGCTAAACAGAAAGACAAAATTAATTATTTAATCCCTTGAATTTGAACACATGAAAAACATTTTAATCTTTCATTTGCATTTTGAAAAATATGAAATCATTATTTAGCATGCTGAACATGATTCCAAAGTCCAAACTGGCTCTTTCATTACTCTAATGACACATTTAAGTTTGATCATACCAATCATATTTTGACAGAATTGGCCATCATATCCAGCAGCACATAGACATAAGACACTGGTTGGAGATTCCTCCACACATGTAGCACCATTCTTGCATGGATTCTGTCCATCATCACATGGGCGGACAACTGAAATAGAAAAAAAAATGGCATTGGTGTGTTTATTAGATGAATTTAAAAAACATTAACAATCTTAATGGTGTGTGGTATAAGTTAATGAATGACATGTTATGAATATTGATCATAGGATGTAAACCTCAAATAAAATTGACTGATTAATTTAAGAAATTTTGTTGCTTCTATATAGTGTACATCAATATATAAAAAGGACACACTTGTCGGCTGCTACATGTATAACTTTTTACATTACAGCTATAAATACCAGATTCATCTCAAGTGGAGGTTACTGCAAATCATTCCCAAATCGCATGGTTAAGGAATACAGAGAACAAACCTAACCATGTAACTTGGGGACAATTTGAATTGACCTCCACTTGAGATGAGTCTGGTATTCATACCTATTATGTAAAAAGTGACATATGTAGGGTATGTAAAGTATAAAGACCATGATGATTTGAATGGTAAATGAAGTAAATCTATGGCATCATTTATGCTGGTTTCATACTTTCCTGCCGCTTTGCCGCTCTAAAGATGATTTTACTTCACTGCGCAGTAGTTGCACCAAAAACGCTAGCGGTGACCAGCGGCAAGCCGATATATCGATCACTCCATCGCTTTGCCGCCGCGGCAGCACCGCTGGGAGTTGAATTCAAGTCAACTCGGAGCGGTGCCGCTCTAAAGTATGAGAACAAAATGCGATTTTGGAGCGGTGCTGAGCGGCAAGAGTGGCTTTTAGAGTCCTGCCGCTCAGCGATTACTGCTCCGCTCGCAGCAAGTGCAAGCGGCATGATGAAGCGTCACGCCGCTCAGCGGCAAGCAGCAGAAAGAATGAAACCAGAATTACCTCATTTTGATTGTGCAGGTCACAATTTACCTTGTTCACATGTTATTCCTCTGAATCCATCAGTACATTCACACATAAATCCTCCATCATTATCGAAACATAATGCACCATTCAAGCATGGGTTACTCTCACATGGGGAAATAGCTGCAATGTGCAATATACATGTGTGATTAATATTATGCATCAAACCCACATGTATACTTATCAATTAAAGTGGCCTAATAATAGCCCAGTCAATTTAAGAAATGACCCACCACTAATTGCAACAGAATCTGTTTAACATGCATCCATCTCCCAAAAGCTCACACAAAAACATCAAAAGTCCTCAAACAATCCAAAGTAGTGGGAAGTGCATAAATCCAAAATGGCCGCTCATGCAGGGCAGAAATTTCAAAGTTGGTGAAATCTTACAACTCTGATGCACAGTTCTTGAGTTATGGAGGGGGGATGTCAAATGTCAACATTTGGGTTCCCCAGGGCACAAAAACTTCTGATTTTGATAAGAAGTCTTCATCCTTCTGAAATGCAATATTATGATATCATCATCTGTTCTCAGTGAGCAACCACTGTAGTATCCTCTACGTATAAATACTTTAACTCATTATAAAATAGAACGTATAAATACTTTAACTCATTATAAAATAGAACATATAAATACTTTAACTCATTATAAAATAGACGGGGATAGTGAAGAGAGTAATCCTACCTGTTTCACAGTACACACCAGCAAAGTCTTCTGTACATATACAGACAGCTTGGTCATCTACCTCCATGCATAATGCTCCATTCTGACATGGATTAAGGCTGACTTCACATGGTGGAATAACTAGAAGAAAATCGAGTTCGATAAGACATTTTGCTTTGAAACACTTTGTCATTTGGTATGATACCAAGAGAGTGGGAGAACCACAAGTGACTCAATCGCAAAGACAGTCTTATGAGTAATAAATCACTTTTCACGTTTTCCTTGTGGTTGTAAACATCAATCTTGCATACTTTATTTTGTACCCAAATTAATAATTAATATAAAAACTCTCTGCATCGTTGGGATTGTTAAATTCTTAAAAGAAACAGCACATCGTAATGTGATTAAGTTTTATTTGAAAAGTATGTTCGCAATATTAATTTTTCTTTTCACATGATTTTTGTTTTCATTAAAAAAAGCGAGGAATAAAGACAATGGCGTAATAAAATTTTACACCTTGAAATTGAGTATCACTCTTAACAAAACAGACCACTAGTCCATTATAGTTTACCAGGAAATAAACCTGTTCGATGTTAGGCCTAAAAAATTGTTTGATTGGCGTAATATAAAGAATAAGGGTTTGTTTTTTTTGTAAAAAAAAATCTAGGATCGGCCCTAATTTTAGGGTAGGTCAGGTTACACCAATCAAACATTTTTTTTAGGCCTTACCTTGATCACAAATAGCACCACTATATCCTATGGCACAGACACATATTGCACTACCATCATCCATTGTGACACACTGAGCTCCATTCTGGCATGGGTTTATACTATCATCACAAGCTGGCACAACTGAAATGGACAAGGATGGAATCATACAATAACTGGAACAATGATGTCAGTGAATGGCAATATTCAGAAGTCAGGTTCATTTTATGAAAAATTAAAATTTGATGGAAATTGTAGATTATGGCTTTAAGTGATGCGATACTTACTTTCTTCACATCTGGCACCTGTGTAACCAACGGCACAATTACAACTGAATCCACCAAGAGAATCATCCAGGCACTGACCGCCATTTAAACATGGCTGACTGGTACAGCTACGTTCAACTGAAAATAAAGAAATGTTTATTGCTATTGTAAATAGTGTTGGAAATAAGCTGAAATATGTACAAGGGCCATTGGGCCCATAGCTCTCAAATTCTACACATTCTCATCAATTTGGAGATCACTTGGAGATCAGTAAATAGTAAAGGCATAATAAGGGCAGAAGCTTTAATTTTGAAAAGGACTATGGCTATCAAAAAATTGTCAGTAACATACCAATTTCACACCTTGTTCCCACCCATCCACTTGGACATGTACATGTATACAATGCTGATGCCAAATCACTACGGTCTATGGTCACACAGGTTCCTTGGTTGAAACATGGATCACTTTGGCATGGGTCCACTGGAGAAAATGAAATAAAACAAAATAAAAACGGTTATAAAGTAGTAATCATCCTGGCTGCGATGGTTGATTGTGGTTTGAAATTTGAATAGAGTATGCGCTTAGTAGCTTCAAGTCCTAATGGTCTATATTGAGTGTCTTGGGCCACAGTGGGCAGTGAATTCCTGTAAAATGTGCTGAGGCTTGTGGTTGTATGCCTGTGCGTAGCACACTATAAAATCACTGGATTTGTTGTATAATACTCTACAGTTCTGTATAATGCCCACTGACTCCCACCCCACACACACACCCGACACTCCCACCATGACACAAGCAATCACAGTGCAATCTATTAATTTCTTGGGTTTCATTAGTTACATTTAGCATGTATTGTGGCAATGTCAATAGTGTAGGTTTTCCAAATCCTGGATATTCTGATAAACTGAATGCATAAAATGTAATCTAATAACTATGCCTTTCCAACTGTACTACAGTCTGTCCACATAGAAGTACAAAGTAAATAGACCTCGGAAACTGGAAGTATGAGAATAATTATTTCCGTGCAATGCGTGTGTAAATGCTTCTTTAGCGCGCCAACTGCTGCACGATTTGTACTTGCTGAGGGCACTGCGCTCTTTACGCATCTCGTTTTTTAACACGGAGTGTGTGTGACGCAAAGCATCGACCCCCGATGCCACAGATTTGGTTTGTACTTCTATGTGGACAGAATGTATATTAGTTGGCTAACCTGTTAATTAAAGTGATTCTGTGCAATTTATTTTACAAGATACACAATCATGACCATGTCCAGATTAGAATGCAATCAGACATTTCAGGGCTAGTGATTTACCAATATGCTAATATCTCTACATTGTCCCTGATTTCAGAGGACTTTATAGTGGTATACATCACATGACAATATTTCTTGGTATTCTCTCTCACCTGTGTTACATGTTTTCCCTGTCCAACCATTGAGACAGCTACAGGTGAAATCTAGTCCACCGTTTATATTATTACAAGTTGCACCATTTGTACATGGATGGTATACACAGTAATCAGCTGTATGAGTGGAAATGTAAACACATGATTATGTTATAATGCAATTTTATGGCAAATTATTAAAAAGTTACATTTGAGTCCTCAAAGTACCCAGTGGGCACAGGTTAGGATTTCGACGTTGTATCAACGTTGATACAACGTCGAAATCTAACCTAACCAGATTTCAACCCGATTTCAACCTAGAGATTGGTTGAAATCAGGTTGAAATTTCAACGTCGATACAACGTTGAAATTTCAACCTGATTTCAACCAACTTTCAATGCAAAAAATTAAGAAGGTTGAAATCAGGTTGAACTTCAACGTTGATACAACGTTGAAATTTCAACCTGATTTCAACCAATGTTTCAACGCACAACTTAATGGCCTTTTTAATACATAAGATATTATTAGGACGAAATAGGCCTATGCTTAGTATATTAACATGATTAAAGTAAATTATATCCATGCCGCATGATCTCCCGATTTATACCGTACTTCCGTTTCTCTTCTTCAAAAGTGGCCCGCCGTGGCGTTCACTACCTCCAACAAGCATGTAATGACTTACGCGAAAACACCGGGTGGTACGGGGTATGCTATACGACCCGTCGCCGCTCAATTGGCGGGCTGATGTTGATATGGGAATTCCTACAACTTGGTGGAAGCTGGTGCGACAAACACTTGTTGGGGAGGCAAAAAAAAAAAGGGGGTGCTTAAAAGTTTTGACCCTTCTAGGGGGTGGCCTTGAAAAAATAAACTAACAATTTTCCTGTGAAATTGAGTTTACATGATTTTCGATGGGATTGACCCATAATTTTTATGTCAAAAGGAACCCTGAACTATTTGAGAACTGATAATTTTTTTTTTTTTTTCAGACCCCGAACAAGTGTTTTGAACGGTCCCTAATAGGCCTATTGTTATTTCGCATATTCTTTTAACCATTTTACTAACACGTGATATCGCCCGGGGTAATGTCCGGTATCGCCGTCGGCGTAGCAGCGTCAGAGGTGCAGAGGTCGGCATCCATACGCTGGAGGCAACCGGGTGTGGAGTGAGTGGGCCGTGACGCAGCGGTCATGTAGTCGGGCCCCTAGCCCTGGCTGGAGCCGGCCGCATCATAGGCCTCTATGTTTTCGATCATAGTCGGCGAAAGCAGGGAGGGGAACGCACTCTCTCAAATTTTTCATGGAACGGCAAGTGTTATAGGTAGGCCTATACACGCACGTTTGGCAAGCTATTGTAGGTGGGTGCGTACGCTCGCGCACATTGCTGGTAGGCCCTACACACACACGTTCGCAAGTGTTGGTGAGTACGCACGCGGGTTCGCAAATGTTTGCGATGCGCACTCACGTTTGGAAGTTTTCATGCGTGCGCTTGCGAACATTACCGGTATGCACACACGTTTGCAAGTGTTTGCAAAATGCACGCTGCGCACAAGTGTTTGCAGCACGCATCGCAATCTCAAGTGGTTATATGATATTGCGGTTTATGGGTGCGCATGCACATGCTCAAGTGTTATGGGTACGCATACGCGTTCGCGAAGTTATTGCAGGTGCGCCTTGGCGCGTACACAAGTACTTTCTGCAAGTACAAACGTGCGTTCGCAAGTGTTTGCATGTACACACCCGTTCGCAAGTGTTTGCGCGTGCGCAAGCATGTTCGAAAGTGTTTGCAAACGCAAGCGCAGCGCAAGTGTTTATGGGTACGCACGCACATGTGCAAGTGTTTATGGATACGCACCTGCGTTCAAAAGTTATTTCGTACGCACGCGATGCGTGCGCAGGTGTTTGCAAGTGCGTATCGCTTTACCCAACACTATGGGATATTGCCCAATGTACAGCAGTGAAAGTAAATGGAGTTACACACGCATGCAGTGACGTTACATGAACTTGAGGCCTAAATTTGCAAATAACACAGGTTAGTAAACATTTAAATTTTCTTTAAAAGTCTACTTGAATTTTGGACATATTGCAGCATGTATATTTCAACTTGTTTTTCCATTTTGTATCATCAGGATATGTTAAAATAGTTAAGCTTACTAAGCAGTTAAGATACATGCCTGTTGTTCATGTTGTTCGAGCATATTCTCTAACGCAATGCGAGGGTATCCGTGAGCAAATTCGTTGCTAGTGTTTTTCGAGCAACATGCCTGCTGCATGCTGTATATACGATGAATGCACCATTAGACAGACACGATACAGTCATGACAGTGCCTTGACTTGTAGGCCTACTTTGTAGAATACTCGGTCATTTGGAATATTTGCTGGGGCAATGTAAATGTAATTAACGAACTAGGCATGCTAGGCCCCTAGCCCTAGTCATATCGTACAGTAAAAGGTCTTGCTTGGTATACTGCTGGGAGCATAGATAGGTGAACCCTAGGCCCTAGACTACGTCCAAGTCATGTTCATGTCATGTGCATGTGCATGATGTGCTAGGTCGTGTATTAAATGATTTTATATTTAGACATTTACGTTACCGGTAGGGGAGTCTAGGTTTGTAACTCCGTCAAGTTTTTTGATTTTTTGATATACATTACGCATATTTAATCCTACTGCATATCTATGCCAAATATAATGTTTCTGTGTAAATTATGGAAATAGTTGTGTTTTTATTTTAAATGATAATCCCTAAATTGTTATTTTTGTCATAACAACAGACGTATAGATGCACCACATGATAAAGGAATCAAAACAAGATCAGTGAAGATTGGCCATGCAATAGACAGACTATAGTCCATGACAATGTATACAATGTATAAAGCATCAAGAAAATTGACGTAACATCAGAAAGGTTAGATGCAGCCAAAGATTTCGGATGAACTGGTCACTTGAGAGAGCCATTAGTTTAAAATAATGGCATGGAGCAACTCCTAGATCAACCCTCCTTCTTCCTGCAAATTCTGCCTTTGGGTCCATCGTAGAGCAGTTAGTGCCACGTTACCACGTACTACTCATCAGTTTAAGTTCTAACCTTGTTAGTCATGAAGGGTCAAAGGGTCCTTCATTCCATCTATATCCCGCAGATGGAATGTACTCCCGCCTCAAATTCCAGGAATTGTGAAACGGACCAGCTTCAAATCTAGGCGCCAACCCATCAGCTTAATGATAACAGCTGTTATTGCCTTGATATGTGTCTTAACATACAAAGAAAGAAGGTGAACAACTAAGCAAGCAATACAGATTATGGTCTAGATTTTCTTGATATTGGTAGTGATGACATCATCAATGCGAAATAAGCCTACTGATAGGGTTGACGTTTTTCGATGCTGATCTCCTTCAGCTAAAACTGAGCACGACTAGGATCCTTTGAACATGTGTTGAAGGGTGGAGTGCAAGCGCAGAACAGTTCCAAAACTATTGATCACATTCTCTGTATGATCTGATCATCAGTCTAAGAAAGTTAGTGTGAAGTTCTTCCATGAGAAAAATAAAAGTATTTAGTTGTATAATCTGTCAACAATTTCCAGTTTAGTTAGCGTATCAAAAGTCAAGACGTAGAAACCATATTTTAAAGATACCTTGCACTTGCATGGTATCAGAAGTTTTAAGTAAGTTGTAACGTGAAAAGAAGATTTTTACGCGTTTTCTTCAAGTTAATATTGAATGGATATTCCAAATGCGCAAGCCATGCAAACCCCTTATTAACATTAAATACGAGGTTCATTCAAAAACCTCCATCGTCACCTCTTACGTCACCTCTTATCGTTATCTCTATCTTACGTGTCAGGCAATTGAAATTAAAAATGTTTTCGAGATCATTCGCAAAAGGTTATAAAAGGTTGTCAGAAAACGGTTAAATGTCGGGTTATATAAAGGTTATATTAAGGGTATAAAACGTTTTCATAACATTAAAAAGATTTTTTGATAATCTTCTGCCCAGCAAACACAAAATGTATTGCAGAAACGTTTAAATATCGGGTTATATAAAGGGTATAAAAAACGTTTTAATAACATTCCAAAAACATTTTTGAAAACTTGATACAAAACATTCTGAACAGAATGTTATTTTGGGAGTTGAAAAAATATTTTATGCGAAAATGTTTGCCTAAAATATTTGTAATAACGTTTTAAAACCGTTTTCATGACATTTATATAACCCGACATTTAAATGTTATTAAAACGTTTAAAAAAACATTTTAAGAACATTTCTGTGTTTGCTGGATGCAAATATTTTAACATAATTAGTTATTTAAGTGTTGACAAAATATTTGGCAAAAATGTTTGCATTTTGAAAACATTGTTAAAATATTGTTGCAGTGTGTTTTTATACACAACGTTTTAAAACGTTTTCATGACCTTTATATAACCCGACATTTTAATGTTATAAATACGTTTACCTAAGCCAAAAGCCAAAATATAACTTATCTAAAACGTTTTTAAAACGTTTTTGTGTTTGCTGGGATGATTATACCCTTACATCTTGGCTACAAAATAAATGTTATTAAATGTAATGTTTGGTTTTTAAGATGTGCCGGAAACGGTCTGAAAGATTTAAAAGGTGGCCTACATCTATGTGGAAGTCATTACAGATTTATTTCTGAAAATAATTGAATTGCTGTATTTTTGTTCAAATACTTTAATCAATATCTAATGCTTGCATGTAGTGCAACTGGGTATCGTGTATTTTGCACCCTCAATTCATCATGATCAGTGCTTTAATTAAAGCCTATGTGAGCTGATAAATTTGGCGGCCATTTAGGATTTGAAGGTTAAAAGTAAGTCCAATCATCAAATTGAGTCTTATTACGGTAAACTGGTATGAAAAGGTGAGAAATTAGCACAGGTTTACTCAGTGGTGGCCATCTTGAAAAAACAAATTGGTCAACATTTTTGGTCAAAATGAGATTTTTGGTCAAAAAGTAGAGATTTTTGGTCAAAAAGTAGATTTTTGGTCAAAATGAGATTTTTGGAAGATTTTTGATCAAAGTGAGATTTTTGGTCAAAAATGAGTTTTTGGTCAAAATGAGATTTTTGGTCAAAATTGTGAATTTTCGTCAAAAATGTAATTTTTGGTCAAAAATGAGATTTTTGGCCAAAAATTAGATTTTTAGTCAAAAATGAGATTTTTGGTCAAAAATAAGATTTTTGTCAAAATGAGATTTTTGCTCAAAAAGTAGATTTTTGATCAAAATAATTTTTTGAAAAAGATTTTTGGTCAAAAATGAGATTTTTGGTCAAAAATGTGATTTTTGGTCAAAAATGAGATTTTTGGTCAAAGATCGGATTTTGGCCAAAAATTAGATTTTTGGTCAAAAATGTGATTTTTGGTCCAAAATGTGACCGCAGCACACGGCACTCCACACCCAGTTCCTGCAGCGTATGGGTGCCTACTGCACGGGCCCTCTGCACCGACAACAACGCATGACCGCTGCGCCACGACCTACCAACTCCACACCGGGTTGCCTCCCGCCGCTGGCTCCAGCGTGTGAGTGCCAACTGCGCATTCTGCACCGACTACGATGCGGGGCGATATACCCGTGGCTATTCCCCAGGGCGATACCAGGCCTATAATCATGATATACACCAGCCGGCCGATTGTGAAACTCTACACGGGTAAGTATCAATTTATTACTATTATTTAGTAATTAGGCCCTATATTTGAATGATAATTTACAAAATCGGGTTAAAATCGGGATATAATCAGGTTGAAATCGGGTTGAAATCGGGTTGAAATCAGGTTGAAATCAGGTTGAATTTCGACGTTGATACAACGTCGATACAACGTTGTATCAAGGTTGATGCCCATTTGCAAATACAACGTGATTTCAACCTTATTTCAACGTCGAAATCGGACGTTGATACAACGTCGATACAACGTCAGAAACTGACCCGTGTGCCCACTGGGTATGTTGTATAAATTGAATGATGTGTACTTAAAGTGTATATAGCTGGGATGAAAAGCTGTCCATCATATGAAAAAAATTTCCTCATAAGACCTAAAAAATTCGGGTGTTTGGGAGAAAAAATGTATATCATCAATACAAAATGCCAAAACTTTTCAATTGATGGTTGGTTTTTTATCCCAGCTACATACACTTTAAGTACATATCATTAGATTTATAAAGATTACTTTGAGGACTGTCAAATATCAAAATTGCCAAAAATTTCATTTTTTAAATATTTGCCATAAAATTTGTATTATATCGTGAATTTAAAAAAAATCAAAATTATATGATATCAAAAGGACATTCCGCCTATTTAGAATACAATTTGGTGTGTCTGATATGCTCTTAGGTCCTACAAAAATACTGTGCAAAGGTGGTGACCGACCCCTTAAAATCTTTACTTCAAAAGTATATTATGTGACTATAGCGTATACCTGTTTCACAGTTTTTTCCTCTCCATGGTCGTTGACATGTACAAGTATATCCATCAAGACTGAGTGTATTGGAACAAATACCCTGGTTTATACAAGGATTACTTTCACATGGCTCAGGCAGCTCTACATACATGGAAAAAGGCAAACAAATGTTATCATAAAAACATAAATTGTGATGATTTTATATTTACCCCAATTCATTTTAAAATGTCCAGATGTCCAGAACACACAAGTCTTATCTGTACGTTAAAGCCATATTATAACATTTCTGTAAAAATAGATTAGTATTTATTTTCCATAAAATGTTAGCTTTTACTGTCAGATATGTCCCCTTTAATTTAGAGCCGAACAAGTGAGGTAAAGCATAGAAAATGGAAATTTACTACTAGTACTAGCGCCCATGCATGTTACTCCCGCGGTTGTAATACGGTACAATCCTCTGGGTGCCTGTGTGTGTGTTTTCTACATATGTGTTCAACTAATATTTCCATCGTAATAATAAAACAACGGTTCCAGCATTTTATTCAAAATCTCAGATTTTGACAAAATTATAGCACCTAAAGTCTTGATTTTTGCAGAGTATCTTTATTGACTATTACAATCATGTAAAAACCAGAATTAAAAAAAAACTGAGGGCATTCTCCTCAGCATATGTTATAATATGGCTTTAAAAGAGTAAGAAACATCTTGAAAATACAATAATACATTTTTATGTGAATGTTTGAAAAAAAACCTGTTTTAAACACTTTTATATTGTGTGTATACTGTATAGAAAGCTCTGTCAGAACTTTCTAGAATATCAGATAAATTTCCACCAAATACTAAAGAAATGATCTTAGTTCAAATGTCAAATGAGAATAATTTCTGTGTCACTATGACCAGATTAAGTACTCGTCATAAAATGATTCTCTCTCAATTCTATTTGGTGGATATTAAGGCTTTACAGAAGATACAGGTCTTAATGTGTCATACTGTACTACCACAATACTTTAAGTTGAACAAATTATGTGGGTTTTTTTTCTTTCTACACCAGCTGAATTCATAAGCTCTTCATAATCCTGAAGGAAGTGTAATTTATCTGGGGCAAAGAAGTATTATAAAGATCTAATGGCGGTATGTGATGGCTGCTGGACATGTGTCAAGAACATTAATGATTTGAAATCTAAATGACAATCTATTTGGTAACCTACAATCATACCTTGTGCACACAATGGTCCTTGAAAATTTCCAATACATGCACATGTAAATCCTCCATTGGCTGTGTCCACACACTGAGCCCCATTTAAACATGGCTGATATGCTATGCACTGGCTTGAAACTACAACAAAATAAAAGAAGATTAAGACAAAAATTGTGTGTGGCCATCACACCCATTTATTGTAGTTTTTAGCATACCTCAAAACACTGGCACCCATGCACCCCCACAAACAATTAAGGACACATCATACATACCAATACCATCGATGCAATTTAAAGCATGTGCACTCCCCCCTCCCCCACACACACACAACTCACCCCCCCCAAACATACACACAATTAAAGAAATCCATTCCATTTTACTTGGTACTCCAGAGTTCAGTGATGGTAAATTTTCATTATCATGTATTATGACAAAGTTGCTACTGAAGTATGTTCACCCAAACCTGGATACACTGATTAACCAATTGCCCAACTACCTCATTGTGTTTATTTTGTTTACACCCACACAAATACACCCCCACACAAGCGCACCCCACACTCACGAATGCCCCACATACACACAATTAATGAAATCCTTTGTATTTGACTTGGTACTTCAGTGTTAGTAAATTTATATTATCATGTATCATAATGACAAAGTGCTGCATGCTAAAGTAGATTTACCAAAACCAGGATTGAATTCCTAACTGCCTCATTTATTTATTTTGTTTGCACCCACACAAAAACACCCCCACTCCCGACACCCCCCCTGTGAGCACCAACACAAAACCCACACCCCTTACACATTCATATACACACAATTAATGCAATCCTTTGTATTTACTTGGTACTTCATTGATGGCAAATTTTCCATTATCATGTATCATGACAAAGTTGCTACTAGAGTAGTTTTACCACAACCCGGATACCATAAACTGAATCCCGAACTGCCTCGTTTATCTGTTTTGTTTACACCCAAGCCCTCCCCATGCACACCTCACCCACTCACAAATCAAGGGATTAGTGCCGGAAGGTCATATCTGCAATAGCTGCCTTGTAGACATTTGGATCATTTCTGCATTTTATATTGTACACAATCTAAAAATATGGCACTTGGCAGCTATTACAGATAGGGCATTCTTTGTATTTTTGTATATATTTTAGCATAAAAAAAGTATCTTGTATGTAGGAGATAAAGTAGACATCATGGGTTTATGGCAAGAAAGCCCCATCTGCAATAGCTGCCAGGTGCAATATAGAATGCAGAAATTACCTAGATGTCTATGAGGCAGTTATTGCAGTCTGGTCCTTAACAAGGGTGAAAATAAGAGAGCTTGAACCAGGGGCCACTTTGGCAAAAAAGGTGGCCCCATGGTTCACCAAGATTTGGAAGAATCAGGGGCCATTATATTTCCAATTACCAAGGGGCCAATAAAAAATAAAGATGTGCTGGCTGAGTTAAATAAGCACTAGGCCTATTTGCTTGTGATTTGATATTTTTGGTTCTCTATCCAGGGGCCAGTTTTGTGAGAAAAGTGTCCCCTGGTCAACTAAAATTGAAATGGAACCAGGGGCCATTTCAGAGTTTCTGGGGGCCAAACGGCTCCCGTCTCCCACTTAATTTCACCCCTGGTCCTTAATACTTGAAATACACAAACCCTCAATTAAAGTAATCCATTCTGTATTACTTGGTACTTCAGGATTTGGTAAATTTTCATTATTGTATCGACAAAGTTGCTAATTAGAGTAGTTTTATCAAAACCTGGATACACTGATTTACTGTATCCCTAACTGCCTTGTTTATTTATGTTGTTCACACTACATTCCACACCTATACATGATGCACTTATGGTCCATGGCAAGCCCGATTCGACCTTTGTGGCATTAAACCCAGTTAACCGGCAGGAAATTAATCCAGTAAATCGATTCAGTAAAGCTAATAAGCTCATGCATTCGATCACTAACGCCAACCAGCTTCGGTCGATTACCCCAGCTGCAGCGTGTGTAAACTCTAATTTGCATAGAGGCTGTACGTGAAATTATTGATTGGCTCCAAACAAAGGATTTGAACCGGTGCACGTAATCATGGCGCAGTGCAGTCCATTCAATCAAATGTTGTCATCAACCTATTTGATCGCAGTGCATTGTTATGTGTGTGAGACGAAATGTCGCGGTTGATTGCAATCAAACAAACGATGTCTTATGTATTACTTTGTTCCGTGATGAAAATCGTGATGTTTTATTTAATCACTCTCGAAAAATGTATTTCTTTTGTAGGCCTATTAGGCCTACTTTGTTTTGTGATGAAAATCAAGATGTTTTATTTCATCACGCTCTAAAACAAACGATTTCTTATGTATTACTTTGTTTCGTGATGAAAATCGCGATGTTTTATTTCATCACTCACGAAAAATTGTTTTCTTATGTATTACTTTGTTTCGTGATGAAAACCGTGATGTTTTATTTCATCATCACGCTCTAAAACAAACGATTTCTTATGCATTATATTTGTTTTGTGATGAAAATCGTGATGTTTTATTTCATCACGCTCTAAACAATAATTATAGTTACATGCACTTTAAGAAAAAAAATCTTATTAAAACAGTAGGCCCTATGTTTAGAAAAATTGTAGAAAGTGATGATGATGATGATGATGATGATGATGATGATGATGATGATGATGATGATGATGATGTCTCCAAAAGTGTCCCGGTTTTTTTTTTCTTGCCCTAAATCGTGCGTATCTATTAATAAGGCACTTCAATAATCAATAATCAGTCCCGCGACGGCCTCCACTAACTAGCTACTAACTTGGGTTATGGGCGCTGATTTTCATGTTCACTGTCACTTACTCATCAGCGAAGTACGACCCTTTGTCAATCACCTACAGTACCCAATTTCGGCATACTATATAAGAAACTCATCATGATGATCGAACAGAGAGTACTTTAAATGTAGCTTGTACCGTTTTCGTGTGGCATTCTTCAGAAGTGAGTGGTCCGTTTACCAAAATTTTCGGTCAAATCTCCATTCAATTAACACGGGAGTTGGCTAGCTATGCTTTGCCCTCACTCACTATTTTACCAAAGTACGAATATTTCTGAACATCTAACCTAGCTGTAATTTTAGGTCATGTTAGAGAAATATATTTGCTAGAAGTTTTTGAGAGTACTTTTAATATTGGCCGGTTATTTTTCACACATTGACGTTAACTAGGCAAATGCCTATACTTCTAACATGGCACGATTTGTACAGGTCACAGCTCAATGGTGAGAGCACTGTGTATAGTGTATAGGAAAACGGACAGTAACTGCAGTATGACTCACAAATACATATTCACATTATGATGTGCCCCGCATAATAATGTAATTGGATCACGCAAAGGTATATTTCATGAGAGATGGGAATCCCCTCTCATGCAATCAAGTTGATTCAATAATAATTCAGACAAGATTGGAAATCCCCACGTGACTCAATGTCATCGTTGTATTGCACCATTATGAAAAATCACTGAGCTATTAATAGTATGAGGGTCTTTGTTAGTATAAAGAAATGAAAACATGTTTTCGGGGAAGATTATATGGAGGGAGTTATTGTAGGTTCTATAATGTGTTGGTAGTCCACGTACAATATTTTGAATTGATATTTTGCTTTTCATTAAAGATTCAGATTTTGTTAACTTAATCAAACAGTGTGTTGTTGCACATTCTTGTGCTTTTATTTGGTACTTCAGGATTTGGTAAATTTACATTATCATGTATCATGATGATATACCTAACCAGGATACTATAGTAGGTCTACCCTGATAAACTGAATCCCTATACTGCCTTTTTTACTTTTGTTTACACCCACACCCAATACACAAGCGAGTGCACCCCTCCACATCTCACCCACTCACCCCTACACATAATAATTAATAAAAGTAGTTCTACCAAAACCAGGATACACTGATTAATTGAACCTGTAACTGCCTCGTTTATCTATTTTGTTTACCCTCCAGCCATGTACTCTCCTCAATCATTTTGATATTCCTGTGTTATACACTGCTTAACCAAATGCCTATTGACCTCATTTATTTATTATGTATACATCCACCCCCACACACAAAATATATGCACCCCCACACCCAAGCCCTCAAAAATACACATTCACATGCACCGTATCATGACAAAGTTGTTAGTAGAGTAGTTTACCAAAACCTGGATACACTGATTAACCAAATGCCCAACTACATTGTTTAGTTATTTTGTTTACCCCCACACAAAAAGAAACCACTCAGTTACAAATACACACAACTACTCCCCAACACCACCACCCAATACACCCTCACAAAGACATGTTCACATAAATCATAATTAATGCAATATATTATATTTTACTTGATATTTCAGTGATGGTAAAATTTCATTATCATGTGTCATGACAAAGTTGCTTGTAGAGTAGTTTTACCCAAACCTGGATACACTGATTAACTGAATCCCTATAACCATGATAACTTCCTCGTTTATTTTTTTTCTTTACGCCAAATACACCACACACAAGCGCATACATGTGCCCCTACCCCCACCCACACACATTATACTGACCTGTTTCACAGTTGGTACCTATATACCCTGGCAAACATGCACATGAATAGCTGCCATCCGCTAAATCCACACAGTTAGCATTGTTTTGACATGGTTGCAATGTAGAACACTGATTGGATACTGAAAAGAAGAGGCATAAGATATTTAAAACACCTGCCCTGTGGCAATTGTATAAATACTTGGATACTATAGTTTGCTCATTCTGTTACATTTTCTTCAACTGAATTGTTTGATATTCCAGTGTTCAGAAGTCGGACTATGAAGACTAAGGGTATCCCAGTTTGCTATCTTCTGAAGATAACCCAATATTAGATCGTGTCAATCCTGTTATCTTCTGAAGATAACCCAATATTAGATCGTGTCAATCCTGCTATCTTCTGAAGATAACCCAATATTAGATCGTGTCAATCCTGCTATCTTCTGAAGATAACCCAATATTAGATCGTGTCAATCCTGTTATCTTCTGAAGATAACCCAATATTAGATCGTGTTAATCCTGCTATCTTCTGAAGATAACCTAATATTAGATCGTGTTAATCCTGCATCTTCTGAAGATAACCCAATATCAGATCGTGTTAATCCTGCTATCTTCTGAAAATAACGCAATATTAGATCGTGTTAATCCTAGCTGCTATCTTCTGAAGGTAACCCACTATTTAAACGTGTTAATCCTGTTATCTTCTGCATCATATAACCCAATATTAGATAGTGTTGATCCTGCCGTCTTCTGAAGATGACCAAATAGCAGATCGTGTTAATCCTGCTATCGTCTGAAGATAACCCAATATTTAATCGTGTTAATCCATCTTCTGAAGATAACCTAATATTAGATCGTGTTAATCCGGCTATCTTCTGAAGATAACAATTAGTTTTTACCATATTTTGGAGATATAGCATCATTTTGTTATGTGGATCAGTACTTTTAATATAATATAATGGCATAGGAAATCCCGACTTACTCTGGGCCGGACTCTGACATCCCAGAAGTTCCATCCTCATACTTATATGGTTATTCCATTCTGTTGGATTAATTCGGATGTATTGAGTTGTCAACGACGTCACAAAGAAATTTGTGACGGCTGTATTACGATCCGTGTTCCCCACGAAAATCTGTAAATCACAACGATATTACAAAAAAATAATAAAATGGATATATAGGTCGTTTCTACGCTTAGTGGACTTCCATTGCTCACTTGTGTCCATAATGGATTTAGTTGTATAAGCTGTAGTAGAAGTACAGGATTACATATCATCTAAATTTCTCAACGTAAGAAACATTTCTGAGCATTTACAAACGTTTACGGAAACTGAGGTAGATGTTAGGAATTGTATCTCGAAAAATGCAATTTTCCAAGCATTAAAATATTCGTCTTCAAACTGATTATTCCTCTGCAGTTTAATCGAGTCTCTTAGTTTTTAGAATAAATGAAAAAAATGCAATAAAGGTACAAATAAACTGCATTAAACTACGCTACGCCTATGACGAATAGTCTAGTTTGGAAACTGGTTTTGTGTAAAATCTGATTTAACAATATAGTTATAATTATATACTTAATAATTTATTTACAAAACAGATTGTCTCTTTTCCTTTTTTTGCAAATTTGCATGGGAATACAGCTTCCCGGGTATAGCTTTATAAACCTTATAGTTACCGTAAAGTTGTGGTGCTTGATTGTTTCACCCAGCATAGCCAGAGCAATATTTATTCTTTTACTTAAAATTGAAATATTGAGGAAAGGTAAACTAAATAGCGCCACAACCACAGGTTAAGTGTATTTACTCATGCAATACCGTTCTTAAACTAATTCATATTCTCAGCAAAGAATAACACCGTTTGTCACCATAATACAGGTATATCCATTTCGTTTAACAATGTTTAATGCAGTGACGGCGCCACGGTGGATGCCCCCAGTCAGAACTCTTCTCCCCCCTGTTGCCCGCCCCCAGTAAAAACCCAAAATTACGAAAATTGTCACTTTTTGCGCAATTTGCGCAAAATTTGTTGATATTCCCCCCCCTTGAAATTCACTTTGTGCCAATACCTGTCGCCGCCACTGGTTTAATGACGAGTAATTTGTAAAGGTTATCCGTTGTTTTTAAAACCGAGGACCGTCTGTCTTATCCACTGTAATTAAATAGACATACTGGTAGGGCTAAATAGCAAAGGAAAAATTTTATTGCTCTTATCACGAACTTTTACTGAATTATCTGAAATAAAATGATTTTGATTCATATGACTCGATCCTTCGATCGACTGATTTCATGTTTTCTCCTCAATCATCGACCATCGTATGATTTTGTTCTTGAGTAGTTATGTAGCTAACAATTCCTTCTTACCTGTGGTTGAGTATTGGTTGCCAATACATACTGCCAATTGATTGCATCTACACTGTATTGCACTCTGTATCTAGTAACCCATTCGTCGGCATCCTGTCTACCCTGGGTAATAACTCCAGTTACTTCCTTTTGACTTAGCAAATTAACCTGAACCCATTGGTTTGCGTCATTAGTGAAAGCACTCCATCCACCGGCATTAGTGAATCCCGTAATTAAATTGAGACGGGCATTGAATACACTGAAGAAGGTCCCTCGTTGAGTTGTGGCAGAAAGTTGGGCGTCAGTGATCTCACCTGTTTCCAGTCCAAGAGCTTGGATGCATGAGGCTGTCTCTGATATCAAGAAGAATTAGTAAGGTTTTAGAGGGTTCGCTGTCAAGCTTCCGTAAGGAGTAGCTCTGACTTCTTCAGGACAAAGTACCTAAGAATGAGACATGTAGGCCGTCCCCCACTGATGGCTCTGAAAAGAGCCGTTCACTGAAAACTGCCCCTTGTCAACAGAGAACAATCAGACCTCGCCTCTCTGTTAATGTAAAAGGAGCTAAAATGGTTTAGTGGTTCTGCAAAGAGCCGTTCACTGAAGACTGCCCCTTGACAACAGAGAACAAGCAGACCTCTCCTATCTGCTAATGTAAAAGGCTTTTGGTGGCTCTGAAAAGAGCCGTTCACGCCGAAAAAGCCTATCCCAAAATTAAATCAAGGAGAATGTCAAGAAATAGATTTTCTCGTTTCTTAGATTTCATGATGGTATTTATAGACCTATTCAAAAATATGCAGATGGTCACATTTGATCAGCATATCATTAACACGAAAATGCTCCTTAAGGTGCGCCTTTATAGCATCGAAAAATCACCAAAACGCCGCGCTGGTTTACCCTTTGTTTTGTTCTAATTATTGTAGATTACAAAATATCATGAATAGGCCTATGGCTAGGCAGCAATCTCGTAACAATTTGACGTTGTAAATTATATGTATTGAAAATCGAAAAGAAGCTTGGCTCGTTCTTACCTTGTTCACACTGTGTTCCTGTAAAACCATCAGAACACACGCATTCATATGTAGTAACTCTGTTGATGCAAGCAGCACTATTCAGACATGGGTTAGGAACACATGGCGAGGAAACTGTTGAAAGCCAAAATAATGATCAATGAGTCTCAAACATAATACTATACTTTGCACCATTAAGGTCCCGGGTTCGAGCCCTGGGATGAGTTCCCGACGACTTTATGTACATTTGGTGTTCCAGTCCATACTCGCTCTTGAAGGTTTTCCCGGTGCATTGATTTCCTCCTTCTAAAACTGGACTTTATTCCATGATTGTAAACTTAGGACCAATTTCCGTATTTTATACGATTGAAAAATGTATCGGACTATCGGTGTAAGATGGTGCAAATAGCCAAAGTAGCTGAAAGCATCAACAAATCCAACCAAAACGTGATGCGTGGCCTTGGTACAGAAATATAGATTATTATTTTGTCGTATCTTTTAAAAACGGTTTTAAAATGTTTTATAACTGTATATGCAACCTGTGAATGCCTTTCGGATGTTACGGAAACGTATTGTACTAGTTAAGTACCATCATATTTTACTGCCAAATACCGGTGTGGCATTTAAGACAAAACGACCTCTAAACCTAACCCCTAACACTAACCCCTAATCCTAATTTGCATATAGGTGATGTTTCTGTCTTAAATGCCACATCTGCCGAAACTTTCGAATGTATTTATTTGTTTTTCTTGAAGACATTTTTAAAAGTATGTTTGGACTTCAGTTGTTGTACCATCCACTCTCCTTTAAGCTGAGTTACGATTTCGCCATGCTGCAATAGAACTCGCATTCTTATTCATCAGTTCATTTACTGATCATGTTGATGTTGCTAATAAGCTTCGAAGAACGTAAAATGGACAGAAAGTCAGACGTGTATATACAGGGGCGTATAGCAGGAGCATTGGAGGCCCATGGACAAGGAGCAGTGTGGGACCCTTTTAACCGGGCCTTTTAACATCTCCTCTATCAGCCCTATCCCTAACCCACTTCATTTTCGCTTTTGCTTGGGCCCCTCAACTCTCAGGGCCCATGGCCTTCGTCCGCCCTGTCCACCCACTTGCTACGCGTCGCCCCTGCGTGTATAGATTAGAGAAAGATGAAAACTTACCTTGGCTGGTGACCATAGAAGGAAACAGGAGAGTCACCAAGAACCAAACATATACGGATATCATCATAATAGCTGGTCAGTTTTAATCACCTCTGTGATGAGTGCGTCAGATATCAGTTTTGATTCAAGATCTTCGCAGATACAAAGAGTTGGATACTTCAACATTACCTTCTGTTATAACTGTTATTATTTATCATTACCATGGACTCCATACATATTTTGTACCTTTTTACGATTCTAGTAAACATGATGAAGACATATTTTCATTTCACCCAAATAGGCCCTACTTCACCACTAGTTCATTTTGGTTTGCCATCAGTCACCCTGAGTAAACATTCTTGTGACGAATATGTTTTACATTCTTTGTTATGAAAATTAGTATTAGCTTAAGGTTTATTAAATCATAGCAGAGGTTGGACACGTGACACAATATTGAAGTCTCGATTTGTTTGAACTGACTTACACTAGCTTTGAAAAGTGTAGGCCTATGTATATGTATAGAGCGAAAAATGGACCCAAATCAGTTAGTAGGGGGAGCTAATGTTCCAAGAAATGAATAATATCTTGATATGATATGGATAATGCCATGCAGATAATCGCACGCGACCATGGAGTTATTTCATTTAGGTCGAGAGTCCGGATAATCGCACGCGACCATAGTAAAGCCTGGTGGATAGTCACAGCGTTTTTCACGCAGAGGCAAATCGCCGCGATTTCTCGCCAACGTGTGCGACTTTTCGGCGAAAGTGTGCGACTTATCACGCTTTCAATTGCGAGAAAAAAATTATAGGCTGGCGTTGCCAGTCTATTATGGTGACATATGTTGCCTAAATAATAGCGTCTTGTCCGTTTTTATGCATTTTATAACAGTGTCATTTTCGTATGAAGTAATAATGCATGATAATTTATATAGGATGGTATACCAGTGATTTTTGAAGGACAAGATTAAGATTTTCTTTCTCTCTCTCTCTCTCTCTTGTGCTTTGAATATTCACCGCCAAATAGATAGTCTCGAGTCTTGCACAATTATACTCCGGCGGAGTCAAACGGTCAGGCTAAATAACCTAATAGGCCTATATTAAAATAATAATAATAATTATACAGTGGTTATGTTAGGCCCTATGCTGCCCTATACCACTGAGGATCATGAAAGTAGCCTAGATCACTGCACATCCACAGGCATGAGAATCTTCCTGCTTTTGCAGGTTCAAATTTCCGCACTTTCTTATAATTTCAGCCCGTTTTTGGCCTTTTTAGCCTCATTTCACACACTTTTTCAGGCTTTTTCAAACTGTTCAGGTTTTTTCATGGCTGATCATTCTTATGCCTGACATCATGATGCACATACTGACTATTGAAAAGATCAAAAGATCTATCTCTTCCCTGCATCCACTCCTTCGATTATTTAACAAGTAGCAATGGATTGTAAGGAATTCATTTTCTTTTGGACATCACGATAATCAATCCGATGTAAGATATAGAGATGAGGATATTGTTCCACTTTTAATTTGAAGCTGTTCAATTTGTTCGTCGGTCAAGTTCGCCACGATGTCTGTGATTTCTTCATGCTTACTTTGGGGCAAGTCACGTGGGGAAATAACACGACCTGATTGGACAAGTACAGAAAATCGCCAGCTAAAATCGTTTCCAGTAGAAAAATTTCTACTTGAACTTTTTCTATCGCAACTCCGTCGGCGGCAAAAATGGACTCGCTAGCGTTTTCCGCTGAACAAGTGCGACAAAGTCGCTGTTCGTCGGCGGGAAAAAAATCGCTGCGATTTGCCGCTGCGAGTAAAACGCTGTGACTATCCACCAGGCTTATGCATTCGGTCTATTGCAACCTAATTGCAATAACTTTATGGTTATGTGCGATTTATCTTGACGAATGCACTTGCATGAGCTCATTATCCATCATTGGTTTATAAACAACATGTTATTAATTGCTGCATTTATCATTGTAGTTTGAAAAATTATGGAAAAACATCTTAAATCAACCGCCGTCAACGACTGGTCCCACACTTTCTTCAATTACTTAGTATGTGTCTGATGTGTCAAGTGTGAAGTGCGGCGCTTTGCGTCCAATAACACATCAGAAAACAATCCACTATCTGCACCATTGTCCAGTTGTAACTTGGAAGCCTGGCTACGGACCTGAAGGCTGATAAACTTTCATCAATATCATCGAATGAAATTAACTTATTATGATTTTCTATAAATGTTATCTTAATTAATTTTCCTCTTCAACGTATAAACAAGACGCGCAACTGAAAGACTTCAAAAAATATTTCCCATTGACACGCTTCTGTGACATGTTGTGTGTTGATTCATATCAAGGAAAATTTATTGCAAAATAAAAAAATGTCGAGGCAAAGTCGAAAAATATCACTGGTTGCATCATTTTGACCCGCTTTTATAGGCGGGATTATACATCTGTTTATTTTTAGAGAAACTGTACATATAAAGTCTTCCAAAAAGGGCTTTATTGGGGTTTCATATGTGTGCGCGTAGCGCGTCCATATTTGGTATTTTACATTATTTTTGCCCATGGATGGGATGAATTTTGGTGGGAAACGAGCACCTTTTCCCTTTCCTTTGATTTTATGTTTATTATTTTGTCAAAAGGGGTACCTTTCTCTTTCATATTTTGGTGTGGGGTGGGGGCGGGGCACTCTGTAACTCCCACCCCCGCTGGCGCTACGCTACTGGGCAAGCATAATTTTGGCGTCCTTTTCGGACCATTCTAGTCAGTACTCACGTCACTTCAAAACAAATCAAACGAAAAAAGTGCAAAGTCCAATCTAGGCTTTATATTAGTATACTTTATTGTTATTTTTCTACAATAACATCTGATAAATTGATAGTTATACAAGATAGTATAAGCACAACTCTGCTGGATTGTTTTATGAATATTATGATCCGTTAGGGGTGTCATTTTCTTCGAAAGGGGGAGGTCATGAATATACTGGGGTGTCAGAGAATTTTTACCAAAAATAGGGAGGTCATAAATTATATTTTAAACCAAATGTGGGGGCTTTTATAATTATTACTTTTAACTCGGACTATCACAATTTTCGCGCACATGACGCACGTTCTTTGCATATATATTTATACTTACAATCAACAGTTGTGAGCGCACCATCTTCTTTCCAACAGGAGGACGAATATTTTGACCTTTTCGGAATAATTTGTTTCGGATCTGTGTGTGCGGAGGGGTCATAAAAATGTTCGGCCTGATTATAGGGGTGGGGGGGGGGGGGGGGGGGTGGGGCATAACATTTTCAGCCCGCGATATATAGGCTATGGGGTCCATAAAAAGTTGACTCCGGTCACCAAAATATTCATGACCCCCTCATCCTCAGTGAAGAAAATTATAGCACCTTAAACATGTTAAACCGTATTACTCTTCTTTACTTCAGAAGACACAATTCCCATTTACGTGTTTATGTTTCCTTAATATTCTTTTTTTAGACAAAAAAAGAAAGGTAAAACATATTGAAATCCTATATAATGTTTCAGGAACTGTAAAAAAGCACCTTTATGCATCAATCATGTCGGTGGGTTAAAATCATTTTTGATCCAGTTAAGGGGAGAATGGAAAAGACATAGAAGGTTGAAATCTTGAAAACTAAAAAGTAGCTTTGAGATTCATTTCCTGAATAAGCAAATTAAAAGGGCATTTCGTGATCCACTGCATCATCTCCCACTTTTCTGTAAAAAGTTGAGATTTTTATATCACTGGAAACCTCTGGCTCCATAATGTTTATGTACAAAAAAATTCTTGCAGATTAATTCGTTTTGCAAAAATATCGTGAAATTTGAATTACGTTCTGGTACACCAGAACGAAATTACAACACATTGTCTATGGAACACTAAGCAGTGTAATCATCCATAACTCTCAAAATCGGAATCAATTGACATTTTTGGGAAAACTTTTTCCGTGGATATCTACACTGAAAAATGTCATAAAAAGAGGATGCTATATAGGACCACGAAATACGCCTTTAACTTGAAGATAAACAAGACAATCGTACTCGAGTTTCATTTATCATCTTTATTTTACTTCTCAAGGTGCAAACTTATTATATAATTCATTGTGAATTTGGGAGAGTGCTGAATAAGCAAACTTGCTGTTTTGAGTACGCAGCGTTTGAAAATTTGTACCATTCCATCAGCCCTTCTAAAAAATTATATTGTTATATCAAAATCGATTCAAATTTCAGAATAGTTTGCGCCATCTCTATATATAGAGGATGATTTGTTACATCTTTACAAATAGGTGAGGTTCATAGATCATATTAAAATATGATTGACCTCTTTTCTACTGTTACATTGGTAACGAAACATCCAATATTGTGACAAACTATTCTGAATTTGAACTGTTGTTTCAAGACGAAGATGATGAAAAAGACGAAGAAATTGAGATCTCTTTATAGAAAATCAGAGCATTTTTATGATGTTGACCATCCGTGTGTACTAGCATGCTTTAGCCCAAAAGTGAGCCTTGACCTTTTTGCTTATAACTCAATAACCGCGCGTCACAGGTAGGTCAAACTATACCTTTCTGAATCTTTAGGAACAGAGGTATACTCATCAAAATATGAGCAAGTATGAATTTTACCCATGTATAAACTTTTGATGACTTTTTCCAGCCATCTAGGACATTAATTAATTGGCATCGTGTCAAGATATGTTCAGCGCTTCAAACGCTACATTTGTGCCAATTGTGATGCTTTTCCGGAAAAATGCACAATAGTTACATGATAGGCTACCATGAGAGTTTATTATCAGTAGAAAGCCTAGTTACATTATGTGTATGTGAGCCAAAATACAGTGCGCAAAAGAATTAAGGTTCAGTACCAGTTATGTTTACCCCTGTATAGTCTATGTCATAATTGGAATAGCAGCCAATAGCTGCATCATTTAGCTCGGGTTTAAGACCTCATTTGTTGAAATCGTGCAAGAAATAAAGACATGATGATCCAAAAGTCCAAGGAAGATGCAAATTCAAAAGTTGCAGTCTGTTCCATTGCATGTATGCCTAATTGATTTATTAATACACATAGCGTTCTCGAACAAGAAAACTATAGCGTCGTGCTTTCATTGATTAGTACATAAAAGGGCTACCTCTGATTTTCGGTATACTGGTATTGGCAGCTTGTTTTAGTTTTGACATATTTGTCTTTGTTTATATAAGATATACAGGGTAGAACATAACTGGTACCTTAATTCTTTTTAATATCATCACACACACACTAATAAATACGTGCATCTTTTGACCTGCTGCTACTTAAGCCCGACAATTATAACAAGCAAGTTCATCTAAACATGCTAAAGGGTCAGTGTTCTGGAATAAAAAAATATACGCCTATATTATACTGTGATGCTATGGTTGCTTCGGAGCAATATATGATTCCTAGTAATATGTGTTGTTGCTATGTCAAGTATTCTGGTATGAACAGATAAGTCATTGCTTGTGTTCTTGTCCTGGATAATCTCCAGATAGGCATACGAAAGAGTCGCCTCAGCTAGATTCTCCATTACTCTGATCATCATGTTGGGCATTTTGTAACATATGGTTTGAAAGCTCTGAGCTCCCTGCATGTCATATTTATACGTCTTGTACAGGATTTCTTGTTATTCTCAATGTTTGAGTTTCTTGACTTATATTTGCGTCACAAGGAGTCGTCTCATACCCCGTCTCATACGACTGTTTATAGCAGCATAGGCCTACATAATGCCAGCAATGACCATTTTCTGAAAAAAGAAAAAGAAAATACTAATAATTTTACAAACATGTGAGGAAATATCAATATTATTAGGCTAGTGAAAAAACAAAAGCCATCTGCATGTAATGTTCACATTTCACAAAGAAGATGATTGGCGTAGTCGGCAGGATCTTCATAGGTGTTGAAAGGTGAGGAGTTACAAGTCCGCTCATTTAACTCATGGTGTAAGAGATATTGTAGAAAGTAATATCAACGTCGACACAAAGAGGTCCACAAAGTACTGACTTCACTAAGAAATATCACAAAACAAAGTTTTACCCTCGTCGCCAATGTAGGCCATAATGTTCACAAAGAAGAAGATACAACACACATCTCATATGGCCTGCCTATAAAGCAGTTGTTAAGGGGGTACTACACCCCTGTTCAATTGTGTGCCTATTTTTGCATTTTTCTCAAAAATTATAGCACATTGGTGACAAGTAAGATATGTATATTATAGGGGCAAGAACTACAACTTCTGTACTGAAAATTCAACAACTCAAAGCAAGTAGTTATTGATTTATTGATCAAATATTGGTTTTCCCTCATTTTTGACTGTAACTCCACAACAGTTGTCTGTGCTGAAATAAAATTTCCAGTGCAGTAGTTGTAGTCCTTGCCCCTATAATATACATATCTTACTTGTCCCCAATGCGCTATAATTTTTGAGAAAAAGGCAAAAATGGGCACAAAATTGGGCAGGGGTGTAGTACCCCCTTAACATGATTAATAATATGCATTGAAATCATGAATAAAAATTGTTATAATGTAATAACATGAATAAACAACTTTGCAGCTTTGTGTATAATCATCTTCTCTGTGAACATTACACCATCATGGCATTTAAGCAGAGATTTGAGTGAGATACCAAATTCAGCAATGACATGGCACGCTCAGAAAAGACACAATGCCCGAGACAAGTTATTTTACCACCCTTCGGAGTACCTTCTGTTGTCACTATAAGTAAATATGCATGTAGCTCAATGCTAGAGGTGCCATTTGGAAACTAATGTGTCGCAACATCAAAGTTGATGATAAACTTTCCAAAGATGCACTCTGACTCTGGATGTTTTTGTAAAATGTTTTTGCAAAACTCAAAATGTTTGACTTGCAGGCTAAATTTAAATGTCCAAACATCGAAATGGGTACACTGCACAAACAGTCTTTAGCAAGTGAAGGCAAGAATGCGTTCAGAAACGATATGATTAGAATATAGATGTCAGATGTTTAGAAACTGAACAAGGTCAACATGATCAAGATCAACTGTTTTCCATTCAAAAGCTTTAAAACGTGTTATACTCTCTAAATGTAAAGAGTGAAAATTTCACTCGGAACTTGGAGTGATTTCATTCTCACTCTATTCGAGTGGTTAGTCGTTCTTTTAGAGTGAAAAAAAGCTTCTATTCGGTCAATCTATAGATTCACTCCTTACAGAGTGATCCAAAATTACCGCTCAATTTCAGAGTGAAATCAGAATCATTCTTTGCGGAGTGAATCCACAGTTCGTACAGCCAATCAGAAAGCCGGATTTTCGCACGAAAAAATTGTGATTATTCATTCGGCGAATTAATCGTTGCAGCAATGGCGGTGGAGTTGTCAGTAGTCAGGAATGGGCGAGGCAGTTTGGCGAAGAAATAGCCAATATTTTCGTCGGTAAGTATACTTTGAACTATTTTATTTATATGTTGAATCATTGCAGATTGTAAACGACAACTAAAATCTGATGTTACTGTCTCAAAGGTGATAATTGTACCCATGAAGCTTCTTCATTTGTTGAACACATTGATTCACATTGTCGGTCCGGCATTACGGTGGCACACTCATGGAGTGCTATGCATACCTGGTACATGTATTACTTCATAAACCTGTAAATGATTGAGTGTACTTGTGTAATAATTGTAATGTTTGTTATACTGCGTCAGCCTTTTTATTGTTAGTATGTACCCGATCACATCTCCGAGTCCGATGCGCTAGTCATGCTATACATACCAGTAGCCACAGGATCGCATGCAGCAAGGCCAGGCCATACCTAGCTAGGCTTAGGCCATAGGGCCAGGCCAAAGCAGAGGCATGTTATCTCTGACCAGTCTCTAATTTATCATGTTTATATACTGCAGCATGTTATATCTGCATGTGTGATGCCAAAAGTCACAGAGGACTATAGGCCTCTATGTCTGACCAGTCTCCAAAAGGCTTTACTATAGTACAGCACGTCTACCTGCATGTGTGATGCTAGGCCTATATATTAGTCCTACGTCACTAAGCTTTTAAGCATGCCAAAATTACCATTTTAATCTTAATTAACATGTAAAAATACTTATTGTGTTGTAATTCCTTTGCTCACAAAAATACATGAATGAATGAACATTTTGTGCCTATTTCTGTGATTATTTTTTTTTTTTTTTTTTCACTTCTTTATTTCAGAGCTATTAACTCAAAAGAGTGGTTTTTCCACTCCTCTTTGGAGCTGTATGAGTGACCACTCCTTTTGGAGTGAAATTCACTCTCCCTAAAGAGTGATTTTATTCATTCTTTTTTTTTTCGAGTGAATTTCCTCACTCTTTTTGAAGAGTGAATTTCACTCTAAAAGGAGTGGTCACTCATACAGCTCCAAGGAGGAGTGGAAAAACCACTCTTTTTGAGCTGTTTTTCACTCTTTCACATTTAGAGAGTACGATGCCCTTTGCACATTAATATCTTAATACGCAATCCCATTACTGCAAAAAGAGTGTTTCGAAATTAAACACTTTTCTAAAAACAATTTTGCCTTCACTTTGTAAACACGTTTAAAAGTTAAACATCATGTGTCAAATTTCTGAACATTGGTCAATGATGGCCCTTAATTTATGTAGGGTACTAAACTTGTTTGTTTGTGTGTTTGTTTTAACGATCGTTCTGTTTGCAAACACGCTCGTCCTAACCAGGCTAAAACAAAATACTCAAGTCAGGCTCAACTTTGACTTTGCGACACATTAATTTTTGCGTCCTGTTTTATCCAAATTTGAAGATAAAGACCAATGAAACTCCCAACAGATTTAATTTAATTATGAACAACTGTGCTGGACAACATGCATTTTTATGTTTGCGTGGTTTGTTGGTACCGTTAATGGCCTACCTATGTCTTGTTGCGGAGATCTTCTATACCTGCACCAATCTCGAACTTTTAAATAAATAACCAAAGGTCCTGTCACCATTAAAATAACAAGCATCACCAGTGATAAGGCAGCCGTTGCTAGAGCTCCTATGAAGTCGGAACTATCACCCTCAGATTCAGCCAATAAGTTGCTTGAAGTTGTCACACGAGTTTGAATACCATTATCAGCTTCTTCGAAGGCTTTTGATAGTCTTGATGGGTACAAAGAAGTTTGATCTTCAACACTGAAAATTGGAATGTCTTGCGGAAATAACCTGTTCACGTTCTGACATGTTGTGTTCTTACCAATATCTATGCAAATCCCACATTGAGTATTTTCTGTAGCAGTACATGATGACAATACAACCTGTTCCTCCGAACAAACAGAACAATGCCTACATTTGTTGCTTCTTTTCATTCGAGATATTGTACTTCCTTGTCCATTTATATGCTTCAATCCATTGCTGTCGTATCGGTCCCTTCTAGTCCTAAATTTGCTTCGTAGTTGCCGCCGGTCATCACTTAAGTACTGTCCAGGTGGACAAACATTGTCACTGTCTCTGTCATCATCAGATTGCTGGACACCGATTTCAATGTAAGATCCATTGATCACTTCTTCGATGCGAACTGAAAATCGGGTACCAGAACCGCTACTATTGGATGCAATACCTCCACATTGAAAGTCAAATATTAGTAACACGCTTAAAACAATATATTCAATCATTATCATGATGATTATATAGTTGCTTTGAATCTCGATTTATTGTTGCATTGAACCTGTCTGATAACTGCATGTATTGTGCATGATGCAACGGTAACGATATATGATAGAAACTGCGTATACATGTATGAATCTCGTGATAAAAGAATGAACTATGCACTATATGCCGCGCCAGCTAGGGCTCTGTTTACGGAATTGACTGGGAAGTCCCCGACTAACGAAAGCCATCATGTCAGAGTTGGGATTCCCCTATTTTGCAATACGCGCCACGCATTCATGGACCCGCAACTGACACGCACAACTCAACTTAAAAATACACATGGTATGCACTTTCACATTTCAAAAATATACAGACAAAACAGTGGCTCACTGTTGTCCAGTTTAAAATGACAATGACAATTTGATTAAATATAAATAAACGAGGCCACCTTTTGGTTGTCAACAATGTCAACCAAAACATGAAAAAGTCTAAATTTAATTATTTCCGCGTTATTGCACAAAAATAAAAAGTGAAAAATTTTATGTTTCTATATATAAACCTATATACAATTATTCCAAATCGCTATTTGGATATTAGACAACGTTTTGATAACATTTCATGACATTATGATAACATTTTGATAACATTTGATATATTTATGATATCCCTGATTATAGGCCTATCTATTTTTATGTGTATTAGCCTATCTATATGTGTGCAAATATCAAAACAACAAAAAACAACAAATTTTGATAGTCTAAAAATTAAGGCTTTTGTTTATTAGAGTAATCATGGTAATGGAGAAACAGAATCTGCTTACTTTATTGCCAAAAAAACAAAAACAAAAAAAAGGTACAATTTTTCATCAAATGGAGATTTGATGTAGGTAGGGCTTAGGCTAATGGGCTATTTTTTATAATGTGCATGTGTGAAGAATAATTAAAATGTTTTTTGTTAGCTGTCTGTCTTGTAATAAAAGCTGTAATTTACTATTTATTTTATTTTTATTTTCAATCAACCAAAAAGTGACGTTTTTGGTGATTTTAAAACAAAGCAGGAATCTTAAAGCCATAATGTACGATCTTATAATATGGTTAAATTGGTTACCTGATTTTTTTCAAACCCGATTTTCTGTCCTAACCCAGCAAACACAAAAACGTTTTAAAAACGTTTTGAATAAGTTATATTTTGGCTTTTGGTTTAGGTAAAAACGTTTTAATAACATTAAAATGTCGGGTTATATAAAGGTCATGATAACGTTTTAAAATGTTTTGTATGAAAACACACTACAACGATATTTTTAAATGTTTTCAAAAAATGTTATTGTAAGTTATTTTTGCAAATAGTTTTGCCAAATATTGTGTCAATATTTAAATAACATTATGTTAAAATATTTGAACCCAGCAAACACAGAAATGTTCTTAAAATGTTTTTTGCAAAACCTTTTAACAACATTTAAATGTCGGGTTATATAAAGGTCATGAAAACGTTTTTAAAACGTTATTGAAAATATTTTGGGCAAACATTATTCGCAAAATATTTTTTCAACTCCCAAAATAACATTCTGTTTAGAATGTTTTGTATCAAGTTTTCAAGAATGTTTTTGGAATGTTATTAAAACGTTTTTATACCCTTTATATAACCCGACATTTAAACGTTTTCTGTAAAACATTTTTGTTTGCTGGGCAGTAGATTATCAAAAAAAGGTGTTTTAAGGTTATGAAAACGTTTTATAATCTTAATATACCCTTTATATAACCCGACATTTAAACGTTTTCTGACAACCTTTTATAACCTTTTGCGAATGATGTTGAAAACGTTTTGTGTTTGCTGGGAACTTACACCTCAGATCAGAGAAGATGAGAAAAGAGGAGATCGCTCGAACATATAATCCGATTACCCACAGTTAACATCCATTCACTTTTCTTTGTTTGGTGTACTTAAAACACCACTTGAAACTTCCTTTGTGGTAATCTGTTCATCCGCCACACGCGCGACTGATTTGGTAGTTCTCTTTAGTGGAGAAAATATTCCACACACGGAAGTAGATCGTTAAATTCCCAATTTCGCAGTCAAATCATGCTTTTTTTCTTTAAAAAATAATAATACTAACCAGGGTGACCATGATTTTAAACGAGTGAAAAGGCATTATATATATCGCAACTCCCATTAAAAAAAATCAAAAGTTTTGTTAAGTTATGGAAAGTCAAGCATAATTAATTTTCCAGTAAAATTAATATAAGGTCAAAGGAAAAGAAATTTAAATGATAACCATTTGAATATTTGCGGCAGTTTACGGAAACTTAAAACTAGTGTAATCAGTAATTCAAACTCCTGTCAGTTTCTCCATATACTCCAGTTTTGTGTCCAAACGTGTCCAAAAGTGCTATTTGGATCCAAAATGCTGGTCTTTTTCACAAGGATATCGTTTCAAACTTAGCAGCCGGTCATGCCAAACAATACAGAAATTATACTTCGCGGTCAACTGACGTAGTGACGTAACAAATTGATATCAGGGCATGCGCCGTTTAGAGCTAGACAGTCGTGACTAGCAAAGCCACTTATCGTATTAGTTGATCAATCGGATTAGATCATTGTTTCCATCAATAGGCGGATGCACACATTATTTATTTGATGTGGGCATCGAGCGATCTCCTCTTTTATCATCTTCTCTGCTCAGATAAATTTGATATGTTTGTAGGTCAACAGAGCAATTTTGTCATAACTTAACATTAAATCCCGCATAGAACTCAACGTTAAACAGTCAAAATTGCCAGTGTATGGTTTCTTTCACTACTTTACCTTGTTATTTCAGCTGAAAATAGACTGAGACTCTTCCTGGCAGGTATTACTATATATATTATTTCAGCATTTTTGGTAAAGAATAACAAGATTTTAAATCGTATTTTTTCTGGCTTGCAGTTGAATATGCCACGGTCACGGAACTTTAGAGCGACACAGTTGATACAGACTTTCCCTATATGTGACCCGTTCTGACAAAACCAGGAACAAGTCGCATTTTTGACATTTCATGATATGGATTAAGATGCAAGCACTATACAATAAACTTTAAAATGATACCAACATTATATAAATAGCATCAATATCAATACTTTTCAAGATATGCAAAATTTTTGTAAATGATACCTTGATATTTTTGCCAATTAGTTTCCTGCCTTACAGAGGAGTGCATGAATAGTGATTATCATAGTTCAACTCTTATTTATTGATTAAATAAACTATCGATGTATTGTTGGTCGAAGCAGCCAAAAAAAGATCGATTTTCATTATCAAAATCAATATAATAGAAAAATAACAGTTTGATGTTTGCAAAATTTCATTCTACAAATCATAAACTTGAAAATGAAAACTTGCTTGATTTATTATTGTTAACATCATGTTTAATGAGTTATGTATATTTACAAAAGTGTTGTTGCTTCAGCCCTCTTTACAACATAAACCAAGAACCACAGGGCCTACAAAAGTAGGCCTATATATGATATTTGAATTCTACACACTATAGATCAGGCCCATGTCGTACTCAGGCCCATTTCATCCTCTCCCTAGATCGGACCCATTTCGCCCTCTCCCTAGATCGGACCCATTTCGTCCTCTCTCTAGATCAGACCCATGTCGTCCATGGACCCATTTCGCCCTCTCCCTAGATCGGACCCATTTCATCCTCTCCCTAGATTGACTCATTTTGTGATGTCCCTAGATCAGGCCCATTTCGCCCTCTCCCTAGATCGTACATGATTTCATCCTCGCCCTAAATCGGACCTATTTCGTTCTCTCTCTAGATCGGACCCATTTCGTCCTCTCACCAGATCGGACCCATTTCGTCCTCTTCTTAGATCGGACCCATTTTGTCCTCTTCCTAGATCGAACCCATTTCGTCCTCTCCCTAGATCGGACCCATTTCCCCCTCTCCTTAGATCGGACCCATTTCATATATAGATCGGACCCATTTCGTCCTCTCACTAGATCGGACCCACTTCGTCCTCTCACTAGATCGGATCCATTTCGTCCTCTCCCTAGATCCGAACAATTTCGTCCTCTCTCTAGATCGACCCCATTTCGTTCTTTCATTTTGATCGGACCCATTTGCCCTCTCCCTAGATTGGACCCATTTTGGTCCTCTCCCTAGATCGGACCCATTTCGTCCTTTCCCTAGATCAGACCCATTTTGCCATCTCTCTCTCTAGATCGGACCCATTTCACCCTCTCCATAGATCAGACCCATGTCGTCCTCTCCTAGATGGGACCCATTTTGGCCCTCTCCCTAGATCGGACCCATTTTGGCCCTCTCCCTAGATCAGACCCATTTCGTCCTCTCCTAGATCGGGTCCATTTCGTCCTCTCTCTAGATCGATCGGCCTCATCGTCTTCTCACTAGTTCGGGCTCATTTTGTCCTTGTTGTACTTTCCTCAGTGAAACCTATAACCAACTGCCTTTGGGGGCACGGGGCACAGTAGTACAGGCTCTATCTTGCAATCGGAGGGTTTGTGCCATCGTGTTGTGCACTTGGGGAAGGTGCTTCATCTCACTTGCCTCTCTCTAGGCTACATCACAGGGGTGAAGTGGGGAGCTGTTATAGGAATATTGTCCATTGAGCGCCGCCCAAAGGTATGAGCATGCCTAGGGCATTGTATGGCAGCTGACATATTACAAATTACATATGACAGCGGAATACATGTGAAGGCGCTTTGTAAATATCATCATTTATCTATTTATTTCAACATAACACTAAGTCCAAACCCTAGGACCCAATCGTGTAACAAAAACCTCAATAGCAAATATAGTTATTAGTAAATTAAAAAAATGGCAAGTGCATGCATGTATAGCATTAGTGCAACCATCATGCTAGCAACAAGTAAGGGCTTAAATAATTCACTATCTTATTGCTATCAGACAGTAGCTATCAGTTGTCATGACGATTTGCTCTATTAGTAATATGTATAGACCTAACGTCATGACAACTGATATTTTTTTTGTGAAACCAACCATGATATTAAATTTGTTTAAGATTAATAATGATAACTTGTCTTTAATTTTGAAATGGAAAATCATCATTAGCAAGGCCGTCAACGCCTGCAGTACTGCAGTACTTTACATCAAACCATAATTATTTGTCGCTGAAGAGCAATTGATATCTTTATCAGTTAACATCAACATGATCAATTACTTCGTATTTTTCATCTGGTTCTTGAACGCCAGTATTGAGAGTGTTCTGACACAGAGGTTAAGCGACAGGCATTGCAGATATGACTTTGAAGTCACACCTGGTATTGAGTTGAGAGATTTCGTGATTGACAATGTCTATGTTAGTACCTCACAGAAGTGTGCCTTGAGATGTCTGAGTCGTGCGGATTGCATGTCATTTAACTATCAAGATTTCACTGAGCTTTGTCAACTGAATAGCGCGAGTCTGTCATGTGTTCCGGATCATGTGATTTTCAATGGTACTATGCGACACTTCAGTCCTCCAAAAGCGAGATGCTGGAAGGTAATATAGGCCCTATTGATGCTGTACATTGCACAAAGATACAGTTTTACAGCCGGCCCCAATAATCATTGATAACTGGGTGTCGGTAAAACGAAGACCTCGAAAACGAAGACCTCGAAAACGAAGACCCCGAAAACGAAGACCCCAAAACCTGGTCTGATATGCATCACAAAGCATTCAAAACGGGGTCTTCGTTTTCGGAGTCTTCGTTTTTGGGGTTTTCGTTTTCGGGGTTTTCATTTTCGAGGTCTTCGTTTTCGAGGTCTTCGGTTTACCGACACCCATTGGTAACCCGATAGATTTTATATAGATAACCCTATAGATAACCCTATAATATAGGCCTAGTATAAAATTTTCAAGCATTTAAAATAGGCTTTCAATACGGTACTGTTGTAACAGTATTATATTGAGAGCATATTTTAAATGTTTGAAAAAAATTAGAAATATTCTTTGTTATTTCACTGGATTGAAAAGCTAAAGAACAGTACGTGAATCACGCTCTTGTTTCACGTAGACGCCACGCATCCATTATAACTTTCACTAAGCACGCTGAGGTATTGCATGATCTGCAATATCTTCACCTTGAGTCAATATCATGCAATAATACTTGGATACGTTGAGACAACAAAGGTGCTTTAAGAACCACGCACCACCAAGTGTGTGAACGTGTATGGGATTTTTGTTTTGTGGGATCCAACAAAAATCATTTTAACTTTATTTTTTTCGTATTGTGTTTTTAAGGGCTGGGGTATGAGCGACCTTGAAGTTCCGGTATCTGGAGAGGGGAAGCAATGAGTTACCCCAAATCACAGCGGCAGGTAGTGACTGGGCCGCCGAGTGCTAATATATATTTATTTTGGAAGGTTCGTGTTTGTTTTAAATTTTGGGGCGTTTTTCCAAAATTTGATATTTTTGGTCATATTTCAAAAAAGCGACATGCCAAAGACAACTCTTTGGGCACATAGTTTGTTATTGTTATTGCAGTTCTTTTCCACATACCTACGTTAACATTCGATTGGGTGATTTACTAATATGCGTTTTCAATGCGTTTTACACGTATCATGAAATTAACGCAAATATCTAGTCACGCTGCTTTTAGAATTTTTACCTGATCGTCGGCTTTTGCAGGCAACAGAATGCAGATTGGCTCACGATAGATGTCGTATTCCTCTATGTGGTTCACTCATTGATAAAATGAGTTTGCGTTCCTTGTAACAACACACACATTGCCGTCTGGAAACCGGGTCTGGTACTGATTTTGGGACAGCCAATAGACTTCAGCGCCGTATCAAATCTCATAAAAACCACACGACTGACGACTATGTGTTTATGTTTCCCGCACGAAAGCTTGTGTCTACATCTATTACTATACTTCTTTGGAAACGTTGACCTTTGACCATTCTTTGTATAACGCCCTGATATGACCTTGATATGTTCGCTTGATTGGGTACGTTATAGCATCCATTTCATTCATTGTTAGGACTTGGTCAGTAGATAATACTTGCAGGGATACAATAGTTTAACATGGTGTGTGAGCATGGTGAAAGACTCATTATTGATTAGGCGCGGACATATTAAAGGCACAGGTCCTTTGCGTGTATAGCAGAAAATTATAATATAATGTGTGAATAGAATGTTTGGAATTTTGCAACTAAAATACTAACTGCATTCTGCATTATGTATTTATTTATTTATTTATTTAGGCCTATGCCTATTTATTTATTTACTGACTTATTTATTTATTTTATTTATTTGGTATATTAGTTAGTAGGCCTAGTTAGTAATATTCCATGATAGGCCTACGTCGGTTTATTATTGATTGTTGATAACTTGACAACTTGATTGATTGATCGATTGATAGTCATTTCACATTATATTCCTAGTTTATAGGCCAATTTGAATAACATCGTACATTAGATAAATAGACCTATCAGTATTGATTTATTCTATTCAGCAATATCAAGGATTACTATCAAACTTCTCATAGCTGATTGTCAGTTGGCTCAGTGGTAACGTAGTAGGTTTTACAACACCGAGGTCCCGGGTTCGATTCCCACCTCTGCCTATATTTTGCAAGGCTGAGAAAAAAATGAAATTTCTGGACTGCAAACTTATTTGGCGCGCGATCTGAGCTGGTCCTTTTCTGGTGGCTGTGTCTGTTACAGGCACACTCCCTCTGCATCCAAACCAGGTTCACGCTCATTACACCTCCCTTAACGATCACAAATTAGGCCTACATAAAATCACAAGTGAATGCAACAATAAGAATTGGAAACAATATACATGTAAAATATGCACTTTAAAAATCTACTTTTCTTTAAAATTCTGTGTTAATTTTCCTCTTTTTTTGCCAAATTGCATTCAATTCAACACTACATTTAGGTAAGATTAATGATTTGAAAGCATGAAAGTTTGGGATAGAATTTACAGCACAGAAAGATATAAGAGTAAAGGGCTATTACAAACATTAATAGCTCATAATCTCAAATTTGTTGAATTTGTAATCAGAATGAAGTTTACCCAAAATTCGGTCGATCCTTCATGTAATTATTTCGTGTAATCTAATCCTAACTCTAACCCTAATCCTAACCCTAACCCTAAGCCTAATCCTAATCATAACCCTAATCCTAACCCTAACCCTAATCCTAACCCTAATCCTAACCCTAAACTAACCCTAACTCTAATCCTAACCCTAATTTCGTGTAAAATTACATGAAGGAATAACCCAAAATTCTGGTGAGAATCCCAGATGGGTTGAACTTGTACAAAATCACAAAAAATATGAAACAATGTTTCAGGGGAACTACCACGTAATGAACAAAGAGAGGAACCCTTTCTACCAATTATGTAAAGCAACTTACCGAGGAAAATGGTTAAATATTTTAAAGTAAAATGATCTGAGCTGAGCTGCGTCTCAATCACTACAAATTAACGTGTCACTTGCTAATTGTTACATGTGTGGGGGGTTGGAGTATGTGGGGAAGGGGGAGGGGAGGGTGTATCCTTCGTGTAAGAGAGCACGAAATTTATTTGATTCATAATGCTCTTATCATTGGTTCATGACGTTAATGTCAATTTAAGAATAAGAATGATGCCCAATTTGAGCCTGTATCAATTAACAGCAAAGCATACTGAAAATGATAACGCAGTCAAAGTATATAGGAGTTATAGCTCCTTACGGAACATCATAGTTTCTAAACAAATTATTAAAGGTATGTCATGTTTAGTATTATTTCAGTATTTATTCCTGGGACTATGACAGTGTGCCAGGCAAGGCATTCACTAGTTATTAAAGTGTCAATGTGTCAGCTAAACATTACTTACATGTGTGAGTTATCTTAAGTAAGTCTTTCTTCCGTGTCCTGTGACAATGTGCCGGACAATCCTATCGTTACATGAAACATTAATACTTCGTATGTTCTGGCTCTTCTTTCATGGCACATTAACACCAGGTTAGCTCATTATTACTTCTGTGTGTCAATGTGTCAGACACTTCATTAACTCCCGTAATTACTTTTACGTGAATGTCTTGTTTTGAGCTATTTCCTGGCACTGCGACACTGTGCCAGGCAAGCTAATTATTACGGTGTATCAATGCGTCAGACACCTAAAGACTTCGTTAATCTCCTGTACTTCTTTTGTGCTCTTTCTTCCCGGTACTGTGACGGTGTGCCAAGCAAGCCAATCATTACGGTGTGTCAACGTGTCAGACACTAAAAGACTATGTTAACTTCCGTACTTCTTCCTGGCAGTGTGCCAACCGATCATTTCTTTTTCATGTGTGTCAATGAGTATGTTTTTAGTTATTTGGCACTGTGACACTGGCAAGCAAGCCAATCATTACTTTCATGTGTGAGTCAATGTATGTTTGTTTTATGCTCTTTCTTTCTAGCACTGCGACAGTGTGCCAGTCAAGCTGATAATTACTTTCACGTGTGTGTAAATGGTCAGACACTTTTAAGACTTCTTTAACTTCCGTATATGTTTTAACTAATTTATGCTCTTTCTTCTTGTCACTGTGACAGTGTCCCAGGCAAGCCAATCATTACTTTCACAAGTTGTTATTTTTAGGTAGTTCCTCCTGGCATTGCATCACTGTGCCAGGAAAGCCGATCATTAGGGTATGTCTAACTAAAAGAATAAGTTAGCTTCTGTACCTCTTTTGTGCTCTTTCTTCCTGGCACTACGACAGTGTGCCAGGCAACCCAATTTCATGTGTGTCAATGTATCAGACCTCACAGTGTCAGGCAAGCATATCATTACATGTATGCTCTTTAGCTATTTCTTCCTGGCACTGTGACACTGTGCCAGGCAAGCATACCATTACTTTTACATGTATGATCTTTAGCTATTCCTTCCTGGCACTGTGACACTGTGCCAGGCAAGCATATCATTACTTTTACATGTATACTCTTTAGCTATTCCTTCCTGGCACTGTGACACTGTGCCAGGCAAGCATATCATTACTTTTACATGTATGATCTTTAGCTATTCCTACCTGGCACTGTGCCAGACAAGCATATCAGTACTTTTACACGTATGCTCTTTAGCTATTTCTTCCTGGCACTGTGATACTGTGCCAGGCAAGCATATCATTACTTTTACATGTATGATCTTTAGCTATTCCTTCCTGGCACTGCGACACTGTGCCAGGCAAGCATATCATTACTTTTACATGTAAGCTCTTTACATATTCCTTCCTGGCACTGTGACACTGTGCCAGGCAAGCATGTCATTACTTTTACATATATGCTCTTTACCTATTCCTTCCTGGCACTATGACACTGTGCCAGGCAAGCATATCATTATTTTTACATGTATGCTCTTTACCTATTCCTTCCTGGCACTGTGACACTGTGCCAGACAAGCATATCATTACTTTTACATGTATACTCTTTAGCTTATTTCTTCCTGGCACTATGACACTGTGCCAGGCAAGCATATCATTACTTTTACATGTATACTCTTTAGCTATTCCTTCCTGGCACTGTGACACTGTGCCAGGCAAGCATATCATTACTTTTACATGTATGATCTTTACCTATTCCTTCCTGGCACTGTGACACTGTGCCAGACAAGCATATCATTACTTTTACATGTATGCTCTTTAGCTATTTCTTCCTGGCACTGTGACACTGTGCCAGGCAAGCATATCATTACTTTTACATGTATGATCTTTAGCTATTCCTACCTGGCACTGTGACACTGTGCCAGACAAGCATATCAGTACTTTTACACGTATGCTCTTTAGCTATTTCTTCCTGGCACTGTGATACTGTGCCAGGCAAGCATATCATTACGTTTACATGTATGATCTGTAGCTATTCCTTCCTGGCACTGTGACACTGTGCCAGGCAAGCATATCATTACTTTTACATGTATACTTTTTAGCTATTTCTTCCTGGCACTGTGACACTGTGCCAGGCAAGCATATCATTACTTTTACATGTATGATCTTTACTTATTCCTTCCTGGCACTGTGACACAGTGCCAGGCAAGCATATCATTACTTTTACATGTATGCTCTTTAGCTATTTCTTCCTGGCACTGTGACACTGTGCCAGGCAAGCATATCATTACTTTTACATGTATACTCTTTAGCTATTCCTTCCTGGCACTGTGACACTGTGCCAGGCAAGCATATCATTACTTTTACATGTATGATCTTTAGCTATTCCTACCTGGCACTGTGCCAGACAAGCATATCAGTACTTTTACACGTATGCTCTTTAGCTATTTCTTCCTGGCACTGTGATACTGTGCCAGGCAAGCATATCATTACTTTTACATGTATGATCTGTAGCTATTCCTTCCTGGCACTGCGACACTGTGCCAGGCAAGCATATCATTACTTTTACATGTAAGCTCTTTACATATTCCTTCCTGGCACTGTGACACTGTGCCAGGCAAGCATGTCATTACTTTTACATATATGCTCTTTACCTATTCCTTCCTGGCACTATGACACTGTGCCAGGCAAGCATATCATTATTTTTACATGTATGCTCTTTACCTATTCCTTCCTGGCACTGTGACACTGTGCCAGACAAGCATATCATTACTTTTACATGTATACTCTTCAGCTTATTTCTTCCTGGCACTATGACACTGTGCCAGGCAAGCATATCATTACTTTTACATGTATACTCTTTAGCTATTCCTTCCTGGCACTGTGACACTGTGCCAGGCAAGCATATCATTACTTTTACATGTATGATCTTTACCTATTCCTTCCTGGCACTGTGACACTGTGCCAGACAAGCATATCATTACTTTTACATGTATGATCTTTAGCTATTTCTTCCTGGCACTGTGACACTGTGCCAGGCAAGCATATCATTACTTTTACATGTATGATCTTTAGCTATTCCTACCTGGCACTGTGACACTGTGCCAGACAAGCATATCAGTACTTTTACACGTATGCTCTTTAGCTATTTCTTCCTGGCACTGTGATACTGTGCCAGGCAAGCATATCATTACGTTTACATGTATGATCTGTAGCTATTCCTTCCTGGCACTGTGACACTGTGCCAGGCAAGCATATCATTACTTTTACATGTAAGCTCTTTACCTATTCCTTCCTGGCACTGTGACACTGTGGCAGGCAAGCATGTCATTACTTTTACATATATGCTCTTTACCTATTCCTTCCTGGCACTGTGACACTGTGCCAGGCAAGCATATCATTATTTTTACATGTATGCTCTTTACCTATTCCTTCCTGGCACTGTGACACTGTGCCAGACAAGCATATCATTACTTTTACATGTATACTCTTTAGCTTATTTCTTCCTGGCACTATGACACTGTGCCAGGCAAGCATATCATTACTTTTACATGTATGCTCTTTAGCTATTTCTTCCTGGCACTGTGACACTGTGCCAGGCAAGCGTATGACTACTTTTACATGTTTGCTCTTTACTTATTCCTTCCTGGCACTGGGACACTGTGCCAGGCAAGCATATCATTACTTTTACATATACATATGCTCTTTAGCTATTTCTTCCTGGCACTGTGACACTGTGCCAGGCAAGCATATCATTACTTTTACACGTATGCTCTTTAGCTATTTTTTCCTGGCACTGTGACACTGTGCCAGGCAAGCGTATAACTACTTTTACATGTTTGCTCTTTACCTATTCCTTCCTGGCACTGTTACTCTCTGCCAGGCAAGCATGTCATTACTTTTACATGTATGCTCTTTAGCTATTTCTTTCTGGCACTGTGACACTGTGCCAGGCAAGCATATCATTACTTTTACATGTATGCTCTTTAGCTATATCTTCCTGGCACTGTGACACTGTGCCAGGCAAGCATATCATTTCTTTTACATGTATGCTCTTTAGCTATTTCTTCCTGGCACTGTGACACTGTGCCAGGCAAGCATATCATTAATGTTACATGTATGCTCTTTAGCTATTTCTTCCTGGCACTGTGACACTGTGCCAGGCAAGCATATCACTACTTTTACATGTATGCTCTTTAGCTATTTCTTCCAGGCAAGCTGATCCTTACTTTTTCTTAATTTGAAAAAGAGGGTATGTGGTCAGTTTTCAAAATCTAGTATGCACATACATACCCCCAAGCCTCCGCATAACTACGAAGTTATTGAGCAACACTGCAGCTTTGGGGTTACACTACAGCAATATTAAAGAATTTGGCAGCGGTCCATATTAGTTTTAAAGAAAAGGTGATCAAGGAATGATAAATTGGGCCTATCACCTAGATTTGCTTACTTTTGTATAATTTTAATATTTAATAGAATTACCATACAAAAATGTATTCAAATATTTCAGAAAGAAAGTTAATACAAAACGAAAATGTCACAGTCCAAGTAATAAATACTGAATCACTACTAAACATGACATACCTTAAATTTGTCACATTTATTTAGCAACTGTTTGTTGTGTAAGAAACTGTAAATAACTATTCTTTGACTATAGGTGACTGGACACTACGAATGAGCCGTAAACTCGGCAAATTGTATTCTATAAATTGTGCGTGAAGGTCGTATTCATAGGTATCTCAATTCGGTGCGACAAGTATATATCATCAAACACTGTTTAAACCAATCAATAATCCTATAGCTGAAGAGGATAATAAGCTTAACTACCTATTTCTAAATAGTTCTTGTCGGGGTTTTTTTTGGGGGGAGGGAGCGCCCGCTACGGCGGGGCCCCCTTATTTGGCTTGATTTTGTAAAAAGCTTCTAATTTCGGTCTTGCTAGATTTACTTCGAAACAGTTTTGCTTAAAGTATGCCCAGCTTAGAAATAAAAACACAACTTGCGTGGTTTTGATTTTGATTTTATTACTGTTTACTAATATGCATTGAATGCCCCCCCCCCCGGATTTCATCACATCACATCAAATCTCCTATTGGACGCCCCATTCCTTTTGTCACAGTGACAGAAAGAAAGAGCACAAGAAAAGTTAACAAAGTCTTAAAAGTGTCTGACCATTGACACACATGTGAAAGTAACGATAGGCTTGCCTGGCACACTGTCACAGTGACAGGAAGAAAGAGCACAAATTAGTTTAAAACATACGAATGTTAACGAGCCTTAAAAGTGTCTGACCATTGACACACATGTGAAAGTAATGATCGGCTTGCCTGGCACACTGTCACAGTGCCATGAAGAAAGAGCACAAATTAGTTTAAAACATACGAAAGTTAACGAGTCTTTAAAGTGTCTGACCATTGACACACATGTGAAAGTAATGATCGGCTTGCCTGGCACACTGTCACAGTGACAGAAAGAAAGAGCACAAATTAGTTTAAAACATACGAATGTTAACGAGCCTTAAAAGTGTCTGACCATCGACACACATGTGAAAGTAATGACCGGCTTGCCTGGCACACTGTCACAGTGCCATGAAGAAAGAGCACAAATTAGTTTAAAACATACGAAAGTTAACGAGTCTTTAAAGTGTCTGACCATTGACACACATGTGAAAGTAATGATCGGCTTGCCTGGCACACTGTCACAGTGACAGGAAGAAAGAGCACAAATTAGTTTAAAACATACGAATGTTAACGAGCCTTAAAAGTGTCTGACCATCGACACACATGTGAAAGTAATGATCGGCTTGCCTGGCACACTGTCACAGTGCCAGGAAGAAAGAGCACAAATTAGTTTAAAACATACGAAAGTTAACGAGTCTTTAAAGTGTCTGACCATTGACACACATGTGAAAGTAATGATCGGCTTGCCTGGCACACTGTCACAGTGACAGGAAGAAAGAGCACAAATTAGTTTAAAACATACGAATGTTAACGATCGAGCCTTAAAAGTGTCTGACCATTGACACACATGTGAAAGTAATGATCGGCTTGCCTGGCACACTGTCACAGTGACAGGAAGAAAGTGCACAAATTAGTTTAAAACATACGAATGTTAACGAGCCTTAAAAGTGTCTGACCATTGACACACATGTGAAAGTAATGATCGGCTTGCCTGGCACACTGTCACAGTGCCAGGAAGAAAGAGCACAAATTAGTTTAAAACATACGAACGTTAACGAGCCTTATTACCATTGACACACATGTGAAAGTAATGATCGGCTTGCCTGGCACACTGTCACAGTGACAGGAAGAAAGAGCACAAATTAGTTTAAAACATACGAATGTTAACGAGCCTTAAAAGTGTTTTTACCATTGACACACATGTGAAAGTAATGATCGGCTTGCCTGGCACACTATCACAGTGCCAGAAAGAATAACAATTACGGCTTGCCTGGCACATTGTCACAGGACATGAAAGAACTTAAGACTTTACTAAGCTAACAAAGTGGCAAACACATTGACTCACACGTGAAAGTAATGGTTGGCTGACACATTGACACTTTAATAACTAGTGAATGCCTTGTCTGGCACACTGTCACAGTCCCAGGAATGAATAATACTAAACATGACATACCTTTTTATTTGTTTAGGAATTATATATATGTTCCGTATAAGGGAGCTGGCTTCATTATCATTTTCAGTATGCTTTGCTGTTAATTGATACAGGCTCACATTGGGCAACATACCTATTCTTTATACATTGACACTGACATGAACCAGTGATAAGAGCATTCTCAAACAAATTAATTTGGTGCTCTCTTACACGAAGGATAAACCGAGGGGAGGGAGAGGGATATATATTATGTATGTCATATTTATCTGTTTTCCAATTCCAAATTCAAATTGTATTCTAAATATGGACATTTGTAGTGGTTGTCATGCCATTATATCGCTATTTGATTAACATAATACATCTATGAAAACATATTGCACGTTACGCTTCGTGAACTTTCTATCTGTATAATTATAGTTTGGCATTTTAATATTAAACGCAACAGCGAATGAGCCCTAACAACAACAACAGCAGCATTATTATTTATATTATTATTATTATTATTATTATTATTATTATTATTATTATTATTATTATTATCATTATTATTATTATTATTATTATTATTATTATTATTATTATCTAATATTATTATTATTTAATATCATTATTAATATTTAATATTATTATCACAACGACAATAACAATATTCAAACAAGGTTTTCTCAAAAGTGGACAAAATGCCTTAATATATATAATTTGGAATTTGTACCAATGACTTTATTTTTTTTTTTTTTATCACAGGAATTGTGCCGCGCCTCTTCAGTTCACAAACCTAATTCCATTTACAAAGGACCGGTTAAAGCCACTAAGCTAAAGAAAAGCAAATTGACTCACAAAGGTAGGCAGAGAAACAGGTTCGGTTCCCCGGCGGAAAATGAAAAAAAAGCCTCTTTTAACACACCCATATGCCTATCTTTCTCAGTGTAAGCCAATACCCGCTGTACTGATACTAATACTAAATACTGAAACAGTTTAAACAAGCTTCACCAGTCTTCCGGTTGCTAAGGCCTTAATCCCCTGTTTTTTAAAAACCGGGGATTAATTGAATTACGTAACTGACCTACTCCCTTTACTGCACTGACGCCCACTGACGCTGCCCAATGGAGTAAACAACACATGTTGGGGACTAAATTAAGTTAAAAGCAATCAAATTATGATAAAAATTCCTTGAAATTTTGATTATCAACAACGTAAACTTGAACACCGATTTTCAACCATCGCAATCGGCCACACTACGGTCGAGATGCATGCGGGTACGTTTTGTACACAAACCTGTTCAATTCGGCACATACACAGTGGCTAAAACAACGCTCAAATTGTGCCCCTCCACATTTCAGGTTTAGGTGGAGACATGTTTTCTAGAAGTTCACAGAAAATCTCATGACGATGTGATTTTGAGAACGAAACAGAAGCACGTTTTACTATCGCTATGGAAATCCTGACCCATTATAATTCGATCTTCATCCACGCATCGTGCGATGCATGTAAATACGTTTTGTACACAAACCTGTTCAATTCGGGCATTGAAACAGTGGCAAAAACAACGCTCAAAAGTCACTTTCTCGTTAATTATACTCCCCAGATTTCAGATTTAGGTTGAGACATGTTTTCAAGAAATTCACAGAAAATTGCATGACGAGACATATTTGTGAGCGAAAAATAAGCACTATCGCTATGGAATATCTAGACCCTGTAAAATTCGAACACACGAAGTAAATTTCTGTGGGTTTTATTACTGTTTCTTGATAAACATGGGGAATAGTGCCCTTATTTACTGCACACCAAATATGGTCTGAGCCCTTTTAAATATTTTTGCAGGATTTTGAGTGACGTTGACAAGAGTTTTGCGAAAGCGAGCGAAGCAGGTTTCTAAACTACCCTGTCAAAAGTTGATATGGCTAAATAGTGGACTTTTGATACCATAAAACAAGAAAACGCCAAGAAAGCTAACGCCTCTTCCACAGGCCCGTACGCAGGGGGGGGTGATGCAGTGGTGCGACGCACCCCCCAAATACGGACAAGTATACAAAAGTCCCAATTTGCCAGCGTAACGAACAAAAAAAAACCAGGTTTTTTAATGCTTTTTGGACAAAAAAGTCCAAATTTTAGTCCACGTTTCTTCACAAAATTGCCCCCTTGGAAAAAGTCCATTTTTTCAAAATCAGCACCCCCAAATGAAATCCTGCGTACGGGCCTGCTCTTCCATGTTCTACACACACTGGCCAAAAGCATTTCAATATTGCTGAAAAATAAGAATTCGGCAAACTGTAAGTTGAATATTCGTCAAACATTTAACATTAGGCTACGTATTAGATGTCAATGTTCTTTGCATGTAAAGCAAGATCATTCTAATCAATGTCATGGAAGGTGTCACATGTGGCAACATCATGCGAATATTCCAGTGCTTATAATAATGGCTGAATAATGGAAATCAGTTTGAGACGAAGAAACGTTAGTCCATAAAATGTCCAGATGCATTAAGAATGGTCGCCAAATGGTTTAATTGGTTTCTCGGGATGATGTTTGCAGACAAATGTGTACGGAAGTGGTGCTTCGACGAAAATAATAGTAAGAGGTTACCGACGTCTTGGAAGGATTGGGGGACGCAGGTTACTCGTGGTTACTCCATAAAAGACATGGTAAAAACACGCAATGAACACATATGATAATGTTTTGGAGTAATTCAAGGTCATCCGATACGTTATGGGGTAGCCACGTGACAGTTCTCTCTTCTGAGTCCCCCAGACCTTGAAAGACCTTTGTCTTCTAAGGGTGGTGCTGTGCTTTCTTCCACCCGACTTTCCCGATACATCCACGAATCATTCTCCCAAACCCAATTTTTCTGATACTTTGCAGAAACCAATTCAACCAGTTGGTGACCATTACAAAGGCATCTGGACAGTTTGCGGACTAAAGTAACTTCGTCTCTACATTCAAACAGATTTCTGTCTTTCCGCCATTGTAAGCACTGGAATAATGTGTATGATGTTACTACAGCGTTACAGGTGACACCATCCACCCCATTAACTAGTTTCTTGCTTATTTCATGCAAAGAACATTGCCATAATGTCTAGTACGTATTGTAAAATCGATAGGATATTGGATGGGATGTCCAACTTACAGTTTGCCAAATGCTTCTTTTTTCACCAATGTTGTAATACTTTTGTACATGTTCTAGGCTGCATACCTATATACTTCGTACATTTTTAAGCTCGGTCACTTTGCCCTTTTTGACGATTTCTCCCAGAGTTTGCTTGTTTGTTTTACCTATCTTCCTTTTTTCAACCCCATTTGCAGGTAGCGTATTTGTTATTGCCAACTTCCTTTGAAGCAGTCTGACTCTGAATTTAAGTTACAACTTAATGGAGGCAAACTGTCTAATGAGGGTCGAATCGAATTTCAACACAAGAACAAATGGGGTGTTATATCTGAGGAATCATGGGATCTTAAAGATGCCGAGGTCATTTGTCGCCAACTTGGATTCAAAAATGGCGCCATTAATCTTAAGCCATCATTGGTCGAAGAAGCACAAGTGGTGCCAACATTTGTCATGACTAATATTGAATGTAGTGGGGATGAGGATATGATAGATGATTGCAAGTATAATATTGTAGAACCGGAGCAATATGTCGCTGATGTAAGTGCTGGAGTGGTCTGTTTCTCAGGTGAGAATAAGTATTTTTAAATGTAGATTATGCAGGCCCGGAAGGTAATCCCAAGGTTTGCTATTCCAAAGGTTTGATAGACTGAATACAGTAATCATATACGAGCGTTTTTTATTTCCGGTAGCATGATTTGGGTGTAGGAAATTACTGTATTCAGACAAAAATCAGACTATTGAACATTCGGAATAGCGATTCTTCGGAGTAATAGACCTCCAGATTTATTGACGTTAATTTTATGGATAAATAATTTCCTGAACCGTGGTCATACCTCTGCGCTAACACACATGCATAATCAAGTTAGGCAACATCAGCCATCGTATAATTTGTATGTGCTCTTCCAGAACTTCAATGTCTCTCAAATTCCCCGATTTAAATGTATAGCACCCATTTGTATGGGCGTGGATAACCCGAGGTGCCTGCAACAAGAAACGTTCAAATTTTCCGGTGCTTTTCAGCCGTTGTTTTTTTCGCCATTCCTCAAGTAAAAATTGAAACCCCTCGTCTAAGTTTTTTTATTTTATGCAAATAACCCGAGGGTGGTCTGGAGTGGCGATGTTTTTGCGTATATAGAGTATATAGATTCAGTAAGAAAGCCACAAAAAAAGCTCTACCATAATTATCTGTTTAATAGCGATAGTGTCTTTTTAAGTCTTCACCATCCATGTTCTTACATTAGTCTTCATTTCTATTAATAAGTTATTCCTTCTGTTTATGACATATAATGCGCTTACAGTAATTAACGTTGTACTTCTTCTTCTTAAACAGATAATAAGGAACCGAATACCTTCGAACATGCACGTGTCTTGGAGGGATAACGTTGCACCTATACTGCAAATACACTGCAACCGTGATGTCCTCTCCAATTAATTGAATTCGCGCAGAATAATCATTTGTACATAATAAGAAACTGTGTACGTATACAGGCTATATCACCCATCAGTGCTCAGTGATTCAAGACTGACACATCAAAATACCAACATAACATTCAATAAATCTGTAGATTAATGTTTTAATATGTCATAAAACTACAAATTGTGTTCAATAAACACCAATAGTAATGGGTACCAATCATTTTGATACAGTCTGCATAGCAGGAGAAAGTACCGGTACCGGTATCAGTGCGGAGATTTTCATTTCAGATTTTTTACCGTTGTAAAAGATGGAAATTGTATATAATATAAATAATGTGAAAAAAGAACAGGCCTATATCAAGTATTCATCTTATGAGAATGGACGAGAGCCACATGAATTTGAGTCGCCAAAAAAGTTGGATTTTAAAATGATAGTGTAAATAGGACCGTGAATTGAAAAATTGGCGGAAAACACAAAGACTACATTTCTATCGACCATAGAATATTAGAAGTATTGCCAAAAGGGCCTCAAAACGAGAACCTTTTTCCAGTGACCAAAGGATAGCTGACACCCCAATGCAATCAATGAAAGGTTTCAAATGAAAGTAGTATACACCTAAGTTAAAAAGGAATAGGCAAGATAAGAGTCTCCCGAAGATGAACCGTTCTGTGTATGTAAACAAATCGCCACAATGTATAAAAGAACTGTCTCAAAACTGTCTATTTTATAATATTAATACAATGTAGATTAGGTATAATGTAATTATTAAAAGGAATCTTCAAAATATAAAAATAACTCTCATTGAAATTCATCTTTACCCTCACACGGTCTTATTCTCTCCCATAACTTGCCACCATAATTCGGCGACTTGCCGTTCCCTTGGAAAGACAAAATACGTCTCTGAAATTGTACATAATTGAACACTCAGGTACTGGAAAGACAGCATTAATATTTCATGTTACACATAACTGCAGACAGATACATAACCCAGGTATTAGCATAGAAATACAGCAGCATGATCGATGGAAATCATATAAATAAACATAATTTTCACCAGGTTCGCCGCTTTTTGCGGGGAGGAGATACGTTTAAGTGACCACTTATAGGTTCGAATTTCAACCAGCCTAATCATAAAGCTCCCGTGGTCGAGTAGATGACACAGGTCTCGTAAACTTGAGGTCCTGGGTTCGATTTCCAGGCGGGATCACTTTTCGAATTGTTTTCTTGGTGTAAAACTATGTTTATTTGAACAAAATTAGTTTCTGATGTAATACATAATTCGGCACCCAGGTATTTGAATAACAACATTGGTCTCTGATGTTACACATTATCGGTCATCGAGGTATTGGAAAGACAACATTAGCCTTTGATGTTACACACATAATTGAGTACCCAGGTATTATAAATACAACATTAGTCTCTGATTTTACACACAATTGGACACCCAGGTATTGGAAAGACAACATTAATCTTTGATGTTACACATTTGGACACCAGATATTGGAAAACAACATTAATCTTTGATGTTTCACATATTTGGACACCAGGTATTGGAAAGACAACATTAATCCCTGATGTTACACATAATTGGGCACCCAGGTATTGGAAAGACAACATTAATCTTTGATGTTACACATAATTGGGCACGCAGGTATTGGAAAGACAGCATTAATCTCTGATGTTACACATAATTGGGCACGCAGGTATTGGAAAGACAACATTAATCTTTGATGTTACACATAATTGGGCACCCAGGTATTGGAAAACAACATTAATCTTTGATGTTATACATATTCGGGCACCCAGGTATTGGAAAACAACATTGCTCTCTGATGTTATGCAAAATTGGACACCTAGACATTGAAAAAAACCACATTAGTCTCTGATGTTACACATAATTGGGCGCCCAGGTTTTGGAAAAGCAACGTTAGTCCCTGATGTTACACATAATTGGACACCCATGTAGTGGAAAGACAACATTAGTCTTTGATGTTACACATAATTGGGCACGCAGGTATTGGAAAGACAGCATTAATCTCTGATGTTACACATAATTGGGCACCCAGGTATTGGAAAGACAACATTAATCTTTGATGTTACACATATTTGGACACCAGGTATTGGAAAACAACATTAATCTTTGATGTTATACATATTTGGGCACCCAGGTATTGGAAAACAACATTGCTCTCTGATGTTATGCAAAATTGGACACCTAGACATTGAAAAAGAAAACACATTAGTCTCTGATGTTACACATAATTGGGCGCCCATGTTTTGGAAAGACAACGTTAGTCCCTGATGTTACACATAATTGGACACTTGGGTATTGGAAAGACAACATTAATCTCTGATGTTACAAATAATTGGGCACCCAGGTATTGGAAAACAACATTAATCTTTGATGTTATACATATTCGGGCACCCAGGTATTGGAAAACAACATTAATTGGACACCTAGACATTAAAAAAAACCACATTAGTCTCTGATGTTACACATAATTGGGCGCCCATGTTTTGGAAAGACAACGTTAGTCCCTGATGTTACACATAATTGGACACTTGGGTATTGGAAAGACAACATTAATCTCTGATGTTACAAATAATTGGGCACCCAGGTATTGGAAAGACATCATTAATCTCTGATGTTACACATAATTGGGCACTCGGGTATTGGAAAGACAGCATTAGTCTTTGATGTTACACATAATTGGGCACCCAGGTATTGGAAAGACAACATTAATCTTTGATGTTACACATATTTGGACACCAGGTATTGGAAAACAACATTAATCTTTGATGTTATACATATTCGGGCACCCAGGTATTGGAAAACAACATTAATTGGACACCTAGACATTCCACATTAGTCTCTGATGTTACACATAATTGGGCGCCCATGTTTTGGAAAGACAACGTTAGTCCCTGATGTTACACATAATTGGACACTTGGGTATTGGAAAGACAACATTAATCTCTGATGTTACAAATAATTGGGCACCCAGGTATTGGAAAGACATCATTAATCTCTGATGTTACACATAATTGGGCACTCGGGTATTGGAAAGACAGCATTAGTCTTTGATGTTACACATAATTGGGCACCCAGGTATTGGAAAGACAGAATTAGTCTCTGATGTTACACATAATTGGGCTCCCATGTATTTTAAAGACATTAGTGTGTGGTCCCAGCAAACACAAAACCGTTTTAAAAACGTTTTAAATAAGTTATATTTTGGCTTTTGGTTTAGGTAAAAACGTTTTAATAACATTAAAATGTCGGGTTATATAAAGGTCATGATAACGTTTTAAAACGTTTTGTATGAAAACACAGTACAACAATATTTTTTTAATGTTTTCAAAAAATGTTATTGTAAACTATTTTTGCAAACATTTTTGCCAAATATTGTGTCAATACTTAAATAACATTATCCCCAGACACTGAAATGACGAAAGCACTTACACCAAAATTTGGGCCTCTGGTCAGCCATTCAGAAAGAACGCATAATTTATTCAAGCAATGTTTTTTAGAAAATCCCTGGCAATCAGCCAAATAATAATGATTTCTGGACAACTTTTTCGCCCGAAGTAAATACCCGACCGAGCATCCCAACAATTACTGGGAAGCTAGTTGCGCCTATAACCCAAGAGTTCCCCTTAACACACTGGGAACTATTTCGCTAGGCACTCATTTAGCGATCAACTCCTTATCGAGGAGGAAAAGCTCCATATACCAATGGACAAATATTTCGCTAGGCAATCCTCTACACGATCATCTCCTCGGAGGAGGAAATAAAAAGCTCCATAATACCAATGGAGAGAATATAAAATGCCGCGGACTTACATGAATTCGCTAGGCAGTCATCTAGCGCGTCAAAAGAAATTAAATGGCTGATACCTTTCTCATTTTCCTATTATATTCATATTCAGATTACATAGTGGACATCGGTAAATATACCCATGCCAAATACCCAGTAGGTAGATGCCTACGGATATTGGAAGTACTAAATAGAATTTATTAATGTAGTACATGTATAATTCTGTACATTAAATCGATCATTTTAGAAAAATGATCCAAAAACTGCCACAAGGACTACTTGTTAACATCCGTACCCTGTACCAGGGAATAAGCTATTTCTGATCCCCTCATTTCCTTTGCTAGTAAATTCATTCATTCATATTTCATTTTCATCAATCATCAACATCAATATACAAGTGATACTAATAGCTCAACAAAGTAATAAAATTAAATGTAAACAAGAGTCATTGGTATATAAATAAATCTCAATACATTTAGGCAGTAACAATTAAATCAATATAATTAAATTAGAATAACATTACTATGTATGATTGACCAAAATACACTTTAAATGCATAATGATATTACGAGCGTGCTTGTAGTAGTTTATCACGGAAATACTACACTGCAATGGCAAATGATCTTGAAGTACTTCTACGGTGATAAGCGCCTAACAACTGATAAGCTGGCTCTCTACAAACACGCTCAGTGAATAATACATACATATATACATAATAAATACCGCAAGATCCACGCTTGTGATTATTTGAAGAGCCTCTGAATTTTACGGTCGAGGCCTCTTCACCACAGTGGACCATTAACCCGATTTTTTGTTTGAACATGTTGAAGGAGTTAATTGCAAAACCCATTATTTTTCGCTGCCAACGCCAAGCAAACACAGTGCCATGCTCTGCACATTTATGAATTCGAATACATAACTAGGATATCATGTCTAATACAAAAGGCAGCCTTTAACAGAAATTAACGCGATAACCAGCCGGCTGCGCAACCTCATAAAAAACTTGAACCCAATATTTCATTTTTATTTATACTTTGATGAACAAGAAAAATCTGAGGGCATAGTACTTGGCCCCTGTCTAGCTATCCCATGCCAACCTGGTGTTAATTCCTTCCTTCCTGCTATAAATAAAATTACTCGACCTAAGACTGAAGGGCATTACCGCCTAAGACTGAAAGTGGTACCAATTGTATCGATTTTGTTAATGCTTCTGAAGACACACTAGAGTGAACACACCTATACAAATAGAATTTAAGAAAATACAACTGCGCAACAGAATAGAATGTGTTGCTGAGATAGAAATTGAACCTAAAGTGATCTACCCACGCACACTCTCACACCCGTATACAATAGTCATACTACTATGTAACTCAAAAACCTCAATGTAATTAGAATATTATTCAAATTCAGAGAACTCTCAATCGAATATATTTTCCTTTCTCTTTCGTATTTCATCTCATTCCTCATTACCTTTTAATTTGAAGACCGACACTTTATATGTACTTGTCTCACTACTGCGAGACTCAAATTTTATGACACACTATCAAACTCTTGAAATCAATTTTAAACAGATATCAATTATGACATATGGGGAGTGGTGGGTGGGATAAAAAAATTTCTGCATCCGTTCTTTCTGAAAAACTGACAGAGAATGGCCTTAGCCAACAAAATGGCCACCGACGGCTCCGAGCAAGGCTGCCCGTGATTGGCCCGCCTGATACCAAACAAGGCACCCAATTGGCTTCCCATGGAAACCTCGCCTGACATCACGAGGGCGATTCCATTTCAGCAGCAGGGATAATTTTAGGTTTCATTTGATGTACAAATTAAACTGCATTATGTTAAAATATTTGAACCCAGCAAACACAGAAATGTTCTTAAAATGTTTTTTCAAAACCTTTTAATAACATTTAAATGTCGGGTTATATAAAGGTCATAAAAACGTTTTAAAACGTTATTGAAAATATTTTGGGCAAACATTTTTCGCAAAATATTTTTTCAACTAAAATAACATTCTGTTTAGAATGTTTTGTATCAAATTTTCAAGAATGTTTTTGGAATGTTATTGAAACGTTTTTATACCCTTTATAAAACCCGACATTTAAACGTTTTCTGTAAAACATTTTTGTTTGCTAAGCAGTAGATTATCAAAAAATGTTTTTTAAGGTTATGAAAAAGTTTTATACTCTTAATATACCCTTTATATAACCCGACATTTAAACGTTTTCTGACAACCTTTTATAACCTTTTGCGAATGATGTCGAAAACGTTTTGTGTTTGCTGGGGTGCTATATCTGGGCACCCAGGTATTGGAAAGACAACATTAATCTTTGATGTATAATTAGGCACCGATATACTGGAAAGACATCATAAGTCTCTGAAATTGCACATGATTAAACACCCAAATGTTGGAAAGACAGCATTAATATTTTATGTTACACATAACTGGGCACCCAAATATTGGAAAAACAAAATTAGTTTCTGATGTAATATCTAATTGGGCACCCGGGAATTGGAAAGAAAACATTAATCTTTGAAGTTACACATATTTTGGCACTCGGGTATTGGGGGGGGGGGGGGGGGAAACCAATATTAATATCTGATGTTGCACAGAATTAGACACCTAGGTATTGGAAAAACCACATTAGTTTCAGAAGTTACACATAATTGGGCACCCAGGTTTTGGAAAGACAACATTAGTCTCTGATGTTACACATAATTGGACAACGAAGTATTGGAAAGACAGCATTAGTCTTTGATGTTACACATAATAGGGCACCCGAGTACTGGAAAGACAGCATCTCTGATGTTACACATTGGGCGCCGAGATATTGGAAATACAGCAAAACTCTTTAAACAACATTAATCTTTAATGTGTACATAATTGGGCCCCGAGTTATTGGAAAGACAATATTTAGTCTCCAATGTTATACATACTCAGGCACCCGGGTATTCGAAAGGCAACATTATTCTGCTGGTACACACAACTGGCACCCTGGTATTGTAAACACAACATTAGTATTTAATGTTATACATTGAGCGCCGAGGTATTGGAAATACAATACAAATCTTTATACAACATTAACTTTTGATGTTATACATAATTAGGCACCAGGGTATTGGAAAGACAACATTAACCTTTGATGTTACACATATCTGGCCACCCGGGTATTGGAAAGAGAACATTAGTCTCTGATTTTACACATAATTGGGCATTCAGGTGTTGGAAAGACAACATTAATCTTTGATATGACAGGGCACCCATGTATTGGAAAAACAACACTAGTATTTGATGTTACACATAATTGGGTGTATTAAAAAAAAAAAAAAAAAAACATCAGCAGTCTCTGATGTACACATAATTGGGCACCCGGGTATCGGAAAGACAACATTAGTCTTTGATGTTACACATAATTGGGCACCCAGGTATTGGAAAGACAATATTAGTCTTTGATGTTACACATAATTGGGCACCCGGGTATTGGAAAGATAATGTTAGTCTTTGATGTCACACATAATTGGGCACACAGGTATTGGAAAGACAATATTAGTCTTTGATGTTACACGTAATTGGGCACATGGGTATTGGAAAGACAGCATCAGTCTTTGATGTTACACATAATTGGGCACCCGGGTATTGGAAAGATAATGTTAGTCTTTGATGTTACACGTAATTGGGCACACAGGTATTGGAAAGACAATATTAGACTTTGATGTTACACGTAATTGGGCACCCAGGTATTGGAAAGACAGTATAAATCTCTGATGTTACACATAATTGGGCACCCGGGTATTGGAAAGACAATATTATTCTTTGATATTACACATAATTGGGCACCTGGGTATTGGAAGGACAATATTAGTCTTTGATGTTATACATAATTGGGCACCCGGGTATTGGAAAGAAAATATTAGTCTTCGATGTTACACATAATTGGGCACCCAGGTATTGGAAAGACAGGATTAGTCTTTGATGCTACGCCTAATTGGGCACCCGTGTATTGGAAAGACAATATTAGTCTTTGATGTTACACATAATTGGGCACCCAGGTATTGGAAAGACAGGATTAGTCTTTGATGCTACGCCTAATTGGGCACCCGTGTATTGGAAAGACAATATTAGTCTTTGATGTTATACATAATTGGGCACCCAGGTATTGGAAAGACGTGATTAGTCTTTGATGTTACAAATAATTGGGCACCCGGGTATTGGAAAGACAGTATTAGTCTTTGATGTTACAAATAATTGGGCACCCGGGTATTGGAAAGACAGTATTAGTCTTTGATGTTACACATAATTGGGCACCCAAGACAACATTAGTCTCTGATGTTCAGGGTTCGGTTTTTGCCGGCAAAAACCTGTTTGTGCCAACAAAGTGGCAAAAACTGGCATAAACCTGTTTTTGGCAGTTTTTGCCTGGTTTAAACCGGCAAAAATGGCAAAAACTGATAATATAGTCAGTCAAATATTAAAAAGTAATACAGAAAGCTCATAAACAGCAACACACAACTTTCAATGAACCATTCAACATCTTTTTTGTCTTATTAAGTCCTTAAAATGAAACAGTTTTGAATTTGATAAGCCGCATTTCAGTTAAATGCACTAGTGAGCAATATGTTACTTAATGTTACACTCAGAAAAGTATTTTTGTAACTTAATCATTTGTTATGAGATGAAAAAAGTAAACTATTTGTCAGTTTTTTAGTTTTTGCCATTTTTGCCGGCAAAAACTGTTTTTGCCAAGTGGTTAAAACCTCGGTTTTTTCCACCTGCGGCAAAAACCTGCGAACCCTGCTGATGTTACATATAACTGGGTACCGATGTATTCGAAAGACAACATTAATTAGAATCCTGACACGTGATGGTTTTATATTCATAGTTTTAATGCTACAAGTACAAGAAAAATGCTAATTTTAACAATACATTTTGATAGTGGCTTTCACCGTGCGTCACCGTTTTATATCGCGTCAGAAAGTCGTTTTGCAAAAATACCGTAATTCGTTATTTTGTAATTTTATTGGAAAGTTGGAATATTTCAGTCCATTTCCTACTCTTGATAGTCTCCTGTGTAAACAAATACCTCGTGCAAACAGTGCAAAGAAATTGACCTGTCATTTTCTTTCCTTCGATGTTTTATTGACTGTTATTAAAAAGCCCGATATTATATTAAATAAATGCTCAAAAATTAATGAATAATGAAAAAAAAAGTAGCAGCCTTCCAAAGATTACGAGAATGAATAAGACTGAAATTATCAATCGTAGTTATAGGTCACGTGAAAACAAATGCAATAAAATACCAAATTTGTATAGCGCTTAAATTATGTGAATTCCACCTCAAAGCGTCGGAAAAAGGTGTTTTAGTTTCATGTTTATTCTTGTCATGAACATGCTTTTATATTGTCGAAGACGTGACTAAATTCGTCTTTTCGCGATCAATAATCACATGCTACCTTCCCAGGAAACACAACATGTTTTACAGAAACGTTTAAATGTCGGTTATAAATGTTTTAATAACATTCAAAAACCATTTTGAAAACTTGCTATACAAAATATTCAAAAATAATGGTATTTGACAAAATATTTTGCAAGCATGTTTGCCAAAATATTCCACAATAACATTTTGACAACAAAATGTTGTTCTACTGTTTTATCATAATATAAAACGCTTTAAAAACGTTTCATGACCTTTATATAACCCGACATTTAAATATATTTAAAACGTTTTGACCGAAACCAAACCACGTTTATAACGTTTCAAACACAGTTTTGAGTTTGCTGGGTTATCATTAGGGCCTACATGCAGTTAAAGATTTTCAGCCTTTTTCAGTCTTGGCCTCCCCCACCCCGTGGTTTTCTTGAGGTCTCCACGTCTCATATTTAGCAGAAAACCTATATGGATACTTAATATGAATAGTGTGTGTATAGAAATTAGAAGAGTATATTTTTTACTTAATGTAGGCCTAATGATTAAACGCCAAGTCGCTCCAGCTTAAAAGCTGTCCTTGGTTCCATCGTGGGCCTGGAGTAATTAAACTGGAATTTAAACAGAACAAGGACATGAAAAGTAAAAGCTGAAAACAAGCATTGTTTTCACATTTTTCTTACGATTAAGCTACTTTTATTGGTCATACTTTATTTTACTTTTTATTTTACTTATTATTTTACAAAAGAAACATATTGACGAATTAAATATTGCACATCCGAATTATTTATTTTTTTAAATAAATAAAACTGATCCAGTTTTATTTTCTGTTCTGAAAATAACATACTGCGTCTGTCATGCTATGATTGGGCCTATTCAAATGTCCCGCTAAATGTACGGTTGTAAACATGGTCAAATAAATTAATCTGGCTTGCTCAGGAACGCGTGCTAAGTGCACTTGACAATGACATTCACATACCGTGTAGGTACTAGTACTAGAGGTAGATGACACAGAATTTGTAATTAAACGGAAATTTAACATTAACTTGACTATTTTCATAAATCTACATTCAACCTGTTTTGGGACGCGAAAGTCACTACAAAGACCAAAGTAATACGTAGGGGAGAGCGGGGAGTGTTCGCCCTATTTTTTTCTGACCAGCCTAGCGATGTCAATTTTAAGGTTAGGGATGACCTGATTAGCCCATGTGAAAGCCCTATGTCTTAGCTATATAAGGCCACAATCCCAGAACTATAGGCCTTACAATAGCAACAGGATAGAGCAAACAAAAAAGTTTTGCAAAGTGGCGAACTTGCCCCATATTGGGGCAGGTTCGCCCATATGGTGGGGTAAGTTCACCCTAATCACAAAAAAGGTTTAAACATTGCATAACAATAACATATTCAATGCAAACATTTAGCAAGAGTACAGGGCATTCATTCTCTTCTGGGGAGTCACTAAATTTGTTGCAGGGGTCCGGTCAGGGTAAAATGTAGGGGTCCAAAGTGAGCTTAAACGTATCATGTTTACAACTTCGGGGAAAAATGGATTAGGACATAAACGGTGGTATGAGTAATACCGATATCGCATAACTTTAAAAAAACATGTTTTTCAGTAGTTTTACCTTGTTTAATGGTTTAATTATCAATATTTTACATAATACAGTGATGGGGCAGGTCCGCCCTCCAGTTTGGGGTAAGTCCGCCCGGGGAAGATATAGGGCGAACATGCCCCATCCTCAAAAGGGCGAACGAGCCCCTTGTGCACATTTTTGTATTTTCTTCAGGGTATGCAAAACACAAATCGAATAAGGAGTTTATAACTGCATTAAATCTTTGACAAATCCCATATGTTCACAATACAGATATCCATTAAAACCATCTGTATTTATGTATCAATGATAATACAACATTATGAATGCAAGAAAAAATTACGTTTTGGTGAAATTTTTTTGTTTTGGCTGCAGTTCGATGAACACGTCCCTATATGTCGCCTAGCTAATATGAGAAGTTTATAATGACCTATGTCACCTAATTTTGCAATCACCAAATTCCCTGATAGCCGTAGTGCTGAGAAACAAGGGGTGGGCGAACCTGCCCCTAGGGCGAACACTCCCCGCTCTCCCCTACCTTGCCTACATACAGTCCTTTGCTCCTGAACACCCTGTTGGGCAACATTTCAGATGTAAAGCACAGTCATCGTCAGTTTCACAACCGGATATGCAGATGCCGAACCCCCCTCGGTCTTCTACAGCCGGACAATTTCCTTTTTTGACACAGAAGAGATGAAAGTAATAACTCATTTGTGATATTTCCAGGGGCGTATCCAGGGGGGGGGCGGGGGAATTGCCCACAGAAAATGATCAGGGATAAAATGGGGACGGCAATGAGTAAAGTGTCCTTAAAATGACTAAAATGGGACAAATGAATAAATAAATAAATAAATAAGACAAATACGACAAGATATTAAAAGAATTAAGATTGTGGTATTTTATAAAAACAAAAATAAACAAATATAAATAGTTCTTTTCCTATTGTAAACCACTTTGTCATAAATGTTGATGTAATTGCGCTATGTAATACCTTAACACCAAAACAAAGGTCTGTTCTGTCGGTCAGAGGTTATCATTGCTTAGCTATCCCCCAAAATCTGCAGTGACAGTTTGCTTTTATCATGGTTATGGTGAATGTGTAGGGCCGGATTTACCTTTTTGGGGGTCCTGGGCCAGGCCAAAATTAGGAGGCCCCAAACTCACCGTATTATGTGCACTCAAGTGGCCAAGTTTTGGTTTACAAATAAAGGACCCACTATAAGGATCGATTTAAGTAGGACATTTGCGAGCGAAAAAATTTCAACTTCAAACAATTTTAGCCCAAAATAAAGGTGAATTTTGCTATGCAAAGGTCCAGTGCGCGCGAAGCGCGCAAAATTGTGCAATTTTTGCATATTCTGGTCCAAAACATCGTGTTTTGGGGCTAAAAAGAAACATGCACATGGCCACATCAGTGGGGTTCCCAAATTGTGGGGCCCTAGGCCCGGACCCATCTGGCCCAATGGTAAATCCGGCCCTGTGAATGTGAAAGTTAATAGGATCACAGTTTGACACAACGGCCTGATCTTTTTTAGAAACAATGAGGCAAATATGAGAAGATAAAAATGACTAACTGAACGAATTTTAAAGAACTAAATCTTGAACTCAAAATTGAAAAAAAAAAATGCTCTGATTTCATATTATTAGATGTCCTGTTATTACGTAGTACGTAATAAAAACGTGTGTTGCTAATCTTTGAGATTGGAGGTGAAACTAGCAAACTCGAAAATTGAAACTCGAAGATATATTTGAATAACGGTTGTTATATAGTGGCGTAGCTATAGGTTGTGGCGCCAGGGGACAAAGATAAATAATGGCGCCCTCCAAAAAAAAAAAAAATCTTGTAGCAATATTTGCAAAATTTGCACAAATACCACCAAGTAATTTTGGTTTATATAACGAAGTTCAGTGAATTTCGGTCTTAAATTGATCTTTTAAATGAATATCTGTGCTGTAATGCGAAAATGTTGACTTTCATCGCTTGGAGGGGGCACAGAATCGATGCTGAATTGGTCAATTCGGCGCCCCCCCTATAGGTGGCGCCCATGGCACGTGCCCCCCTTCTGCCCCCACCCCCATCACTACGCCACTGTTCCATACAGTCGTTTGATTTACCTTGACCATGGACCTCGCAGATGAAAGCAAATACAAGACAGACCAGCACGGCCGTACGAATGTTGAAAACGCCCATCTGTATTGTATAAAGAGAACATAATTATTTAAGGGATCTGGAATGAGCGTTTTGAGCGGTTCGCCAGTATTTTTATGGAACATGAGAGCACCTCAGACGTATCGAATTGCATTCTGAATACGAAGCATGTCTTTCTGATATCAAATAATTTTCATTTTTTGAAAATCACGATATAGTACAAATTTTATGACAAATTATAAAAATTTGATATTTTTCAAATTTTGATATATAACAGTCCTCGAAGTAAATTTTATAAATCTAATGATATATTCTTAAAGTGTATGTAGCTGGGAGGAAAAGCCGACGATCAATTGAAAATTTTGACCTTTCATATTGAAGATATGGATTTTTTCCGAAAAAGACCTAATTTTTTTTGGTGTTTTTGGAAAAAAAATCCATATCTTCAATGCGAAAGGTCAAAATTTTCAATTGATCGTCGGCTTTTCATCCCACCTACATACACGTAAAGTATAAATCATCAGATTTATAAAGTTTACTTCGAGTACTGTTAAATATCAAAATATCAATTTTAATGATTTGCCATAAAATGTGTATTACATTGCGAATTTCAAAAATTAAAATTATTTGATATCAGAATGACATTCTTCGTATACAGAATGCAATTCGATATGTCTGATGTGCTCTAATGTCCCACAATAAATACTGTCCAAACGTTCATACCCCAGCCCTTCACTCAAATAACACGGTACAGAAAACAAGATCACTGTCTAATTGAACTAATTTAAAATTAAAATTAGTCATGCAAGATATTTTTTGTAATTCAAGAAATGCTACTGAAATTGTGTATTTGTAATGCCAAAAGAATATTAATAACATTTCACATCAATTTGCATCATTTTACAATATTTTCTTAAAATATTCAATTTGTACAAAATATCAAATTGCATGACTAATCATTGAGCGTGTTTATAGTGGGAGCAGATGTGCGGTACATTGCGGTACAATTTCTACCCGGTTAGAGATTATCCGGATACTTGCCCACTATAAACACTAGCAGTATATGTATGTACGGTACATCGATATCCTTCTAAACCGAAGGATATTGTGGCGAGATATTCCCACTATAAACACAACAGTATAAATTGTGTGCGGTATTACCGGAAGTGGGAACTTCTTCATGATGCGTAGGATGCGCGCATGACATTCGGAACGATTCTCACCCCAAGAGTTATCAATACAGAAGCTACATGTTCACCGCCATGATCATATTGTTGAATGGGCTGTTTATAGCTCGCGCCACAATATTTACACATACCCCGTGTGACCTCGGGGTCATTGCAAATGTACGATACTGTTAGTTGGTATATAATTTGTGCGGTAACTGTGTCTCACTATAAACAGCAAGGGTATCGGTACATATACAAGGATTATCGTATACGGTATACTCAAAATGCGGTATATTCACTATAAACACGCTCATAGACTTAAGATTTCGTGATTTAATTAGTCATTGACGTGAATTACTAATTAAATTACTAATTGAATGACTATTATTGATAAAAAGACTAATATGTGATTACGAATTTTAAATTAGTTCAATTAGACCACTTTTTTTAAAATTCTAACAGCGATAAAACAGTGCAGCATCAGATATATTTTTGGCAGGGGACTCAAATTGAACTCATGAGACCAAAATTTAAATTTAAATTGATTTAATTGTTTGCTCCCAAATGTCAAATGATGGAATTGCCAGTGACTTTGTTGTTAAGATTTGGCCCCCTCAAAAAAAAAAGGGTTGTCTTTCAAACATAGATATGGGGCCATGCTTTAATATTAAATAAAGGCATAACCTATAATTCAGGGGATACAATCGATATGAACATTTGGCGAATTTTGATAGCTGATGCATGCAGATTAGTGACTCACTTTTGTTAACAATTAGGAATGATCGAGGTTTCAATTTTAACGTCTATACTTCGGCGACAAAAAAAAGCCTGTTCCGCCCCGACCTACCCAGAATTTGTGTTATGGAAAATTTTAATTTTCCTAACAAATAATGTAAAATTAGCCGTTTGGGGGTTAAATTTTAAAACATTTTTTAGAAAATATGTTTGCAAATATCTTTTGGTGAAAATTTCGGGTAATTTTAAATTCCATAGAAAAAAAATCCGTCCGCCCGGGCCAGTAGAAATGGGGGTTTTCGTCTTTTTCCAAAACGACCAGAACGAAATTCAAATTTAACGATATTTTTGCTAAACGAATTAATCTGCAAGAAATATTTGGTACATAAACATTATGTAGCCAGAGGTTTCCAGTGTTATAAAAATGTCAACTTTTTGAGAAAAGTGTGGGGGGGGGTGAGGCTGTGGATCATGAAATGCTCTTTTAATCAATATAATAGCTATAATTATTATCATTAAGGTTAGCAACTATTTTAAACTGTTGCGATTTGGTAGTTTACAGCATCTTGCGAATGGTAGTGAGCTTTGGCAAAAATTATACTGGTGATTTCATATCGAGTGTGTAGAAGAATTCAAATACCACAGATATAGCCTACTGTTGTAGGTCCCGTGGTTCTTGTGTTATGTTGTAAAGAGAGCTGAAACAACAACACTTTTGTAAAACGAATACATAACTCATTAACAACATAAAATCAAGCAAGTTTTCAAAGAATATGATTTGTAGAATGAACTTTTGCAAAACATCAAATAGTTATTTTTCAATAATAAATTGATTTAGATAATGAAATTTTATTTTTTTAGCTGCTTCGACCAACAATACCTCGGCTATGTAGGCTCATACGTTCCGGTAGTTAAAATAACCAAGACAATTGTAAAACTTTCAACGGACACTGAAGGCAAATAAATAAACAATACCTCGTCTACACTTTAGAACATGTTTGATACATATCCGGGATGCACGTGGTAAGAATTTATTTCAAACAAATGCAATAATATAAAGAAACACTATAACAGTTTGATAGCACTTACTATGCTTATGTTCTCGCTTCAACTAAGTCGTTCCGATACTTTAGAAGAGTTGTTTGTTAACGTGTTGTTTGCAGGACCGTTGGCAGAATTTATGAGACGTGGAACAAACAGCTACAGTTAATATAATCAAAGATACTGTGATATAATTGTGAATTTTATCGTATGGTATCACGTGTCCACTTAATTAACGAGCCAATTGGGGGAGGCGGTACATAATAACCATTACGGAAAGCGACAACGGACCCCCGACCCGCCAAAGTTTCACGGACAGCGCCATACCGATCCGACGGCCAACCATTTGAAGACACTGTTTACTTTTCTCGGGTATAAAATCAGCGGAGGCGGCCACAATAACCGACATATCGGCTTTTTTTTTGCATGTCGGTAAGTTACTGATACTGGGAGCCGAAGGCCGCAATTTGCATTGAAATTACACGATAATTTTTGGCGGGTCGGGGTCCGTTGTCGCTTTCCATAAACCATGCTCATCGTTATCCCGCTTTACATATCCGAAGGGGTTTAGCTGGGTTTTTTTTGTATCGGCTAGTGACAGAAATTTGGTTTTACTATAATTTTGCGAAAAAAGAAACAATGAATTTCAAAAAACAATTTCGTGCATAGGCCTATGCGTGGACTTGATAAAAACAAAAAACAAAACGAAACAAAAACAATCACAAAAGTAGACGTAAATTACTTCAAAACATAATTTTAGGGTTAACAATAAAAGTATTGTTTTGTTATCCAGTCGTGTATCTATCTCCTGATACCGCAAAGATTCGCCTATTGCGCACGTGGGTTCCCTCCTCGGACTAATAACAAGGTCCGTGCGTGCCCACATGTGTTACTTTTAGTTAGTGCCTAAAATGCTAGTTATATTTAAGGGAGTCCATATGTAGCCCTACCACAGGGCCTTTTTTTATTGCACATTATGCTATATACTGAGAACTGCTAAAAACTCAGTGACAGCTCACAACCCACTAACCGCTGTCCGCGAGAAATATATTTCTGGGGAATTAGCAGGGTGACATCCCGCTATCTCTAAGGTTCGCTATCTCTAAGGTTCGCTATCATTAACGTGTAAAGTCTATGGAGATCAGAATCCCGCTATCTCTAATAGAGAAAAGGGTTCGCTATACCTAAAAAAAGGTCCGCTACTTCTAAGGTTCGATATCACCAATTTAGAATAAGGTTCGCTAGTTCTAAGGTTCGATATCACTAATTATAAATAAGGTTCGCTATCACTAATTTAAAATAAGGTTCGCTATCACTAATTTTGAATAAGGTCCGCTATCACTAATTTATTGAAGGTTCGCTATCTCTAAGGTTCGTTATCACTAATTCCAATAAAGGTCCGCTATACCTAAGGTTCGCTATCACTAATTTTGTTTCAGGTTCGCTATCCCTAATTAAGGTTCGCTATCTCTAAGGTTCGTTATCACTAATTTCGATTAAGGTTCGCTATACCTAAGGTTCGTTATCACTAATCTTAAATAAGGTCCGCTATCTCTAATTTTAAATAAGGACCGCTATAGCGAACCTTATTTGAAATTAGAGATAGCGAACCTTATTTAAAATTAGAGATAGCGAACCTTATTTAAAATTAGAGATAGCGAACCTTATTTGAAATTAGTGATAGCGAACCTTAGAGATAGCGAACCTTAGAGATAGCGAACCTTAGAGATAGCGAACCTTAGAGATAGCGGACCTTATTTAAAATTAGAGATAGCGAACCTTAGGGATACCGGGATTGTTAAAATTAGAGATAGCGGACCTTATTTTAAATTAGTGATAGCGAACCTTAGAGATAGCGAACCTTCAATAAATTAGTGATAGCGGACCTTATTTAAAATTAGTGATATCGAACCTTAGAAATACCGAACCTTTTTCAAAATTAGTGATATCGAACCTTAGGTATAGCGAACCTTTTGCGTAATTAGTGATAACGAACTTTAGAGATAGCGAACCTTAGAGATAGCGAACCTTAGAGATAGCGAACCGTAACCATTAGCAGTCACTGGCAGCAGCAGCTCATATAGCATGGTTTTGGATCACCACAGTCAAAAGGCCCTATACTAGTAGGGTTATCCATATGCGCCATTAAGCGAATCTTTATGGTAGGGCCTAAAGCATGCAGAGTATACAGGGTGTATCAAAATAATTGGTACCAGTGGCGTAACTTTGAGTCCGGGCTTTGAGTCAGGGTGCCCGGCGAAAGTAGATCGGGTACCCCTTACCAAAGGTGTGCATGGTGCAGAGTAAATCAATTTTGGTATTGAAAGCCATACCCAATAATTCACAAATGGCAAGAAATGTTTTCATTTTCTCCAATGTCTTTACTTTTACAGTGATGTAGCTAGACGTTGTGGCGTCCGGGGCAAGGATACAAAATCCCCCTCCCTAAAACAATTGCACGCGGAAACTTGCATAAATACTACTAATTTGGTTATGAATTTCGGTCTTAAAACGGTCTTTCAAATGACAATGTATGTTGAAATGCGCGCGAAGGACGCGAAAAGTTTTGACATTCACAACTTGTAGGGAGCGCATAATCAATCTAAGGGACACTGAATTGGTTGATTCGGCGCCCACTAAGACGGCACCCTTGCCACGTGCCCTCCCTTGCCCCCTAGCTACGCCACTGACTAGCTGCTAGTCTACTTTACTAATATAGGCCCTGACAATCTCATACTGCTTAGTAAATTATTTTCAACTCAGACAGTGGTGACTGCGCAATATTTCAATATTTATATCCTAAATATGCTGGAAGTTTAAACTTTAAACATAATTAATCATTATGTCACTGTTGCACTTCAATATATTTGAAATTGGGGCCTCGTGACGAATGGGGACACTGAAATCTTTAGGCCTAGGCCTTTAATCAAATCGAGAATGAGATTTTTACTAATAATTATGTTGAAGCGATTTTGAAAGTTTGTAAGCCGTAGTACCCAGCAAACACAAAACATTTTCATTGGCAAAAGGTTAGAAAAGGTTGCCAGCAAACGTTTAAATGTCGGGTTATATAAAGGGCATATAAAGGGTATAAAACGTTTTCATAACATTCAAAAACGTTATGTGATAACTTACTGCAAATATTCTAACATAATGTTATTGAAGTGTCGACAAAATATTTGACAAAATAAGTTTGCAAAAATATTTTACAATAACATTTTGAAAACATTAAAAATATTTTTACAGTGTGTTTTCATACAAAACGTTTAAAACGCTTTCCTGTCCTTTATAATTATAAGCCGACATTTAATGTTATTAAAATGTTTTTACCAAAACCACAAATCCAACATGTAACCTGTTCAAAACGTTTGAAAAACGTTTTGTGTTTGCTGGGATAACCAATATTATTACCAATCAGGGGTCCGACAAATTAGACAAGGTGAGAAAGTACTTTCTATCACGGAAGCAACTTTTGTCGAGGGCACCCGAAAGTAGCTCAGACAAAGCGATAAAGGGACTTAAGATTTTGTAGACTACGGCAAGTGAGATTTGAAGTAGGCTATATCGGATAGAATAGGCACCCAAAATAAGCTCATAAGTAATTTTTCAGACTGCGCCAAGGATTTTATGTGTTGAAAGGGCACCCAAATGAAGCGTAATTCTGCATGCATGGTCGGTAAAGGTTTCCACTTCTTTCCTTTAAAGCCATGTAAACGAAGTATTATCATGATTATCGTGTCGAAAGGGTGTCCAGCTGCAGCTCAGGGTGCCTCTTAGCCCGGGTGCCCGGGCGAGCCTCCACCCCCCGAGCGCATAGAAGTTACGGGCTTTTAAATGAAGTTACTTTTTGACCAGAGGAAGTTGCAAGTTACCGTGTTTGATTCTCTAACCTGTCTTTTTAATATCTCTAAATTAAAGCAATCTTGAATGCTTATTGACGACGTATTCAACGACAACCACAGCTGCATACCATACTATGTTCACAAATGTCTGTATTGTGTACTCGTGAACCTCATCCACTTGAATCCGATATTTTATTGTTTGTACAAATATTAAGCAAGTAGAAACTATTTTGTACATATTTGAACATATTTTCCAATCAAATAGACGGTTCAGCCCCATAATGGCACTGGCAGACAGATTGTGACAATAAACTGTTTAAATAGATTTTGACAAATGACAACAGCTGTTGAAAGCAGTTTAAACCTCCACTTATATTAGGTAGTCTAGTTAAAGTTTAGTCTAAGTATTCAAAGACTAGAACTGCTCCATATTTTCCATTTTTAAAGAAAAATACATAACTGTGTAAGATAACTGGCAAACATTTCCTTCATTAAACACCTATTGTTTATTGTGTTTCTTGGTTTATTATTTTAAGGCATAAAACGTGTTAATTCATTTCCTAATCATGATTTTGAGATAAAAGCATAGTGCAGTTTTGTCCACGGCAAATTCACCGTGACCTTTTCAGCCATAACCCGCTTAATGAAGATTAAACCGAAATATGCAGTACTAAAACCATTATAGTAATCGATTGTCCAATGCAAATTTCTTACCACGTGATAATATTAATCCAACGAGCGATCGAATTGTCCGCTACGGTCGACTAATCCAATCGATAATGATGGTATTGACATGTACGGGTGGAGCTCCACTGACTGAGTTTTGGGGTATTTTTCACTGGTTTGCTATCATTTACTTATCAAGGCGGTCCCCCGTTATTATAAGGACTATAAAGATTGACATGTAGAGAAAAAACCATACTTGATTTACAGAAAGTATTAAATTTGTACCTATTACGGTTTCGTGGCACCCATCTTCCAAATGCGACCAAGTCAGGGCGGCCCGGTGAAGCAAAATGTGCATTGGATTAAGGTTGGTCTGAACCCTGGAATTATGGAAACTTTCGGGCCTCATAACTTCTAAATTGTTTGTCTAAAGTATATAAAAGTATACATATTTAGAATGGCAAAGACTGGATAAGTTCATCTGTGAGGTCAAATTTGGGCCACAATGGCACTTTTGGCCCAAAATCCCAAAAATAACGTTTTTTGGCCCACTTCTTTTTGTGAAAAATAAAAAAAAAAATTTTGGGCCAAAATTTTTTAAAATTAATTTTTAAAAACTAGATCAAAATATCTAGGACCCGTTTTTTCATTTTTTTGAATTTCGACCGATTTCACCAAAAATATTTGAAATTTGTGCCAAAATCGGGCTTTTTATGATTTTTTGACAAATCAACATTTTTGACCATTTTTGGCGCAAATTTCTCAAAGTTAGTCGAAATTCAAAAAAATGAAAAAACGGGTCCTAGGTATTTTGATCTAGTTTTTAAAAATTAATAAAAAAAAAATTTTGGCCCAAGAATTTTTTTGTTATGGTGCACAAAAAGAAGTGGGCCAAAACCGTTATTTTGATTTTAAATAAAAGTGCCATTTTGGCCCAAATTTGACCTCACAGCTGAACTTATCAAGTATTTGCCATTCTAAATATGTATACTTTTATATACTTTAGACCAACAATTTAGAAGTTATGAGGCCCGAAAGTTTCCATAATTCCAGGGTTCAGACCAACCTTAACACGGGAGTTTGGATAAGATGTAGATTTCCGTTCTCATACAAATGTATGGTCCCCCGTTATTAAAGTTTGTACCGGGTTAAAAATTCAGATATTTTGAAAAGAATAAGTAATTGAAACATAGAGCAAGTACTAAAATCATAGCTTTTATACAGTACGGGTCAATTGCCTATTGCGGGTGAGAGCCCCTGTGTTGTGTGCATACATGTAGTTAACAATAACTGCATGATGGAATCAGCTCATTAAACCACAATCTAATTGGAGCTCAAAGGTATAGCGCAAGTTTCGCACGTGACATCCCGCTATCTCTAAGGTTCGCTATCACTAACGTGTAAAGCCTATGGAGATCAGAATCCCGCTATCTCTAATAGAGAAAAGGGTTCGCTATACCTAAAAAAGGTCCGCTACTTCGATATCGCTAATTTGGAATAAGGTTCGCTAGTTCTAAGGTTCGATATCACTCATTTTAAATAAGGTTCGCTATCACTAATTTATAATAAGATTCGCTATCACTAATTTTGAATAAGGTCCGCTATCACTAATTTATTGAAGGTTCGCTATCGCTAAGGTTCGCTATCACTAATTGCAATAAAGGTCCGCTATACCTAAGGTTCGCTATCACTAATTTTGTTTAAGCTTCGCTATTCCTAATTAATTAAAGTTCGCTTTCTCTAATTTCGATTAAGGTTCGCTATACCTAAGGTTCGTTATCACTAATCTTAAATAAGGTCCACTATCTCTAATTTTAAATAAGGTCCGCTATCACTAATTTCAAATAAGGCCCGCTATCTCTAATTTTAAATAAGGACCGCTATAAATTGTGTAAATTGAATCTTGTGAACCAGAGGCTCACTTTGGTTAGATGGAATCACCGACGTTGCGGCCAAAACCTTTGGCCTTCAGCTGGGTGGATGATCTAGGGTCATCTGCGGTCAATCGATGAGAAGTTGCTTGATGACCCGATCCCAACCATGTGACAGATTCACTCTAACGCCCCCACTCCTGTTGAGCGACGGTTGTTCGGCTCGTACCCACACTGCTTCTTTGGGATCGGGTCATCAAGCAACTTCCTCATCGATTGACCTCAGATGACCCCAGATCATCCACCCAGCTGAAGGCCAAATGTTTTGGCCGCAACGTCGGTGATTCCATCTAACCAAAGTGAGTTTTTCTGGTCCACAAGATTCAATTTTACACAATTTGAACATTTCCCAGATGAAAGAAAGTATACATAGTGTCTTATTTGAAATTAGAGATAGCGAACCTTATTTAAAATTAGAGATAGCGAACCTTATTTAAAATTAGAGATAGCGAACCTTATTTAAAATTAGAGATAGCGAACCTTATTTGAAATTAGAGATCGCGAACCTTATTTGAAATTAGAGATAACGAACCTTATTTGAAATTAGAGATAGCGAACCTAAAGCCCGATCCTGACTCCACTTCGCGGCGCGATGCGATGCTACGATGCTATAAAAACTGTAATCTGAGCCAGGTTTTTACGAGCTCAGCGGTGAAAATTCTCATCGCGCGGTGGAAATTTGGGTCCGCGAAAAGTTGAACAATGTTCAACTTTTTCGCTTCGCGCTGCGCTATCGCAGCCGTGCACGTTTGTGATTGGCTGCTGGAAATGAAGGTTGGTAGAATGACCTTAAAAGGAGATGCCGACCCCACGTGCTTTTAAAACATCGCAACATCGCGCGATGAAATTAAAATGTACATTTTAATTTCATCGCGCGATGCTGAGATGTTTGAAAAGCATCGCAGCATCGCATCGCGCTGCGAAGTGGAGTCAGGATCGGGCTTTAGAGCTAGCGAACCTTAGAGATAGCGGTCCTTAGAGATAGCGGGATGTCACGGCACAAATGGGGTGTTATATCTGAAGAATCGTGGGGTCTTAAAGATGCTGAGGTCATTTGTCGTCATCTTGGATTCAAAAATGGCGCCATTAATCTTAAGCCATCATTGGTCGAAGAAGCACAAGTGGTGCCAACATTTGTCATGACTGATATTGAATGTAGTGGGGATGAGGATATGATAGATGATTGCAAGTATACTATTGTAGAACCGGAGCAATATGTCGCTGATGTAAGTGCTGAAGTGGTCTGTTTCTCAGGTGAGAATATGTATTTTTAAATGTAGATTATGCAGGCCCGGAAGGTGATCCGAAGGCTTGTTATTCCAGAGGTTTGATAGACTGAATACAGTAATCATGATCATATACGAGCGGTTTTTTTCCGGTAGCATGATTTGGGTGTAGGAAATTACTGTATTCAGACAAAAAATCAGACTATTGAACATTCGGAATAGTGATTCTTCGGAGTAATAGACCTCCAGATTTATTGACGTTAATTTTATGGATAAATAATTTCCTGAACCGTGGTCATACCTCTGCGCTAATCAAGTTAGGCAACATCAGCCATCGTATAATTTGTGATCTTCCAGAACTTCAAGGTCTCTCAAATTCCCCGATTTAAATGTATAGCACCCATTTGTATGGGCGTGGATAACCCGAGGTGCCTGCAACAAGAAACGTTCAAATTTTCCGGTGCTTTTCAGCCGTTGTTTTTTCGCCATTCCTCAAGTAAAAATTGAAACCCCTCGTCTAAGTTTTTTAATTTTAAGCAAATAACCCGAGGGTGGTATCCCGGGTGGCGATGTTTTTGAGTATATAGCGCATATAGATTCAGTAAAGAAAGCCACAAAAAAAGCTCTACCATAATTCTCTGTTTAATAGCGATTCTTCACCATCCATGTTCTTACTTTAGTCTTCATTTCTATTAATAAGTTATTCCTTCTGTTTATGACATATAATGCGCTTACAGTAATTAACGTTGTACTTCTTCTTCTTAAACAGATAATAAGGAACCGAATACCTTCGAACATGCACGTGTCTTGGAGGGATAACGTTGCACCTATACTGCAAATACACTGCAACCGTGATGTCCTCTCCAATTAATTGAATTCGCGCAGAATAATCATTTGTACATAATAAGGAACTGTGTACGTATACAGGCTATATCAGTGCTCAGTGATTCAAGACTGACACATCAAAATGCCAACATAACATTCAATAAATCTGTAGATTAATGTTTTAATATGTCATAAAACTACAAATTGTGTTCAATAAACACCAATAGTAATGGGTACCAATCATTTTGATACAGTCTGCATAGCAGGAGAAACTAGAAGGCTATATATTTGTACACAAATACGGCTATACCCGCATGTTATCGGTGTACCCAAACTTACTGTCCTTATTTGGTGAGGACTTAAAATAAAGAAATTGTATGTGTAAAAAGTGAAAGTCCAAGTCACAAGCTTTAATTGAATGTAGGTTGCACTGTCGTAGCACTTAAAATAAAGAAATTGTAAAAAGTCCCCTCCCAGGGGAGTCGTCTCTCTTACTCTCCATAGGTTGCTGTTGTCAGTCTCTCTTACTCACAGTGGGCTATGCAATATGATTCAGGGGACTCTATTCCAGAGGGGGTCTGTAAATTAAATGGAACAGCCATTTCAGAGGGAGTATGTAAACTAAACGGAACAGCCTTTTTGGGGGCCATTTCAGAGGGATTACGTAAATTAAATGGAACAGCCAATGGGTATGTAATTTAACTGGAACAGCCTTAACGCTTCACGCTGGTATTTCCAATTATGATATAATACGATATGTCTGTTTGGTCCTACGTGTGTGGGGTGGATGGGTGTGTGGGTGTTAGTAACAATATAATTCTCAGGTGCTATCTGTGTACACATTCTGAGCCCGGAAGCTGCCTTATTTGATGAGAAACGGCCCGCCATTTGTTTTAACATTTGGGGCCCTGGGGCCCATAATATTTGACTTATGAGGCCCATGTACATAATTATGTTGAATTATAATTTCCTAGTGCTATCAGTAGACTCAAGCTGGCCACTGTAGCTACTTTATTTACTGAGTAACGGCCGGCCCTATGTTTTAATGTTTGGGGCCCTGGGGCCAATATTATGTGATATATGGGGCTCATATGTACATATAACAATGTAGTTCTCAGGTGCAATCTGTGTACAAACTCTGAGCCATAAAGCTGCTTCATATGCTGAGAAACGGCCGGCCCTTTGTTTTAACATTTGGGGCCCTGGGGCCCAACATATATGACTTATGGGGCTCATGTACATTATGTTGAAGTATGATTCTCAAGTGCTATCAGTAGACTCAAGCTGGGCATTGTAGCTGCTTTTTTTACTGAGTACCGGCCGGCCCTATGTTTTAGCGTTTGGGGCCCTGGGGCCCATATTATGTGACATATGGGGATTATATATACATATGACAATATAATACTAAAGACCTATCTATGTACCACATCTGAACCCTGTAGCTACTTTATTTGTTGAGAAATGGCCGGCCCTTTGTTTTAGCATTTGGGCCCATGGGGCCCCCAGCCTTGTACATCTGGGGCCAAAATGGGCAAAAGGCACATCTACAACCTACGGCCCATACATATGCCACATATGAGCCCTAGTGTAACGCGGCTGAGCCGCGGTGGTGAATACTGAGAATCCGGAACCTGGAACGACTGGACAAAAAGACAAACTGTACGAAATGCCATCTAAAATGGTGAACTAGGGCCTACTGTTATTGCTAATTTCACTGGTTCTTAAAAATATTACTCATGGCGGGAGCTTTCGACTGATGCCAGCTTGTCTATCAGTTTGGCAATTGAGTAATTTAGGCCAATCAGAAGTCAGATTTCTTTGCGATATTAAAATCAATAAATAAAATCCAAAAATAATAGGCAAGTTCAGCCTATTTGATTAATTTTGAGTCACTGGCAGATTTTCCACGTACTTTCCTTGATTCTGAAGTATAGAACTGCACAATTGATAGAATAAACAGGAAGTTCCTTTTTAATTCATAAAACGACGAGTGTGCCTTTAATACATAACACCTAAATTCTGAGCCACCATCTGTATGGCATGCATGCACATCATAATGCAAGGCTAAGGCAACTTAGCCTTTCTTGAAGACTAGGAACTTCCCCTTTTATATGCTATCGTAAGTAAAGATGATGATTAAACCATTGTTTTATCAGTCACGATGAACCAAGATGTCCAATAGAAGCAGAAGGCCCAAGAGCCTAAGTAAGCTTAAACTTTCCAGGCCACAGTACAGGCGCTAAAAGGCGCAAGGCAGCAGCCTAGGCCACCTAAGCTTACCGATTTATGACGATTTGTGACTGTAAAGATGCTGAAAATGGTGCAGTTCTATAGGCCTACCTTCGAGGGAGACAATTAAGCATTCATGGGAACCAAAAATTATTAACTACGAAGCGGAGAAAGCTAGGCTAGCCTTGAAAAAGGCTCGATGATGACAACCCACTTTACTCTGCTGACATGGCTGCATGTCGTCTGCTACACTTTGACCATCATTTTTGGCTGAAAGTTCCCATAAATTGCATTAAATGTCTTCCACATCGAAGCTGAAGTTAGTTTACTGAACCAATGTCAAGGAAAGCGAGGCTACGGCAGTGAGTGGCAATCACTTCCAATGCCCGATGCCCGGGCCCGATGGGTAAGCGTTGGATTCGTGCGCTTAGAAGGAGGTCATGAATATTGATACGCTACGTCACTGTCCATCATTGTCCATGTACGTCTCATACACCCTGTCATACACAGAACTTCCGTGGTCTCATAGCTTCTCATATGGAGTCATATCCCTGTTCTGAATTCCATTTATGTATTGCAAATATGCCAAAAAATAACCCAATGGCCTATAGGCCTAAGATCATAGCCTGTACACTATGGCTGTGATCAAACTTGTGAATAATCGGATTATCCCGGGATAATATGATTATCCCGGGATAACATGATTATCTCGGGATAATTCTCCCGAGATAACATGATTATCCCGGGATAACATAATTATATCGGGATAATTATCCCGGAATATAATCTGATTTTCCCGGGATAACATGATTGTCTCAGGATAATTATCCCGGGATAACCTGATTATCCTGGGATAACCTGATTATCCCGAGATAAACCTGATTCTTTCGGGATAATTATCCCGATATAACATGATTATCCCGGGATAACATGATTCATCGGGATAATTATCCCGAGATAACATAATTATCCCGGGATAACATAATTATATCGGGATAATTAGTGAGCAGGGGCCCCGAGCAGGGGGAGGGTGGTCTTAACGCAGCTCTTGTTAGTTTTCCCGAATCTATTGAAAACGTCATAATATAAATATTCATGACCTCCTTCTAAGCGCACGAATCCAACGCTTACCGGCCCGATGAGTCTCATTTCAAATCTGCTGTGACGGAGCTGACCAGGGACGTGACTGCCCCTGGCAGCGTCAAACCAAAAAGTGAGCAATTTTGGCGAGCAGCCGCTTTTATAGTGAGCCATTTATCGCGAAAACACGCACAACACGAGAGTTGAGTGAGCAGAAAAATCACTTTCCTTGCTCACGAGCAATTTATCGTACTTTCTCGTGAGCAAGAAAACAGCACATTCTGCTCACGAGAACTCACTCAACGAAAAGGTTTCTGATTGACTGAAAAACATGAAAAACGAACGCGGCGCAAACCCAGACAAGCGAGAATCCGACCATAGACATCCCCAGACGGGGTCGATCTCCAGAATAAAAAGCGAGTTGCCAGGGCCGCAAATTTGACAGAATCTTTACTAGATTCAGAGAATTAAGCCCAAATCGACAAAGAACTGGCAACTAGTAAACAAATCAAAACTTTCCCAGATCGAAAATATGCACGAAACACATCATTTTAAATCAATTAATTTGAGCTGAAATTCATTTCAGATTTCAATAAAAGTAATTTTGACAGTATTTCCACCTGTGCTTTGCTTTAAACTTTTATTAATTTGCACAATAAAATAATTTGGATCATGAAAATCTGGCGACAAAATCAGTGACTGGTGAGTAATACAATACTCTTCATTCAGTAAGCTTATAAAAATGCATGACCAGAACATCGAAATTGAGGACTCATCAAAATTGATCAAATTTGGTTATAAAAATCATGGTAACTAGTCCAACAGAGATAGGTACGTGTAACAATACAAAAATAAGACCATAAGCCTCACACGAGCTCAAATAACCAATTTTTAGACAATGAGCGAAAATCCATTTTCGTTACACTAGTGAACTTGTACTTTTAGAGCTAGGCTTGTCAATCTGTTGCACCATATTTTAACATTTGGGCCCCTGGGGCCCATAATATATAACATATGGGGCTCTTGTAAATTTGTAAATATAGAGTACCCCTAGGGCTATCAGTGTACCAATTCAGGGCCCTGAGGCTGCTTCATTTGATGAGAAATGGCGTGCTTTGTATTTTCACATTTGGGCCCCTGGGGCCCGTGACCTTGACCTCTGGGGCCAAGATGGGCAAAAGGCACTTCTACAGGGTAGGGCCCATAAGTGTACCACATATGGGCCCCAGGGCCTTTGTAGTTTTAGCGCTAGCCTTGACAGAATGATGTGTTTGATGGAGGAGAAGGAGGAGAAGGAGGAGGAGGCGGAGGAGAAGAAACCACAGGATAACAATATACCCGCCCATGCTTCGCATGCGGGTATAAGTACCGGTACCGGTATCAGTGTGGAGATTTTCATTTCAGATTTTTTACCGTTGTAAAAGATGGAAATTGTATATAATATAAATAATGTGAAAAAAGAACAGGCCTATATCAAGTATTCATCTTATGAGAATGGACGAGAGCCACATGAATTTGAGTCGCCAAAAAAGTTGGATTTTAAAATGATAGTGTAAATATAGGACCGTGAATTGAAAAATTGGTGGAAAACGCAAAGACTACATTTCTATCGACCATAGAATATTGGAAGTATTGCCAAAAGGGCCTCAAAACGAGAACCTTTTTCCAGTGACCAAAGGATAGCTGACACCCCAATGCAATCAATGAAAGGTTTCAAATGAAAGTAGTATACACTTAAGTTAAAAAGGAATAGGCAAGATAAAAGTCTCCCGAAGATGAACCGTTGGTGTATGTAAACAAATCGCCACAATGTATAAAAGAACGGTCAAAAAACTGTCTATTTTATAATATTAATACAATGTAGATTAGGTATAATGTAATTATTAAAAGGAATCTTCAAAATATAAAAATAACTCTCATTGAAATTCATCTTTACCCTCACACGGTCTTATTGTAACTCTCCCATAACTTGCCACCATAATTCGGCGACTTGCCGTTCCCTTGGAAAGACAAAATACGTCTCTGAAATTGTACATAATTGAACACCCAGGTACTGGAAAGACAGCATTAATATTTCATGTTACACATAACTGCAGACAGGTACATAACCCAGGTATTAGCATAGAAATACAGTAGCATGATCGATGGAAATTATATAAATAAACATAATTTTCACCATGTTCGCCGCTTTTTGCGGGGAGGAGATACGTTTAAGTGACCACTTATAGGTTCGAATTTCAAGCAGCCTAATCATAAAGCTCCCGTGGTCGAGTAGATGACACAGGTCTCGTAAACTTGAGGTCCTGGGTTCGATTTCAAGGCGGGATCACTACTCGAATTGTTTTCTTGGTGTAAAACTATGTTTATTTGAACAAAATTAGTTTCTGATGTAATACATAATTCGGCACCCAGGTATTTGAATAACAACATTGGTCTCTGATGTTACACATTGTCGGTCATCGAGGTATTGGAAAGACAACATTAGCCTTTGATGTTACACATAATTGAGCACCCAGGTATTGGAAATACAACATTGGTCTCTGATTTTACACACAATTGAACACCCAGGTATTGGAAAGACAACATATATCTTTGATGTTACACATATTAAGGACACCAGGTATTGGAAAACAACATTAATCTTTGATGTTATACATATTTGGGCACCCATGTATTGGAAAACAACATTGCTCTCTGATGCTATGCCAAATTGGACACCTAGACATTAAAAAAACCAACACATTAGTCTCTGATGTTACACATAATTGGGCGCCCAGGTTTTGTAAAAGCAACGTTAGTCCCTGATGTTACACATAATTGGACACTCGGGTATTGGAAAGACAACATTAATCTCTGATGTTACACATAATTGGGCACCCAGGTATTGGAAAGACAACATTAGTCTTTGATGTTACACATAATTGGACACCCATGTAGTGGAAAGACAACATTAGTATTTGATGTTGCACATAATAGGACACACAGGTATTGGAAAGACAGCATTAATCTCGGATGTTACACATAATTGGGCACCCAGGTATTGGAAAGACAACATTAATCTTTGATGTTACACATATTGGGCACCCATGTATTGGAAAGACAGAATTAGTCTCTGATAAACATTATTTTTCATCAGGTTCGCCGTCGCAAATAATAAAGGAGACCAGAAGAAAAAGTGATCCCGCCTGGGAATCGAACTCAGGACCCCAGGTTTACGAGACCTACGCCTTAACCACTTGGCCACAGGAGCTTGATGATTTAATCATAGGGAGGTTGAAATTCGAACCCATAAGCGGTCACTTAAATATATCTCCTCTCCGCAAATAGCCCATAGTAGCTAGGGCCGTAAATGCGATAAATAAATTGCCATCCCCCCTGTGAGGAAATATTACACGGAAAAACAGCGGCATGATCGACGGGAATTATATAAATAAACATTATTTTTCATCAGGTTCGCCGTCGCAAATAATAAAGGAGACAAGTGATGTTACACATAATTGGGCTCCCATGTATTTTTAAAGACATTAGTATATGTGGTGCTACAAATATCTATATTTGGGCACCCAGGTATTGGAAAGACAGCATTAATCTTTGGTGTTATGTATAATTAGGCACCGATATACTGGAAAGACAGCATGAGTCTCTGAAATTGCACATAATTAAACACCCAAATGTTGGAAAGACATCATTAATATTTTATGTTACACATAACTGAGTACCCAAATATTGGAAAGACAAAATTAGTCTCTGATGCAATATCTAATTGGGCACCCGGGAATTGGAAAGAAAACATTAATCTTTGAAGTTATACATATTTGGGGACTCGGGTATTGGGGGAAAACCCAACATTAATATCTGATGTTGCACAGAATTAGATACCTAGGTATTGGAAAATCCACATTGGTTTCAGAAGTTACACATAATTGGGCACCCAGAATTTGGAAAGACAACATTAGTCGCTGATATTACACATAATTGGACAACGAAGTATTGGAAAGACAACATTAGTCTTTGATGTTACACATAATAGGGCACCTGAGTACTGGAAAGATAACATTAGTCTCTGATGTTACACATTGGGCGCCGAGGTATTGGAAATACAGCAAAACTCTTTAAACAACATTAATCTTTAATGTGAACATAATTGGGCCCCGAGTTATTCGAAAGACAACTGGCACCCTGGTATTGTAAATACAACATTAGTATTTAATGTTATACATTGAGCGCCGAGGTATTGGAAATACAATACAAGTCTTTATACAACATTAACTTTTGATGCTATACATAATTAGGCACCAAGGTATTGGAAAGACAACATTAACCTTTGATGTTACATATATCTGGCCACCCGGGTATTGGAAAGAGAACATTAGTCTCTGATTTTACACATAATTGGGCATTCAGGTTTTGGAAAGACAACATTAATCTTTGATATGACTGGGCACCCATGTATTGGAAAAACAATATTAGTCTTTGATGTTACACATAATTGGGCACCCGGTATTGGAAAGATAATGTTAGTCTTTGATGTTACACATAATTGGGCACCCAGGTATTGGAAAGACAGTATTAGTCTCTGATGTTACACATAATTGGGCACACAGTTATTGGAAAGACAACATTAGTCTTTGATGTTATACATAATTGAGCACCTGGGTATTGGAAAGACAATATTAGTCTTTGATGTTACACATAATGGGGCACCCGAGTATTGGAAAGACAATATTAGTCTTTGATGTTATACATAGGCACCCAGGTATTGGAAAGACAATATTAGTCTTTGATGTTACACATAATTGGGCACCCGGGCATTGGAAAGACAGTATTAATCTCTGATGTTACACATAATTGGGCACCCGGGTATTGGAAAGACAATATTAATTAGTCTTTGATGTTACACATAATTGGGCACTTGGATATTGGAAGGACAATATTAGTCTTTGATGTTACACATAATTGGGCACCCAGGTATTGGAAAGACATTATTAGTCTTTGATGTTACACATAATTGGGCACATTGGAATTGGAAAGACAATATTAGTCTTTGATGTTACACATAATTAGACACCCATGTATTGGAAAGACAACATTAGTCTTTGATGTTACACATAATTGGGCACCTAGGTATTGGAAAGATAACATAAGTCTTTGATGTTACACATAATTGGGCACCTAGGTATTGGAAAGACAATATTAGTCTCTAATGTTACACATAATAGGGGCACCCAAGACAACATTAGTCTCTGATGTTACACTGGGTACCGATGTATTCGAAAGACAACATTAATTAGAATCCTGACACGTGATGGTGTTATATTCATAGTTTTAATTCTACAAGAAAATGCTAAGTTTAACAATAAAATTTAATAGTGGCTTTCACCGTGCGTCCCCGTTTTATGTCGCGTCAGAGAGTCATTTTGCAGAAGTGCCGTAATTTATTATTTTGTAATTTTATTGGAATAGTTCAGTCCTTTTCCTATTCTTGATAGTCTCCTGTGTAAACAAATACCTCGTGCAAACAGTGCAAAAAGGTACGATTGCCCTGTCATTTTCTTTCCTTCGATGTTTTGTTGACTGTTATTAAAAAGCCCGATATTGTATTAAATAAATGTTTAAAAAAATGAATAATGAAATAGTTTGCCAAAGATTACGAGACTTAATAAGACAGAAATCATCAACCGCAGTTGTAGGTCACGTGATTGAAAACAAATGCAATAAAATACCAATTGAAGACCGAATTAAATAAAAATCCCTTTAAAAAGGGATGCGTCTGGTCCAGAGAAAAGATTGGATGCGTTGTGGTCATGGAAACAGACTTGACGAATCAGGATCCAAGTACTAGTATATTCTCATGACTTTTTATTAATCGACATAAATATAAAATGAATAAAGTTGGTGGTATTTAAATAATTTTTTGAGAATTATTACTTTTTATTGTTGATGGTATTGGACATATGTACTCAAGTGATATGTACTCATGATAGCGACACTGTTTCATCTCGTTGACCCCATATAACCTGAACCCGAATGACCTCTGTTGATGACATTGATTAATTAATTATTTATTTAACTGACTACTCTTTCTTCTTTAAAAAGGTTAATATTATAATGCAACCCTGGCACAAAATGGTATAATCCTAGTAGCGGCATGATAGTGGTACTGTAAATTCTGTTTCACCCCGTTGACCTCCATATGACCTTTGACCCCGGATGACTTATGATTGATAACCTTTGACCTCGGATTGAATTGATTAATTGATTAATTATTAATTAATTAATTAATTAATTAATTAATTAATTAATTAATTAATTAATTAATTAATTAATTAATTAATTAAATAATTAATTAAATAAATATATTTATTTATTTATTTATTTATTTATAAAACTCTTTCTGTCTCCATTTATTAAGGGTTAATATATTTAACCAATCCCTGTCACAAAATTAATTAATTAATTAATATTAATTAATTAATTAATTAATTAATTAATTAGGCTGGTCAAAACCCATCTCTGCTTTCAATGATCTTTGTGAAATGAAGTGCATTACTTACCAGCGTGCTTCACAATTTGTGTAATATAATTAGAGAACAAAAAATAGTTTCAAATTATACTATTTCATATCATTCCCGGGATATCATTAAGTTTGGTGGAACATTATTACAAAAATTACAGCAATATAATGTAATACATTAATATTATGGCAACACACGACTATGTTCATATAATCTTCTGATTTATTATATTGTACTTTCTAGCGTTGACCTATGAACCTATTATGGCCACAATTCTTCCTACTTAATTTATGACACCATAAGCCGCCTTACCCTAAAGAGTCATAAAAGGCTGGTCGGTCAAATCCCATCTCTGCCTCAGTCTCTGTCTCAGTATCAATGATCACATCTTCAGCTGAGTTATAACAGATAACTTCTAGAATGTGTCACTGGAACTCCCTGGGGATTTAATCCCGACACTAAATGCATCTGGCCCCTTGGGGCCAGACGCGAAAAGACTAGTTACCAAAAATGCTGCACTGCGCAGGTCAGCACCCAATCACGCTGTGCCTTTGCCCTGCCGTGGCGTCAGACGCAAACTAGTCTTTTTAATTCGGTCTTCAATTATAGCGCTTAAAGCGTCGAAAAAAGGTGTTTTAGTTTCATGTTTATTCACGTCATGAACATGCTCTTATATTGTCGAAGACGTGACTAACGTCGTTAACGGTCTTTTCGCGATCGATGATCACGCTACCTTTTTTCCCCGCATGAAACACAAAATATTTTACAGAAACGTTTAAATGTCGGTTATAATAACATTCAAAAACCATTTTGAAAACTTGCTATACAAAACATTCTAAAATAATGGTATTTGACAAAATATTTTGCAAGCATATTTGCCAAAATATTCAACAATAACATTTTGACAACAAAATGTTGTTCTTCTGTTTTATCATAATATAAAACGCTTTAAAAACGTTTCATGACCTTTATATAACCCGACATTTAAATGTATTAAAACGTTTTGACCAAAACCAAACCACGTTTATAACGTTTCAAACACAGTTTTGAGTTTGCTGGGTTATCATTACATGCAGTTGAAGATTTTCAGTCTTTTCAGTCTTGGCCTCCCCGCCCCGTGGTTTTCTTGAGGTCTCCACGTCTCATATTTAGCAGAAAACCTATATGGATACGTGTGTATAGAAATTATAGAAGAGTATATTTTTTACTAAGACTTAATATAATGATTAAACGCCAAGTCGCTCCAGCTTAAAAGCTGTCCTTGGTTTCATCGTGGGCCGTCACCGCAGACCACCTAGAGTATTTAAACTGGAATTTAAACAGAACAAGGACATGAAAAGTAAAAGCGGAAAACAAGCATTGTTTTCACATTTTTTTCTTACGATTAAGCTACTTTTATTGGTCATACTTTATTTTACTTTTTATTTTACTTATTATTTTACAAAAGAAACATATTGACGAATTAAATATTGCACATCCGAATTATTTTTTTTTTTAATAAATAAAACTGATCCAGTTTTATTTTCTGTTCTGAAAATAAAATACTGCGTCTGTCATGCTATGATTGGGCCTATTCAAATGTCCCGCTAAAATGCACGGTTGTAAATAAATGAATCTGGCTCAGGAATGCGTGCTAAGTGCGCAAGCGGTGAACTTGACATTCACATATATATAGGTAACCTACACAAAATTTTTTAATTAAACGGAAATTTAACATTAACTTGACTATTTTCATAAATCTACATGTAAACTCTGGTCCATACAATTACCCCCCCAATGTTGACGCCTGTATGTGGGTTTCTGACCAAATTAATCTCATATTTCGCCATTTTAGCCTAAAAAGTGCAAATTTTTACACGCTTCGCGCGCATTTATTACACCTTTGCACCATATTTCACCAGTTAGCTGCAATATGGCAAAAAAAATTTCTCGCGCTTCACGCGCATTTGTACCATATACTCCATATACTTATATTCTATCGCAAAAAGGTGCTGGATTCACTAGACTTCAAGAATTTTTTCCAACTCCACCCCCCCCCCCCCATGCCAAAAAGAAATCTACGCCACTGCTACAAAGACTAATATATAGTAATAAACGGGGTAATATATAGCCTACCTTCCGTACAGGCCGTTGATCCTGAACACCCTGTTGGGCAGCATTTCATAGTTCCAGTACAGTCACTATCAGTTTGACAAGAGGACGTGCAGATGCCGAATCTCCCTTCTACATCCGGACAATCTCCACCTTTTGGCACAGAAGAGATAAAAGTAATGATTACCTAAATCATTTGTGATATTTCCAGGGTAGCCGGATGATTGCTTCCAGAAAATTTTCAGGGATAAAATGGGGACGGCAAAGAGAGTAAAGTGTCCTTAAAATGACTAAAAATTGGATAAATAAATAAATAAATAAATAAATATACGAAGTAGATAAGGCTGACTTGCCAGTAAACAAAGTGCTCGATCCGTAAGGAGAGCGTGAGTATAAACAAAAAGTAATGCAAAAATTAAATTTTTATGCAACTGGCAGTTTCATCCATGATGGAATCATCAGGTGTGCTTGTAATGTAGTTTTAAGATCAGTATGCCTGATGATTCCATCATGGATGAAACTGCCAGTTGCATAAAAATTTAATTTTTGCATTACTTTTTGTTTATAAATAAATAAATAAATAAATAAATAAATAAATAAATAAATAAATAAATAAATAAATAAATAAATAAATAAATAAATAAATAAATAAATAAATAAATAAATAAATAAATAAATAAATAAATAAAAAAACAAATATGTGACAAGATATAACTGAATGAATTAGAATTGTAGTGTTTTATAAAAACAAAAATAAACAAATTCTCTTCCTATTGTAAACCGCTTTGTCATAAATTGATATAACACCGTAACGCAAAAACAAAGGTCTGTTCTGCCAGTCACGACTTAGGTTGTCATTGATCAGCTATGCCTCTCCCAAAATCTGCAGTGACGGTTTGCTGTTATCATGGAAATGGTGAATGTGAAAGTTAATAGGATCACAGATAAACACATAATATCTCACACAGCGGCCTGATCTTTTGAGAACGAATTTTAAAGAACTAAATCTTGAACTCAAAATTGAAAAAAAAAAAATGCACTGATGTCTTATATTAGATGTTCTGTTATTACGTAGTAACGGGTCAACAAAGGTCAAAGCCCATTTCAACGTGCGTTGCTAATCTTCGAGTTTCAATTTTCGAGTTTCGAATTGAAACTCGCAAACTCGAAAATTGAAACTCGAAGATTAGCAACGCACATTTTTATACAGTCGTTTGATTTACCTTGACCATGGACCTCGCAGATGAAAGCAAATACAAGGCAGACCAGCACGGCCGTACGAATGTTGAAAACGCCCATCTATATTGTATAAACGAGAACATAATTATTTAATTCACTCAAATAACACGGTACAGAAAATAAGATCACTGTAAAGTATTAATTAGTCAAAAAGGTAGTCTAATTGAACTAATTTAAAATTAAAATTAGTCATGCAATATTTTTTTTAATTCAAGAAATGCTGCTGAAATTGTGTATTTGTAATGCCAAAAGAATATTAATAACATTTCACATCAATTTGCATCATTTTACAATATTTTCTTAAAATATCCAATTTGTACAAAATATCAAATTGCATGACTAATCATAGACCTAAGACTTCTTGATTTAATTAATCATTGACGTGAATTACTAATTAAATTACTAATTGAATGACTAATTATTGATAAAAAGACTAATATGTGATTACGAATTTTAAATTAGTCCAATTAGACCACTTTTTTGACTAATTAATTCTAACAGCGATAAAACAGTGCAGCATTAGATTTATTTTTCCTGATGGTGGCAGGGGGATTCAAATTGAACCCATGAGACAAAAATGAACATTTAAATTGATTTAATTGTTTGCTCCCAAATGTCAAATGATGGAATTGCCAGTGAATTTGTTGTTAAGATTTGGCCCCTCAAAAAAGGGTTGTCTTTCAAACATGACATAGATATGGGGTCATGCTTTAATATTAAATAAAGGCATATAATTCAGGGGATACAATCGATATGAATATTTGGCGAATTTTGATAGCTGATGCGTGCAGATTAATAAATAATTCACTTTTGTTAACAATTAGGAATGATCGCGGTTTCAATTTTAACGTCTATTATATTACATTAAAGGATATACTTCGGCGACGAAAAAAAAGAACTTTTGAAAAACATCAAATTGTTATTTTTCAATAATAAATAGATTTAGATAATGAAATCAATTTTTTAGCTGTTTCGACCAAGAACATGCGTGATGCATATTCGGGATGCACATTTCAAACAAATACAATAAAGAAACACTATAACAGTTTGGCAGCACTTACCATGCTTATGTTCTCACTTCAACTAAGTCGTTCCGATACTTTAGAAGAGTTGTTTGTTAACGTGTTGTTTGCAGGACCGTTGGCAGAATTTATGAAACGTGGAAGAAACAACACCAATTAATATAATTGTCAATTTTACCGTATGGTTTCAAGTGTCCACTTAATTAACGAGCCAGTTGGGGGAGGCGGTACGTACAACCATTACGGAAAGCGACAACGGACCCCCGACCCGCCAAAGTTTCACCCGACAGCGTCAAATAATATCCCGATCCGACGGCCAACCATTTGAAGACACTGTTTACTTTTCTCGGGTATAAAATCAGCGGAGGCGCCCGCAATAACCGACATATCGGCTTATTTTTTTTGCATGTCGGAGAGTTACCCATACTGGGAACCAGTGATGTATCGTTCGAGTCCGGACTTGTACTCGAATCCACTTTTTGTTGGACTCGGACTTGGGTCGGACTCGGACACAAAAAGACTCGGCTCGGCTTGGACTCGGACACAAAAGGACTCGGACTCGAAGCCAAGTCCGGTCTGAGTCCAGTCCAATTAAATCCATGTAAAATGTGAAATGATTATCTAAAAATGTCAAAATAGATATCAGATTTGTTGACTTTACTTATTTGGCCATTTTCCAAATTAATTGGGGGCTGTAAAATCTCTGATCTGTCATAGGCCTATATCCTAAATATCCACCAAATTATTTAGATTTATCCGTCACTTAGCAGAATCATATTATTGTTATCATTAATGAAATAATTGATAATTAATTAAATTCATAATTTTATTAAATATTTGGACTATATAAAAATATCTAAGAGTTCTTTCATGGAACTTTCCAATCCATTTAACTCCTGAAAGAGAGAAAAATGCACACTGGACCGTACATCTCAGCTCCCACTCTGTAAATTGGTACATCCACACAGGGCTATCTATAGGGTGTCTGTAGTTTGTGTGTGCTCACTACTCACTGCACATTTGTGTGGGACAATAAAGATGTTTTTTTCATTTTGTTATATCAAATGACCCATTTTTATACAAATAGGCTCCTACTAAGCAATATGGGCAGACACCTGTCACATTAAAGTTGAATGACCCCTCCCCCACCACCAAGCATGGACTCTGACCGAGTCCGGACTCGAGCCGGACTCAAGTCCGGACTCGGGTCTTATTGTTGTTGGACTCGGACTTGGCTCGGACTCGGCACCCCCGGACTTGGACTCGAGTCCGGACTCGGACACAAAAGGACTCGGACTTGGCTCGGACTCGGATACAAATGGACTCGGCTCGGCTCGGACTCGGACAAGCTGGACTCGGGTACAAGTCTGCTGGGAACCGAAGGCCGCAATTTGCATTGAAATTACACGCTAATTTTTTGGCGGGTCGGGGTCCGTTGTCGCTTTCCGTATACCATGCTCATCGGTATCCTGCTTTACATATCATCCGGTATCTAATTCAATTTACATATATATAAAATAACTTAAGGGCTCGGATAGCAACGTTTTACGTAGTTTTTGTGGGACCTGAGAGCCTATCAGACATATCGGATTGCATTTTGAATAGGCCTACATGGAATATCCTTCTGTTCTTGTATTGAAGATATAGATTTTTCCCCCAAACACCAACAAATGTAGGTCTTTTTGGAAAAAAAAGTAGGCTATTATGTTCAATATGAAAGGTCAAAATTTTTAATTGATGGTCGGCTTTTCATCCCAGCTACATACACTTTAAGTACATATCATTAGATTTATAAAATTTACTTCGAGGACTGTTAAATATCACAAATATCAAATTTTAATAATTTGTCACAAAATTTGTATTGTATCGCTAATTTAAAGAAAAATCTAATTTGATATCATCAGGACATTCCTCGTGTTCAGAATGCAATTCGATATATCTGATGTGCTCTCACAAAAAATACTGTGCAAACGTTGCTATCCGATTCCTTAACTTACCCTGTGAAAATCGTTTTGTTTTTCATAAAAAAACTCTCGGCATCTATAATTAATTCACCCAATCAGATTCATTCACGCATTAACAATTCACAAGCGCTATATTAGAATTGAAAGGGTTTATAGCTGGTTTTTTGTATCGGTCAGTGACAGAAATTTGGTTTTACTATAATTTTGCAAAAGAAGAAAGACACCATCTACATATTGGTCGGATAGTGTACAATATCGAATGTGGAATCAGTGGATTCGTTAATTTTGTGCATATGCGTGGACTTGATAAAAACAAAAAACAAAACGAACAAAAAACAATCACGATTATTGGAAAAATAACATTGATCTCTGATGTTACACAGAATTGGACACCTAGACATTGGAAAACCCACATTACTTTTGGAAAAACAACATAAGTCTCTGTTGTTACACATAAGTGGACACCCAAGGACATCATTATCTGATGTTACACATAACTGGACACTCGGGTATTGGAAAAACAACATTAATCTCTGATGATACACAGAATTGGATACCAGTCCCAGGTATTGGAAAGAAAACATTAGTTTCTGAAGTAACACATAAATTGGCCACCCAACATTAGTCTCTGATGTTACACATAATTGGGCATCCAGGTACTAGAAGGACAACATTAGTCTATGATGTTACACATAATTGGGCACCCAGGTACTAGAAAGACAATATTAGTCTCTGATATTACACATTATTGGGCATCCAGGTATTAGAAAGACAGTATTAGTCTCTGATGTTACACATAAAGACAACGATAGTTTCTGATGTTACACATCTGGGCATCCAGGTATTGGAAAGACAACATTAGTCTCTGATGTTACACATAATTGGGCATCCAGGTACTAGAAGGACAACATTAGTCTCTGATGTTACACATAATTGGGCATCCAGGTACTAGAAAGACAATATTAGTCTCTGATATTACACATTATTGGGCATCCAGGTATTAGAAAGACAGTATTAGTCTCTGATGTTACACATAATTGGGCATCCATGTATTTTAAAGACAACATTAGTATGTGATGTTACACATATCTATATCTGGACACACAGGTACAAAGACAATATCAATATTTGATGTTACACATAATAATTGGGCGCCGATGTATTGGAAAGACAACATAAGTCTCTAAAATTGCACATAATTGAACACCCGGGTATAGACAAGACAGCATTACTAATATTTCATGTTACACATTACTGGACACCCACATATTGGGTATCGAGGTATTGGAAGGACAATATTAGCCTCTGATATTACACACATTTGGGCACCCGAGTATTGGAAAGACGACATTAGTCTCTGATGTTACACATTTGGGCACCCGGGTATTGGAAAGACAACATTAGCCTCTGATGTTACACATAATTGGGCACCCGAGTATTGGAAAGACAACATTAGTCTCTGATGTTACATATTATTATGTTTTGAAGAGTCCAAGTGAGTAAAAATATTGGATCCAAAACATAATAATGATAACATTGGATGCTTTTCGCCCAATATTTATTGGTCTCGCTATGAGTTTTAAAATATTGGACTCGACTACGTCTCGTCCAATATTTTAAAACTCATAGCTCGACCAATAAATATGGGCTCAATCGATCCAATTTTATATCATAATTGGGCACCTGGGTATTGGAAAGACATCATTAGTCTCTGATGTTACACATAATTGGGCATCCAGGTATTGGAAAGACAACGTTAATATCTTTGATGTACACATATTTGGGCACCCGGGTATTGAAAAAACATTAATCTCTGATGTTACATAGAATTGGACACCAAAGTATTGGCAAAACCACATTAGTTTCTGAAGTTACACATAATTGGGCACCCAGGTATTGGATTTTGATGTTACACATAATTGGGCACCCAGGTATTGGAAATACAGGATTAGTCTTTGATGTTACACATAATTGGGCACCCGGGTATTGGAAAGGCAGTATTAGTCTTTGATGTTACCCATAATTGGGCACCCAGGTATTGGAAAGACAACATTGATATTACACACAACTGGGTGTATTGATCCCAGGCATTGGAAAAAACCATCAGCAGTCACTGATGTTACACATAATTTGGCACCCGGGTATTGGAAAGACAACATTAGTCTCTGATGTTACATATAACTGGGCACCGATGTATTCGAATGACAACATTAATCTCTAGTGTTACCCATAAATTGGGAACCCAGGTATTCGATAGACAATATTGGTCTCTGATGTTCCACATATTGGGCATCGAGGTATCGGAAAGACAACATTAGTCTTTGATGTTACACATAATTGGGCACTCGGGTATTGGAAAGAGAACAATAGACTACAATTGTAAGAAATCATTCAAAATTGCATTTTTTCGACCCATTTTCCTCAAATTGTCCAAATATTAATTTTTGACTTTAATTTCCAGTTAGAACTAAATAAAGGATTAGGATTTAGCTATGTTTCATTTGGCAAAAAAAGATTTTTGTTTTTAATTCCAAAAAATTAGTGCTGTATGTTTCTGGAATAGGGAGTAGTTTATGATGTCACACATAATTGGGTACCCAAGTATTTTAAAGACAACGTTAATTACATATAACTAGGCACCGAAGTATTCAAAAGACAACATTAATCTCTGATATTGTACATAATTGGGCACCCAAGTATTCGATAGACAACGTTAGTCTCTGATTTTACTTCTAACTGATCACCGAGGTATTCGAACGACAACATTAGTCTCTGATGTTACCCATAATTGGGAACTCATGTTTTTGAAAGACAACGTTAGTTTCTAATGTTACATATAACTGGTCACCGAGGTATTCGAACAATAACATTAATCTCTATTGTTACCCATAAATTGGGAACCCAGGTATTCGATAGACAACGTTAGTCTCTGATTTTACTTATAACTGATCACAGAGGTATTCGAACGACAACATTAGTCTTTGATGTTACCCATAATTGGGAACCCAGGTTTTCGAAAGACAACGTTAGTTTCTGATGTCACATATAACTGGTCACCGAGGTATTCGAACAATAACATTAATCTGTAGTGTTACCCATAAATTGGGAACTCAGGTATTCGATAGACAACGTTAGTCTCTGATTTTACTTCTAATTGATCACCGAGGTATTCGAACGACAACATTAGTCTCTGATGTTACCCATAATTGGGAACCTAGATTTTTGAAAGACAACGTAGTTTCTGATGTTTAGCTTTTTTGTCGACAGTTGGTCCATACTTGTTGACAATCTGGAAAATTGCTTTGTCGATAATATTGTCGATAACAGTCCTAGACAACATAAACATATTATAATTTGTTGGGCAATTAAAGCAGTGCGGTATTTCAAAATCAGAAAACTGGTATGATACACCATGCTCCTGGAACATTTTCACTCATATGCTCCAGGAGCATATTTGATATAGTTTGTTATGGGCAAGTAAAGCAGTGACTGTATTTCAAAAATCAGACATTGGTATGATGCTTTTGGATAACATATAAATGCTCCAGGAGCAGTTCTGATATAATTTGTTGAAGTAGCTCTATTATTGAATAGATTTGCAAGTGAATTAATATGAATTAAATGACTGACGCAGGTTCCAAAAACAATGCTTTGCCATAATTTTATGGCAAATCATTAAAAATTGATATTTTTGATACTTAACAGTACTCGACGTAAACTTTATAAATCTGATGATTTCTACCTAAAGTGTATGTAGGTGGATGAAAAGCCGACGATCAATTGAAAATTTTGACCTTTCGTATTGAAGATATGGATTTTTCCCCAAAACACCAAAAAAAATTAGGTCGTTTTGGGACAAAAATCCATAGGCCTATCTTCAATATGAAAGGTCAACATTTTCAATTGATCGTCGGCTTTTCCTCCCAGCTATACATACACTTTAAGACTATATCATTAAATTTATAAAATTTACTTCGAGGACTGTTATATCTCCAAAATGTGAAAAATATCAAATTTTAATAATTTGTCATAAAATTTGTATTATATCGTGAATTTCATAAAATTAAAATTATTTGATAGGTCTGATATGCTCTCATGTCCCACAAAAAATGCTGTCTAAACGCTCAAAACGCTCATTCCAGTTCCCTTAAGTAAATTGGTTTTTGCATGCAGCAAAGCCAGTACAAAATGTGATCCTACAACGAGGCGTATTTGCATACAACTATTACCGGTAATGAGATTTTACTAAAAGAGTGGTACAATATTGTTCTTGTATTTTATCATTTTAATAAAAATTTAAATAATAGTTTTTGTCTACCATATGCTCAAATTTTATAGGTGTAATTTAAGGGATCTATAATGAGCGTTTATTGCGTTTCGACAGTATTTTTTGTGGGACATGAGAGCACCTCAGACCTATCGAATTGCATTCTGAATACGAAGCATGTCTTTCTGCTATCAAATAATTTTAAGTTATTGAAAATAACAATATAATCCAAATTTTATGACAAATTATAAAAATTTGATATTTTTCAAATTGTTGATATATAACAGTCCTCGAAGTAAATTATATAAATCTAATGACATATTCTTAAAGTGTATGTAGCAGGAGGAAAAGCCGACGGTCAATTGAAAATTTTGACCTTTCATATTGAAGATATAGATTTTTTCCCAAAAAGACGTAATTTTTTTTGGTGTTTTGGGAAAAAAATCCATATCTTCAATATGAAAGGTCAAAATTTTCAATTGACCGTCGGCTTTATATCCCACCTACATAGGCCTACACTTTAAGTATAAATCATCAGATTTATAAAGTTTACTTCAAGTACTGTTAAATATCAAAAATATCAATTTTTAATGATTTGCCATAAATGTGTATTAAATTGCGAATTTCAAAAATCAAAATTATTTGATATCAGAATGACATTCTTCGTATTCAGAATGCAATTCGATATGTCTGATGTGCTCTAATGTCCCAACATAAATACTGTCCAAACGTTCATACCCCAGCCCTTAATCATTATCGTAAATATAGTATAACCATGATAACTGGTATATTTGCTTGATAATATCGCAAATCATAGCTTGCAAGATAAAAAATAATTCAGGAATCCAAAGGTAGGCCTATCCTTAAAATATTTTCGATATTATAGAATTACCTATTTATATAGTAGGCCTACTCTATGTGTTGCTTTTATGCAGAAAGAAATATCACCAAAGGCAATTCTGATGAAAAGCGCATAAAATGTATACTTTTAACAAGGAACATGTCACGAGTATAGGAAATGGCCAGAACTATCGCACCTTAGCTTCCAGTTCCTCAGTAAAAACCCAATATTACGAAAATTTCCCCTTTTTGCTGCAATTTGGTTGATTTTGCCCACCACATGAAAATCACTTTTCACCCCCATGCACCCCGCCCAAAAAGTATAATGCAAATCCAGGTGATCACGGAGAATATTGTTCTTGTCCTAAAAACTTATCAAAGAAAAAAGCCTTTGCATCGGGGCTTGAGATTGGAATTCCAGTTTCCTCTCTCACGGCTAAGGGCTAAGAGTATAATTGTACAATTGTGTTTGGGAGTGGCGGGAGTGGCCTTCTCTCGTTTCTCATTTCCTTGCTATTTTCTTCCATGTCTTGCTTTGTTTATCAAAGCTATCTAGGCCAGCATGCATTTTATTAGCCTACACTGGCTATCCAGGCTTGTGCTTTTTTTTAGTAGGCCTATATTACTATTAGTTTGGAACGGTCCATGGATTTCCCATGGATTAGCATGTGTCCCTCACAGACCAACCTGGGTAAACAAACAAACAAACAAATTATACAAGTTTGTTTTCAAAAACATGTCTCATGGACTTGGGTCGTTTCTTTATCCAGGAATTCATTTATTGTCCTTAGTTTTACGTATGCATACATGTACTTTTAAAAAATTGGTTAGTTTGTATTTTGAAGTGAGAACCTAAACGTATAAACACATTGAATAAAGATATTAAGCCTATAAAAATTCTAGCGCACTGTCAACTGTACTACAGAAACAATTAGTTGAATAAAAAAGCAATTAGTTGAATCTATGATGGATTTTTAATGTAGGAAAAATTCTAAACACTGGTACGTATAATTATTTAAACACATAGGCCTAAATATTATATTTTAACATAAGAAAATGCAGACATATAAAATTCCCAGCGCAAATTAAATATAATATCTGATTATGAACCATTCTATTCTTTTGATTCTTATTATTTTGTATCGGGCGACAGAATAAGTTTATGGTACAAATACGCGCGAAAAAATTGCCATATTTAAGCTAAACTGGTGAAATATAGTGCCAAATTGGAATAAATGCGCGTGAAGCGCGCAAAAAAATCGCACTTTGGGGGCTAAAATGGCCAAATATGACGTTAATTTAGTCTGTAACCCACATGCAGGCGTCAACATTAGCGCTTGTAAAACCATGTTTTTCCCACTAACTGGGGACTTCGCGCAAAGCGGGGACGTCCCCAGTTGTCATACTTGGGTTAGGTCTCCCTATGGGTGAAAAATAGCATTACTCCAACTTTTTAGGGGTATTGTGAGGTCCCCGGTTGTACTAAACTTGAGAACACACAGGTCCCCGATTGGTAGGAGTTTTGGCACATAAAAGTCCCCAGTCGACACACAACTCGACACACATTACAAGTAGGGGTGTGTGTGGGGGTGTGTGTGTGTGTGTTGGGGGGGGGGGGGGGTTGTACGGACCCCCTGGCAAAATGTTCGGGGTTGGGGGTTCCTGGGATCTACACCTATGATTAATCATGGTAATTTAGAAAATTCGCTACAAAAAACACATTAAAAACGATAAGCATATAAGCATAACCATAAAATTGGATTCCGCTATCAATTTAAATATCTCACATATGGACCTATTAAGACTCGTTCACTGAGTCAACATTTTATTTGAGATTTAGACTTAGTATTTAACGCCCTCTGTTTTACAGTGGAGGCGGATTTTTGAAATTTAGGAGGGGAGGGGGCTATTTTGTGCCGGTTTGCGGTGTGACACATAGCGCGCAAAAAATTTCAATTTCAGATTAGCCTAAAATGGGTGTTAGTATCTGAGCTTATCTGATGGGCTATAGAGCACGCGAGAAGCCCTCACAATTTGGCAAGTATGCCCTATTTTGGCCCATAACACGGGTGTTTTTTGGGTTAAAAATGAAAATGCACATAAAAATTATTGCTTTTAGTTAGTTCTATTAGGATTTTTAATAGGAGATCGAGAATGTCACCCGCATTGAAAAATGAGAGCGGGGGGGCGTGTCTCTTCTCCTGACTGTTGCACTCAACGGCAGGCATGAGAATGGCTATCTTGAAAACTGCCTGAAAAGCCCCGGGTGAAAAGCTCGTGAATTCGGCATTAAACGGCCCAAAACAGGCTGAAAAACTAAATAAAAAGCGTAAATTTGGACAACAAAACTGCCTGAATTCAGACAAAAGCCTGGAAATTCTCATGCCTGCAAAGTGATTCTGTTTAAATCCGTGCAAACTGGTGGAAAACTTCTTTACTACACCAGGTATATTTTGCATAATTGTTAATTACCAAATTGGTCTTTAACTAATACTACAGTCCAAAAATAATACAGACAACAAGACACATTTTTCTGCTCCATCATCTGGCATTGGTAAAACTACTTTATTACATCTTCTCTGGTAAAACATTTATTGGTTATCACCAATCGCAAAAATGCATTGGCCTCTTCCAACACTACAAATCTGTGCTTAATCACACAATGTACAATCTTGAATAAGTGTGTATGATAGCGTTTTAAGGGCTGGGGTATGAACGTTTGGACAGTATTTATTGTGGGACGTTAGAGCACATCAGACATATCGAATTGCATTCTGAATACGAAGAATGTCATTCTGATATCAAATAATTTTGAATTTTTGAAATTCGCAATTTAATACACATTTTATGGCAAATCATTAAAATTTATAGTTTTGATATTTAACAGTACTTGAAGTAAACTTTATAAATCTGATGATTTATACTTAAAGTGTATGTAGGTGGGATGAAAAGCCGACGATCAATTGAAAATTTTGACCTTTCGTATTGAAGATATGGATTTTTTCCCCAAAACACCAAAAAATTTGGTCTTTTTGGAAAAAAAATCCATATCTTCAATATGAAAGGTCAAAATGTTCAATTGACCGTCGGCTTTTCCTCCCTGCTACATACACTTTAAGAATATGTCATTAGATTTATATAATTTACTTCGAGTACTGTTATATATCAAAATTTGAAAAATATCAAATTTTTATAATTTGTCATAAAATTTGTATTATATTGTGATTGTCAAAAATGAAAATTATTTGATATCAGAAAGACATGCTTCGTATTCAGAATGCAATTGATAGGTCTGAGGTGCTCTCATGTCCCACAAAAAATACTGTCGAAACGCAATAAACGCTCATTTTAGATCCCTTAATTAAATGCTCTAAACTGTGTGAGATTGAAGGTTGAGAGACAAAGAGAGGTGAAAAGAGAAAAACAAAAAACAAAACATCCTATAAAAGGTTTCCTATATAGATTGGTATAATATTCATGGATATTTGACATACTAATAGAGTAATAAAGGACTTACACAATTTCAAACAAAAGCATTTAAGGCCTATAACATATTTTCATGCAAACAAACTAAAAATAGAATTTTGGCGATTGATTTTCAGTTCAAAAATATGACTTTATGGAAATGACTCCAACTAGTTGCCAACCAATTAGCTCATTTATTGTTGCCAGTATCACATATAAGCAATTTTCCAACAAATACTAGCTTGGCATATACTGTGCACAAAAATATCCATATACTTAAAAAGCAATATCTTAAAGCACTGAACCTATATCACCAAATTAAGTTGTCAATAGATGGACAATTTTGTTCCATATATTTTGATACTTCATTCGGCACAATATGACTGTATTTTCCCAACTTATACCAATTTGAACGGAAAAAAGAGAGCATTTCAAAAGCAACACAGATTTACATAGACTTCCCCACATAATTTCGGTTTAGTATCTTTAAGATCTTGCTTTTGTCTTAAGTGTAGGGGGTCGCATGTCATAAGTTGGGTACAATTTCCATTACATGGTCAAAAATGACAAAAAATTTATTTTTTGATATGTTGTACATATTGACAACCTCTAATAATTAACACCATTTTGAACCTAATAACATGCTTAATTTTTAAGATAATGCTAAATTACTAATTAATTAATACACAGGCGTCTATGTAAATCTCAATTTTCAAATGCCTTTTTCTCAAATCGGACCTCAATTGCAAAAATAACTGTAAATTTTTTATTTTATGCAAGATTGTCATCAGATTTGGAGGATATGTTCTCAATACATTAATGTTTCAAATGAACTATTTAAAATAATTGTACGTATGTTAATTACATTATGAAGGTCAATGACCTTTTTACGAGTAATTAGCGAGAGTTATTCTATTATTGCGGAAATGAATATCAAGAAGAGAACTGTACATTAGCATGTTGCTAAAAATACTGAAATTCAACTAGGATTTCATTAAAAATGAAAAAAAAGGAACATATATCCCTTTAAGGTGGTACTACAACCCTTGATAAATTTGTAGACTATTTTTGCATTTTTCTCAAAAATAATATATATACATTGGTAACAAAAGTTATGTATACTATAGGGTAAGGAATCAAGTTACTACACTGGAATTTCAGTGACTCAAGACAAGCGGTACTTTATTTATGATAAGAAAAGAGGTACCACTCGAATGTACCTCATTTCTTAACATATATATAATGAACCCCTTGTCTTGAATCACTGAAATTTTGGTGAAGTACATTGGATTCCTTGCCCCAATCATATACATAACTTTTGTTACCAGTGTGTACACAAAATGTAGTTACTTTTTGAGAAAATGCAAAATTAGTCACAAAATTTATCAGGGGGTGTAGTACCACCTTAAGTAGTCAGTAATTGTTTTAGTTGTACAAATTCAACATTCAAAGCTGTAAATACATCATACCCTCCCTAGATTTGAAAAAATAACCGGTAGTTTTGACATGCTGACATGTGAATTTTCACATAGGCCCTATTGGACACTCCCGCATCCGCCTGCTCCACATCCGCCTGCTCCTCCACCCCTGGCAGTTTTCATTTCAACCGATGTGATTTTTTTACTGAATAATATATAATTATATGCTTCAGTAGATTGAAAGAGTATAAAACTAGGCTTAAAATGAGGTATCAACCACTGCTGTAGGATATGGGGTTACGGAAAGCCAATCAAATTTGTATCACAATTGTCAGAAAAGTGTAATCCCTCCACCCTTTTTGCATACCCAACTTATGACATGCGACCAGGGATACTTTTTGTACATATTCCAGTTGATCAAAGTTTGAGTTAATAAAGTCCCAACAAATTCACAAAAATGTGCGTCACTAACGCAATACACAAAGCGCAGTTCGCGTCTAATGGTGCTGCACCAAGCTGTGTGTTTACCATTTTATATCAATTCACGATGTTAGAAGTTCTGCCTATTACGAGCTGATCAGAGTATAGACTATAACTGATGTCAGTCTTTTGAGGTAGAACCTTTTATTTACCCACCTTAATGACACCACAAACCTTGGAATGATTCTATTCTTTAATAGTGATTTCATCACCAAGGGTACATGGTATTCAACTATTTGTTTATCTTTAGAAGTTTCATTCTCAGAAATACTGTTGGTTCATTTTTCTGCTGTGGCTAAAAATTGATTCAGCAACAAACCTTTGAGAACAGAGCTAATACTTTAAGTGGAAAATTGCAACAGAGAAAACAAAAACCAATGTGTGTTGCAATAGAAACAAAATGCACAAGAAACCAAGGGACTACATACTAGCCTTTAGTTAAAGGCCCATTCAGTGATTTGCTCATCCGGAGGATCATAAAAATTATCAAAATTCAGATTTTGGCACCTTTGTTAATGTCATAGATGTGCCTACATAGCCTAGTGGTTAACCTGAAAGCTGTGTAATAAAGACAAAATAAGACATTTTACATGAATCTGTAATTTCCCTACTGAAGTAGAGACATGTATTTCAATGGGGTTTCAACTGCTAATAATGCTGTTTCTTTGCCAAAACTTTTCATTTCAGAAATATCTAATGACAATTTGAATGTCTTATCCTTCACTTTTAAGTGATTTTTACACAGTTTTAATGTTGTTATATTTTCGCTGGGATCACTGAATGGGAATAGAAGTCTAGAAATAAAGAAAGTCAATTTTTGGACTCTGGTCAATGTGGTCATAGAAACTGCAAGTTAGTACTTCCTTCCTCTTTCCCTATTAATTCCAAGGTCCATTCCACTGCAGACATGTACACTTTTCAAAAATTTGTTGATATATGACACGATCTGCTCCATGTAGGCCAAAGGAGGCATTTTTGAAAATTGAGTTACAATAATTATCACCTTATACAAATATTAGGGTATCATATAATGAAAACAATGAAGGTCTAGCATACTTGGTTCTAAAGTTCTGACGTTTTGTGAGGTCTATTTTGTTATGTTTTTATTGTTTTTTACTCCATATTTTTGCCTTATCTTGATTTCAAATTTGCCGCCAGATCATGTCACATATGTGACATGATCTGGTCCATGGGGGCCAAAGGTGGCAAATTTGAAACTCAGATAAAGGTAAAAATATGGAGTAAAACAATAAAATACAAAAGAATATAGATATCAAAAAACTTCATAACTTTAGAACCAAGTATGCTAGACCTTTGGTGTTTTCAGTAAATGATAGCCTATTGTATGTATAATGTAATAATTACAGAAACTCAATTTTCAAAAATGCCTCCTTTAGCCCCAATGGACCAGATCGTGTCACATATTAACTTTGCCATGCAGCCCTAGTGATCATATTGGACAACTTCAGTCAGTTCCTCTGTTCCAGTCATGATCGTTTTTCTACAAAATTCACATTATAGCAGTGTGACAAGCTACACATGATATCATTTGAGAGATTTTATGATATTCAAAGTATTGCACAAAATCAAATGCCCATTCAGTTCACCATATAATGTTAAAATATGGAATAAAAGTATTGTTTTGTCAAGATCTGCAAGAGTACAGCTCTGCAGGTGTAATATTTAATATATTTTCTAATATTTAATATTGGAATTGGAATACCGGTTTTACAGAAAAAAAGTTGCAAGGACTGCCAAGTTAGTTCTAGTAGTTGGATTATTACTAATAACAATGCTGATTTTAGCACAAGACATAATGTGTTTAATACTTTTGTTAATAGACAAATCCAACTAGCCAAGTCATGGTCAGAATTCAGTCGGCCATTACTGGGTCCCGTCTGCACCAAACTGGTGTTGTTACTGCCCAATTGGGTGGATTAAATCCGCTTAAAAATCAATGTTGAATTGTATTATGTTGTAAACTTTCATCACTCTTTTGTCTACGTGTAACACGGGTGATGGAATGCAGTTTAAATATCCCCGCCAAGGCCACATCATTTCACATTTTAGGTGGGATAGACCTAAGGGGGACCAGCTATGGCTGCCATTGAGGTGTAGGAATGTGTGAAATTGGATTCGTCTATACTGTCACACTTTCATTATGTGTGGGAAACCTGCAGCAAGGTTTCTACATCAGCTGAAATAAATTCAGATAATGAGACATCTTATCTATGTGATATAACAACACAAATGGGCAAAATCATTCAAGTTACAGATATGCTACATATAAAGCACATCTGAAAGATGTCATGTGAATAGAACAATTGGCTATTCCAGTTGAAATCCATACACCCTTGGAAGACATGACTTTAAATTTCCATGCAGGGAGTGTGAATCTCAAATGGGGTTACCTGAATGGGTGAGTCCATTTAAAATTCACACTCCCTGTGTTGAAGATTAAGGTCATGTCTTCCATAGGGGGGTGTATGAATTTCAACTGGAATGCTGTGCTCCATTCATTCACAAGATACCTTGTATTGGCACTGGTTGTAACCTATCCCAAATCATGCTGTATTATTACTTATGCCTTACTAGCAGGCATAATTTAATACATACTTTACTCACATGCAATGCCCTATATATGCCCAATGTAATTATGGTTATTTTCTTTATAAAATTTCTTAGCTGCAAATATGTTTTGGTTTTTTAAGTTAAATGAAAGTGTGCCCAGTGGCGTATTGTCATAGGTGCGTGGGGTGCCCCTCCCTCGTCAGTTTGAAAATTGAGCGTGCCATTGGGATAGAGATTATGTGAGTACAGCAGACACCTTGCACACATACCCCTGGAAATTTCCTGGCTAGTGTTCTCTTGATGCCCAATTGATTCTGCCGATGCCTATCAAATATTCAATATGCTTCTTTTGGTCAAACTACGTATTGTGCATGACTGCAAACTTGGTGGATCATATATATTTAGCTTTTAATTGACAGACATGTAAGGTGTTCCAACTAACTCAGTACAGAATAGCAAGCTGCCACATAAGTGCACCAGGCTGCTCAAGTACTGCATAGGTCATTGTGTGTGAGCCAACAAAACATATGAACTACACACAAAGTACATGAATACCGGTGAATAAACACAGATTTGTGGCCATATCCAAGAATTAAAAAATAAAGAAATCTGGCTGTGAATCACATTACATTGCATTGAGTACTGTTAACTGTACAAGGTCTGATATCTACATGTATCAATGATGATAAATTATAGTGTTGGAAACATGATGACACCATAACAAGTGGCTACATAACAATGCAATTATGTCCTTGATTTCCTCACTAAGGGCCGTTACAGACTCCGAGTATTTGACGTATAATATTTGATGTAACATATCTACGTTATTTAATCTAGTCCCATTCTATTTCCAGTAATGTCTAAAAAATGTTTGATGATGTAAAATCGATAATATGTTACGTATAATATCTGGTAGAAATATATTATCGCGTTTGCATCATCAAACATTCGTTAGAACTTAAACATTACTGGAAATAGAATGGGAATAGTTTAAATAACGTAGATATGTTACATCAAATATTTTATGTTGAATAAAAAGTCTATAGGGTCACTAATGGGCTAATCCAGTTGAAATCCATACACCCCCTATGGAAGACATGACCTTAATCTTCATATGGGGTTTCCTGAATGGGTGACTCCATTTGAAATCTACACTCCCTGAGTAGGAGATTCATGTCATATCTTCCATGAGGGTGTATGGATTTTGACTGGAATAGGCCAATCCACCTGTTTCTCAGAAATACAGAGTACACACTTTCGATGCATCACATGTATAAACTCAAATTAACCTTTTCGGTAAATCCCATAAGCCTTTGAAGGTACACCTAATATGTCATCATTTGATGTCACGCTGACTTGCAATACGCAGTAACAATGTTAGCTAAACGATGTGCGCATCGCCATGATGTCAAATGACGACATCTCAGGTGTACTCGCAAAGGCTTATGGGATTTACCGAAAAGGTCAATTGTCTGATAAACATTTGACACGGGCATCCATCTTATATACACTCGAGGTGCATAGGAAAAGTAATTGGCAGTCAGCCTTATGGCTGATTTTGTTACCTGAAGGAAGCACCAAATGAATCTAGACCTGGGACATCAAATTTAACACAAATTTTGGATGTCCATCTATCTCCACTTAATAGTATTGTTGGAGCACATCAATGTTCTCAAATCTTCCCTATACCCACCTGTAGCAGAATGTTGTGAGCTCTATGGTCAGGGCTATTCCAGTTGAAATCCATACACCCCCTATGGAAGACATTACCTTAAACTTACACACAGCGAGTGTGAATTTCAAACAGAGTTACCTGAATGGGTGACTCCATTTGAAATCTACACCCCCTGTGTGGGAGATTAATGTCATGTCTTCCATAGAGGGTGTATGGATGTCAACTGAAACTGCCTATGGTCACCACTGGCCTTATTGATATTTGAGGCCATTTTATGTAAGTTCCTGCCAAATATGGCAAGTGTTTCTTTGTGACCAAAAAGACAAGCTTCATGGAGACAGATTAATACACTATTTACCGCAAACTGCTCATCATACAAAACTGGTTATCTTAAAATGTAGACTACACAGTCTTCAACATTTCTCCCATGATTCTCATGTTTTATTTACTGAATTTCAGCCTTAATGATTTATTACAAAAACAAATTCTGCAAGTTTTGTTAACATTTACAAGGAAACAGAAATAAGTACATTAGCTTGTTAGACATTAATCACTTCATAACGTACAAGTGGTTACTTTGCATTTTTTTATATTTAATTTTAAACCCGTAGCATTTGTGGGCTGATCAACACACATCTACCACTGTGTTAACAGGTTATGTATGACCAACTAGTATTATACCTTCTCTTAACTGGAAGCCATATTCCTACTTTGAATTCCTGGACATGAATATTTCACTGCAGACAATTTGCCATGGTCTTATCATGTGATAAAATCCCCATTTAGGCATGTGTATTAGATTGCCTATGAAAAATGAGCAGGATCCAACTCTTTATGAAGATTTGGCTAATCTTTCAAAATGCATTAAAAAACACCAAGCTATTTTCAAGCTGGAATAGGATGTTTGGCCTATAGGATGATCTAGTCGGCAAACTTCTGCGAAAAGTCACTAGACTCCATGTTTTCTCTGCACTGGCTGTCTTTATCTGACCTTCAACTTGCATACAGTGTAAGTTTTGAAGAGCTGAGTCGCTTTCAAGTCAAGACATTTATGTTTTCCCAGACACTCTTTGCACAGAAAGTCAATGGGGAGCATATACTGGTGTGCACCCATCAGACATGTTTAATGCAAGGCAGTTGCCACTTTTTATTTTGAACAAAATTTATCCCATGATAAGCTTTTATCATGGAGGCTGCAAAATTCTACCTCATTGGCTATGGCAGCGAAAATTTCACGTCCACAGATTCCTGTGAATTGGGCAATTCCATTTGATGTCCACACTTTCCCTGTGGAAGATTTATCTAAAGTCTTCCACAGAGGGAGTATAAATTTTGAATAGAATAGACAACTGGGTAACTTCCATTTGAAATACTCACTTCAGTTGTGGAAGATGTATGTAGATCCATAATACAGAGGGAGTATGGTTTCAAAATTATTAACTCGGACCAATTACATTTGGAAAACATACTCCCCCTGTGGAAGATATTTCCAAAATCTTCCACAGGGGTATTGTGGATTTCAACTGGAATAGCCCAATTGGGCTTATTAGCCATTTCTGTGCACACTTAAGGCAATCTATATTATGTGCACAAATTGTGATTGATTTCCAGCACCTGAGAAGCACCATATGTAAGTGATGTGTTGTGAAGATAAACCCTTACATTACAGACTACTTTCACATCAGGCTATGTGTAGTACACTATCAAATACTGTGCTACAGGTTGCAACATGTTGCATAGTATAACCTCTTTAAGTAAAATGCCGCTATCAGTATACCGTAATGATTTGCCTAATGGTGCATATGGGCTCTCTTGACCATGCTGACATAACTGGAATGTTTAGCACAAAATATAAGCGCCCTTCCGAAAAAAATTCCACCAGCAAATTTGGACACAAACCTTTAACTCTTATGGATTTTCAGGAGGGAGCTCTCTATTTGTACATGAAATTTACCACAAGACAAAGGTGCCCATGTGCGCCATAAGATGAATTTTTACAGTATTAGAAATGAAATTAAATACAGGATATATTATTTGTTTGCAACTTTGTCAGGTTGCATCTGATATCATCAGACTCCATCAGGCAAGCATCATCACTAACATTGACATCATGTAAGTGACGCAATCAAATCCAAGTTGTAAACGGTACACAGAAATTGCCATTCAAAATGAATCACTTGATTTTGTTGTTAATACGAGGGTTACTTCAATATGACTGGCAACCTCTCCTTGGTTGCATCCCTTATGTTGACTATTATTCCCCCATGACTTTTCCCTTGATTACATCAAATTTACCAAGTTATGTTAGGGATGAAATAAAAACTCGGCTGGCAGTTGACCGCCGGTTACGTCCGGTTTTGAAACAGTGGAAACCGGACGGAACCGGCAGTTGACAGCGGGTAGAGTTTTGATTTCATCCCTTAGTACATTACAAAACATTGTAGAAACTGGATTTGATATTTATTATTTCAATTAAATCAAATAATAATACAATTTCAGCTGTGTTCTTATTGCACCGGAGACATGCGTGCTCTGTTCCACAAATATACTGAATTTTAATTCCGATATGACTAACATGTAGCAAAAAGAGGCATATATACCATCTACAAAGATTAAATAGTGAAACAACTTATCCCAGTCATTATACTCGGTGTCCAAGTAACAATTGCCTGCGATTTAATCATTTCACTCAGTGTTTCCACTGAAATAATTATAACCTATGTAAAAGAACAACAAGACTACTATAAATTCACTGGATATGGCTACCAGTTCCACTTAAGTGAGAGGGTAAAGTTTGTTTGGCTTATAATAGGTGGAAATTATTTGGTTTTTGTTACTGCGCGCATCAATAAAATCCCAGCTTGCTTAAATTCACATAAGCGAGCGCCAGTCACATATTACGCAACTAGTGTAAGTGCTGCACTCATTCCATTCTATATCAATACACAATGTTATTAGTCCTAATTTTTTTGCCTATTATAAGCCGAACAAACTTTAGCCCTCCATTTGTTGCACACTCCACTTGTTTGACACAGTAAATTAGAACCCTAATCTTAACCCTATTGAAAATCCGCAAGTAATCTGGTCTTTGTTGTTGATTGGCTGTTAACTAGTGGAATGTCAAAGAAGTGGAGGAATGCAAGTGAGCAAGGTTGTGGTATCTAACCTAGAGTGGCAAGTTTTCTGTGATTTAAAACACAGAATCCCGCAATTTTTCGTGCGTGGTTTTAAATAATTCCGTGATTTTCAGTGATGTAATTTCAGTTTTGTGTTCACATTCGGGGTAAAAAGAAGTTACTTGCATTAGTTGTTTTAAGCCTGATATCTTTGAAGACGGACTTCAGTTTCATTATTTTAACCTCACAACTCATTATTTTTTCTTTATTTTTCTCAAGGAAAAAACATGTTTTCCGTGAATTTCTGTGTTTTCCATTTTTTTCCCTGAAATTCTGTGAATTTGTCCGTTTTTCTGTGATACGGAAAACTTGCCACTCTAATCTAACCACATGATGTATGAGCTCATACTGGAGCATCCCTCTCACTCAAATGCAACTGTTGGGCCAGCATATTGACCGAATGGATAATAGTCACCTGTCATCTATTCCAGTTGAAATCCATACACCCCCTACTGACGACATGATCTTAATCTCTCACACAGGGGGTATAGATTTCAAACGGAGTCACCCATTCAGGTAACCCTATTTGAATGTCACACTCCCTGTGTAGAAGATAAGGGCCATGTCTTCCATAGCAAGTGTATGGATTTCAACTGGAAAACCCCAATATTATCAGCTGCTTCTTTCACCAAGTCTGTATAATTCAAAAAATAGATTAAACATTCTATTTATAATAAGAAAATAAAAACTTCATGATGCAAATGAGTGGCTTTAGCTGCTTTGAGCATCAGAGATTTAAAATTTGTCATAAAATATTTTCACTGGTGAATGGTTTTATCATTCCGTTTTTGTTAATTTTGTAAAATAAGGATGGGTGTAAGATTCATTTTAACTTCACATAGAATGTAAGTGTTTCAACCAGCTGAAAATGTTTTCAACAGGTGAAACTTGACGCTCCAACATATGCCTACTCCCGAGACAAAGTTACAGAATTATCTTTTCTGTAAAAGTTTCACAAAATATTTGGATATATATACATGTGACCCTCTGACAAAACCAGGAACTTTGATTCTTGACTGACAATTTCAGATTTGAATACAGTGTGAGCAATAGAAAGTTGTAAAATGACAAATGTTTCAAGATTTCAAGATATTAATAGTTTTGTAAATATTTTGTTCTTATTTTGTAAATAACAACATAATATTTAAGCCCATTAATATTGGACATTAGTTATCACAGGAGTAAATGGGGATTAATTTATTTGAACTGCAATTCATTTATTACATAATCAGCATTTAAATTTCATCTTGCAGATATTTAAAATACCATATTATATGGTACAATAGTCCCCCATTGAATATTCAAATTTAATTATTTTTGCAAGTTACATTTTCAAGCTTATTCCAGGCTTTGTGAGGGCAGGTCACATATATTTACAGAGAATTAGCAAAAACAAAACATGTGGGGGCAGCAGACTGATTTATTAGTTTTACATGTGATCATGAACCAACCCAGTGTAACATCCCACTCATTTTTTAAAAACAGTTTTGTCATTACTTCATTTAAGCTTATTATGTGCAGGACAAATTGACAATATACAAACACCTTGCTAGAGCTGAATCCTAATTTAATATATTCTCATCATTCAATAGTGAGTTAGTTCCAGGCACTTTGAGCAATTTACAGTAAGCAAAAATCACCTAATTAACTCGACATATTTACATCAATAGGAGAAAAATGGGCACCACATTTTCATATTTATATAATATTCACATGAATATTTATGTACACTTCGTAGTTTAATCAAAAATTACTATATTTTCTAGACTCTAAAAATAGAGCTTTTATTTATTAATATATACATCATTGATATAGGGCTATTTTTACATACAAATGCACAGATTTGGTTAAAATGTTCATACAATTACATGGCAGAATATGTAGATTAACACTTGCACCTCTAAATAGATCTTTAATACAAATATATTTAACACAAATATACATTGGGCATTCAAACTGCAACAAATTTTTGGCAAAATGCTAATCATGCCAATTTTGCTCAATCTTGAAACACCCTATAATAGTTTGGAAAACAACAATAAAGTTAAGTCAGATATTTCAGTTTGAACAATAATGCTGTGGTTATTATTTGTGCACATCTTTCAAACCACAATATAAAAAAGACTTTGGAAGTAATCTATAAATGGAGAACAGCAGCAGCAAGAATTGGATACAAATAAAACATATTATTGATATCTACAAACGCCCATTGGCAAATGGAACAGACATTCACTGTTTAAAAATGAAGTTTAAAATGCTGCAAATCTAGCTTCTAAAAGTTTAAAAACATCTATTTCAAACATCTTTTCAACAGGTAGGATGATGATATCATCCAGTATCTCTATAAATGATCTATGTCAGTTGAATCAATGTATTAAGCAAAGTTTCTACTGACTATAAATAGCGAGTGGTTGTGCACTTGTGGCTTATGACACACTGTCTACTCCCTATTCCAGAAAAATACAGAACTTATTTTTTTGGATTAAACTGGATTTTCCAACTGGAAATTTTGGATTATCCTGTTTTGTCAAATGAAACATAGCTAAATCCTAATAGTTTAATTAGTCCTAACTGGCAATAAAAGTCAAATTTTAATATTTTTGCAATTTGAGGGAAAAATGTTTCTTACAATTGTAGTCACAAAATTGTAAGACTTGGCACAAGTCTAAGCATTCAAAATCTTGAGTAAAGGGTAAGAGGTAGCTCATAATTTTAATATTATATGACATTTTTGATAATTGATTATCAAGAAGATTGCAAAATGTGTTTTCCGAAAATTAGAGTGCATAACTTGAAATTAGCCTTTGTTTAAGTCTTTGGGCCTTATTTCCAAAAATTGACCAAATATTAAAATTTTACTTTCATTGCCAGTTAGGATTAACTAAAGGATTAGGATTTAGCTATGTTTCATTTGGCAAAACAGGATATTTTTTTAAAAATTAGTTCTGCATTTTTCTGGAATGGGGAGTAATTTCAGTTAAGAGGCGTTTTATATGCATATGTGCCGATGAATGCATGATCCTATTCAGTACCTATGACCATGCCCCTCTGCATAAGCATCTACTTACGTTTCTTAACTAAAACTTGTGATAATTGCATCTAAATTATCATATAGACATTCAACATGGTCAACTAAAGCACTCTTATTGATGATTACTTTTTCAATAATTTAAGATGAATGGATCCATCTGTGCATTCTTTACAAAATGAAAGAATAAATCTACTGACGGATCACATTATCTGATATGACATGTGTTCACTGACTTGATTTGATGACACATACATGTATTATATAAAAACAAAGAGACAACATCTTGAAAGAATTTCATTCAATTTCAACAGTTTGAAATAAACACTGCTTTTATACGCTGCCATATTCTTAAAAAATAGATTTGTCATGATTGTTTTAAAAACTGAGAGACTTGACTTATTCATTTTCCATGATATTGTAAGTACTATAAAATATAAATATCAACATCTGCAGTAAAATAACATGTATACAGAAGCAGATTACTAATGTGCATAGACTTGATTGTAAAACTCCTAACTTAGCGTGTAAACTATGTAATATTTGGGTAGTTGAGTTATCCTACAGCATTGTGCAACTCAATTAGTAGGCCTATAAATGCACACGGTGAGTTAAGATACACATTAAGGTTATGAGGAGTTTCACAAACTGACTCCTATTCTTCTTATTCATGATCATATTTCTATCTACTAAAACTAATGTAAAGCTACCACACTATCAAGACCACGGCAGATAGAAAAATATTTACTTAACCCAAACATGTGTCTATGAGATACTAAGGGTGTCAGTGAGTCCTGGGAATTCGAGTCCCATCCGAGAATCCGAGAATCCTATTACCCAGGCAGGAAATTCCATGCCCAGGTACCAAATTAAAAAAAAAAAAAAAAAAAAATTTTTTGCAATTTCGGTACCCAGTTACCCCCCTTGAAAAATGTGCCGGGTACCGGGCACAAAATTACCCGAGAATCACACCCCTATGAGATACTATGAGTACAGCTATAGAGAGAGTGGACCAATGGCAGAGAACCCCTGTGCAAAAATATTTGAAAGCATTGAAAGCAAAGTCTGGATGAAAAAGTTAAACATTATGGTTAATTACGTATTTATTCTATGAGGTGGACACAAGTTTTTTCCTGAATATTGCCCCTGCGACTGACTTTTTTGGACAAATTGTTTGAGGATCAACCTTGCATGAATTGGGCTTGTCGGACACCTACAAGGCACTATCTATCAAAGGTCTTTGCATCAAACATGACTTTGACCACAATTGTTCTTGTCTCCTACAAAGCCTTGACCCACAGAAGGATAGGATTACCACTAACCTCCAGTACTGTATGATTAGGCTTATTATGGGGCTTATTCATATCATGTACCAAGTTTTTATATATGCTAATGATGGGGTATGCACATTAGCAAATTATAGAGGTCCTGCATGTGATGTATTCCCCACAATCATGGGCAAATGCTCAATTCTGTTCAACAAAAGCATACCGTCGTTGGGCAGGAAAAACCTGCTATGTGCTAGTGGCCCCTGAACATGTTTAAAACAAAACTACCAGCACCAGCAGGTTACATAGGAAGTTTTGCTTTAAACATGTTCAAGGGACAATGACAAATGTGAGGTGTTTCTTGCCCAAGGATGATACCAATTATATCTCTAATATTGGGTTATTCCAGTTGAAATCCACACACTCCCTTTAGAAGACATGACCTTAATTTTCAAATGGGGTTACCTCAATGGATGACTCCATTTGAACTTTTGAAGTCTACACCCTCTGTGTGGGGGATTAAGGTCATGTCTTCCATAGGGGGTGTGTGAATTTCAACTGGAATAGCCCATTACACCAGAGTTCAGATGCAAAAGGATATAAACACCATTTTTCAAACTTTTTGAGTTAAGGCCACCAACCAATATCTGCCTTATTATAATGCTTGGTTTTAAGACAGCCTGCTTTAAAAATGCCAAGGTTAACTTTTAAAACTATGATCAAAAGTAGCAAAGATTTTCTTATTATTTTCTTTATATGTGTACATCTATATCAAAACGATGCAATTGTCGGCTGCTGTTACAGAATGTTCTCTGTATCCTAAACCATGTGACTTGAGGATGATTTGAAGTGACCACCACTTGAGATGAGTCTGGTATTTATTCCTAGCAATTATGTAAAAAGAGACACATGTAGCAGCCGACAAGTGCATCCTTTTGATATGTATGTACACATATCTGACTAGTTATATTTGCCTATTTCTCAAATTGAGAAATATGAATTTTGCATCTGAACTTTTCAAATCGTTTACTTGAAGTAAACTAGTAATAAAGCATGCAGGACCTCTATTGCAGGTACTTCATGATAACCATTTTTCCATGTTTTGAAGTCAACAACTGTAACCCAAACGCCTGCTACATCCATTACCTCTGGCGTTCTTCCCCATCACACACACATACCTGTATATTACATCATGACCAAGTTCTTTATATTATAGGCTTACACTATACACATTACTCCTAGCTCATAGATCACTGCTGTGTTTTTGAAGCAATTTATACATGTTGTTTGATAGTAAACAACTGAAACATTAGCAAATGTGTTACAATTCAGCTACAGAAGAATGTGTTTAAAAGGTTCAGTACAAAATTGGCTAAAATCTGTCACATAGGGTTAGTTGAAAGCACAGATTTTCCACAAACATGCACTGTGTAATGCTACACCCCTCCATTTACACATTGTGTAAAAGTAAGCAATTTGAATGATTAATTCTGTTGTGCAGAGATAACTGTAAATTATTCAACTTTCAAAATTCCAAATTCAATTATGTAAACCTATACACAAAAGAAATGAAATTGCATATTTTAATTTTTGCAATAGCTGTCTGCAGTGTGAGAAGAAAAAGGCCTTGAAATACCGTCACCTTTACACAACATAGTAAATGTACTCACTTTATACATTCAATTGAATTTGAATGACAATACAAAGGCCATTGATCTATTGAACTACATTAAAACACATATGTCATGACAACTACAACCTCATATTTTGCACCTGTTTGAATACTATTTCACCTCTTTGTTGCCATGGTTATCACACATTCTGATATAAAATTGGATCGATTGAGCCCATATTTATTGGTCGAGCTACAAGTTTTAAAATATTGGACGAGATGTAGTCGTGTCCAATATTTTAAAACTCATAGCGAGATCAATAAATATTGGGCGTAAAGCATCCAATTTTATCATTATTATGTTTTGGATCCAATATTTTCACACACTTGGACTCATCAAAACATAATAATGATCAGAATTGTTACCCAGAAACAACCAGTTATTTAGCTCAACTGGTGTTCCTTTTCCTATATCCTGCATGAAATAGCAATTTGCCTGTTTGACGTTACCATGGCAACATATATGTTGTTTACCAAACTTCAATGGAAAATTTGAATGCCAAACAAAATGGAAGCATTACACCGGAACAACAATTATGCCTATTCTCTCAGATGCTTTGTGAATATTAATGATTGATCACTGCTAAGTAATTGCAGGCTTACAACTCCTTTTACACATTCAATATGAATTAATTGTAATATTTCAGGAATTAGTAACACACTGACAGGCATATAACAAGTGATTAATCAAAGAACATGTATTACAATGTAAGGGAAAAAAGTGACAAAACATAATGTTGCAGCAAAAAACATTATACACTTGTGGTGAAGTAGTTGATTTGACCCAGATAACCAAAACAACTTGTTACACCCCAGGCAAAATGGGCAATTCCATTCGAAATCCACACTACCCCTGTGGAAGATTTTGGAAACATGTTCCACAGAGGGAGTATAAATCTTAAATGGAATTACCACATTAGGCAGCTCCACTTGAATATCATTCACCCTCTGAGAAAGATTCAACCTGATAATCTTCCACAGAGGGAGGCTGAGTTTTAAATGGAGCTGCTAATGTGTTCATTCCATTTGAAATTCATACTCCTCCTGTGGAAGATATTTTCAAAATCATCCACAGGGGCAGTGTGAATTTCAAATGAAATACCCCATTGTTTTTGCAAGTTATTCTTTAAATAGAACTAACATTAATGTAAGAGTGGTTATGTAACCAGGCCAAATCAACTACTTGAACTGGATAATTTACAGAGACAATACAATGGTAGTAGTATTACTTGCAGCAATGTATTTTACAGATTACTTGGTGTGGGAGTAACAATTCAGCCATATACCCCACAATGATTTTGAAAAATAGAATGTCTTTTATACATGCACGAGGTTTCACAATATGACACTTTATTTTGTAAGGAATCATTTGACACAATTTTCCTATTCAAATTAATTGCATCATATTCCTCTAGGCTTCAAAATGAGTTCTCACTATTAAATGACTAGTAAAACTCAGATTTAGCCTAACTTAACTATGCTAAATGTGGCTAGTACTTACATGTTAGGCTTTTAATACAATTGAAGAATTCCTGAATTTTATTACACTTGATCTTTTAAATGAAAAGCCATTGAACTTTTGTACGGACCTGCCATATTGCTCCCAAAACGAGGTTTTCCCTGCAAATGCATGCGCAAAAAAAGTATTTTTGTTTTTTGCATTTTTCTCGCGATGTGCCAGAAGGCTTTTTGCAAAGCATATGCAGTAATTAAGCACACACTTGGGGGTAGAACCTCGTTATGAGATGACCATGCAAAGAATTACCACATAACCATTTACTAAGAAATCTATACCTCAACACAACTTTCATTCCTAATATGAAATGTTTTTCACAGATCGTATGACATCTTTCTTGAAAAGTGCTCACTAAGTGTTGAGATAAGAATTCTTTGCTTTCATAACATCACCAACAGAGATGAACAATAATCATATTCCTTCTTTGAATTTAAATATATATAAAAAAAGCAATTCTAGCATAAAAAATAAAACTATACACATATATAGTTAGATTTCACAGAAAAAAGGAAATCCTCCAAGCAGTCCAGGGGTTCTGAAACTGCTAAATGCAGCTCATTGACTAGATGAAAAGAAAAGGAAATGTCAACGCTGCCTGTACGTTGTTTCATATCAATATGAGCTGCAAGGCAGTTTGAGAGTCCCTGGCATACAGTGAGACAAGACTTGGTACTTCTCTGTGCTATTTACATACATTCAATTGCTATAGACAATGGATTTATGGCACCTCTGCAACTGATTTGAGGTAAGATCATCCAAACTCTGAGTCAAAAAGAGTGTGTTATGTATTTGAAGTTTCCCTGTGAAAATAGAAAAGAAAAAAAAAAAAAAAAAAAGAATGTGTCAAATGTTGAGTTGAGGCAGTTAAAATAAGACAGGTCAGTTTCCATTACTATACTATACTATATTCAGGTTTCCTTTTACAAATTGAGCGTACTGCTACCCGTCCAGCTCGTATTATTTTGCACAAGGTCCAATGCACACGCTTGACGTCGCGCACGTATAAGCGATGGTTAACGCTGTCAAAGGAACCTTGGAAAACATTATATCCACTTGACACAAACTGGCACAATCCTTTCACACTTCCTGCTTTAACATTTGCTTGTTGCACAGTTCAATATATTAGCACATGCTTGTTCAAAAAGCTTTAAACAAAGGTAAATACTTGTTTTTTAATTTTCGGATGTTCAAGGCAACCCAATCGCTGCACAGCCGGCACAATAAGTTTTTTGAATCAGATGTACACTTGTGAACTGGAGAGCGATAATATCAAGACTACTTTCACAAAGGCACTAAGGCGAGTTCCAGGACAGAGAAGATATCTTACACTTCCCACGATGCATTTCTTCCCTGTACTGATTTTCTATTCATTGCTGATACATTGAATAGCAAACCAGTACAGGGACAAAATGCATTATGGGAAGTGTAAGATATCTTCTGTGGCTCATAATTAATAATGAGATTTATGGTATGATATAACCTCAACCTGTACAAGTATAGCTTAGCAACCAAGCAGACGCAGAATCCCCAATTCTCTACCTCTCGAAATCTGGTCAAAATTGACCTTTTTGGTAAATTCAAAAAGCCTTTGAACCCCTACATATTTCACCCCGGGATGTCACTCCAATGCGCACATCGTTAGCAAACATTGTTACAGCATATTTTATCGTCCAATAACTGTGCAGTAACAATGTACGCATGGAAGCGATGTGTGCAGGATACAATCACAAAGGCTTATAGGATTTACTGAAAAGGTCAATTGTTGATTTACTGCAGCCATTGAAATAAGGTACAGCTACATGTAGATCCATCCAATAGCATTCGGCTATTCTGCTTGAAATTCATACATCCTCTATGGAAGATATGACCTTAGTCTTCCACACAGGGAGTATGAATTTCAAATGGGTTTACCCGAATGGGTGACTCCATTTGAAATTTCCTGAATGGGTGCCTCCATTTGAAAATTCCTGAATGGGTGGCTCCATTTGAAATTTATACCCCCTGTACAGGAGATTAACTTCAACTTCAACTTCAACTTCAACTTTATTTCCATAATCAAACAAACAGACAAATACTTATTGGATACATTATTACAAAGAAAGATTAAACGAAACGATTATGGAGGGAATGATCGAAAGGCCAATAAGGCCAGAATTGACCACCCCCTTTTATAAGACGGAAAAATGAAAAGCAAAATAAAAAGACTATCACACAAGACACATAAAACTTAAAAATTTGCTCCAAGAATTAAATGTATGATAAGAAAAGATGCAATTTGTATTTTTTTTGATTTTTTTTCAATGATTTAGCTTCTTTGACATTTTCGTTTAGGGAGTTCCACAGGATTGGGCCTGTGGTTCTGACCGCTTGATCAGTAAAACCTTTTTATTTCTTGTTTGATTATAATTGTTGCTGTTTCTTGTGTGATAGCTGTGGATATCAGAACGTTTAGTAAAGAAGTTATTAAACGAGTTTGGTAATTGATTAAGACAGTATTTGTACATAAATACACCTAGTTCTAATTTGTAGGTGTCAAATACGTTAAAAATCATATTTATGAAAAAGTGGCCCAGAATGACTCCGATAGTGGCTATTGGAAATGGTTCTCACAGCCCATTTTTGAAGCTTGTGTATTTTCTCAAGATATGTTTTACACGTGTTCCCCCAAATGAGAATCCCGTAATTAATATATGGCAAGACAAGAGTACAATATAATGTTTGCAAAACCCGTTCAGGCATGTAAAATTTCAGTTTGTTAATTATGCCAATATTCCTGGAAATTGTTTTGATATTCCATCAATATGACATTTCCATGTAAGATTTTCATCCATTATAACTCCTAAAAATTTGGTCTTAGTTACTCTTTGTAGTTTAACATTGTCTAATATAATATCTGCATTTTTGTGAGACGTACCATCATCAGAGTTTTCCATCGAAGTCATTTTTGGGGTACCCATAATCATATAATTAGTCTTACTAGCATTAACCGAGAGTTTGTTTGACTTGAACCAGTTGCTTACTTCTGATAGTTCCTTATTAATCATCGATATGTCATTTACAATATCATCACTTGAGTACAAAATTGTTGTATCATCGGCAAATAGTGTGAAGTCTAACAAACTCGACGCATTAGTTATATCATTGATATACAGAATAAAAAGTAGAGGGCCTAATATTGAGCCTTGTGGGACACCACATATTATACTTTGTAGTTCAGATTTGCTGGTATTAAAATTTACATACTGTTTTCTATCGCTTAGATAACTCATGAACCAGTCATAAACTATACCCCTGAATCCATAGTGTTCCATCTTATGAAGTAAAATATTGTGATCTATTGTATCAAATGCCTTTGATAAGTCTAGATACACGCCAATTGTGGTTTTATGATCCTCTACTGCATTGTTTATTTTATCAACAAGATGCATGATCGCCATATGGGTGGAATGATTGGCTCTAAAACCAAACTGTTTTTCATTTAAAATATGGTTTTTGTCAATAAATTCAATCGATCTGTTGAAAACTAATCTTTCCAGGATTTTAGAGAAACATGGCAAGATTGATATAGGGCGATAGTTTGACAGTATTTCAGCATCATCCTTTTTGTAAATGGGAATTATTTTAGCTACTTTTAATTGACCAGGAACATTTCCAGTAGACAAAGACAAATTAAAGATATTTGTAAGAGGCCGAACAATTTCATTTGCAACCTTTTTAATAATAAGGTTGCCTATATCGTCGTGACCTGCACTTTTGTTTTGATCAAATTTAGCAATTATCTTCAGAATCTCCGATTCAGCTATTGGTTTCATAAATATACTATTTTGGGAAGGTGTAGTAAGATAATCATGATATCTGTTACCAGAATTATGGATTTCTGACGCCAATTTAGGCCCTATGTTAACGAAAAAATCATTGAATTCATTTGAAATCAATGATGGATCAGTAATAATAGCGCCGGATTCACATTTAAACTGTTCTGAGAGACTTTGTTTTTTTTGTTCTTCCAATGACATTGTTAATTGTTTTCCAGGTTTGTCGCATGTTATTTTTCACTGCTTCAAACTTTTTAAAGAAATAGGCTCGCTTTGCCTTTCTCATTAGGCCATGCAATTTGTTTCTGAACGCTTTGAATTTCTGGTTGTTATTTTCGTTTGGACTTCTTAGGTATTGTTTATATAACTTGTTTTTTTTGTTTATACTTTTCAGGAGACCTTTGGTGATCCACGGAGACCGTGGATCTTTTTTTGATTTATTCGTACATTTTTTGAGTGGTATACATTCATCATATAGGTCTTGAAAATATTTTACAAACTTATTGTAATCATCTTCTGCATTGTTATTATCCAAGACTTCCTCCCATTTTACCTTAGACAATCGGTTTTTAAACCTTGCTACATTATCTTCATTATGAACTCTTCTGTAATAACACTTAGGCTTACTTTTGTTTTTACTTTTATCATCCAAACTCAAATTACATATCACTGCTGTTGGCAAATGATCGCTTACATCTGTAACCAAGATTGCCGATTTTAATACGTTATCGCAATTCGTATTATGTTGTCGATGATTGTTGCCGAGTGTTCTGTAATTCTGGTTGGTTTATAAATCTTTGGAATCAGCGAATAAGAATAAATGAGATCCAAGTAATCATGAGTAGGTCTATCAGTATCATCTTTAAGAAGGTCTATGTTGTAATCTCCCATTATATAGGACATTTTATTTTCAGCATTAATTTTGTTGAACACTTTATCAATATCTAATATAAAGTTGTCTATGGATGTATGGGCCCTGTAGACTACTCCTACTAATATATTTTTTGCATTCTTTCTTTCTATTTCAATAAAACATGATTCGTAATTTGAGTTTGCATTACATAGGTCTTTTCTTAATTTGTACTGGATTTTGTTAGAGACATACATACATACACCGCCTTTATCGTGGCCAATTCTGTTAACGTGTTCCATATTATAGCCAGGAAGATTGTAGTATTCATGTGGTTTATCTTTAAGATGTGTTTCCGAGAGGCCTATGATAGTAAAGTCATGACTGACAGTTTTAATACATTCTTTGAGTTTATCAAAGTTTTGGAAAGACTCGAATATTAACATTTAGAAGAGTAAATCCACCATTACTTTCAGGTGCATATGATTTAAACTGTTCGAATAATATAAGAACACGCATTATATTTATGATTATCATAATATTCATTTTTCATAGTACTTTCGAATCGCAAAGGATTGAACAACATCTTATCAAATTTGTCTAAATCTTTGTCAGTTACATTATGATGATTTAATTCACATTCATTATCATCATCACTGGTATCATTAAGATTGTCAGAGGTAGCAATACATTTGGGACATATCCATTCAATATGGCGTACACTTTTTAACTCCCTAGGTTTCAATTTGGTGCATTTTTTATGAACATAAGATTTACACTTTTTGCATGCTATATTTTTATGACACTGTTTGATAGTCTTGGAGCAAACAACACAAATATCTAGATTTGAAACAGACATAGAAAATTATATATATATATATACAACTATAAATAGATTTTAAAAAGAGTTTTCTGTAAAATAAAATAATGAGATTTGTAAGCGGACAAGGTTAAGCCGATTTTGAGGTGTTGCCACCGCAGCTATAGATTTACGTATTCAATGTACAATGTTTTTAACGGGTTACTGGTGGTTATTCTACTACATAATTATATGGATTTTTGCTTCACGGTTGTAGATCACTTTATAAAGCATTAAGTGCAAAGATTGTCAACAAAATTATTAACGGATCGAACATTTATCGATATATAATCATCGCAACAATTACATTTGTAAGACACATTTTAGTATATAGGGCCTACAGATCATGTCTTCCATAGGGTTGTATGGATTTCAACTGGTACAGCCCAATATACAACCTTTAGTTAACATGCAGAGTGGCTGCATGCGTGGATGGCAGCAGAGACTTCTGTCCCATTATTGATCCACCCACATGCTCATACAAGCTAATGTTTAATGTTTTTAATTGAGTCACAGTTATGTGTTCTTAGTCAAACTCACCTGCAGTTTAATTGGCACTTGTAACTTCTTGCTTAATCACCACAGGCGATGCTAGCTGCTTCTTGCTTGGCTGCAGTTCTTGACTAGTCCTATCATTCTCTCTTCCACTGTCTTGCGGTGATGACAGAGCCCTCCTGGATATCCCTGTCCTCATGACCGGCAACCCATCAACATCTGATGAATTCTCCCCTGGAGTTGACCTGATACCAGGAGATGACCTCACCCGATGTTGCTCATCGATTCCTCCATTACTTGCGCAGGGTGTAGGTTCATCTCTATCGAATGGTTCTTCTTTAATACGGATATGAGGAGGTTCTGGAGTCTGTGGCTCACCGCCACTGAAAAGAACCGTTCTAGAATGAACTGGAGGGTGAGAATCTGAGGGCTGTATGGATATTGTGCCCCCTTGATAATTAAGTACTCGATGTGGTGAAACACCTAAGTTTACTAATCCTGGTGGTGCTCGAGTCAATTCAGTTGTTGGCATGTTAGATGAAGAAGTAGTCCTTGATTGTGACAAAGGTGGACGAGAAATAGTACTAGCTGCAGCTACACCTGCTGGAATGTTAAGCATTGGTGGTACTGATGTCGCAGTGTCTTTATTACTTGTCTTGGTTGACGGAGTTTCTATTGATTTCGCCTCTTTCGCGCCTCTGCTCGTCCTTGCTGCATGCTGCATGCTGAATGCAAGGAATGGATTAGTCGTTATTTTTGATGGTGGAGGCACGTACGTGGATGACCGCGGAAACGGCCATGGTTTGCTAGTGGAATTACTCAAGGTATTTGTTTGAAAACGTGACAAGTCAATAGTAGCTGGCGGTCTTTCTAGAATATTGCCCAGATTACCCAAGCTTGAATTTGATTGCACAGAGTTTGGCCGTGAAGGACTGTTATTTTCTGACCATGGCCCATGAGTACTATTTGGTGTCAGATCCAGGGCCTGTTGTTTCTCTATAACACTACCAATATTACCCAGTTTATGGTTCAGAACATACTGGGCCTCAGAAGTTGGAATATCTTTACCGCTAAAATTACCCGGTCTGCTATATCCAGAAAGATCCAGTGGTGTTCCTTCAGTAATAGAACCTCTTCTATGACTAACAACAACGCTTTTTCTCCACCGCTCCTGTAACATTTCATTTTCACGTTCGCCACTCAAGTCTAATGGGGCTGGACGCTCCATCCCTGGGCTGAATGGACTGGAGCTTAAATTAGGGGTTGGGCCTCTTGTTAGAGAGTCTCTTCTTGCATTACTTGATCCAGTACTGATGACACTTGATGATTTAGTCCAGCTTTCTTGATCTTGATGACAATAACGACCAGGGCTAGGGTAGTTCTCAGACTCGTGACGACTTTCCTGTAAGGGGAATCAAAATGTGCATGATGGTTATTGGAAATAGTAGGAATCAGTCTAAAGCTTGATTGGTATGCAGTACACCTTACATTTGTGACATGATCAAGAGGAATGAGTCAGACATCGCTAAAATTGTTTTTGAGACATTGGCAAAAACATTGTTTAAATTACCAGATGTCTGATTTTGATGGGGTTTGCGTCAAAATGTAGCATTTGTAAACTGCCAGAAAATGATGTAAAAAACTTCTAATTGAAAATTGCCGACATGAGACTCATTCCCCTTGATCATGTCACATAAGGGCAATTCCACGTTACTCGCGTTACATTTTTGATAAAATCAGCACATTCAATGTCATATAAATACAATTGAACAAGGAGTTGGTTTATTCATCTTCTCTCCACATGTACTTACTGACCCAATGTATCAAATCACATAAATTTAATTTTGTAAATAACTAGATGAAACATTTATTAGCAAAAATTGTGATTGTGACTCGCGTAACCAAAAATTACACCTTCAAAATTAGGCTTTTACTTGTTCAATATTTCTCCTCAAACAAACAGCTGCAGACAAAAGTTTATACCACTAAGTAATTACCTTATATCTCAGCTGTATTACAGAAACAAACACCAAGTATATTTGAGATTGGTATTTTAAAATGGCCAACTTTAGCTAAATTGAAGCGTGACTCACGTTACGTGACTCAAGCGTTCGCTCACTATTTTGATTACATGGTCCCACTTTGAAAGCTTTAAACACGCTCAATTTCATATCCATTGTGGTCAGTTTTACTTTAGCACTATAAAAATACTGTAATTCAGCATTAAAAAGGACCCTCTCCTCTGGGGTGGGGTGGTGGTGTGGTCTGGTGGGGTGGGGTGGTGGTAATGGGGGCCAATGATGGAAATTAAAAAAAACTGGCAATTTGAATAAGAATACAATTTTCATATACATTTATTACATAAAATGCATTGAAAAACTGTTATAGAAACATTCATGTACACCAGGCACAAAAAGAAACTTGTCAGTTATGGTCATCCTTGCTGTTCAACAACCTGATCATTTTGGATTATTCTGAAATATACATTTTGTTAATTGGACTTTGCTTTCTCACTTGACACCCTGTTCGTAAAAATTGAAAAAGAATTGACCACAACATGTGCCTCCAAACTCTCAAACCCCAAAAGTTGCAATTTCAACGATTTTCAATGGGATGCATCGTTGTGTTGAACACAAGCACCATGGGCCGATCAATAAAGCACACAGTGTAACAGGCACAATTGAATCGTTAAAATTGCACCTTTCAATTTGGGGGTTTGGGGGTTTGGAGGCACATATCTTGGTCAATTCTTGCTCGATTTTCATGAACAGGATGTCAAACGAGAAAGCAAAATCCAACTAACAAAATGTATATTTCAGAATAATGCAAAATTATCAAGTTGTTGAACAGCAAGGGTGATTATAACTGACAAGTTTCTTTGTGTGCCTGGTGTATATGCAAAACTGATGATAGACCATTTAAGGTTTGCAAAATGGGTTCCTAAAATTTTCCATATGGGCAAAGAGGGGTAAGGATTTTTTGGCAGGCCGAGAAGAGGATCAAGCAATTTATGGCAGGCTGAGAGGGGAGGTCTGCTTATTGCAGAGCCCCTAGTAGCAAAATATAAAAGGCTGCAGCTGATCAATGTGGAACACATTCCCCAGACTTGATTTATTCATCTTCTCTTTACATGTATCAAATCACGTAAACTTGTAATTTGTGAATAACTCTATGTAACAATATAACTCTATGTAACTATGTAACATTTATTGGCAAAAAATGTGGTTGTGACTTTTGTTGCTAAAATTACCCCTTCCAAATTGAGCTTTTACTTTTTCAATATTTCTCCTCAAACAAGAAGCTGCAGACAAAGTAATTACCTTTTACTGCAGCTATACTACAGAAGCAAACATTAAGTACATTTGAGTTTGGTTTTTTTTAAATGGCCAACTTAGTGCGTGACTCGATCGCGTTACGTTACATGACTGTTACACTCACTATTTGATAACACAGCCCAATTTGAAAGCTCTAAACATGCTCTATTTAATTTATATTGTGGAATTCAACTTTAAACATGACCTTCTGTTCTGGGGTTAGGTGGAAACTGGGGTGGAATGGTGGTAGTGGGTGTTTATAATGGGTGTTTATAATGGAAAATCAAATTGTGAATTTGAATTCACAGATGGGGACAAAAACGGTTTCCAGTCCTGCAATTTGTGAAGTGATGTACAATAATTATGAGTCCTGGTGAGGGTAAAATTGGGAGGGAGAAGTTTTAGTGATTATTTATGGATTATTTTCTAGCCCTACTGTATAGAGAGCTGTATAATATGTGTGACTCGCGTTACAATATCGTGACTCGCGTTACATTGTGACTCGCGTTACCATTTTGAATAGTCTGTCTCTGGTGGTACAATTGTAGCAAACCAAAAACCTTATAAAATAATTATGAGTTATGACCTAAACCAGGAGGAAAATGAAAGGGAACATTTATAACCCTTTAGATTTTTTACTGCATTAAAAAGTTGTTCTTTTTGTGACTCGCGTTACATGCTTAACATTATACAACTTGCCGTGCCATCCTGACCATTACCAACACGGCTTCCTAATTTTTTATTTTTTATTTTGACAATTGTATCAAACAACACTATCACAAAAAAGAATTGTTTTTGTTCCATATATTAATGAGAAAAAAAATTAATTACTTTTGACTATCTGCTATTAACAAAATGTAGAAAAATACATTAAATCCTTCAAATCAATGAAAAAAAAATACTGCAGCTGATATTCATTTGAAAATTTCTTTTTTGTTAACTTTAAAGGGTGTATAATCAAAATATATCATCAATCATTGCCAATTGCAAAGTTCATATTTTTGAAAAAATGTCATTTTAACATGGAATTGCCCATATGAGGTGAAATGTTTCATTTCTGTTGTCACTGCTACCATCTTGACTCTGGCATTACTAAGGGAACCAACCAAAACAAACATATATATACTATGATCAGCTTATATTAGGCGAGATTCTTAGTATCATCGATTTATATACACACTGCTTGGCGCAGCACCTAGGTGAACTGCACGTTGCATTATGTAACCTCAGTGTAACTTAGTACTTTATTGATCCTCGCAGTAACAAAAAAAAATAATTCTTGATTATTCTTGATCATAGTACAGGTAAATTGAGCGGTATTTAGCAGAGTTTACCAGTTTTTTCCTAGTTTAAGTTACCATACCATCTAGTCAGACTCTAATCGCCCAAGAAAGATTTTAAATCACAAAAGTCCACTAACCGCACCACCCGAAAAAAAGATCCTTCAATTTTGGGCAGTTGTGTACTACATGTCTGGTTTTGAGGGCAGGACCACTATGGCCAGCACTATTTGAATGATGTCATTTTCAAATCAGTGACTTGGGTAACTGACCAATATTGTAGGACCTTTTTTCCGGTGGTGCGGTTACTGGACTTTCATGGTTAATCTTTCTTGATTGATCAGAGTCTGAATAGTTGGTCTGGCAACTAAAAAAAACAGGTCCTACTACTTGGACTAGTATTAGTTTCATCTAGATTGTCCATAATTTGTTGAGATTTCATACCAGCAAATCTATACTTTTATGACATACCTTAGTTATAGTTTTTAGTTGCAAAGAATCTCTCCATGAGAGCAAGTTTTTTCATATGAAAATACTATTGTTGATGGTGCTGCAAGCTGGTCAAAAAAATTTGGCGAGACATAATTTACACCAGCTTCCAGCATCTTCAATTAGAGTATCTTCAGGAAAAAGTAGGGCTGCTAGTGTCACAATGAGTTTTAGAGCTATATGTTATCCAAGTATGTATATGCTGGTATAGATTCATGATAACCGCTTCAGTTGAATTTACACTCTTGAGTTGCTTTGGGAAAAGTAATGTACAACATTGGTTGCTTTGGGAAAAGTGCTGTACGACATTGGTTGCTTTGGGAAAGGTACTGTACAACATTGGTTGCTTTGGGAAAATTGACTCCACAACATTGATTTGAATAAGGTCATCAGTGATAAAGTGTAAATTCAGCTTTACAGTCAGACCATTTTGCAGTAATGCAGTTGGAATAAACATTTTGGGATACAATCATAATAAGAAGTTGGAACTGTTAACTTGATCTCTTAATAATAACTTTCTACTTGCCTCGTGAAAATTTCTAGGTGAATTGGCCTCAGTCTCCAAATCAACAGATTGGGTATCCACAGATGATTGTGACATGGTTTCATCATTGCCGTCATCTTGTATCTCCTGATCTGTACCATACTGATGTGACGATGATCCTGGCTCATCTCCATATTTGAGAACATCTGTCGCAGCTGCTTTCGCTCGACTTTCAGCATGCCTCTGCGCGGCTATGTGTAATTCCATACCAAACAGGTTGTTGCAAACAAAGTCACAATCAGGGCATTGCAGTAGCATAATCTGCCTACCAGAACAAGAACAGTAAAATGCTCTGAATCCTGGTTTGCCGTACATCTCTGTTAGCTGCTGCTTAGGTACTTGACGAGATGGGGGCACTGATGCATAAGGATCTTTCAGATCATTTCCAACTGTAATCGAAGATGATCCTGCACAATTTGTTCCTACTATCACAATAGAGTCCGGTCGATTTTGATTATCAGACTGGGATTCCATAACATATTTACCGTCTGAAGAGATATAATGAGGTTGCTTTGGCACGCCTAGTCTAGGTGACATCGCAGAAGTTGGAATGTACTGAGATTGGCTCAAGCCAGGCTTCCGTATATTTGAATGTTTTGGCACAGGAGAAGTTTTGTTGGAACCAGGAGCTCCCATTGCACCTGGAGAAAACGGTTGAACCAGAAATGGAAAGGCTCCGGTGGGATGATAGCCTGGATGGAGGGTATTCACTGCGGGTGAAGATGATGTTGGTGTTCCACCATATGACATGACCGGTATAAGATGCCCACCTGCTGATATCATTGTAGGTGTGTTGGGCATGGATGAAGATGATGGTTCTCCTGCATGACTTGATGGAATTATCAGAGGGTGAGGGTGAGGGTATGGGGACAAATTTGATCTTGATGTATGTGCTTCACCTCGTTGCAAAACCACAACAGGGACTCCACTGCCATCATCTGTAGGTCTGTCAGCCTGCCTACCCAATTGTAATAAGGCTCTAATAGTGGTATCATCCTGTTCTCGACCAGGTGGTAAGGAAAGTCTTTCTGAGCTTGTGGAAGATCCAGGGGATTGTTCGTATAGTTGGGGATGTCTAGGACTTCTAATGCTAGCATTTGCATTGAACGCATCAGTTTGTTTTTCTGGAGATTCGTGAAATGAACTAGATCCGGCACTCCCTGAAGGGGATGGCAGTCTTGGTGCAAACACAGGACTCATTGGAGGCATGTTATGTGGAGCAGCATTAGGCGAGGCTGGATACGAATGATAAGCCGCTGCTTGGGGACTTGCCGGCATGGAACAAGGTGACCTTGGCGGTAGAGACATTGGCGACCTTGGTTGAAGACAATGAGGAGATCTTGAATGAGACTTTGGCGATTTAGGTGCAACACCACCCGGTGAACGAGGAGGAAGAGAAGCTGGAGAGGGCGGCATCAAACCTGGTGACGGTGGCGGCAAGGAGCTAGCAGACTGTGGGAGGGGAGACTTTGGCATGTATGTCCCTGGAGATCGAGGGGGTAAAGAGGCTGGAGAAAGAGGCATTGGGGATCTTGGTGCTGGAGATGACGGTGCTGATGCAGAGACCACTTTCCTTGGATTTATCCCCATAGCACGTTGTTGAGCAATCTTTTTTCTCATCCTCACATATGCTTGTGCTTTTCGTAATTTTCCCATCTTTTCAGCGAGTGATGCATTGCAGGCTGTTGGAAACTTTGGAATTGGTTCAATAGAGGTCTTTGCACTGCCGCCAAATGCTACTTTCTTACACCGACTACATGTTACAATACTAGTAGGCCTTAAAGGGAAGTCTTTACTACCAGGCGGAATAGATAAACGACATATAAAACATTTGGCTCCTGCTACTGCTTCAAACTTTTCAATGTCCGGTTTCTTGAAGGGATCTGATTGGGGTGGTCTGCTTCCGGGGGAAATACCACGTCTTGGTGATAGCATTCTTTCATCACCTTTATACTGAATGGATGGGGGTAAATGTCCTGGAGCAGGGGCAGTTGTTCCAGGTTGAGGTAGCTGTAATCGTGGAACACCGTCTGGATACGAAGTCACAACAATATTGGGATGAACTGGAATGTGTCCGGGCTGTAGAAATAGAAAGAGAGGTACAAAGAAAACCATGTGTTATTATACATTATAGCACAAGTGTTCTGTGCAAACAACAACAAAGAGGTAATTAGGGATGGGGTTTAATGTAGGTAGAATATGATTTTGTAATAAGACCTTATAAATCATACTATGAATTCTGCACATACAGGGAGCACAAAAAATAATGTAGCAGTTCATGAACCATGGCCCTCATTTCCAAGGGTCGAATTCAAGGCAAGAAAATTAAGTTAACCATAATAATTTGGGTCCTCGTGACCTCGTTCATTGAAAATTGTTCACAATTAAGGAAACTGTGATGAAAACTTCAATATACAAAATGAAAGTTGCATTTTCAAGTCTATGTCAATGTTAAGAAATGTGTAAGTATTTATATTAATTAAATTTTCATATTGCTTACTTGCTTGTGAAGTCCTGCAAATTAAGAAAACAAGTTTTTCAAAAAAAAAAACACTCAAAACTAACTAAGGGTGTGAGTGAGTCCCGGGAATTTGAGTCCTGCCCGAGAATCCTATTACCCGGGCAGGAAATTCCCTGCCCAGGTACCCAAAATTATAAAAAAAATCCAGTTGTTTGAATATGGCTATGTCACATACACCCGTATTTGTGTGCATTCATAATGTATACAAATCAATAGGGTCTGCTACGGTTAACATTTACAGAAGAAATGAAAATTGCAACTTTGGAATTTGTACCTTCAATCGCTTACCATTTCATAACTCCATGATTTCTGCATCATTTGGGGTCGCTGATATCTCAAATTAACGAAAACATCGTTGCGGGTCATTTTGGTTTCCTTGAAGTTTGGAACCGTCCCTAACTTTGGCTGTAATATCATGATTCGTGAACTACTACCGTATTTTGTGTGTTCCCTGTACATTGTTTTAGCTCACAATGATTACTATAATTGATTCCATAACACATTGGATTATTGGGAAAAGGGCATTGGTCCTCGACTATTGTCCGAAATAGGTAACAGAATTAATTATCATTGATCTCCTCCTAACTGTATAGTGTGGAATCAGTGAGTACATCAATTGATAATATACAAAAATAAAGGTTACTCCAAACAGTTGTGGAGTGTATAATAATATCTATTCCAATCCCATGTGACACCTCTTGCATATTGCCATGGGTAGGATCAGGCTGATGTTCACTAGCAGGGTATGACAACTAGCACTAACAGCCCCAATATATTGAATTTTTTCAATACACCCGAAGGTCAGGGATATAAATGAGGTGTCACTGGAGCTGGAATAGATTAATGCAGCTATTTGGTGTATAAATCAATCAATGCATTGTAAAAAAGTGTCATGAACAGTTTTATTAAGGGATCTGGAATGAGGCGTTTTGAGCGTTTCGACAGTATTTTTTGTGGGACATGAGAGCACATCAGACATATCGATTGCATTCTGAATCGAAGAATGTCTTTCTGATATCAAATAATTTTCATTTTTGAAATTCACGATATAATACAAATTTTATGACAAATTATTAAAATTTGATATTTTTCACATTTTTGATATATATCAGTCCTCGAAGTAAATTTTATAAATCTAATGATATATTCTTAAAGTGTATGTAGCTGGAAGGAAAAGCCGATCAATTGAAAATTTTGACCTTTCATATTGAAGATATGGATTTTTTCCCAAAAAGACCTAATTTTTTTTGTGTTTTTGGAAAAAAATTCATATCTTCAATACGAAAGGTCAAAATTTTCAATTGATCGTCGGCTTTTCATCCCACCTACATATACTTTAAGTATAAATCATCAGATTTATAAAGTTTACTCGAGTACTGTTAAATATCAAAAATATCAATTTTTAATGATTTGCCATAAAATGTGTATTACATTGCGAATTTCAAAAATCAAAATTATTTGATATCAGAAGGACATTCTTCGTATTCAGAATGCAATTCGATGTGTCTGATGTGCTCTAACAATGCTAATGTCCCACAATAAATACTGTCCAAACGTTCATACCCCAGCCCTTAAGGTCATAGTAATGGTTGTGGAAAGTTACGCCCAAACTAACTGGATTTTAAATGTGTTGGTTACATTTATCTAAATGTAAGCAAGGTCGCTAACATGAAAATTCTGTGAAAACAGGTAAAAGCACAATCTAAATTCATAAAATAAAAAAAAATGCCAGGAAATCCTGGCACAATACAAATTGATGGGTATATTGCATTAAACATACAGAAATAGTTTCAAAATAAGAATGCACTTTATTTTGACCTTTTAGTAGCACATCTTGGCACAGTGATGCACAGTGATATCCACTAATACAAAATCATCAATTATGAAGTGTGTTAAATCCACAAATAAAATGAACACATGAGCTTGTAATAATTCTGTGTACAAACATCTCACATGTGACCCATTGCAGGTTTGTGACCAGAGTTGTCAACAGGTACACTTTACAGTATTATTGTGTTTTCAGAATCTTCCTTCCTACTTTGCACAGTTCAATATAAACAACAATTGGACTCAACACTGGGACCAAGTGTTGTGATTAAAGGAGGATTTCGTGATCCTAGCATCTTCTTCTTGTCAGTAGATATCCACGAAAAAAGCTTATTCCCAAAATTTCAGTTGATTCAGATTTTTGTGAGTTATGCATGATGATGTGTATTACACTGCTCCACAGGCCACTGTTGTAATTTCGTTCTCGTATACCAGAACAAAATTCAAATTTGACGATATTTAAACTAAAATTAATCTGTAAGAAATTTTGGTACATAAACATTATGTAGCCAGAGGTTTCCAGTGGTATAAAAATCTCAACTTTTTTTGAGAAAAGTGGGGGATGAGGCTGTGGATCACGAAATCACCTTTTAAGTGTTGGATAGGCTCTTTTTATTCACCATCACTTTTTTTTTCAATTTTGACCAAGAAAAGATTCTCAAATCATAATAATGATCAAATTTTTTTCACCCAATACAAAATTTATTGGTCTCGCTATGAGTTAAAATATTGGACTCGATTATGTCTTGTCCATTATTTTAAAACTTATGGCTCAACCAATAAATGTGTGTATTGGATTCAAACCATCATAATTGGGGTACTTCTAAATGACCTGCTATGCCTTCAAAAAAGTGGCAGCATCTTGAAAAAAAATTCAGCCCAAATAATAGAAAAGTCACCCAATTTTGTTCATAAGCATTGATTGATTTTACTGATCAACTACCTACCCTTTGTTCGGGAAGTAAATGTACATTTCTTCTTGCTCCTTGGGCCAGCCTTTCCTCTTCTTCTTGGGAAAGTTGATGTTCAGCACTTTGTGACTGCTGTTGCCTGTCTGACAGACATTCTAGTCTTTGTTCGATGGGTTTGGGAGGTGATACTTTTGGCACAGGGATTTCAAAGTTTAATATAATTGGTTGAATTCTACTGAGTTCCTTTTGATGTGGAGTCATACCACCAGCTGCGGCTAGATCTATCATTCCTTGATCTTTGTCCGGTATTCTTCTTCGCTTACTACCTCCTGATCGCTCCACACCCACTGGCCGTTTATGCCTCGAACAGCCCTATTGATCCCTAAAATTCCATCTACACGAGCTCCTGATTGAGCGTTTAGTGCTGGTGACAGGCCTGAAGAAACCGAGGAATAGGGAGACGATATGGCAGCCATTGATGTTACAGGTGTTGGCATGGAAATGATTCCTGGAACCATGGATGTAGCTCCTGGCATTCCAGGTGGTAAACCAGGAGACAAAGTCAGTCCAGGTGGTAGGCCAGGTATGAGGCCTGGTGGTTGTCCAGGTGGTGCTCGTATACCTTGGTCTAATGGAGACATAGCTAGTGTGGGTGGGTTCATCCGTACTAACATCTGATGCCACATATCTTTGGGATGAGGTAAAGGATGAGGTGTGCTGTGTGGTGGTCTCGTTGGAACATCTGAGCGGGGTGGTAGTTGTTGCTGGGGCCATGGACTAACAACCTGTATTTAAGACAATAAAGCATGAGAAAAACTTAGCTAGGTAATGATATTTAAAATGGTCACTTTCTCAAGGGTTCCCACAGACTTTCAGTTTAAAAATTCATTGATGTTTCAATGACCGGAATCCCAAATTCAAGAACGATAAATTTTGCAACAAACTTGAACAGTCATCAAGCTGCATATCGTCAGCCGCTACACTAATTGCCTAAGTCATTTTTTGTAATTTTGAGAACAAAAAACAAAATGTGGTTCAAGCATGCATCAGTAATGTAAATACCCTAATTATTTCCGATTGTTCTCTTTCAATTGTATCATTATCAATATCATTTGTTCTTGTGCAAAGATTGGTGAATAAATATGTTTAAATGCATGCTTGAACCATATTTTGTACTTTGTTCTCAAAATTACAAAAAATTACTTAGGCAATTAGCATAGCAGGCTGGCGATATGCGGCTTACTTTCAAGAGAACAGTGTATATTTTATTTTCTCACTTTCTCTTTGAGCAGAATTCCATCCTGAGGGAACCTATTCTTTGTTCCACAACCTTGATCACTTTCATTACTCAGTGAATGTATAAGTAGAAAACAGCATACAAATTATACGTCTTTTCTTATTCATATTACATGTATCTAATAAACAAAAATTTAAGAATAGATCAAATTCTTCTAATATTAAGTTTCACTTTTGGCATTAAAACAGTTTGAAAGGCATGAAGGATATCGAGATATTTGTCAACCAACCAATCACCCAACATTGAAGATGACAACAAGTTGTAACCTTCCCATTTTGAGTTTATGCACACAAAATATTTTTATTTTAATCAGAAACAGTACACTTTTTATCTAATAAGTAATATCTATTTTCTGCATCAATGTACATTGTGCGTGGACAAAACTACCTAGTTGGTCAATTTTGTTTTATATCCAGTTATTTTTCTCAAATAGTAGGTTGTCATGGTAACCAAAGGGTCCTGTGTCTCGCTTCAATACGCAGTTTCATGCTTGTTTTCAGTCGCTTCTTTTTTCCTAGTGAAAAGAAAGGATGTCTTTATGTGGCTACCAGTAAATTTTAAATGCATATATTTATCTGTAACTTGTGGCATTGAATTAATATATCATTAGTATACTTATCCATATTCTTCACCTAAATGTAGGTTTTTACTCTGTATGTATGAGGTCTATGGGGAATTAGGGAAGTATTTTAAAATGCTGTTGTTTTCTTGTTGTTTTTGTCATTTTTTAAAAACGTAATTTAGGTCAGAGGGTATTTGATTCAGGCCTTATGAGTACCACCCTATTCAATTAGGGATGGACACTAAATCAGGACACCCTATATTTTATAATAAGCCCAATCGCCATTCTCACTTCCGGTTTTTGAGAGCAGTTTTGGGACACTTTGACCTCTGACATATTAGGAAAATTTACATAATTATTATTCATTTTCTTATTATTGTCATAATGTTGATCATTAAAAATACTAAATAATTAATTTATAAAATACTAATATTTTTTGTATTTGTTTTAATTATTGTAAAACATTTTAGATTATATTTTGTACGTACAAAAACCCAATATTTCTGAATTTTCTGAAAGGTCAAAGGACAAAGTGTCCCAAAACTGCAAAAACTGTCCTACAATGCATTGCAAACTTCCAATGTCGATTTGGCTTATTCAATCAGTCAGGACTTTCATTTTGATTAATTTTACGACTTTTTGTATATATATCCATAAATTACCATTCATGAAATGATTAATGAAGTTGTACATTCAGTATAGTCTATTTGACACGTGCATGGGAAGTGTTAAACAAATCCACAAGTATAGTTTGTTGGTAAGGCAATTAAGGAACAATTATATAGTCAGGTTTTAATTGATTTCTTCACAAAAAATATTAATATGTTGTAGGGTCATCATTATGTGAAGTAGTAGAGGTGAGAGGTCCTCAGAGAAGACACATTTTGTTTATTTTTGTTGACCATGTGGACATTCAGCTATTCCATTTAAAATCCCCACTACCCCTGTGGAAGATTTTGAAAATATCTGCCACTGGGGAGTATGAATTTCAAATGGAATGAGCATATTGGGCAGCTCCATTTGAATTTCATACACCCTCTGAGAAAGATTCAACCTGAATCTTCCCTGAGGTAGAGTTGGTTTCAAATGGAGCTGCTATGTGATAATTCCATTTGAAAATCATACTTCCCTTGTAGAGGATATTTCCAAAATCTTCCACAGGGGTAGTGTGGATTTTAAATGGAATAGGCCATTATGCAGATATGGAATTGGTAAAAACCATCCCTTTTGTGTCAGTCCGCTGATATTTATTAGTTCCACACACTAATTACACTCTCACAAGTACAGAAACAGTTACGTCAATGCTAGGTATCCTCAATCCACTGATCAGTTTGAAGACGTGTTACATTTCACGGAATCAATACAAGCAGGGACGGAAGAGAGGTGTCACATTTCTGTCATTATAAATGACTGAAACGGGGGCCATATTCAGTTGAGCTATAATACGATGTACAACGATAATCCTAAGTTACATGATTTGAAAACAAATGGTACTAATTAGAATATCCTGTTACTAGTGTGTGATGTAGTAAAGGTGTTAGCCGTTTCATTTAATCATTGGTTAGCACTAGGATCCACAACAGGTTCATCTATCAGGGCACAGTTCTTTAACCCCAATACATCTGTACATTCATTGAATGACCTTGAAAAATTTGGACAAAAACTCATACTCTGCAACTTGAGGTCAAATTTTGCACTATGAGTATTTAATTGAAGTTATTGAACTATGCCGTTGGGCTGAGGCTGTTGTGGTCCATAGTGTAGTCTAGGTGTTGTTTAGCCTGGATCAATGGATACACTAACATATTTCTATCCTGTTCAAGCCTAATTTAACATGTAGTAACACATGATATCAACTGATAGTGTCCACCCATGTGTATTGTTTGTATTCAATTCAATTTAATTTCAGAAATAATCCCAAAGGCAATTTACATTAGAAATATTCAGTCAGAATTTATACATTTATGCTGTTGAAAACTTTTCTTCAAGCACTCAATCAATAAGGGGCTGAGTAACATTTTCAAATGGCATGCCAAAATTGCTCACTCTCACCCCCCAATCGGTCTGTCATGAATTGCTTCCCCAATCTGAATCTGCAAACATTAGCATTATATAAATCTGTGACTTGTTTCGCTTTTTCCTGGACCTCAATAAGCTTGTAGCTAAAAAATACTGTAAAAGTGGTCATTTTCGTAATTTTTTGTTATTTTCAAACTTCTTTCCATGTTTTCAAATTGGCAATTTTGAGTTTTCATACATAGACCTATGCATAAAATAAACATATTTGCACATTTTTATTTTTGAAGTAGTTGTGTTGATCGCAAAAGTTAATATTTCACTGAAACATCCACTTTTACAGTACTAGTATGTGCAATGCACATATATTTTCTCACCGGCGGTTCTTGAGGTGGCCTCTGGGGATGGGGCACCTCCTCCACTGGTGGTTTTTGCTTGCCATTTTCGTTTCTCCATGCCTCAATAGCTCGCTTTTTCATTGGTTTCAACATGTTTGGTATGCCACCACTGTTGTTATCTGGGACAGCTATGAGACTCTGAAAAGAACAAAAACATTGTAACATCTGCTGAAAAATTATTGGCATACTCAGTATTATTTGAGATTCTACCAACACCTTGTGCTCCTAGAGCACAACTACTTTACTAACCTCATAGGGCAGCCATTCATTATCTAAATTTAATCTTGATTCTTCCATTTAATAATGCTATCCACTTTCATATCCTATACCATATCTACCAAACAAAATTATGTAAAAGAAAACAGGAATTTAAGTGAGATTCGAACAAACAATCCAGTAATTGAGTAAATACCTACTTTGCAATACTTTTAAAATACATGAGCTTAAATTGATCCTGTATAAAATAAGTATCACATGTATAATTATTAAATGGGTACAATAATGGAATAAACGCCTCTAATACTATGAAGTGAAGAAACCAGTTATGCTCCAGGAGTAAAGGTTATTGACAAAATCTCAAAATGCAGTACTATTAGTTAATATGGGCAATCTAACATAGGATTTCAATATATGTGGCACAAATAACAACAAAACATTTGAACATATTAGGCCATGGAAAGTCGATTTTGAGTTTCCCGTCACCCGCCCTCACTTCATTTTCTGACCCTCACTTGAATTCATTATTGTGATTTTCCAAAACAAACCAATGAAAACTTTACCACAATGACAGTACATTGGTAAGATCCTTTGATTGGAAAGTGGAAGTGGAGAATTGAAAAATCACATTAGTAGATAGTAAAAGGGATAAACACACATACAGACATGTTGTGACCAGTTATGAATGTTAAAAGAGTAAAATGCAATATTCAGATAACAAAAATGGATCAACTATAAAAATAAAATATTACTGAAAGCTGGGTAAAAAGGTCTCTGAAAGGTGGGTGAAAAGGTCTCTAAACCTTCTCTGTATTAATTAAACCAATCATAACATTCAACCCTGTTTATACAACTGTCCTGCTACATAATGTACAGGCCTTTCTTTTGTTACGATTATTTGATTGTTCACATGAATGCAGATCAATAAACCAATGATGGTAAAAATTGGTAAAAAATTGCTCTGCAGTACACCCATTTTGCCATTTATATAACATAAAACATGAAGTGAGACAAAAGATATAATTAACATCTGGAGAGAAATCTGCGTCCTATTTAAGGCGACTCACTGCTGTTTTTGCATTCGATCCTCTTCAGTCTCAAGGATACCCATGTGAGTGTTATCTATTCTACTCAAGGACACTACATTCCTTATAATGAGTTGTTCTGGCTAAATAGGGAAATCCCCTTCCTATGTTATCGAATGAACATCATGCCTGACCAGATCCATATTTTGTTTTCATGTTCTGAAACGGCTGCTAGCATTATTACACTTGGGATGCTATTTGGAAAGAGTGCTTGCTTAATGTATTATCAGAACAAACAGAACAAATGAGCTATTCCAGGTGAAATCCACACTACCCCTGTGGAAGATTTTGGAAATATGTTCCATGGGGGAGTATGTTTTTCAAATGTAATTGGTCAGGGTTAATAATCGTTACTCATAATCCCCCTGTATTATGGCTTTACCTTTATCTTCCAAAACTGGAGTGAGTATTTCAAATGGAAGTTATCCAAATGTCTATTCTATTCGAAACTCATACTCCCTCTGTGGAAGACTTTAGCTCAATCTTCCACAGGGGTAGTGTGGATTTTAATTGAATAGCCCAATGAATGATGCACAATAATGTGTGTATGTAAGGGCTGATAGAAAAGATTCCTACTCAAGGACACTACATTTATTATAATGAGTTGTTCTGGCTAAATAGGGAAATCCCCTTCCTATGTAATCGATTGAACATCATGCCTGACCAGATCCATATTTTGTTTTCCTGTTCTGAAACGGCTGCTAGCATTATTACACTTGGGATACTATTTGGAAAAATATCGCTTGCTTTTAATGCATTACAAACAGAACAAATGTATGTTTGACAATAATGCATGGCACTGAGGGATGATAGAAAAGATTCCAATTGTAAAACAATATTTATAGTTTTACAATAAATTTGTACATTTTTTTTTTATAAAATCTGTTTTCTATTTTTTTTTTTTTTATTATGCATTTAGTTAAAATGATTTCTTTAAAGAAAAACCCAGGCCTCATCCTGGTAGAAGAACTTTCCATTACAGAGCTGCTGTACTGTGGAATAAATTACCACCGCACATTCATTCAAATCTTAAATGTCCATGAGTTTGTGTGAATCTAAAAATAATATTGCTGCTTATAAATTCTAGAATTAAGATTAATGAATTCAATCATTTCATTGCTATTAAGTATTATTTTCATATCCTCATTTTGTATTAATATATTCTGTTATTTTGTTAATTTATATGCTAAATCAAAATATGAAATAATTTTCACCTGCATGTGCCTTTACAACCAACCCCATATCTTTGATTCATATCATTATTCTATTTATATCTAATGCTAGACACAGTACCTGTGAATTTCTCTGCAGTCCAACAGCCACATCTGTGGGATGTTTGCCGTTAACGCCAATTCCTAAATAGTACTTCCCTCTTCGGGTATGCCTGGGGAAGGCCTGACGTAGCAGCAGGCCTACCTCAAGGTCACTGATTGGTCCACCAAACTCGGTGATCAACAGGGCTCGCACATCTTCACGGTATATTCTCAAGCTGTCTGGGCCAGTAGCAGGACCTGAGTGCAGATTTTGTTGAAGCCTGAAACAATACAAAAGTTTACAATAATTAAAAACAAAATCACTCAAATTTGATAAAATATTTGATGCATCTATGAGCTATATCACTTGACCAGTACACAATTTGTGGAAAATTACAAAAGCAGGAGAAATTCTGCAGACCTCTACTTTGTATTTGACACAATAGTTGGATAATCTGCAAATGAAAGAAGAAAGTTAAGGGTAAACGAGGTATTGTTGGTCGAAGCAGTGAAGCACCCATAAAAAAATTGATTTTCAGTATCTAAATTAATATATTATTGAAAAATAACACTTTGATGTTTTGCAAAAGTGCATTCTACAAATCACATACTTTGAAAACTTGCTTGATTCATTTTTCTTATTGTTGTTAATGAGTTATGTACGTTTTACTAAAGTATTGTTGTTTCAGCCCTCTTTATATAACATAACTAAAGAACCACAGGACCTACAAAAGTATATCTGTGATATTTGAATTCTTCTACACATTTGTTATGAAATGATCAATGCAATTTTCGCCAAAGCTCACTACCATTCGCAAGATGCTGTGAACTACCAAACCGCAACAGTTTAAAGTAGTTGCTAATCTTAAGAATTGCAATTCACAAGTATGCCGATCCTCACGATTTCTATGATGACCGTCTAAACTTGCCTTGACATTTGGACTCGGATAATGACGTACAAAAATTCAAGCCATAATTATTGTCTATTGACCGAAAATTACATAAGAATCATCAATGCACGTGAAATACTACAAAAACAAGTGATTTAATCACCTAATCAATCTATAGTTGACATCTATTACTATAGTAGCATATAGAAGTGACGACACTCGAGTGAAGTTTATCCTGGCACAGGCTTATACAAGGAGATAATTAAATTCATTCAAATGGATGGATCCTATACATAAAGGATGGTTAAGACCTTCAAAAGACAATCAACTAACTAGCAAGGAATACAATATAAGCATTGAACACCTACTCATTATCAAGAGATGGACCCATATGGATGGATATGGTTCATTTGATAGAAACACACATATTTTGAGGATTGAGGATGCATTGTCTCTCTATCCCATTGCATTTATTAGAGAAATTCACAAAATACTTTGATTGTACAAAAACAAATGAGAAAACTGATTACATATAATTATATACAGAAATTTTTGCTCTGGCTTTGTGGCCTCTGATCTCATCTTTCGTGCTAATATTATGGGATCACCAAACAACAAACAGAACTGAAACAGTTCTATGCGAATTAAAATATTCAAGCAAAAGCAAATTTGTTTACAAGCCTTTGGCATGCATAAAAGGTTTTCCATTTTTTTTTCTAGTTTTCCCTGGGAGTTTTCCCTATTCATTTTCTTCCAAAATGGCCATAAAAGAAATAAAAATAAAAATAATAGTAACTATATCTCAAATTCTTCATTTTCAAACTCTGAAATGAGATAAATGAACATGAATATACCTACCCCGGTACATACCGAATATGTTCAACATGTAGTAAATATCAATATTCAATCACAGAACACACTAAACAACTTTTTTTTTTGTCATTATGTTTTGTTAAAGTGCTTGATTGTCATTGTCATGGAGTATACAACATACAAGTACTACTATCGTCTAGCCATGACAGAAAATCAAAATTCCGAGCCCAGTAAAGAACCAGTGAGTGTGACTTTCAACCATTAAAGATGCTTCTGAATTGAAATGAGAGGAGAAAAGAAGATGGGGAATTCCCTACTAAGCTTTGACATTCAAAATAACATATTTGTTTAACAAAGTACATTTTGTTATTTTTTAAAATAAAACACTTAAAAGTGTCTAGGGTAAGGGCTGAATGTGGATTGAAAGCTGCAGTAAGTGAAATCTTGTAACAACTGCAAGCTTTTGTCTTCTGTTGGCTTTCCAACATGCATTACTAAACTGAACAAGGGCTAATCTTAGACATGAAAAACTCATGATGTAACAATAGACAAATCATTTTCATTGTACAAGTTGTTTTCCTTGTAGCAAATGAAAAGTAGCAAATCATATTTTTCTTTTTTGTATATTTGAGATAATTTTGATCTTTTTCAATAACCATTGCTCTCATTTCTCAAGTCTTCCAGAATGTTTTTCCTGTTTCAAGTCACATTTTTCATGTTTCCATAAATCTGGACTTGTTCATTTTCTTAGTATTGACTTCTGCTAAATATTTACATGTACTACAATCCTCTATGTTCTCAAGCAAGATACTGGCCTGGAAGCTACAAACTTCAGGACAGCAATGCAGGACAGAAAGCTGTAGAAATCCATAAAAAAATAATAATTTGAGGACAATGCTCCATATTGCCTAAGCCCTTTAAATATAGCATAATCAAAGACGCTCTGAAATTGATGGACGGGGAAGGGGGCAAGAAGAGGGGGAAAGAATTCTCACTTGGGGTAGCTGTCCCCCCTTTCCCCCTAGTTACGCCACTGCCTTGAGCACCACTAATACACGAAAGTTCCCATAGTGCATCCATGTCCTACATTTGGTTGTAATAGGATGTTAATTGTTCATATGAGCAGGGTGCGAATTTGTTAAAAATTTTGCATAGCAGTTTTTGGCTAATTCCTCATAATCGTGATACTTCCATATACTAAAGCACTATAAAAAGTGCTATACAAATGCAAAATTGGGTAGCAGTTAACAAAATGTGGAGCAAACTGCTATGTGATACAGCCGAATTCGAACCCTGCATATGAGACCAATTTTAACTGAAAGTCTAACATACAAATGTATTTGTTGCAGACACACTCACATCCCAAATGACTCATGCTGCCATATATGGCCTCTTCTTCAGACGACCTAAAAATGTTGATGTTTATTAAGCAGTTAGGCCTATACGTGTAGGCCTATACGTGTAGCATTATTATACATTTTTAGAGTAATTTTTAAAGCAACGATTTAGATACTTTGATGTATTTGTTAACTATTTGACGGTTTCTACATATACAAAGCATGAGTTTAAGGTGGTATTGGATGCATTTTCTAGAAATTAGAAAATGCTTTGAGCTTGTTTTAAACAGATTAATTGAGTAGGGTAAAGTACACTAATCAATATGCCTTTTGTTTGAGCAAATCGGACATACGGTTTCAAAATACATCAATTTATATTTTCTTTGTATCCTATTGTTTTTGTCAATAATTAATATTTTTAATGAGCTCATTAATTTGTAATTTTTGCCAATATTTTGCTAAAAATCAATGCATAAATGTTCAGGGTACTTTTATTTTGCATACTTTTGCCTGAAACTTGGTCAAAGTGTTTCTAATATGTTCTAATGTATTATATAGTGAAGCCGCCTCTAATTTGCATATTTGCATAATTAATGAGCTAATTTGCATAAATGCTAATTAATTATGCAAATTAGGGGGCGGCTTCACTATATAATACATTAGAACATATTAGAAACACTTTGACCAAGTTTCAGGGCAAAATTATGCAAAATAAAAGTGCCCTGAACATTTATGCATGGATTTTAAGCAAAATATTGGCAAAAATTATATGTAAATGAGCTTCTCCAGTCATTTTAGCTCATTAACTTGATTGATTATTGATAAAAACAATAAGATACAAAGAAAATATAAATTGATATATTTTGAAAACCGTATGTCCGATTGACTCCAAACAAAAGGTATATTGATTAGTGTACTTTGCTCTATTCCATTAATCTGTTTAAAACATGTTTAGAGCACTTTTATAATGCCTCCATAACCACCTTAAGTAGATGGTATTGACCTCCCTTTAAATATCGAAATAGACATGTGACATCAATTTAGCATAAAGTCATCATATTAAAGTGTGTTTTAAATTGGTGACAAAATTCAGCAACCTCTGAATCTCTCATTTTGTAATCATCTCAAAAATCAGTAAGATATTCTCTTTACACTGTTCTGCCTTTTCCACAAAACACTCTGGCTCAACCTTGGTTTAAAAATAAATGAAACAGAAAATTATTTTAAGAAAATCGACTGGCACTTGTTACCTACATGCAAATTTTCAACATGCAAACCCACCTGAGCTACGCTGCTTATGGAGTAACAACACACGGAGCAAGTACATACAAGCCAACTGCCTTTTTCCCCTTTATTTGTTCATGCAAATAGCTTTTTAACAAAATACAATATTTCACTTGCTTCCCTGAAATTCCTGGAACTGCACGGCTGTGAGGCACATATTGCAAGGGCAGTTTACTATTGAATTACGTAGTCACATGGACAGTGAACTCTGCGTACATAAACAGAGGCCTGAATAGCTGACATACAATCTGTTTATCACTCAGCCAGGTAAGTTTTAATAGTTTAAGGGATCCACTTTTGTTTACCATGTTCATGAGAAATGACAGAAAATATACGGGGAAAATATGGGTGGGGCATTTTGGAATTTGATTGGATATGTACTTATTGGGTATCCATACATATCAAATACCAGGATCAAATATTATTACAATAAAAATAAAAACAATTAGAGCTCTTGTGCTTATTTTTAGTATCTATGTTCAAACACAAGTTTCTTAAAATAATTTTCCATTTCATTTATTTTTTAAACCAAGTTTGAGCCTGAGTGTTTTGTGGAAATAGTAGAATGCTAACAAACATGTGGTGTCCTCTGACCCTTACGAACTTAACATGACATCTTTGTCAAAATGCAAAAAGTTTCAGACATTGGGGGTGGGGTGGTGTGGGTGGGTACTAGGGTGGTAGTTTAGCCATATGACCTCAGATGACCTCTGAATGACACTTGACTTCATATACCACATTCAAGCCAGCAATTCTACAGAAAAATTCTTTTGCATGCAACACCGCACAGTGTAGTAATTAGCAAAAAATAGGTCATTTTATCTATCATGTGGAGGGACTGGTCTATCGATATGCTTGAACGAACTGCTACACTGATATAGGAAATGTGGTGGGCGATTTAAAATGCACATGCCCTAAGCAAACTATGATGCGTACGCACACTGCAGGGCAAATAACAATGAAAATTGCCATAATATGTGCGCATACTGCCGGGCAATGACGTCACATGTCAAGTGGTCTGTAGACCTACTGTTCTATAAGGCCTTTTAATCATGGCAATCCCAAAAAACAACACGCTTACTGATTTTTTATATTTTTTTAATTAAAAGAACATCAGATTTTTTAAATTTATATAAATTTTTTCCAAGAACTGCTATACAACATACCCCCTGTCTGAATTTGACAAAGTGATCCAGGTGGTCTTCAGACGGTGACTTCTGAAGTCGAATTCAAAATGCGGTAACCCTGTTTACACACAAATGAAGCCGAGTTTAAATTTGACTAAAGTCGACTTCAGGCTCTGTGTAAATGGGGTTATATGTATGTATGGAATGTTCTCAATTTATACAAAGGCAATGACAAATGATAACCTGGGTTTGATATTAAGAGTTAATTAGTAAAGAAAATCAATGATTAATATTGGGATCATCAAAGGGCACCACCTGATTTTCACTAAAGATATCAAAGAAAATAGAAACTAGTGTTTAATATTATAGACCTACTATAGGACCTTTTGACTGTGGCAACCCCCTTCCCCCCAAAAAAAAACCCCAAACAAACAACAGTGTATATCCAGAGAACTACTGTTAAACACAGTGACCCCTTCCCTTGAGGAGCTGTCACTGAAATTGACCCGGGAAATTGAGCAATTCTCGGAGTATAGCGTGTCTCAGACAAAAGTGTGTTTACTTTGGCCTAGGCTTAGTGCTCCCTTCAAACCAGTGGTGTAGCATCATATGGACACAGGGGGGCATATGCCCCCAATCGATTGCAAAATTGAGAAATTCCCATAGGAAAATTGCCAAAAAACAGCTTGTGCCCCCCAATCAGACCCGGTTGCCCCCAATCATGATCGGTGCCCCCCCCCAATCGGATGACCCACATTACACCATTGCTTCGAAGTGGAGAACTATCATACAATATACCATAATGTTTCTTGAATTTTCATGTAGGTCTAGATAGGAAATGAAAAATGAAGAAGATATACAAGCCCAGCATGAATGATTGAACCACAGATCCTGGAAAAATTTCTTTCCAGGATCTGCGATTGGAAACTAAAAAGGAACTAACAAAACATCCCAAACAATGTGTGTCGTGTGATATCATTTGATCACAGACCATGTCCAGTTTCTATCCCTAAAATCATTTGTATCCTATAGGCCCAAATTGTTCAAATTCTCCCAATATAGTCAACCAGTGAAGTATGACAATTGGATAAGTTTATAATTTGTAGCATCAACAATCACTCAAAACAGGTGAAATTATCATACATGTTACACAGTCCTGCTACACATACAAGCAAATAGGCCATACATATGATATATACACTTAACTGACACTGTCTACCGAGTAAAAATGCTTACTTTCCCAGTCTGATTTGATCATAATCAATAGTGCCACTTATTCTCTGATTCAATACCTGATGAGACACAAGCGTCTGCAAACACGGTATGCATTTACGGCAAGCACCACTCACCTTATCACTCCTGTACATTGTACATGTAGATATGCAGCCCATTATATTTTGTCTGTTCTCCATTCTCTTATCACGGCCATGTTACTCATTAACTGATTTAATATTAAACTTATATTGAACCTCGCTTAATCAATTCAACACAAAAATGATACGCATACTGTTATATTATCGAACCCATGCCATGTTTATGTCCCATCAACCATCATTTACTCCGCGAAACCTCTCCTTTCCCTGTGATACCGAGCCAAGCTCATGCCCAGGGGCACAAGTTCACAAACACAACAAACATGCATGAATACCTCTTAAACCTAGAATGCACGGTTTGGAATGATACAGTTCACAGTGTTAGGAATTTCACCCTTGGGGTACTAGACGGCATTCCATCATACATGTGTGCATAAACATGCTCACTGCCGTGGCTGGCATCGCTCTATTCCTAGAATTGCCTGTGCTCTATATTTCAGGTTTCTAAGAAATGGAATCTGGAACGTGGGTCTGCTCAATAATGCACAACTAATGTAGCTTGAAGCTTTAACTTATATTAACATGGCTGGCTGGTCCAGACGACAACATCTGCCTATATTTAACACATGATCTTACGACGGATGACGTTTTTTATTGCTAAATGTTAATATATCTATATGTGTCTTGCCTAAATTCAACTGATTCTCAAGTACATGAAAAAATATCAAAGGTGACATTTAAGCTCTATCAGATTATACTGCAATAAGCAATACATCATCCACTGTACTGTAGACAGAATTTTGTACTGGGCTTGTTCATGTTATTATCTGTGTGCATTCTTTGCAAAACAGGCCAGCAATTGATATTTTAATTATTATAAATGTATACCAGGTAAAATGCAAAATCTTGTCCATTCAAGCATATCACCATACACTTTGGTACAGTACAATCCTACACTTGATTATATTTCCACCCAATATGATAATACTTTTTGCAAGAATTCCAGGAACAGTTACAGGAGAGGAATTCAATATGGGCACCTTGAGAGAATAGTGCCAGTGCACCTGATATTAAAAGACCTTTATATTTATAAAGACCTAATTAAAGAACTAAAGGCCTAGTAAATAGAGACAAAAAGATAAATAAATAAATAAAGACATAAATAAATAAATAAAACCATAAAGACATAAATAAGAACATAAATAAATAAATAAATCAATAAATTAATAAATAATAAATAAACATAAATACATAAAAATAAATAAATAAATAAACATAAATAAATACATAAAAATAAATAAATAAATAAACATAAATACATAAAAATAAATAAATAAATAAACATAAATAAATACATAAAAATAAATAAATAAATAAATAAATACAAAGATAAATAAATAAATAAATAAAATATTGTTCCTTATACAATATGAGCGTACACATTTTCAAAAGGGAGACATAAAAGGAAAACATTTATCTAAGTCATATTTTTGACAAAAAATGTGATATACGCTTACCATAAAAACAGGCAAATACAAATATTAAGATTTTGTAAATTGCAATTTCATGATCTACAGACATGCTGCAAATGCTTATGTGATAAGGCATAAAAATTTCTGCTTTTCGGGGGTGTTTATTAGAGCGGGGGCGATTTTTAGGAACAATACGGTATTACACTCTATATATTTCGTACTCCAACGCATTTCAGACAATGGTTATTTTCACTGATGTTAATTGTGTTGTCATGTTTTTGTTCACTTTAAATATTTTTTCCCTTAGGCGACCTAAAAACAAACAAAAAAACACCCTCAAAACATGTGTGCTGTAGCACAGGTGTTTTGAGGGTGTTTTAACCGCCCCAGAATTTTCGCTTTAAGGATTTCTGTATTTGTATTGTGCATATTAATCAGCCGGTATTTTGGCAAAAGGGGATTGATTTTCACTGGGACCCCCCCCCCAAGAAAAAAAAAAAATTCTTTTTAATGACTTGTATGATATCTCTGATGCTTCATAAATTCAAAGGAAACAAATCAGAGTGGCAATTCATGGCTTGTATGTTGTGTTTCAGTGGTCTGCCTATATGTGACCCGGCAGCACAAACGAGCCGTAAATTCCCTAAATTGTATTCTGAGTTATGGTGTAAAATGTGTACGAAGGTCGTATTCATCGGTCACTTAAGCTGGCGCGACATCTGTCTTATTTGGATAGTCACAACACCAATCAATAATCCTATTATTGAAGTGGATAATAAGCTTCTACCTTAGATGGCTATAGAACTTTTAATAGCTCTGGTCTTTGTTTGCTTTTGCTAAATCCTTTTCAAGTGGTGGGTTATTTGTATAGGTATGCATGACCAACAATTAACAATGAGAGAACCTTCTTAAACCTCGTTGACTTGGGGATGATTTGAAATGACCGCCAATTATGACTGTTTGATATTTATTGCCAGCAATGTGGAAAAAGAGACACACATAGAAACGAAAAAAGCTATAATTTTGTTGAAGGAGCAAAGTTTAACTAACCATAACTCTGCTTCTGGATATCGTTTGAAGTCAAATGATATACCATTTTTAAGTTTATGATGTTTATTTTTTAAACACGAAATAAAACAAAATTGACCGGTGGAGGAATTTACGGCTCATTCGCCGTGGGCGGTCACATATTATTTATATTTTTTCCAGCAAATTTAAAGGCAAAATGGATGGCTCTAAAAATGGGAGAATTAAAGTACTTTAACACAGTAAAATTATACTTCCACACTATGTTGATTTTATTCAAATAAACCATCTGGTAATTATGCATAATTATGACGGGCATTTGTTTAAGCATCAATTTATTTTATTTTATCAAATACCATGTAATCATATGTTTGTGTGTACAGTCTCTGTATTTTTCATTAAAATGGAAATATGAGGATTATAGCGGCAAATAGTGATTTATCATTCTGAATCTGAAAAAAAGAAATGGCATTTACATTTACAAATCCTTAAATATCAAGATGAAGAAAGCTTGAAGAAAAACCCCTTTTTTAAAGGAAATCACCTGACATACAAAAGCATGAGGTTCATAATTCTTGGAACGAGTATTGAATACTGATGTATGTCTTCAATGTGTTTGTTGCTGTTACTCTTAGTCTCTAACCTAAAAGTACCAGTTTTGAGAAACTATGAAAGGACATGGTCTAGTTAATTTAAATATTAGTTTCTTTTCTTCGGTTTGGTTTGCTTGTTCTGCGTATTAGATTGGTTGATATTATTTATAGATACTACATCCCAATATTAATTCCATTGAAAATAAGTAACTATAATTTAGGTTTATACGGTATACCAATCAAAAGTTAAAACCTTTATTTTGTTTTTAAAATGATACTACTGTGACATAAAATCATATCAGGTTCAATAATTAAATGCAATGTGTCAATACATTGAAAGGATTTTTTCAGACAACAGAAAATGAAAGTACATCACAGCATTTACTGGCAGGCTTCACACAAAAAAGAAGTGACTGATTTTTGACCTTTCACATAAAGCATCTCGTTAGTGAGATTTTTCCTAATTATTTACTACTACTACAGAAAATCACCCATCTTTTGTAGTTCGTAAATGTATAGAGTTTGAATTTTATTGTTGGCAAAATTTACATGAAATATTTGCATGTTGTGACCTTTCAACTTGCTGAAGGCATCAGGGGAGTAAGTCCCCTCCCTGTAAAGAATAAAAGCCCCCACACCCCTGTACAACTACACAGTCAGGACTACTGTTAAATCTCCTACCCTGTAGGACTAAACAGTACAAGGATCCTCCTGTAGGAACAGTACCCAAGTCAAAGTGTTCAAATAATTTTGACCAGGATTGTAGTTGTGGTGATTGCTTGAATGAATGAATAATAATAATAATAAATTAACTAATAAATAAACTCATGACAGACCTAATTTTTCTATTACATCCGCAATATTAGGATAAGGCCTACGGTAAGTAGCGTATAGCCCTCAGTTGTCTGATGGTCGCATTAGCGTGAAACTCAGAGTTACAACTTTCGTTCCACAAGTTCTACTCACGAGTATATTATATATTTTATACTAATATAAAAATAAATATTTGCGGGAGGAGATAAGTTTATGGTTCAATTTCAACCAGCCTAATCATGAAGCTCCTGTGGCCCAGTGGTTAAGATGCAGGTCTCGTAAATCTTGAGGTCCTGGGTTCGATTCCCAGGCGGGATCACTTTTTCTATTCGTCTCCTTTATTATTTGCGACACCGAACCTGGTAAAAAATTGTGTTTATTTATATAATCCCTGTTGATCATGCCACTGTTTTTCCATGTAATAATAATAAAGATTTTGTGGTGAACTTTCTCAGATGTGGAATATCTTCGTTACTAAGCCAATTACCAAATGAAAATGTGGGGGAAAGGTTGAGCAACCTTTTCATAAGATTCAGGTAGTGCCCCAAACCAGGGACTGTATTGTGGGTAATCGGATCGGATTACATGTTCCAGTAATCTTCTTCTTTCTCATCTTCACTGGTTCATCAGGTCTCATGAGTAACAAAATATGTTTTAAACAATAGGAATATTTGAAATGTAGTCACTGTGTCACAAATCTTTTGATCTATTTAATAGTATTATATTCACTGGTATTAGTTAAGTGGTACTAGGAGACAGTGCTTTGCCTTGAATGAACAATAAAGACAGATTAACAGTCAAAATCCTGTCATGTCATGTTACTCTATTTTACATATAAAGAAAATGGACAGCAAAGAGTTATTGTGTAATAATAATATCATATGTGAGGGTGGGTATAATTATAATCTTTGTATATCATGCAATATTCACAGAGTTTGGAGATCAGCTATATAGCACTTGTTAAGTGCCTGTTTGGGACCATGACAACCCCTCTCTGACATTACAAAATCCACCAGTCCTATCGGCGCGTATATCGGCACTACACGCCTCGATCCCAGCCGAGGAACTAAGGGCTAGTTTTACTATAGATATTGAATTAACACCAAGGGAACAGAATAGAGTACATCCATTACAAAGGTTTGAGCATATCTTTGTGTATTGAGAAGGCTAGCATCAACAGCACTTATAGCCTATACGTTATTGGGAAACGTCACAGTTCCTCGAAGGGGGTAGGCGCAAAGCTATGTGGGAGAGAGGAACTGGAAGTAATTTGCAGTGTCAGAGAGGGCCTGTCATGGTCTCCTCGCACTGAGCAAGTACCACGAGTAGCACAGACTTCATATCAAACTTGGCCAGGCACATCGTAAAATAATCCCTACGACCTATGTTAAGGCTACTCCATTTTGCACTCCTGAGCGACACCTTGGATATAAATTCAATTAAAATAAATATTAAATTAGTTACTTGTTACTTAAGATAACAATCATATCTGTTTATCAGCAGTAAATTCAGCCTAAAGAAATTAAAACATAATTAAATATAGAAATTTGAACTTGCATTTATCTATTAGATAAGTGCAATTTAGCGCAAATTCTCAGAAATATTAGCTTTGGAAAGAAAAAATAAATTGGGAGAACTTTGCACTACAAATAACTATGAAGATAAAAACATTTGTGGAACATTTATCTGCACATTATCTCCAGATAACACCTAAGTCACATGTAATGAGTCCACATAAATGTACAAAGGGCATTAAAAAATTTGTATTGTCCTTTTTGACCGAGCCTAAAATCTGAAAATATAGGGTCACATTTTTTTTTCATATTTGAATTTTCATATTTGGTAAATATACACAAAAATGTTGTGAAAATATTTTGCCTGTTTGTATTCATACTGCACAACTCTGATAATAAATTTATAAATAAATAAATAATAATAAAATTTAAATAAAAATAAAAATAAAACAATTTCAGATTTATATAGGGCCTTTTTCCAGCTAGATCTTGAAGGATTCAAAGCGCTGTAATTTCACTGCCATGGTGAATCATCACAATCAGATCGCATCATCTAGGCCAGTTGCAGCCGAACCTCAGGCGCAGATCTATCCGCACTTAGATTGTAATATCCACCAATTATCTGTGCAGCTCCCCAAATTCCATTGGGTGAAGGAAGTTTTTGATAACCAAACAACGAATCACCGATTTTTTTTTTGAAAGCAGGAGGAAACCAGAGATCCCGGAGAAAACCTGCGAGAGCGAGCATGGAATCGGGATAAACCAAGTGCACATGAGTCCTTGGGCACACCGGGCTTGAACCCGGGACCTCAGTGGTGCAAAGCGAGGAACTACCGTTGTGCCAACTCGCCCTCCCATATAAAACAAACCTAAGAAACCCTAAATGAATCATTGTTTACCATGGTATTTTGTGGTGAACTTGAATTTCTAGATATTCAATATGGCAAAAAAATGAATAAACCGACCGACCAACCCCGACTTTGGAGCGAGGAGCAATACACAAATTTTTTAAGGCCTAATATTTTAATAGGTGACATATTAAGTAAAATCAGCTTAAAATATAGAACTGAAGTATATGTTTTTATCAACAAGTAAACAAGCCCATGACCATATCCGTTACAAATTAGGTCACTAACCTATTACAAGGTTACATACCCTGCTTATGCGTCTGACATAGAAACTGATATTAGTGTTGTGCTGTCAAGCATTCAATGGTGTAAGAGAACAAACAAAAAGATCCATGCTGTCCTTATTTAAAACAAAACAAGTTTCATTAGGTACCATGATTACTACCATGTTGAAGAAGGCGGTTAAAAATATTTGATTAACTCTATAAATGTCCGAAGGGCAACTGGAAGGGAAAGAAGGTGTTTGCTTTTGGTGGGATTCGAACCCGAGACCCCATGCATGCCAAGCACTGGGTCGGCGATGCTTAGCCACGGTTCTTTCACTGACCAGGCCAATGAAAGTGTGCCTATATATCACTTAGGGTGATTGCATCATCACATCCCGTGGGATGCACGATATTGCACAGTAAAAATGTTTGTAGTATTGTGTAGTACTCAGGCCTGTTAGGGTTAAGTTTGACCAACTTCTGGTTTGGTTTCATAATACAGACAAGGAAGAAGGATTCAGCTATGAAACCAAACTAGTACAGCTAAGTATTCTAGCCACAGACTGTACAGTCAAAGTCCCCTTGCATTGTATGCTGTGAATTCTCGCATATTCATGAGGGCTGATCGTTTGATTGTGCAGTGTCTAACAATCACATCAGCGTTGCATGCCTTCGCATATATGCGATAGAGCTTTGCATGTCTTCACGTTTAAGCAAAAGACCTTCAAAATATGCGTTATGTGCATAGCAGTTTCGCCTGTTACATTTCATGGAACAATCAGCCCTCATATATTGTTTCTGTTATTGTTTATAATTATAATGTCAGTTTCTATTACTTTCTATTATCGATTCTAGCTCCAGTGACACCTTATTAATTTCACTGGACTTTTGGATGTATTGTATTATAGGTATTAGCATTTTGAAAAATCAATATCAAATCCCTGGACTAGTAACTTTTTTGTCCATTCAGTGAACATTAGAGTAATCTAACCCAGATAATAGAATATGCATGAGGTGTCACTGGAATATTAGTAATAGATAATTTAGTAAAAGGAAGAATTTGAATGACCACATATTCAACAACTCTTCCTTTACTTTTGTACAGGAGCCAACCGTTGTTAATCCATGATGAATCCACACTTTTGCAGTAAGCGTATACGTGAACGCCAGCGCACATCCGTGTTACGTGTGAGCGCGTAAATTCGTCATGTCTGGAATCTGTGTGCGTATCACGCTTACAAGTTGAATTCGGTATTTTTGCAGTATCGGATAAAGATTGCCGTTTTATTCAGTTTTATTGCTGATATTTTTGTAATCACTGATCTTTTTGTAAGGCTGACTGTCAATGATTAACTGACATTCCTCATGAAATAATCGGGGAAATAATCATGTGAATTAAACAATCTTTAGCTTGTTTTTGTTGTTTCAACGCATCTGCATGGTTTACTTCGCTCGGGCTGCCCTCGCATCGTTGTTAATCGGTGATGAACAACAGTGAAACATGATTGAATCCCTAATGGTACTGTGAAAAAGTCATACTATGGCTGAGGAAAGTAAGAATTAAACATTATTTTGTTACTATTGATATGAGAAATATTATGCTAAGTTGTACACATTGTTAGCATGCAAAATGAATTGATGGTTCAATGATAGCTTTGTTGAATGTATTGCTTGACATGAAGAATGAACACATATAAAATCAAAAATTGTCACCTTATGATATTTTTATTTCAATACTTTTTTCGTAAAGATTTCATTTTTATGGGTAATATCTGACTCTGGAATTGAGTACTGGTATTATATTGACACTAACCACCTACAAGCTACAACCTGGGGTCCCGGCCTGGGGTCTCCCCTGGAATGGGAGGGGGAGACAAAACAGGACACCTCCAACCATATGGTTAATACATGTACAAATTTTTTTTAATTTAACACATTATTATTGTATAAGAAGAAAACTGGGCAGTGTACATAATGCATGTTTTCGATGTTGAGTTTTATGCATTATATGTATGCAATGAACCATTAGGTTTTGAAATCAATGGAAAATTACAAAATTGGTCTTGTGACATTCTTGCTTCTATAGCTATGATAGCAGTGATCAAGGATGGATCAAGCATGGAATCGAGACAGGGACTATTTTCTCCGGGGAGGGTCACTCCCATTGTGGCTGGTACACTATCCGCGATAATCAACTTTTGAAAAGCACCCTAACCTTGGCTAAAACAATACCCTAAACAGGTAACACATGCTTGTTTTCACACCCTAAACAGGGATTTTATTCCTTGCATCAAATTTCATACCCTAAAGAAGGATTGGCTCACAGGCCCCATGGCTAAATTTATATTTTCGTAAAACCAAATGCATTTTGAAGATCATTTTCCCTTTAATATTTATCTCTCCATCTGTCCAATTTACATACGCTTTTTGCATATTAGCATATTGCAATTTTGCTACCCTTTTTTCCCCTCCAATTTTTCATGTTTTTGACACCCTAAACACGATATCCGCGTATCATGCCTACCCATGAAAAAAATACCCTTTTTACGCATTTTTATTATCGCGGATGGTACAGGCCACAATGGGAGTGATCCCCGGGTATTTTCTGCAAGAAAACTTGCCTAATATATCTCTTTTTTTCTTTGAAATCACTTGTGCCAGTTGTGTGTGAAATATTGAGAGTGAAATCAGGGGTAGACATAAGGAGCAATAGTCAGCTGGCTATCGGGCCAGCTGGGAAGGTTTCCAGCTGGCCCAAGGGCAAATCCCCTTCTACCTCCATGATCCACTGGCCCAGATTCTACTTCATTGTGTTTCTAATATTGTAATACATTCATAATTATACATGTATGCCAAAATCCCAACTGGCCCATCTAGACTGAAAACCTCCTGGCCCAACAAGAAAACTACTGACCAGGGCCAGTGGCTAAATCGACCAACTTGCATCAATTATTTCAATCGTATTTTACCCTCACACAAAACAATGCACAAGACGGCCCTCTACAACATTCTATAAAATGTCCATCACGTCTAGATTTCTTACAAATTCCCCATATCGCAATGAATGGTGCATTAAATAATGTAATTGCATATAATTATGACATGTTACACAGCAACATGGGTTGCTTCCGCTTTGTGATCCCACAGAGTTACATAATTCAACACCTGCGATAATAGACTCAATTAGTATCATTTTGAATTATTCTATTCCGTTCTTAATCATTTTTTAATGCATAATGCATATTGATTAGTAACAGATATGGGTACTTTGGCGTGCACTCACTCTGTACTGCATAATAATGATTTGCCTGATTTAAAATTTTAACATTTAAAGTGGGTTGGTCGGTTAGGCACACATTTTTTACTTAACCCTACTGCTTTTTGGGGAGATGAAAGACAGATGAAATAAGAAAGGAGAAACATTTTTCTCGGGTACGGTTATGAACCACAGACCCCTCAGATGCCAGAAACACAAACGAGGTAGCACGCCACAGTGGTGTACCTTGGCCGATCAAGTTTTCTGTGACCATATGTGTGTTTGCATGATGATCAAGTTTTCTGTGACCATATGTGTGTTTGCATGATGACGCCCCAGGATAATGCAATCGCATCATCTGGGATATGTGTGGTTGATTTATGCAATGAGGGATTTTTGATGTTTAGTTCGATATAACAGTCACAAAAAATTTGAATTTGTCGGTCACTTAAGGTCGTGCGCCATGAATTGGGGGCCAAATGCGTTACGTACTAAAAAATTCAACCATTTACATGTTTTTGTACTTAAACTGATCTAATTCATATTCTGTTCATCAAAACCCTATAAAATTATATATCACTGTAAAGCTTAGAGTACCAGGAATACACACATACAAACATTTGGTCAATATACAGGGTGCCCCAAATGTCATATAGGGTGGAAAAGTTAAATTTTGGTTCAAAAAGTATACAATTTTGTTCCTCTCTTATTTACTAACACAAACACCTGGTCTGTTAAAACCTTTTTAGATGTGCTAATAACATTGTAGACTTTCAAAAAAAGCAAACTTGTAAGGATGAGTTATGTTGCCTAACTGAGATACAGGGTGTTCAAAAGTTGTACAACATTTTTATGATTTTTATTATATTTTCAATCAAAACTTTTTTCCTTCATGCCCTACACAAAAACCAATGGCATATTTGAATTCCTCATCAAATTTCCTTCTAAGAAATGATAACTTTTACAGAAGTAGGGTAACTTATTCAAGAAATATGACATTCAGAACATTTCGAGCATAAATGCATGCTTAGTACAGTAACGTATAGGAAAAGCCTAGAACCCATGACACAAAATGCAGCACATTTACAACAAATTAAACTAGCTTAAAGTAAAATTGGTCACATTACCTACTAGACATAAATACCAAAACAATGGTACATAATCCATCTTAATACCTTGCTGGGTTATGAAGTTACAGTAAAAAATATATTTGAGAGTCACCAAAAAACAATATTCCCTATACTTTAACACATGCCTCATCCGTAGGGCTCCTCATCCGTAGGGTCCGCCACCCCTGACTTAACATCCTTTGATTGGCAATATCTCGCAAAGTACAAATAGTATGAAAGTTTTACCTTCCACAATTTTACCCAGGTAAATTAGCAAGAAAATAAGACCAAAACCAGTTCAGTACACCTATCCATTCTTGAGATCTGTGACAAAATGTTTGTGAAAAAATAAAAAAATGTAACACCGCCACCTTTTCCTATACCCCAAATCATGGCGCGTGACCTTAAGTATTTGTTTGTGTCCCATCCAACAAGGTAGAACAAAGAGTACCCACTCTGCAATGTTTATATGTGTAGTCATGCACGCGATAAACTTCAATTTTAAGTGTGTGGCTATGTTCGCTGCATGCACAAACATCTGTAATGCTCAAGCTTAAATATACCAAGTATCATTCCATTTCAGGCTTTAATTGATATATGCGGAAAGTACACTATTTGCAACAATGTACACAATTTGCAATAGGTACACTATTTGCAACAAATCAAAATCTGAGAACTCGTTATTTTACGTCACGCTGAGCTGCGCATCATTTGTCGAACATCGTTACTGCGCATTACAAGTCGGTGTGACATAAAATTACGAGTTCTCAGGTGCACTCGCAAAGGCTTATGGGATTTACTGAAAAGGTCAATTACACATGGGTCAATTTTGAGTTGATACTCTTTGGGTATAATTTCTTTAGTAACAACCCCATCACTTACCTGTCTACAGAACATTCTTTATTGAATATTATACAAATATTGACTGCTATGAGGGGCATGGTTAAAATTATAGGCCCAAGGTGATCTCAAAACCATGACTATGCCCCGAGGCGTAAGCAGTCAATATTTGTTTTATATACCAAATCTTAAGATTCTTGTCATCTGTTTGGTTAAAAGCATCGATTTGGGGAAGAGAAATTAATAGTTTCAATGCGAACGGCACACAGATTGCAATCTGCGATTTCTGCGTAACTATAGCACCTGAAAACATTAACGCGTTCGTAATATCATTTTACGCTGGGAAAACGCGCAGTTTGATCGTGACGCATATGACCGGTCCATAGTTCATTTCCATGGACCGGTCCATAGTTCATTTTATGGGCATAGTTAATTCAATGACTGCACTTTCAACCAATCAGATGACAGGAATCTATATATGAGGTATATAATATACAAATATTGACTGCTATGAGGGCATGGTTAAATTATAGGCCCAGATCTCAAAACCATGACTATGCCCCGAGGCGTAGCCGAGGGCATAGTCATGGTTTTGAGATCACCGCTGGCCTATAATTTTAACCATTCCCCGAATAAAAAGCAGTCAATATTTGTTTTATATACCAAATCTTACGATTCTTGTCATCTGTTTGGTTAAAAGCATCGATTTTGGGAAGAGAAATTAATAGTTTCAATGCGAACGGCACACAGATTACAATCTGCGATTTCTGCGTGATTATAACGCATGAAAACATCAACGCGTGTGTAATATCATTTTACGCTGGGAAAAACGTGCAGTTTGATCGTGACGCACGTGACCGGTCCATAGTTCATTTCCATGGACCGGTCCATAGTTCATTTTGCGGGCATAGTTAATTCAATGACTGCACTTTCAACCAATCAGATGACAGGAATCTATATATGAGGTATATAACATGTATTATGTGCAAAATGTAATGCAATTGCTAAATTTGAATGTGGTACATCAAAAATAGTGAAACACTAATACGTTAGTGCTTATACGTTATAGTGAACATTAAGTTGGCAAGAAAGTGCAATTACACAAAAGTAACATATAATACAAAACTTAACAGTTAAAATTTACATTTAACTTCAAAATCAAACAAAGCATGTAACTTGCAACCAAGACAAATAAACTCCAACACAAACCTTTCAAAAATGTAGTTTTGCCTAGATTGCATCTACCTTTTCTACCACTTTAAATTCCAAATAAAAAGGGTCACTTATTTCTCTCATTTGTGTGATCTATCATTTTGTGTTTTCTTTCTTTATATAGTTATAACATGTAAAACATGCAAAGTCAAATGCAATGCAATTGCCAAGGTGGTACATTTTGTGAAATACTAAATAGGGTCTATGTTAAAGTAATATTCAGATTTCCTTTGACAGCATAACCATCGCGTATACGCGCGCGACGTCAAGCATGTGCATTGGACCTTGTGCAAAATAATACGCGCTGGACGGCTAGCAGTACGCTTAATTTGTAAAAGGAAATCTGAATATTACTTTAATAGTGAACATTACGCTAGCAACAAAGTACAATTACACCAAAGTAACGTATCACCAACTTTTACAGTTAAAACTTGCACTAAAAATAAATAAGCATGCACCTTGAAACCAGGATATGGGGTACTATACTATACCACAGAAGTACTCAAGTATCTCTGCCTACAAAACTGACAAATAACCTTTTGCCAAAAATGAAACTGCTTAGATTGCATACCTTTTCTACTACTTCAAAAGGGTAACTCCCCCGATCAGATTCTTTAGTAATTTCTCCCATTACATTTTCTGTCTTTATGGGCATAACATGTTTTAATTGTGCATAGGGAAAGTTTGAAGGTGAAATAGTGAAATACTAATTATGTTGTAGTGAACAGTATGTTAGCGAGAAAGTGCAATTACACAAAAGTAACATAAAATGTAACACCAAACTTTACAGTAAAACTTACGTATCTTCAACAACAAATAAGCATGTACCTAGAAACTAAGATACGGTGTACACTATTCACTGATTGAACGGCCACCTCAAAAATTGCTAGAAAAGCGCGAGAAACAAAAATGCACATTTTGTGCATGCGTTTGCAGGGAGAACCTCGTTTTGGTAGCAAGATGGCAGATCTGTGCAAAGGGCGAATACCACAGAAGCATCTTTGCCAACAAAACTGACAAATAGCCCCAACATAAACCTTTTGCCAAAATGAAATTGAATAGTTTGCCACATAAACCTTTTGCCAAAAATGAAATTGAATAGCTTGCATCTTTACATTTTCCACTACTACTAACTCGCCAGACCAAACTCTTTAGTAATTTCTCTCATTCATTTGTGTTATCTCTATCATTTTGTATTTTCTGTCTTCACAGTCAGATGAAGTAGACAGTAAACAACAAAATATATCTCTTACATGTGGTACTGCAGAATTACCTTGGTCTCCAAGGTCCGATGTTACTTTTTCATTGTGATTATTTTATGGCAAGTAACACAAGCTTTTAAAAAAAAAACATCACAGGATTTATGTTTTTCATTCTTTAAAAACTGAGTGTCACAGGATTTGGAACAAAAAATTAAATGATAGGCCTACTGGGTTGTTGAAGGGAAAAAACACTAAATAATCATGCCTTTATTTATTATAAGATATAAGAGGTTTTTTTCCATCTCATAAAATTTGGTATGTTTTGATTGCATTTTCTCAAGCTTACAAAACAAGGAATTTTCATTGAAAATGATAATATAATATTTGAAAAGCACACTAAAAATGTGAACTTAAAATTTTTTCACCAAAAATAGTTAAAAAATGCTCAATTTTGCAATGAAATCATAAAAAACACATTTAAAACTACCACCACAACATGTAAGGCATTTGGTGAGGTGCACCCTGAATATTGGTACAGACAAATAAAATTTAAACACTTGACTTAACCATCCAGTTATTACAAATTATTTGTGGACTTGTACATGCAATATGAAAACAAATACATGTAGTACAGATTTTAGACATCATCATTATTACGAGTATTTTCTATCACAGTGAGTGAGAACAAATTGGTTAATTATTAAATACTAGTGGAACTATTACCAAACAGAAAAGGTTAAATGCAAGTCAAACACGTAACAAATGAGACAAGTATCAAATGATGAAAATCACCGCACACAAACTTAACTTACACAAATAGGGGCAAGGTATGTATACATGCACAGTAGGAAAAATGATATCAAAATTGTATAATTACCGTCTGCAAAGGATAGCCCATGGTCGGAAAAAGAAACAAAAATAATAAGAGAAACGTTAGATGTGTTTGTACTTGAAAGGTTTTGAATGTCGGCAAACCTGAAACATGATACTGGTCATGCTTTAAAAAAAGATGTACAAACGCTCCAGACAGTTTGTTGCTGGTCTAAATCTAGGTAGAGTTTCAATTTACTCTCAACACAGAACTCAACAACACAATATCACTTATAGCGTGTTTCTGTTATCCGGAGAATTTCTCCACCATTATCCTTCTGCGAGAATGATAAATTCCCAGAAAAACTCTCGCTGCTATTATCTGGAGAATAGCGGAGAATGTCAGTTTCTATTGGGTAAAATTAATCTCTTAATGGACCCCAATAGGAACATGCTATATGAAAAACTTAGTTCATATTTTGCTATTAAAAAAAAAAAAAATTAAAACAGCTACCATATTTTGCCTCAAGTACTGCCCAGTTCCATAGTTAAAACAATATTTTTTTAAAATAAAAAATACCAAATAGATTTGCACTACAATTTGCTTTCCACAAAAAGATTTTACTATCAGATGCCCTTTTAATAAACTTTGTATTTTGTCATTAATACAGCCCTTTTTTTAGGCCTTGATTTTCGCAAAGTATTTGAATTCATGCAAAGTGCATAAAAATCAAAATTCAGAAATTTTAAGGAAAAGATGGAGGTGTCCTCATTGAAAAGCAAAAAAGTAGGCCTACACTATTTCTTTAAATAGTGCTTTGCAGACTAATTGAAGTGGCCCTTGATTATAATTTTGGATGTAAATTGGGTCAAAAAAATTACATCACAGGAAAAGAATCTGGCCTCAAGTTGCAATGGATGTGACCACACTCTAAAGTTCCTTCTTCTACATCCTGAATAACAATAGGCATGTCCACATGGAGGGCTTTTTGCTTAAGCAACATGGTTCTCAAGCAAAAAACTTGGGGGAAAATCTGCCGTGTGAACTGTCTCAAGGATTCCAATCCCTAAGTTTGCCCCCAAATTTATCCCCAAATAATTTAGGGAATTTCCCAATTTCCCCATGTGTTCCATCCTCTATTGGTCCTCGTGTGAATAATACATTTTGTGATTCTGGAGTGCTGAGCTTAACCCATGACCTTGGTTTACTTATATTTAATATGGCTCAAATTGGCACGGCACAAGATGGGTCACAGTAAGCTTCCGGTTAGAATTCCAGCTGACATCATTGTAAAACTCATGGATTCCAGGCTTCAGTTGAGTCGTGTGACACGCACTCTGGGATTGACTTGGGAATTGCAATTCTCAAACACACCAATTCTCGAGAATTCTATGATCGTCTGAACACAACTATTGTCTTTGTTTTTGTGTGGAAACTGTTAATGTCCAGTTTGATATTCATCAGTACAGAAGTTGATATTAGCACCCCTTCAAATAATTTACTTTAGCACTAACAGCAATAAATGGAGGAGTGGGAGTGGGACAAGTAAAAATTTATAAGCATAATAGGCACATTTCTAATTGATACAACTTGGAAGGAAAATGTTGATCCTGTTAATGCCAAGAGCTCTAATGCCATGGTTCAATGCTAATCACTTAAAGTAAAAGAGTGAAAAATGCAGTCTCTAACGAGTAAGAGTGAAAAGTACCAACAGAAGTCTCTAGCATGTTCAGTATTAATTATTTCATACTGAAAATCAGTTAGCCCTGTTAATGCGATCTCAGTCACTGTGTAAAGTTACACATCATATAATGTTTTATTCATCAGAATTTGTCTTCATGAAAATATGCAAATTATGTATTTATTTGGGTTATTTTTGGATAACAGTCAATAATGGATGCAGAGTAGTGAATTGCTTCAGGTAATCCGGAATCACGTCCGGAATATTATGACAAACAAACACTTGATGGTAGTTGAAGAAATATTTTCTCAATTGTCTACAGCCTGTTTCATAATAAATAATTAACCTAGCTTTGATGATTGATTGTTCAATGCATGTACTTCCAGAAATAGCAAATAAAATGTCACTGTTTTCGAGAGTATCATCACTTTCATAAGTATAACACTCCTGACAGTGTTAGCTTTTCTGCATAACAATTAACATGTATTAAATTTGAAGGAAACTGACCCAAAAATATGTTTGTCCATGTCTTATTTGCTGCCCACCATTGTGATTGAAATTAAATCATAACCACTAACCTCATGCAGTGTGACTCAAAATGATTCTATAAATTCTGACGATGATTCTGTTTGACATTTTACTTGATTATGACGTTATTGGAACATTCATGTTAAGCTATTGGAACATGAATGCAAGCATTGCCGCTACACATATATGCTGCACATGAAACATATTTCGACATTTTATGCGTGAAAGCATGAAAACATCCAATGATATGGCTGCATTAGGGGCCCTGTGAAAATAGTTAGACTGCAATTTTCCATTTGAAAATGAAATTTTAAGATGAAATATCAATCAAATGGTTCAGACTTCTGTACGGCATGGAAAATAAAAAGCTGGTTTTTTAATGCTTTACATGCCTACTATCAGTGCTATTATCTTTAGTACTAATCCAATAATGTGATTTTATTCTAGTTTTGGTTAATTTCATGATTTTTTTCCCAAAGAGATTGTGGTGTGTCCTTTGTGTAATTATTTTGTGTAAGCTAATCCTAATCCTAACCCTAACTCTAAGCCTAATCCTAACCCTAATCCCAACCCTAAAGTAACGAACCCTAACCTTAACCCTAACCCTAATTTTGTGCATAATTATATGAAGGAGTAACCAAGATTGTATAGTGCATATGTACATGTATGCATGTTCTAATCAATTTTTTGCCAACATTTGGATGACTTTTTCATAAATTACGTTCCAGCACTCTTCATCTTCTCAGCCTATTGTTGAATTTGATGAAGACAAAAGCAAAGACTTACTGGTACTCATTAAGTCAAAGTTATTTATATCCGTCATTGAAAATGAACTGTAAAACATGCTGGTATAACTTGAATTGCGTTTGCAACACAGTGAATGAGCTATAAATGGCAACATGAAATATATAGACTATGGTCTATGATGATATTGAATCCTAAAAATTGACACACTTTGTTATGTAACCTAGGTAACAAAACATTATAACACATTATTCTTTGTTTACATTGTTTGTACAAGAAGAACATTAATTTAAGCATTCCAACTAAAGAACCACACTTTAGATCCGTCCACGCTATGATGCAACTGATTTGTGGTTCAGTATCGCACTGCATCGTACTGCAAAATACTGCATTGCGGTATCATTTTAACTTGGAAATTTTTCACATTTTTAATCAATTGGACATTAATTGCTAATTTGCAATACAATGTTCATACAGAATGATAGTTGAGATAGGTTTGTTAAAAAATGTCCATAATAATTATGTGACATTTTACTAAATTTACAAAAGGCATAATTTATCAATTATCATCATTTTTATTGAGAAAATAACATTCTACATGAAAGAGAAGATATGAAGGCACATGTTTCTGCAAAAAAAATAAAAAAATATGTTTTTCAATATCACACATATCCTGGGCCTCTACCACAATTTGCATTGGCTAACATCCACCTAAATCTGATCCAATTTACTAAATACAAGTAACACAATGTACCAACCTGACTGAATCCATGGTCACTAGTTCTATGCAAACTTCTTTCTCATATCCATATTATTATCTGCATTTATTATCTGTTCTAACTTCAATGACACCAGTCACTATCAAAGAGGTATTAGAGCGATTTGATGAGACAGGTGCCCTGTTCAACTCTGGCCAAATAGCCAATCAATGCTGTATTGATTGCAGATTTATTTGCTCATGTTGCAATCACACTCACAAACCTGACAGTGAATGGAATTTATCCCGCGTGATATCATGAGATGTCCTAGTAGGTGTTTTATAATAGGTAGAAATCTGCCAAGTATACTCCAGTAGCCAAAGTCATGTTCAAAATACAAGTACGATCTCTGAACATTCCATCTATTCACTGCACTGCATCAAAATCAAAACCCAGCAGCTTTTGAGCTCTTATATTAATGATGTGCTGCTGAGCATACTGGTGTAAAAATTACATTGTACATCTGCATCTGTATTGTTCTGGGCAGTGATGATGTGTAACACTAGCCAATGAAATTCAAGAATATTGTTGTGATGGGAGAGAACACGAGTTGTATTAAATAAAGGCCTATTTGATAGATGTTATTCAAACAAAACAAGGATGTGACAATGTGCATTTAACTCATCATTATGAGCATTTTTACTATGACTACTGATTCTGTTTTTCTTTTCTTTTAGAGGCCCATTCAGTGATTTGAGGTTGTGACAATGTGCATTTAACTCCTCATTATGAGCATTTGTAACTACATGTATAACTACTGATTCTGTTTTTCTTTTCTTTTAAAGGACCATTCAGTGGTTGGCTCATCCGGACGATCGTAAAAATCATCAAAATTCAGATTTGGTACCTTTGTCATTGTCATAGATGTGCTAACATAAGCCTGCTAGTGGTTCAGCCAAAAGCCATGTATTTAAGACAAAATAAGGCATTTACATGAATCTGTAATTTATATGTACTGACAGTACAGTTAGCTACAAGTATTTGAATGGGGCTTCAACTTCGTCAATACAGATACTGCTGTTTTCTTTGTTTTTTGCCAAATTTTTCAAAATTCCGAAATACCAAATAACATTTTGAATGACTTATCCTTCACTTTTAAGCAATTTATAAACTATTTTCATATTTTTTTTACACTTTCCCTGGGATCACTGAATGGGACTTTAATTTTTCCCCATCTCGAACTCACTACTGTTATTTGGCAAATAGAACTAGATAGACACCTGTATTCCACTGCATGCTGGAATCCTCTCTGACCAATAATGTATTTATTTATGTACCAAACATAATGAAATGAAAATATGCAACAGAGTTTGAATTTTAGATATTTTCCTCACCTACTCAAGATATGTGAAATTTGGAATTGAATCAAAATACTGGACTTTTTTTAGCAATTGCTACTTTTTTAGCAATGCTATTTCAAAATACTGGACTTTTTAGCAATGCTACGTTTAGTATGATACCATCACACTTCATCAGGCAACTGACCCGCTGGACTGGTTGACAGACAGGTCAGTTGCCTGATGAAGTATGATGGTATCACATGCAACATAGCATTGCTAAAACTAGTAAGTCCAGTATTTTGATTCAATTCCAAATTTTATGTTACTACAACTGGATGACTGAGAACATTCATCAACTTACTCAAGATACGCTTTTGTACACCCAAATGTCTAATATAAATTATCACTGAATGGGCTTCTAAATCATGCAAAACCCTACAGACAGGGTACCTCCACCATATGCCTCCACTCAATTCAGCAGGCGGGATGGACAACACATTTTTAACGACTCTCTTACAAAATACAATTTATGTTGTTCATCATGTACGGAAATGATGAATGAATTTTATGTACATGTATATCAATGTAACAAAGGTGATAAATCATTTTAAACAATACCCAAAACCGCATAGCACAAAATGACTACAGATGAAATAAGTCAGCACATATGGCAAAAAAAAATAACATATATAACATTACTGGCTGGATGTAATTTATTCATCATTATTTTTCAGTAATTACAGCAGTTTTTTATCTGGATAATGAACTAATGAAAGAACTGTATCATCGGAAACTAAATTTGTTGGTATTTTAATGCCCGAACCAAACAGAGCTATAAAGTTGATGTGGTTGAGGAATAAAGCAGCTATCACATAATTTTCTAAATTTTGGCAATTGACCGCTCCATTCTTGAAATATATAATTTTTTTTTACATAAGTAACTCATTTTCAAACCGTTCAACTGATTCAAATAGCAATCAATGATCTGTATAAGGTACCAATCACTGTGCATTAATTTAATGATGCGTCTATAATTGTCATTCATTGATTTGGACCTTCGGTACATTTTATCATTTTTTATCATAAAAAGTGAAAGGGTTGGTCCTGTTATTAATTTTGATTTATTCAGCCATCCCATGTTTTTCCTCATAGTGTTACAACTTATGAGTCTTCCTTATTTTTAACATAAAGCATAAGTGTTACAAATGTTTTCAGTGGTAAAATGAAACTTGCATAAATTGTATTGTAATCTGTATCAGGAGAACTAATCACAGTGCATTAATGAGGTGTCTATTGTCATTCATTGATTTCGACCTGGGGTACATTTCATCATTTTTATCATAAAAAGTGAGAGGGGTTGATCCTGTCTACATTAATTTTGATTTATTCAGCTATCCCATGTTTTTCCTCAAAGTGTTACAAATTATGAGTCTTCCTTATTTTTAGCATATATTAAAGCATAAGTGTTACAAATGTTTTCAGTGGTAAATAAAACTTGCATAAATTGTAAATTGTAATCTGTATCAGGAGAACTAATCACTGTGCATTAATTTAATGATGCGTCTATAATTGTCATTCATTGATTTGGACCTTGGCTACATTTTATCATTTTTATCATAAAAAATGAAAGGGTTGGTCCTGTTATTAATTTTGATTTATTCAGCTATCCCATGTTTTTCCTCAAAGTGTTACAAATTATGAGTCTTCCTTATTTTTAGCATATAAAAATCATAAGTGTTACAAATGTTTTCAGTGGTAAATAAAACTTGCATAAATTGTAAATTGTAATCTGTATCAGGAGAACTAATCACTGTGCATTAATTTAATGAGGCATCTATAATTGTCATTCATTGATTTGGACCTTGGCTACATTTTATCATTTTTATCATAAAAAATGAAAGGGTTGGTCCTGTTATTAATTTTTTACAAATTAAGATTCTTCCTTGTCTTTATAAAGCATGGTAATAAAGTGTTATAAATTTGACCTATTAATATGATTGCTTGCTCCAAATGTTTTCAGTGGTAAAAATAAAACTTACATTGTATGACATGATATTTATAAACAATAATGGAATCAAACAAGGTCATATTTACATGATTTGAATATAAATAATTGAATTAATATAACAAAATTAGCAATAATTTAGTTCCTTATGCCACTTCCCAAGATAAAAATAAAAATAAATTATAACATTGTGATAGTAGGGTAAACTGACATACACAATGTAGTATTGTGGGCAGGTTTTGGTAAAAATAGGACTTTGAGACCTTTCAGACCTCCAGACCTTTTTTGTATGTAGACATTTATCACCATAAACTCTTGACTTTTATCACATTCTCATTTTTTTCAAATAATTTTCATATTTTTTACCCATTAACTCAGTAAGGATTAATATAACGGAAACAATATTTTAATGATAAAATTGAAATTAAACCAAGAATGGTTCAATTTATGTCAAAATGGCATTAGAATTTGAAACCATAGTGAGTGTATAATATGGTTTATTTTTCATTTATTCAGATATTATCTTCAATATATCAAATACAAAATAAAAAACCATTTGTAAAAAACTAAAGCAGTAAATAGAAGTATACACAGGAATAAATAGAACATTGCATACTGTAAAACACTTTAATTTCGCTGGTACTTTATTTCATGCTGAATCGCTTATACTACGCCATTTTCATGCGAGTACTTAATTTTATGAATCCAGGATTTTGTATTTCACGTCCGAAAGTTTCCAAATTCTTATCTCTGCATGGCCAGAAGCTTAAGTGAAAATTAGCCTTACTTTGCTGGGTATTTCCGCCTTACCTTCCGTAAATTGAATGTTGGGATAGCTCTCAAATGAAATATGGCCATTATTTTGTAGGAAATAACATGCAAGTTATGATAAAATTACAAAAAACTTTTGCCCAATCAACCAACGCCATTTATGGCCCATCATGGGGGCGGCCATTTTGTTTCACAAACTTTTATTTCTGTCGCATAATATTTTATTAAAATTACTTCTAAACAATTTAAAATATCTTTTTAAATCATAGAAACAAATGAAAATAATATTTTGGCGCGTTGTTCGAGTGTTATAACGTGAGAAAACAAAGTTCAAAACAAAAAAGCATAATTGATTGATTGATTGATAATTGGTCATTATTTTCTATGCAGCAAATGGATAAACAAATATCAATTTCGCGATTTTCTAGCGAGTTTTATGTGGAGGTTCAATGCTTTGTGGAATTTATATGATCCTTATAATAATATATGAGGCTATTTTGATGATGTTTCAAGGTAAATAAATAATCTACTAATGAAAATTATGTCACATAGTCACTCACAAAATAACTTTGAGGTGAATTCTGTAATGGAAGTTGCCGGGGATGTTGCTCGAGTTGAGTTGTCAAATTCGGAACCAGTGTGCAAATTGTCTGTGATAAAATTCGCGAGTATTTAATTTCGTGAATCAAAAGCCCTCGCGAAATTAAATACCTCGCGAAATTAAGTGGTTTTACAGTATTCCAGCACAGTTTGCCACATAAGAAGGCTATGTGATGGGACATGAGCATTCAGTGAACACCAATGTCACATTTTGTCACATTTTAAGAAGACAATGTTATGAGACCAGAGTGTTCACTGAACACCAATGAATTATTAGTTTTCTACATTTCGGCTAAGTTATGGGACCAAAATGTTCAATGAACATCAATGAATATCAGTTTGTCACATTTAAGAAGGCAATGTTATGAGACCTGAGCGTTCAATGAACATCAATGAATATCAGTTTGTCACATTTAAGAAGGCAATGTTACAAGACCAGAGTGTTCACTGAACAACGATGAATATCAGTTTGTCACATTTAAGAAGGCAAAGTTACGAGACCAGAGTGTTCACTCACTCAAACACCAATGAATATCAGTTTGTGAACACTCTGGTCTCATAACATTGCCTTCTTAAAATGTGACAAAATGTGACATTGGTGTTCACTGAACAGTCTGGTCTCGTAACTTTGCCTTCTTAAATGTTCATCGAACACTCTGGTCCCATAACATGGCCGAAAAGTCATGAGCGATCCCGCTCACAAGCAAACTTTCTACTCCCACCAATTTCCTGTTTTGGGGTAAAGCAGCTAGGAGGAGTGATTGATGTATCAGCAAAATGATGCTTGTCGCTACTGTTGCTGGCATGACGTGAAAACATCGTCAAAGCAGAAAATGGCATGACACTATGAAAATCAGCATTAAGTCTGATTCAGACTCCACATCGCAGCGAGATAAGATGCTTTTTAAAACATCGCCGCATCGAGCGCTTAAATGAAAAGGTTCATTTCAATTTCATCACGCAATGCTGCGATGTTTTAAAAAAAAAATGTGGGTTCAGTATCTCCTTGTATGAGCATTCTGCCACCTTAATTTTCCAGCAGCCTATCACAAGCATTCATGGCCACGATATCGCAATGCGATGCGAATTTCATCGCCGACGAAATTTCCACCACACAATGAGAATGAATGTTCACCGCCGAGCTTAAAAACCTGGCTCGGATTTCAGTGTTCACTCACTCAAACACCAATGAATATCAGTTTGTCACATTTTAAGAAGGCAATGTTATGAGACCGGAGTGTTCACTGAACACCAATGAATATCAATTTGTCACATTTTAAGAAGGCAATGTTATGAGACCGGAGTGTTCACTGAACACCAATGAATATCAGTTTTCCACATTTCGGCCATGTTATGGGACTAGAGTGTTCGATGAACATTTAAGAAGGCAAAGTTACGAGACCAGACTGTTCAGTGAACACCAATGTCACATTTTGTCACATTTTAAGAAGGCAATGTTATGAGACCAGAGTGTTCACTCACTCAACACCAATGAATATCAGTTTGTCACATTTTAAGAAGGCAATGTTATGAGACCGGAGTGTTCACTGAACACCAATGAATATCAATTTGTCACATTTTAAGAAGGCAATGTTATGAGACCGAAGTGTTCACTGAACACCAATGAATATCAGTTTGTCACATTTTAAGAAGGCAATGTTATGAGACCGGAGTGTTCACTGAACACCAATGAATACCAGTTTTCCACATTTCGGCCATGTTATGGGACCAGAGTGTTCGATGAACATCAATGAATATCAGAATAACATTTTTAATCAGTATTGATATAGAAAACTATCCAACTAGTAATCCTGCCAATATTATATAACTATAAGGCCAAATAAAAAAATAAACATGTTTCACGTCCCCTCCCGCTTCCTTTTTTGAGGTTTCTTCAATTATTTTTTTTATTTTTTGAAATTCAGTTATAACTTTTCATAAAATATGTCTAGGAAGTAGAGATGCTTTCTATAGCCTTGCTAATATTATACAAGAAACACTTTTGGAAGGTTTTGAGATAATTAGAGGGGGCCTACATGTACCTCTCAGAACAACAAATAAAAAGAGGCCTCCTCCTTTTTCCAAAACAGCTCTAATTATGGGTATTTACACCGATTTTGAGATAAAAAATAAAAAGCCCCCTCCTCCTCCTTTTTTTCAAAAATCCGGACATGAAACATGTTTTTTTATTTTACTTGGCCTAAACTACAGGCAACATGTCCTTTTTAGTCCTTTCAGACAAGTCACATCCCTGTTGGTGGCACTAATGGTTTACTAACAAAAAACATTATTTCTTGTCTGGTGAACACCTGAGGGCAGTGGTGAACATGCTTCTTGTTTAACAATGTTTTTTATTTTTAATGTTAAAATTCCTCTCAAAGTAATAAATAGCATAGGCCTTCAAACAACAAAAAATAAAGTATTGTAAAGAAAATAATAATACATTCATTACATAGTAAAACTATAAATACTATTATTTACCTACTGGACCACAGACAAAATTTGATTAACACACACTGAAAATGACAGCCACATGAAAAACTTGAATATTGATTGCCCTGCCAATACTGGATTTTTTTCCAGTCCAATGCATTCAAATTTCTGCTGCAATCCAATTCTTTTCATGGTAAACCAACCATATTTGTGGAAATCTTTTCATGCATTACAGGGAATGGCTCATGCATTACAAGGAATGGTTGCTTTTTCTATGAACGTCCTTGCTGTGCCGCACTATGACACATCCCTACTAGCCAGTTGTGTAAAATACCAACCATACCACTCTTACTCATCCTATATATTAGTCCTGCTGCTATGTTGTACATACATGTATTAGCCCTTTGCTAGTCCATACTCAACTCAACCCTGCTAATAAAATGTAGCACTATAGTAAACATACATTTTATTTACACTTACAACTATTTTCCTAACTAAATTTACTTTTCCCAATAGTCCCTATACACTTGCTAAAACACAAACTTCAGGATACTCACCGTCACTCATATTCAGCGTTTAAATCTACAGGTATAATATCCATCCACTTTTCTATGTACATGTTCAAAGGCACTATAGTATAGCCTGGTATTACTTATCAATGGCCTCGTGAACCTACTTTTTTCATGGAAGTCTGCAGTTCTGACTCTCTTACCAGGAAGCGACCAATTGTTAACAACCCAACAGTATTCAGGAAACTGCTTCTCAACTTAGTAAAGTGGGTTGCCAGTTCAAAGTACATGTTTAACTTTGCTAACATGTGTGTTCCTTGAACTGGCTTGGGCAAATACCTGGTTCATCGCAACCTGTGGGGCTACAATACTGCAATATCAAAAATTCTTATCATCAAAATTAATATCAGTAATACATGTATGTAATGAAGAGATGATTATTTTTCTGAAAAAGACAGTTGTACCTGGGTATTTCAAACTAAATCCTACTGACACAATCTTAATTATGAATGGCTTCCTTTAATATTAATTTCAAAATATTTTTGGAAATAAAGCCCCAAAACCTGCATTTTAAGGGTGTTTTTCATATGCTGTGACAATCAAGCCCTAAAAATTGTACAAATAAAAGAATATTCTATATTTTTGGGAAATACTTTTTCTGATCTCTTTTATTACCAATTTCAAAATTAAAATAAAAAAATAAAATTATGAGTAAACTCTCAATATACTCAAGATTTGAATGTTCACGACTCATACCAAGCCTGTGAATTATGTGCCTGCAATTGTAGGAAAACATGCAAAATTGCACTTTGTTGGAACTTTACCCGCACTTATTTCCAAACATTGACCAATTACAATTTGACTTTATTGCCAGTTGTAAGCAAAGGATTCAGATTTAGCTATGTTTCATTTGACAAAACAGGATCACATTTTTTAAGAAAAACAATTTAAAGTGCTGTTTTTTTCTGGAACTGGGAGTAAATGGTTACAAATATTCCTGAATCAGTAAAAACAAGGGGCATTTTGTGAACATGTCCCTCACTACAGTGTACGTCAATGAAACCAATCAATCACAAAACACATTTATCTGTGAACTCAGAATTCCTGTAATCCTTGATAGCAACTTTTAAGGCATGAACAATTTGCTTCTAAAAAGATTAAAAAGTTGAAAATTAGCTAAGCACAAAAATATTGTATCATCCTTGAGGTCAAGAGCATTATCAAGTTTCATATGAACGTCATAGTTTTATTGATATCACTCTGATAAGTAATTCTTGCACAAACAACAAGATTCCTAGTATTTCTGATTTTTAAGATGACACGGACTCTGAGTGCCATACACGTAAGCCTATCAATTTTCAAAAAATCAAAATTATTTGATATCAGAAGGAAATTCCTCCTATTCAGAATTCAATTTGATATGTCTTATGTGCTCTCATGTCCCACAAAAAATACTGTCCAAATGTTCATACCAGAGCCCTTAACCCAAGGCTAACTAAACATAAAGCTGCCCCCCCCCCCCAATCCCACCCTGTGCCCCTATGACTATGACGCTACGCTACTGAACTTGAGCAATACCTTCACTCAGAATCTGCACTTCAGGCTAACTTCAGGTAGAAACCTTTGCTCAAGATATGTATAAATTGAGGCTAAAATCATAACGAGACAAATCATATACGTCTACACAAGATCTCCACTAGAGGCTAACTCAAGGTGTAGGCCCTAAATACCTAGATGCAATATCCCCAATAAAAGTTCTGCACTTTAGAATAACTTTGTGCATATACCTTCACTCAAGATCTGCAATTTGGCAGCTAACTCCAAACAAACACTGATGAACTGCTGATGCAAGCGGCATTCACCATGACACCCTGAAATCAGAGTTGTTGGTCTCTGCTCATTGGTCAAAACTTATGACCTGTGCCAAAGTCATGAGCGATCCCGCTCACAAGCAAACTTTCTACTCCCACCAATTTCCTGTTTTGGGGTAAAGCAGCTAGGAGGAGTGATTGATGTATCAGCAAAATGATGCTTGTCGCTACTGTTGCTGGCATGACGTGAAAACATCGTCAAAGCAGAAAATGGCATGACACTATGAAAATCAGCATTAAGTCTGATTCAGACTCCACATCGTAGCGAGATAAGATGCTTTTTAAAACATCGCCGCATCGAGCGCTTAAATGAAAAGGTTCATTTCAATTTCATTGCGCAATGCTGCAATGTTTTTAAAAAAATGTGGGTTCAGCATCTCCTTGTATGAGCATTCTGCCACCTTAATTTTCCAGCAGCCTATCAATAGCATGCACGGCCATGATATCGCAATGTGATGCGAATTTCATCGCCGACGAAATTTCCACCGCACGATGAGAATGAATTTTCACCGCACGATGAGAATGAATTTTCACCACTGAGCTTAAGGGCTGGGGTATGAACGTTTGGACAGTATTTATTTTGGGACATTAGAGCACATCAGACATATCGAATCGCATTCTGAATACGAAGAATGTCATTCTGATATCAAATAATTTTGATTTTTGAAATTACAATTTAATACACATTTTATGGCAAATCATTAAAAATTGATATTTTGATATTTAATAGTACTTTCGAAGTAAACTTTATAAATCTGATGATTTATACTTAAAGTGTATGTAGGTGGGATGAAAAGCCGACGATCAATTGAAAATTTTGACCTTTTTCATTATTGAAGATATGGATTTTTTTCCAAAAACACCAAAAAAATAGGTCTTTTTGGGAAAAAATCCATATCTTCAATATGAAAGGTCAACATTTTCAATTGACCGTCGGCTTTTCCTCCCTGCTACATACACTTTAAGAATATATCATTAGATTTATATAATTTACTTCGAGGACTGTTATATATATATCAAAAATTTGAAAAATATCAAATTTTTATAATTTGTCATAAAATTTGTATTATATTGTGATTTTCAAAAAATGAAAATTATTTGATATCAGATAGACATGCTTCGTATTCAGAATGCAATTCGATAGGTCTGAGGTGCTCTCATGTCCCATAAAAAATACTGTCGAAACGCAATAAACGCTCATTTTAGATCCCTTAAAACCCTGGCTCAAATTTCAGTTTTCAAAGCATCACATCACACTGTGATGTGGAGTGGAGTCTGAATCGGACTTAAGAACTATGTAACACTAAAGGCCAACTGAAAATATTAACACTTTGAGATATGGATAATGGTGCATTATTTCTCAAGTAAGATGTATGTCAAATCTGTTCATTGACATAATTTAAGAAATTTTAAAAGGACCAATATGGTCAATGCTTGCAGACACATGAAAATGTTTTATATGAATTTTGTCTAGATATTGTTTTGACAAATTCAGGCGCTGACAATACAAACAAGTCAAGAGGGGTAGTTGACATCAATTCATCAATACATGTGATTTGCAAAAACCACAAAATCACCTCAGCTAGGAAGGTTCTAATTTATTATGGAATTATGCAACATGTGCATGTAGTATATATATTTCTTGATGTTCAAACTAAATAATTAAATAGTATATAACCTTTCAATTCACTGCTTGTCTAATACGTTCTTTCTTACTATAATTCTGGCATTTGTCATTGTACCAAGTTTTGCAGATGTTTCTTGAATTAAATTAAATTGATAAAGCAACTAAGCTATTATTATATCTTAGCTTTATATATGACTAGCGGGACACCCGCTAGATGAGTAAATGGAAGCGTTCACTCAAACAGGAGGAATTACTGTACAGGTAGACTCATTGAAAATTCATCATTCATTCCGAATCATCTTGGTAATCTAGTAACCCCATCCCGTACCCTAAACCACAACCCCGTACCCGTAGGACCTATAATCCATCCAAAGTAGGCCTACCATTTTGTGTACTTCTTTCTTTTTTTTTTCCCTCCCGTACCCTTTACGATATTTATGTCTTCGTGAGGCCTAATCCCGTTATCCCGTATCACCATAACCCCGTGCATAAGTTGGCTAAGCGCCGCTGCGACACCCGTCGTGCAAGTCAAGCGGCGCGCGTCAGATATCTGCCGACGCGCTAATGGCGCGATTTATGCTAGACATGTGGACGCATTGGTTGGCATAGGCCCTAAACAAACTACCGCTATAAATTTGCCCGAAAAACTCACTTTTTTACTTATTTTGAGGCCAATACTTGACCGTTTTCAACCAAATAAACTTTAAACACATTGTCGTCTATTCCTCGATTTCCCGTGTGAATTTGGCGACATTTGGATCGAAACTGACGGAGCTGGTTCGTTCACAAATATACACACCTACAACATTCCCCTATTTATAGTAAGATAAGTAGAATTTAAGCTAAAATATGAGGGGCGCTGTTTATCACTGTGTTACCAAAAATTGGACATTTACTCGGGGAGCTAGGACACTTGCTTTGCACCCCCACAGGACCAAACCAAGCCAAACCAACTTTTTTAGGTTCTTAAGATGACCGTAAAACCACAGATATTGGAACATAATCAGGATGTTCCCAAAAATATAAACTGGCCCCAAGGGGGGTAAAAGGTCATCGAACTTTGCACAGGGTCAAACTTGCTCAAATTGTGTTTAAAACCATTCCAATGTATTCCTCTGGTCATAAGGATTCAGAAAATGTATAGTTTGACCTATCTAGGACATACCGCTCTTGAGTTATAACCAAACAGGTCAAAGGTCACATTTTTTGCCTCTTATTTCCATAAGGTATACTGATAGTGATCGACAGGCAAATGTGATGCATGCTGGGAACGAAAAGGGCTCAAAAGCTATCAAATTTGTCACCTGTGACGACAGATTTGAGCCCTTTTCGTTCCCAGCATGCATCACATTCGCTATCAGCAATGTACCTTGCCAAATGACTGTTTACTGAAAGGCAAGGCTATTAATAACAGAGCTATAAAAATTAAATTCCAATTTATTAATAAATGGGAATTCCCTGATACTAATTGGTGATGCACATGTTTTATACAATTGCAACAGTTGTCAAAAGTACATTCACAGTCACCTCTCAATAGCATTCCAAACAAAAATTTACTCACTGTATAATTTCAACCAAAACAACATGATCTAGGCCTATATTTTCTGCAACATTTTTGTGGGATAGGCTTTTTTTCTGCAACATTGCCTACAAATTTGCCATACAAATTTAAGGCAAAAAAAAAGTTTTGATTGTCCTCATTAGTTAGACCCTAATCTGGAAAATCTGGAAAAGTTTTTGACGGTCATCCTGAAAAATTTCTTTTGGCGTAAGTCAGTGTGAGACAAGTGTGAGACGGTGCATGTGTTTAAACTGGAGTGGCAAGTTTTCTGTGTCACAGAAATACGGACAAATTCACAGAATTTCAGAAAAAAAAGGAAAACACAGAAATTCCTGAAAAAAACACGTTTTTTCCTTGAGAGAAATAAAATGAAGAAAAAACAATGAGATGTGAGGTCAAAATAATGAAAATGAAGTCCATCTTCAAAGATATCAGGCTTAAAACAACTAAAGAAGATAATGCAAGTAACTTCTTTTTACCCCGAATGTGAACACGGAATTGAAATTGCATCACAGAATTTAGTACTTAAAACCACGCACGGAAAATCACGAATTCAGTGTCACTCTAGTTTAAACACCATCATCAAGGAAACACAAAACTTTGGTGTATTGTGTATCATGTCCACGGTAAAGGCCGCACAAATTCAACGTGTCTGTCCATGTTTGCTGGTGGTTTACAACATGTGGGCGTGTGTAATCGCCTTCAATCAAGGACACACACATATGCTTCACATTCCAACCGTGGACCACTCGGCAATGGGGGACCGTCCTCTGTTACTGGAGGTCTGCGAACGACCGCAAATGCATCTATAATGTATTTGCGAAAATACGTCATTATTGTTTTATGACGCAGTTGCTAGGTTAAATTCCATAACCACAAAAATACACACACAAAATGGGGAAAACGTCCTCGGTATGTCGATTGAGTATGGATTCGGATGTCCCCATTTGCATAGTCCTAAACAGCGTCCACATTTGGAGTCGATTGCACATAGGGGCGTGTGTGTCTGTGTATAAGCATAGGTATAATTAGTATTCATGTGTACAATTGTGCATATGTGCTTCCCAGTACTGGGGCTTTCAAATGAGTGGGCAAGCTCATTCGTATGGTAACTCCCACAATCACAAACAAGCAACTCAATTTATTATATTAATATATTTTTAACAGTGCCCACAGGTTGTTCTATTTTGGGATCCGATTTGTTTATATACCCTTTAATTACTCATATAAGTAATGCATCTTCAAAAACCACAGGCAAAACCACAGCCAAACTTATGCATTATGGAGAAGTAAAAATAAAACATGTTTCAAGTAAGGCCATGCATTATTTAAGTACACTGATGTTAAATTGACTATATCAGAAGCGCTCCAAATTCAAGAAAAAGTGAGTATTAAAGTTGTGGGGAAACTGAAACATACAAGAAGCAACAGTTGTCGAAAGTGACTAAATGTATGATATAAAATTATAAAACTTGTGAAGCATGTGAAAATTGATCAAACAATTCCTAAATGAAATATTACAGTGCACTTTATCTTTATAGACCTACACATTAAAATGATCCCAAATCTACATGTATGAAAATAACAACTAATATGGCAAGTTGAACTTCTTGAAAAACAACTTGTACTCCTATGGTTTCCTGTGAGGGACTAAGTTTCTGATGGGTTGAGGTTAATCGAGGTCACCAACTTCCTGGCATCCACAACACTACACCATCCAATTTCTGATGCACTATAATTTTCACATACGCTTTTGAGTTCTTATCCCATACAGAAGCAACGCTTATTTGGATTATGTCAACAATCTCTAACTGGACAATGCAACTAGTGCATGAACTTTAACACATCAACTCCAAACAAGAGTTTTTATTTTAAAGTATTTACTTGCTATTGAATCTGGGTGCCTTGGCAACATAAACCACCCACGAAAAACTAAAAGTTTTCAATATTCATTCAGACAAGTGGTGGGTGTTCCCTTGGATCCTAGCTATTGAGTCATGTTTCCCCCTAGCAACTGGGCAACCTACATGCTAAATGCTATATGACATCCTAGAGTTGCAAATCTTCTATACTCTGTTTAATAGGACATTGACAAATTAATTGATGTTATATCGTTAGATGTACTCCCATAATATAAATATATTGTATTAGCAGTTTTCAAGGCACATATTAATAGCTCAAAATGTATTGTGAACATTACACATACAACCTGAAGTTATGATATCAACATTCCTTGCCCACACAGACAAAAGCCCCCTCACCAGTCTCCAGACACCTATTAAGATACATGTAGACTTCACATTACCACAGTAAACACCCTGTCCTATTTGTCACATTCTATTTACCAAACATTAACATAATTGTGGTCTATATGCATGGAAAACTGGATGACAATGTGTCACCCAGAACTGACACATATGAAATGATTTTGGCTTCTTTCTGTCACATCCTCAGTCTAGTCCTGGGTGAGGAATTTAACACATCTGTACGTAGAGTACATTGATAATCTGGTGTATGCACTGCATTATTCCTAGAAAAAGAGTCCAATGAGAACCTCTTTTTAATAAATTTACATTACCAAGGTAATCATTCTACAGGTACCATGTAGCTGGAAACAGTAACTCAACAATTACAAGAATCTGAGAAGAGAAAAGGAGGCAATAATACAACCCAATAACCAAATCCACATGCCCCAGCTCAACACATAAGTTCTGATGACCAATATGGCCCAAATTTAACCATTAATTAAAACTCATTCATGGATGCAGCTCTATGTAGGTACAGAATCTTAATCAGCCTAGATCTAGGAATAAACCATCGCAACCTGGATCAGCAAAAACAGTTTTCACACTGATTCTTCTTCTTTTGAATACTTCCCAACATCCTGTATTGGGGGTCGAATGAACAGGGTTTGTGTGTGCATTAATTGGATGTATTGGCTGATTGCAGATTTGAATTTTACTTCATCCTTAAAGTAAGCGGGTGGTGATGAGCATTTAGAAGTCCATTGGCCTGGAAGCTGGATCTTTCACACTGGTATGGCAATTTGATCACCCTGAATGTGCTTGTTGATCACAAAGTGGGGACAGTCTTCCTTTGTACTCTATTTTTGGTAAACCAAGACAACAAGCAGTTAGTTCATTATTCGGAGGAATCATTTCATGAGAATAAACTTCTGTAGTTGCCCAAATGCCCAGGCTCAAACTTCCATTACCATCCTACAAACACTAGTGCACTGAAGTCAAACACTTTATCGACTGAAGAAAGCAGTCTTGCTGTAAAACAAAATCTTAAAATGAACAGCATGTGTAAAAAACATATCTGTAATTGTAAATATTTGTCATGTGCATTCTCAAATTGCAAACTTGGACAGACTCCAGTAGCTTATCAGTTTATATTTTGTCAAATATGATTATTAAATTATACAATGGATGATGATTTTCCAATCCTATTCATATAAGAAAAAAAATCAGCTCTGGCATCAAATATTATACATCCTACATTATGCAACCATTGTAGGGAAGCATCTTCTTACACAGCCCTCGAATTAACCCATGGCACCCATGGCATTTTGCTGTGGGTGCCCATCCCCACTGCCGTAATGCCCTCAAAATATGTCCTTTACCCGTGCCCTCTAATTAAGTTGCCGTTGGTGCCCCAGCCCTGGCCCTTCATTATAAAATCTTCCATCTATGTTTGTGTGTGTTTTCTTCACTTTTGAGAAACTGCCTTGGTGCCCTTCTCAAATTTTCAACAGTTGCCACGATACCCTCTTGAAATATTACAAACTGCCGTACTGCCTTGCCTTTTCAGTGAAAATCCAAGGCAATTATCAACTTGCCCTAAAAAAGTTGCCGTGCCCCTTCAGATCCTTAATTCAAGGGCTGTTCTTACACTAAGTAAAACAAATTCCTATTGCTTATAATCAAATCGAAATTTATCAACAAATATCAAAATTGTTCTTGAATTTAAAAAAAACCACCATGGTAACTGCTCAGTCCAAAAATATACTAAAAATTTTCATTCTTGATCAATGAAATATGATCCACTTATCATTGGACACTGACCTATATGGATGAACATAATCCTGTTGTTAAATTTTGCTTTTCCTTCTTGATTTTGCTGCGTACGAGTCATACACAAATAGTCGGTCAAAATTGTACTGTTGAAATAAGATAATGACGGCATTGAGACAGGAAGTGATATTATGATGATGCAGCTATACTGTGCTTTCAAATCTCGACCTCATCCGAGGCTGCTAAGCTGGGTACAATTGTTTGACTATCTTTCTTGTCACCTAAGTTCTATTCACATTGCTACAGGTAATTTATTGATGCACCTTTGTATATAATTTTAATCCTGCAAACACATCTTCACAATATGAATTAGATTAATAATGATGTTATCTAGGCGGTAATTGAGTTTCCACAGTAGCTCAATACAATATTATACTTTCTGAAGAGATTTTCAATGTTTTTGGCTATATTTTTCTGAAATAATAGGTCATAAATTTTATATTTTGCATGTAGGCTTATATAGTTTTGGAGGGTTGCATAAAATGTTTTGATCATGTTGTATTATCTACCGGGGGGGGGGGGCCACTCAAATATGACATTGTACGCATGTGTGACCAAATTTTTTTCAAACACCCCTTAAACGAGTTTTACCCTACCAGCAAATTTAGCCCCTTAATAAGGTAATTTAAAATAGAATTTCCCCCCTAATGAGATTTTGGCTGGTGAAAATACAACAAATGTACCTTTTTGGACTCGTAATTTACCAAAAATTTGAAAAGGTACCCTAAACAAGTTGTCCAGTTTCAGAAAACTACCCTTATTCCTGAAAATCAGTGTTTTTAGACCCTAAATGCGTCACGCTACGTAACTTGCCTTGCCTAAAAAACACCCCTTTTACTTGTTTTTTGGTCACGCATGCGTACAGACCATTTATGTGAGTGATCCCCCCGGGATTATCTATTTGCATTGGGGTTTACATTTTTAGGGTTACACACGCCCCCACCCGACCCCAACTGAGTCTACTGGCAACTGAGAACATTGTGTATTGCTATCAAAATGAGGACATCTGAACAAACCGAGGACCAAATTGGCAGATTTTCATGTGTATGGGTATGCTTGATACGCAGTATGAAAGAAGCCTACATGTACCAATGGAGGTCACTGAATTTAATGCACTACCCTTTTGTTTAGCCATATCAATTTCAGGGAATGATAACTCACCTAGATCTAGATTTCAACAGCTTGGCAAACAATTGCTATTTTTTGATGATTTTTGAACTTTGAAATGAGGGTCCAGGATCCCTTTTCTGCTCTGATGGTCTCCAATGATTTTGAAAATTCTACTTGTTCTAGTCAAAAAGGTATATCCAAACAAAACACTAACAGGGAAACATGCTTACATTGTATACAAAAACTAACAAAAAAAAACAATACCAGGATTTACACCACAAAAGCGATATTCGGGGCCACAGAGCCGGGGATTTCAAATCATACTGCTGTCGCACTAGTAAAATATCCTTTATGTACATTATTTTAATCCTAAAACGGACCAAAATGAGTATAATACCCGGTGGGTTCAGTTTGTATTTAAAGGTAGGACGTATGACCGTTCCAGGATTTGAAAATGACCCCTATTTCACGGGGAATCGAGGACATTTGCAGCAATTTTACCCCCTATTTTGCGCGAAATCAAGGAAAATTTGCCCCAAATACCTCCCCTATTTTTATCATTTTGAGGACGCATTTTCATTTCACCCCTTATCACGAGGAATCAAGGACATTTTCCAAATAAATACCCCTATTTTTACCATTTCAAGGACGCTTTTGAATTTTCCCCCTATTTCACAGGGAAATGAGGACAATAACGAAAACTATAGCGGTAAAACGCGGACGTAAGTCCTAGAAATACACCCTATTTTTCATTTCAAGGACAATTTTGCTCCAAAACACCCCTAATTTGGACAATCGCGAACAATTTTGTCCTCGAAAATTCCGCGGACATTTCTTGAAAAGTACCCCTAATTGGAACCATCATGCGTACACATTGTCAGTGAAGACTGAACCCACCGGGGTATAATAATGTCATCTAAAAGATACAGGGCACAAAGTTAGATGCATATTATAACTTTTGTACAGTTTTGAGCCAGGTCTGGGGGGGGGACTTTCCCCCTGCCAACCTATGCCATAGTGTGCTACATGAGAAACCTGCAAAATTAAGAAGAAAACAAGACAGAGGGGAAGAAAGCATTAAAAAAACAAGGAGAAAAAATAACATAAGAAAGCAAGCAATCAGGAGAAAAAACAAGAAACAAAAAGAAAGCAAGCAAAAAATGAAGGTAAAAACCAAGAAAGAAAGTGAGTTATGGGCTCGGATAGCGGCGTTTTCACATATTTTTTGTGGGACCTGAGAGCACATCAGACATATCAAATTGCATTCTGAATATGAGGAATGTCCTTCTGATATAAAAGAATTACTGTGCAAATGTTGCTATCTGATTCCTTAAGCGAAAAATAAAGCAAAAAGCAAAAATGCAAGCACGTAGAGAGAGAGAGACTTCTTGCATTATGTTACTGTATATACACAAATGAATTTAACAAAGCAAACAGAAATAAAAGCTGAATTGTCATTTTTTCTCTGCAAACAACATTATAATCACGCCAGAAACTTAAAACTTGGGGAAAAACAACACAAACAATCCTTGCACGAAAACAACTCGCAAAAGCTTTAACTTTTGACCATGCCATGTGTCCAACAGTCTTCGACATGTTTGAACAAGCATGCTGGCCAAAGTACAACCCAGCTATGACTTACTGTATAGAACTCTTACATAAGCTTCTCTATGTGTGTGACTATTACGTATTTCGGCTAAATATAATAGCATTTATTTAGTTTGGGTCATCATCTACCTGTAGTTACCTACTCTTTCAATAATTAATCAGAATTGAGATAGCCTATTACCTGCTTATCAGATCAGCATTTAAAGGGCGATAACAAACAATGCATAAATGTAGCATATTGACACTAGCTATATTATTGTGCAAATTTTAGACTTAAATATATCACACATTCATTGATAAATGAGACAACTTACCCCCAAGGTTTCAATAAAAGAATAAATACAACTTGTATATCAATTTAAGACCTTAAAATAGACCTGCTTCCTTTCATCAAAGACTAATGAATGGACAATTTATATGACTTGGATATAACTGCTCTTTTGTTTTCCGCATTTCTGGAGGGTTTTGCGAGTTAAATACAGCATCCAAAATGATCTCTATAATAAACTAATCTATTGTGTATTTATTTTGCCTCTTTACCATCTCTGTGCAACTTAATAAAACAATAGACCTGCCTTATGAACTTTAAGGGGGTTCGAAACGATGTTTCTGGAAAACAGAAACTGAATTTAGAACCATTTGAATAGATTGAATAAGTTAAGCTAAATACACTGAGCAAAATAGTTTTTGTTTGAAGGAAATGGGTCATATGGTTGTCAAGAATTACATGTTTTTAGTTTCTTTGTATTCTATTGTTTTTGCCAATATATTGATGAAGTTAATGAGGAAAATTGGCATAATGTGCTCATGAATATTCATGTTTGCCAATATTATACCAATATCTTATGAATAAACCTTCATACTACTTTTATTTAATAATTTGACATGAAACTTTGCCAATGTGTTTCTATGGCCTAAAACATTAACATGTGATTTTCCCGCCCATCTAATTTGCATATTTGCATAATTAATTAGCATTATACTTAAAGCTAATTAATTATGCAAATATGCAAATTAGATGGGGAAAATCACATGTTAAAGGTTTAGGTCATAGAGACACATTAACAAAGTTTCAGGTCAAAATTTTAAAGGTAAAAGTAATATGAAGGTTTATTCATAAAATATTGGGAAAATATTGGCAAAAATTAATATTAATGAGCACATTTTGCCAATTTTCTTCATTAACTTCATCAATATATTGGCAAAAACAATAGAATACAAAGAATCTTTCAACAGCAATATCTCAAAAACCGTTTGTCTGATTTGGCTCAAATTTTGAATTAAGATTATTTTGCATATCTCTCTGCAACAAGTCTATTTTAATCTCAATCGGAGCAACTTGATTTTGCCTTTCGTACCACCTTAAGACAACAACCACCTATACTAAAGCCCAAAGTTTTCTGTGTTGCAGATTTTCTGTGAAAAAAGCAGAATTACGATGAAAAGCAGAAAAGGCAATTTTTATAAAAAGAGAATAAAAAAACATCAAAACCCCACAAAAATGAACATATTGAACAATCTTATCAATAACATGATATAAATATTAAAATTGGCTTCAAAAAGTAACATAATAAAGAGTGTTTTACCATAAAATGTGGACTATGCATCAGACTAAAATTGTAAAGATACATCATACTGGGGATAGGTCAATCTACTTGGGTTGTGTCATTTAGTTGTGATTGACCAATGAATTGGTGTCATTCTCTCATGAATATGTACGAGGTGAAATAATTATGGTAATTAGTTAATCATTGATATTTGTGGAACATAGATGCAAAATCAATTTACTAATTATAAAAACAAACATGAATTTGAACTCAAATCACAGTAAATCTGTATCGTTACCTATATAAAAACTCCAAATATACATGAATTTGGTTACTTCTCTGAAATAACCTAATAACTGAATTTGTTTTCTCACCATTATTTTTTACCTTTCCTCACCAGTTTTTAGAACAAGGCAATCCTTTCTCATGTTATGTGGCCTGATTGCATAAATTTAAGTTGACAGCTGTTAAAATCAGCAACTGAGGGGGAGTGAGTGTTTTCAAGCTTTTTTTCTAGACTTACTCTTTGTGTATATTATGAAACACCTTTTTTCTACTTCAATGTATCCATACTTAAAAATGGATAGAAACCTATTTTACTTTTCATATGTTAATTATCACATTACTGCTTTGTATAGTAATTAAAATATGTTTTTTAAACTCTAAATTTCAAAGCTATTTGTTAAAATGATTCAAATAAATGTGAATAATTCCAAAAATTATCTACAAAATTAGCGTGCTCAATCATAAGGTTAAAATCCTTGTGATCGCCTACGTACATGACCCAATACAGTCTAGAACTTGCGAGGAGGTTTCGTTTGATGTGTTAAACATAAATGCACATTTCAGTCAATGAGTTCACTTTCGTGATGAATACTAACATTGCTATGGAATCAAATTTGATTTTCTTTATCAATTTTTTGTATTTCTGCAATAACTGTGATATATTTGGTCATTTTTGGTTTAAGATTATCCTCAGGCCTCTAAATAAGCCACATTTTCCCAGTACCATTAAGCCCTTGATTTTAAATTATTTGTTTGGCCCTCACAAATTGTTTAAAGCTACGGGGCCTAGGACCGACTTTATTTCGAGCCCTGATTATCCTTCTTACATCAAATCAAACCAGCAACTTATCATCATTTAAGGGGTCATATTTTGATATAAAATTGGATCGATTGAGCCCATATTTATTGGTCGAGCTATGAGTTACGTCTCGTCCAATATTTTTAAACTCATAGCTCGACCAATAAATATGGGCGTAAAGCATCCAATTTTATCATTATTATGTGTTGGATCCAATATTTTCACACACTTGGATTCATTAAAATATGCTACCAAAACGAGGTCTTCACTGAAAACGCATGCGCTAAAAGAGCATTTTTGTTTGTCGTGCTTTTCTAGCTACCACATACCACATGGTGGGAAACGGCACATTATATCATCCCATTTTTAATAAAACCAGTGTATATAGTGTTCAATAATTATGTTTTTAACAGATTAGAGCATACGTTTTCATCAGTAATATTCTCCTTTAAAGTCTATGGATGTGTGAAAATTCGTTTGTTGCTAACATTTATTTTGAGATGTAGTATTCAACTTCCTTTGTATTTTATTGTTCTGAGCAACACTAAATTTACCATATAACTGATGAAATTTTTGTCAAAATAAAGCTCTGAAAATGACACTTAAAATGAAATTGAAAACTGAATTTTGGTTCTACCTGACAAATAACATGATTTGCTTGATTGCATCACATTAGATTGTCAGCTTTCTATTGTGGATTTGGACTTGCATGGTAGGCCTTTTGTGAAAAATGGAATATATTATTACCTTAAGCTTTGTAACAAATCACCAGACTTGAACCAAGCCGCAAGCCGGTACATAATTCCTACTTAAAGGCCTATTCTGTAATTTGATCATCCAGAAAATAACAAACATCATCAAAATTCAGTTTTTGCACTTTAGCATAGATGTGCTATTAACATAGCTTGCTGATGGTGAAGCCGAAAACCATGTATTAACCCTAACACCCAACCCTGCTTTTTGATATCGGAAGTTATGGAAGATACGAAAAAGGAAGATGATATCGGAAGTTATGGAAGATACGAAAAAGGAGAGAAGATGAACTAAGAAGTTAATTGGCACCCCCAGGATTCGAACCTTTGACCCCCCCCGCATGCCAACCACACAATCACGGACTGGTAGCTACACAGGTTATCGCTGCCCAGGCAGCAATTCTGTGAGCATATAAAACTTAGGGTGATTGCGTCATCGCGTCAGCCCAGCATTTTTCATCATGGTATTTTGTGGTATTTTTGGGTGTTAGGGTTTTAATTAAAGACAAAATTGGACATGGTACATGAAATTGAAATATCTCTACTGAAGCAGTAAAATTAGCTACATATATTTGAATGGTGCTTCAACTACTGCTGTTGTTGTTGGGGTTTTTTTTGCTGCTAAAATACCTTTAGATTGACAAATTTGATTATTTATCCTTCACTTTTAGGCAATTTATAAACAATTTTTTTTACACTTTCGCTGGGATCAATGAATGGACCTTTAATGACAACTGATTAAATTTTGTAACTTATTGAGTTTACATTTTCATTTTCACTTAATTTGTTAGCAAAATTCATTTTCACTGCAGAAGTATGACATCCAATATTATTGACTGCTGTCATTTAAAATTGAACATTATTATTTAGCCTGTCTTCTGTCATAATTACATTTTGACACATTTGAGAAAAAAATAGATACTATCAATTACATCACAAAATATATACATTGATAAATTAGTGGATATTTCATAGCATATGACTGTGACATATATTGGAAATTCATCATGTCTCTTGCAAAGCTCTGCTTTTATTTTACTTTACTTACCGGGGCGTGAAAAAGGATTAATACTCATAAATAGTGATAATTGTCATTTGCCATTTACATTTTTCTTGATGAATGACTATCAATTATGAATTTGAGTCATGACTTTTTTACAAATTGTGGTATACCTGCTGATACAATAAAGAGAGTACTTAGTTAATGATATTTTAATGTTCCATTATGTCCAAGTCCTGTCAAGAAATATGAACCTAGGCTATACTGCTTATGAAAAGAAATTGGCCAAAAGAAAGAAAGAAAGAAAGAAAGAAAGAAAGAAAGAAAGAAAGAAAGAAAGAAAGAAAGAAAGAAAGAAAGAAAGAAAGAAAGAAAGAAAGAAAGAAAGAAAAAAAAAAGAAAGAAAAGAAACTTATGAAATGAATAAAATGAATGAATAAAATCATGAATCAGAAATAACTAAATAACTAAATAAACAAACTTATGAAGAAATGAATAAATTGAATGAATACAATGAATAGAGTAATGAATAAAAATAATTTAAATAAATAAATAAATAAATAAATAAATAAATAAATAAATAAATAAATAAATAAATAAATAAATAAATAAAAAAAAAATAAAAACAGACAAATAAAAAATAAAATAAAAGGCAATCACACAAGATGAAGTAAGACACCAAGATGGTATACTTAGACATACGGTTCTTGTTTAGAACAATAGGACACAGAGCAAAAAAATTAAGAGAACAAGAGAGAGAAGGGGCAAGACGGACAAATGTGGTACATGGAAAGATTTTATCTTGTCTGACTCACTACTATAGGAGTTAGGAAAATAGAAATGTAATACCGTCAATACTTAACAATCAGCATCCTGATTGCTTACGTATTAAAACATGTACTATTTTCTACGTACTGCACACTACTTCAATGAACGCCACAACACAAAAACAAGATCGTACCAGGAGGCATGCATGCGTGGATTAAATTTGCGAAGTTATATTAAATGCTTTTCTTTCGCTCTTTTGGTATTCATGGTATTTACACTCGCATATATTCCAAATAATCTGATATATCATATCCAGTGTCATATTAATAATAAGAATTTAATTAATACTCACTTGATGGATGATAATTATGTTGGACAAGCGCTATATATTCCAGAGGTACACGAGTCCAGTGAAAATATGAAGCATGTGAAATATCCTGCACTACTGGGACATAGAAACTAGCACCTGACTTGTAAGGACGAGGTGCTTTCTTGAAATAACTTATAATCATTCATCACCAATCAGAAAAATGAGGCAATGACGTGGGACATGCTGCTGCAGACAGGAGCCTCAAATTATCTTGCGGTAGACATTATAGAGGGAGTCCCAAGAATAAATATTCGTGGTGGGAGAATATATAAAAGTAAAAGGTCATGAATATGCAATTTGCTTTTGTTGCTTGAGTGGATATACATGTTTATTTCTAGTTAACATCTACATCTAGTCTGTGGAGAGGGGGCAGAATTACTCAAGAACGATGTGTCATAATCAACAAGCAGAACCATGAAGGAAAAGGGTATGGTTTACCAATGGGATGGGTCCCCCATGTTATTTCTCAGTATTTTGTGGCAATTGCATTTTTGTTTTCAAAAGTCACTTATGGGAAAAGTCTTATTATATGTGATTGGACACTACGAATCAGCCGTAAAGTCAGCCCCCGGTCAAGTTTGTTTTATTTCATGTTTAGAAAATTTATATCATAAGCTTTAAAATGGTATATCATTTGACTTCAAATGATATTCAGAAGCGGGGTTATGGTTTGTTGAACTCTGCTCCTTCAACAAATTGGTACCTTTTTTCGGTTCTACATGTGTCTCTTTTCCCACATTGCTGGTAATAAAGTCATAATTGATTAATTGGCGGTCATTTCAAATCATCCCCAAGTCAACGAGGTTCAGGAATGTCCTCTCATTGTTAATTGTTGGTATACCTAGACAATTATGCAATGCAATTGTAACCTACCAATTGAACAGGATTTAGCCAAAGCAAACAAAGACTAGAGCTATTTAATGATTCTATAGAAATAGGAAGAAAATTATTATCCTCTTCAGCAATAGGATTACTGATTGGTTTAAACGCTATCAAATGAGAAACATATCGTGCCTATGAATATGACCTTCACACACATTTTACACTGTATCTCAGAATACAATTTACCAACTTTACGGCTCATTCGTAATGTAGGCTCACATATAAACTGAGCTCAAAAAGAAACTTATAATTTTTTACAACTTGTGAATCACAAGGTCATATCTCAAAATACTGTCAATCAAAATGAACCAAAATTACACACAGGATTACCTTAATACTCTACTCAAAGCACATGTCAGTAACCAAGCAGTTGTCCAACTGACACAACAGCAAAATGCACTGTCATGGGACAGCTTCCTGGACTTCCTTCACTTTCACAGCCCAACATTTGGCACCCAGGACAAAAAATCTGTGAGAATGCACACAAGATCCTTGCACAGATTTCTGCTTTTCATACACTTTTTTCATGAAACAGGGCTGGGCTGTGTGGTCCAGGACGCTGTCCCATGTCAGTGCATTTTGCTGTTGTGTCAGTTGGATAACTGCTTGGTTACTGACATGTGTTAAGAGTAGAGTATTGAAGTAAATCTGTGTGTAATTTTGGTTCAATTTGATGGACAAGATTTCAAGATATGACCTTGTGAAAAATTATAAGTTTCTTTTTGAGCTCAGTTTATTATACAATACTAAAGAAATCTTGTCAAAATAGGTTGAAACTACTTCTCAAACTACTGCCTACATTGCATTGAAAAATGCAGTGAAAAGCGCAGAGCCAAATCCAAGCATTTTATAGCAAATTGTTTTTCTATATAGCTGTGTTCAGAAGATCGTTGGTAACTTGTACCATCTATGCTTGTACATAGGTAAAGTCATAGTTAGCTACCTTCAAAAGTAAGCTCATAGGTAGTGCCCGCCCGTGTTGACACGGTCATTTTCAGTTACCTATGAGTTACCTGCGATGATTTATCTACAAGATGTCTTGTAGTTGGTATGTTACCTCTGATCGATTGTCATTGATAACACCAATGTGGACAACCTTACCATCAAGATCTATGGTACACATCATAGGCTCTAATTTTCCAGCGAGAGGCGCTACACATCGGTAAATTTACATATTCATAAGCCACGCTACTGCTCACTTGTGAAATGGGCCGATGGTAATTACCGCTTTTCTACTTTAATTGTACGTGTGTAGTTATTAATAAATGATTAAAAGTTACAGTAAGAACATGACCAGCTAATTTATAATTATTAATAATATGTATAATAAAGTACATTGTACATTGATCAATTTGCCTTCTGTTTGGAGCAAATTGGACATACGGTTTTCACAATACATCAATTCATATGCTTTGAACAATATTCCACATACAATGTATTTAATGAGCTAAAATGACTGAAAAGACTCATTAACATGTCATTTTTGGCAATATTTTGCTAAACATAAATCCATCCCAATATTTTGCCAGGGGGGATGGTCAACACAATCATCCCACAATGTTGATGCCTGTATTTGGATTTGTAACCAAATTAACCTCATATTTGGCCATTTTAACACACAATTTTATTCCACTTTTGCACCCTATCTCACTACTTTAGCTTCAATATGGCAACATTTTTCGCGCGCATAAACTTATTCTGTCGCCAAAAGGTGCTGGATTCGCTATACTTCATTAACTTCAAGAAATATTTCCAACCCCATCCACCCATGTCAAAAAGAAATCTACGCCACTGTGTATAGTCTAAGGTAGGGACCGAGTCCCGGGAATTTTTTTTTTTTTTTAAAGGTTTTTTTTAAGGTTTTTTTTTCGGTTTTGTAGTGTCCCTGGACCTAGACCTAAATGCTAGGATCATTCATGGTTGACCTAAAAAAAAAATTCAAATTCAATGCATTTTGAAATCATTAATAGACTATGACATGAATACAAATGATCAATTTTCATATTAAAAATACAAAACATCTTGAATTTTTTTTTTTTTTTTTTTGGTCAACCATGAATGATCCTAGCATTTAGGTCTAGGTCCAGGGACACTACAAAACCAAAAAAAAAAAATTTAAAAAAAAAAAAAAAAATTTAAATTTCGGTACCCGGTACCACCGAAAAATAAACGGGTACCGGGCACAAAATTACCGAAAATCCCAACCCTAGTATAGTCTACTTTAAATGCATGAAATGACCAATATACACAAATATATGGGCATGTAGGTTATAGTCACCATTACTGTACTGTTACTTACAAGTCACACATCATACTCTAATAGATTTTAAACATGCATCTTTATAAAGAATAATATTACACTGAACCAATAAATCTAACTAAATCTGTAAAACCATGAGTTTTAAAAAGCTGAACTGGAAACTACATTATGTTTCTGTGCCTAGGCGTGGGTTTAGAGAGTAATATGTCGCCCACGTAATATTGAATCAAGACCCAACAATGATCTTACTCCTTAAGCCTGATGTGCTACTTTCAAGTTGTACTTACAGAAATGAGAATTGAGTCATTGTTACAGACAAAACATAAGAAATTGGAAACAAAAAAATATATACATGTCCACAAGGGGAAGGTATAAATTTACACATATTTTGTTTAACTTTTCAAAGTAACGATGAATATATAGTGAAGCTCTACAGGAACCTTCTTGAATGAACAATTTCTATACAAAACATTCAATTAAAATTAGGTTTTCTTGCATGATTTTCTGTATCCTCCTGGCTATTTTTTCTTTTTCTTTTGAACTTAGTAAAATATGCCACATGAAGAAATAAAGGCTCTTTGTTTTTACCTACTGTTCTTTTCAAAATTTGTTTTAATTTCTGAAAAGTGATATGAATTTTATTTTTTCAATGATTTATCTCAACTTTTATAGAGTTTTTACCACTGAACGCGGAATGCCCTACATGTACCCATCCCAACTGCAGAGGTTGTATATGATGCTTATTTTTTTATTGACACCAACCAGCAAGCTCGGACATCCTTGGTTACAGCATGTCCACTGTTATACAGTAAGTTCTCATGTTTGCCCAGTTTGATGGTATAGGCCTATTTTAAGCACACAACCCTTCAACCCCTACCTACATACACCCCCACATTCATTGGCATTCTGCTACAACTGCGCAATGTATATGGAGGGCATTTTGATAACACAATATATCGTACTTCTTTTTCATTGTCATAGATCCCGTTTACACAACAAATTCAGATTGCAACTTACATATTTGCATCAATTACTTGTTGACTGGGTGTTTACACCACATAAATATACACCAAGCCAATAACGGTATAGTCGACTTCAAAACAAATTCAAATAACCATTATGAACCCTACTTCTAATTCCGTGTTCATTTACACAGTAAAAATCGTGCTTTGAAGTCCAGTTTGAATTCAATAAAAGTTGCTCCAGTTCGTCATTAGAAGTCAACCGCTGAAGTCAAGTTCAAAACATGCCAACCCTATTTACAAACAAATGAATCAAACTTTTGGAATTAGCAGGAGAGCATTAAGGGGGTACTACACCCCTGGCCAATTTTGTGCCTTTTTTGCATTTTTCTCAACAATTATAGCGCATTGGTTACAAGTAAGATATTTTAATATTAAAATATTGTAGGGGCAAGGACTACAATTTAGTGCTGTAATCGATAAGCTTTCTGGGTATCGATATGTCAGGAGGCAAACATCCGACATGTCGATACTATTATCGATACTCACGCAGTTTGAAACACGGATTTGAGTTTACCAATTTTATTATCAGTAAGTTCCAGAAACAAGTTAACAACAAGTGTATTGAAGCCTAACAGCTAAAACTATATGGATCATGCATCAAACAAACGAAAGTGGTATTGCAAATCCGCAATTTGAGATAATCTAAGCATGTGTGCCATGTCGTTTGTGTATCGATACTGACATTGAGTGTTTCGACATGTCGGAAGTCTATGTATTTTCCGACTATCGATACTTACGACAATCGATTACAGCACTACTACAATTACTGCACTGAAAATTCAGCAACTCACGGCAAGTAGTTATTGATTTATTGATCAAATATTGGTTTCCCCTCAACTCCACAACTGTTGTCTGTGTTGAAATAAAATTTCCAGTGCAGTAGTTGTAGTCCTTGCCCCTATAATATGCATATCATACTTGTCACCAATGCGCTATAGTTTGGTACAACTATCTTTTATCATGTTTAAAATTATGTACATTGGCAATTTGGTTTTTAAACATTATTGCTGCAATATTTTGGTTGTTTTTTGATTACTTTTAAGGTGTTGTTTTTAATATACAGTGTCAATTAATTTTAAATTGTATTTTTTATGTATGTGCATTTTCTTTTTTTAGTTGTTAATTGTAAAGCGCAATGGGGCATCTGCGATGCAAATTGCGCTATAGAAATATTGGTTTATTATTATTATTATATCAGATTTAAGGAGAGCAGTAGAGAGTGATTGCTCTTGCTCTTCGCAAAAGGCAGTCCCTGCAAACTTGAATTGGACTTCAGGCTCTGTGTTAGGCACCGGAATTTCGCGCGATTTAAAACGGCAAAATGCGCGGCCGTTTTTTTATAAAGCGCGAAAATGTGATTTAATATGACGATACACACGTACCCCGGGTCTACACCTCATCAAATGTTGATTGTTAAAAAATAAATAAAAGTGCATTTTCGCCGTGATATTCCATCTCCGTTCGCTATGATAATTTTTCTCATTTCTGTGTCAGTTTTGGTCCGAAACGTGGTCAAAAACAGGTGCAAAAACATGAGCAAAGTCTGTCCATCTTGAGCAATTTTCGTTCGTACTTTCACTTTCGCATTTATTTTTTAAATCAACGTGTAGTTGATGCTACAAAAACTAAAACACGCGCTACCACAAATAATACGAAAAAGGGGTTATCATTTGGATTTTGTCTTTAAAATTGCTTTTATTCATCGTAACAATAATACTAATAAAGGAAACCTAGATTATTTATGAGAAAATAAACTTAAAATATTAAAAATTGAATATTGTCAGGTTGTGATAAAATAAACATTAACCGTACGTTAGCGGCATGTGCTTGGTTGTAAACAAATCAATCGGGACTTCCCCAGGCCAGCGATCGTTCGAAAGCATGCAAAAAGTGTACGATTTCCTGACGTTGCATTTACAAATATTGCAGAATTTACTTCAATTCTCAGCAGGTGGGTCAAAATTTTGGGGCTTTTATTATCTTAAAAATATAAAAGAATAAAAATTTAAGCCTGTTATGTTGTAAAAAGGTTATTATTGGTGAATTTACATTGAAAAGTATTGTTTTTGGCAAAATTCTCAAAATTCACGATGGACCACCAAAATCGCGATGGACCCCCAAAATCGGTCATAAATTCTGTTATTTTCTTAATTATGCAATCCATCAAGTTTCCATTACCCTGTTTACCAACCATCCTGTTTCCTAGTTTTCCTAGTATATCCCTGTGTCATACAATCGCTAATTAATAACCATGTTTCTATAGGAAATGAGACTTGTATGATCTCACACCATCACGTCATATAAGGAAATCTAGTTTCCGTTCAGTCCCTGGAATTAATACGTTTGTCAGTTCACTCACAAGATATTGCAGGATGACTTAAGCGCACATGTAAGAACACATGTAAGTCCCGAAAAATATTGGTTGTTCTCAGTGCTTGATTGATTCATAGGCCATCAAAAAGATTTGATTAATTCAATATCTATTCCAATTTTTTGACACCTCTGTATCTTTCAATTAGGTAGTAGAGTGGTTTTTATAAGACAGGTGCCCTGTTCAATTCTTAGCCAATCAATGCTGTATTGATTGCAGATTTATTTGCTCCATTGCATTCACACGCACAAACCTCCTCTCACAGTGAATGGAATTTGTTCAGTGTAATGTCATTATACTAAAATGCAGCAAACCTTTTACGAGCGCGACTACCGTGATGTTGCAAATTCGGCGCTAACAACGCGTACGGCGCACAGTTCATTCATAAATTTCCACTCAGCAACAACATATCGCCTTAGCAGCCAATCAGAGACAAGTGCGTGCAACGCAGTACATACGCGATGTATCCTTACAATACGCGCTCGTCAAAGGTTTTCTGCATTTTAGTATAACAGCATGTTTACAGTGGGAGCTGATGTACGGTACATTGGCGTATAAATTATATCCGGTCAGAAATTGCCCGGAAACTTGCCCACTATAAACACTAGCTGAAACGGGTATGTATCTTATATGATATCCTTCTCAATCGGAAGATATTGGTGAGAGATATTGGCACAATTAACACACAAGGATAAATTGTGCACTGTATTACCGGAAGTAGCAAACCTATGCTTTGAGGTGCGCAGTAGGAGTGCCTGCGCGATCCCGCTCCTCAAAAATAAAGGTCTGACTGTAGCTGGAACATATAATGCACCATATTCATTCAGTGATTCAGCTACGTGATTTTCAAGAAGAGACAAAATCAACAAATTTTGCACAAAATTACAGCAAAAAGTGGAAATTTACATAATTTTGTGTTTTACAGGTGAATGGAACTGGGGAAAGAGTTCTGACTGTGGGGGCATTTCCCCCATGGTGCCACCCAAATATCTACATTTATTATATTCATTCATTAAATGCCCATTCCCTTATTTTTCAGCTTGCATAACATCAAATTATATTCTAATACCCCACCATCCCTTATTCATGCACTGTGATAGTCCGACGAGTAGGACCTGTTTTTTTCTTAGTTTACCAACTATAGTGCTCAAGAAAGATTAACCACAAAAGTCCACTATCCTCCCGAAAAAAAAGGTCCTACAATAAACGTCGCTTGCCCCCCACGTTGGTTGAAAACTGGTCACTGCTTGCAATATGAAACCATGATGTAATCACCCCAAATATGGAATAACCCTTCCAAAAGTCACGCCCACTGGATTTGGCAGCGACCACCTGTTGTGTATATCACTCATCTCGGTCAGTGATGGTCTTCCAGGGTCTATGCCGATACCAACCTTGGAGCGCAGCACGTGTGATCTAGGTTTTATATAGATCAAGTTTACAATTTTGGATTCAGCCTGCATGCGTGTTTTAAACATTTGATTTAATTATGTTGTATTTAACCATTTATAATATTGCGATTTTAAAAAATCCATTTAACAATATCATGGCCTTTGAATATGTCATGAACTCCGGATGAAAGATATAGGCCTATAGAAAAAAATATAGGCCTATTCACTTTTTTGTCAGAATATAAAAACAAGTTGAAATGAATATTTAAAATTTTGTTTCTACTCCCGGTTTCTACTGCGAGTTGTTTGCTTCATTATTTTCTTACTTTGTTTGAGAAATGAACATCAACATACGAGATAAGATCTTTAGGCCCATGAAAGTCAATTCCGAGTTTATCGTCACTAGTAAAGGACTAGAAAAGAGCCTGGTTTTGCTTCCAAGTTATGAATATATGTTTTCCAATAAAAAATATAGGCCTATGTTTCACTAGTGAAAACACCGATAGGGCCTACTTTGAAAATAATGAATTATTTTGGCATTTTTGACAATTTTTCGCGGGTATTTTTGGTTTCCAAAAAGCTGAGACCATAATACCTAAATTTGTCAGATATAAAAACAAGTTGAAATGAATATTTAAAATGTTGTTTCTACTGCGAGTTGTTTGCTTCATTATTTTCTTACCTTGTTTGAGAAATGAACATCAACATGTACGAGATAAGATCTTTAAATAGGCCTATTCACTTTTTGTCAGAATATAAAAATAAGTTGAAATGAATATTTAAATTTTGTTTCTACTGCGAGTTGTTCGCTTCATTTTCTTATCTTGTTTGAGAAATGAACATCAACATGTACGAGATATTAAAAGATCTTTCTTCCATGGTTTGAATACGCCGCTTTTTTTTTTCTAAATTCTGTTTTGCCTTGACCATGACTTCATGAAAGATGGGAAAAAGTGATGAATTTGCGGCTCCTTCCAGAGAAATATTTATGCCTCGTGGGAAATCCGGGCGCCGGCAGTCAAAAAAAATGGATCGATCACGATGATCATGGAAGAAAAGAAAACACAAATCATCCCGAAATCATCACTGCATTGCACAGAATAGCAAATAATATTGGAAGTCTTTTTCCAATAAAATAAGTTTGAAGAATATTTCCAACCCCTGAGAATTTCTTAGAAAACACAAAATAAATCTTGAAGTTATTTATTGTGTGAAAAGGAATTACAAAATAATGTACCTCATCTGAAAGTCATCTTCCATACGCACCTGAGCAATACCGTAATTAAAATTGGGAAACCCCATTGATTCTACCACTGTAGCTGCTTTCCCAGGGGTGTTTTGCAGATTTAAGTATGTTTACATTCATTTTCCATCACAATTCTAATTTGATGAGAACTAGTAATTAGTCATAGTAATTTTAAAACCATCATGGAATTACTTTAATTAAAAATATATAATTATAAATGCATATTTTCCCCATTTTTATAGAATTATCGGTAATAATAAAATATATCACCCCCGTCAGGTTAATGTAACATTCCAAAACAATTTCCCATTCATATGGTAATTAGAAGTAAACAACTACACAAGAGGTCCCTGGACAGAAATAAACAAGCAAAACTAGTGAAAAAAAATTAAAACTAAAATATTTAAAATCCCTACAGGCATAGTTTGGAGGTAGAAATTGTTAAAACTGTATTTTGGATATTTTCATAGATTTATTGCCAGTAGTTTGAGGGGAAAATGGCGACCCAGAATGGCGACCGGCTTCACCGGCGGTCGAACTTTGAAAGTAATTTGCCAAATCAGGGATCATGCAGCTACTTTTGTCTTATTTTAATACCATGAATACATTTACAGGATCCCTGTCGACATGCAAAGTCAACATTTTCAGAGGATTTAAGACCCAAATATCAGTGAATGTCAGGTGAATAGGTGTTAAGCTTATTGAATTAAAAAAATTCTGTAGTTTCAGAAAGTGGTATTGATTGCAAGGAAAGGTGTTTGTTTTAAAATTGTGTGTACAACTTCAGGGTCAGTCCATTGCCATGGACATGCTCGTTTTGCGGTTGGGGTGTGCATCGTGACTGACCTCGGAGGGAGACCCGGGGACAGCTATAGGTGTCTGGCTGATAATTCCAGTTACGCAATTGGAAGCCCCTCGGCATAATTTGTCTCAGATTTTAACCGTCGCCTGTCAAACAAAAAGTTGGGGATTTTCTATTGGTCGTCAAATTGTGATGTCACCACTGGTGTCAAGTTAACTTGTACCGAAATTCCGGTACACCAACAACGAATATTGTAGGACCTTTTATTTTGGGGGCGCGGTCACTGGACTTTCGCGATTCGTCTTTCTTGCGCCATGTGAGATAGTGATCATAGTGTGAAAAGTGTATAGTCTGGTAACTTAGAAATAAAAGGTCCTACTCGTCGGACTACACTGTGATTAGTCGAAATACATGAAAGATGGGGTGGTCAGCAAACTCTTGGCCTACATTCAAGATTTTGAGTGGTTCAACTTATTCCAAGTGTTTAAATTTTATGATTACAATTGTAAGAATCTGGTCTATTTCCCTTCAAATACCAAAAATAATAAAATTTGACTAATTATTGTCAGTTACATCTAACTAAAGAATTAAGAATTTAGCTATGTTTCATTTGGCAAAACAAGATGTTATTCTATTTCCAACAAATTATTACGGCTATATTTGTCTAGAATCAGGAGTACTGTACAAAAATGTGTATGGTCGTGTGTTTTGTTGTATCTGAGAACATACCGTGTACTAAATTATGAACATAATATATAAATAGTATAGTAGTGTATCAGTGCACACCAGACACAGATCAATTGGCATTGATTTTGACAGGAATACCTTCACCTTATGGTTCTTTGAAAAGTAAAAATACAAATGTTCAATAGCTTGCACATGGCAATGTCGTTTTCATGTTGCACTGATAAACGGTTCCATATTCAGGGACAGTAATGTTCAGAGCCTGAATTCAAATGAATCAAAGTATACCAGCAGGCTATATTTTGGGGGTACTACTATGAAACTGATAATTTGCTACAATAGGACATTCCATTTAAAATCCACACTCCCTCTGTGGATGATTTTGGAAATATCTTCTACAGGGGGAGTATGAATTTCAAATGGAATGAACACATTAGGCAGCTCCATTTGAATTTCATACAACCTCTAAGAAAGATTCAACCTGAACCTTCCACTGAGGGAGGATGAGTGTGGTTGATCCTTCATGTAATTATTTCGTGTAATCTAATCCTAACTCTAACCCTAATCCTAACCCTACGCCTAATCCTAATCATAACCCTAATCCTAACCCTAATCCTAACCCTAATCATAAACTAACCCTAACCTTAACCCTAACCCTAATTTCGTGTAAAATTACATGAAGGAATAACCATGAGTCAAATGGAGCTGCTTGTGTTCATTCCATTTGAAATTCATACTCCCCCTGTAGAAGATATTTCCAAAATCTTCCACAGGGGGAGTATGGATTTTAAATGGAATAGCCCTATAAAACAACTGTTTCTGATATCTCGGATGCATTTCTCTATTCACCACAAAATTGTCCATATCTGTAGCAAGGTTTTGCAGTAACTCCCTAGAAATTCTTTATACAATGTATATTCGCCAAAAATGGCTTTAAAACATAAATCTGTAGCAAGTTTTTGCAGTAACTCACAAGAAATTCTTTATTCGCCAAAAAGGGCTTTAAAACATAAATCTGTAGCAAGTTTTTGCGGTAAACTCACATGAAATTCTTTAATCGGCCAAAAAAGGCTTTTATACCAAACATTTATCCCACGATTTCAGTAAATAAATAAGCCCTCGGTCAGAATCGACACAAAGCTGTTGATTCCATCAAGAAGTCAACCAATCAGATTGGCTTCAATCTAACACATTTCCTAGAAATACAAATAAATTGTGCTAACTAAATATAGCTTCAATCATAAATATAAAACAAACAGACAAAGTGGTTTGGATTGAGAATTGCATAATTCATTTATAAGTTGTATTTAAAATACACTAAGTATATAGGATAGTTAATACTTACCTGTTTTTTTGCAGCAAGGAATATTATGTTAACAGCCATTCAGGAATATGAAATGAAAAAGAAACAACAATAAAAAGTTAGTTTTATGACAAGACCTTTAAAGGCCCATTCAGTGATTTGCTCATCCGGACGATCGTAAAAATGATCAAAATTCAGATTCAGATGCAGTGCCCTAATATACTGATAACTCTCAAATTGTACAAGTCTGTACAAACTCAGGCGGCCGTATCTACAAGTCCCTGAATAATGGTTTATGGATAGATTTTGGGCCACGGTGGTCAGAACCAACCTGTGAGGTTTGCATAGGTCTTAAGCAAAAAAACAAACTATGTCTCAAAGCTGCCGCACATGTTTGTTTTTCTTAGTGCGTCCGTGTCAGCTGAAACAGCAAATAAATTTTTTACTTTTTTACTTTTTTCCTGTAAAATCATGAAATTCCGAGACAAATTTTGAAGAAAATTTACTTAAATAGATACTCACATTGTTTAAGGTATAAAACAATTGACATTTGTTCTTCAATTGCTTAAATCAGCCACAATTTTATGTTGCGTAGTTTTGAACACTCAAAATTGACATAAAGTTTGTGAGTGGGCTGAAAACCTGTTGACTTGCTTCTAGTTGATTAAAGCCCAGGCCATACAGACAATATTACAATGTATCAAAAACAAGTTTTTGTATTGAAAGGCAAACAAATTATTAAATCTCACTAACAGGAGCATAAGGTAAATAGTGCAACAAGGGTCTTTATTACCTGGACTTGCCTACTTATCAGGGAATTCCCCTCCCGGGATTTGCCGGATTTCCCTCTTCTATGCATACATATTGTTGAATTATTTCCACAAATATTCTAGAGTATCTACTATACTCCTAATCATAAATTAGTGGGAGTGGTCTAGTTCGTAGACACATAATATGATTGGATAAATCGCATGATTTCGGGTCCCATCTATCAGGCTGTAGACGACCCCACGTCATCATGAGCATTGATAACGCGTAACACACTTGTATAGGTACGCGTATGTATCACATTGTATGTGTATACTAGTGCTGAATATGTGCACAAGCTAGCAGTACGTGCAATAGAATGTGAAGTTGTAAACAAGTTTCGTTCATTTTATAATAAAGGAAGTTTTTATGACGGTAACTTAATTTCTGCTTAAAAAATAGTTATAGTTATTAACATAATATTTAACTAAATAAGCATATGAATAAATGATAGGAATTTTTGTTTTTTCTATCCTCTACCTATGATAGAAAACAGGCAGGTCCAATATTTTTATCGTAGTACGCCGGCATCTACTACTCAAAATATTGGACCTGTCTGTCGTCTATCACACGGTCGATGATAGTAAAAACAAAAATCCCTATCGCTTATTCTCTAAATCTGCATGCTGTCCTCAGTCCACGGTTAAAGAAAGTAGGATGGCAGGCATCATATTTTTCCAGTTAACCTAAAAACTGCAATGCACCTTTTAATATTAATTCACTGATTTTATAGGAAATGTGTCAAGGAAGTCAATAGTTACATTAATATTTTACTTTCATATAGGTCTTGCAGTTCTTGAGTTAAGGCCAATAATATATCAAAACTTTTGGGTGTTTTCCCTCTGCCGAGAATGATCAGGCACATGTGGCAGAAATGAGTGTCAGCTTTATTTGTCTCAATATTTGATTGCAAACACCTGATTTGACAAGCTCCCCTCTTAACATTACAGTCTATCAGTCAAATCCTAAATTGCCCCTAAAATATATGAATTTAAAAAGGAAGTTACCAGATTCCACCAAAATCAGTCAAACAAACAACAGAATGATAAAATGATACAAATTGACAAATTATAAATGATTAATGAGTGGACTTTGCAAGTTCAAGTTGGCACACTGAACTTTGTTCATGTTTGGAAAAACACAAAAAAAAGAACCTATACAATGTAGATCAAATAGAGCAGTGTCACAACCCACAGACCCTTTTCTAGGGTCTGTGCACAACCCTATATAAATTAAAATCTAATATTTTCTAAGGATATTATCCCATATAGCCATATATGGTCATCCATTAGTAATTTCCCAATTCCCAATATACTAATAATAATGTTTAGTGGTCACACATGCGAGCTGGTTTACCTAATATTACATAATTGTTTTGTACACATAACACCTTTTATGTTGATGTAAATAAGACTGCATCATTACAACAGGCAGAAGGACATATCTGGGAGTAGGCAGCTACACATGGGGCAGAAGTCCATAAAGAAAGCTGCCATTATCCTGCCTTTCCTGATTCTGGAACACCATCTGGTGTTTTACGCATAATGCTCACATATACACAAGACTCAAGTCAAGCAATGCAACATCACCAGCTGTATCCACACTTTTAAACTTTTTTGAAGAGGTTATTTTATTAATGATTATTAGGGAATGTAAAATTGATCAAATACATTATTATATATATACTCAATATAGATTCCTGTCATCTGATTGGTTAATAGGGGCATTGATTGTTTTAACTCTGCCCTGTATTTGAGAGAATTTCATTAAAAATGTTTCCAGTGCAGTTGCAAACAAACTAAATTGACCAGCGTATGTCCCAATCAAACTCGACGCAATTGCAACATCCATGTACATCCATTTAACGAGTGTATCGAGTGTTGATAATCAGTCCGTGTAAGAGATTGATATTACTTGCGGTCGCAATTCTTTAAACCCGCAGACGACAACATTGCATTGGTACAGGATACTGGTACAAAAACACAGAAAAGTAAATAGGAGTAATTCAAATCAAATATCCTATGTCAAATACTCAGAGTCTGTACGGTCCTTAAAGGCTTAGGATGGGATTCAGGTAAACAGACCGTTTGTGCCGTATCTGGCCCTTACATGTAGTCCCTTCGAAAGAGAGATGGGCACCCGGTCTGTAAAAAAAGAGCTAACCGAGGCATTTGGCCTGTAAAAAAAAGGAAAAAATATAATTGCTACTATTGTTCCACCCCAATGGTACAAGCTGATGTAGAAAACAAACCAATAAGACAAAAAGTGACAGTAGGATGTCACAGGTGTTTGTTTTTGTATCTCCTATTCTCCATAAAAGCATTCAAGTAGGAGGATGTACACACATTTAAACATGGCTGATCAATTACACTTGCTTTTTACACTGAATGAACTCTCCAGAGAGAGATAATTTAGAAAATGCAGTGAGTTCTGTATTGGTCATCATTTTGCATCTTTAGATGAAAATAATCAATTGATAAGATTACTGCAGGCAAGTAAACACCCACCTCACTTTTATTACTCGACTTGAAAAATTTTATAACATGGTTCCTACTCACAGGTAAATTAAGCAATTCTTGGCCAAGCTCGAATGTCCAAGCTCGAATGTACCTGTTGCATCCATGTAGAGTACAAAGCGCGTACGCAATGCAAGGCGAGTGCATGCTTTCTTCTGTACCACGCTACATGTATGTGCGAATGTGTTTATCACGGAGCCACTAGTGTTCTGAGTGTTCAAGCTTGGCCAAGAACTTCCTAATTTACCTGTATTGTGCTGTTTTGCTTCAAGACACAATTTTTAAAATGCCAGATGCACTATTTTGTAATGTGTATCTGTACAGATCTGTGCATTACCATTTTATTTTGATCCAACAATGATCGGTGGTTTGGACCATCCCCTAGAAAATGGACTTTTTGCTGACATAAATAAAAACAAGCAAAATTTTCAATAATTGCCAATAATAATGTAATTCTTTTATTGGGGAATTATAAATTTTTGGAAGATTAAACTTTATTTTGACTAGTGATAGATAAGTTATGGACGGAGGCTCACAGAGCTCATCATACTTTCAAGTTTTGAAATGCTAACAGGCATGAATGCGCACACCTTTAGAGGCTAGTGGGACCCCTGCATGGAACTCTTCATTCTTTCCAGGATCTGTGATTCAAGTAATAAAGACACTTAGACAAGAGGAATTTTAAGAACAGGGCTGGAAAAAATGTTTATTTCTCAAGACGATAAGCTAAATTTCACTCCAAGATGGCAATATTTCCCATAATTTCTTATGTATTTCTTATTCTTACATGAGGAAGCAAAGTTTCCCTCCAAATTCCAAACTTTCCCTGGATTCTATATTTTTCCAGTAAATTTGGGACTTATTTTTAGTACGCTTTAATAAGGCGATAGGGTCTAGTCTAGGTTTACTGAGTCACCGAAAATTCAAGTCAAGTCATTTGGACAAATTCTTAGCTCCAGTCAAGTCAAGTCACTCTACAAATTTGATGGGGTTGAGTCAACAAATAAAACTTGAGTCAGTCTCTGTATAAAACTTGAGCCACAAGTCGTGACTTGTTACAACTCTGTTTAGGGTGATTTGTACATGTAGTGAAATAAGAAGTCATAAGAAGCTAAATTTGCTTCTCAAAATACAATTATTAAGGATCCCGCGATGGTTAACGCGTGTGCGACGTCAAGCGTACACATTCATAGGTCATTGTGGAAAATAATACGCACTGGACAGGTGGCAGTACACTTAATTTGTAAAAAGCGTAAGAAGCGTATGAACAGTGGCTACAGACCAAGGTTCCTATAATTTGGTTCACCTCAAGTTCGGTAGTGACGTCAATGCTTTTTCGTGGTTGCACTGCAAGCGTGCCGACATGCAGCCCCTGTACGCGTGCATGGACACTCAGCGCATTTAACATTATGTGCACGACTGCACGATTCGATAATGTGGCGAGCAAAATATGCACCTACGTCACTACCAAACTTATATCAGCAGCATTGCTCCCAGTAAATGAGGGATATGTTGTTTTGGATAGAATATTGCAGTTCCATCGTGTCGTTGTCATCATCGTCATCGTCATCATCATCATCATCAACAGTGGCTACATACAGACCAAAGTTCCTATCAGTAAATAAAAACACATAATGGTCCCAGGAAATGAGGAAAATGTTGTTTTGGATTTGCAGTTCCTCCCAATGAAAATATCCCCTTGTACTAAGATTTTCATATTAAACTTAATTAGTAAGGCTTAAAAAATATGGGATGATGAGGCCACTCATCTTCGCAATTTCTACTCTAAAATTTTTGAAAACTAATACTGCTCTAAACTAGCTCCTGTAAAATGAGCAACATAAAATTGACAACGGTGATTTTTCTGACAAAAATTGATGAAGTATCCCATAAAATATAGTACGTATGGCAATGGCAAGGAGAATTCCATGGGATCAAGGAATTCATCAATTCTACAATCAACACATATATGTTCTGAGATTCACAATATACAACATACTTGAAACAATTTCATATTCAACTTATGATGTAAGATACATTTTAATTTTTCACCAGGCACAGTCCCAATTTAATGCTGATCCAGGGATGCGTTCGGAGAAAACTGTCTGGCATTTGGGTATGCACATCGCCTTTATTCTATTTTCATGATAATGTGAGAGAGCTAGTGGAACATGAATTTAGACAACAAGAGGGGGAAAAAAATCATTTTTGAAGTGAAAATGTGTAAAGCAACATTTGTTTACACACAGATATAAATGTCAAGCTACTAGTACTCAGTAACTCAGTAGTAGCAATGTTGCAGGAGAGTGCAAGGAATTTATTCATCTTCACATAAAATTACTACTTTTGAGGAAGGGCACATCACATGTATTTGCTTTTAATGCATTTGTTTCCTTATCAATCGTAAGATGGGTACAATGTAAGCATGCAGTATGCTCCTTCAGTGTTTATGGGAGTACTGAACATATTCATTTAAGCCAGCCATATTGTGGCATTTGCTGAGGAGGACGCCCTCCATGTTTTATAATGCAGGTGTATATGGCATGTTCCTCCAGTGTTTATGCCAGGGATATGAGACATATCCCTGGTTTATGCACAAGTTTAAAAGCCATATTGTAACATTTGCTGAGGAGGGTATCCTCAATGTTTTACACTGTAGGAATGTAGCATGTTCCTTCGGTGTTTAAATGCATGAGTTAATAAAGCCGTAAAATTTGTAACATAAGCAGTTTCTAGCAGCTCCTTTTAACTTAAAAGTATTGTGTTATTTTACTCCTTTTTAATAATTTAATTGTAGTCTCCTGGGAGTGAGGAACTACGGCCTTATTCTCACTCCTCCATTTTCTTTTACTTTTTGGTTGCGGTAATGTATTTTTGTATTTTCATTTATAACCAATTTAAATTGATTTGAAATATATAGATGATTGAGGTCGAGGATATTTTAATTCCCATTTGTAAAACATTTTCCATACGTTCAGAGCTTTTTAGTCCAAAAGTAAAGGATGTATCATAATGGTCATCAGGATTTTTCAAAAGAAAATTTTTACACAAAACAAGGAAAACAGCATTATTGACAAAGTTGAAGCCCATATTTACAATGTAGATAATTTCTCTAAGTATCGAAATTAAAGATTTGTGTAAAATGTCTTATTTTTTCTTTCTACTTGATGCTTTCAGCTTAACCACTAGTATGTTATGTTAGTACCTCTACAGCATTAACCAAAGATGCCAAAATCTGAATTTCAATGATTTTTACGATCCTCCAGATGAAGAAATCACTGCATAGGCTAATAATAGCATATATACCCCACATGTAAGCTTCAACTAAAAACATGGTCAACTTTGGCACTGCACATCCCTTTTAAGGGGAATTTTATTTACAATACTTATACCGGTTTGGTTGAAGAAAGACAACTTTATAGTTGAAAAGAAAGCAATTGTTCATCCATCAAAGCCTTTTAAAGTGGTACAAGGGGTATGGGTACCAGTGGGCGTACTGAATTACTGTTGAAAGGAAAAGATAGATACAGAGCCATCATCCATTTCATAAATGTTCAAACATGTGTAAATAATAGGATAAATTAATTCATCATATCAACCTTCAAATTTGCTATTTTTACTTTCATTTTTGTCACAAGGCCTTTTCTAACTTTTTTATTGTGCTGTATCCATATGGTACCATTGTACATAATCACTGTCCATAGTCAGATTTAGAACCATAATCCAGTTCATTATGTTCAAACGGAAGCACCGGTGAAAAACATGATCACGTTTTTACGTGGCCGCAATTGCGTTTTTTTTGGGTGTCAATGTGTTTCCCCATCGCAGGTTCAACCTTCAATAGCAAGTAATTTTTAGGGTCTATAACTTCTTCTTGAAAAAAATGATAAAAAGCACTATAGGAAAATGTGATCGCGTTTTTTCGTGGCCGCAATTGTGTTTTTTGGTGCCAATGCATTTTTTTTCAAAAAAAAAAAAAAAAAAGTACTCAGTATTTCGCAGAGGGCTAAAATGTGGTGCGAAAAGCAATTAAAAAAAGAAATACACAGGTACCATTGCATGTTTAATTTGGGGGAGGGGAGGAAAATAAAAATTTCCCTCCAGATGTGTACTTTATATCTTATTAGCACCCCTGGATGTATACATGTATGTACCAGTAGGCACTAATATTGCTTTATCAGGAGTTGTCAAATGAGTGCTACATGTAAATACATCTATATTTGCAGGAAGGGGCAATCATTATACATACATATGCACAGTACACACATAGGTAGGCCTAGGCCAAATTTTTTGATGTAAAAAACAAGATACAAAATATCAAAAAGCGAGAAAAGCACAATTTTCCCCCAAAATGGAACAAAAAGCTTTAAAAACGCCCGAAAATATGAAAATTTATCCAAAAATAAATAAAAATAAAAAACCCAAAAATCTGCCCTCTGTCCTCTATAGTTCAGAATTAGCAATGTTTAGATTACACAAATTTGCCGACCGCCGTAGAAGAAAAAAAATGACAAAAATTTGCCCCTGAATTTATATGTTAGTCAAATACTTCAGTAATTCAATAAATATCATGATATTTGGCCTAACCTTGAATTCATTTGTGATGAAATTAAAGTAAAGCATGGCTTTTTCACTGGTCCATGCGGTTGCAATGACTGTTGAATTCTGCACTTTGCCGAAGTTGAACTGCATTTTATGGAATTCGGCTAACTTTTATGGTAAGTAAGTACACTGCTTGGGAACTTTCTTAAGAAGCAAGATAGTTGGTTAATAGCGAGAATCACAGCCTGAAAAGCGAGATTGCGTTTTTTTGCCGGGCCTTACACATTGGCCTACATGTACATGCATACCCTGAATGTGTTGAATTCCTGCCAGTGATTATAGGATGTTCAAATTTCTCCAAATGCAAAAATAAACTGAATTTATCTAAAAGCCAGAATCTTTTTTATCATGATATGTATACAGGTATCCTATGTTGTGGGTTCAAAGTTTGCCAGAATTGGGCTGGGTTTCAAATTTTAGTTTAGCCTGGCCCTGGAATTCAAGGTATTAACTCATAATGTCATTAACCTGAAGCTGGGAGTATAAAATTATGTACATTATTATAGTTGGCTGAATCCAAGAGTGTGAAAATGAAGAGCTTTTTCAAAACCCTTACATCCACTTGCCCAATTTTGAGAACACATCAAAAAATCATCAAAATAATCACTGATATAAGGTGTTTTTCAACAAAAGCAGTTTTGGGCGGGATGCTCATCCTACCCAAGCATCCCGCCAAAAACTGATTTTGTAGCAAACCCCATATATATATCAGTGATTTTTTTGATGATTTTTTGATGTGTTCTCAAAAATGGGGAGTTATGTAAGCTATCCACCAGTGGAGCTTCTGCGACCCCTACGCAGAACTTCCGATAGTGGATTATCTGCGCACGGGGACGCAAGGAATCCACAGTCGGATTTTTCAAGACGCAGCACTGAAAATCCCCTCCGATATAGTTCCGGTGGAGTAATTCTGCGCTTGCGGTCGCAGGGAATCCACTGACGGATTTTTCTGCGCGCGCGCTGAAACTCCCTCCGTATATAGTTCCGTGGATTAATTCTGCGCGGGTCTTAGGGAATTCACGGACGGATTTTCGGCGCACATGCGCTGAAACAAACTCCCCTCCGTATATAGTTCAGGAAGTAATTCTGCGCACGGTCGCAGGGAATCCACGGACGGATTTTCTGCGCACGTGCGCAGAAACTCCCTCCGTATATGCTGAAACTCCCCTCCGTATATAGGGAAGGCCAATATTAAATCATAACAATTCAAGAAAAACATGCGCCGAAAATCCGTCAGTAGATTCCCTGCGACCGTGCGCAGAATTACTCCACCGTATTAAAAATAAACTCTAAAAATGTATACATTTCATACTTTCTATAAGTTATTTTTTTTAAACACGAGACATTTGATGCGCAGAACCGTAACTTCTGACTCTAAAAATATAGGCCTAAATAATATTTCTTACTTTCTACCAAATACTCCACCGTTCTGACTCTAAAAATATATATAACTAGATTTCGCGGTTCTCGGGTTGTGCGGTTCTCGTAATAGGCCTATCTGTGGGCCTATCTCTAATTGCCCAACACCCGTTACCCATATAGCTGCCCTGACCTAATAAGGCCTAATATTACGGGTTATAGGCCTTACCTGATTATTTTATTAACAGATTATTTTATCATAATGTTAACCATTCTGGAGGACCTCGGGAATAGTCATGTTCTGCTAAAATAGGCCAATGCACGCTTTCCGTATTGAAATAAGTGTTGAAAGTAGGCTTAATGCTTTCCGATGCACGCATTGCTCCCGCCGCACTCCAGCGTGATACTACGCGATAGCGCCCATGAAAGCACGGGATTGTACACCGCACTTAACGCGAACCGCAGGACGCTGAACGCGATAGCCAGCCGGACAGAGAGACGGACGGACGGACACGCCATAATTAGTATTATGATATTTCTTACTTTCTAAGTTATTTTTTAAACATGGTTTTTAAACATGAAACTTGATGAGCAGAACTGACTCTAAACATAGGCCCTAAATAATATTTCATACTTTCTACCATTTAATAATATTAAATCATAACAATTCATTGATTAAAACGTGCGCCGAAAATCCGTCCGTGGATTCTCTGCGACCGTCATGCAGAATTACTCCACCGGAGCTATATACGGAGGGGAGTTTCAGCGCACGCGTACCGAAAAGTCCGACTGTGGATTCCCTGCGACCGTGCGCAGAATTACTCCACCGGAACTATATACGGAGGGGAGTTTCAGCGCTACCAAATACTCCACCGTTCTGACTCTAAAAATATATATAATATTTCTTACTTTCTAAGTTATTTTTTTAAACATGGTTTTTAAACATGAAACTTGATGAGCAGAACTGACTCTAAACATAGGCCCTAAATAATATTTCATACTTTCTACCATTTAATAATATTAAATCATAACAATTCATTGATTAAAACGTATACGCGAAAATCCGTCTGGATTCTCTGCGACCGTCGCAGAATTACTCCACCGGAGCTATATACGGAGGGGAGTTTCAGCGCACGTCGCGCCGAAAGTCCGTCTGCGGGATTCTCTGCGACCGGCGCAGAATTACTCCACCGGAGCTATATACGGAGGGGAGGTTCTGCGCACGGGCGCCGAAAGTCCGACTGTGGATTCCCTGCGACCGCGCGCAGAAAAACTCCACCGAACTATATACGGAGGGAGTTTCAGCGCACGCGTCGCGCCGAAAAATCCGTCAGTGGATTCCCTGCACCGTCATGCGCAGAATTACTCCACCGGATACGGAGGGGATTTTCAGTGAACGTGCGCAGAAAATCCGACTGTGGATTCCATGCGTCCACCGTGCGCAGATAATCCACTATCGGAAGTTCTGCGTAGGGGTCGCAGAAGCTCCACTGGTGGATCATGTACATACATGAAATGGGCAAGTGGATGTAAAGGGGTTTTGAAACAAAGCTCTTCAAATATTGGATCCAAAGCATGATCTTGTGGCACTTCCCTGATAAAATTGGATGTTTTACGCCCAACATTTATTGGTCTCTCTATGAGTTTTTGTTTTAAATAGCAATGGTGTGGTTAACATGAACATCCCATTTTTTAGGGAACATTCATAAAATGCCTCAGTGGGGAGGGGGTGCTGAAAAAATCCAGGGGAGTCAAACAAGTTTTAACCTTCCAAAAAGGGGGTCAAACAGTTTTTGACATGGCAAAAGGGGGGTCAAGAAAGTTTTGATACCCATAAGGGGGTCAAATTTTTTTTTGTTTTTTTTTAATATCAATTACTGAAAGCCTGTGGGTGAGCATTCGTATGCAGGGAATGAAGCTTATGTATGTGGGAGTTTTCTACCGCTCGCTAGTTAGTGTTTCACAAACTCGCCATATTTTGTGGAAAGTGTAGTGGTTATTCCTGGTATTAGCGATCATGAAGCGGTGATTGTGAATGCTTCTGTGAAACCAAAGTTAGTACGGCCAGTTAAATGCAAGATTTTTCTCTACAAGAAAGCCATGTTTGAATACATAGGGGACAAGATCAAGACTTTCGACGAGAAGTTGACTCCTGACTATATTAACACAAAGACTGTTAATGATCTAGTGACAGAATTTAATTTAAAAGTTGTCCTGAATTCTTTGGATGAATTTGTGCCTTCCAAAATGACTTCATCAAGATGGATGTTACAGTGGATCAACAATTCAATAGAAAGATATTTGTAAAAAGAAACAGCTTTATAATAAAACAAAGAAACATGGCTCCACAGCTGCCTGGGATGCCTTCAAAAATTTTGTAGACACACAGGTCTACCGTAAAATCCGGAAAGCAAATCGAGAGTATATTCATGATATTAACGGCGGGAGCCTAGAGTAGAAAGCAACAACACTAAACCATTCCTGAATTTCATCAAATCAAAGCGGCAGGAGGTGTTTGGCATCTCATCTTTGACTTCTTCTGATGGTACCAAGGTCTGCTCTGCTAAAGACAAGGCTAATGTGTTTAATGACCAATTTTGTTCAGTTTTTACTGAAGAGGACAAAATAATTTTCCTAATATGACTGACTCAGATTTTCCTGATTTACCAGATATTATTGTTAACATGCAATGCATGGTGTTGAGAAACTTTTGCAAGATGTGAATCCAACTAAAGCTTTGGGTCCAGACGCTAGCCTACACCAGCGAAGATCTTGAAAGTATGTGCCTCTTCAATAGCTCCTGTGTTAACCAAGATTTTTCAAAAATCGCTTGATTCGGGATGTTTACCTGATACCTGGCTTGATGCTAACGTAACTCCACTTCACAAGAAAGGTGATAGAAGTAACCCAGGAAATTATAGACCAATTTCGTTGACATCAATTCCATATAAGATTTTGGAACATATCCTGCATCACCACATCATGAATCATTTTGATCAACAACACATCTTAGTTGATGTGCAACATGGTTTTCGCAAAGGACATTCTTGTGACACTCATCTGCTCTTGTTGACGACCATGTTAAGATTTTGGATGATAAAGGCCAGGACCTAATTAATATGGATTTCAGCAAGGCTTTTGATTCCATGTCCCACCAACATCTCTTGATGAAGCTTCACCATATGGGAATTAGGAACAACACATTGAAGTACATGTAGCTTGAGTCTTTCCTTTCTAGTCGTCACCAACAAGTGGTTTTGGAAGGAGTTTTGTCTACCAGAGATAGTGTTACGTTGGGGGTTCCCCAAGGTACAGTCTTGGGACCCCTGTTTTTGGCATACAGCGTTCGAAATAAGTGGTTGTCCGGGACAACCACAATGAACGTCGGACAACCCAAAATGCTGACGGCAGTTGTCCGAGGGACAACTATAAAAATGTGTACCAATGTTACAGAGTAAGCTTACCATAAAATGCATTGCATAAATTAGTGTTGGCCGATACCGATCTGTGAATCGGAGATCGGTGCCGATATGGACTGCATCGGCCTTGAATCTGAATCGGCAGATGAGCTATCAGCTGCCGATCTAGCTTACCGATCTCTGAACTTGACAGTAATAAAAGTACACAACAATTCTTTTATTTCTTTAAGCTTACCATTACTTTCTTATGTAACATTACTACTACTTAATGCCAATATATTTCCAAAAAACGTTGTTACCACCGCAAGAATCATGTCGTTTCATACTGTATTTTATAATATTATCCACTCAGTGACAACACTCCCGACTGTACAGTGCATCCCTGGGAAAAATTTGTAAACACTTTAACACTCGACACGTGCGCCCTTCAATGTCGGGTTTCCCAAGGTGAATTTGAGGGCATGTTATTTTTAGAATTGCGCACATTCGCTATTCCTCCTCACACGGACGATTTCATCTCTTAATCTCCGAACACGTGAATTCTTTCTGTAAACAACTCTGCACAACTAATCAGGATGGGAATTCCGCGCGGTATTCCCCAATACGCCATATGCATAAATTATTATAATATCGATGGAGCTGATTTAGCTGCAGGGTCATCGAATCAATTCGCGCAGTGATTCCCCTAACTTGGTACACACGCAAATCAAAGTTGATTCGCGGAGAAGAAAGAAGAATAAAACAATCAAGAGAAATGGATTCATGATTAAACTTCCGACAATCGGAGGCACTGAGTGAGTAACGCTGGGACTTGGGGTGTAAAATGGTATTTTATTTGGGTTGATATTGACATGAAAAACCTCTAAAAACGGTCATCATATTACATAGTTACAGGTTTGGGGAATTAAGCTTTGACCGTTAACATTACTGGGGTCCGACTTGAATGAACTTGTACTGGTTGTAGAATAACATTTAAGGAATCTGAATCGGGATCGGATCGGCCCGATCTGCTAATTTTCAGATCGGAGATAGGCAGATCCGATCTTGGGTTGGATCGGCCAACACTAGCATAAATCTTGAAATGTTCAGAAGAAATCATGACTAAAAATGTTGTTTTCCCATAAATTTGTAGCAAGTATTTTATAAACATCATGATAACCTTGGCCTTTTATATCAGGTGTGCAATATCAATCGGTGCACGGTACACAAGCTAGCTAGCACATGGCGGCCAGGCCGGGCCCCTGGTAAAACCTCATGACCTGACCAGAGTGACCTGACCTTTGACACCAGTCTCTGACATCACAGCTTTCAAGACCCCCCTAAAGCTATACCCTGACATGCATAGAAAATTAGAAACCCATAGAAACCCAATGAGCTCATGAATAATTAATGAGATACTTTATCAATGGAGAATGTTTACGCTTTTGACTTCTTGAAAAGAATGAATTCTGCCAGTGGGAATTCTGATGCTTTTAAGCATAAAATCCAGCACAAATATGAATTTATTGATGATAAATATGATGGACATTAAACCTGTATTTTCTTGGATATATTTTGATGTTTTATAATAGCAACAAGGTGAGTTTGGGAAAGGTGTGTGACATGTGAATACTGAGGGCAGTGTATGTTTTTTAAACTTGCAACTTAATTTTTACGGCACAAAAGTTCATATAAATTTCGGACAACCAAAAATATTTTCGGACAACCAAATATCTTTTTTAGGTTGTCCGGCGGACAACCTCAAAAAATTTCTTAATTCGAACGCTGTTGGCATATGATTTGCCGTCAAAAGTCCACTCAAAGGTCAGACTCTTTGCGGACGATTGTATTCTTTACTAGAATACAATCCTCCAAGGATTCTGGGAAACTCCAAGAAGACCTTGATCATGCTTTAGTCAAGTGGGAGAGAGATTGGCAGAGATGTCTTTTTCTTCCAAGTGCTTCAGTGAGAGGAATCCTGTTATCAAGAATTACAAGATGGGTCACCACATCCTTGAGGAATCACCCGTACCTCGGAGCTGAACTTAGCAATGATTTGAAATCGTCTATCACATCAATCAAACTGTTACAAAGGCTAATAAAATGCTGGGCTTGCTGAAGAGAAATGTTTATTTGTTCACACAATGTCCACTGAACTCCATTTCTTAACTGTCTTGTAGTTGTCTTCATTATCCAGTCGATGACCAGAAGAAACAGGAAAGGGGTGAACAGACATCCTTGCCTGACACCAGTTTTCACTTCAAATTGTCTGGTGAACTGCCCTTCATGTAAGACCCTGCAGCAAATACCATCATAGCTATTTTTTATTAGATTGACTAGTTTGGTTGGTATGCCATAGTGTCGTACATGTAGGCAGGCCTCGATATTTAGAAGAAAAATCCAAGGGTCCTCTGGACCCTTCCCTTTGAAATTTCAAGGGTCCTCACCCAATTTTCTATGGTCCGACCCCGGACCCTTGCCATTGAAATTTCAAGAAAGAGAATTAGCTATGGCGATCACAGTATGTAGATTGTAGAAAATTGAAAACTTGGGTTGAAAACTTGATGGGAACTAAAATGAAAGTGTACCCCCAGGGAGCTGGACGTATTATGTGAAACAGATTTTCCAGTGGAACAACAAAACTAGGAATTTCTGCTCTTTGCTTGGTTCAATTTTTACTGGCCTTACGAAATAAGGCGTGTCCTTGCGTCAAATACCTGTGAAAGCAGGCGTGGACCCTTAAATTTCCTGCGCCTGCTTTCACGGGTATTTGACGCAAGGGTGCGCCTTATTTCAAGCGCTGCATGTAGGACTAAATTATGCTTGACGACCATCTATAAAAAACTCACGATATGCCAAGTAACATCAAGTGCATTGAGTTACAAATTCATCCAGTCAACCCAGGACTAAGCAATCAGGAGCTTTAACTTGCAACATTATCACCACAAACAAAGACTGTTACAGGCACTAGCTTTATAAATCCAAAGACAATTTGCGAATGGAACCAACTGGACCAGGACCTATGCACCGCACCCGACGTCAAGACCTTGAGTGGGACTCCCTAGCTACCAGACATCTGCTCAACCAGAACACAATGTTAAGATACATCATGGGCTGGTAAATATTCCTTTCCCCTCGACGGTACTACCATCTGTTCGTCAGGGTAGAGCATCCAACATCTTTAGCTACCAGGCCATACAACCGAGGGTCAACAGCTACCGTCACTCCTTCTTTGTTCGTACAATACCAGTTTGGAACATATTGCCATCTCCAGTCGTATCGTCTTTGACAGTTAGCCATTTCCAGGCCCTGGCGTTACAACTTCTCCGGGATAAGGCAGCTACACCGACCCACCAATCCTTGTAGTCTTTGGGGCGTTGCCCTTTTTTATTCACACTTTTGTTGATGTTTTTGAACACAGCACAGCTGCTCTCCTAGGAAAAGCCTCGCTTAACAGGAGTTTATCACTCAAGAATCAAGACTCAAGACAGACATGCAGTTTTGCTTTTTAATGTTGGCTGAATGCTTTTGATGAAAGCAGGGCCTAGATTTCGACGAGAATCACAGAATCGATTCTCGTAATGATTCATGTAAGATTCCGTTGCGAGAATCAACTTGTCTCATTGTATCATACAGTCCACGACTATGATGGATTTTGACTCTCGCAAAAAACGCAAAACCAAGACAAAATCGAGGCCCTGGAAATTCCATTGAGTTAAAGGAGTATTTCGTGATCCTAGCATCCTCTATGTCATTTTTCATTTATATCCACAAAAAACCTATTCCCAAAATTTCAGTTGATTCCGATTTTGCGTTCGCGAGTTATGCATGATTATGTGTATTACACTACTCCATAGACAATGCGTTGTAATTTCGTTCTGGTGCACCAGAACGAAATTCAAATTTCACGATATCTTTGCTAAACGAATTAATCTGCAAGAAATATTTTGTACATAAACATTATGTAGCCAGATGTTTCCAGTCAGTGTTCGAAATAAGCGCTTATCCTCTTGTCCTCTTGTCCAAAAATCACCGGGGACAACCATATTGAGCTATGTACTTATCCCCTGGACAACTACTATATTTTACCTCCAAAAGTATTACAAATTTTGGGGACAACCAAAATGTAGTGAGGACAAGCAGAATTTATGCTTTAGTTATCCTCGGGATAACCTCCATATTTTCCTTATTTCGGACACTGTTTCCAGTGATATAAAAATCTCAACTTTTTTTGAGAAAAGTGGGGGGATGAGCTAGGCTGTGGATCACGAAATGAGATGCAACTTGGTCTTTTGCTGCGGAAAGTGCTACACCGTACATGGCTTTCTTTCACTCAAGAGCTTTATTTTGATATATAATATAAAATGATGAGGTTTGATGGAAATTTGAATTCACCTTTAAAATTTTATACCTACAATATGGCTTTAACTTTCCAGCTGAGATTCATACTCACCAATCAGTTTTGAGCTCTATATCGTCTTTTTCTTCAGGATGGTTTCTACTTATAGCAGACACACTGTGTACAAATCCCGGTACAAATGAGGATTTCATCGTGCGAATATCGGTCTTGAGGCAAACATTGTATCACGTTGATTACTAGAGCAACCTAGCCAACGTTGAAGTTCATAGTTCATGAGTTAGTGTACAGTGACAAGAGTGTATTTTACAAGTCACTTGAATTGAATTCATTTCAAAAACAGCACATACAATTCAATGTTAGCACACACATGACACACAGAGGTACGTACGTAATCACACAGATAATCGATCACTTCTTCACGGAAAGTTTTTCATCTACTAGACTGTCGTGTCTTGATATCACACTCGGGGCAGTGAAATGAAACTTAAGAGCCGTGTCATCTTCAAGAAACGGCAAAATGCTCCCAAAATTTTGTCAAACACGGCAGTATCTTCGCTTTTTCTTGAACAGTACCAAAATAATGGGTCACAACCTCTAGGTCAAAGTTCATACGTAAGTCCTACAACCAATGCTATACTGTGACTGCGGCTGCCTGTGCACTCTACGATGATACTGCAATGAAACGGAGACATTTCAGTAGAGGGAGACAATCAGTGATTCATCTTGTTCAGGTGATCTTGGATCTTGTTAGCAATCCCTGAGCAATTCGTGTTGGAGTTGGAGGACGCTTGAGCCCGTACTGAGCGCTTGATCAAAGATCTTCAAAATAAATGTACGATGCATTTGACTGTGACGTCATATTATTCTGCCAATATAGACATAGGCCTAGTATATACATGCAACTCTAAAGACCTGCAGTCAAGTGTTTGGTTTGAAATTGTTAACCCCTCTTTGTGAACCCAAAACTTTTGACCCCTCCCCGGACCCCTCCCCGGACCCCTCCCCGGACCCCTCCCCGGACCCCTCCCCACCCTCTTAAGGGATCTGGAATGAGCGTTTTGAGCGTTTCGACAGTACCTGGGACATGAGTATGTTATTTCACTCCAGAAAATTGATTTCAATTCTATTCAAATTCAATTCTTTCTACACCTGGAGTCTTGCTATTCAATTCCAATTCAATCCACCTTGCTTTAGAATTAATTTAATTCGATTCCAATTCAATTTTTCATTTTTTAAATTATTTCAATTCAATTCCAATTCAATGCAGTGAAATTAACAGCTAATCAATTTCAATTCAATTCTGAGCATTCATTTCAATTCCAATTCAATTCCAATTCCAATTCCAATACAGTTGCAGTTTGTGTTAATTGATCAAAATTAAGGCACACTGCAAAAACTGCGTCGAGAGATTGAACTTTTTTGTCCTCGATTTGTAAACACATGTAAAATCTAAACACAAATGTCAAACTTCAAAACATCAAGTGTTTAATATTTAAACACAAGGCATTCTTCAATACAAAAGGTCAAAATTTTCAATTGATCGTCTGCTTTTCATCCCACCTATACATATACATTTAAGTATAAATCATCAGATTTATAAAGTTTACTTTGAGTACAGTTTTAAATATCAAAATATAAATTTTTAATCATTTAATTTGCCATAAAATGTGTATTACATTGCGAATTTCAAAAAATCAAAATTATTTGATATCAGAAGGACAATCTTCTTATTCAGAATGCAATTCGATATGTCTGATGTGCTCTAATGTCCCACAATAAATATTACTATACCTCATAAATATTTATTAGGTAATCCATACATCTTATTGGTTAATAACGCCAGCGTCCGAGTACGGTATTTTGACTACTTCCCCGCGCCTGTGCAATTACCCGCACGCGGGGAAGTAGGAAAAACTTCCGCACCCTACTACCACACGGTGTATCGACCCCACGCGTCACCGTTCCTTTTGACGTAGCATTATGCTACACAACGGCGATTCTGCAGATGCGTTTATCGTGAAAATGGCGTCTGCTGCAGTTATTTTGCCGAGATACCGATGGAAAATAACACGCGAATTTGACGTTTTATGAAACAAAATGTTATTTATGGAATGTTAAAAAGAAAATTCTAATAATATAGGTCAAAATGTAGATTGATTGAACAGAAATCCTCCAATAAAATCAGGTAAGCAAAATATTAAGCTTATTTACCATGCCGGCCGGCACGTTGACTGGTGTGTGCTTGACTTTTGTTTACGATCTTACCGTGATAGTGAAAATATTTATGAGGTATAGTAAAACAAATACAACATGTTTCATTTTCGGGAAGTAGTCAAAACTGCTAGTCCCTCGGTGTTGGATGATTTGATACTTCCCTCCGCTGACGCGTCGGGAAGTAGTCAAATCATCCAACACCTCGGGACCAGTAGTTTTGACTACTTCCCCTCAAAACATGTTGTATTTGTATACTGTCCAAACGTTCATACCCCATCCCTTAATGGTTTTCTCACAATTTGTTCAAATGTACAATGACTTTTGAGCATAAAAAGCTATAAAAATTAGGAGCTTGAGAAAAATAGGGGCTTTATATTAGTGCCAAAAGTTTGAGATCTTTGGCAAGTTGGGGGATCTCATACTCACATTATCAATCATATCAAGCAATTTAAAATATTGGAAATGCTAAGAATCAATTTGCATCATACGGTATTAGAAGATATTAGTGTATGAACATAGAACCTATACTTTTTCCACATGACGAGATATTCTTCTAAAGAAGAACTCCAAAAAAATCTCAAAAAGTTTAACTATACCTGTGTATGAGAAATGATATCATACTTTTAATTTTCTTCAATATAATGTATTTTATGCTATCATTTTTAAATGAAAGCTTTCCAGAATGCTTAGTTGCAATATGTTTTGTGAATTGAAATGCTGAATTGAAATCAAAGCTGAATTTCATTTCAATTCCACTTCATTCTTCATCACTCAACATGATTTCATTTCCAATCCAATTCAATTCTTCATTGCTCACGCTGATTTCAATTCCAATCCAATTCAATTCATGCCCAAGCCCACTCATTTCGATTCCAATTCAATTCCAATGCATTGAAATGAAAATCGCCCAAAATTAATTTCAATTCAATTCGATTTCAATGCATTGAATTAACATTAGACATGAGAGCACATTCAGGCATATCGAATGTCTTTCTGAGTATCAAATAGTTTTCATTTTTTTAAATTCACGATAATATACAAATTTTATGACAAATAAATTCAATATTTCACATTTTTGATATAGGCTAACAGTCCTCGAAGTAAAAATTTTATGAATCTAATGATATTCTTAAGGTGTAGGCCTATGTAGCTGGGAGGAAAGCCGACGATCAATTGAAAATTTTGACCTTTCATATTGAAGATATGGATTTTTTTCCCAAAAAGACCTAATTTCTTTTGGTGTTTTGGGGAAAAAATCCATATCTTCAATACGAAAGGTCAAAATTTTCAATTGATCGTCGGCTTTTCATCCCAGCTATAGGCCCCTATATAGGCCTACATACACTTTAAGTATAAATCATCAGATTTATAAAGTTTACTTCGAGTAGGCCTACTGTTAAATATCAAAAATATCAATTTTTAATCATTTGCCATAAACATGATAAAATGTGTATTACATTGCGAATTTCAAAAAATCAAACTTTTTTGAAATCAGAAAGACATTCTTCGTATTAAGAATGCAATTCGACATGTCTGATGTGCTCTAATGTCCCACAATAAATACTGTCCACACGTTCATATACCCGCCCCTTAATGGACCTAAAACTTTTTGACCCCCACCCCGGGGGGGGGGGTCACTCGCATACCAAAGTGGTACGCATGCTCGTCCCCAAAAACGTCGAAAAAGGGTTGATATTTGGCCTTGTGGCGGCGTCGACGTTTTTAGAAAAAAGGGTGCTTTTCAGGTAAAGTTTCGACGTTTAGGGTATATTTTTTCATTTTCAGTGGGTTTGTTTTAGAATTTACGCCATTTAGGGGTCCATTTTAGTGTCTTACGCCGAATTACGCCATATTTTAGGGGTAAGATTTACAGAGCCTTACGCCAATAAGGGGTAAAATTTTTCCACACAGATTACGCTATTTAGGGTCCATTTTTAAGGTGCTGGGACGAGCATGCATACCACTTTGGTATGCGAGTGATCCCCCTGGACCCCCACCTCCTCATATTACGTTCAAAACTATTTTGACCCCCCCCCCCCATTATAATGTGCCATTCTTCATCAAAGGACTTTTGAGATATTGCCTTGGTCATGTTGGTACCCATGTCATTGATATAAAATATGGGACGTGGAAATGTTTTATCATTTTGTAGCTCATAAGTATACCGTAAACGTTCGCCTAATGGCGCTTTTGGATTCTTAGAATTGTGAGAGCGCCATCCTTGTAAAATCTCAACAGCATTAAGGACACGTGTGTTAAATTGAGCAGCCTGGACATAATGTCTCAGAAAAAAATCGTGACATGACCCAATACTTTAGGTCACTAGGTTAGTTGCAAATGTTTTGGGGTTTCTTCAGGTATTCTTTCTCAAAGTGCCATTGGACTTAATTTGTAAATCGATTCATACGTTATACCTAACTCATTTTGGTAAATCTTTTTATAACACTGTAATTTCTTCATATTTTTTTAATATTCTTCAGTTCAAAAGTACACCCTTCTATTGTCTGACCCGTTAGCTCAGTCGGTAGAGGGTGCGCCTTGAATGGTGAATGCTACTTGTTCGAATCTTGATTTCTGCCCCCACACTTTTATGTGAAGGGTCAAGAAATGTTTTTGGATTTTGTCCCCATTTTACGAACGAAAATAGTAAAAAAAATTTTAATTAATTTTAATTTTCTTATTTTTTTTTAGATAAATAGGCACTGCGAATAAACGGCAACAAAAACAGCTGACAAAATTTGCTCCACCTGCTACCTATTAACGGCCTCAATGTTTCAAATTGTGTAACTATACATTACTTTATTCATTTATGCATTATAAATGATCAGCTATTTTTTCTTTTCTTAAAAGGATCGAACCCAAGCAGATCAGACCATTGATCATATAACTATCTGACCACGAAGTAGTTACGTAACTCGGTGATATGGTATCGGAACCAAGCACTGTTTGTATGGCGATCATTACGATCACGCTATTTTGGTATGCCTTTTTGTGTACTGATTGTTTCGATCGTGGTTCATTACTTAAGCGCGTGATCCCGTTGACATAGTAACATTACGTAACTTCGATACCGGGCTTCGATACTGAATAGTTGTTGAGTGCACATAATATGGAAAGCCATTGGGGTATTGTGTGCCTTCCAAAGCGCCTTATAACATGTTCTCATTGTGTTGTGGAATCCTAGCCCGTATTCAGTGATAGCTAGAGGCCATGCGTTTATCGATTGGCTCCAAACAAAGGATTTGAACTGGTTTCTTCCCCGTAATCATGGCACAGTGCAGTCCATTCAATCAAATGTTGTCATCAACCTATTTGATAGTAGTGCATTTTGTTATGTGTGTGAGACGAACTGTCGCAATCATGCTTTTGTTGAATGCATTTGAGTAGTCCGCCATATTTACGGGATGATACGTCATATGCACAGCCTCTATTCAGTTGGTCGTTGTATGATTTTGTTCGTTCACTCATTCAAATTTTATTTATATCATTTGAAGACTGGGCCTATTATGATACATCCTCCGTGGAACAGTTAAACAAATATACCTAGGGATTATTGGGGCAGAGGTTATCTTTTGAATCCTCTTAGAGGGCTATCATTTTTTTTTTTTTTTTGTCCCAAATTTACAAAAAGTCTGCGTCAATAAAATTGCGCATCCCCCATTTCGGCAACAAAAATGTTATGATCCCAAACCCCAAAATTGTACTGAAATCAGTCTTTTTGAATAAAATAACACACTTTCTGTGGTCAGCGTGTGACTCCCTACATTTTGGTCATAAAACTTTTATGACCCCCTCCTATTATTCTTTCCAAGACTTTATGACCCCCGTATATTTGGGACCCCCCCCCCCCCTTTCGAATAAAATGATATACCTCTTATGACCACTGATGCATAGGCAAGGACACTCGCGCGAATTGAAAGACTTGTCGAACGCGACAGTTCGTCTCTCACACATAACAAATGCCTATACATGTACCAGGCGGCTGACACTGGAAAATTTGCATGGAAAAATGACCCATCTCCTCCGCAGCCAATTTGGTTCCGCTCCATCGAAATCAAGCTGGTCACGGAGGAGTCTACCCTCCTTTGTGTTTGTTCATTTGTGTATGGAGAGCCCTTTTTCATACTGCAGTTACTGTCCGTTTTCCTATACACAATACACAGTGCTCTTTCCCATTGACGCGTGACCTTTACAAATAGCCCTACGTTAACAGTATGGGGATATGACTAGTTAACGTCGCTGTGTGAAAAATAACCGGCCAATATTAAAAGTACTCTTCTAAAGTTCTAGAAAATATAGTTTTTAACATGTCCTAAATTTTTAGCTAATTTAGATGTTTGGAAATATTCGTACTTTGGTGTTTTAGTTAATGTTATAGGTAATAGTACATTGCCTAGTTAACGTCGCTGTGTGAAAAATAACCGGCCAATATTAAAAGTACTCTTCTAAAATTCTAGACAATATAGTTTTGTAACATGTCCTAAATTTTTAGCTAATTTAGGTGTTTGGAGAGGGTCGTACTTTTGTGTTTTAGGAAGGACATGTAAACGACAGATAACACCAAAAATATGAAGAAATTATTTCCAAACCGTGTTAAGTCAAAAATCATTATGTTGCTCATTTTCAAGAATGCTGGTTTACAAAAAGCACGCCATTGTCTGATTTCGTGAACAAAGCCACACATAACATTGTTTCCTTTCGTTTCCTTTATAATCGGTTACCCAACTGAAGCTATGAATACCAGCTTTATTGCGATATCGCACATGAAAACAGTCACTTGTGCACAACCAGAGAAGATCCGATTTAATCAGTTGAGCTGTTTCAATGAGTGTTATCTTGGTTTAATAGCTTTTAATGGGGTTAAGTCCTGCAAAGGTCGAGATGAATTCTACTGTAGACATGACTGCATCATGTGGAGTCCGGAATGACTTAGGCTACGCTTTCAGCTAGAGTCCGACGCTGCATTGCACTAGAAATACCTTTTCTGTGAAATCGCTATAGAGCAGGGATATAAAGGGATAGGCATCGTAGCTATTACGTAACACACCGAATGATGTAGTTTAACTCTAGACAACGATCATGCGTTAATATTTACAAAATGGCGAATGATGTAGTTTAACTCGAACAATAGCGTGACGTAGTTTGTGGCGCTGTTCCTATATGCACTTTCACCCTCCTGTATAGAGCCAACCGGGAGCACGTATTCGTTTTGAAAATATAGCATTAAAATTACTATCACCCTTGTGGCCCCCGTGCAGTGGAAAACCTTAATTCTTTCATTAAAAGGAAATGAAAATTAAAAAAAACACGGATCTACTTGTGCACCAATAAAATTGGCACAGCAATTTGTCTCAAATATGAATGAATTTTAAGAAACATACGGGATATGATGAACATTGACCTGATGCCATGATAGTAGGATCTATTAGTCGTTTTCATATACAATGTATATACCGTATTGTCATAATACCAATATTTGTCATTATATATAATGAGTAATATTTAGCAACGTAAATGTGCAGTTCATATGCACAAACGAATACTGATCTTTATGATATTCAAGTTTTTGTACATCACATATAACATGTCACATATGAGGTCATACGTGTTGACCTTCATCTATTGTATTTGTTCATCTGTGTATGGAGAGGATTAGCGCCATTAAACGCCATTAAAACTCCATCAGTATTAGGGAGTAGTTCAGTGAACTCACCGGATTGCTATTCCAAGTACTTTGATAATACAGATAATATGTATTAATGGGTCGAGGCGATTGCATTGAAAAACCTAATAAATTATTCATAACAGTTACGTAATCAATCGATAGTGCGGACATTTTTCATTTGCAAACCACCAAAATTCGTGATCTTTTAGCGTTGGAAAAGAAACCACGTGAATAGAGTGCCCTCTCAAGAATATCAACTCTCTGCATGTACAATCAAATAGGTTCATTACAACATTTGATTGAATGGATTGAGTTACTCTAAAATGAAACGATAAAAACAAAGAATCTTGAAAAAAGACACATACAAGATAAAATAATAAAATTATATAAACAATGTTAAAGATAAAATCAAGAAAATAGAGAATAATATTTCCTCAAATCAGAAAAAAAACATTGACAGACATTATAATCTGTCAGAAATTACTGCATGAGATTCGAACCATCAATCTTCTCCACATGTTCTCTTTATCTTCGCACTATAGTCTAATGTTCTGCTCACTGTGCCACAACGTATCAGGTGAATGATTACCGCATTATCATGAACAAGTTTGTTCGATCTTGTTCATAATTGTATGTGTCGATAGGTTTCACCTTTAACTACACGTACCCTTAATGATCAGTGATAATAGTCGGCTTTTACAGGGATGGCGCTCTCTCATTTCCATGAACTCCATAGCGCCATTAGGCGAACGTTTACGGTATATGTTTAGGCCTATATGCAACCCAGTATTAATAACATTTATGATTGGAATCAGTGGAGATTGAAGCTATTTTGTTCTGGTGGGACTTTTTGTTGCGGCGAAGGGTGCAAAAATCTTAGAGCGTGTTTCTACAGAGCCAAATACCGTTTACGGTTTCGTGACACGCCTCTTGCAAATGTGACCAAGCCAGAGCGGCCCGTTGAAGCAAAATGTGCATTGGAATAACACGGGAGTTTGGATATAGATCAAGTTTCTCTCTCATAAAAATGTAGGCCTACGGTATGCTCCCCCGTTATTAAAGCTTGTACCGGGTTGAATATTCAGATATTTTGAAAAGAATAAGTTGAAACATAGACATGATAGAGAAAGTACTAAAATCATACGGTAGCTTTTATACTTTTTCATATGATGACGCTAACTAGTTCATCTCGTATATGGTCATTTTCACGGTAAAGGGTGTAACTTTTGATTTTTAGGGTCAAAATTTCAAACCACTTAAATATGTTTCTGTTTACTGAAATCATGCATAGAAGCAACTTAAATTCAAGTAAAATAATGTTTCAAGGCTTAAACCTTTTGATTTCTAATAAAAAATTGACATTTGCATAACATTTTGGTTAAAATCTAAGAAAAATGTATTTTACATAACCTCAGAAAATTTTGACATGAAAGCTGGAATACATGTGAAATTCCATTCCAAAGTAAGTCAACAGATATAAGTTAAATTTTATACCATGTTTTGCTATGTTTGTAATTGCAGTTTTGAAAATTTTTAACATCAAGTGTCATTTACAATGGAAATTTCCAAACCTTAAACATATTTTTTAAGTTTTAATTGGGTTCCTAAAATAATTTGAATGTCTAACTTCATGTACAAATACTACTTGATGAAAGGAACCTCCCATCCAAGTTTCACAGAAATTGGAGTTATTTTTTTTTTTTTTTTTTTCAAGCGATTTGTGTTTCGGAGGCTTCAGTTAACAACACAGGTGATCATAAAAGTAAAATATTTAGCTAAGTACTACAAGTTGACATAAAAAAATAGGTAAAAAATATCACAATTACCAATTTTCATGCTTTGCTTCTAAGTATTGAATTTCAGTTGTGACAAAAATTAAATTATCACAGCAAGTCATTTTTTTTGTTTTCGGAGGCTTCATGTTAACAATTGTTAAAAATTGCAGAAGTAGTTTTTTTGAAAACAACAGTGTTGGGATCATCTAAGCTGTTATTTTCTTGTGTGTATTGAATCAATGATTCTATGCGGCAGATATTGTAGATTTATCACACATTAATTTTTTCACCCATTTGTTAAGTATGGTGTTTTTTGCATGTGAAGCCTCCGAAACAGGCTTTTTAAGGTATCAGTATATTTTTCAAACATTAACCATAATGTCAATTTTTTTTAAATTTATGACATTCTGCACATATCAAGTAATAATTACAATGCAGATATCAGTATGAAACACACCAATTTAGATATGCATAGATGATAATTAAGTTTACTGTTGTTTCGGAGGCTTCATTTGTTTCGGAGGCTTCAATTGTTAACGGAAAGTTTGTATTGGGTCCCATTTTCAAACGGTGATATATATCTCCACGATTTAAAAACATGTGACTTGAGGATCTACTTTGCTACATTTTGATAAATAGATTGGATGAGCTCTTTTATTTATATTTGCACAAGCTTGCTGAACAGTTTGTTTCGGAGGCTTCAAAAAAGTTAACGGAAAAACGGCTATTTGAAGTCAAGATTTTATAAAAATTTTAAAAGCTTGCAAATCGGCTAATTTTTGTTACCCATTTCAAGTTAAGATAACAACTGTTATAAATCAAGAAGAAGTGAAGAAATAACCAAGAATTATGAACCAAAGCTACACCCACAAAGTTTGTTAACAATTGTTAACGGAAAATGAAGCCTCCGAAACGACAAATATCGAAGTCCGGTTCTCAAAAATACAGGGCCGTTCACAATTAAATCTAATGTGGCAGTGTTTACTGAACATATGACTGTACTTTCAGGATAAGAAAAATTATCCATGAACTAACTGAAGAAAACACAGGGTTTTACAAAAATGTTACTGTTTTTTATAGTTTTTCAAAATGGCAATATTAAGTACATTTAAGCCTGCTAAAACTGAACGCAGTAACTCCCAAAGCTGATTATGCTACCCAAGGTAGCTGCTAACTAGATGACTTATGTGGCCAAAAATTATGGAATTCTGTGGCTTTATTAGAACACTACGGATTAAAATGTTAAAAATCCAAAGTTACACCCTTTACCGTGAAAATGACCATATCTATAGACTACTGACTTTGCCTTGCGGTTAAGATTTTTAACACGGGACTCTGTGGAGAGTTAGGCCAATTTCTGGCCTAACTAAAATTGGCCATGATGTAATGCATCTTTAAATGGATCTGCCTTGTGATTGGTCGCCCATATCTCGCTATGGTTTAAATCTTCTGGGCCCGCGCCATTACCCAGGTGGTGTATGACGTGCAGTCCCTAAATTCAGTAAATTTTCATCGTCAACCGTGTAATTGAATGGGATTATTTTGAAATTTTAAAACGCTTGAAATATCACAAACAAATATAGGCCTATGTTGATAAACAATATAAATACAAGCTAAAACCGTTGGGGTTCGATAATGAACCCCACAAAACTAACCGAGTAGGCCTATATGGAAAATGCCATACGGCCGGGCGGTTTCACGAGTTGCCGGCTCGATCATGTCATCCGCCGCCTGCCATTACCATTAACTACACTATGGGCGGCCGTGAGGGCCAAAAGGGTCTCAAAACTACACAAGGGTCTCAAAAGTACACTAAGGTCTCTAAAACACACATAGGTCTCAGAAATAAACACACAGTAATGTCTCAATAGCACAATACGGTCTCAAAAACAGAGAAACGTCTCAGAAACAAACACACAACAATGTCTCAATAGTATAATAAGGTCTCAGAAACAGGGAAAGGTCTCAAATACAGAGAAAGGTCTCAAAAACAGAGAAAGGTCTCAAAAATAGAGATGTCTCAAATACAGAGAAAGGTCTCAAAAACAGAGAAAGGTCTCAAAAACAGAGAAAGGTATCAAAAACAGAGAAAGGGCTCAAATACAGAGAAAGGTCTCAAAAACAGAGAAAGGTCTCAAAAACAGAGGAAGGTCTCAAAAACAGAGAAAGGTATCAAAAACAGAGAAAGGCCTCAAATACAGAGAAAGGTATCAAAAACAGAGAAAGGTCTCAAAAACAGAGAAAGGTCTCAAACACAGAGAAAGGTCTCAAAAACAGAGAAAGGTCTCAAAAACAGAGAAAGGTCTCAAATACAGAGAAAGGTCTCAAAAACAGAGAAAGGTCTCAAAAACAGAGAAAGGTCTCAAATACAGAGAAAGGTATCAAAAACAGAGAAAGGTCTCAAATACAGAGAAAGGTCTCAAAAACAGAAAAGGTCTCAAAAACAGAGAAAGGTCTCAAAAACAGAGAAAGGTCTCAAAACAGAGAAAGGTCTCAAAAAAAGAAAAAGGTCTCAAAAACACGTTATGGTCTCAAAAACACGTTATGGTCTCAAAAACACGTTATGGTCTCAAAAACACGTTATGGTCTCAAAACACGTTATGGTCTCAAAACCACGTTATGGTCTCTTATGGTCTCAAAACACGTTATGGTCTCAAAAACACGTTATGGTCTCAAAACACGTTATGGTCTCAAAAACACGTTATGGTCTTAAAAACACATTATGGTATCAAAAACACGTTATGGTCTCAAAACACGTTATGGTCTCAAAAATACGTCAAGGTCTCAAACCAGGTATTACAACCGACCGTTATATGTGCAGTACCGCATGCAGTACTATACTGCACACATCAGCAGGCGAAACTACGCATTCCGTCACGCACTTCCGCATGAGGAACTACATATCCCAACTTGCATTTCCGCATGCGGTGATGCAGGTCGGGATGTGCAGTTCCGCATGGGGAACTGCAATATTTTTGGGGTATTTCCGCATGGGGAATTTCGGTATATAGGCCTATGGATGGGTCAATTTGTTTTCAAAATTGTCTTAATTTCTTTTGGAAAATAGACCAACTTTGCATCACAAAATGTTTCTCAAATTGCTTGCGGTTGTAAGTTGTAAAAACTAAGACAATTTGTGTTAGATTTGGCCAAAACTTTTGTCCAAATTTCTTACAAAATTACAAGTTGGACTTAAAAAGTCTTATCATAATGCGATTGAAAAGAAATTTTGCATATTTGAACACGTTCTTAACGTTTTCCTACACCTTTTAGGGTGTAATATGAGAAACGTTGCCCAAAATATATGTGCCAAAAATTGCTTGCTCCCCCCTCCCCCACCCTTTCGACCTGCCAAAATGCTCCCCCCTTGACATGCCAAAAAATCTTTGCGTCCCCCCCCCCCCCTATAATTCACCAACCCGGCCCCGGGGGTACACTTTATTGCACCACCCCTGACAAGTTCAGGCGCCTAGAGATGTAAATGAATTGAATAGAAATTTAGTATGAAATGGGTCTATTGAGAAGATTTATCAATTTTGTCCAGGTATTTGGAACATGGGATCACTCACCCCATGTTGGTATATCACTGTGGAGGATGAATCTTATTCAAAAATTGAGTTTTATTGGAATTCAGCAGCAGGCATTGCATTCACTAATTTGGACATTTTCAAAACAACTTACAGCTCCCCTCATCAAAACAAAACTTCACTGAAACCCTCAGTTTTTGGCAAAAATCAATGCCTGTTTTACACCACAGAAAAAAAGTCTTCTTTGTGCAAGGGGTAAATGTGAAAGATAAAAAGCATCACAAAGAGAATATTTTGAGGCAATTTATGAATTGTTTTCAGCTCAAAAACATTGACATATTTTGCTTAAAATTGTTTTCCTTATAAATGTTTTTTTCTTGTTTCACCCCTTGCCATTAAAAAAGCTCAACAATTAACTTGTCTAATATTGATCAGCCCTTACACCAGTCACCATGAAAACAAATTAACAAACACATAGATACATGTTAAATTGTATTCTTATTTATAGTCACTTTATTTTTCTAAACACACACAAGTATTCCAACATGTGGTCAGTATACATGTATGATTCAAACAAAAATACACAAAGTTGTAAAACCTAAAGCATGTGTTACATTTTTAGAATTGTTAATCAATTTGTTGTTTAAAATTATCAAATTTTACTAGCAGTGCCCGTATTATTTTGAATATGCATAATTAACATTAAAAGTTGGGTTGTTTGTCTGTCACTTTTTAATTGAGATAAGCAATATCAACAAGGAATTACAAGAATCATAACAAAGCAGCCATGAAAGTGAAAATTTTAGCTCTTTTGTCCTTGGGAACTCAGGCCTGTACATGGGGGAGTGGGGGAGGGATGCGACCACACCTTCACCCCCAAATTTGCACAAGTATACACACAGTACCAAAATATCACATTTTTGTGAGCATAGCAAGCAAAAAAATCGGGTTTTTTTACGCTTTTTTTGGTCAAAAAAGGTGAAAATTCCACTTTTCACAATATCACCCCCCCCCCCTGAAAAAAGTACACTTTCTCAAAATCAGCACCTCCAAAAAAATCCTGCGTACTACGGGCCTGAGGGAACTGTGACAAGCCCTCTAAACTTACAGCTAAAGAGCATTACTTCTTGTCATTTATATAAAGCACTTATGATTTAGAGCTAATAATTCTGTTTGTACTGAATTTATTCCTAAAAATCAAAGATTCTGAATCAGCACCCCAAAATTGATTAAGAACACTTCTCAAACCTTGTATAGCTCTCTGTGTAGACCCCAGTCCGAAACCCCGTCAGTCCGACACCAGCGCCTTAGACCGCTCGGCTATCAAGGCTTGATGGTGTCATGATGAAAATTTAAAAATATAATCGCAACTTCATTACTTCAACACACCACGTGACAAGCAAATACAGAAAACGTACCATATTTTGGAATTTTATTTGTTTAAAAACATTAATGTGTATTAATAGCGCTCAATTGTTGATAACTGCGTGTTTTATATACAGAAATAGGAATGAGGCTATACACGCACAATAGTATAATCGATTTTGATTCACACGTGCGCTACGAACTCGCCGTATACTAAAAGCATAGATCAATGTGGCGTGGCCTACCATTTTTCTTGTAGCTTCTTTTATACACGTCGATGTTTTCATCAATTACACAATTAATCCACATTAGACCCCTAATTTTATTTCAGGAAATAAAAGATTAGATGACCATAAAAACGAAACAGTTATCATTGGTTGGGTCTAATGTAATTTATACATGGAATTTTCAACGTTTTTTCTATCGCCATTCTCGCTCAATTTAAAAAATATTTTGGCGTATATAAAATTGAAATAAAATTCTCTGCCTCATAAAACGACATCAAATGTGCCACAATTGGGTATCACGAATCGTTATATATGATGTGCAGTTAATATTCATATTTTCTTTTATACAGTGGATGCTTCAGTTTTGACAGGAAAAATATTTTCTTGAAAACCCTCTCACTCGGTTATTTTAAGGGGGTACTACACCCCTGCCCGATTTTATGCCTGTTTTTGCATTTTTCTCAAAAATTATAGCGCATTTGGGACAAGTAAGATATGTATATTATAGGGGCAAGGACTACAACTACTGCACTGGAAATGTTATTTCAGCACAGACAACAGTTGTGGAGTTACAGTCAAAAATGAGGGAAAACCAGTATTTGATCAATAAATCAAATAACTACTAGCTTTGAGTTGCTGAATATTCAGTACAGTAGTTGTAGTCCTTGCCCCTATAATATACATATCTTACTTGTCACGAATGTGCTATAATTTTTGAGAAAAATGCAAAAATAGGCATAAAATTGACCAGGGGTGTAGTACCCCCTTAAAAAGGTAACCACGCTTCCCTAGAATGTGCAATAATTACAATTAAAATTTTTCTTATTCTAACAGCAAGCGTTTCTAAAATGCAGTATGGCGAAATGTGGTGTAGATATTAACAAACCATCTAACCCAATAAGTAGGCCTATGATAGGGCCTATATTGTGACGAGCTTAGTAACTTAATTTAGCATGTGATCCTAGCATCCTTTTTTATGACATTTTTCAGTAGATATCCACGAAAAAAGCTTATTCACAAAATTTCAATCCGATTTTGCGTTTGCGAGTTCTGTATGATTATGTGTATTACACTGCTCCATAGGCCACTGTTGTAATTTCGATCTGGTATACCGGTAACAGAACAAAATTCAAATTTTTCATGTCACGATATTTTTGCTAAATGAATTAATCTGCAAGAAATATTTAGTACATAAACATTATGTAGCCAAAAGTTCCCAATGGTATAAAAATCTCAACTTTTTTTTGAAAAAGTGGGGGGATGAGGCTGTGGATCACGAAATGTCCTTTTAACTGCATGTCAAAGCACGTAGCCATTTGACTTAAACTTTTGATTAATACATCCAATTCGGAAATGTATCAAAAATTGCATTTCCCCATGCGGAAATACACCAAACATATTGCAGTTCCCCATACGGAAATACACCAAAATATTGCAGTTCCCCATGCCGGACTGCAAGCGGATGTTGCAGTACTGTATGCGGTACTGCATATATACGGTCGGTTGTAATACCTGATTTGAGACCTAGACGTGTTTTTGAGACCAAGATGTGTTTTTGAGACCAAGACGTACTTTTAAGACCCTTTTGGCACTCACGGCGCGGCCGCCGGGGTCAAAGCCGAGGAATACTATGGGCGGCCGTGTGTGCCAAAAAGGGTGTCAGAACACGTTCATGTCTCAAAAACGCGTCTAGGTCTCATATCAGGTATTACAAAGTCAACCGACCGTTATGTGCAGTCTATGTCTCTGAGGTATATGTCTCTGAGACCTTTCTCTATTTTTTGAGACCTTTCTCTGTTTTTGAGACCATTCTGTGTTTGAGACCTTTCTCTGTATTTGAGACCTTTCCCTGTTTTTGAGACCTTTCTCTGTTTTTGAGACATTTCTCTGTATTTGAGACCTTTCTCTGTTTTTGAGACCTTTCTCTGAGTTTTTGAGACCTTTTTCTGTTTGTGAGACCTTTCACTGTTTTTGAGACCTTTTCTGTTTTAGAGACCTTTCTCTGTTTTTGAGACCTTTCTCTGTTTTTGTGACCTTTCTTTGATTATGAGACCTTTCTCTGTTTTTGAGACCTTTCTCTGTATTTGAGACCTTTCTCTGTTTTTGAGACCTTTTTTTGTTTTGAGATCTTTCTCTGTTTTTGAGACCTTTCTCTGTATTTGAGACCTTTCTCTGTTTTTGAGACCTTTCTCTGTTTTTGAGACCTTTCTCTGTTTTTGAAACCTTTTTCTGTTTTTGAGACCTTTTTCTGTTTTTGAAACCTTTCTCTGTATTTGAGACCTTTCTCTATTTTTGAGACCTTATTGTACTATTGAGACCTTGTTGTGTGTTTGTTTCTGAGACCTTTCTCTGTTTTTGAGACCTTATTATACTTTTGAGACCTTATTGTGTTTATTTCTGAGACCTTTATGTGTTTTTGAGACCTTTTTATACGTTTGAGACCTTATTGTGTGTTTATTTCTGAGACCTTTGTGTGTTTTTGAGACCTTATTGTACTTTTGAGACCCGTGTGTGATTTTGAGACCCTTTTGGCCCTCATGGCCGCCCATACTACACCGTACACAACTGTCTGTGGCGTTTGTGGCGTTTGTGGCGTTTGCGGCGCTTTTGTGTCGACGCGAAAGTTAATCTCTCATCAAACATCTAGCGCGTACTTGTGGTTAATGGACTGATAAACAAGTATGCTTGACCTTGTGTTTTTAGAGAGCAAAGTCCAGGGGGTAAAGTTCTGCTTACAATTCAAAGTCCATAGTCGAATTTTCGGGGCTCGCTATCAATAAATAGATTCCAAAATCAGAATTGTTCAGTATTAAAGTGAGCCATTATAATTATGCAAGATAATGTTGCATTCAATTACTTTTATTGTCACTAATCATCTGATATTTTTAACTCTTTATGACCATTTTACAATTGAATACTTTAAATAATAAACATCAGTATAATTTTGAGTTCAACGAAATGGGTTCATCATGACTATAATAATAACATATTTTTAATAGAATTCGACTATGGCATAGTGGTATATCTACAACACAGCGCTACCAGTAGGGTTCAACTGCCTATTGTGAGCATGGTGAGTGTCCCTGTGTTGTGTGCATACATGTAGTTAATAACTGCATGATGATAGGGTGTAGAGTATGGTGGTGGGGATTGGGGTCAGTGGGTAATGGGCGGGGTAGGGTGGTAAGTATAGTGGGTTGGGTAGAGTGATAGGGGTGATAGGGTAGGGTGTGGACTTTGGTGGTGGGATATACGGTGAGGAAGGGTGATGATTCATTCAACTTTATTTAGCCACGGAGGGCCCACTTCAACCCTAAGTTGTTCTTCCTTGGGGTAATTTATGTTGTGTGGTAGGGTGTGGGGTGTGGGTATAGAGTACGGTATTGGTTTAACACTGCTACATGTTTTTCTTTTTCCAATATTAAATATAGCTAGGCCTATGAACACAGACCGAAGTGGCTATGAATAAAATTATCTCAAGTGACGGATGAATGTAATTATGTGTGGTGGGCTGGTGGCTGTCAATTCTATAGCCCGAATAGACGGTTGCAGTTATACATTGAAAAAAAAAACATACTTTGCGGGGTAATTTGTCGTAATTTTGCTTCACTACAAGTACACAACATGGCAAATTTAGAATTGTTTGTGATGGAGACGTCAAAAATGGCCTGCCCCAGGCGGCGAGTGGCATGATCGAGCCGGCAACTTGTGAACTTACCGGCCGTATGGCATTTTCCATCCTACTCGGTTAGTTTTGTGGGTTTCATTATCGAACCCCAACGGTTTTAGCTTGTATTTATTATATTATTTATTAACATAGGGCCTATATAGGCCTACTTTTTGTGATATTTCAAACGCTTTAAAATTTCAAAATAATCCCATTAAATTACATGGTTGACGATGGAAATTTACTGAATTTAGAGAATGCACGGTGACCACCACCTGGCCTGCCCTGACCCCGGAGCAGGAGTGGATTCAGGGATTTAGGCTAGAGATACTGCGTACAAAGTAGTGCGTACATGTTAATGATTGAATGATCTATCCTATACGCCTTTGACGTATCACTTGCAAAAGAATCGCTCCGCAACTTCGTCACAGAAAGTGGGCCGTCATTTTCACGCAAAGAATTAAAAGTCTTGAAATAGCTAGCATTAGAAGCAACATTTCTATTAAATTTTTAATCAGCAGTATATGCATAATTTTGTTCGATTTTTGTGCAACATTATGAATATAATATAGGATCTATTTTAATAGTTGCAGTAAAACGGTTACTAAAACGCCATTTTGGAAATAAAGGCGGAAGGCGAAGGTTCAGTATTTTGTAAGCATATTGTAATCAACACAAACTTGCATTTATTGGTTTGCGGTTACCTTCTAGTCAGGCTGTTTGGGCCTGTAAATATTTATACATCAAACGGTAAGTTTTCAAATATTTTTGGAGTACAATGGTTTGGGAAAACGTAATTACAAAGTACATGGTCATTTTGATTGATTGACAATCGGGACGTCAACTTTTACATAGTCCATTCACTGCCATTGTCAATAAATGATAGCGCAAATTACAAACTTCACCGGTACGTCATGACTTCCGTGATTTATCGCGCAGCGACTGTGTACATTCCGCGGCGGGACAAGTTTTTTTTTCTTTGTATAATATCATTTTGTAAAATCCGTTGATTTTGAGAAAATATTTTTTATTTACATTTTTTTTAGCTAGTGCCTAGACTTAAGAAGGGCTGGGGTAATGAACGTTTGGACAGTATTTATTGTGGGACATTAGAGCAAATCAGACATATCGAATTGCATTCTGAATACCGGTCTGAATACTTTAAGAATGCCATTCTGATATCAAATAATTTTGATTTTTGAAATTAGCAATTTAATACACATTTTATGGCAAATCATTAAAAATTGATATTTTTGATATTTAACAGTACTTGAAGTAAACTTTACAAATCTGATGATTTATACTTAAAGTGTATGTAGGTGGGATGAAAAGCCGACGATCAATTGAAAATTTTGACCTTTCAGATTGAAGATATGGATTTTTTTTCCAAAACACCAAAAAAATTAGGTCTTTTGGGAAAAAAATCCATATCTTCAATATGAAAGGTCAAAATTTTCAATTGACCGTCGGCTTTTCCTCCTGCTACATACACTTTAAGAATATATCATTAGATTTATATAATTTACTTCGAGGACTGTTATATATCAAAATTTGAAAAATATCAAATTTTTATAATTTGTCATAAAATTTGTATTTATATTGTGATTTTCAAAAATGAAAATTATTTGATATCAGAAAGACATGCTTCAGATTCAGAATGCAATTCGATAGGTCTGAGGTGCTCTCATGTCCCACAAAAAATACTGTCGAAACGCAATAAACGCTCATTTTAGATCCCTTAAATTCTGTACATCTCGTCATCTGATCATGAATTCAGGCTTCCCGTTAGATTGCGTCCAGTAGACGCGTATTTAACAAAGTTTCAGATGACTGATCAAGTACTTTGCGTCCATGACGTCACATGCATGTGCCTTATTGTGGACGCAGACAACGAAATTTATTCATAACCTCATTAATAAACGCGATGCGTGCGATCCAATCATATTTTACTATTTGTGAAAACGCGAACGCAAATCGAGGTCATTAATATCTCACAATTGACCGCAAAATGCGTAATTGTTCCAATGTCGCACACAATTGACCGGCGTTTGCGTGCTGTTGTGCGTCGAACAAACTGCGCGCGCGCTGGCTGCCGTATTTGGATTGCGCGCAACCATATTTGCACAGATTGTGATACGCACTTTTGTTATTGGTCGTCCTGTATTAGCCTGATCGATTTTTGGAAAGGGAAGATGTAAAAATCATCTATTTTTCAGGCATTGAGTTTTGCAATGTGACAGGTGTGCTGTAAATCGCACGCCTGGATAACCCGAGGTGTGCTTTTAGGTGTGCTGCAAATCGCACACCTAAATAAACCAAGGTGTGCTTTTTTCAAAACTGGTGTATGACTATGATTTCATTTTCAGCTAAAACTTAGCAATTGTGACAACATACATGTACTTTTTTTAAATTTCCATGGTAAAAGCTCTGGGGTAATGAATGGTGTATACTGCATAGATGTCCCTGGACTTTGGACTTATTGCTAGTGTCATTTGTAATTTTTTTTTTTTTAATTAGTTTTTTTTTGGATTTAGAATGTCCCTAGAATGTCCCTGGAACTTTAGAATGTCCCTGGAATTTTTTTAATTTAAAAAAAAGATTTTAAAAATTATAAATTCTTGTTTAAAATAGGCAAATTTGTAAATTATGTTCACATAATAATCTATGAATGATTTTAAAATGCATTTGTTTTGTATGCTTCTTTACTTCATAAATAGGTTGTAATGTGAACATCAATTATAAATTTGCCTATTTTGAACATGAATTTATAATTTTTTAAATCTTTTTGTAATTTTTTTCAAGTTTTAAAAAAAATTAAAAATATTTCAGGGACATTTTTAAGTTCCAGGGACATTCTAAATAAAAAAAAAAAAAACTTAAAAAAAAAAAAAAAAAAAAAAAAAAAAAAATTTTATTTTTTTTTAGGTGTGCGAAAATCGCACCTCGGCGTATTTTTCAGGCGTGCGGCGCGCGTGCGAATCGCACTTGCACGCCTAAAACTCAATCCCTGATTTTTATAAACTTTTGAGCAAAATTTTGTGTTATTTTGTAAGCTGAGGAGATTAAAGTGACGGTTATGAATGAGATTAATAACTTTGCATCGGTAATATGTCGGGCATTGTGAAAAATCTAAACATTTTACTTTGGACCTCGGAATATCCATCGGGCTACGCCCTCGGGATATTCCTCGGTTCCAAAGGCAAAATGTTTAGATTTTTCACAATGCCTCCAAATAACCGATCGCGAGTTATTAACCTCTAAATCATTAATTGATGATTAAAATAAGAAATTTCTATAAAAAATAATAAAAGCCCCAAAATTTTGACCCACCTGCTAAGAATTCTGCAATACATGAATATTTGTAAACGCAATGTCAGGAAATCATGCACTTTTTGCATGCTTTCGGCTTCGCTGAACGATCGACTTTTCTAGTCCCTACCCATATAAAAACATGTTTATAATATCATGTATGAGTGTGGCTTTAAATCAACACACACTTTGGGATTAGGTCAATAATGAAATCTGATGAAATAATGAAAAATGAAAAAGTCACCTCACCAACCTGGGAAAAAAAGGGACGATAAACTCGGAATTGACTTTCATGGGCCTTAACCCCTTAATTAAAGAAATGCGGAAGTAAAACTACGAAAATTTGCTAAAGATTTACAGACTTTGTGCATGTTTTTGCAGCGGTTTTCGGACCAAAACTGACACATGATGCAGGCGGGTGACGGGAAACTAATAATTTCATTACATAGCCTAGGCCTTATCAAAGTGTCTTTAAAAAAATGGTCACCGCAAGCATCTTTGATGAAGAAAACAAATTAAAATCGACCTGATGCTACATGATGCATGTCATTTACATTGTGTATTATGTCAGTGAGTGTATGTCCATGTATTGTTATTGCACCTGCAAAAGCAGTTGTCAAGCTGATCGCTGAAACACCATGTGAAATCCCATCTTGAAAACCTTCAAAAGGTTGTTGAGGATCATGCTGGTCAGCACGCAGACAGGCTTAGCAATTGTCCAAGTAGTTTTGTAAACCTATCAGGTTAGACATACTTTTCTGGCGGGGTCCCATTAATTTTTTTTTACATTACTGACGAAGGCTGTCACGTTCATTGTTTGGCTTAAGATTGTGATAAATGGTTTTTGCAACCAATCACAATTTTCAGATAATGGCGCCCATCAGAAGTTTTGCACACATCATGCCCGGTGCAAAAGCGAGCGACTGTTAGAAAGTCAGCTTCACATCAGTGCAGGGCATAATTTAGTGATCAGATTTTGAATAGCAAAAGTGCTATGCAAAATTCTACTTGTAAAGCAGTTTCTCAAGTTTGAGTAGCAGATTTAATTCCCTCCCGATTTTAGGAATATTTTAAAAGTTTTCCTAAAAAATATATCTAGAAACACATCGGCAAAATTCAAGAACAAAGATGGCCGTTTTCATAGCGATCCTGTGTCCACACACGGCAAAATACAAGGCAAAAAACTGCCAAAATTATGACCCCTGAAGGCAAATAACAAGAAAACGTGGTAAATAAGTAACACAAACTTAATTTTGTTGCATGCACATATCAATTTATTAGCTTTTATTGACAACAAGGTGAGTTTATTATATAGTATGTCATGTTTTGTAAGTGGTAAAATTTTGCATCTCAAAATATGCGATGCATCGAAAATAATGAATCGCAAGTGACCTAGATTGAGTAGCAAACTGTGATGCGATACCGACTAAATTATGCCCTGCATCAGTGATTTATGAACTGCATCTGACATTTCTTTGTGAAATTTGCGATTCTCAGCAACAGGATTCCATGAAATTGACAATATGTATTGTAAGTTATTCTGCAGGATTGGTAATAAATAGTATGTGACACAATCAAGGGAAATGAGTCTGATGTCGCTAATATTGATTCTGAGATATTGGTAAAGAAAGTGTGAAAATTCTTTTGTTTTATACTGTTTTCAGAGATTGATAAATTGACGTAACTTTGCAAAGAAAAGTCTTATCAACATGGGGTTTTCAGTTTCTGAAAGCTCACAATGTCTCCTTTAAACACCTAGATGCAAAACTCATTTTCGATCAGGGTCGACATGTGACTCATTCTCCTTGATCATGTCATATACAGGGCATAATTTAGTCGGTATCGCATCGCAGTTTGCTACTCAATCTAGGTCACTTGCGATTCATTATTTTCGATGCATCGCATATTGTGCGATGCAAAATTTTACCACTTACAAAACATGACATACTATAAACTCACCTTGTTGTCAATAAGAGCTAATAAATTGATATGTGCATGCAACAAAATTAAGTTTGTGTTACTTATTTACCACGTTTTCTTGTTATTTGCCTTCAGGGGTCATAATTTTGGCAGTATTTTGCCTTGCATTTTGCCATGTGTGCACACAGGATCGCTATGAAAACGGCCATCTTTGTTCTTGAATTTTGCCGATGTGTTTCTAGATATATTTTTTAGGAAAACTTTTAAAATATTCCTAAAATCGGGAGGGAATTAAATCTGCTACTCAAACTTGAGAAACTGCTATACAAGTAGAATTTTGCATAGCACTTTTGCTACGCAAAATCTGATCACTAAATTATGCCCTGGTCATATATGTTTTATTTTTGCTGAACCATGAAATGGTATCAGCCTATAAGTGTGTATGTTACTAACTAACTAACCATTTGGTCTGAAATGGACATATCTCTAAATGCCACGAAGGTATGACCCCGTGAGTGGTGTCATATGAAAGAGAAAAAATAAAGAATATAATAAAAATATTTCCAAACGTCAGAGGTCATCCAGGGGTCAAAAAAAAAGGTCATTTTAACCAAAAATGCTCCGATTGAGCTTAAATTTAAATGCAATGATCCTTATGACATTCTAAACATGTTTAAAACATTTTTAAATTTATTTAAGGTCATTAAGGGGTCCTAAAGGGGTCAAAGGTCAAGTTCTTCAAAATGCTCCAATTGAGCTGAAATTTAAACGCAATGATCCTTATGACATTCTAAACATGTTGCAAATATTTTAAAATTCATTTAAGGTCATTAAGGGGTCATAAAGGGGTCAAAGGTCAAGTTTTTCAAAATGCTCCAATTGAGCTGAAATTTATATGCAATGATCCTTATGACATGCTAAACATTTTAAAACATTTTAAGATTCATTTAAGGTATTAAGGGGTCATAAAGGGGTCAAAGGTCAAGTTTTTCAAAATGCTCCGATTGAGCTGAAATTTAAACGCAATGATTCTTATGACATTCTAAACATGTTGCAAATATTTTAAAATTCATTTCGGGTCATTAAGGGGCAATAAAGGGGTCAAAGGTCAAGTTTTTAAAATGCTTCAATTGTAGGTGTAGGCCTACCACAATATACTGCCGAAGCCACATGGTTCAGCTATGGTGCGGTTATCGCTCTAGTTTTGAGTAGTGCAAGAGTGTTCTCAGGAAGCTAAAAGTGGCCGGCCATCCTCGAAGTATATCAACTGTATAAATGAGTTTGGTGTCCAGACTGGATAAAGATTTGTGGTCTCTTATGAACAGTTCAATTTAAAGCATAAGTTTGCATTTTGCAACCATTTATTAAATGTTAGTCCCAAATGGTGTGAAAATATTGGATCCAAATGATTTAGATGCTTTACGTCCAATGTTTAATTAAAATTGTCTCAAATGAATTACTTTGTGTGGTGTTCACTGTTCACAATCATTACCCAAATCTACTTCGGATGACCTATTTGGGACCTCCGTCCCTATTTTGTTACTTCTGTAACCAAAAGTAATCGCAAAAGGAGGTAAGACTTATGGTTTGAGAACTGCCTTATTTAGCCCCTCATTTTGTTTGAGAACTGCCTTATTTAGCCCCTCATTTTGTTTTTGTTTGTTTTTCATCACAGGACCAAGACAGGACCTTTCAAGATGGTAGTCGAGTCAAGTCAGCGGTTTGCTCCAAAAGAATTGGCAGAGAATGATGACATGGCTACAAGCTTGGTGCTTGACCCATATCTTAATTTCATGACCCACAAAATGAACACCCGGTAAGCTGGCTTTGCTAATTAAGTTTATAAATTAATAATTATGCAGTTTCTGACCCAGTCACTGCACTGTATCAAGTTATTACTGTACTGACGCGAGTATAGTCCCACCTTGGATTTAAGTCCCACTCCTATGTAAGGTAAATAATTACAAGCATATGGGTTATTTATTGCACCATAGGCAGTAAGGCAGTATTAGGCACTGAGTACCCATGATTGCCCTCAGTTTCAATTTTTACATCCTTGTCTGACTCTCTGTTTACAAACAGAGGTAGACAAAAGACCTGTCAAAACTGTTCCGGTTGTCCACAATAGAGCGATTCATGCAACGTGGATTAAAAAGCTGTGAAGTAGAACCATGTGCTTCTATTATCCATTTGCCATCAAGATTTTGAATGCAAACAGTTCAGACCCGGACAATTTGGAGTGTCCCGTATTCAGTATAAAATTCGGAATCAACGATGGACATACACATTCAAATGCTGGTTAACAAGAATATTGTTCAAATGATGTTAGCAATGACAATCTTGCAATCAGTATGTACTGGGCATTAATATTAATTTTGTACTTTTGCAGATTTCGTCCAGTGGTAGCCAAGTCTGATTATCTTAAAGCAGTAGTCCTCAGGTTCAAGAAAGATCAGAATTACGAAAAGGCATACAGAGGGATTACTTCCGGAGACTGGGCTCGTGTATATTTTCTCAATAAGCCTAAACAACAGCAGACTGTTTTTAAACAACATGTAAGTATTACCAGGGTTTTAACTAGAAAATGTTTAGTGCCGGGTGGTTTTTGAGGGAATTTTTTGTGAAATTGACAATTTTATTGAAAATTGTCAAAATTTGGCCAAATTCTATGTGATTTTGCAATTTTTGACCCTTGAGTGCTGGGTGCTATAGCTTTTTGTTCATCAGTGGTGGGCTTTAAATCTGAGTGCCGTGCTTTGCCGCCCTCCACCACCCGCCATAGCTACATTCCTGAGTATTACCCCACCCACGCTAAGCATACATATTACATACCCAACCCTTGAGCTTTGGATGTACTTTACTGAGCACCAGCCCTACCAACTTGTTGCTGATAACGTTTCTTTATTGTGGGGCTAGTAAAAAAGTTAAATAAATGTGACTTTTGTTAGCAAAATACACCATCAAGATTTCTTGTTGATAAAAAGTCATATGCTTGACTAAAATGAACCTGGTACCTCAGGTTAAAAGAATCGGGGCACTTCCACTCTGTTGACAAGGACTGGTGGTATCAGTGCATAAGATTTAATGCCATCAGCCCCATGTCCTAAATCCTGTATCCCTACTATTCTAGGGCTCGTTCAGTGTATTATTAAAAAGTTTCTAGGTTAAAAAAAATCCTATGCCAAAGTTTCTTCATCCGTACTGTGATGTATAATAGTAGTGTGAGTAACCTTATAAAGAGTATAGAATGCAAGTGTTGATCAACTTTTCATTTTCTATGTTGTAGGTTTTTAGGTATCTGGCCATGTTTGACAAGAATGCTGGATTTGAAGTTCGGTCTTGTTTTCGTTACTCAATGGAAGGAGACGGTGGCAAAATTGTTGCTACGAAATACTGGTATGTTACATGCATTTGTGCTCGCTTTCTCTCTCAACCCCTGTCTTTTCCTCATCCCTCTATTTATATCCTTACATTCTTTCCTCTCTTCATTGTCCGTATCTTTCTCTCTTCCCTCTTTATTATACAAAATACTCTCATAGGAAAAACATTAACTGAACTTATATCCTTTTTTTCAGGAGCAAAAATGAGAACATTCCCATGCTTGTAGGGTGTATTGCCGAGTTAACAGAAGCCGAGGAAAACTCCTTTCTAAAACAGGGTATCAATGACTTCAGTGTGATGTTTTCTACAAGAAAGAATTGTGCACAGTTGTGGCTGGGCCCGGCTGCCTTTATCAACCATGGTATGTTGACAGTAGTTGTAAAATGTGTCCAATAAAAGATAATGTTGTACAATATTTCTTGTTTATTAGTATTCAGCAAATTCCTTCAGCGGTGTCCGTCTGCTCTTTCTGATTATCGCGTAAAAAGAATTAGGTCATGTGATGCTTCACAGCTTGACCAGAGAATGAGCTGCTGATGTGATGATGACCCCACTTATTAAATATATGGCATAAAATGCGCTAAATTGGCAAACCGCTGAAGAACCTGAAAAACATAAGCATTTTATAAACTTCATCACATAATATAACTTCATGTAATATGCACCGACATGGCGGCCATAGCTGGGGCCTTCCATCCATTTTACGTGACGCCAGTATCACAGGCGTGCAGCGTTTGCCGCTCCTGTGACGCGGCGCAAGTGCTACGCACTCCGGTGCGCTCGCGATAGGCGTCTTGGATCACAATCCAAACGAACTAAGCTAGTTTGGCGCAGATGACCCCCTGCTATGGCAGACTTAAATCCTAACCATCACTTGGCTCATCGAATTCGTGTATAACAATGTCAATACAGTAATTGTAGAAACAGGCTAATTTATCCTACTATGGCAAGTTGAAATAGACCCAATAGAAATATGCTCAATGTTATTGTGTGAAGCTGCTTGTGTTGTTCCAGAGCAGCATGATCTATAATTTGTGTTCATGTGGATTACCATCAATACTAATATCTTGTATGTTTATTATTTCAGATTGCAGACCCAATTGCAAGGTGAGTGCTTTTAAAGTATATATTTATTTTTTTTAATTTGGAGGGTAAGCCACATATTGCTTTTGCTTTGGAGAACTGCTTGGTAAATATAAATATAGCACCAGCAATATAGCTATGAATTACACTCACTTTAATACGAAGGGTAGCGTTCTTATGAAGCTAGGAGCTGAAAGAGTATTCTACATTCATATCCCAAATTGTGTTAGTACTTTTAAAATGTTAGATTTGATGAACAAAATTGATAATTGGTTTTCTGGAAATATCTGCTTCCATTAACTACAGTCTGTCCACTTAGAAGTACAAACCAAATATGTGACATCGGGGTCGATGCTTTGCGTCACACGCGAGCGTGACGCAACGCGTAAAAAGCGTGGTGCACAAATCGCGCAGCAGTTGGCGCGCCAAAGAAGCATTGCACTGAAATAATTATTCGCATACCTCCAGTTTCAGAGGTCTATTTACTTTGTACTTCTATGTGGATAGACTATAGTATCAAACATTGCAGGGATCCAGGGAGTAGCTGGTACATTCTAACCCAGTGCTGTACGGTGCAAAAACTGATTGAGGAGCCAATGGCTCCTAACTTTATAAATTTAGGCGCCCAAATTTTGCTCCCAGGTAAAAAACGTTAACTGAACAGTCACATGTGTTGAATGTTCATATAGCTGCTGCCTGCTGTACTCTAATCTACATATTCCCATTGAATGCTACATACTTCATAAGCAGCATGTACAGTGTAGGCCTATATGTTTTCCAGGAAGTCCCCATTGAGACACCATGATAAATGCATATTTATAGCATACATTCGTACTCTTGAATGCTACATTACATACGGTACATGTTTTGTTTTTGGCGATTAAAAGTTTCAGCAGTTGGTTGCCATTGGCGCCATGGATTGAATATTTAGTCGCCATCAGCAAAAATCTAGTCGCCAATGCACCTAAAATGGTCGCACCGTACAGCACTGTTCTAACCTCAAGTACAATAATAATGTGAAGAGTATTAATGTTTGATATTTGTTTAATGTTTCAGTTTGTATCAACTGGTAGGGATACAGCATGCGTGAAAGTACTAAGAGACATTCAGCCCGAGGAGGAAATCACTTGTTTCTATGGTGATGGTTTCTTTGGAGAGGATAATTGTTACTGTGAATGTGAAACATGTGAGAGGTATGTACTTGTGGGTAATGACCGTCGATGTCGGGATTAAAAATAAATCAATATATTGGCAACTCAATATCGATAAATAGATTTTCCTTCCAATTTTACTCCTATCTTCTACAATTCATCCATACATGATAACCATCTGTTATTAGCTGTCGTAGTGCACGTTAGTAACCATTGGTTACTGCTGCAATGCCAAAGGCTTTGTGTTGTGATCATTTCGATCAGTGGTTCGTAAAAAAAAAAGTGATCCAGTTAACCTAGCAACGGTCATATTCTAACGTGCACTATGACAGCAAATTATTTCATCCCTCAGTTTTTTCATTCATTAACCCTAGCCCAACTAGGTCTCGCTAAATCTCACTATTAAAACCACTCTGCGTGCATGCATTCCGCGTAACTTGATGACGCAATTAGCCTAAGTCATAAATACCCAGGGAATTGCTGCCCGGGGCAGCCAAACCTCGGCAGCTACATGTCGGTGATTGTGTGTGTGGCATGCGAGGGGTTCCGGGTTCAAATCCCAGGGGTACCAAGTGACTTCTTTCTTCACCTTCTCTCCTTTTTTCGTTTCTTCTTTCCCTTCCGATAGCAAACAAAAAACATGTGTAGGGTTAGGGTTAAGTTGAGACATTGCCTTGAAAAGAATGAGAAGCAGAATTTGAGATCCCCATTATGAGACTTTTATTAACTTGCCATCTGAACGGTAACATTAGTTACTTGATGATACATTTATTTTTGCCGATCTTAGCATTTCGTATTGATACATTTATTTGTATAGGCGTCAGCAAGGTGCATTCACACCTAAGGAACCAGTCACAAAAGAAGATGAAGAAAACAAATACAGTTTGCGGGATACTGATAAACGTGTCAAGAGATGGAAAAAGGAGACTAAGAAACCGGAAGGCAGCATTTCCACATTCCGTTCTCGTAGAAGTGGAGGAACAAGTGGTAAGATACCTGTGATCAACATGTTCGACATGTCTAGAGAAATTAGATCAGCTAATGCAAGGCCTAAAAGAGAAAATTGTTTGATAAGAAAAAAGTCTAGGGTCAGGCCACGCCAATCAAACAATTTTCTTTTTTAGGCCTTTAGACCAAAATAGGACACTGCTGGTATTCTTTGGTTTTGACTGAAGTCTTAACATTAATTGGCATGTAAAGAGTATGAACATCACAAAGATTTGTGCATGTAAAACTTGGTGCACATATCACCACAAATGTCTATTTTCAGATTTATTAGAATAAGTCTTGGTCTTGTCTAGGAACGGGTATCTTCTTTATTTTGGACACAGAATAAGCCTGCCATTTGCACATGCTGATCACAACGATGTTCAATGTTCCAAGTTATTCCGATTTACATAGAGGAGTATAAAATACTAGAGCATTCTGATATATTTTGCCAAGATTTAATCCACCACCATCACTAAAGGTAATAAACAAATTGAGTGAGGCTCTAAAAATACCTTTATTACATTTGATTGACAATATCACTTTAGTCACATGTTGCATTTAATTTCTCCTCTGCATTAGAATCTGATTCAGAAGAGAGTGAAAACTCGGATGACGAAGTTCCTTTGGCAACGTTCTGCACGAGAAGTAGGTCCAACTCATCTCCTCTTACCCCATCTAACCAAGCCAACCAAGCTCTAGTCAACCTCATAGCCGAAAAGAAGTGCCTTTCTAAATGCGACGCCCAACTTCTTGTGGCAGAAGGCTATCAACTGAGAGAAGCGAAGATTGTTCTGACGCCCCAAAAGGTGAATTGTGAAGATACTGTTGAGGTGGAAGGGGCGGTTATTAATAGTGAAGGCAAGATAAGGACTCGTTACTTTAAGAAATTGGAAAGTGTGAATGGACATTCTTTAGAAGGTGAATTGGAAAGTGATAAAACAAGAACTTTGCTTGAAGCTGACCGGTGCAGGACTCGATTGTGTTCAAGATTGAATTCTGTGATCGACAAAGAAGAGGATAGTGATGAAAAAGAGGAACGAATCTCTTTGTTTGACACTTTGCATGCAATGAAAAATGGCATGTCACCAGCAAGAACTAATGAAGAATCAAGAACAAAACCCAGTGTTCTAGTGAGAACTAATGGAGAACCAAGAATAAATGGAAACGTTGAAACAAAATTGCAGAGGGTAAGAAGACAAAGTGGAGGAGAAAATAAAGATACAGGGCATTTAGTCTTGAAAGTGTATCAGTCCAATGGTAGTAATGAATGCGAGTAGAGCACAAGGCCACCTCTCACTCAGGTACCCCATTTTCTTCAGACCAGTTGTCCTCCTGTAGCTCTGATAGTGAGATCACATTCAAGCTTGAACCACCTACTCAACCAAAACGGGACAGACCAGTTACACGCTGCTCACAGTCTTTTACCTACGAGTCAGAACTTTCTGACTGTGAAACCAAAATCAAAATACGAGGTATCCGTCGCATGAAATTCTATGGAGAGAAAAGTTGCACAGCAGACAATACATCAGGTAGTAGAACAGAAAAGACTCATGAGTCGAGTAAAGAAAAGAGTAGCGTAGAAAAACTAGCGGCAAAGCGGAAATTAACCAAGTACGATGCACAACTTATCAAAGAAGCAAGTAAGAGAGTCCCCAAGCTAAAGATTAGAATTGGAGATGAAATTGTTACTTCATCAGAAGATGAAGTATCACCTAGAAGCATAAAGAGAACCAAAAGTGAACTATGTAGTGACAGAGTTGACTCTTTTCCTGAAAATTTAAGCCCTGTCACTCATGGGCAAGAAAATCCCAACTCCAGGAGCTAGGCCTACCCCAGGGTCAAAACCAAACAAAGAAAAAAAGCCAGCCCAACACTGATGTAAATATAGTTTCACAAGAGCAGGACCGACGGCGTGTTATTCATCATTTTGTGCCACGCATGTCACAGTTAAAGCAGCTGTATGAAATCCCTCCACATCCTATGTGTAAACAAATGAAAGTGAAAACAATATCACCTCCTACTCCACCAGAAAGTTTAAATGAAAGCTCTAACGACACACCATCGCCTAACCCAGCTCATAATGTATTCGGTAGTCATGTGGCGAGTCTAAGCTTCAATGGTATAGCAATGGCTGCACGCAGTGAAGACCATGTAAGTGAAAACTTGGAAAGTAACACACGTAAAGTACGGTTCATATTTGGAGAAAACAACACGCTCGATTTGCAGGTTCCAAAAAATGGTCGACAACATAGGAAACGCACCAAGTCACATCCTGTCTTGTAGTGAATAGTTAATGTGTACTGTTTCAAGTTTTTTAATTATGTGTGTATGCATCACTTGGAACCACTGCCATTAAGATGTGGAAGTGTACATGTGTAGAATGCTTATTTTATTTTAAATTGTTGAAACTTTCGTTTTTTATCCATTTATTTATTTTTTCATTTCCTCCAGATAGAATAAAAATGGAAGTATTTTTATATAGTGGACCCAACGAATATGTTCCACAGTTCCTAGTTTTGTGCAAAATTATGCAGGCCGTTGCAATCAAAAACAACTTGGGATCTGAAATCGTTGGTAGTTTTTCGATTGAAGGGTATTTTAGGCAAATGGGCAGGAACAAGCCATTGTAATCGCATCAGGTATCAGTAGGACAATTTATTTCTAAACTTACTTCACTTCCACTGCACAGTATATTGAAAGTTTGAAACTTATTCTACTATTTACTTTTATTCAGCTTTTCGTTGGGTAAAACATCTATAATATTTTGCAGTAAACCTTTGTCAAGCGCGTACTACTGTGATGTTGCAAAGTTGGAGCTAACAACATGTACGCCGCAAAGTTCATTAATAACTTTCCACTCGGCAACAGCAGATCGCCTCAGCAGCCAATCAGACAAGTTTATTTCAACGCAGTAAATACACGATTTACACTTAAAATACACTCTTGGCAAAGGTTTACTGCAAAATATTATATTTAGACACTTTGGCAATTCATTTCAATGGCTCAAGGATAATTTTGTTGAAAGTACTTAAATTATTAGACCCCTAACAAATATGAAAACTGTTAAGTGTGTGGACAAATAGTTGAAGAGGTCCTCTTCATTCTCAATGCTGCATAAGCTTACTGTGAAAGACCACATTACTGTTAGTATATTAATTCTTGGACACATGTGTATGTAGTTTTGCCGAGTCTTGCGTAGTTTACGGTATCATATACTTGTGGGATGCACTCTTAGCTTACATATGTTCGTTTTATGTCCAAGAATTAAATACAGGAACAGTATACTTTATATGAAAATAGTTGTAAAATTGTGAAAAGGTGACCAGGGCCTAGATTTTGTGCCAGTTTTTGAGTCACTTCACTTACTGCATGATTCAATGAAAGACATTGATTCTCGCAACAAATATTATGAGAATCGATTCAGAGATTCTCATCGAATCTGAGGCACTGGGTGACACCGACAGGTGTAAAGTTGCAATTTTCAATCTTTAGCTTTTGAATTAGTTACAATTTGTTTAGTTTATTGAGCCATATCTTGGAAAAGGCCCAACTTTACACCTGGTATGGTGGATGGTCACATATCAATAATAAAAAGTAATAGAGATCGTTTTTAAAAATTCAAGGTGATAATTGGAAACTTGGAATGATTAAACATGGATCACTAAACAGATTCTAAAGGATTCAAATACTGCACTTTCAACTCAACAGGCCATGTGGTTGTAGAAGTGACTCTGATTTCAAAATAAGACAAGTGGTTTGGCACTTCCTGGTATCGGGCTAGTACAAACTATGTATCAGAGAATGTAATTGTACTATGGTAATAGCCATGGCCACTAGCTAATCAATGGGCCAGTTGAGGATCCAGTCTGATGCTTAATAACCTTTAAAAACTTGCCACTTATAAATCAGTGCTTAGCTAGTTCTGCTTGAGAACCATTAGATGATCAAATAACCGAGTGCAATATTTTTATTCTATATTGGATTCACATATCCACTTTCATTCAAGATTCTTTGCATCTGACAAAGAGTTATAAAGGCCTTGATGCTGTGCACAAAAGCCAATATATATCAAAGAATGATTTGAAATTAAAAGGGTTTACGGGCACCAGCAGCTATGGCCTTGGTGTCTCTCTGAATTTCAAGGCCTGGTGCCAGCATGTTGTACTTACGGCTCGGGGTTGTGTAATTGTGTGCAGGCAGGAAGGCATAGATAACGTGGAATTTAAATACAAAGATGCAAGGCATTTTTGTTGTGAATGAATAATGCATGTGCAAAATATGTTATTAATTTATGGAGATTACCTGTGGTGATTTTAAGTTTTCAAAGAAAATCAAAACATAGTTAAAGGACTTTGCAGCTTTGTATGTCAAGTGCAATTTTTTGCTTTTTGTCAAAATGCACAAATTTATGTATTATCCATTATCCCAATAGTTAACAAAACTTGGGTTTGGTTTCCTCTAATTGCTTCAAATTGGCAGAGGAAGTAAAACAAAAATAACTCAAAACAGTTGATTGGTGTATTCATAATGAAAAGTACTAGTGTTAAATCTTTTCTGTTAATTTGTGTTGATTCAATTAGTATAACTAGAGTCAACAGACGCTGATACAAGCCGCAATTTGACCCCTATAACTTGACCCCTGGGTTACGGATGGGGTCAACTGCTCTTGCATTGTGCTTAGGAGGTCATAAGAAATATTCCTGGTGAATTTCAGCTTAATCGGAACTTATACATGGATTTTGATTTTTGAAAATTTTGATTGACCTTTTGACCCCCTTAATGACCTTTAACATAAAAAAAAAAAAAACCTTGTGTACACCGACAAAATGCATTGTTCTAATTTTAATTAAAAAATTCTTACATGTTTAGTTCTTGAGATAAAATTTCTTAAAGTTATTCAGCTAAAAACAGGAAGTGACCCCTTAATGACCTTTGACCCCCAAAATAAAAATACCATGCATACATCAGGGAACACTTATTCATGTATGATGGTTATATTACTCTGGTCTGTTTACATTTTGAGATAAAATTTTTTGAATATTTCGGTTTTTGACCGAAGTAACCCTATAATGACCTTTGACCCCAAAACTGTAGGCATCCTAAAGACCCTGGCTAGTAGCGATGCATGTGTGCTAAAAGCGACTCTCTGCTATATAATTTGTAAAGACAGTGATTTTTTGAATATTTTTAGCTTTCAGACCGAAATGACCCCTTAATGACCTTTGACCTCAACTCTTTTTAGCAAGGTATAAGCACTGCTACATGTTGATTCATATGCATGAGTCACATGATCATTGCATGTAATTTGTGGAAGGAGTAGCATTTTTTTGTGAAATCACATTTTTGACCATTATAGCTAGGTCAAAGGTCACAGCGAGGTCAAAGTCAAATGGAAGGTTTGGCCTAGCCCAATGGTCATTTGGGTCAACTTTGGTTGAAATCTGTCAATCCCTTGCGGAGCTACATGCAGTTGATTGCGGTTGCCAGAAGAAAGAAGAAGAAGAAAGAATTGAGAAGAGACAGCACAAGCCGACGTTTGACGTCGGCTTGTAATTAGTATATTAATGTAATAATTAGTACCAGTTTAACTGGTAATAAAAATGTTCTAATTAGATGGCCCACAAAAAAAGGTTAATTTGTAGATATTAGATAATGTGCTGAGCTGGTATTAATAAGTTTGTAATTGAGATACCAGTTCTGCGGTGTTGTAGAACAGGTGTGTTTCCCTACAGCAGGGTAGCACACTAGGATAGAATCGCTTGTTTACATAGCCTTTTTGAAGTATGGCGAGCTATGGTAAGGCGTACTTTGGTTTGGGTAATCTTTTGTATGCTTCTCAGCTAACAAAAGATTACCCGAATCAAAGTACACCCTCTCATTTTGTGCCCGCCATATTTCAAAAAGGCTTATTGGTTGTTGTTCGGAGATGGTTGGTTCTTGGATTTTGGTCGGTTCCATGCAAGAAGAAAAACTTGATTCTCAGATCTATAGAGTTTTAAAGTCACAACTTTTCACTTGCATCTGGGAATGGGTGTCAAATTTTGATTGAAATCAAATGGTAAAAGTCATGGAAAGGGCATCAAAGTACTAAATACCTGCCTGTGGAAGTGCTGGAAAAAGTAGAAAATGGATTTCTTTTTGTCATATTTTGGATCCATTTTGAAGTCCTGTTTACTCACTTGTAGCACAAGTATGGTAACACAAAGCAAGACCAAAGGACCCAAAGGAAGTTAAAAAGACATGTGGAATTATTGATAAACTGGTTTAAATTCTACAAATTTTAGACTTACTAGTTACTTTGTAACTATTGTAATATCATTAAAATGATTGGCAAATGAAGTCGACAAAAATGAGAATGAAAAACAACTTACTGAACAGATACATGATATTGAATGTTCACTGTTCAGCATCCCTTGACTGCAGTGTGATCTCTTTCCACATGAAGTATAAAACAATTGAATTAAGGGCAGTATGTCACAGAAGTGGTATTTTTATCTGTCCAGGAAGTGTCTGTTTTTAATGTGTGGATTGACAAGGATTTGAGAACAATTGTGCACAGATATCGCACTCGCAAAACTTAAATTATTCTGAGCCATAGGTTCTTGGCAATGGTGTAAACCATTTACAAGCCAAATTTTGAAGAAAGGCTTTTGTTACACCTACATGTGTATAAAATGAGAGACATAAATGTACCGAATGCCTGGAGAGTGGAGACCAAAGGTTTCTGTATCACAAAGTCAAGAATTTTGAAAATGCACCAACATTTTGCTAAGATTTTTGAAAATGCACCAAAATTCAACCACATCAGGAAACTGCTTTTCCCATTAAGAAGGATGTGAAGAGAAAAAAATTAGACAATCAAACAAAATGAAATGGGGCAATAAACTAAAACTAGTTTGGGGGTTACAAGTTGTGTTTTTTGTATACTGCTGTTTTGAGTTGCTCCTGATTTTGTTAGAGAGGGAGAGGGATGGTATCAGCATTCTATTGAAATTAGTTGCCTCTAATATGGCTTTATCAATCAGTTTGTTCCCTGAGAGGCACTATCAGGGAATGATAGTGCATTTAAAGCATTACTGTAAAAGTGGAAATTTTCATGTTAAATTGTTTTTCACGCTTTTCACGTTCCAAGCTGCTACCGCAAAAATAACAACACACAAATATATTCCTTTTGTGTATAGATCTATGTAAGGAAACTTAGAATCACAAATTTAAAAACAAAGGAAACGGTGCAAAATTGCCAAAGCGCGAACAATTAATTGCGTAAAAATTTCCACTTTTACAGTATAGAGCAAACAATCATTTAGGGTTTTGTGTTTTAGGGACAGGTATTCTTTTGCAATTCTATGGATTCATTTTGAAGCAGTTTTAGCCAAATATAGTGGTTCAGTTCATACTCTGGTAATTAAAGCTTTTTGTGATTTATTTCACTTGCTACCTAAGGGATCCACAATAGAGGGCTATCAATCAAATTGTGAATTGAACAAATAATTGAGATGTTTCATCATTCACATATTTGATGTGATCAAGCAAAATCAGTCAGAAGTCAAAAATATTGGTTTTGAGATATAGCCAAATAAAGGAAATTCTCTTTCTCCTGTTCTGGAAATCCTTCAATTGCTCATATCTTCGGAACAGTTCGTCCAATTTCAATAGGTTTTTTTGCCAAATGTAGCTTTGCAAATGCTAAAGACATCAAAGTAGAAAAACAAAAATTGAATATGCCCGACTTCAGACTGATTTTGCTTGCTTGATCACACGACTTATACATGTATATCCAAGCACATACATGGGACTGGGTAGCAAGTTACAAAATCAGTTACAAAAACTATTATTATGCAATGAACAGAAACAGTGTTTACAAATGATGTAAATTAATTATGTAGGAAAGTCGAAATAGACTCATTTTATTTGATGATATCATGGTGGTATTTTTATTTGGTGGTATCATGGTGTTGTTGTAGCATGTGTGTTATGGATATATGCCAAAGCACATTGGTCTTTGTAGAAACTGCAGTTTGCAAGTATTGCATACATTATTTGTATATAATTGATCAGCATGTAGTTATGCCAGTTAAATTTTGCTGTAGGATAAGGTCACCTATCCACACATCTGGCATGCAGTGAAACCTATATGTGCAAGTAGTTTGATGGAACAGGATGGATATTAGTTAAGGCTTTATTTTTTTGGGAGGGGGGGCTTCAGAAATCCACTGTAGTCTGTACACATGCATGGCCAAAAACAAGTGAAAAAAGTTCCTTGTTATTGGGCAAGTTAACTTCAATATGTTTAAAAAATGCATGTTTATAGTTTGTCCGGCTTATAATTGGCTAAAATTTAGTTTTTGTTAATGCATGTGTTACTTTTATGTCCAACTAACGCTCGCGTAAATATACATAATGCGGAACTAGTGTAAGTGCTGGCCCCAAGAGTGTGCACACCATTCTATATCAATACACAATAAATTATTAAGTCTTAGGGTGTTTTTTTCCACCAGATTATAAGTCAAACAAACTATATAGTGAAGTTTTCCTTATGCTTATCATTTTCAAATACATTGTGAATTACATTAAATTAAAAAGGGTAGAAAATTTTGTTTTGGGGGGGAAATGTAAAATTGCTCACTTGTCCCAGTTTTATCCCACAGGTTCTTCTCTATGATCTTAAATTTGTTGCTGAAATTGATAACATTTATAACATTTGGATACACATAAGTTCAAGGTCACAGAGAGAAAACAATATTGCCTAACAAAGCAATTTGGTGTATTTATGTGACATGTTAATTAAATTAAAAACATATCTTTTTTTCTCTTTAAAACTTTATTTATTTTTGGAAATCGTGCAATTTATTCCTGAGGTAGCTGAGGTATTGCTTTCACTTGTGCTTGAGGTTTCACTGCTGTTTACTATTGTTGAAACCATTTGTAATAAAAGGTATGTGATTCTTCCACACTAAGTTTGCACCAATGATTCGTCAAACATTGTAACAGATACTGGATTTACAAGTACTCAGATATGCTGTCTGTCTTCATCATTACACAATGAAAATACTCTGTGGAAAAAATGCATTCACAAAGTAGTGTATCTAGTTGTAAATAATAAATAATAATTTATTTTAAATTGCATTTTTAAATGTGTGGTGTATTTTATTTTGTTTTAAATGATCAATGCCAGATTTTCTGCACAGTAATATTTTTGGAATTGATTTCAGTATCTAGTTGTATTAGCTGTGTCCACAGACCTGAGAAAAAGGAAAAAGAGAGTTTTCCTCCCTCATGATCAGCACAACCTGATACTCTTGCGTAAATGCGGGATGACTGAACTTGGTGGATTGAGCCTACTAGCGTGTTAGATCGCAGACTCGCTCATAGTCACAAACATCAGGATCGGGACAAGATCCCCACAACTAAATTTCATATACTGTCGTATCTCTAACAGGAATTTCACTTAGCTATTGATCTAGAATGCGATCTCCCTACTCACAAAAACAGGAGCAGATATGGCAGAAGTATGTTTCACATAGAGATCTGTAACTTTAATGCCATATTATTTCTGATGGAAAATGTGATAAAATTTTCTAGAAAATTGCTTCATAACAAAATTAGAATTCTTTTTGTGATGTTAGACGTGTATACACGTACAAAGCAACATACATGACATAATGTATTCCAAAAGAATTTCAATCACGATTTTCTCAGAAACTTTATTTTGTGAGATACGACAGAAAGTGATGCAAGTGCCCCGCCCTTGGTTCAGTGTTTAAAGAAAATCAGTGATTTGTATTCCAGGTGGATTGGGGGTGTTCTGGGTAGAGACTTCATTTGTCAAGATCCTGTATAGACTGGTTCTATTTTGGAACAATCATGTTCCTAGCGGCAAGTTTGTGTAAAAGTTGGCAACCAGCAAATTTTGTTAATTTGGGTATGCTGAACTCGAATCTGCTGTCTGCCAAGCAATATTTTGAGACTGACCCTCAAAAAGACCCCCAAATGACCCCATAGGATCGTATAGGGGTAAAATTTTTTATTTTATTCCAATAACACTTTCAAACATGTCAAATTGTGCTTATGGCCCCATGGAATGCAAAAATGTATTTATCATCTATCTTTTGAACTTGACATCGCAGATAGTAAAAACTATTCTTTTTCTGAATCCCTTGAACTTGAGGAATAGTTTGCATCCATTTTTACTAAAATCGGAGCAACTTTAATTTTTCACCACTGTATAACATGCAAATTGACCTTAGACCTGTTGAGCCTCATAACTTGGTATATGTCCTACTTTCAAATATGTTACATTTTTGTGATCCTTAGACCCACTCAAATAATTTGACATGTTTTTAGTGAATTTGGAGCATGTTTAATTTTTGCCCCCTGTATGAGCATGTAGGGGGTTTGGGGGTCTTTTTCAAAGTTCCAATATAGCTTGGCAGACAAAATTTTTTAATTCAGCATACCCGAATTAACCAAATTGATTTGGTTGTCAGCTTTTACGCAAACTTGCCACTTGATGCTTAAATAAGCACATATTTCCAAAATAGCAGCAGTCTACTGGTATTCCTGTAGCTCTTGAATGGATTGATTTTGGATAGTTTAGGACAGGTAGGCCACAGAAAAAACGTTGCGGGTCTAATTTGCAGATTCATATTGACAATGAGCTCAATTTTGGCCTTACAGTGATGCTGGCTTGGATTTGTTTCTGGGATTAGGGTTGTTCCAGGTAGTGTGGGGTGAAAGGGATTTGGGTTTAGTCTTCAGATGTCCTGGGTGGGAACCCATTTGATGGTATTTCAGTCCCCGTTCCAGTCGGGGGTTCCATTTTGTGTATTGCAAGTGGTCTGTGATTTGGCAGGGTGTGCACATTTGGGGGTGTTCTGTGTGGATCAGGGAGTGTTTAAATCAGGGTTGTTCCAGGTAGGGTGAAAATGATCTAGGATTAGTGTTCCAGATGGAATCGGGGAGGGAGGTCACATTGGTAAGTTCCAGGTCCGTACCATGGAAGGTCCGTACCTCCATCCATCTTGTTGCTTTTGAATAGATAGGATTAGTCGGGGTGTTCCAGATGGCTCCGGGTGTGTTCCAGCTCTGGTAAGGTCCCATTTGGATGCAGGTAAGTGATTTTGGATTATTCAGGGCATTTTAAAATATGGATTCAGGGATGTCGTGGGCGGGATCCTATTTGTGGTGTGGATCAGGGACTTCACAGTGTTTCGGTATTCCAAGCAAATCGTCTGGGAGTTATAGAGGTGTTCCAGATGGATTCGGGGGTGTTCCGGGTGGGTAAGAGTGGACCAGGGGTGCTCTGAGGTAGGGTGGGGTGAAAATGGTTTGCGCCTGAGGGAAAGAATATACAGACAGTTGAATTTTGGTCTTAAAATGGTCTGTGAAATGATTATTTATGCCCTCCAATCTACCCAATCAAACTCTTGCCCCACTACCCCAACTACCGACCCCACCACTCCACCCTACCCTATCACCACCCAACACTTATACACACCATCCTACCCCACACTTATACCATAACTAGCACACTATCACACCACCACCATAACTACCCAAACCACCCTATGCCTCCCTACCCAACAACCTCCCAGCCCATCATTCCACCCCATCCACAGCTATTATGGTACCCCATTACCCCTACCACCCCACACCCTAGCCTTGCCACCATATACCACTGTCCCGCCACACCTCACCACTTCTCTAACTATTAACCTACCACACTACCCCATCCACTAAACTAGTAACCTACTACCCTACCACACCCCACTAACCTACCACCCTACCACACCCATTACCCCATCACACCCTGACCCCACTACCCCCACCACTCTACCCTACCACACCACATTAATTACCCAACCCTATACCCCTACCACCCTACACCACAACCCTTACCACCCTACCTCCGACAGCCACTAAAAGTCCACCACACCCAACATTACTACTACCCGATCATATACCCCATCGCCCTACCCACCCACTACTCCACTAGACCATGGCCCCATGAACCCCACTCATCCCTATAACCCACTACTCATCCCCACTACCCTAACCAACCCTACTCATCCTACCACACCCGGACTCCACAAGCTCCACTACCCTACCACCCAGCACCCTACCGTACCCACTACCGTACCCACTACCTCAGCACACCTTGACCCCACAACCCCCTCCACATAACCCCACCAACACTTACCACTACCACACAATGCACAACCATCATACCCACCACACCCAGACCCCACTACATTGTCCCAACACCCTACCCCATCCACATACCACACCACACCCTGAACTCGCAACCCATTACCCAACAACACCACCACCCTAACCACCACACTACTCACCGCCTATTATACCACCCCCGGGATACTACCCTACTCACCCACCACCCTACTGGGCCACCCTACACCACGCAGATCCCACAATCCACTCCACCCTACCTCAACCACTACAACACCCTGACCCCACCCACCACCCAACCCATTGCACTGAGGTTAGACCCAGGGGGCTCGTTCCCCCAAAGGCCCCCCATACGTACCCACGACCACCCTACCCAGTGGCGTAGTTAGGAGCTGTTAGGGGTTGTGGCACCCAAGGGAAATGATAAAGACATTTCAATTTGATCTTGAAATGGTCTTTCAAATGATTTTATATCCCTTATGCCCCACCAATCTACCCAGTCACCATATAATACCCATACCACCCACACTTATCACCCTACCCACCCACTACCGCACCACACCCTGTCCCCACACCCCACCACCCAACCCACCACCACCCTACCCCACGCTACACCCAGACACACAATTGCCCACCACCCTACCCCACCCCACAACCCTACTCTACCAACCCACCACCCTACCCCATTATTTTTATTTTATTTATAAATGATGATGATGATGATGATGTCTGTTTTGGGGTGGTGGGGTAGGCCTCACAACCCCTACCATACCCCTATCCCACAACCCACCACCAAACTCCACACCCTACCCTATCACCCCAATCACCCTACCCACCTACACCTACCCCACCCATTACCCCACCACACCCTTACCCATCCCCACCATCATACTCTACCCCACCACACCCTACCACACAACATAAAGGTTACCCCATCCAACAGCCACACCACAACCCTTATCACCTCTACCTTAGACTACTCCACCACACCCTACCCCACTACCCTACCATCCAGTGGCCTACCACGTACCACCCCGATATCCCACAACCCACCCCTACCACCTAGCACCCTACACAACCAACTACCCCAGAACACCCTGATCTCACCACTCACTTCCACAACTCTAACCACCTCTACACCCTGACTCACCCTCCCCACTACCGCACCACATCCTGTCCCCACAACCCCACCACCCAACCCCACATGTAGAGTCTCTCTAAGAAAAACATGTTATGTATTGTTACTACCAATCTTATCTTTTGAAGTGTAGAATAAAGCTAATTTGTGCCTGGTATGATAGAGGAAATCTTGAGCCTAAAAAACCTTGCTCCTATCCTGAGAAGAAATCACAATTTGCACCCCTGCCCACCGACCACCATCCTAAACCACCCTACCCAACCTGGACACACCCTCCACTCTACCCCACACCCTCCCCACCCCTGTACAGTTCCATTCCCTACTGACCCCACAACCCTACCCTTCTACCAATGCAGTGAATGCACCACCCGACCCCATAACTCTACACCATAACCCTACCCCACCACCACCCTCTTGAACTACCTCTACTGCCTTACCCCACCCCTACCACCCCCGGTACCACCCCTATGATCACCACACCCGGACCCACTACCCCACCACTTCACCTTAGGCCCACTGGCCTACCACCTACCACCTGCCCCACCTACCACCCTACCCCATCACCACCCTGACCTCTACCATCTTATCCCCCACCTGGAACCCGCCACTCCCCTTATTGTACAGCCGGCAGCCAGTGGCGGCGCCAGACATTTTTCCCGGGGGGGGGGGAGGGGGGGGGAGGGGGGGCAGAGCCTCCGACTGGGGGGGGGGGGGTGTTTGGGCTAAAACGTGGCTTTTCATCCCTCTTCAATTTTTCTGGGGATGAAATTTGGGGGCAGGGGCAGAGCTTCTGTCTGGGGGCATTTTCCCCATGACCCCCCCCGTAGCGTTTCGGCGTAGAGCTCCAAAATGAGTTGTAGAGTCTGACGCATTCCGGACTAACGTTTTCCTACCTGCCTAGGCCTAAAATAGGCCTAATAGAAACGGTGCAGTGCATGCCCAAAACAACTCGCTTGCTCCCCCCCACCCCGATCATCGCCAACTGCCTCAATGCACCTTCCCCTAAGACTAGACTAGAGCCTACATGTTGTACCCTGGTGGACACATGATAAGGCATAATGTCATTTTCTTCGGCAGGGGGGTCTTGAATATATCGGTGACCGGAGTCAATTTTTATAACTTGCCCCCTATCGCGGGCAAATTTTTTCTATGACCCCCCTATCGTAGGTCGAAAATTGTTATGACCCCCTCCCCCCTTCCACCTAGGCCTATGAGACTCAAGCCAAATATTCATTGCTGGAAGAAGTACCGTAAGCCGGGACCGTAAGGCGCGGAGCTTTAGGTATATAGGTAAGGGGTATAGGCCCTATAGGGGAGAGCGGGGAGTGTTCGCCCTAGGGGCAGGTTCGCCCACCCCTTGTTTCTCAGCACTACGGCTATCGAGGAATTTGGTGATGGCAAAATTAGGTGACATAGGTCATGATAAACTTCTCATATTAGCTACGCGACATATAGGGACGTGTTCATTGAACTGCAGCCAAAACAAAAAAATTACACCAAAACGTAATTTTTCTTGCATTAATAATGTTTTTTATCATTGATACATAAATACAGATGGTTTTAATGGAAATCTGTATTTGGAACATATGGGATTTGTTAAAGATATAATGCAGTTATAAACTCCTTATTCGATTTGTTTTTTGCATACCCTGAAGAAAATACAAAAATGTGCACAAGGGGCACGTTCGCCCTTTTGAGGATGGGGCGTGTTCGCCCTATATCTTCCACGGGCGGACTTGCCCCAAACTGGAGGGCGGACCTGCCCCATCAGCCTATTATGCAAAATATTGATAATTATACCATTAAACAAGGTAAAACTACTGAAAAGCATATTTTTTAAAGTTATATGGTATCAGTATTACACATACCACCGTTTATGTCCTAATCCATAACCCCCCCGAAGTTGTAAACATTATACGTTTAAGCTCACTTTGGACCCCTACATTTTGCCTTGACCCGACCCCTGCAACAAATTTAGTGATTCCCCAGAAGAGAATGAATGCCCTGTATACTCGTGCTAAATGTTTGCATTGAATATGTTATTGTTACGCAATGTTTAAACCTTTTTTGTGATTAGGGTGAACTTACCCCACCATATGGGCGAACCTGCCCCAATATGGGGCAAGTTCGCCACTTTGCAAAACTTTTTTGTTTGCTCTATCCTGTTGCTATTGTAAGGCCTATAGTTTTGAGATTGTGGTCATATATAGCTAAGACATAGGGCTTTCACATGGGCTAATCAGATCATCCCTAACCTTAAAATTGACATCGCTAGGCTGGTCAGAAAAAAATAGGGCGAACACTCCCCGCTCTCCCCTATTCGTCTCAGGCGCGGAGCCTGCGCACCAAAATCTTGAAGTGGAGTGCGCAAAGCACGATAAAAATTTTGATCGTAGTGCATCATGATTGTATAACTAAAGATTGTGCGCACATTTTGATTTTTAAGTTAAAAAATTTTGAGTCACCAGCCAATTCTATAACCCCCCTATTTTGGTTGTTAAAAAATTATAACCCCCCTATTTTTTTTTTTTTTATTCTTTTACCACCCCCCCCCAGTATTTTCATGACCCCCCCCCCTCCCCTTCCGAAGAAAATTACAGACCCCACCCCTAACATGGGCTTGGCCCTGAGTCACTGACTCACTGATGGGGACTCGGTCCCCTTTTCCGGTTCCGAGACATACCAAGAAATCGTGCGGCATATCATTATGTAATTTATGAACAACTGATAGACAATGTCCTTTTAAGGATGACGTCATATCCCTTAGATTCGATACCCCAATATGAAGCTGTAGAAAGTTGGTTTTCGTATTTCTCTAATAAAATAAAATTTAGCTCCTTCTTAGCACTTCTTAGCTCACTACTTTCTATTTAAATATTTTAAATACATGTATGTCATATATTTTTGTGAAAAAAATGCTCTTTTTAAAGATATTTTACCTTTCTAGTTTTGTGTACCGTGGTGCATCATGGGTAATTTTGAGTTGTTGCAGACTAAGGTAACACATCGACTGACCGGTCGACCACACCACGTGAAATAAAGAAATTTAGAAACCAACGCAATAGCACGTAGATCTCACACACAAATTGCATGCGAGAACATGCCTTCTGCTTCGTCGAAACCTGCAAACCAAACCGCCTCCATGGAGGCGCAAGATACAGCCAAAATGTTGATAGGAATGGTGGAGAAGAAAGTTAGAAATTTAGAGAAACGAAAGGTGAGGTTTGGGGAATTAATGTACTCGATAAATATTCAAAATTGAGGCTTAAAGTCATCGTTGTTGATACCGAAAGTATACGTGTAGCAATGTACCGGAACTGAATTCTACGACGTTCGGGAACAAAGTGATCATCAATATGAAATGTATAGGAAATATGACGAAAGAAATATATTCAAAAGATCGTCGTGATCGTGGATAATTGCTCAATAATATTAATAAAATCATGAAATGGATGATGATGAGGCATGGAGGAAAGCTTAACTTCAAAATTAAGCCATCATGATCATCATCATTCATGGATGCATGCATGAGCAGCATGAGCATGACAATCACAGACACACTCTCACCTCCAAATTTGATAATTGCAAAATATTTAATTATTGTTGTGCTTTACTACTGACTGGGCACAGTTGACTCATCAAAATAACCTTCATCCAAATATCAACACAATAATATTAATAAATAACATCTCAATTGACAATTCCCATGATCTGTTGCAAAAACTGTCAACGCTGTCCAACCGAAAAACAATAGCAACATACTTTTATTATCGAATGCGTATTTAAACTATAATCGTGTACAAATTAATTCAAAGATAGTTCTTGAGTTTCACATGTGTACATTAGGCCAAAAAAAAAGAAAGTTTCGGCCATCCGCAGTCCCGCACACATTGCTACTCTAATTTGGCGCTACGCGTTGGCCATAAAATTCTTTTTATTTTCTTCCTTTTTAAAATGTTTTCCTGCACCGCAGCTCGCTGACTCTGCCTACACTGGTCCTTTTAATGAAGGAAATCAAATCAAATACAGCTTGTCGTTGTAATTGTAGTCTTAACGCTGACCGTAAAATTGCTATGCACCATGTGTATAAGACGGTGATATAGCTAAAATAATAATTTCTCGATCATGAGAGTATGAATGTACTGCTTGTACTGCGTAATGTCGCAAGTTTAGTGGAATGAGTCTTTTAGCGGGATCGTTTTTGAATATTACAAAGTACATAAACATTGTGCCTTGTAAAAAAAAAATACCGCATATCGCATAGCTCATTAAAAAAAATAAAAAAAGCATAGCACTTCTAAGCTTTTTTACTAATAAATCAAATTAAGTAATTCTTGGCCAAACTGGAACACTGAACGCTAGTGGCTCCGCGATAAACACACGAATATAGCGTGGTACAGAAGAAAGTATACACACACCTTACACTGCGTACACGCTTAGTACACCACATGGACGCAACGGGCATGTTCCAGTTTGGCCAAGAATTACCTAATTTGATTATAGTGTGTCTGAGACGGGCTTTCTTTTTTTTTTAGCCTTATGTATGACGATCATCAGGTGATTAATGTTTGTGAACAATATCATTACAAGGTTTAATCTTTCCCTAGAGAAATCCTTTTCAGAGGGCTGAGCTTTTGTAGCAAGTACCATCTTCAAAGCTCAGCCCTCTGAAAAGGACTTCTCCAGGGAAAGATTAAACCTTGCTCATGTTTACTGACCTGGAGTACCAAGTAATTTCAAATCAATAATCATTCTTTCTTTTTTTTGGTTCGGTTGGGTGGTTTGTGTCAATGGTTTACCATGCATGATTCATGCATGAATGCATTTAGACACAAGCTCATTATGCTTATTTATTGATTGGAACGCATTCTGAGCTGAATCGTCTCTACTACTGTGCAAAGTTTTTCCTCCATACAAAGATTGCATTGACCAGATCTACGCCTGCTTGTTTGTTAGATTATTTGAGGATTTCCCTTTGCAATCAAGATTTTTTTTTTTCCTTTTACAGCATAGTTTGAAAGTTCCGTTTCCTTTTCGTAGCATGTGTGACAGAACAATTTGGTATGATTGTTGAACCTAGGTTTAAAGCTGGCACTTGCTAGCCCAATATAGCTGGCAGGTATTTGGTATGATTGTTGAACCTAGGTTTAAAGCTGGCACTTGCAAGCCCAATATAGCTGGCAGTTTTTTGACCAGTGGTGGTAACCTTAGCTTTTTACACTGCATGTTTGTCGTGGGCAAGACAAGTTTTTCCATGGTGTGGGCGGGTGTTTTTTTTTTCTCTCAATTAGTGGGTTCTTAGCGGGTTCGCCGTTGGACAAGTTTTAGAACTGTCAAGCTTTTGTCAGGAGTAGCTCTGACTTCTTCAGGACCAAGTACCTAAGAATGAGACATGTAGGCCGTCCCTTGCCTACTGATCGCTCTGAAAAGAGCCGTTCATTGAAGACTGCCCCATGTCTACAGAAAACAAGCAGACCTCGCCTATCTGCTAATTTTAGAAATTTGGTGGCTCTGAAAAGAGCCGTTCACTGAAGACTGCTCCTTGTCAGATGTCTACAGAAATAAGCAGACCTCGCCTATCTGCTAAATTTAAAGGTTGGGTGTTTGCAATCCTTGATAATTGATAATTTGCTGCATGTTTCTCATGCAGCTATAACTATTTTATTAAGGTTGAGTTTTGATATTGAGGGTCATTGTTTGTCCGGCACGCTTTCTACAGCGTGGGGGTTTGGAATTCCGAAAATCAGTAAAAAGGGTGGGGGTTAAAATTTTGCTGTATAAAGAGTGGGTTTCTAAAAAGCTTGTGAGTAATATATTAAGCGTGTGGATAAAGCTACCAATTGAAAAGAAATATAATAAAGTAATTTGATGATCTCTTCAAAAACATTCATATTTTATTTGTAAATTTTGAACGAAAATTGCGGAAATTAATTTGCTGATGTTTTCAACTCGTAAACGCCACCCATAGTAGAATCGACTAGCCATGAATTTTTATGAATGGCAATGACAATGGCAAGTCTCAAAACAGCTGCTTTGGCCCACTCGCTCCACACTAGAAGTGGAGCGAGCGGAACCACAGTGGCTGTGTAGAGACTGATGTATCCGAAATTCGGAACCAATTCAGGATGTCAGCCATGTGCAGAAGTTCACGCATGTTGTTGTCATCTGAACGAAACGAAATCGATGTCCGATGATGAAAATGGCTTCGAAAAAGCTGACGCACAGTTCGTCCAGGGACCTTTTGGGGCGAGTAATTGTGCCAATATAATGTTGCAAATGTTTTAGATGAAGAAGAAAATCATGAGCGTTTGTTAGATGAGGATAAATTTTGCATCAATTCGTACTTTGAAATGGACAATGGCGGGTGAGAAGCCGGAAATGACTATGTAATTGCGGTAGCGACGAAGCTTCCAAATTTGACAACTACAATGTTGAAAACTTTGGTCACAAAAGGGTGGGGTTCAATTTCTGGTAAAAAGGGTGTATGGCTAAAAAGCATGGTGGAAAAATAAAAAGGGTGGGGGTTTGACCCCCTGACAAACAGTGGGGTTCAATTAGAAATTAGATAGGCCTAATTGAGTAAAGAAAACGGGAAAAATGAAGCATGGGAATATCTGAATTAATGATCTGGGGAAACATTGACGCTATCTATCATTTAGCAAAATGCAAAACATGTGTGACATCAAACTTTGCGAAGATACAAATTTATTTAAAAAAATTGGCATAGACCTACTGACCATTTTTATTTACAAACGGATTTGTTGACAGTTTATGAGGAACAGAGAAGGATAAACATGATAAAGGAAATGGGTAGAGGAAAGAGAGAGAGGGGAGAAAGATGGAGGCGAAACAGATGGAGGTGGAGGAGATAAGGTAGAAGATGTCAGATTAAAATTAGTAAAATAAAATGACTGATTCATGTCTCATAAATTAGTCAGTTGGTAAATTTGTTCACAATGAAAACTCGCTATAAAAAACTTGCTATCATTTACAAACCGCGAAAGACGGGTGACCGCTAGTTAATTTCAAATCATCAGTACTTTAAAGATTCTGCAAGAGGGTGCCGACATTAAATTGTTGTAGTGTACCGTATATAAAAACTTAATACATTTGAATTTTAAACAGGTGCAGTGTGGCACAGAATGTACTTATCAATCATAGTGATCAAAATAGAACTATCAATAATAAAACTAACTAGCATGTGTCATGACTTATTTGTTGTTGCAGGCCAAGTTAGAAAACTATCGTCAAATGGTGACTGATGGCAAAACACTTAACAAAGATCAGGAGAGTGCTGTGTCCCACTTTGATGAGGTGCTGGGCATGTTAGACTTTGCAAGAGATTTGCAAAAGACATTTATCACGGTTGTTAGTGAGGTAAGTTAAACCAAGTTCATACATTAGGCACTTGAAACTTGATATCGAGTTTAGCGTCCCTTTTTTTCAGCTCATAATGAGGCAACCATTTCATTATTCATTATTTTCAAGGTTTCATTATATGCGGCCTTAAAATTACGAATGTATAATTATCTTGCTTTTTGTTTAAATCAAGTTTTAAAACAAACTCAATGTATTCCGAAGTATATCAGTCTTCTTCACTCCAATTTGTACTAACCTCTCCATATACATTTAAGGATAGGGGGAAAATTGGGGGGGGGGGGGTTGACTCATAACAATCATGCAGAACATTGAAATAATTATTATTGGCACCAATTTATTAAAAATAGGCCTTTTGTAGTATCTCCTATCTTAAATTATTTACAACATACACTATGTCCATGGCTAGGTTAAGTTCACTTCTAGTCTAACCTGGTATCCCAAAGGTATAATTGAAATAATTGGATAGAGCAAGGGTCAAAAATCTGTATATTTTTAATGCTCAAATATTTAGATGAATTCTTCCACTAGTTGTCAAGGTTTTCCATAGTTTTTGAAGGCTTCAAATAAAAAAAAGGGGTTTAAACATTTTGCACAACAAATTTTCTTTCTGGTTTAGTAGTAGTTTGCACAATAATGAATTATTTTCAGATTTTACATCTCAAACGTGGCACAAAATTCATAACGCGGGCGGCAGACGCTAAACTCAGAATCAAGTTTCAAGTGCCTTATGCGCAAATGTAGAGATTTATACGTGTTGGGAATAGACATCAAAGGTTCAGAGAAACAATTTTGCGTCATCAGCGGTGACCGTGTAATGCTGTTGGTAGACTTACAGATGATTCTCTAGTGTTTCCAGATGTTGACAATGTCCTTTTTGTTCTTTGTTATGGTGTTTCTAGAAGAGAATCATATATAGTTCTTGGGCCCCCATCCCTATTTAGGGTCAAGTTTTTTCCAAGAAAAGTGAGGGAATCCATGAAAATCAAACAAAAGACCAGTCCCAGCGACATGACGTTGACTACAGACAACTTGTATACTTGTGTAGCTGCCATTTGAAACATTTCAATAAATGTACTTACTTTTAACCAATAACACTAGAAAAAACACCCAACTACATGTAAAGGTGGTATCTTGGGGTTAGCTTAGTGGCCATCAGGAAAGTATACTACAGAACATCAACACTTTACAATGAGCATGTCAGCATGATGAGGGGATTGTGCTTCAAACTTTAGGTGTTTTACAAAAGGCAGCTATTACATTCTACTGCACTTACGATAGTGGTGCACTCTGCCTATGTTTTGTTTTCTATTGAATTTTGTCATGATTGATGAACTGTATCTTCTATTGTGCCCTGGCAACTTTAGGCTGATTTTGTGGGAGCAGGTGATTGTGAGTTGAGGCTTTGAAAACATATAAACCTAGATGTAAACATGTGAAATTAACATTCAGTGATTTGATCATAAATCATGATTTCAAAGCCAAATGTTTTGTTTAGTCTTCAAAACAGCATAAGAAGCAAGCAAAGAAGGAGGAGTCTATGAAGCAAGAGGCAGAGACAAAGAAAATCCGAGATGTGCTGCTGCTGCAGAATGTGTTATACCACTTGGGAAATGAGAATGTCCGAGGTGACTTCCAAACAGGAGCCAATGGTGCAGTGGTATGTACAAAAACTAGTATTTTAAAAATGAAAGAAAAAAGCCTTAAAGTAGCCCTCTCTGCTCTGATTAGTATATTGATCACACTTGTGAGAATACTACCATTCTAGTGTCGAATTGGCTCATTCATGTGTTGAGCATGGTAATGTTTGATAATATCTTGAGATGCCTGTACATCAACACAAAGAAGTAATGGCAATATCAATTGTTAATGGCATTCAGCAAATTGAATGACTTCTTCAATCGGCTGCTGACATTTTGTGGAGGAAGGACAAGCCCATTTTCAAAAAAAATTGCAATTTCTCAGAATATTTTTCTGTGGTACATTGTGTAAAAACAATATAATGTCTTTGTAATAGAAACCTTTTACCTCAAATCTTGTCCAGGAAGAAAATGAATTTGAAACATAAACATGAGATGGAATTATTTTCTATAGTTTCCTTGATACTGCCTGAGTTAATGATTATTAATTTCTTTCAAATGTTGGGCTGCACAAAATAATAAGTGGAAACATGTTAAGGTCGTGCAGTATTCAGAGCATGGTTTTGTTCAATTGTAGATGAATACAAGATGAACTGGATATTAAATCTAATACATTTACAATTTCTCTCCACAGCAAGTGAGTGAGGATCAGTTGAATCTTTTTGATGAGTTCTACAAGCTGATTAATCCAGCAAGAGAAGGGGAAGGAGAAGAGGAAGAAAAGGACCCAGATGGAGAAGAAGCTCCAGAAAAGAGGTGAATTTAAAAAAATTCTCTCACCAAACTCACACCTCCCGTACTTACATTCACCCACATGTAACTGGGGTCATGAAAATGGTGACATTTCACTATTGAAACCATGAACTTGGTACACAAATCTGACAATTACTTACCACATGTTGGACCTGACATTATTTCTTGAATGCGAGGACCTATGGGCTCAATTCTTTCTTAAAGATATGTAGCGCCCGCTAGAATAGGTCTTGTAACTGTGGTCATCCATGGTGTTTGTGTGTCCACATTTTACGAGATTTCATTTATACAAAAAAAGTCCGCTGTGTTACGGGTGAAAATAGATGTACACACACATAGTAACAAGTCTAGGGTAACTTTTAACAAAATGCAAGAGTGCCCTATCTGAAACCATACTGAATGTATTATGAATAATAACATTACTCTCTGTACCTTTATATAAGCATTAAGAAACAAAGGTAACATTTTGTCAAGCTGCGTGAGAATCATTGCATTTATTTCATTTATTTGACTTAATAAACAGAATTAAATTTGAAATAAACCATCATTAATGGGAAATGTATCAGTCATTAGTTTTGCTGCACCATTTGTGGTTATTTCATACCAATCTGTACCACTAATAATGCTTTTTCTTTTTTTTCCAGTTTTGAGCAGAAGTTAGATGATGCATCGGAGCATCTTACCAGCTATGTGAAAGCAGAAGATAAAGAGGCCTGTGGAGGAACTTCTTGTATCCTTTGATACCTCATAGCAAATGAACTGTGTCTTACTGTAGATACTGATATTATTCAGCCACAAAAAATATATAATCCAAAATATGAAGAGCTAGCAGCAGGAAGGAAATATTGCCAAATGTAGCAGCACTAAGTTTGGCTAGGCTGCTGTGATTATAGGAATACGAGTCATACTAGAAGTAAATATGTTGACCTTTTTTAAGTTACATGTTGATTGTTGTGTAAGCCAAAAATTCAAGTTTAAAAGTGAAAGCTAGTGCCTATATATGAACGTCATCCAATTACTTAACTATGACTTGGTAGATTAATTTGATGACAGTGAAAGACCAACATTGTTTGGCATAAGTCTTTAGTAAATTAGGCAACTTTCTGAACCATTTATGGCAATTTTGGAAAATTATGTTTGGAAACTCTGCTTTTACCCATCAGATCCAGTACGGGTTACCAAACAAACCTTGAAAATATATGTGAGGAATGGAATCGCTTTAAAATAACTTGGCTAGAAACAAAACCAATTGTCACATTACTCATCAATCATAGTGGGAATGTGATATTTTACCAAAATATTGCATCATCTAATATAGATGTGTGGGTGTTACAAATGCGTCATGCAGTTTTTGTATGTCACAAGTAGCAATTTTACAAACAAATTATACCGGATAATTAAAAAGTAACATGTGCCAAAAGCAATCAGGAATATTTTAATTACACTGACATTTTTTTTTTCATTTTTCATTCAAAAGGTCATTTATATCCCCTTAATAAATATTAATGTGCAGTGTTTTATTCATGGCTTTGATACCTTAATATTGTTATCACACTCTTTGATAATGGCACACCCACAATGGGGATTATACAAACTGAACACATATTTGACATGTCGTATCTTGAGCAATTTAACATGAAATGTGGATAAGATGCTTAGTGTCAAATAGGTTTTTCTTGAAAACTGATGATTCGGTGTCATTTAATTTTGGTGTCAATTTCAAAAATTGGATTGGTAACATAATATAGAATGTCAAAATGCTGTTTTACTTGGTCTTGATTTTGCCAGAATGAGAATAGCTCATATTTTCATGTATTACATTTGAATTGATCGTACCTTTTCCTTAGCGTACACGTTTTAGACAAAGAATTCAAAAATCTAGTGGACCAAATTCACGACTGTGGCTACCTAGATAATATCCCAGAATTCCCTGAAGCAGAGGAAGTTCCTGCTGTGACAGTAGCACCAGCTGAAGAGCAAACCAGTACAGGTAAACACTCTATATTATTGACAGAAGCCTGCATCCTGTCCAAACCTACCTTAAGTCTACAGAAGAAGTTCCACAACGCTGGAAGTGTGTTGAATAGATATATATTGTGAAGGCTGGAGTTGACGTCATAGAAATGGTCAATATTTTTCAAGAGTATTTTGTGAAAAAAAAATGATTCAAAAATAAATTTCAATTGTACTTTAATTTCATAATTCATAGTGAGTAGGTGTAATTGTGAAGGATGGAGTTGACGTCATAGAACTGGCCAAACAGCTCTTGACACAACAGTTTTCCTCGCATACCACAAAATGGTGTTGCATAGTTTTTGAAGAACATCTTTTTAAAGAGAATTTGGTGAAAAACATTACCAATTATGCTTAACGCAATACTGATCATGGTGATGGTAATCAACACTTCCCATTGAATTATGTGTGGACACTGGATACAGTGATTTAAGACCCTCTGACTTAAAAATAGCACAACTTTCATTTTCATTTTATTCTTAGAAAAATATATATTTAGAATTTGAGGTTAATATCTGCACATCTGTTATTTGGAGGGCATTGTGTAACATTTTGCCTTTAGAACCGAGGCCCCGACCCTGAGGGACATTCCCAGGTCCAAAGCAAAATGGTTAGATTTTTCACAATGCCCGACATTACGATGCAAAGTTATTAACCTTATTCATAACCGTCACTTTCATTGCTTCACTTTACAAAATAACACAAAATTTTCCTCAAAAGTTTGTAAAAATAAACAATTTTTACATTTTGCTTTTCCAAAAATCGTACAGGCTAAAACAGGATGACCAATAACAGAAGTGTGAATCACATTCACAAGCTGTGCAAATATGAGCGCAAAATCCAAATAAGGTGGCCAATGCACATGCAGTTTGTTCAACGCACAACACAGCGTCAGCGTAGGCTACTACTAATATTTATGCTGACAGCGCCAAGGTCCACTGTTGAATATTAGTAACCGCGTTTGCGTTTTGACAAATAAATGAAAATGATTGGATCGCATGTATCACATTTATTCATAATGTTATGATGATGTAACAATATTGTGAATAGCTTTTCTAAACTCAGAATAGTTTATTATTACTAGCTCTCATGCAAGGTGTCCAGATACTTTTGGGGCTTAGTGTATTTTGTATAGTTACCTGTATTCACTTCACTTGGGACAATTTCAAGCTCTTTAACATCATGCAAGGCCAATGAAACAATTTTGTAGACATAACCTTTGTATTGTTCCTTAAATAGGAGAGGATGCTTTTGTTCAAGAGGAGGAGGAGATTGAAGAGCCAGCTCCTATTGCACCGAAGCCAACTGTTGACATCACTGCCTCGTCCACAAATTATGGCATGTTTAGTGCTGAAGAGGTAGCTGACCCGTCAGATGCTTCAGAGGTAAGACTAGTCAAGTGTCTTCATTGTAGAGCAAGTGTTACCACCTTCTGTATGGAATTCAAGCCCATTTCTTGAAAGTCAGACCACTCAAACCCCATTCTTAAATTGAGCTATTCTTTCACATACTATATCAGAAATAATACTATAGCTTTACTCATAATAGTAACAAGCTTAACCTTACCCCTAAGTCAGGCCTTGCCGTTTGAGGCGAGCGATCGCTCTCGCTCGCCACCGCTCGCCCCCGCTCGCCCAAACTCAATTTCTAGCGAGCGATTTTCCACTCACCATAGACAATAAATATCGCTCGCTGCCAATCACCCAAATTGAATCTAAATTACATTCAAGTTTTACACTTCCAATGTATTCAATTTATCGTAATAAATTAGTCTTGATTTCGGAAAGACAGGATGTCAGCAGTGCGTAAGTGTGTCATACTAATTGCTCTTTCAGACCTAGAGTGATTCGACCACTAGCGAGTGATTTGACCACTAGCGAGTGATTCAATTACTCGCCTAGCATCAAGGTAGCGAGCAATTGACCACTCGCCTTTGAAATCTAGACGGCAAGGCCTGCTAAATAAAAAATATTATTAAATTTTTTGTGCTGACTGTGGAACCAGTATGTTTCCAACATATTGGGCCAAGAAATACATTCTTAGAAATGTGGCAACAGTGTCTTAGCTTGCCACCCCCTTGCCTGTCATCTCAGACGGGGAATTAGCTCCTGGGACTGCCAAAATTAATGCCTTTGACAGATGCTACATAGTAATTGTAGGTGTCGAGAAAGGCTATTGACCTTTTTAGTAGACCAGATTTGCGAAACAAGGCTATAACAATACATATCTGCAGAAGTCTGGTAAATGTTTTAAAGGTCAAATTAGGACAGGCAATTTTATTCAAATGACGGGCAAACCTCAATTCCTAGCTAAGACCCTGTGTGACATGTTTACATTTTTTCATTGCAGGAAGCATCATTACCAGTAGTAGCAGCATCAGAACCACCACAGCCCCAAATGGAAGAGCCTCATGGAGGATATGCCTCAGAACACATTGTACCAGAACCGATAGAGATGCCACCACCAAAAGGCCAAGCACTAGATGTCTCAGAAGTGCTAGCATCGGTACAGGGCAGCTTTAATTTTGTGCAGGATTCAATGGTGCAAGATGCCATGGTTGACTATGAATGTAAGTGAGCTGAATGATTTGTGTACAATCCAAGCTTGCATATCTGGCCTTCTATTGCTCATGGAAAACATGTGTATCGCAAATGTGTCATCCATATCATATTAGCAGGCGCAGCATGAATCAAACACTGGTAGCATTTTCACAATCGCCACCAGCGTCAATCGTTGCTAGCGACAAAGTTGCCTTCAAATGATTTGATTGCGATTTGTTGCTAGAGACTTATCAGACATGCTAGAGACTTATCAGATACCAGCAATCGCTTTTCCGATAAGTGACGTAAGTTATGTCACAAAAACAAAAGTGCTACACTTGTAGCAATTGCTTAGTATGATATGGCTTTTATGCTTTGACATTGCTTTGTGTTGTCAGTAACATAGTTTGGCAATGATCAGTGCTGTACGGTGCAAAAACTGATTGAGGAGCCAATGGCTCCTAACTTTATAAATTTAGGCGCCCAAATTTTGCTCCCAAGTAAAAAAACTGAGGCGTCAACGCACCGTATTCCAACTTTTCTCGAAGTCATTCTGCCACAATGTTTATATCTACGTTCAATTTTAAGGGGGTTTCCCTGTCACAGCCACATGTTGCGTTGAATGAATCATAGCTGCTGTACTCAATCAACATACTTCATACACAGCATGTACAGTGTAGTGTACAGAAAGTCCCCATTGAGATGTCATGATATTCATAGCCGTACATTTGTACTATTGAACACTACATTATTTACACATTTTGCATTTGCTGGCGAATAAAAGCTTCAACAGTTGGTCGCCATTGGCGCCAAGGATTGAAGGTTTAGTCGCATCAGAAAAAATCTAGTCGCCAATGCGCCTAAATTGGTCGCACCGTACAGCACTGGCAATGATAATGATATGGATACCTTTCAGTTTAATTCCAAGGCATCCTTCAGTTTGGTACTCTACTGTAGTCCTTAGTTTAGCAATTTGGAGATCTAATGTAAAATTGTGTTGAGGAAAGTCCAATCATGTCCAGATAAGCAAGTTTGGTAGTTCTAGTTAAACACATAATATTTTTTTCCATGTTTGAATATCTAAATAACGCTTTTATACACTCATTTCACTCCCACACAACAGCTCCACATATGGATCCAGCAGTGTTAGCAGTTTCCCAAGCATTTATCCCAACACAAAGTTACACATCAACACCGCCATCATTAGCAACAGGTAAGACTAAAATATCATCCCCGTAATTTTACTTTCTGGGGCTAGTTTCAGGACTTTGGGGGCTAAATACCAATATTCCCATTTATTTTGAGCCACAAGCCTCAAAACAGTTTGCTTTTAGGTGCTACTTTGTATTAAATATTGCCCCTGTAATCAAATTTTTGAGGGCTGTTTGCCATTGTCGGGTAAATCACCATATCATCTATTTAGAGCCCTGTATCATAGGAATGTTCAGGAATCCTTGCTCCTCCCTGGGGTATTGTGTAGGCCTAAAGGCATGAGTAAATATTGGATGATTTTGAACACTGGATAACTACTTCTCAGCCCAACATGCTTTCCTGACTAAAAAGTTTCTTCATTTAAAAAAAATATTTTCCTGAAGATGCAGCAACGTAAAGACTTTTATTTAGCTCTACCTCATCAGTGTGGAAATTGAGTTAATATATACTACAGATCTGTTTTTTAATTGAACTGGGGAGCAAGTGGGGAGGACGGGTTAATGTAGTGGTCTTCTCACTCGCTTTTCACTTCTGCTGCCCGGGTTAGATTCCTTGTGTTGCCATATGTGAGTTTGGTTGTCGATCCGTGCTTGTTGTCGCAGGTTTTTCTCTGGGTGCTCCGGTTTTCCTCATGCATCTAAAATCGGAACTCTTCCCATACCCTTGTTTTGTCATATTCGGTTGGCATCCCTTTACTGTATTAGCTTTTGAGCATTATTTGGCTTTGCCTGGCTTCGGCCAAATATTATAAATCATTAAAACAATTTGTATCTATGTTATATATCAATAATGGTTTTTTTTTCTTTCCAGAAGGTGTTTCATCACAAGCAACTCTCCAACTGGGTCAAACAACAGGCATTGACCACAGCATTCCAGAACCAATAAGCACATCACAAGTAACATTAAACACACAAGCCAATCTTACCACAGTAGGGAGTCTATCAGATCAGACTTACAGCTCAACAGATATGTCCTATGGATCATCACAGTCAGCCTACGACAGACCGCCGCAAGGTCTTCAGTCAAGTCTCGGTGTACAACAAACACTTAGTTCCCAGCAAACATTGAGTACACAACAAACATTAAACTCACAGCAAGTGTTGAGTAGCCAATCAACACTAGGTGGCAGCAGTCAGAGTGGTTTGGGTCAAGGCTCATTAGGAGTGTCGGCGCAAGCGCAAGGATTAGGGGATCTATCGGACTATTCCAGCTCACAAATAGAAACACAAATGAAGTCGGAGGTGCGTTGTATGCTTTAAATTTGTTTCTCGTACTTTCGAAATGACAGATGGAAAGGGTTTGATGATAAAATTATTTAGAATAGTATTGTGGTGATATTTGCATATTTATGTATGCCAAGTGCCATAATGTGATGCCAACAAGCTAAATATGTCTGATGTCGATCAAAATATAAAGGAATTTGAATACTAGTAGCTATATCTCAAAATCAATATTCACGACATCAACTCATTTTGCTTGATCACAGTCGGAAGTCGGAAATATTGATTTTCAGATATAGCCAAACAAAGGAAATAGTTTCTTTTGCTGCCTATTGTTTTGGAAATACTTCAACTGTTCTCATCTTTGGATCTAAATGTTCAATTTCAATGGGGTTTTCTGCAAAAAGTAGCTTCAAATGATTGGTGCAATCATATAGAAAACTGAAAATGTAATATGCCCAACTTCCGACTGATTTTGCTTGATCACACCACACATGTGATTTGCTAGCCAGAAATGTTGATATCATCACCCTCTACAGTGGTTATAATGCAAAGGGAAAAGGAAAACCTTCGTTGATGAAACTTAATGGAGCGGTCTTGCTTTAGTTATGAAAAGAATTTTGACATTACTATTAAAATGAATTGATTTGATTTGTTTTAGGATCCGATATCGCTAGTAAGTGGTACGAGCAGTCTACACAACCCTATGATGGGAAGTCAGCAGCCTCAACAGTCAAGCTTGTCACACAGCAGCAATCCTAGCACAAGCACAGCACAGTTAAACCCTGCAGGCAGTTTGCAACAACAGAACTTGCAGCAGCCACAAGACAGCAGTAGTACATACTCTCAGTCATTAGGTATGTATACATCTTTCAGATGGGTGTGTGTGTGAGAAGGGTATTTTATTTCACAAACAAACGTAAGCCCGTCTGTGACTGCGGACCCACAGCAACTATGGCCATCCACGGCCGTAAGAGAGCGGCAGAGGCCACTAGACGCTGTAATAATATATATGGGATATAATAGGTCCCCATGGTAGGACATTACTATCATATCTCACCACAAAATCCACACTTTCAATAATGAAATGTCAGTGCGTAGAGGTTCAAGGTTATGCTGTGGTTACAATAACAAATTGTGTGATAAACAAATTTGTATTTTTGCTGGATAAAACCAAATGAATTTTTACTCACTACAGTATTTCGTCTCTCATGTTGGAGGACTACATCGGGTATGACTGATATGGTCATCTAACCCATTTTCCCAGGAAAGTGGTTTCCGATGTTCTGGTGAAACCAGTTTCCTTCGAAAGTGGATCAGATGACCTCCGATGTGAAGAATGCAATATTGTAGTGAGTCAAAATTCACTTGGTTTTGTCAAGCAAAAATATCATTTTGTGATAAGTGTGAAGCAAAATTGTGATGGATAGTATTACTTCCACCAGGGAAAACCAATTGTAGCAGAAATAAGGATTACACTGAATGTGTGTTTCTCATAATGCGTCCAATGACTCCTCATTTTTGTTAGTCATTAGTGGTTTGTTAATTCCAAACACCCTGAAATTAATATTCAAACACCCTAAAATTATTTTTTTAATAAAGAAGCAAAATAATCAAAAGAACATGCCGTTCAGCTTAAGAGATTTAAGTCTGAGACCAGTGAAATGTGTATCTTACGTACTTGTTTTAAAATGTGTTTTAAGATTTATCAGAGTAATCTTTTTTTGTGTGTTTCTTGTGTGTATTCATCACTTTTCATACCAACTTTTGTCATGCAGGATCAAATCAGATGTCAAGTGATTCACTGTCAACACAAATGACAGGCATCTCAGAACCTCCAGGCATGTCCCTTCCCAGAGAGATGCGTTCAACACATGGATCAGTCACACCGCCAGTGCAGACACAAACAAGTAGCAATATCACCGCACCCAAGTCCACCATGAATGCTAGTGCTCCGCCATTCCAGATGACAGGATCACAGAGATCATCGCCACAAATGCAGAGTATGCAGTCATCACAGATAAATCAGTCACAACAACAACAGCAGCAGCAGCAGCAACCACAGGATATGAGTTCATATCAGGCTATGGATTCACAGCAACAAGGAGATATGGATCATTCACAATCACACATGTCTGCAGAAGATACAAGAGACACACCACCGGGATTGTCTAATGTTGATTCTAATGATTACAAAGGTTGGTATATCCTATGGCTATTAATGGATGGCTGGGAAAAGTGAGATCATTGCAGGAGAAAATGGAAAAATATCAAGATAATGTGTACTTCAGATTGTCCATAATTACCACGATATAAAGCAGCAACATAATAAATGTAACATTTAGATGCACAAGTGGATTATGTGTGTTTCCTAAGGGTTAGACAAAAAAAAAAAGAATAGAATGCGATTGTTCAATGTGACCCCTTCCCTATTTTGCCAGTGTAAAAATATCCAGAAATAAGCGATTCTGCAAAGTTTATTACTGACATCCAGTTGCATTGAATTTATCATAGTTTGACTATAGTCCGTCAATTCAGAAGTACAAAGTAAATAGAACTCGGAAACTGGAGGTATGAGAATAATTATTTCAGTGCAGTGGGTGTGTAAATGCCTTCTTTGTACTTGCCGAGCGCACCACACTCTTTATGCATCACGTTTTTAACCCCGATGTGACAGATTTAGTTTATACTTCTAGACTGAAGCTCAGTATATTAAAATTGATCTTTTAATTATGTGTGTGTGTGTATCCATAACAGGTAATCGCTCCAGCTACACAACTTACAATTCCAATTATCAGCCGCCCCCTAACACATACCGTAATGGAAACCGTAACAGAGGTGGTTCTGGTGGCAGTGGTGGAAGAGGAGGAATGAACAGCCCTACAACATATCGCAATAACAGATCTGGCATGCCATTTGTAAGAGCCACTGGCCCAAGATACGGCAACAACCAGCAGAGCCCAAGAAGTAAGATGTAGAGTTAATTAGAATATCTCTTGGCCAAATGACACTTAGTCTAATCCTTTTTAATTGGAACTAACCGGCATTTGGAAATAAGGACTAAAAATACATGAATAAAGTTCCGTTCATACTACGCCGCAATGGGTTGCTGCGCTGCATCGTACTGCAGAATACTGCATTGCGGTATTGCAATAAAGTTAAGTAAATTTTAAACTTGGAAATGCAATGAGTTGCGGCAAAAAGTAATCGATATATCGGCAACGCAACGCATCGCACAGCAATTGTGGCGTAGTATTAACGGACCTTTAGGATGGGAACTAGAGTGGAGATGAAAATGATAAGGTCTGCAGAGTAGGGAATAGTATTAAGAACCAAAAGAAGAATAAACCTTGTACTGTTTGATTTTATAAAGCGAATATTGACTATTGTTTCCTTACAGGTGGTCCCAATAATTACAATTCCGGATACATACCCCGAGATAATTACAACCAAGGGAGACCAGACATGGGTGGCTACAACAACAACCCCAATTTTGGCTCATTTTCAGGGCGCCCTCAACAGCAAGAGTTCTACAGAAGAGGCGGCCCACCCCGTGGACCAACTCCCAGAGGTGTGTATTGTTACATATCATTAAGGCTCAAATACACTTAACTAGTGCCTAATAATAATATCAAAAGCAAAATCGTTGTTCAGTTCCGATTTACTTTTTGCAAGATAAAGGACATGTAAGTTGAGTAGTTCATAGATATTTTTAGGACTTTTATGAAAAACACCCAATTATGGGCGACACTCAAAACATTTAACTGATCAGCTGGTGATTTAAACATAATTATACCACACAGTGTATACCGCATTCAATATGCTGCTTCAAGTAAGAACAACACAGTACATGACTGATGTGAGTGAGTGAACGATCATGCCATGCCACAGCACACACTCATTGACTGCACTGACACCAATGCGTGATTAATAGTGATGATTTAGTACCGCACACAAGATCTTTCTAAACTCAGGCATTAGAATCTTCCTGCTTTTGCAGGATTTCCTGCTTTTTTGTGGTCCAAATTTCCGCACTTTCTTTTTAATTTCAGCCTGTTTTTGGTCTTTTTATACTCATTTCACACGCTTTTTCAGGCTTTTTGAAACTTTTCAGGTTTTTTCATGGATGATCATTCCAATCGGCTTTTGAAAGGGTCTTTTGCCCAGCAAGTAACTAACAAATCATTTCATATCAATTTCAGGTGGACGTGGAGGAATGGGAGGGGCTCCAAGAGGACAGTATTCTAACCGTGGAGGAGGTCCAAGAGGAGGATTTGGCAAGCCATCGAACCAGCAATCACAAGTTACTGCTTGAAGATGATGAAAGAAGCGTCTTAAGGTCCAGAGGATTTTTTTTTATTATTATTATTGAGTCGCATGTGTGTTGCTGAACCTTTGTAGGTTTAAAAAAAGAAAGAAAAAAAAGTGATTTGTGTGGCATTTTCTTTCTACCAAAGAATTAGTAAATTCCCAAAGATCTCCATTTTTAACAAAAAAATCATATGACATTTTCATGCTGTATATTGTCCATGTTGACTATGGATTGAAATTGGGCTATTACATTTGAAATCCACATTACCCATGTGGAAGATTTTGGAAACGTGTCCCACAGAGGGAGCATGAATTTGAAATGGAATTAGCACATTTGGCAGCTCCATTTGAATTTCATACTCCCTCTGAAAATGATTCAACCTGAATCTTCCACAGAGGGAGGCCGAGTTTCAAATGGAGCATCTATCGTGTTCATTCCATTTGAAATTCATACTCCCCTGTGGAAGATATTTCCAAAATCTAACACGGGTAATGTTTATTTCAACTGGAATAGCCCATTTTGTCTTAATGTATACATGAATGTGAAGAGAAAGTGCCACACATGACAATTAATAATGCACAACCCTAATGAGAAAATTATAACGTGCAAAAAAGATGAAAAATGAAAAGCAAAAATGAAGCAAAACAAGTAAAAAAAAAAAAAGAAAAGAAAAGAAAAACATAAGTAGAAGAAAATAAGTAAGAGAAACTTACTTAAAGAGAAACTTACTTAAAGAGAAACGAAAAGAAGAAAAAAAAAGTATTTATAATATTGGAAGTGTAGATTATTTCTGCCCTGGTGGATGGTTTGGAGCTGTTTTTTCGACGAAGCAGAACGATATATCGGCCAGGCGAAATAGAATCACATTTGAGAGGAAATAATATAACTATTGTTGGTTTTTGTGCTAGAATGAAGTCACTGGCAACTCTAGCATCAGTGTTTCTTTCATTTTTGGCAAAAAATCATTATTATCTGTTCCAATTCCAGTGACATCTCAATGCATATTGCCCTGAGTAGGATTAGGTCACCGGTGGGGTATGACAACTAGCACTACAGTCCTGTTATTGATTTTCAAAGTGTAATTCTTATTACAATACATCCAAAGGTTCAGGGAAAATAATGAGGTGTCACTGGAGCTGCAATGGGCTATTCCAGTTGAAATCCATACATTTCTGTATGGAAGACATGACCTTAATCTCCCATGCAGAGTGTGAATTTCAAATTGGGTTACCTGAATGCTGGCTTCCATTTAAAATCTACACTCCCTGTGTGGGAGATTAAGGTCATGTCTTCAATAGGGGTGTGTGGATTTCAACTGCAATAGCCCGGTAGATAATAATTGTCATTATAAATTGTAACGTTTCTAATTTTCTGACACAATTCTTTATTTAATTATGATGTTGTATTTGTCAACCCCATTTGCTTGCACAATTAAGAACCAGCTGGTTTCTATTGTTGTAACATACACAGTGTGTCATGTAATACAGAAATGAGGCAGTTAATAGTGTATCATAAAAAAATAAGTCTGTGATATAATATGTTATTTAGGTAAATGTGTATTGATATTAGTGTAGCATAGAAATATTAAGATTGAAAAAAAGCGCTATTAACACTTCTTTATAAATATATATATATAACGTTTTTATGGTTTGTGATGCGGATGGTATATATCCTTTCAAGCTGTTGCAATGTTTGTTAATATCAGCATTTTAATTGAAAGTATGATATGGTAGCCTGCTTGTGTTGTGCCATAAGGCTTGACCAACATACATTGTACTTTACACCCCACAAAAAGAAAGTCTACACTTGAAGTTTGACTTTGTCCATATAAATCGTTGGGCAGGAAAAACCTATGCGTCTTTGGTCCCTGAACATGTTTAAAGCAAAACTGCCTATGTAACCTGCTGGCAGTTTTGTTTTAAACATGTTTCGGGGCCATAAGCAGTAGCACACAGGAGGTTTTTCCTGTCCAACGACGATATGTTTTTCACACAATTGGGTAGAAGCATTATGAGAGATAAAGTATGCGCTTCTTTGTGCAATTTTGTTAGCTGCAGTTTGAACAAATGACCACCAAAGATTACGAAACAAATGGGTGCGGTTTGGAAGTTGCAAAATGAACTTTCTTATATTAACCTTTAATGGTGGCTCTTAAAAGTTTGAAAATAATTGATGCTGCAATAACAGGTGTGATATTTTTCCTATTTCAATAGGAATCCCTATTTTGTTATAGCCAATATTTACACGTTTTCATATATTTTTCAGTTTAATTTAGGGCATTTTAGCCCATTTTTTTTTGTGTTTTCCGAATTTTTTTCATATTTTCCTATTTTTGACAAATGATCAATATCATGCCTGAATAACCAAAAACCAATTGGTGGTCAATTTCATAGCAAAACAAAAACTCAATTGGTTTTCAACTTAAAATTAAGTTACCCAATTCCCTTTGCTCACCATTTATCACTCAATGCATGAAAAAAGCTTGCCTGTGTGTGTTTTTCTCCGTTTTAGTTTCTCTGTTTTAGGAGATGGTAGAGTGTCTACAGGTGGCAAGGTAGAAAATATTAGTACATTGATGTTTCTTGCAACTATCAATTGATAAGTACCCTAATTTATTTGCTTACATGGAATAACCAATTATTTGTTGTCTTCCAACTTTAATTTAATACGTACAGTGTAAATTCCCCAGCCATTGAAACATAAATCGTGAGCATTTTGAATCTGCTGGTAAAATCTAACATTTGTGCATGCATACATGTCTGTAAACATGTTATTGTTTCTAGATAATCATGTGAAAAACATTAATCAGTCATGCAAGTTGTAGACTTGTGAGGTGTGTTGTGAGGTGTGTGGTGTGTACATACAAAGCATGATGGCATCACTTGACCTTTTAAATTGGGAAAAACTCAACTCCAGAACTAGGTTTTTATGTTTTGCTACTGTACAAAGAGTTGAAAACCCCCATCTATGCATGTATATGACAACACTTGCTTGCCTAGCCATCAACTCTCCATCCAGCCACAGTTTGAATTGAAAATATAAAACTGGACTAAACTAAATTCTCTAACTGTTCAGAGTTATGTGCTGTCGTCAAGGGTGAACACGGAAGTGTTACAAAAAGCAATGATGTCCACAATAAGGTTGGCCCATTGAGCTATTCCAGTTGAAATCCATACAACCCCTATGGAAGACCTTAATCTCCTACATAGGGAGTGTGAAATTCAAATGGGGTTACCTGAATGGCTGACTCCATTTAAAATTCATATCCCATGTGTGTGAGATTAAGGCTATGACTTCCATAGGTGTATCATGGATATTAATTGGAATAGCCTGTTGGTAGAGGGGTGGAGACTTAACCTCATGTACATGCTCAATGATTAGAGGTTAATAACTGCATGCATCGGTTATTTGGAGGGCATTGTGAAAAAATCTAAACATTTTGCCTCGCCCGAGGGATATTCCGAGGTCCAAAGCAAAATGTTTAGATTTTTCACAATGCCCGATATATTACCGATGCAAAGTTATTAACCTCATTCATAACCATCACTTTAATCTCTTCACCTTACAAAATACACAAAAGTTTACTCAAAAGTTTATAAAAATAGATGATTTTTACATCTTCCCTTTCCAAAAATCGATCAGGCTAAAACATGACGACCAATAACAAAAGTACGTATCACAATCTGTGCAAATATGGTAGCGCAAATCCAAATACGGCAGCCAGCGCCAGCAAATTTGTTCGACGCACAACAACACGCGAACGCCGGTCAATTGTGTGCGACATTGGAACAATTACGCATTTTGCGGTCAATTGTGAGATATTAATGACCTCGATTTGCGTTAGCGTTTTCACAAATAACTAAGTATAATTGGATCGCACACATCGCGTTTATTAATGAGGTTATGAATCGCCATCGGTACCCAGAACTCTGACAAGTATAGTTATATAATTGCTTAGTTTGGGCAAGAGACTTTCTTTTATGAGATTGGGGAGCTTAGCAAATATCCTATAAGGAATGTGGTCCATGTTACAAGGATGCAATGAATGTTGGTTGTGAACAATATTTACAGTCCTGCAAGATGCACAAGACATACACAGAACAGGATTGTATACCGGTGTGAAGAACCCACATCATTCGTAAGTGGTATCCACTGCACTGAGTATGACCAGGCTGCTCAAAATTGATACAACCTTTAATAAATTAATTAACAGAAACATCTTGTATTACAATATTTTCTTTATTTCTGGGCAAAGTTTTTATGGGTTGCTTATTATTATAGAGTTGTGGTTCTGTGTTAGTGTAAACAGTTTTTTGGAGAACATTTACTCAGTAAGATTGGACTTACCAAGCCCAACGATTCTTGATAAAGGGGAAATCAATTGAGATATAGCAGGTATTGATAGGAAAGTAAATTAGCATTGTTAGGTTTGAGAAAATTCTATGTAATCAAGCAAAATGAGATTAGTATTAAATGGCCCAATGGCGTGCTGAAACCACCGTCCAAATTGTACTTTATATTCAGATGTATCAATTGCTGATTAATGTAACCAATTGAAAGAATCCCAATATTTTGGTGTTATCTCAAGTCAATTTCAGCAACATCTGATGTATTTCATTTTGCTGCTTCTTATCACTCTGCATTATATTGTTGTAAAGAAACAGCAGAAATAGTGATTTTTGATCAAGTGTTGCCTTATCTTCCGCTAATTTACCTGTCGGATTTGTTGCTTAATATTTCTGATATATAATATTTGTGAGCGAACACAGTATTAAACTGCCAAGCTACATTGGTTCATATTTGTGTGAAACGTTTCACATTTGTAAACAAATAATGCATAGATGCGATGTCTGTTTCCAAATGATAAACATGTTGATAAAGATTGCAAAAATACAGCATTTTTGTGTGGGGTGAGGCTGCAAGACCATGTAGCATTTCAGCAGATTTGTGGATGAGTATGTTAGTGTGCTTATGAACAGAATACCATATGTAGTGTGATTAAGCAAAATCAGTCTGAAGTCGGGCATATTCAATTTTAAGTTTTTTACATGATTGTATAAAGCATTTTGCAAAGCTAATTTTGCAGGAAACTCAATTGAAATTTAACATTTAGTTCCAAACATGTGAACAGCTGAAGTGTTTACAAAACAAAATGCAACAAAAGAAATTATTGCCTTTGATTGGCTATATCTAAAAATCAATATATCCAATTTCCCACTGATTTTGCTTGATCAAGCAAAATCAGTCGGAATTTAAAAATATTGAATTTTAGTAAAGCGCATTAATTTTACAAATCTGGATTTTGCAGAAAAACCCATTGAAATTGAACAATTAGTTCCAAAGATATGAGCAATTAATTAAAGAGTTTCCAAAACAACAGGAAACAAAAGAAAATACTTCCTTTGTATGGCTATATCTCAAAATCAATATTTCCGAGTTACGACTGATTTTGCTTGATCGCATCACATATGTGAAGTAATCTGATTCAACCAGGCCGAAGGGAAGAATGAATGACGCATTGTATTTTAGTTGTCAGGGAAAACAATACACACAAGATCAAAAACATGATGCGCATCGTATTAATCTTGTGCACTGGTGTGTAATGTTTCAAGTGCCAGTGTATGACGTGTAAGCTTTTATTTAGATATTAAGGCAAAAATAGGGAGCAAAAAAAACCCTTAAAAATTTGGCAAGATGATGATTAATATCCAAAGTTGTATCCTTTGACTTGGTTGAATCAGATGGCGTCACATATTTATTTTCTTATTAAAATAACACTAGCTCAAAGAAGTGGCCCGGCCCTTTTAACCGATTTATTAAAATGCTGAAAATGTCTTGTATTATAAATTTGAAGCTGCTGCTGCTGCTTGGTATATAAACACTATCATCTTTTTACCAAGAAAGCTCTGTATTAATTATCTTAAAAAAGGGTTGAACATTTTTGACTTTTGAATTGAAAGAAAGCGTTAACTGTTCCCTCAGAGGTGAGTTTTTGTTTTCAATGCAAGTTCAAAGCAATTCAAGAATTACTTGTTTTACAAGCTGAAGTGGAAACAAACAATATTATGTAAGGTATTCTAAGACTTGTGTGCCCTTCAACTCGGATTAATCAAAGTAAACAATCATTTTCATATGAAAATGCCTTAACTGAATATGTGCAAGTGTACACTGATATGCTGATATTCTTGAGAATGACATGACATCATTGGGCAGTAAAAACATGTGTCATTGGCCCCTGAACATGTTTAAAGCAAAACCACCTGTATAACCTCTTGGCAGTTTTGTTTCAAACATGTTCAAGGGCCACAATTACATAACTTTTAACTGGCCAACGATTGAGCTTCATAGCTATGGTCCTCTTGGTTTAAACTATCATTGCATATTTCTCGCATTGCTTCTTTAACTGTGTGTGCATAGGGCTAGAATGGAAACATGCTGTTTATTTCAACTTTACTGAAAATTTATTATTTGATGTTATGAAGCAGAGGGTCTCTCTTAAACCTTTTCCACCTAATATCTCTGTAAGTACATATAATCCTGGTTGGCACAACCACAGCGAAGGCTAGAATTTGGAAAGAATCTGTGAATCCAATCCATTCTCGCTAAGATTCTTGTGAATCTTACTTGATTCATGCACAAAGATTGGCTGAGAATTAAATATCAACTGATTCACACAAATTGCCAGAATCAAATGACAAAATTCTGCCCCTGCTGACAAGGTTAACAAGGGACCAGGAATGCATTGCAGGTAGCACATGAAAATATATTTATAAATCAATTAGGTGATTATTTAGTCAACTTCATCGTAGATGGCCATTGGTATGCTATTATGGGAGATTCTAGCCTAAATTTAAGGTACATCGCTGAATACCTTTTATCAGCTTCTATTCATTACATAAGTCGTGCTTTATTCTGTAACTGATTAAGTATTAGTGTGACCTGTTTGTTCCAATTGCCTGGCAAGTGTTAACTGTAACTTCCTATACCTTGTTTCACCTTGAGTTTGTAGTGACGTAGGTGCTTTATATGACTGTATAATATCCAATATTGAGTGCTTATCCAATTCTGCAGAGTGTATACACATGCATACAAAGGCAGGTTGTAAAAATGCTTGTGACACAAACAATTAATGACCAGCGTAACTACCAAACTTGAGGTAAAACTCAGGATAAAAGTAGTATATAGGGATGCCTTTTCACAATATGTGCCCTGCTCCCACGAAATGAGTGTAAAGTCACAAATTGGGAGTTTTGAGACGTCCCAACTGTTGAAATGATGTTCTTTGCTTAAAGACACCTATATTGACAGTGGCATGTCCTTTGTGAGTAGAGACAGAATATGATGTCCCCATTCGCAAAGGGACATACCACTGAAAATACAGGTGTCTGCAAACAAAGAATAGCAACTCGAACAATTGGAAGGTCTCAAAACCACTAACTTGCAACTTTACACTTATTTTTGTGGAAACCAGGTCACATTATGTGAATATGAACTTTTGTTGAAGCATAAATGCCCCCTTGTCACTGTCAGAAATGACACAAAATTCTTTGAAAATCTCCACTTTACAGTTATCCTGGGGTGTAATTGTAGGCCTAGAACCATGCTAAAGGAGGCAACTATTGCGCATGTCAAATTTATTATAAAGGAACTTGTTCAACTGGTGAGAAGTCCTATCAGTTTTCTATTTATATCATTTACGTCTTTTTTTTGTACTGCTTATTTTTGCATATAATGATTCTAGATTGTAGAGATGTTGTGAAGGTTTGCAACAAACCAGGAAAAAGTATTTACAACATTTGTGTATGTAAACATATAACATGATTATCATGTAAAGAAAAAAAATGAAAGAAAAAAAAATTACACACCAACCTACCTTTTTCTTGTGTAGTGTAATGATGCTCTTTTCATTATCAATCAAGTTATGTCAATAAAACAATTTGTTCTATAATTTTGTGAAATGTCTGTCTTTTATTAAATGTGCTGTTATCACACACACACAAAACTCCTTGGAAGCAAATACCGGTGCTACAACGGTCCACTCTTCAGTACGGGTGGTATACTGCACACATAAATTACATTTACATGTAAAACAAAAGGCGCATTGTGAGCCATATACCTGAACACTCCCCACTGCCATATTTCTTAGGAAATGAGTCAAGGAAGCCAATAATCACATTTTCATAGGACCTAGTTAAATAAAATCATAATTGGACAATTGTTTGGTCTGGAATCGATATTTTATTACATTTGAAGCAAGTCAACTAGGAAATATTTGCCTGGGAAGTTTTCTGTTAAACATTAATTCCTCCATTGAAGACAATAGCAAAACTTTTTGTTGGTCTTTTCGCCTACAGGGTGTATCAAAATGATTGGTACCTATCAATGTCCAGTGAATATGAACAAGACTGCCACATCAAAATGCGGCATAACAGCCACCTTATTTGTAGATATATGCAATAAAAGTTCATAAAACTATAAATTGTAGTCATTTCAAGAGGATCTGATGTTGAATTTGATAAAGCTGATGGGTACCAAACATTTTGATACACCCTGTATTCAACCCTTACACTGCTGTATGGTTTGATCTGTGATGTTTATGTTTCAAGTTGATTATTACATGGGTTTGTGCATACAGCGTTTGGCCCACTTCACCACAACACATTCGCACATTTAATGCTAATAAACAGCCACAAGTTTGCTGGGCACTTGGCTAAATAATGCAGAGGTACACTATTTTGCTTGTCATGAGCGTCAGTCTAGATTCCATTTGGGCACATCAGTAATGCCCTATGCCATAAAAGGAATTTGGTTAATTCACAATACGATGCGCCTCCAGCGATTGCTAGGAAAATGACAAAATATGCAGTGCATCATGGGCAAAGGTCTACATCCAGAGACCGCAAAATATTAAGTATACAACACAGGAACATATGTCATGTGTTTTTAAAATGTCAATATAATGACGTTACATGTGATTGCACACTAAAACCAGTGGCGGGGGCAGGGGGGCCATGCCCCCCACGTTTGTTGGTCATTCGGGGGTAAAACGTTAAAACGTCAAAATTTGCTCCTAATTAGACTCCATTCGGGGGAACTGAACAACCTGGCCCCTCCCCACTTTCAATGTGCTGCACACGCCACTGACTAAAACAGCAAGTTACAAGTTATAGTAGATTCATTTTCTAGCTATTGATCACATGGAATCCTTTGTGGAACTGTTTTCAACATCACACTCGCGTGAAAATCCAATGGTGGATAATGGCATGTCGACCCTAGATGTCAAAAATTGGACTGACAAGAGCAACCACTGAGAGCGCATTGTATTGTGAATCATGAGAATTGAATAACGCTCATCTGCACATTCAGATGGAATACATCTACAAGTAGATAAAATATCATAATGTCCTTCACTTTGGTTTTTTTTGTTGTCTTTTTCTGGCAATAAGTTGTGCATTGTAGTGCAGTTTGTTGTCAAAGAAAACTCTGCTTTTGTCTCAACTTCAAGACCCACTGATTATTGTTTGTTTTATTGGCTTAACTTGATGTAGGTGAAAATTTCTTTAAGGCATTTAGTGCTGCCTTTTTAAGAAAAGTCTGATTTGTTGCAACCAAACTCTGCATGCTCCTCACATCTGCTGTATTCATCTGTGAATCAAATGAAAATATACATCTATTCAGAAAATTGATCAAAGACGTGTATAAACTGCCAACTCACTGTGCTATTTCAGTTGAAATCCATACACCCCTATGGTAGATATGACTTTAATCTTCCACACAGGGGGTGCTGATTTCAAATGGAGTCACCCATTCAGCTAACTCCATTTCACATCCACACTCCCTGAGTTGAAGACTAAGGTTGTGTCTTCTGTAGGGGGTGTATGGATTTTGACTGGAATGGCCCATTGGAGGTAGCATTAGGAGGGTGACAATGGTCCTCACTGAGGAAATAAACCTGCACCCCCAGTTTACGCCACTGTGTGTATATAGGAGTGCAAACAAGGACACACATTCATTTTTCACATGTAAACCATGGACCACTTACATGAGTTGACCTCAATATTTATCAACAAAGGCAAGGGACTGGTATATTGATATGCTTGAGTGAACTGCGTACAAGCACCACAATGTTGAACAGCCTTATTTGTTATGTGGCGGGAGTTTTATAAAAACTGGCCATGAATAAAATATGATGCACACACATACTGCCAAGCAAAAAACAATGGAATTTGTGAGGATGTGTGCTCATACTGCCAGGCAATGATGTCACAAGTCAAATCACCCCTACCAGTGGGTTTTCAATGCTGCTCGCACAACTGATTATTCCGGCCAAGTGTTCAACTCAAGTTCCCGGATGCATCTCTCTGGTTCAGTTTCTATAGACGTTCATTCTCTTAGCAAATCAGAAATGGAGTTATAGGTTGTAATTTACAGACGGTTTGTGTGTAGGGAGCAGATCCAAACTGGCTGCTGAAGAGACTTCAGAATTTAGCTCGCACCCACTGAATAAGAACAAATTATAAATTTTGTACAACCCTTGCTTGCATTTTGCTTTCTCAATACACATTCCATGGCCTTACCTGTTTTCCATATTGATTTATGATGAAAAGCATTAACTTGGCAAACTTTTTGCAGGAATGATGCACCATGCCTGGTTGTACTAATGATGTCACTAATGTTGACAGGGATTTCTGATCCAGAGTTGGCTACACTCCGGAAATAAAAACAAGCAACCAAATAAGTGATAATTGAAGTTAAAATACTACGTTGGCCTATATTTATCACATACTTCTAATCTCCCCACTGAGTAAATAAACCATGGTAGTGTGTTGTCCTTCAGAGAAGATGTTAACCCCATGAGCACTACCTGCCGATCTAACATTGCCTCTGATTGATCAATTACATGATATCTTCACTTTAATCACCAATTTATCAGAATGGAGCTTTGCAAAATCACCCCAATTCTTTTGCGTGGTGAAATTATTCTAACAATGTTGCTGATTGGTCCAATTGATAATGAAAACTTCTTTTTGGCCAATCGGCATGTAGTTCTCATGGAGTTCAACCATTTATGTATTAGACACTTACACATGTTGTTTTTCCCATAACAAAATATCTTCCACTCTTGACATAATTCTATATTATTTGTATTACTTTTGTTTATAATTTTGACTTTTACCTTTGTGTTGAGGATACTCTGTACAAGACCTGTGTGTTGTTCACCCCATTGGAGTTCCTTGCACTGTAGTAAACCACTGAAATAGATTGGGTAACATTATCAGTTTATGGTCAACAGGTACCACTGGCTCATGGCTGCCTGATTACATAGCCAAATAGAGCAGCTATGCTCACTGACTACTTGGCCTACTTCACAACAGCACTAGGCTATTCAAGGGAGGGGGTTGTGATTCAGGTAGTTGTAACCCTCAGGGCAATATCCTTCAGGTTGTGGTACACAGGTAGATATCACAGTAGTTAACAGCCTCCTGCATGCTTTCTATTGCTATAAATTTCATCATGCAGTGTGTATTACCCCATCCACACAAGAGTTTGAAAGCACTCGCATAGCACTTGCATACCCTGGTGCAGACCACAGAGTACTCAAAATGAGTATTGTAAAAAATACTCGACATCAGATGATCAGAGCTGATGCAATCATCAAATTATGTGAAACATCGTTTGTTTCTACATAATACAGTAATACCTGCTTGGGTGGGTAATATGAGGCATAACTCAGACCCTGGTCTATGAAAGGGGCCCATTTCAAAGAATTTGCTTGGAGGGACTATTTTAGTGAAAAAGATTCATTGTTTTATGCTTTACATTTATTCCGCTGTTGTTAGAATATGTCAGCTGCCATACAATGCCAAAGACATGCTCATACCTTTGGGAGGCGCTCAATGGACAATATTCATAACAGCTCCCCATTTCACCCCTGGGTGGAGAGAGGCAAGTAAGGTAAAGTGTCTTGCCCAAGAGCACAACACAGAGTAATTTGTTTGATGTAAAACTTACTTTAAGAAGTAAATCCTATGTTCACTGTCCAGGACATCTTTGCTCATCTTAGCAGCCAGATCACAGTGTGAGGATGTGGCATCTTGTCTTGTGACAAGTGAGAATAACACACCAATTCCTGGTTTAGGAAAGGCCTTGGTAAAGCTAAACATGGTAGATGATAGCACCCTGGGAACTGTATCGCCTGTGTCAATAAGCTGAAACAAAATGTCAAATTATAGTTCTTGAAGATGTTCATCAGGACTGTTCATGGTAAACTGGTATTTGTAATTTCATACAACTAGTCCAAAAATTTCCACTTACTTGCAGACGTTTCGGAAACTCACAGTTTCCTTTATCGATGCTATTGTTGCAGTGACGATCTGTATACAGCAGATGATTTTTGCTGCTTAGCAACCGAGTTGCCAGTTGATTTTTCAGCTATCAGATCATCAAAGGTAGAGGAGGAAACACATATCAAAGGGGCTCTCCAAAATTGTGGTTATCCAGAATGGAGTATTGAAAAAGTGAAAGACCAGATGGCTAAGCCTAAACCCAAGAAAGACAGACCAAAGAAAGACAATTCCACCAAGCTTAGTTGTTATACCGTATGTGGAGGGTGTTTCAGAGCGCATCTCGAGAGTTTTTAAATCTTACAATATCTCAACCGCCATGAAACCCAATTGTACGCTGCGGAATCTCCTGGTTCATCCCAAGGACAAGCGAGATCCCCATCATTCCACGGACGTGATATATTCAATCCCATGTAAATATTGTGACTTGTCATACATTGGGGAGACAGGAAGAAAGTTTGGTAAACGTTTGGATGAGCATAAAACTGAGACTGAAAAAATTGGTGACAATATAAAAACAAGAGCCACCAGAAAGGCATCCCAATCGGTAGTTCATAAATCAGCCATCACCGACCACGTAGTAGACAACAACCTCGTCATCAATTGGGAGGAGGCTAGAATCGTAGGCAAAGAGAGTGATAGATATAAGAGATGGATCAAGGAGGCAATCACCATCAGAAAGCGGGGAAAAACCATGAACCGAGACGAGGGGCAATACAACTTGAGTCACATCTTTGACGATCTGATAGCTGAAAAATCAACTGGCAACTTGGTTGCTAAGCAGCAAAAATCATCTGCTGTACACAGATCGTCACTGCAACAATAGCATCGATAAAGGAAACTGTGAGTTTCCTAAACGTCTGCAAAGTAAGTGGAAATTTTTGGACTAGTTGTATGAAATTACAAATACCAGTCAAATTATAGTGTTACAAAGAAGATTGTATAAGGCCTAAGAACATAAATTGTTTGTTTAAAAAAAATATGTATTCATAAAATTGTGCATGTTTATTCAAAGTAATTATTCTCAATTTTGCTTTTGTTTATTTTTGTAGAACAACTCCAACAAAAATCACCAAAAACTTATTTATTTATTTGTTTGTTTGTTTGTTTGTAATTTAACCTGGGTGACCGATCAATACACTGGCACTGTTCTCCCTTGGTTCCCAGGTATTACTATAATTATTACCTTAAAACATACATGTACAAACATTAGGCTATCATGTACGGAAACACCAATGTCTGGTATACTTGGTTCATAAGTTTTGTGATGTGTCTTTTCTTATGTCTTTTATTGTTTTTTACTTCATATTTTTGCCTTTATTTCAATTTCAAATTTGCCACCTTTGGCCTCTATCATGGACCAGATTGTGTCACATATAAAAACAACCATGAATCTGCAGCATCCCTACAGGTTCAAATAAATATGAATTGATCTGGCTTTAAAATGACTCTCCACTTTGGTTGAGTTCATAGAACTTTTTCAACAGCTATAGTTGTAAGTTAGCACCTGTGTGAATGTTTCCCATTGTGGAAGAAATTTTGAAAGGAGAAATGACAGGTGGACAGATGGCTCCCTAAGACACCGTATTATACCAATATGCCATTTGCATATCACAGTCATGCAAGAAGGAACTGCAGTAGTGTATATTAGTAGAAGCCAATGTCTTACTTGATCCCATTACTGTGAACGGACCCTCAATTTTATCAGCATTTCATGTATTTTAATGCACTGTGAAACATGGGCTATGATATTTGCTAAATATGACACAAAGATATATATCTATGGGAGGGCGAGTTAGCGCAGCGGTAGTTCCCTCGCTTTGCACCACTGAGGTCCTGGGTTCAAAGCCCGGCGCCGCACAAGGACTCATGTGCACTTGGTTTATCCCGATTCAATGCTCGCTCTCATAGGTTTTCTCCGGGATCTCCGGTTTCCTCCTGCTTTCAAAAAATCGGTGATTAGTTGTTTGGCTATCAAAAACTTCCTTCACCCAATGGAATTTGGGGAGCTGCATAGATAATTGGTGGATGTTACAATCTAAGTGCGGATAGGTTTGCACCAAGTTCGGCTGCAACCAGCCTAGTTGATGCGATCTGATTGTGATGATCCACCATAGCAGCGAAATTACAGCGCTTTGATCCCTCTTAGATCCGGAAAAGGCGCTATATAAAACACCAAAATTTATTTATTTATTTATTTATTTTATATAAGTAATTACCGATTCCTTTTTCTCCCCCATTTCCTAAGAGTGGTGCTCCTCACTCCCCCCAACTTTCTGCATCCCTGCCATGAAATTTTATTTATCTAATATATACCTTGCTGATAAGGCCAAAGAAAGATAGTTTGCTTGTCCTCTACAACATTTTCAGAATTGGGTTGGTCCATCAGGATTATTTTATTTGAATTCCCTTTTTAAAGGTCAGAGCCAAAACATGACTGTATGCCTTTTATTAGCTTCAAAAATAGCCCAAATAGTTGTTAATTGAGATATTTCTCTACTGTATACCATTTCATTCATGTTTTCAAAACAGTTTAGAAGTGTGTAGAAACTGTAAAAAAACCTTTCATGATGTCAAAAATGTTGAAAGAAAAAATTATTTTCTGGAATTTCCAAAATTAGGGTTGGTATTCATCTGTAGAGTAAAACAAAAAAAGACTTTTTCCAAATTTTCCAGATTAGGGTCTGTCGGTGGAGGACAAGCAAACAATCTTTTTTTGGGGTGCCGTGCCTAATCATTACAAAAGTCAGGATTTTAATGCTGTACAGCAATATGTTGATGCATTGTACCTTCTTGTAAAAACAGCTAGATGCCATGATTGAGGCTGCTGTATTGCTTAGCTCTGCTGGTCCTATCATCTGGGTAACAAACTGACATAAACACTCTAACCCTGCTAGTGGCACTTCAGATATACAAAGATGATTCCACAAACTTTCAGCAATCTGGAAAGAACAAGCACATTTGAAAGTGAAATTAAACTGTCTATATTATTGATTCTTTAACAATTAAGAAACTTACATGAAACCATATAACAGAGCTGCAACATGAATCAATTCAATGTATTCTCCCAGTAACACAGCTGCAACATGCATCAGTGCAACACATTCTCACAGTAACATAGCTACAACATACATCAATGCAACACATTCTCACAGTAACAGCTGCAACATACATCAATTCAACACATTCTTCCAGTAACAGAGCTGCAACATACATCAATGCAACACATTCTTCCACTAACTGAGCTGCAACATACATCAATGCAATGCATTCTCACAGAAACATAGCTGCAACATACATCAATGCAACACATTCTCCCAGTAACAGCTGCAACATGCATCAATGCAACACATTCTCCCAGTAACAGTGCTGCAACATACACCAATGCAATGCATTCTCAGAGAAACAGAGCTGCAACATACATCAATGCAACACATTCTTCCAGTAACTGAGCTGCAACATACATCAATGCAATGCATTCTCACAGAAACATAGCTGCAACATACATCAATGCAACACATTCTCCCAGTAACAGCTGCAATATACATCAATGCAACACATTCTTCCAGTAACATAGCTGCAACATACATCAATGCAATGCATTCTCAGAGAAACAGAGCTGCAACATACATCAATGCAACACATTCTCACATTAACAGAGCTACAACATGCATCAATTCAACACATTCTCCCAGTAACAGAGCTGCAACATACATCAATGCAATGCATTCTCACATTAACAGAGCTACAACATGCATCAATTCAATGCATTCTCAGAGAAACAGAGCTGCAACATACATCAATGCAACACATTCTCACATTAACAGAGCTACAACATGCATCAGTGCAACACATTGTCACAGTAACAGTAACCTTCGTAGGTGGAAGATCCAAACTTCAGCTGTTTGCTGCCTCTGTAGTCAACCCAATCCAACAACTTTTCATGTTCTGAATGGCTGCCAGGAAGCACTTCAACAGGGTAGATTCACCTGGAGACATGACTGTGTCTTGTCATCAATTGTTCAATTCTTGAAAGACAATGTCCAAGATGGCAGCACAATATATGCTGACATCCCTGGCTTCCAAGCAACTAGTAACCCTCCTTCCACGGTTCCTCCTGACATTTCGTTAACCTCGGCAAGACCGGACATTGTGGTCATCAATCGCAATAAGAATCGTGTGACTCTGGGAGAACTAACTGTTCCCCACAACTCTAAGCAAAGTATGTGCAAGGCCAAGGACAGAAAAGCAAACAAGCCAAACTATCTGACTCTTATCCAAGAACTGGGTGAACAGTTTGATAATGTGCAATATGTGACCATTGAAGTTGGATCTCTTGGTCATACAATCCAAAGTGACTTCCATGCTAGTCTGAAGAATCTGTGTAATGCCAATGTCTCCAAGCAGTCTCTGAGAGTCATCATGCAAGATGTTTGCAAAACCGCCATTACCTGCTCGCAGTCAATGTTCAGTAGGCGCAAGTTGTCTGTCTGGTCTTCTCCTCCTCTCTCCTTCTATTCCCATGGCAAGTTTACCTCTCGGGTTTACAACCCTCCATAATCATGTGTGCCTGATGGCTCCCAGAGACTAGTTGCTTCATCTAACTGACTTGATTCAAATGTGGCTTTTCCAATGTTGTATACTTGTATTTATTTATGATGTGCAATACGACCATGATTTTATGCATTTGCTTTGTTATGCAGTTATAGGAGTGTGTGCATGTAAGTGTGTAGATTTGTGTTGTGAATGAGTGTAGTCAGGAGCAGGAGTGTGTAAGTGTTTAGTTGAGGTGTATGTGCAAGGGAGTTGAGGAAGCATTAGTGGGTTGAGTATGTAAGTGTGGGTATAGGTGTGTTTGGGTAGATGCTGATGAATGAGTTTTCACCATTGGTTTTGGGAATTTATTAACCTTTTGCTTTCTTAAATTTTAAAGTTACCTTGCCTTGCCCCCTGCTGGACAGGGTAAGCAAGTTGTCCTAGGTTTAATATCTCTGTTGTGTAATTAATATTTTTATTCTTGTGTATTTCATGTATTTTTGATGTTTCGCAAATGTTAATAAATGCGGTTTGATATAATGCTGCAACATGCTTAAATGCAACACATTCTCATGGTAACAGAGCTGCAACATACATCAATGCAACACATTCTCACATTAACAGAGCTGCAACATGCATCAGTGCAACGCATTCTCACAGTAACAGAGCTGCAACATACATCAATGCAACACATTCTCACATTAACCGAGCTACAACAATGTGCATCAATGAGCAAATCTATATATTTTTATAACATTTCTTTTTACAATTCTTGCACATTTTAATATCACTCTTACCTCAGATGGGCAGTGCAATATCTGTCTACAAGCTTCTTGGGCTTTTGCAGATAGAACACTTCCTGTCGGACATACATGTAGTTCATTCTTCAACAAATCCAGATTTCTCTGAAAAAGCAGCAAGAGAAAAATAAATAACAAAGGTTTTAAATTGCTATCATTATCAAGTACATGTATGTATACACTAATCTGATGAGCCAAGTGATGGTCAGAATTCATTCCGCCATTACTGGGGTCATCCGCATCAAACTGGTGTTGTAACTGCCCAATTGGGTGGAAAAACATTCAAAATCAATCTTATATTGTATTGCATTGTAAACTTTAAGCATCCTTTTGTCACACAGGTGATGGAACAGTTTAAAATTCCCACAAAGCCTACATGTACATCATTTCACATATCAGGTGGGATGGCCCACTTCAATGCCTGGCATTGATGCATAGGAATGCGTGGAATCCGATCTGTCTAGTGTAATTTGCCTTTAAATTCATGGTAAAATGATGACACAAAGTACTTACATTATGGTGAATATGGACTTTTACACTGTTAATGAGTATAGATTGCTAGAAAAATACCTTTGAAGATAAAATGTTGAGCAAAAACTAAACAAGATAATTTGTTTTCATCATGAAGGTGAAATATGGAGCAATTGTAATTCTAAGAACCAGGTAGTCTGTGGCACATGTAATTTCTTCCTTCATTTGCACACTTTGTTCCATCACATTATACAGATCCATTCCTGATAGATAAAAAAGAACCCACACACATCACATCCTCACCTTCAATGTTTCATCAATTTCAATAACATTGGGCTTTGATTTCTCTTCCTTTGACGGGTCTTGTGACACACTTTGGTTTATGGGTAAATTCTGTGCATTTCCCTCCTCTGTTCCTTCATTTGAAATTCCATCACCTGAGCCAATTTGCTCTGCAGTTGACGCAGTATCCAAATTAGCCAACTCATTCATTTCCATCACATCACAAGTACTGATAGTTCTTGTTAACTCTTGATCATCATGTGCTTGTTTTCTTTGATCTTCTTGTTGATTTGTAAGTTCTATATCCCTTTCTTCCCTGTGGTCTGAACCTGAATGTTCATCTTCCTGTAAAGTCTTCTCATTGGTCACATTTTTAACTTCTGCATCTTGAACACAAAATTTGAACCAATCAAAGTGTAGGTTACATCTATCTGCCACCTCTGAACTACTACCAGGTGCGTCATTATTGTCTCTCTTAAACAACTCCCTGCATACATGTAGGCTGTTAAAAGATTCTTGACTGGTTGGGCTTACTTTCTGGTGACAGCTGATATATTTTGCTGGTATCTGTTTTTTTAGACTTTGACACTGTCTTGAATTTGAATTCAAATGATTGAGAAGTGTGGCGATGTGAAAATCACACCATTCGTCTTTGTTTTGAAGCAGTCTTAAGGTGGGTAACATGTATTTTAGGTTATCGGTTGAAAGATCTGTAATGTGATGGACCAAAAATGCCAAGATGTTCCTTTGTACGTCAACAGGAAGAAGTGATATCTTGGGAATACTGTGAATGGTCAAACAAAAGATGCAAAATAGATTAATAGCAAATTAATAGTACCCAAATAATAGAATAAAAGTGAGGAGGTACAATGTAAATGCTTTCTGAAATAAATGGTCTTGGCAAATGTGAGAAAGCCCCTTTTTTTGGAACAGAAAAAGAGGAATATAAATGAAAAGGAAGTATAAAATGAAGCTGGTTAAAACAATCAGCTTTAATAGCAAAAATGACTGTTTGTCACATTAACCTTTTTTTAGGGTAGGGTCAGTGGGTAGAAAAATGGGTCTAGAAACATGCATAAATATCTATGCCAGCACAACAGGACAACATACCATATGTAAAAATTTACAAAATAACATTGAAAATCAAGTTTCCATGTAGATAGCACACTGTACCAAATGTTGATTTAATATGTAACACAAATCATTTCATTCCCATGCAATATTATTGTAAAAACTGAAACATATTTGCTTTGTTTTAAAGTGACACATTTTTGGATGAAACCCATGAAATATTTCAAAAATAAATGTTTTAGACATTTCAGTAATCAATACTAACTGTCTGGCCTCTCAGTATTGATGAGTTGATCTCACATAAGTGTTAATTTCTTGCCATAATTACTACTTGAAATGGGGGCAGATAATTAACCAGATTTAAAGTTTTTCTGCCAGAAATCGATTCACATAATACATTCACAGTATGTAATTTGTATGAAATATCCTTTGATTCTTCCATTCTCGCACTGTGCAACATCATTCTCACCCTGACCATGTGAAATAGGAATAAAAGGAAAACACAGATACAAGGACTGTGGACAAGTCTACTTTTCCTTAGTATATCAAAATTGTTCAGAAAAGGTAAAATTTTTGAAAACACAAGACCATATTCACTCATGATGAACCGAGAACAGATCATTATTCCAAAGAACCGTTATTCCGAAGGATCCTTATTCTGCAACAAGGTTTCTTATTCTGTAGTGTTAACACTCCAAAGACTTGTTACTCCAAAGGGTGACACTGAAATTCATTGGAGTAATGACCCTTCGGAATAATGAACCATGTTCAAAATTCAGTGTATTGGACTTTCGGAATAACAAACCTTGTTTTAAACTCCAAGTAATGACCCTTCATAGTAATAAACCTTCGGAGGAAGGTTGATCGTAAAAATCAACGCACTGAAGGGTCTATTGTTCTATTGTGTCCGATTTGAGCGCTGACATATTGGAAAATGTTGCCAATCAATATTCATGAGAGTGTACATTCAACGCTAGTTATCGAAATTGGGTGACATGTGTTTGGCAGGTGTGAAATATATCTGACTGGGTGTTTTAATTACGTAACGTATTAAGGTTTTGGCATCATTAAATGGCTGCCTAGTGCTGTTATATGCTTAGATTCTATAATAATAATTATTATTTTCTTTATTCATTCCTTTCTTTTCCTTTCTCTGCACTTATTCTTTCTTATGCACACACTTAAGCAGTGGCGTAGATTTATTTTTGACATGGGGGGGGGGGGGTTAAGTACCCAGTACAGTGAACCTTATGATACAAATGCGCGGGAAAATTTTAGCATAGGCCTATTGAAACTAAACTGGTGAAATATGGGACAAACATGGAATTAATTCGCGCAAAGCGCTAAAAAATGGCATTTTGTGGCTTAAATGGCCAAATATGAGGTTCATTTTGACAGAAACCAATACACAGGCGTCAATATTGGTGGGGGGTGATTATATCGACAATTCCCCAACCCTCCCCCCCAATCTACGCCTATGTAATATAGAGCCCTGTGACTGCATCGCTCTCCTTCTACCTCTCTCTCACCTTCTCCCCTCTTCCTTTCTTTTTTTTATGCGCTAAAATGGATTTACCCCCAACTCCCCCCCCCGATCTACGCCTATGTAATTTAGAGCCTGTGACTGCATCGCTCTCCTTCTCCCCCTCTTCCTTTTTTTTTTGTCTTCCGCCCCTCCCGAATCTCGATCACCCATCCGCTTCTCCTCATTTCATCTCTCGACCCTCCTTCACTACCTCAATTGGACCTGGCTTTTAAAATGGATATTCGTGATATTAAGAAATCCATTTGATTTTATTGAACAGGCCTATATAACCATGATAACAACATAATAGCTGCGAAGCAGTTAATTATAGAAAGTGACACAGATAGACCTATATACCTGGCAGCAATGACACGTTGTTACGGGTAATCGATCAGCAACCCTATTGAATTTATTCAAATGAGGCGCCTAAATTAAGATGGGCGGTCAATAATTCTATGTCGACGGTATTGTGTGTTTTTGTGTGTATGCGACAACTCGAGCACACCCTTGTGTGGTATTATAACAAAAGGTACCTCTCGTCAATGTAGACGCTTTCACGTGACTTTCATTTGATCACTTAATGACAGTGGCCTGCCTATATAGCATTAATACGCTGTCAGGTCAGTTACCGATTTAATGGCGGAAGCCCTTTGTCCCAAACAAAAGGTACCTCTCGATGAATAGCTTGGCGGAAACTCTAATAGGCACAAAGGAACAATATGCGTTATGTAATCTATTTCCTCTCCTTTCTATATCTAACCTCCTTGGTAAAAATCATTAAACTTCAGATTTTGGTACCAATGTTCTTGTCATAGATGTGCTAACATAGCATGCTAATGGTTCAGTCAAAAGTCATGCATTCAAGACAAAATAAGGCATTTTACACAAATCTGTAATTTTAAATACTGAGAGTATGTAAATTAGCTACATGTATTTGAATATTCAACTTAGTCAATACTGATGTTTTCATGTTTTTTTGCTAAATTTTGCATTTCAAAAATATCAAATGACAATTTGAATGACCTGTCCTTCACTTTTAAGCAATTTATAAACAAGTTGAATTTTTGGACACTTTCAGTGGAATCACTGAATGGGACTTCAAGTGATAAAAAAGCAGTCTACTTACAATGTAAGATTGGTTCCTTCAACAACAGGTTCTTGGCTACATATGATTTGCATCAGTTGTGTCGTCCAATGGTGCTGTGTGTTTTTACTCTCTCCATCTATTTTCCTCCTCTTATTTGCTTGGTTATAATTGTCAACACATATTTGTGCCTTTTCCAGTGGTTTATCTGAGCTAGCTAGGGCACTTATAATTGGTAAGCTCTCCATGGATGATGTCATTCTCATGCAATTAGATATCGGTAGTTAGCTTTATTTTGCTCCTTGTCAAGTGAGTTCAAACTGAAATTTAAATTTAAATGAATTTAGCAAGTTTAAAATTTATTATTGGGTATTATCAGTGTGCAGAAAGGATAACTTTTTTAGTTGGCTCAAGCAATGATCTAGCTCATACAGGGTATCCCAGAAAAAATTACTGAGCGAATAAAATTGAACGTAAGTCGAGAAATAGACATCAGAATCAAAAAATTAAAAATGTAGCGCATAGCTTATTTTGTTGTGCATCACATAGGAAAATTTTATTTGATTCGGTTGACTGGTTGCGAACGATTACATAATGCGTGCATCAATTCAGTTCATTCCAAGTTTGATCAACAGGTGGTTTTTTCATACTCGCTCACCACTTCCTAAAGTTTGTGTATCTCATTAAATTTAGTCCACATTATATAGTTTATAATCGGACGGTGTTATGTCATTCATGTTTTCACTGAAGATGAATAACTATTTGTCCGAGAAAACTTTGATTTCTGCAATTGGAAGCTTTCCAACTTCAATTCGTAATGTTATATCTTAACATTTGAGCCAAGAATAACAATGATCAAGTGCTTACAGCTTTACGTGTGATTTTTGATACCAAGCAACATTAATGTTGAAGTTTTAAAAGATTTAAACTTTGCATTACAATTTCTTGGAAATATTCCATAAATATTAATGTGTGTGAGAAATTTTTTAAGCCAACTGGAATTCTTTATGCAATAATTCTTTATGCAACATTTATATCAACATCAACGAAAAAATATATTTACAAGTACCGAGCATCATCTTACATGCAAGCTTTCATTTTCAATATCGTGCAGGTTTTCAAATTAAAACAAAACCTAATTAAATGTTGTACAAGAAACAGATTGTTTTTAACGAAAAGGATTTCACAGAACAAAATATGAAGCCCATTGACAGTTAACCACTAGTGTGCATTGTGTTCAATAAACTTGGAATGAAGTGAATTGACGAAAGTGTTATGTAATCGCTCAATTCTTTGCGATCAGTCAACCGATTCCAGTAAAATTGGTGTATAAGATGCAGAATTAGATGGGCTACACGCTGATGTTTAGATTTTTGGATTCTGATGTCTATTTCTCGACTTACGTCCAAATCCAGCAAAAAAAATTTTAAAAAATAAAAAAATAAAGAAAATAAAAAAATAAAAAATTGCATTTTTTTAAAAATATTTTGCGGATTTAGAGAGTCCCTTGACCTAGAGTGAAGTCCTTGAACCAAAGTAGGCATACAGGCTGTATTATGACATCACACTATTCTAGGACACTTGCGTAAATTGAAAGACTTCTAGATTACAACAATAAAATGTCTACGGGAATTTCGAGCTAAGTACCCTACTTCCATGTTTATGCTGTGCATGCTCTCAAAATGTAAACAAATGCTATTCTTCTTTTTCAAGCTGCAACTAAAAACTACAATATTTTACAAATTTCCTAAAAGCGTACTGCTAATCCAGCATGTATTACTTTGCACAAGTCATGCAAGTATAACTGTATTTATATACATACACACTTGAAATTGCACGCCTATATGCGAGGGTTCACGCTTAAGTTAAAAAGGACCTGCAAATTATTATACACATGTACATTATGTATCTTGGTCATTTCTGTGCTATCCTGTCATGCATGCATGCCTGCCGTACATGCATGAGTAGGTCTGTCTGTAGTCTCCAGTATTACTATTACTAGTATGTTATATGTAGTGCCGGACGTACTATTACGCTATGTTTTTAATTCGGCGAGGATGACGATATTTACATCCTGAAATTGCAAACGGCCACAATGTGTTTTACTTGATATTTTTCACCCAGGGCTAAATAATCTTGTATAATTCCCTACAATACCCTATACACGATAATAACTTACTTATCTCTCGAGCGCAATACTTCAAGCTTCTGGATGGGCACTGAAATGTGCACAAAAGAAACCCAAATTTCTTGCGCTTTCACCTTCGAAATTTCCTGCTCATCGCGAATCTTGTTTGCATGGACAACAGAAATAAATATGGCCGACCCCGCATTTAGGGTTCATCCCATAATAGTCTTCAACTGCTACGCATGGTCATCGAATGAGAAATGGCCATTTCATTCCACTATGTTTACCAGCTTCAAGATCGGGGCCGAAAGACTTAGGCTAAAACTAAATTTATACTACATCGCTAAGCGATAGCGATTTTTTTTGGGCCAATGAGGTAGACCACTTTTGGTTGCGTTGGAAAAAGCGGCGTATCTCATTGGTCAAGTACTGATCGGCGATGAAGTATAAATTCAGCTTAGCCACGCATGCTCCATATGCCAGTTTAAAAGTAAATACTTGAGCGTGAGAGAAACTGCGCTAAAAAAGCGTAACTACAAATTTTTATTTTTTTAAGGAATGCAGAACGGCTATTGACGTCGATTGTACACCCAAACCTCGTATTATATACAAGCAACGATTTGGAGTGGTTCATATATTTATTATAAAATGCAAGTGAGACAAATTCAACAAAAAGTGACATAAATACCACCATGGACTTTAGCATTGTAACCACTTCAGTCGCTAAATTAAATACAGATGTTGTATTGGGACTGATTATTCGGTCTATGTTATATGTATTACTAGTGCCGTACTATTACGCTACCTTTCGTATTCGCAGAGGAGGACAATTTCGACCTCCTCGTTTGTTTACAAACAGAGAGGTAGACAAAGTAGTTCCAGTAACTGTAACTCGTTGTACCTACCTCAGGTCAGTAGATGGCATTATGTTTATGATAAAGACTGAAGTCTTGCTGGCAGGACTATAGACCACTTGACATGTGACGTCATTGCCCGGCAGTATGCACGCGAATTATGTCAATTTCCATTGTTCTTTGCCCTGCAGTGTGCGTACGCATCGTAGTTTGCTAAGGGCACGTGCATTTTAAATCGACCGCCACATTTCATATAGTACAAGAAAGCCATTGAACAGTGTAGCGGCTCGTTCAAGCATATCGATAGACGAGTCCCTCGCCTTTGTTGATAAACAGTGATGTCAAGTGGTCTATAGACAAAGGGCCTGTCAAAACTGTTCCGCTTGTCCAAATACTCAAGTATCAAAAGGATGGTCCACAATAGAGTGATTCACGCAACATGAATAGGGGATTAAAAAAATTGTGAAGTAGGACCATGTGCCTCTTTTGTCCAATTTAGCATCAAGATTTCGAATGGAAACAGTTCAGACCCAGAACACGATCATGTCAGAAATTAATATTTTGTTCTGGGTCTGATTATTATTCTGACTAATCATGTATTTAATAAACAGTATTAGCATACCTTTATTAGAGTCACCGTCACGTACTTGCACCACGTCCACCAGGAGTATGAGTTACCGGGTACCCTAATTCAAACACCCAAACTAGTAATATCGAAAACATATTCACAGTATTATAGTACGGATTTTAATGTTTAAAAAATTAAGCTTACTTATTTTTTCGCGAAAACCGTACAGACAGCTCGGGTGCCGATTTTACAGCTCGTAGCTCTAGATCGCTGATTGGCTCAAAACGGAAGATGCTTTATGCAAATTAGATTTAGGGTAAAAGTCAGGCCTGGGTGTAAAAGGGCGCACACCACTAAATAAACTCCCATTGAAATACGTGTAAATATACATGAAAGTAAGTTTGTTTTTCTACCCCATGTAAAACCATTTTTCATATTTTGGTAGCACCAATGTCTTAAATAAAGATTAAAATTTAATTTAAAATGGGTTTTTGACACAAGTTGAGACTAACTTTTAAGCTACGGGGACCTGAACAGCGCCACCCTTATTTTCAGCTTGCACGAATGCCTCCTTACCATGTCCGTACGCGGATTAGTTTTGGGAGCCAAACTTTTGACCAGATCAAGATGCATCATTTTGTGATATTCTGAACATTTACCAATTGCATATCTTTTAATTTAATTATAATAAACAATCATGGCTACTCATCTTGCTCCCAAGGGACACCCACTTGTTTGCACTACCGACCTATGTTTACCGGGACTATCAAGGGTTACACCAAATGCGGAAGGATTTAGTGGTGTGCTGCCAAAAGTTTAGGGTTTTAGGTTAGAGTTAGGGTTTACAATAATCATGTGTGCCCGGGGTGGGGAATTATAGGGGGAGGGGGCGGGGCGATTTTTGGCACAGATGTAAATTGGGCACCGTTTCTCAGGCCTACACCAAAAAGGTGTAGGAAAACGTTAGGTTTAATAGGAAAATGATAAAACTTGCATGTGTAAAGGGGGGGGTAAGATTTTTGGCCCATAAAGGGTGGGGAAAAGGTTTCTTGGCCCATGATCCGTGCCTGTGGTGAGGAACGGTGAGGGTAACGGGTGTGGTGGTGTACTTTAGTACTGGTAGGCTATTAGTTCATGTATGTACGTCATCCACCAGTGGAGCTCCTGCGCCCCTCCGCAGAACTTCCGGTAGTGAATGTTCTGCGCTCGGGGGCGCAGAGAATCCACTGTCGGAGTTGCTGCGCTTACTTTGAGCATTTAGGGAAAATATCGTAAATTAAAACGCTGGTCATCGACCTTGTTTATCTCAAAGAGTCTGGCTAGCTGCTATTCGTGTTTATAACAAGTTGGTATAACTTTTCAGCAAATTCAATTTTGCCAGCTTTGTTGACCAGGCAAATCTTTTGGGAAAGTTGTAACACAATCTACCACGCTGCAAGAAATCTAAATCCTGATGATTCTAGCATGCAGTGGGGTTGACTGTGCACATGACATTTTGCAAAATGCATTAACACCAACTGCACCTCATGCAAGGGCAACTTAAAGGAGGATTTCGTGATCCTAGCATCCTCTGTTTATGACATTTTTCAGTAGATATCCACAAAAAAAGCTTATTCCCAAAATTTTCAGTTGATTTCATTGTTGCGTTAGCGACTTACGCATGATATTGTGTATTAACCTCTTCCATGGACAATGTGTTGGAATTTCGTTCTGGTATACCAGAACGTAATTTAAATTTCAAGATATTTTTGATAAACGAATTAATCTGCAAGAAATTTGTTGTACCCAAACATTATGTAGCCAGAGGTTTCCAGTGGTATAAAAATCTCAACCTTTTTTGAGAAAAGTGTGCGGGGAGATGCATGCTGTGGATCACGAAATGCTCTTTCAATCAATGGATTGTGGGATATGGTGCACACAATTTTAATCTGGTCTTAAATCATCGTCCTTTGGAAATAAATATTACCATATACAGTATAATCATAGAGATTTATAATTTTAATAGTGTGATCTCGTATATATAATTTGTTTTCACATTTAATATGTTGTTATTGTACACAGGACAGAATAATAATGATAATAATAGTAATAATTTATTCTTATAAAGCGCATTACATTAAAAATCTCAAGGCGATGAACATATTACAAGCATAAATACATGAACACAATATTAGTTATTTTGAATTTCACAATATTAAAAAACGGACTAACATTTTAAAATACAGTGAAAAAGAAGCATGGATATTGCACACAGTGGATATTGCACATGCAGATAGTGTGTTTTCTATTAAAGTTGTCCATGCTGGTAAAAGATGGCACATGGTAAGTTCTTACCTACTATACTTTCAAAAATTCTCTTGGGCAGATTCCCGGGAGCAGATTATTAATTTTGAAACTGTGTCTTTATACTGACGTTAATATTACTGAGGAGATGTACCAATTCTACTGTGGAATTTTATACCATAGACTGTTCTAATTAGTACCAAAGGATAACTGTGGGTCTTCTCTATCCAATGATACCAACAATCCAAATTATGGCACTATGACGCCATAATATAAGTGACCCTTGCAAAATTGGGAAATTCTGGCTATAGAATTCTCTCTGAATGCTTCTAAACGATGGTTTTTTGACGAAAGGCAGACACCCTTCACAAAAACATTACAATAGACTGGTCTTACAATAATACATGTTTGTACAGCCGCCTGTATCAGTATAGTTGCTCAAACTCAAATAATGTTTTTGTGGAGGGTGTCTGCATTTCGTCTCTTTCGTCAAATAGTAAAACAAATCTCACTTTTATCGTAGAGGCATGTGTGCATGCAGATGGAAATCTACGATATACAATAAAATAGGCTAAAAATGGTATTTTGGCTAAAACAATCTTACGTGCGTTTTTCAATGACCATTCTATTCAAGTTTGAAATCAATATTTTTGTACTGTTGAAAGATCAAAAATAAAAATAAGTGGGACTCAACAAACCTCTTACCTTCGACAGTTGATCGACCACCAGTGTAAAGTGATAGGTCAATTTTGTTTCGCTAAAACATGTAGCCTATAAATGAGCGCAAACGATGGATTAAGATTTTGAGCTTTTTAGTACAACGGGGAAAATCTGTTAAGAAGACGAGGGTCAATTTGCTCAAGAAATTACAAAGATTAAGCATATAAGAGTAAAGGCATCAATTATTCCCTCCCTTTAACATCAACTTCTTTTATTATATTAAATAGTAAATTGGACAAAGCTCAAATCATTTAAAGGAACCATCTTAAGACCTACTTCAATGTCCTGGAAAAGTGGTTTTCTTGGAGAAAAACATTCGCACTGCATTGAAAAGGAAATATCGCGAACTTCTGAAAGGGAGGTCTTTGTTACATCTGCACCTTCACGCATTGACTGACTTGCTTACTCTTTTCGTCGCAAAGGTAGTAAGCGCTACCAGTAATAGAAGGGTAGTCCACGGGAGATTCTAGATTTTGATGTAGGCTGCATTCCTTGTTAATGTTATCAAAGGCAAAGGCGTAACATTGCGTCGTTGTCAAACATCTAATTGCACACTTCATTTTGCTAAAACTTTTATCACGAGACACTACTTCAGTATATGTTTCAACAGAAGTATACTCTTGAGTCATACGTTCAGTCTGAACATCTGTAGTTGGAGGCAAGACAGCGTCGTTGGCTGAGAAGAAAAACACAAAAGTAATAGGTGATTTTTCAAAAAATAAAGGGGAACTATAAGAGATCTGAATGAATGTCAACTTATGCAATAATGCGTCTCTGGAGTTCATCAAGGTCTGCAGGAGGACTTGTGAAAACCTTTGATTTCAGATAGCAAGAAGAAATCATGCAATGATTCGTGAAACTGCATTTGTACTCTATTCACAAAAATAGCCACCGAGTCTTGGTGACACGCCAGTGATTTTACAGCGGTGGGAGGACAAGACATTGATTCAGCTTCATCATGATCATCAACAACTTACCATTAACTGTGATGGTGAAGCTTAAAGTCGCAGAGTTACCAGATGAGTCTGTTGCTGTATATGTCACATAGGTGTTACCGATAGAGAACTCATCGTCAGGATTATAATCCGATGTCAAAGTCACTGAACCAGAGTTATCTGACGCGGTGGGTTCACTCCATGTCACAATAGCAGAGGGCTGATTCATGTCAGTGTTTTCAGTAATATTGCTCACTATGCCGTCGAAAGTGGGAGCTTCATTATCTGCAATATCAACAGGTACAAGGTCAATAACAAGATGGTTACCTTGTCAAAATGACATTTTATGTTTTAATGTAATCGTATATTGTATTTGAATGTAAACATTTGGTACATTTGATGCCCTCAAAAGGACCCTCGGTGTGTAATATAAAGGGTCTATTGCCATTTGGTCTAATATCATTTCGTCTAATTCCCGTTTAGTCTATATTCAATTGGTCTATTACCAGAAAGGCTAATTGCCACTTAGTCTAATAATCATATAGTCTACTGTCCATTTAGTCTAATATTGTTTGGTCTAATAACCAGTATGTCTACTAACCATATAATCTAATAACCATTTGGTCTAATATTTCTTTAATAACCATTTGGTCTAATACCCATTTGGTCTAATAACCGTTAGGTCTAATACTCGTTTGGTCTAATAACCAGTTAGACTAATACAATTTCGTCTATTTATTAATAAACTAAATGATTGTAAGACTAAATGGTTTGTAGACCAAATGAGTATTAGACCAAATGGCTATTAGACCTATTGATTATAGACCAAATGGGTATTAGACTAAATGGTTGTTAGACTAAATGGTTTTAGACATATTGGTTATTAGACTAAATGGTTATCGGACCAAATGGTTATTGGACCAAATGGTTAAAAGACCAAATGATTATTGGACGTAGTGGATATAGACTTAATGGGTTTAGACGAAATGGATGTAGACGAAATGGATATTAGACCAAATGGTATTAGACCAAATGGCAAATCCCCATATAAAGTAGGCCTATATCATTTGGTATTACACTACCAAGTACCAAGTATAATTTAATGTCTGTTGTAAAGTGATGTTTTGAGTTTTATAATGTATTGGACTGCAATGTAATGAATTTTATGAAATTCTAATGCTATGTAATGTGATGTTTTGCAAGATTATCGCAATCATCATTAAGGTCATCATCATCATCATCTTCATCGTCAACATTCACATAATTATCATCATTACCACCCTCATTATTATCATCTTTATCTTTATATGCATCATCATCAACAACTTACCATTCACTGTAACGGTGAAGCTCAAAGTCGCAGAGGTACCAGACGGGTCAGTTGCTGTATATGTCACATATGTGTTACCGATAGAGAATTCATCACCAGGATTATAATCCGTTGTCAAAGTCACTGAACCAGAGTTGTCTGATGCGGTAGGATCACTCCATGTCGCAACAGCATATGACTGATTCATGTCAGTGTTTGCTGTAATATTGCTCACTGTACCGTCGAAAGTGGGAGCTTCATTATCTGCAATATCAACAGATCAACAAGATGGTTACCTTGTCAAAATGACATTTTATGTTTTAATGTAAACGTACATTTTGGTAAATTTGATGCCCTCAAAAGGGCCCTCGGTATGTAATGCAATGTTAACTAATGTAATATTACACTACCAAGTACTAAGTATAATTTAATGTCTAAATTGTAAAGTAACGTTATAAATTTATAATGTATTGGACTGCAATGTAATGTATTTTATGAAATTTTACGTAATGTGATGTTTTGCAAGGTCATCGCGATCGTCATCATCATCATTCAACGTCATCATCATCATTAACATTCACATTATTATCATCATCACCACCCTAATTATTTATATCACATTTATTTTCATAAACTACTTACCATTAACTGTGATGGTGAAGCTGAAAGTCACCGAGTTATCAGACGGGTCAGTTGCTGTATATGTCACATATGTGTTACCGATAGAGAATTCATCACCAGGATTATAATCAGTTGTCAAAGTCACTGAACCAGAGTTGTCTGACGCGGTGGGTTCACTCCATGTCACAATAGCATAGGACTGATTCATGTCAGTGTTTTCAGTAATATTGCTCACTATGCCGTTGAAAGTGGGGTCTTCATTATCTGCAATATCAACAGATCAACACGATGGTTACCTTGTCAAAATGACATTTTATGTTTTAATGTAAACGTACATTTTGGTAAATTTGATGCCCTCAAAAGGGCCCTCGGTATGTAATGCAATGTTAAGTAATGTAATATTACACTACCAAGTACTAAGTATAATTTAATGTCTAAATTGTAAAGTAACGTTATAAATTTATAATGTATTGGACTGCAATGTAATGTTTTTTATGAAATTTTACGTAATGTGATGTTTTGCAAGGTCATCGCGATCGTCATTATCATCATCAACGTCATCATCATCATTAACATTCACATTATTATCATCATCACCACCCTTATTATTTTTATCATCTTTATTTTTATCAATAACTTACCATTAACTGTAACGGTGAAGCTCAAAGTCACCGAGTTATCAGACGGATCAGTTGCTGTATATGTCACATAGGTGTTACCAATAGAGAATTCATCACCAGGATTATAATCCGTTGTCAAAGTCACTGAACCAGAGTTGTCTGACGCGGTGGGTTCACTCCATGTCACAATAGCATAGGACTGATTCACATCAGTGTTTGCTGTAATATTGTTCACTATACCATCGAAAGTGGGGTCTTCATTATCTGCAATATCAACATATCGGCAACAAGATGGTTTACCTTGTCAAAATGACATGTTACGTTTTAATGTAATTTGGGTAAATTTGATGCCCTCAAAAGAGCCCTCGGTATGTAAAGTATACTGTCATGAAGTATTACACTACCAAGTACCAAATATAATTGAATGCCTATTATTGTAAAGTGATGTTATAAATTTATAATGTATCGTAGTACAATGTAATGAATTTTATGAAATTCTACATATGTGATGTTTTGCAATGTCATCGCGATCATCATCAACATCTTCATCATCAACATTCACATTATTATCATCATCATCACCCTTATTATTTTTATCATCTTTATTTTAATCAATAACTTACCATTAACTCTAACGGTGAAGCTCAAAGTCACCGAGTTATCAGACGGGTCAGTTGCTGTATATGTCACATATGTGTTACCGATAGAGAATTCATCACCAGGATTAAATTCCGATGTCAAAGTCACTGAACCAGAGTTGTCTGACGCGGTGGGTTCACTCCATGTCACAATAGCATAGGACTGATTCATGTCAGTGTTTGCTGTAATATTGCTCAGTACGCCATCGAAAGTGGGGTCTTCATTATCTGCAATATCAACAGATCAACAACGAGATGGTTACCTTATCAAAATTACATTTTATGTTTTTATGTAAATTTGATGCCCTCAAAAGGGCAATATTAAGTAATGTAATGTAATATTACACTACCAAGTACCAAGTAAAGTGTAAAATAACTTTATAAATTTATAATGTATTGGACTGTAATGTATTTTATGAAATTCTACGTAATGCGATGTTTTGCAAGGTCATCGCGATCATCATCATCTTCTTCTTCTTCATCATCAACATTCATATTATTATCATCGTCATCACCAACATTATTTATATTTTCTTTATTTTCATAAACAACTTACCATTAACTGTAATGGTGAAGCTCGAAGTCGCAGAGTTACCAGACGGGTCAGTTGCTGTATATGTCACATAGGTGTTACCGATAGAGAATTCATCACCAGGATTAAATTCCGATGTCAAAGTCACTGAACCAGAGTTGTCTGACGCGGTGGGTTCACTCCATGTCACAATAGCATAGGACTGATTCATGTCAGTGTTTGCTGTAATATTGCTCACTATGCCGTCTAAAGTGGGGTTTTCATTATCTGCAATATCAAGAGATCAACAACAAGATGGTTACCTTGTCAAAATGACATTTCATGTTTTTATGTAATCGTATAATCATTGTATTTTAATGTAAACATTTGGTACGTTTGATGCCCTAAAAAGGGCCCGCGGTATTTAATGTAATGTAATGTAATGTAATGTAATGTAATGTAATGTAGTATAATACTTACACCAAGTACAAATATAGTGAAATATAATTCAATGTCTATTGTAAAATGATGTTATAAATCTATGTTTTTAACGTGAAATTCTACGTAATGTTATGATTTGTAAGGTCATCACGAACATATCAACGTCATCTTCATCATCAACATTCACATTATTATCATCATCAAATCCCTCAGTATTATCATATTTATCTTTATATGGCTTGCATCATCATCATCATCATCATCATCATCATCATCATCATCAACAACAACAACAACAACAACAACAACTTACCATTAACTGTAACAGTGAAGCTCGAAGTCGCCGAGTTACCAGACGGGTCAGTTGCTGTATATGTCACATAGGTGTTACCGATAGAGAATTCATCGCCAGGATTATAATCCGATGTCAAAGTCACTGAACCAGAGTTATCTGACGCGGTGGGTGCACTCCATGTCACAATAGCATAGGACTGATTCATGTCAGTGTTTTCAGTAATATTGCTCACTACACCGTCGAAAGTGGGGTTTTCATTATCTGCAATATCAACAGATCAACAACGAGATGGGGTTACCATGTCAAAATGACATTTTATGTTTTAATGTAATCGTACATTTTGGTAAATTTGCATCCTCAAAAGGGCACTCGGTATGTAATGTTAAGTAATGTAATGTAATATTACACTACCAAGTACCAAGTACAATTTAATGTCTAATTCTAAAGTGACGTTATTAGTTTATAATGTATTGGACTGCAATGTAATGAATTTGATGAAATTCTACGTAATGTGATGTTTTGCAAGGTCATCGCGATCATCATCATTATCAACGTCATCATCATCATTATCATTCACATTATTATCATCATCACCAGCCTCAATATTTATATCATTTTTATTCAACAACTTACCATTAACTGTAACGGTGAAGCTCAAAGTCACCGAGTTACCAGACGGGTCAGTTGCTGTATATGTCACATAGGTGTTACCGATAGAGAATTCATCGCCAGGATTATAATCCGATGTCAAAGTCACTGAACCAGAGTTATCTGACGCGGTGGGTTCACTCCATGTCACAACAGCATAGGACTGATTTACGTTAGTGTTTGCTGTAATATTGCTCACCGTGCTATTGAAAGTGGGGTCTTCATTATCTGCAATATCAACAGATCGGCAACGAGATGGTTACCTTATCAAAATTACATTTTATGTTTTTATGTAAATTTGATGCCCTCAAAAGGGCAATATTAAGTAATCTAATGTAATATTACACTACCAAGTACCAAGTAAAGTGTAAAATAACTTTATAAATTTATAATGTATTGGACTGTAATGTATTTTATGAAATTCTACGTAATGCGATGTTTTGCAAGGTCATCGCGATCATCATCATCTTCTTCTTCTTCATCATCAACATTCATATTATTATCATCGTCATCACCAACATTATTTATATTTTCTTTATTTTCATAAACAACTTACCATTAACTGTAATGGTGAAGCTCGAAGTCGCAGAGTTACCAGACGGGTCAGTTGCTGTATATGTCACATAGGTGTTACCGATAGAGAATTCATCACCAGGATTAAATTCCGATGTCAAAGTCACTGAACCAGAGTTGTCTGACGCGGTGGGTTCACTCCATGTCACAATAGCATAGGACTGATTCATGTCAGTGTTTGCTGTAATATTGCTCACTATGCCGTCTAAAGTGGGGTTTTCATTATCTGCAATATCAACAGATCAACAACAAGATGGTTACCTTGTCAAAATGACATTTCATGTTTTTATGTAATCGTATAATCATTGTATTTTAATGTAAACATTTGGTACGTTTGATGCCCTAAAAGGGCCCGCGGTATTTAATGTAATGTAATGTAATGTAACGTAATGTAATGTAATGTAATGTAATGTAGTATAATACTTACACCAAGTACAAATATAGTGAAATATAATTCAATGTCTATTGTAAAATGATGTTATAAATCTATGTTTTTAACGTGAAATTCTACGTAATGTTATGATTTGTAAGGTCATCACGAACATATCAACGTCATCTTCATCATCAACATTCACATTATTATCATCATCAAATCCCTCAGTATTATCATATTTATCTTTATATGGCTTGCATCATCATCATCATCATCATCATCATCATCATCAACAACAACAACAACTTACCATTAACTGTAACAGTGAAGCTCGAAGTCGCCGAGTTACCAGACGGGTCAGTTGCTGTATATGTCACATAGGTGTTACCGATAGAGAATTCATCGCCAGGATTATAATCCGATGTCAAAGTCACTGAACCAGAGTTATCTGACGCGGTGGGTGCACTCCATGTCACAATAGCATAGGACTGATTCATGTCAGTGTTTTCAGTAATATTGCTCACTACACCGTCGAAAGTGGGGTTTTCATTATCTGCAATATCAACAGATCAACAACGAGATGGGGTTACCATGTCAAAATGACATTTTATGTTTTAATGTAATCGTACATTTTGGTAAATTTGCATCCTCAAAAGGGCACTCGGTATGTAATGTTAAGTAATGTAATGTAATATTACACTACCAAGTACCAAGTACAATTTAATGTCTAATTCTAAAGTGACGTTATTAGTTTATAATGTATTGGACTGCAATGTAATGAATTTGATGAAATTCTACGTAATGTGATGTTTTGCAAGGTCATCGCGATCATCATCATTATCAACGTCATCATCATCATTATCATTCACATTATTATCATCATCACCAGCCTCAATATTTATATCATTTTTATTCAACAACTTACCATTAACTGTAACGGTGAAGCTCAAAGTCACAGAGTTACCAGACGGGTCAGTTGCTGTATATGTCACATAGGTGTTACCGATAGAGAATTCATCGCCAGGATTATAATCCGATGTCAAAGTCACTGAACCAGAGTTATCTGACGCGGTGGGTTCACTCCATGTCACAACAGCATAGGACTGATTTACGTTAGTGTTTGCTGTAATATTGCTCACCGTGCTATTGAAAGTGGGGTCTTCATTATCTGCAATATCAACAGATCGGCAACAAGATGGTTACCTGGCTAAAATGACTACATTATATAGTTAATATAATGACAGTAAAATTGTATCATTTAACATTTATTATCACCACTACCATAATTATCATTATCTAACCATTAACTGTGATGGTGAAACTCGAAGTCGCCGAGTTACCAGATGGGTCAGTTGCTGTATATGTCACATAGGTGTTACCGATAGAGAATTCATCACCAGGATTATAATCCGATGTCAAAGTCACTGAACCAGAGTTGTCTGACGCGGTAGGTTCACTCCATGTCACAATAGCATAGGACTGATTCATGTCAGTGTTTCCTGTAATATTGCTCACTATGCCGTCGAAAGTGGGGTCTTCATTATCTGCAATATCAACAGATCAACAACAAGATGGTTACCTTGTCAAAATGACTACATTTTATGAGTTAATGTTATGACAGTAAAATTGAAACATTTAACATTTATCATCACCACTACCATCATTATCATTAACTTACCATTAACTGTAATGGTGAAGCTCAAAGTCGCAGAGTTACCAGACGGGTCAGTTGCTGTATATGTTACATAGGTGTTACCGATAGAGAATTCATCGCCAGGATTATAATCCGATGTCAAAGTCACTGAACCAGAGTTATCTAACGCGGTGGGTTCACTCCATGTCACAATAGCATAGGACTGATTCATGTTAGTGTTTGCTGTAATATTGCTCACCGTGCTATTGAAAGTAGGGTCTTCATTATCTACAATATCAACAGATCAACAACAAGATGGTTACCTTATCAAAATGACATGTTATGTTTTAATGTAATTTGGGTAAATTTGATGCCCTCAAAAGATCCCTCGGTATGTAATGTAAAGTATAATGTCATGAAGTATTACACTACCAAGTACCAAATATAATTGAATGTCTGTTGTAAAGTGATGAAATAAATTTATAATGTATCGAAGTGCAATGTAATAAATTTTATGAAATTCTAGATATGTGATATTTTGCAATGTCATCGCGATCATCATCAATATCATCAACATCTTCATCATCAACATTCACATTATTTTCATCATCATCACCCTTATTATTTATATCATCTTTATCATCATCAACAACTTACCATTAACTGTAACGGTGAAGCTCAAAGTCACCGAGTTACCAGACGGGTCAGTTGCTGTATATGTCACATAGGTGTTACCGATAGAGAATTCATCGCCAGGATTATAATCCGATGTCAAAGTCACTGAACCAGAGTTGTCTGACGCGGTAGGTTCACTCCATGTCACAATAGCATAGGATTGATTCATGTCAGTGTTTGCTGTAATATTGCTTATTATGCCAATAAAAGTGGGGTCTTCATTATCTGCAATATCAACAGACTAACGTCAACGATGACATTTTATGTTTTAATGTAATCGTACATTTTGGTAAATGGTTATCCTCAAAAGTAATGTAATGTAATACTAGTTATTACACTACCAAGTACCAAGTATAATTAATGTCTAATTCTAAAATGACGTTATAAAATTATAATGTATTGGACTGCAATGTAATGTTTTTTTATGAAATTCTACGTAATTTGATGTTTTACAAGGTCATCGCGATCATCATCATCATCATCTTCTTCATCATCAACATTCATATTATTTTCATCGTCATCACCAACATTATTTATATTTTCTTTATTTTCATCAACAACTTACCATTAACTGTAACGGTGAAGTTCGAAGTCGCAGAGTTACCAGACGGGTCAGTGGCTGTGTATGTCACATAGGTGTTACCGATAGAGAATCCATCGCCAGGATTATAATTCGATGTCAAAGTCACTGAACCAGAGTTATCTGACGCGGTGAGTTCACTCCATGTCACAATAGCATAGGACTGATTCATGTCAGTGTTCGCTGTCATATTGCTCACTATGCCGTCGAAAGTGGGGTCTTCATTATCTGCAATATCAACAGATCAACAACGAGATGGTTACCTTGTCAAAATGACATTTTATGTTTTTATGTAATCGTACATTTTGGTAAATTTGATGCCGAAAAAGGGCCCTCGGTATGTAATGCAATGTAATATTATACTACCAAGTACCAAATTTAATGTCTAAATTGTAAAGTAACGTTATAAATTTATAATGTATTGGATTGCAATGTAATGAATTTTATGAAATTCTACGTAATGTGATGTTTTGTAAGGTCATCGCGATCGTCATCATCATCATCATCATCATCTTCATCATCAACATTCACATTATTATCATCATCACCACCCTTATTATTTATATCATCTTTATCATTATCAACAACTTACCATTAACTGTAACGGTGAAGCTCGAAGTCGCAGAGTTACCAGACGGATCAGTTGCTGTATATGTCACATAGGTGTTACCGATAGAGAATCCATCGCCAGGATTATAATTCGATGTCAAAGTCACTGAACCAGAGTTATCTGACGCGGTGAGTTCACTCCATGTCACAATAGCATAGGACTGATTCATGTCAGTGTTCGCTGTCATATTGCTCACTATGCCGTCGAAAGTGGGGTCTTCATTATCTGCAATATCAACAGATCAACAACGAGATGGTTACCTTGTCAAAATGACATTTTATGTTTTTATGTAATCGTACATTTTGGTAAATTTGATGCCGAAAAAGGGCCCTCGGTATGTAATGCAATGTAATATTATACTACCAAGTACCAAATTTAATGTCTAAAATGTAAAGTAACGTTATAAATTTATAATGTATTGGATTGCAATGTAATGAATTTTATGAAATTCTACGTAATGTGATGTTTTGTAAGGTCATCGCGATCGTCATCATCATCATCATCTTCATCATCAACATTCACATTATTATCATCATCACCACCCTTATTATTTATATCATCTTTATCATCATCAACAACTCACCATTAACTGTAACGGTGAAGCTCAAAGTCGCAGAGTTACCAGACGGGTCAGTTGCTGTATATGTAACATAGGTGTTACCGATAGAGAATTCATCGCCAGGATTATGATCCGATGTCAAAGTCACTGAACCAGAGTTATCTGACGCGGTGGGTTCACTCCATGTCACAATAGCATAGGACTGATTCATGTCAGTGTTTGCTGTAATATTGCTTACTGTGCCATCGAAAATGGGAGCTTCATTGTCTGCAATATCAACAGATCGGCAAACAAGATGGTTACCTTGTCAAAATGACATTTTTTGTTTTAATGTAATCGTACATTTTGGTAAATTTGTATCCTCAAAATGGTCCTAGGTATGTAATGTAATGTTAAGTAATGTAATGCAGTGTTACACTACCAAGTACCAAGTATGATTCAATGTCTTATTGTAAAGTGACGTTATAAATGTATAATGTATTGGATTGCAATGTAATGAATTTTATCATCAACATTCATATTATCATCATCATTACCATCCTCATTATTTATATCATCATCATCAAAAAAAACCTTACCATTAACTGTAACGGTGAAGCTCAATGCCGCAGAGTTACCAGACGGATCAGTTGCTGTATATGTCACATAGGTGTTACCGATAGAGAATTCATCACCAGGATTATAATCCGTTGTCAAAGTCACTGAACCAGAGTTGTCTGACGCAGTGGGTTCACTCCATGTCACAATAGCATAGGACTGGTTCATGTCAGTGTTTGCTGTAATATTGCTCACTGTGCCGTCGAAAGTGGGGTCTTCATTATCTGCAATATCAACGGGTCAACAACGAGATGGTTACCTTGTCAAAATGACATGTTATGTTTTAATGTAATCGTACATTTTGGTAAATTTTTATCCTCAAAAGGGCCCTTGGTATGTAATGTAATGCCGCGGAATTCGCATCCGTGAATAGTTGCGGATTGCTGATTGCGGATGATGTGCCAGCAATAGTAGGTATTTTAGCATCTGTAAACAGTGTACTTCGGTTATATCTATAAATGCGCTTTTATAAATGTGCACGTGACCCATGGGCACGACATACCAAGACCAGAGCGTGACCAAATCCTCATGCGTTGACCACTATATAGAAAGGGATAGGAACTCTGTAGATAAATATCATCAAATTTAAGTATTAATTGAATTGCAAAATTATTACACATTTTGCAATTCTGAATTCTGAATCAAAAACAAAATTTTGAAAATATTTGACGACGGAAAAAATATTCAAGGACGGAAACGTTTACGATATAATCACAAAGTTGAACAAAATAAACAATTTTGCTGCACATCATGCAGTCTCATGTTGTTCCGACTTTGCATTCAAATGTATAGAAAGACCACTTCGAGGCTTACTATCTATAAGCTGTTATGGCAGCGCAGAGGTGGTCACGTGCGCATTTATAAAAGCGCATTTATATATATAATCGAAGTACACTGGTAAACGTAGAGCTATTTCGTGTTTCGTGAACACAACAATTAGCCATTAGCCATTAGTCATCCATTGACCTCGCATTTTTAAAATACACAAAATATGCACCGATTCTAAGAGTAAAGCAATGAACTCTCGGACTTACCTGTTACTATTATAGTGAAGGAATCGGTCGCTTGATTGCCACTAGGGTCGGTTGCATTGAATGTCACGGTGTTGGTGCCGATAGGAAAGTTTGATCCGCTCGTGGCATCTGACGTTAGTGTCACATGACCAGAATTATCAGAAGCTGATGGATCTACCCAAGACACAGCAGCGGTTGCGGAATTCGAATCCGTGTTACTGTATATTGCGGTTGGTGTACCAGTAATAGTAGGTATTTCAGCATCTGTAGGTAAAGGAAAAAGAAAAGCTAATTTGTGTTCAGAGAGCTCGACCCATACATAGCCATTAGCCTCATAGCCTTTTAGCTATTATTCATCTAAAAACCTCATATTGGTCACCGTGATACCAGCCAATGATCCTATAGTGACCAACTCTGGTCAAAATCAACGGCGGTTTAAAATATGCAAATGCACCGATTCCATAGGCAAAGCGTTGTGATTGCGAAGAATTTTTGCCATTAGTCATCTATTGACCTCGCATTGGTCATGTGACACCAGCAACTGATCCTGTAGCAGCCAACTCTAGTCAAAACCGACCGCGTTTTAAAATACACAAATGCACCGATTCTAAAAGTAAAGCGATGAGCTCTCGGACTTACCTGTTACTGTTATAGTGAAGGAATCGGTCGCTTGATTGCCACTAGGGTCGGTTGCATTGAATGTCACGGTGTTGGTGCCGATAGGAAAGTTTGATCCGCTCGTGGCATCTGACGTTAGTGTCACATCACCAGAATTATCTGAAGCTGTTGGATCTATCCAAGACACAGCAGCGGTTGCGGAATTCGCATCCGTGTTACTGTATATTGCGGTTGGTGTACCAGTAATAGTAGGCATTTCAGCATCTGTAGGTAAAGAAATAACTAGAGCTAATTTGTGTTCAGAGAGGACGACCCATACATAGCCATTAGCCTATAGACATTTAGCTAGTATTCATCTAAAAACCTCACACTGGTCACGTGATACCAGCCAATGATCCTATAGTGACCAACTTTGGTCAAAATCAACGGCGGTTTAAAATATGCAAATGCGCCGATTCCAAAGGCAAAGCGTTGTGACTGCGAAAAAAGTCGACAAACCCTCTTCAACCGAGCTATCGGACCTACCTGATACTATTATAGTGAAAGAATCGGTCGCTTGATTGCCACTAGGGTCGGTTGCATTGAATGTCACGGTGTTGGTGCCGATCGGAAAGTTTGATCCGCTCGTGGCGTCTGACGTTAGTGTCACATCACCAGAATTATCAGAAGCTGTTGGATCTATCCAAGACACAGCAGCGGTTGCGGAATTCGAATCCGTGTTACTGTATATTGCGGTTGGTGTACCAGTAATAGTAGGCATTTCAGCATCTGTAGGTAAAGAAAAAAAGTAGAGCTAATATGTGTTCAGAGAGCACGACCCATACATAGCCGTTAGTGTCACATCACCAGAATTATTAGAAGCTGTTGGATCTATCCAAGACACAGCAGCCTTTAAGCTATTATTCATCTAAAAACCTCACATTGGTCACGTGATACCAGCCCATGATTCTATAGTGACCAACTGGTCAAAATCAACGGCGGTTTAAAATATGCAAATGCGCCGATTCCAAAGGCAAAGCGTTGTGACTGCGAAGAAAGTCGACAAACCCTCTTCAACCGAGCTCGCGGACTTACCTGTTACTATTATAGTGAAGGAATCGGTCGCTTGATTGCCACTAGGGTCGGTTGCATTGAATGTCACAGTGTTGGTGCCGATAGGAAAGTTTGATCCGCTCGTGGCATCTGACGTTAGTGTCACATCACCAGAATTATCTGAAGCTGTTGGATCTATCCAAGACACAGCAGCGGTTGCGGAATTCGCATCCGTGTTACTGTATATTGCGGTTGGTGTACCAGTAATAGTAGGCATTTCAGCATCTGTAGGTAAAGAAATAACTAGAGCTAATTTGTGTTCAGAGAGGACGACCCATACATAGCCATTAGCCTATAGACCTTTAGCTAGTATTCATCTAAAAACCTCACACTGGTCACGTGATACCAGCCAATGATCCTATAGTGACCAACTTTGGTCAAAATCAACGGCGGTTTAAAATATGCAAATGCGCCGATTCCAAAGGCAAAGCGTTGTGACTGCGAAAAAAGTCGACAAACCCTCTTCAACCGAGTTATCGGACCTACCTGATACTATTATAGTGAAAGAATCGGTCGCTTGATTGCCACTAGGGTCGGTTGCATTGAATGTCACGGTGTTGGTGCCGATCGGAAAGTTTGATCCGCTCGTGGCGTCTGACGTTAGTGTCACATCACCAGAATTATCAGAAGCTGTTGGATCTATCCAAGACACAGCAGCGGTTGCGGAATTCGAATCCGTGTCACTGTATATTGCGGTTGGTGTACCAGTAATAGTAGGCATTTCAGCATCTGTAGGTAAAGAAAAAAGTAGAGCTAATATGTGTTCAGAGAGCACGACCCATACATAGCCGTTAGTGTCACATCACCAGAATTATCAGAAGCTGTTGGATCTATCCAAGACACAGCAGCCTTTAAGCTATTATTCATCTAAAAACCTCACATTGGTCACGTGATACCAGCCCATGATTCTATAGTGACCAACTGGTCAAAATCAACGGCGGTTTAAAATATGCAAATGCGCCGATTCCAAAGGCAAAGCGTCACCAGAATTATCTGAAGCTGTTGGATCTATCCAAGACACAGCAGCGGTTGCGGAATTCGCATCCGTGTTACTGTATATTGCGGTTGGTGTACCAGTAATAGTAGGTATTTCAGCATCTGTAGGTAAAGAAAAAAGTAGAGCTAATATGTGTTCAGAGAGCACGACCCATACACAGCCATTAGCCTCATAGCCTTTTAGCTATTATTCATCTAAAAACCTCATATTGGTCACCGTGATACCAGCCAATGATCCTATAGTGACCAACTCTGGTCAAAATCAACGGCGGTTTAAAATATGCAAATGCACCGATTCCATAGGCAAAGCGTTGTAATTGCAAAGAATTTTTACCATTAGTCATCTATTGACCTCGCATTGGTCATGTGACACCAGCAACTGATCCTGTAGTAGCCAACTCTAGTCAAAACCGACCGCGTTTTAAAATACACAAATGCACCGATTCTAAAAGTAAAGCGATGAGCTCTCGGACTTACCTGTTACTGTTATAGTAAAGGAATCGGTCGCTTGATTGCCACTAGGGTCGGTTGCATTGAATGTCACGGTTTTGGTGCCGATAGGAAAGTTCGATCCATTCGTGGCGTCTGACGTTAGTGTCACATCACCAGAATTATCAGAAGCTGTTGGATCTATCCAAGACACAGCAGCAGTTGCGGAATTCGAATCCGTGTTACTGTATATTGCGGTTGGTGTACCAGTAATAGTAGGCATTTCAGCATCTGTAGGTAAAGAAAAAAGAAGCTAATTTGTGTTCAGTGAGCACGACCCATACATAGCCATAGCCTTTTAGTTATTATTCAACGGTGTTTTAAAATATACCAATGCACCGATTCCAAGAACATATCGTTGTGGCTGTGCAGAAAGTTGACCAACCCTCTTGGACCTACCTGATACTGTTATAGTTAGCCATTGGCCTGTATAATTTGTAGCCATTAGTAATCCATTGACCTCGAATTGGTCACGTGATATCAACCAACAATTCTATAGTAACAACTTTGGTCAAAATCAACGGCGATTAAAATAATACAAATGCACCGATTCCAAGAGCAAAGTGTTGTGGCTGCGTAGAAAGTTGACCAACCCTCTTCAACCGATCTCCCAGACATACCTGATACTGTTATAGTGAAGGAAACGGTCGCTTGATTGCCGCTAGGGTCGGTTGCAGTGAACGTCACGGTGTTGGTGCCGATAGGAAAGTTTGATCCGCTAGTGGCATCTGACGTTAGTGTCACAGTACCAGAATTATCAGAAGCCGTTGGATCTGTCCAAGACACAGCAGCGGTCGCAGAATTCGAATCCGTGTTGGTGGTTATTGCGGATGGTGTGTCAGTAATAGTAGGTATTTCAGTATCTGTAATTAAAGAAAAAGTAGAGTTAATTTGTGTTCAGCATGTTCAGAGAGCACCACCTTTGGCCATAGCTTATACTGACCGCAGCTGACTAATGATGATTATGACCAAAGTTGGTCACTGTATGATTATTGGCTGGTGTCATTATGCAAGGTCTAGGGATGACTAATGGCTAAAAGGCTATACTGACAGTTGTGTTGTAGAATGTTCTTATGCAGCCACGTAAACCTTCCCTGATAAAGGGTATATATTGGTCTTTTTTACTGTATTACTACATAAGGAAATTTTTAATTGTTACATATCAAAAATCCAAAATATTTGCATATATGTCCGTTGTCTTGCCCGAGGTTGATTATTGTGATGTTAGTTGGTCAAATGCTGGAAAAACCCTCCTGAACGTTAAAGGTTGGCTGGTGTTGGTAATAGATTGTATGTTGACCTGCACAGAAATGAGATGCGGAGAGGTTCCATCTGTCAAAGTACGCTCCAAGACACTCTCCCACCGTGTCCAAGCGCCTTCTTTAGTTTGACCTACTGCTGTAGCGAATCTCTTCTTCTCTTCTGCCTCTCTTATCTCTTATCCCACCCCCGATCCCACCATTTTGTGCGTAGATAAACCAAGCCCTTAACGGCCTAGCTGGGTAGCACCAACCATCTCATTGTGCTTCAGTCTTGACTCTGTCACCTCAACTGCCAAGTTGGCTGTCCCCTTTCTCCCTGACCTAACTGCAACACAGCTGAGAAACATGCAATACTTGACTTCCCGTTAGTTGTTCTCGCGCCAAATATAAAGCATAGCATAGCCACTTTTCATAAGATATGACATGAATTGGTCTATTGAAGGGCAGTCTGCAAAAGACTCAGAGCTGGAATGACTGGATGGGAAGGTTTAAGATACCACCATCATCATTAACGTGTACAAGCACCCCAGGGCGCCTGGTTACAACATTTTTACCAGTGTTCGCTCCTCCCTGTACATGCAGTAACTGTGATGCAGGCGATTTCAATGCCACCACACAAATAGTTTACTTAGGATGCAACAGAGATGGTAACGGCCTTAAAGAACGTGCATCTGTCATTGACCTTATACTTCTAGGTGACGCACAGGAGCTAAACAACTTCCATTAAGCTCGATGACACCCATTAAATCCACTGGAACACAGGTACAATCTGCTACGAGAACTATACTGGTCTTTGGCCAATAGTGGCGGTCTGTAACGTTGTAAAACATCAGTAGGGCCGAAGACGATCTATATACTCTAGTCCGACGAGTAGGACTCGAAGGGCGCCATGTGTATTGCTTGACTGGTGCGCACTTTTGTGAATTTACTGCAGGGACTTTATTAATGCGCGCAGTAACAAAAACAGAATAATTCTCGCCAATTACGAGGTGATCATAGTATACATTCAGACCCGAGTCTGTAATACCCGCAAATATTCTGCATAAAGCCCCACCCCTGGCCTTTGCCATAACCGTCAATCCTCCGTAGGCCGGGTGCTGGACGAGTTCCCGTATAATGGTCCCAACACAGACCATCATTCTTCCCCTCAACATCGCTGGCTGCCCAAACATCAAGTTAACCATTTAAACAATGGAATTTCAGAAGAGCCGACTGGAGAAAAATCCAAAAAGTCAGCAATATACCTGCTTTGAAATTACCTCCACTATAAGTACCATTCTGGACACGTCCAGTCTTTCAGGCTAACAGTTATATACTAATCAGTGCAGCCAAGAAACCCATTCCCTGTGGTTATCAGAGGGAATGTGCAAAACGTCCATGTTGGGATGAGAAGAACACACAGATGCTACTATGCGAAACGATAAGAACAAGATAAGAAGCGACCCGAATGCTGGATTGAACCCATTCCAGGCCGTAAAACTTGACATGCAGTCAACCGCCTTCCAACATCCATCCATGCAAATGAGACAAAAGCGCACTGGATAGCCACCATGTGGTCACAGTTAGTGATAGTCAACATCATCTCTCCATTACACCGCTACATAGTACGCAATGGAGTTTCAATGCCAATATGTGCAAATGGCTCTCTCAGAGCCAAACTTATAAATGTGGAGCATTGCAGCAGACATCCAACCGCAGCCAACCACGTCATTTGATGAGTGCCTGCTCTATTACATACCAAATGGAATACAAGGCAGATATTGACGCAGAGACTAGACATTGGATGCTCATCACTCAACCTGAGATCCGACTGCCCTTTGATTTTAAAATTTCATTTACATATAGAAGAAGGGACACCGGCGATTTTTGAAACATCGATTATAATAATAATTATTACCCGGAAGGATTCCTATCGGTGTGCACTCTGAATAACCACAAAATCCTTTAATCTAGATTCTAAACCCATCAGTCTGTGACGACTGATCCATCTTGTTGTCGTAATTGGAGGCAGTGGCGGCGGAAGCATTAAAATTTAGCGATGGCGAACATATTTTGACCGATGATACAGGGACATTTGCGCGCACAATTGTGCAATTTTACCCGTTTTGGGCGTTTTTTCAGGCTGAAAAGGAAGATGCACGAGACTGTGTTTTTCAGGCTGAAAAGGAAGGTGCACGGGGCAATTATTGTTTTATTGTTTCTCCTATTACGATTTATTGGGGGACGTTACCCCACGGCAAAATTTAGGAAACACGTCACCATGTCCACCGTCAATGATTGGAAGTAGCTAGAACATACTTTATACCTTGACAACCAAGGATTTCAAAACGCATGCTGATGTGACTGCGCCAGGCGGTAGGGACTATTCTGATATAAGCTGCTGTAACTTCTGCAGGGAAAAGATTGGTGACAACCGTGTGTTGATTGGTGCTTCCATCAAATATCTGTAATATGGAATAGAAGGATTTGAATATCAAAAAGAAGAAAATGCTCTTGCTCGTTCATGTCTTTATCGCGTAAAACTCCTGAACATGTTGAATAGATAACTAAGAAAACCAGAAGTGACAGTGTTATCCATGAAGTTGTCTAAGTTAGATGTGTGCTATTCTTGCCACCGTCAATACCTCAATATAAAAACGTAGTCATTTTATTTCTGTTTTGTATTCACTTTAATGTTAATATCTAAGAAGAACACGACACAAAACACGCAGTTTTTAAATGTAGATGAAGATTGAAAACAAAAGCTCACCATATCGGCCTCATTGTTGGTTTGCTGAACATACGTCCACGAGCTACCGTCATTACTGTATTGCACTTTAAAATATGTCACCCATTGGCCAGAATCTGCTCTTCCTTGGATCTGCACACCAGTAACCGACATTGTCTCACCCAGATCTGCCTGGATCCATTGGTTGGCATTGTTATATCTGGCACTCCAAGATCCAGAAGTGCCGGACTGAGCAGGGCGGTTCAGACGAGCATTACTGGCTCCATGGTTGGAATTCCATACGGAGGAAGCCGTGATTTGGCTGTCACTTATCCCACCATCCTCTACGCCGAGAGGATCTTGGCAAGTAACGGATCGTTTCCGCGCCACTCTCCCAGTATTCCCCAGTCAAAAACAACAAATCATGAAAATACTATTACTTTGGGTGAAAATGTTTTGAAACATTTCGTCAAATTTGAAATAAATTGGCACATTGTTTTTAACTTAACATATTTTTGGCAACTGTCTAAAAATCACCCACTCATAAATCAAAATTGACCTTGAAAAATAAAGTAACTGTTCCCATCTTCACAGCTACACGTATCTACTAAAAAATCACGTTATACACGTAAAAGAAGCCCCAAAGTTGAAAAATAGCTCTTTGTGTTTTGGAGATGGAGTATTTTAAATGTAAACATGGTTAATATTTGCAAAGGTGCGTTTTACTCACTTTACGCAGAACTGACAGTACGAATCATGAACATGATGAATACTATATGGTAGGTTTTTATATAGATTTAAAGTGTTTCATGACGCATAATAGCTCATAATGACACGTTAATAAACCTTGTTGCGTAATTGTTTAAATTTCAGTCTTTTTCATCTTCGTTTCCTTAGTTTTACTTTATCTTCCGAATTTGCGACCGCGTTTTGAAGAGCGAAGCGTTGTTGGCGTTACACCAACCAATGATCGTATAGTGATCAACTTTGGTCAAAATTAACCAAAGCAAATGCAGACAATAGCTTTAAAAAGTGACAGTGTGGGTTCAAAACGGGGCAAATGATAACATGCATGTAGCTCCCACATGGCTGACGTCCATCTGCACAGCTAATATTAAACATAAGTCCAGAGACTCGATAAGCAAAGTGTTGAAGACTGCGCGAAGATTTGACCAGCCCACTTCAACCGAGCTCTTAGACTTACCTGTTACTGTTATAGTGAAGGAATCGGTCGCTTGATTGCCACTAGGGTCGGTTGCGGTGAACGTCACGGTGTTGGTGCCGATAGGAAAGTTTGATCCGCTCGTGGCGTCTGACGTTAGTGTCACAGCACCGGAATTATCAGAAGCCGTTGGATCTATCCAAGACACAGCAGCGGTCGCAGAATTCGAATCCGTGTCGGTGGTTATTGCGGATGGTGTGCCAGTAATAGTAGGCGTTTCAGCATCTGCAATTAAAGAAAAACGTAAAGCTATTTCGTGTTTCGTGAGCACAACCCTTAACCATTAGCTTATAATTTTAGCCATTTGTCATCAATTGACCTTGAAAAAATAACCACCCCCTTCAACCGAGCTCTCGGATTTACCTGTTACTGTTATAGTGAAGGAAACAGTCGCTTGATTGCCACTAGGGTCGGTTGCAGTGAATGTCACGGTGTTGGTGCCGATAGGAAAGTTTGATCCGCTCGTGGCGTCTGACGTTAGTGTTACAGCACCAGAATTATCAGAAGCCGTTGGATCTGTCCAAGACACAGCAGCGGTCGCGGAATTCGAATCCGTGTTTGTGGTTATTGCTGATGGTGTGTCAGTAATAGTAGGCATTTCATCATCTGTAATTAAAAAAGAAACGTAGAGCAAATTTGTGTTCGGAGAGCACGACCCTTAGCCATTAGCCAAGGCTATAGCTTCGCAGCCGACCAATAAGGATTGTGACCAAAATTATTAAAAAGACTAGTTTGCGTATGACGTCCTGTCAACCAGACCAAAAATGCTGTACTGCGCAGGTCAGTTTGCACCTTTGCCCTGACGTCAGACGCAAACTAGTCTTTTAATTCGATCTTCAATTATATAGGATCATTGCCCAGCAAATACAAAAATGTTTTTAAAACATTTGAAACAAGTTATTTTGGGGGTTTTGGTTTAGGTAAAAACGTTCTAATGTAATGAAAACGTTTTAAAACGTTCTGTATAGAAACACACTACAACAGTATTTTTTAAATGTTTTCAAAATGTTATTGTAAACTATTTTTTGGAAATATGTTTTGCCAAATATTTTGTCAACACTTAAATAACATTATGTTAAACTATTTGCAGTAGGTTATCAACAAAATGCTTTTGGATGGTATAAAAACGTTTTATACCCTTTATATACCCTTCATGTAACCCCGGCATGTAACCCGACATTTTTCTGGCAACCTTTTATATCCTTTTGCGAATGATGTCGAAAACGTTTTGTGTTTGCTGGGTGGCTGGTGTCATGTGACCATACTACCAATGCAAGGTCTATGGATGACGGATGGCTAAAAGGCTAAACAAATGTGTTGCAGAATGTTCTTATGCTACCACGTAAACCTTCCCTGGTCGATGGAATATATTGGTCTTTTTACATTTTACTGTATTAAAAAAATTGTAACTATTGATATACCAAATTATTGGATATGTCAGTTGTCTGCCCGGGGTTGATTATTGTGATGTTAGTTGGTCTAATGCTGGTTAAACCCTCCGGGACAAGTTCCCCTACCAAAAACAAAAATAGGTAGAGCTATTATTAGTGTACCGTTGGGCATTTTAACCAGCATAGCAAGAGTATACACAGTTATTAGCTCTCAATAGATTTACTGTACGCATGAAAAAACAACTATTTTTCTTCTTTGTGCGTTTCTCAGTTTTTCAAAACTAACATTTTCTTGCATTTCAGATTGAGTGATATAAGTATGAAGAAAAACATAGGATCCAGATTCACCAAACCAAATGGTCGCCATATTCGGCTTTCATGACGAAAGAGCTCAGGATCCTAAAAAAGAGCTCAGGATTTCCTGAACGAGATCACATTTTGAATGTCTACAAAATTGTTTCGTAAATGATACGGATTGCTCATTTTTGCTAAACATTCAAATAGCACGTGCTAAATTAGGAATCAGAGCCTAACTATTTCATTAGCATTTCATGTATTTCACCGCGTGCAGGGACACAGGTGAGATGTGAGCAACCTTGTAGTGGCCTCTAATGTCAATGGTCTTAAACCCGGGTCTTACAGCTTTCAGTATAATAGTTCCATAGGTACACCATAGATTACATCATTCACAGTGTATAATGAATGCGTTTTGGATAGAACTGAGACTCGAGCCAAGCTTTTTTTCAGAGCGGGTGGCAGTCGCCATCGAAGGCACGGATGCTGGGTTACTGCAGTTGAACGTAGACGTTTTTATCAGGGCTAAGATATCCATCATTAAACAGCTGGCATACACCAACAAAAGTAAAAGATATGGCCAGCTGACCTGTCTGAACTGGCTGAGGATGCTTTGGACCACACCCACGACGATAGCTGACGATCATGATTCTGCAGCATCCAGCTCTGTGCAGCATCTGATGCTACCATGTTAATCTCTCTTCTGGTGAAGCCTAGATCTCGCAACCACTTCTGAAAAGTGTGTGCAACAAAATCACTGCAGCCGACTTGGAATAGTCTTTTTATCTCTGTCTTTCATTATATCTGGGCCAGCCCTAATGAATTCGTGAATTGAAACTCTATGACCTGGACTTAGAGCCCTCCTTCACAAATGATATGTAGCGCTTTATGTTGGTTGGAGCTTGAGAAATATTATTTCGATCAACTTGCAGCTGGATTGCCTCTATTATCAGCAAGAGCAGGTGTACATGCACTCAGAATATGTTGCAAAGTACCTTTCCTTCCACAGTCATTACAACAGTAGTGTGTCTTGTCCTCATACCAGACGCTAAGGTTGGCCGGTGTTGGCAATAGATCATATGTTGACCTGCACAAAAATGAGATGCGAAGATCCATCTGCCAAAGTACGCTCCAAGACATGTTGCGTTGTTCAACACTCTCCTACCGTGTCCAAGCGCTTTCTTTAGCTTGACCTACTGCTGTAGCTAGGTGTCTTTGTTGTCATAATTTGAAGCAGGGACGGCAGAAGCATTAGAATTTAGCGATGGCGAACATATTTTGACCGATGGTACAGGGACATTTGCGCGCACAATTGTGCAATTTTACCCATTTTCAGGCTCAAAAAGAAGATGTACGGGACAATTATTGTTTTATTGTTTCTCCTATTAGGATGTTGTTGGGGATGTTTCCCCATGGCAACATTTAGGGAACACGTCCCCCCCCCCCCCCCCTCACCCACAGCACCGCCGCCAAAGATTGCAGGTAGCTAGAACAACATCCTTTATACCTTCACAACCAAGGACTTCAAAACGCATGCTGATGTGAGTGCTCCAGGCGGTAGGGACTATTCTGATATAAGCTGCCGTAACTTCTGCAGGGAAAAGATTGGTGACAACCGTATGTTGATCGGTGTTTCCAACAAATATCTGTAATATAGAATAAAAGGATTTGAATATCAAAAAGAAGAAAATGCTCCTGCTCGTTCATGTCTTTATCACGTAAAACTCCTCCTGAACATGTTAAATAGATAACTAAGAATATCAGTAGTGACATTAGCCTTTTCGAAGCATGGCTTAGGCTACACAATAGGAGGGCAGTATTCAATATGGGTAAAACCCGCCAAATTCCAAAGCCTTTACACATTCCGTGTAGCGCCATCCTATTGTGTCCGCCATACCTCTAAAAGGCTAATAGTGTTATCATGTAGTTGTCTAAGTTAGATGGGTGCTTTTCTTGGCACCGTCAATACCTCAGGTTTTTTTTATAAACGTAGTCATTTTATTTCTGTTTTGTATTCACTTTAATATCTAAGAAGAACACGACACAAAACACGCAGTTTTTAAATGTAGATGAAGATTGAAAACAAAAGCTCACCATATCGGCCTCATTGTTGGTTTGCTGAACATACGTCCACGAGCTACCGTCATTACTATATTGAACTTTATATTGTGTCACCCATTGGCCATAATGATCTGCTCTTCCTTGGATCTCCACACCAGTAACCGACATTGTCTCACCCAGATCTGCCTGGACCCATTGGTTGGCATTGTTATATTTGGCACTCCACGCTCCAGTAGTGCCGGACTGCGCAGGGCGATTCGGGGACTGCTCTATAATCCGACGCTTCTATAATCCGAAGGTTCTTTAGTCCGAAGGTTCGCTAGTCCGAACATGTGTTCATAGCATTCGCTAGTCCGAATTTTAAAAGAGGTTCTTTAGTCCGAAAAAAAAAAAAGAGTTCTTTATTCCGACGCTTCTTTATTTCGAAGGTTCTATAGTCCGAATTTTAAAAAGGTTCCCTAATCCGAATATTAAAGAGGTCCTTTAATCCGAATTTTAAAACGGTTCTCTAGTCCGAATATGAAAATAGGCTCTATAGTCCGAATTTTAAAAAGGGTTCTATAGTCCGAATATGGAAATAGGCTCTATAGTCCGAATTTTAAAAAAGCTTCTATAGTCCGAAATTGCAAAACGGTTCTATAGTCCGAAACAGATACCGTGTTCTTTAGTCCGAATTGGTAAACGGGTTCTATAGTCCGAATTTTATTTTCATCATTTGTTTCAGTGTCAAATCATCAATTGTTAAATACATATCCGATGAAGTTCAACATGGTTGCTTTTTTCTGGATATTTTCCGTAGCATACATTGACATTTATCTTTATTCTGATGGTATTTTCATCATTTTTATCTGTTATTCATTCCGTTATAATATTATATACTAGTAAGAGACTCAACACTCTACGGTGTATTTGAGCTCTAGTTTTAATAGCGCTATCCTGCGATGCATGTAAATGCTGCGGCTTTTGTCTAAAACAAATTTGTTTACAGAATAGTATGATTTTATCTTGCGATTTGAAGGGGTGTAACATATCCTGGCTGGCTTTTATCAAGGATGCGGGCGGTTAACATGCCTGCAATTGGCAGTGATGGCGGCTGGCCCTGGGATTGCTTGTCCCTTTTTTTGTTCGTTTTCATTCTGTCTTTCGTTGTTTTTCTTTTTTTCGTATACCTTTTTCCGAATCGTTCTTCTTTTTTGTTCGTCGTTTAGTTTGTTCTTTAATTCATTTGTTCATTGTTTCATTCTTGATTTCGTTCGATATTTTTTAACTCCCTTTCCCATTTTGTTTGTTTGTTCTGTATTCAAAATGTAGTATTTAATGTTATAAAAATTCGGACTATAGAACCTTTTTACCAATTCGGACTAAAGAACACGGTATCCGTTTCGGACTATAGAACCGTTTTGCAATTTCGGACTATAGAACCCTTTTTAAAATTCGGACTATAGATCTTATTTTCATATTCGGACTATAGAACCCTTTTTAAAATTCGGACTATAGAGCCTATTTTCATATTCGGACTAGAGAACCGTTTTTAAATTTTTTTTTAAAGAACCTCTTTTAATATTCGGATTAAGGAACCTTTTTTAAAATTCGGACTATAGAACCTTCGAAATAAAGAAGCGTCGGAATAAAGAACCTTCGTAATAAAGAACCGTCGGATTAAAGAACCTTCGGACTAAAGAACCGTCGGAATAAAGAACCTTCGGACTATAGAGCTTCCACCGGCGATTCACACGAGCATTACTGGCTCCATAGCCTGAAGCAAATACGGTGGAAGCTGTAATTTGGCTGTCAGTTATCCGACCATCTTCCATGCCGAGAGGATCTTGGCAAGTAACGGACCGTTTCTCACGCCACTCTCCCAGTATTCCCCAGTCAAAACAAACAAATCATGAAAATAACATTATTTGGGGTGAAAAAAGGTTTTGAAACATTTCGTCCAATTTGAAATAAATTGGCACATTGTTTTAACTTCACATGTTGCTGGCAACTGTCGAGATTTGTGGATACTTGGACGGGAAATTGGGCTATAATTTTGTCCGCAAAATAGGAGAAATTTGTTTAAATCACCCACCCATAAACCAAAATTGACCTTAAAAAAGTAACTGATGCCATCTTCACAGCTACACGTATCTACCCAAAACAAAATATAAACAAAAAACGTTATGCACGTAAAAGAAGCCTCAAAGTTGACAAATGTTTTTTGTGCTTTGAAGTATTGGAATATTTTAATGTTATATCATTGCAAATGTGCGTTTTACTTAACGCAGAACTAACAGTACGAATCATGAACACTATATGGTAGATTTTTATACAGATTTAAAACACATGATGCATAATGACGCGCTAATAAACCTTTAATTGTTATCCTCGTTTCGTTTCTTAGTTTTATTTTATTTTTCAAACTTGCGACCGCGTTTTGAAGAGCGAAGCGTTGGTTGGTTGCACAAAAAGTTGACCGACCCTCTTCAACCCACATGCCATGGTAAATAAAAGTTATGTTCCACCTATTTGTATGAACTACTGGTATAGGGGATTCTCCAATTTTAATTTTGAGAAAATATCTACGTGGGGTTCAATCCCATGTTGTGCCAAAGAGCCCAGCCTTATTTCACTTAATTGGAAAATTATTTAGAACATTTATCCTGCAAACGTTTTCTAATGTGAAATAGAAAAAGAAGATACAAATTTCTGCAATTCTTGTAATACTTTTGATCATCCAGAGCACTTTTCATTGTATAAAGATGATGAATTTGCTAACAGGGTTATTACACAAAATCTTGGAGAGACCTTCAAGGCTTCCTGCGAAAATGTTTTATTTAATTATCATAATGACATTATCAGGGCTCGTTCAAAATATATCAATTATGTTTTATGTATTGGTAAAATTTGCATTAGCAACTTCAGATACGGGTGTCATCCTTGTCTTCTGTTCCTCTGCAGAGGGATTTGATCCGCGATGACTTTAGCTAGTTGATCGCTGATCCACAGTTACTTGGATGACTTCCGTGTCTGTTCTTGGCTCTTAAGTTTCTTGTTTAATTTTCATATATGTGATGCGATCAAGCAAAATCAGTTGGAACTCGGAAATATTGATTTTGAGATATACCCAAACAAAGGAAAGATTTCCTTCTGTTTTCTTTTGGAAACTCTTTAGTTGCTCATATCGTTGGAACTGGTTGTTCAATTTCAATGGGGTTTTCTGCAAAATGCAGCTTTGTAAATGCTTTTTACTAAGAAACTGAAAATTTAATATTTCCGAGTTCCGACTGTTCCGCTCGTGGCGTCTGACTGATTTTGCTTGATCGCATCACATATGTGTAAATATAATAATACTATGCAATAAGTTTATGTGATATTCATATTGTATATTCTATGTGAATAAATGCATTTTGCCTGAAGATAAATAACAAATTATAGCATCTGCAGTTTAAAAAAAGTAAAGCTATTTTGTTTTCAGAGAGCACAACCCTTAGCCATTAGCCTATAACCTTCTAGCCATTACGGTCATCCATAGACCTCGCATTGGTAAGGTGGTCACGTGACACCAGTCAAAATTAACAACAGCAAATGCCCGGAGCAAATGCAGACAATTGCTTTGAAAAGTGACAGTGTGGGCTCAAAAGGGGCGGATGATAACATGCATGTAGTTCCCACATGGATGACGTCCATCTTCTTAGCTAGTATTATACATAAGTTCAACGGCTCGATAAGCAAAGTGTTGTAGGCTGCGCAAAGATTTGACCAGCCCTCTTCAACCGAGCTCTCGGACTTACCTGAGGAATCAGTCGCTTGATTGCCACTAGGATCGGTTGCAGTGAATGTCACGGTATTACTGCCGATAGTCTGACGTTAGTGTCACAGCACCAAAATTATCAGAGGCCGTTGCGCGTTGGATCTGTCCAAGACACAGCAGCTTTAGCCATTTTTCATCCATTGACCTCGAATTGTTCACGTGACACCCGTACCGGCCAATGATCTAAGTTTTAGTGACTAACTTTGGTCAAAATCAACCGCGTTTTAAAATGCACAAATGCACCGATTCCAAAAAGAATGTGTTGTTGGCTGGGCAAACATAATGACACCCCCCCCCCCCCCTTCAACCTAGCTCTTAGACTTACCTGTTACTGTTATAGTGAAGGAATCGGTCGCTTGATTGCCACTAGGGTCGGTTGCAGTGAACGTCACTGTGGTAGTGCCGATAGGAAAGTTTGATCCGCTCGTGCCGTCTGACGTTAATGTCACAGCACCAGAATTATCAGAAGCTGTTGGATCTGTCCAAGACACAGCAGCGGTCGCGGAATTCGAATCCGTGTTGGTGGTTATTGCGGATGGCGTGCCAGTAATAGTAGGCATTTCATCATCTGTAATTAAAAAAAGAAACGTAGAGCAAATTTGTGTTCAGACAGCACGACCCTTAGCCATTAGCCTATAGCTTCGCAGCCGACCAATTAGCCTTTTCGAGATATGGTGGACATAATATGATGGCGCTGCACGAATTGGGTAATGTCTTTTGAATTTGCCGGCTTTTACCCATATTGAAGACTGCCCTCCTATTGTGCACGCCATATCTCGAAAAGGCTAATGATGATTATGACCAAAGTTGATTACTATAGGATCATTTAGCTGGTGTCATGTGACCACGCTACTAATGCAAGGTCTATGGATAACTAATGGCTAAAAGGCTATTATACTGACAGTTGGGTTTCAGAATGTTGTTATGCCGCCACGTAAACCTTCCCTGGTCGATGGAATATATTGGTCTTTTTACATTTTACTGTATTAAAATATTGTTAACTATTGATACTCCAAAATTATTACATATGTCAGTTGTCTAGTATGAAGAAAATGTTTGCTAAACATTCAAATAGCGCGTGCTGGATTAGGAATCAGAGCCTAACTAAACTGAGCTCAAAAAGAAACTTATAATTTTTACAACTTGTGAATCACAAGGTCATATCTTAAAATACTGTCAATCAAAATGAACCAAAATTACACACAGGATTACCTTAATACTCTACTCAAAACACATGTCAGTAACCAAGCAGTTGTCCAACTGACACAACAGCAAAATGCGCTGTCATGGGACAGCTTCCTGGACTTCCTTCACTTTCACAGCCCAACATTTGGCACCCAGGACAAAAAATCTGTGAGAATGCACACAAGATCCTTGCACAGATGATAAAACGGTGCTGCTTTCTGCTTTTCGTACACTTTTTTCATGAAACAGGGCTGGGCTGTGAATGTGGTCCAGGAAGCTGTCCCATGTCAGTGCATTTTGCTGTTGTGTCAGTTGGATAACTGCTTGGTTACTGACATGTGTTAAGAGTAGAGTATTGAAGTAAATCTGTGTGTAATTTTGGTTCAATTTGATGGACAGGATTTCAAGATATGACCTTGTGAAAAATATAAGTTTCTTTTTGAAACTCAGTTTATTTAATTAACCTTTCTTCGTGTATTAAAAAGGGGTACTACACCCTTGATAAATTTATGTCTATTTTTGTGACTATTTTTGCAAATGCAAAATAGTCACAAATTTACTGAGGTGTAGAACCCCTTAATACACGAAGAAAGGCTAATTAAATAGTTAGGCTCTGATTCCTAATCCAGCACGTGCTATTTGAATTTATTTAAAGCTTTTATAATTTTATAGGTACACCATTGATTACATCATTCATCTATAGACCCATTGGTCCGAACGACTGGGCATCTTGTCGTCATAATCGGAGCACCTAAACCAACATGATTTACCTTCACAACCAACGAGTTCAAAACGCATGCTGATGTGTCCGTGCCAGGCGGTAGGGACTATTCTGATATAAGCCGCTGTAACTTCTGCAGGGAAAAGATTGGTGACAACCGTATTTTGATTGGTGCTTCCATCAAATATCTGTAATATGGAATAGAAGGATTTGAATATCAACAATAGGAATACCAGTGGTGACATGGTGACATGGTGTTATCAAGTAGTTGTCCAGGCTGGATGGATGCTTTTCAAATTATATAAAAACGTCGTAATTTGTTTCTGTTTTGTATTCGCTTTAATATTTATAAGTACTACACCCTCGATAAATTTGTGTCTATTTTGTATTTTTCTCAAAACTAATAACACAGTGGTAACAAAGTTATGTATATTATAGGGCAAGGAATCCAATTGCTACACTGGAATTTCAGTGACCCAAATCAAGCGGTTTGTTATTTATGATAAGAAATAAGGTACCGCTAGGATGTACCTCTCGTTTCCTGTCATATACACTGAACCGCTTGTCTTGAGTCACTGAAATTTCAGTGTAGTAATTGGATTCCTTGCCCCAATAATATATATAACTTTTGTTACCAGCGTGTTATTATTTTTTGAGAAAAATGCAAGAATAGTCACAAATTTACCACAGGGGTGTATTATACTGCAACCAGTTTTAAAGCGTACATAAAGATAAAAACTCACCATATCGCCCTCACTGTTGGTTTGCTGAACAAACGTCCACGAGCTACCGTCATTACTGTATTGGACTTTAAATTGTGTCACCCATTGGGGATAGTCTGCTCTTCCTTGAATCTGCACACCAGCCACTGAGATTGAATCACCCAGATCTGCCTGGATCCATTGGTTGGCATTGTTATATCTGGAGCACCACGATCCACAGCCGGACTGTGCAGGGCGATTCAGACGAGCATTACTGGCTCCACAGTTGAAGCCCATTCGGTGGAAGCCGTCATTTGGCCGTCACTTATCCGACTATCCTCTACGCCGAGAGGGTCTTGGCAAGTAACGGACCGTTTCCCGCGCCACTCTCCTAATATCCCCCAGTCAAAACAAACAAATCATGAAAATAACATTATTTTGGGTGAAAATGTGCGGCAAATTTGAAATAAATTGGCACATTGTTTTTATCTTCCCGTATTTTGGGTCGACAATTGTGGATGGGCGGGAAATTGGGCTGTAAACTGTGTCCGGAAAATATGAAAAAAAAAAAAAAAAGAATCACCCGTGGACCCATATACCAAAATTCGCTCTTAATATCCCCAGTCAAAACAAACAAATCATGAAAATAACATTATTTTGGGTGAAAATGTTCGGCAAATTTGAAATAAATTGGCACAATTTTTATCTATCCATATTTTGGGTCGACAATTGTGGATGGGCGGGTAATTGGGCTATAAACTTTGTCCGAAAAATATCAGAAAATAAGAAAATAAAAAAGAATCACCCACCCATATACCAAAATTTACTTTGAAAATTAAAGCAATTGATGTCAACTTCACAGCTATTCATATTTACCCAAAACAAAAAAATAAACAAAAATGTATACACGTAAAAGAAGCCCCAAAGTTGTATTTCTAATGTTATCATGGTAATATTACAAATGTGTGTTTTGGGCACAGACCCGAAGCTTTTGCCACTGTCTTTTTTCTTTTCTCACCAGCAAAATAACTTGCCCCTGAACCATCAAAATCTATGAGCAAAACAATATGCAGGTTTTAATCACATAATTCTTCGAAAGTGTATCTTATGTACGATTTCAGGACAGAGGACAAACATAAAAAGACTAAATAAAGAGCTTTTATGTTTTCCCAGATATGATATTGTGACTCAAAAAAGTTGAGTCTAGGTCGATTGTAATCTCAAATTCACAGATATTTTATACTATTAATTTAGGTGTATATTTCTTTTCAAAACATGCCGTATTTATTAGACATGTTAGAGAGCTTACGATTTCAAACGTACGTATCATACGCCCGTGCATCTTTCAAAATCCCCTCACATGAGAGTGGTTTGAATAGATTCACAACATTATGATATACGTACTTTTGAAATCGCATGGCTCTCTATTATGTTAACTTTCAACTACTTGCGATTTCCAAACGTACGTTTCAAACGCCCGTGCATTTATTCAAAATCACTCTCATGTGACGGGATCTTGAATAAATGCACGGGCATTTGAAACGAACGTGTGGAAATCGCAAGCTCTCTAATGTACTAACCGTACTGAGCCGCCGAGCCTCCAAGACACGTAATCTCTTCAATTAACAAGAGGAACGTATATGCGACAAATAATACGTACGTCTGCAAAAAATATAAAACAATTGGGCAAAACCAATAGACGACTATTTATCAAGTGTTGGTTATAATTTGTCCAACGTAAAAAAATACAATATGCAAAAATGTTTCACCAATTGGTTATGATAATGGTAGTTCGGTGTTATTTGAACAGAGATTAAGATTAACTCGAATTAAGTTTGATTTAGCTGTCTACTGAAGATAGCTCATCGAATTAAATTTAATTTTGCTATCTACTGATGATAGCTCATATCGCCGTTTTGAGTTTAATTTAGATTTCTACTGAAGAGAGCTCAATAGCTCATATTGAATTAAGTTTAATATAGCTATCTACTGAAGAGAGCTCAATAGCTCATACTGAATTAAGTTTAATTCAGCTATCTACTGAAGAGAGCTTATATCGAATTTAGTTTAATTTGCTATCTACTGAAGATAGCTCATATCGAATTAAGTTTAATTTAGCTATCTACTGAAGATAGCTCATATTGAATTAAGTTTAATTTTGCTATCTACTGAAGATAGCTCATATCGAATTAAGTTTAATTTTGCGATCTACTGAAGATAGTTCATATCGAATTAAGTTTAATTTTGCAATCTCCTGAAGATAGTTCATATCAATTTAAGTTTGATTTAGCTACCTACTGAAGAGAGCTCATATCGAATTAAGTTTAATTTAGCTATCTACTGAAGATAGCTCATATTGAATTAAGTTTCATTTTGCTATCTACTGAAGATAGCTCATATCGAATTAAGTTTAATTTTGCGATCTACTGAAGATAGTTCATATCGAATTAAGTTTAATTTTGCAATCTCCTGAAGATAGTTCATATCAATTTAAGTTGGATTTAGCTATCTACTGAATATAGCTCATATCGAATTAAGTTTAATCAATTAAATTGAATTAAGTAGGTATCTACTGAAGATAGCTCAATAGCTCATATTGAATTTAATTTTGCTATCTACTGAAGATAGCTCATATCGAATTTAGTGTTAGCTATCACCTGAAGATAATTCATATCAAATTCAATTTAATTTTGCTATCTACTGAAGATAGCTCATATCAAATTCAATTTAATTTAGCTATCTACTGAAGATAGCTCATATCGAATTAAGTTTAATCAATTAAATTGAATTAAGTAGGTATCTACTGAAGATAGCTCAATAGCTCATATTGAATTTAATGTTGCTATCTACTGAAGATAGCTCATATCATTAATTCTAATGAATTAAAGTTTAATTTTGCTTTTGCTACCTACTGAAGATAGCTCATGCATATTGAATTAAGTTTAATTTAGCTATCTACTGAAGATATCTCATATTGAATTAAGTTTAATTTTGCTATCTACTGAGGATAGCACATATCGAATTAAGTTTAATTTAGCTATCTACTAAAGGTAACTCAATAGCTCATATTGAATTAAGTTCAATTTAACTATCTACTGAAGATAGTTCATATCGATTTAAGTTTGATTTAGCTATCTACTGAAGATAGCTCATATTGAATTAAGTTTAATTTAGCTGTCTACTGAAGATAGCTGAAAACAAATTATGTTTATCTTGTTACTTACTGAAGATAGATCGAATTAAGTTTAATTTTGCTATCTACTGAAGATAGCTCATATTGAATTAAGTTTAATTTTGCTATCTACTGAAGATAGCTCATATCGAATTAAGTATAATTTTGCTATCTACTGAAGATAGCTCATGTAGAATTAAGTTTAATTTTGCTATCTACTGACAATAGCTCAGTAGCTCATATTGAATTGAATTTTGCTATCTACTGAAGATAGCTCATATTGAATTTAGTTTAGCTATCACCTAAAGATAATTCATATCAAATTCAAATTAATTTTGCTATCTAATGAAGATGGCTCATTTTGCTATCTACTGATGATAGCTGAAAGCAAATTATGTGTATCTTGCTATTTACCGACGATATTTCATTACATTATAGATTATATACTTGCTATCTACCGATGAAAGCTCCTCATATCGAATTAGGTTTAAAACTATTAGCACCTTGCTATAATGAGATTCTTGTACCCCGCTTATCTTGCACTACCCCAGTGTAAGCCGATCATCGAAGATAGGATTGATGAAACCTGTTTTCACGCTAAATTAACTGGCTATAAACAGGCATTTCTTATGTAATATTTATTTTACCAAATATTCCTGTACGGTGCAAACTGCACATTTGGATTGGTCACACTGATGAACAGATGACTCCAGGACTTAAAACCTTGATGTACGATTTCCGTCAAATTTTGATTTTGTTATTCTTTATTCAAAATGTTGAAATGATATTAGTAATAACTGACGAGAAGGGTTGCTGTCCATTTTAGGTTGAAATAACAAGGTAAAGTGAAAGAAACCCCATTGGTTATTTTGGCCATTTAACACGCAGTTCTATGGGAGGACATATTATCATAATTGTTAAATTATGATAATATGTCGAAATTCTCTGTTGACCTACAAAGACAACCAATTTGGCCGATTCCATTTAGGTGCAAGTTGGGACATGTGTAAACATTACAAATATGCAACAAAAAAAAACAATTTCATATTATAAGATCGTACATTGTGGCTTTAACTTGTTTGAAAAGAAGTATGATATCTTACCTTTAAAACCATCCGTGCCATTGCCTTGATAATGTGATCTCACTAAAGGTTATTGAAATAACATCCAGTCCGGTCTTCGTGATAACAATGACTGAATTCGTTTAATTACATTTTAATGATGTTTAACTGGCAGCCAAAAGTGTAAACATAGTATAGATTAATAATCAAAATGAATCCGTATGCTGATTAATTGGTCAATATTCTCTTTGTTACACCTTCCTGGTACATACCGGTATGTAAACTTGGTCACCATAGCAGCAACATCAGTTTCTAGTATTACATCTATTCCACCATCGAGTACTCGATGATTCTATATACCACTTCTTCCCGCCGTAGCCTCTTTTTTTACCTCTGTATTTCCCTCAATGATTTCACTCCTTCCTGCATGTCCTCATGCATGCCTTTCTCTTTCTTTAATCATGTTCATCATAACTTTTTCTACCCATAACAGCTGTAGGGCCTATTCACTGTAGAAGTGACGTAAATCGGATTAACTACAATGTACCATAACAATAGATGAATACAATTTTGACTTTATCGCCCATCACTACAAGCAGGTTGCATTCATCATACCGCTCTTTTCAAAGATAATGTAAGATAGTAAATGTAAACCTGTATTTTAGCTAGAGTATCTCGAGCTAGTCCCCAGTCACCTAAATTTTGATGGACGTTTTTCAAATGTTCTATGTGTAGCTTCAACCGCCCTAGAAGCTATATCCCTCCCCTTCCCTCACCAATCAATATTGCCGCGGAGCCTGATGATACAACCCCGATCAACATTGTTAAGGGGGAAGGGGGTATCGGATTTTTGTACATTGTCCTAAACTGTTCCAAGACTTAATTCCATGATTGTAGGAATCATGAGTCTATTCACCTGACTGAAAAAGAGACCCTCATAAATAAAGATGTATGTTTGATAGATAAGATGACATCTGTAGAGAAGGAGTAGGCCTACCAGTAGTAGCTTTGTTTAACTCGCAAATATTGAAGCGATCAATATTCCTCCGTATTGAACATTGGTTGTTATATTAGAAAGACAATGTAATGTGAGCTAGTATGTATTTATACATTAGACTTACGAATGTAATGTGAGCTAGTACCCACCAAACACAAAACGTTTTCGACATCATTCGCAAAAGGTTATAAAATGTTGTCAGAAAACGTTTAAATGTCGGGTTATATAAAGGGTATATTAAGGGTGTAAAACGTTTTATAACATTGAAAAACATTTTTGATAATCTACTGCCCAGCAAACAAACAATGTTTTTCAGAAAACGTTTAAATGTCGGGTTATATAAAGGGTATAAAAACGTTTTAATAACATTCCAAAAACATTTTGAAAACCCGATACAAAACATTTTAAACAGAATGTTATTTTTGGGTTGAAAAAATATTTGGCGAAAAATGTTTGCCCAAAATATTTGCAATGTTTTAAATACGTTTTTATGACCTTTATATAACCCGACATTTAAATGTTATTAAAACGTTTTGAGGAAAACATTTTAAGAACATTTCTGTGTTTGCTGGGGCAAATATTTTAACATAATGTTATTTAAGTGTTGACAAAATATTTGGCAAAAATGTTTGCAAAAATAGTTTACAATAACATTTTTGAAAACATTTTAGAAATATTGTTGTAGTGTGTTTTCATACAAAACGTTTTAAAACGTTTTCATGACCTTTATATAACCCGACATTTTAATGTTATTGAAACGTTTTTACCTAAACCAAAAGCCAAAATATAACTTATTTAAAACGTTTTAAAAACGTTTTTGTGTTTGCTGGGTATGTATTTATACATTAGACTTACGAATGTAATGTGAGCTAGTATGTATTATTGTATTTATACATTAGACTTACGAATCTGAGTATAATATTTAGGATTTAGAGAAGGCCCTCATTCAAAACTAGTACTCATCACAATAATCATATTTGTTATACCCAACTATTACCCAATTTGTTACCAAAATTGGTGTGAAAACTCATACGTTCGACTGGTACCAAAATGGTTCCATTTGAAAGTTGCTGAAACGTCATAGACCTACGGGCCTTTGAATTGGAATTCCAGCCTTACGTTGGGAAAACGTTTTGACCACGTTGATAATATGACCTGATTTAACCATGGTTTAACGTTCCTAAACTTGCCGGAACATGACGTTCGAGAACGTTTGTTTACTTTAATAACGTTCGCTGAATGTTCTCCTGACGTTTGCAAATTACCTGACCAAACGCTTCCAAAAGGGAACGTTCGCAAACGTCGTGAACGTTTTGTGTTAACTGGACCCCCCCTCCCTTAAAAAAATCCTGGTGCCCCCACTCAATTAGTGGAGGGTTAACCCCTTATTTTTCTTAATTTGACTGGTTACATTACAAAACCAAGAAAAAGGTTCTTCTAATATAGTAGGGGAGCCGCACGCGCACATGCATAGCGTATAGGCATAATCGTACTTTTTGCAAGGCAAGGTGGGTGCGGGAAATTTATTTACAGTGCTGAACTACTACTAAGGTGTGATAAAAACTGGAAGCCGTCTAGCGGAGCTGGACAGTCTGCACATACCTTCTGAAGCATTCCAGGGAGGCGCTGTCGACAAGCTGCTGGGGAAGTGCATTCCAGAGCCTGATTCCATCTGGGAAGAACGAATGGTGGTAAACAGTTGTCCTGGCAAACGGCACGTGATATTTCATTGAGAGGCCACGTACGTAGCATCACGGTTGGAACAAGGGAGGACTGACAGTAACCCTGTACGTGGAATCAACAAGTCCATATAGCGATGCGATATACATCATTTCCACTTTAGCCGGACACGGCGTTCCTGTATGGTTAGCCTTTGCAGTTCATGGCTGATACACTACTGGTATAGTTCTGAAGTCATGGAAGATTTCCAGTTTCCTGATATAAGTAGTGGAGTGCGAATCCCATGCAGACGACACTGGCATATTCCATTACAAGACGCAGAAGTGTCTTGTAGCAGAGAACTTTGGTCTCCCTATGGCACTGATTGATGTTTCTTTGCAGGAATGCACAGGTATGGCGTTCACGGCTTTGGAAGTAATTGTTTGAATGCGGTGATTCCAGGTGGGATTATAGTGGATATTGACGTCCATTGCAAGTATTTAGCAGAGTCTGCCTCTTCACGAATATGGCCATGGATGTTATAGTGGCATCTTGAAGGTCTTCTTTTTGTTGCTGATGTGAAACACTTTACATTTTTGGGAATGAAACGCCATCAACCAATCTTTCTCCCACATCTGCAGTTGATCGATATCGTCCTGAAGACCAGCTGCATCTTCCTCCTTTTCCGGTAGAGGATGCAGCCATCTACAAATATCTTGGCCGTGCAAGGATTAAGGTGATGTAAGCACACTGCCTTGTGGGACCCCGGAGTGGAGGAGATGAATTAGAAGTAGCTTCATCCAAGGTCACTTGCTGGGAGAGATGTTTCAGAAAATCAGCAATCTAAGCATATGTGCTGTCCTCAATGCCATTATAGAACTTTAAAGTTTGTGAAGCAGTCGCAAATGTGAAACTCGATCAAATGCCATCGAGAAATCAAGCAGGATGACGTCTACTTGGTCTCGACGTTGACGATGGTCTTTGCCAGATCTCGGATGGCTTGGATAAGCTTTGTCGCACATGATCGTCTTTTGTGGAAGCAATTCTGGGCATCGTTGAGAATATTATGCTTATCGAGGTGACGCATGATACTGCTACTGCATGTTCTAGAAGTTTACATGTGACAGGTGTCAGTAATAATATGGGTCGGTAGTTTTCAGCTTTGTGTTCTTGTCACCTTTTTTGAAACAGGCACAACATTGGCTTTTGTTCAAACTTCTGGGATGATCCCTTGGTTGAGAGAAGCTTGGAGAACAAAAGATCACTGGAGTAAGCTCGTCTGCCAACACCTTCAACAGTCTAGTTGGAATCTCGTCTGGCCCACACGTTTTATGGATTTGGAGACCAGCGAGCAGTTTGTGGATACCATTAGGATGGATGATGATTGGATCCATGACTGAGTGAGAACTATAGGTCCTTTGCCTTTTATGGTGCAAGGTTGCATCCTCATTCATATTAAACACAGACGAAAACTTGGAAGCTTTCAGTGGGGGGAAACCCATCATTGTCACATTTCTTATTGTTAATAAAGCTTCAAAAGCGCTTGGGATTTGAGGAAAATGATGTATATCACATAATCATTCTATGCTTTCTTACAAGCTGACCTGCACGAAGTCTTAAAGAACCATGTTCTTTCACAATATTTTGTATTTTTAGAGTGGCGGGCTTTATTATACGCTTCTTCTGCCGAGTGAGTCTTTTAACCTGCTTCGTGATCCAAGATTGATTGTATCTTGTAGTTCAACTTTTGAAGGTATACACCTCTATCATGCGATCTTGGCAAGTGAAACAATTTTGTTTGGCTGCAGCATCCCTTCGGTATCTCCAAGGAGGTGCTAGACATAGTACAGTGTGCGCAGCCGTCCCGGTTTCTTCTTCCCATGTGATGGAATATAAAGGGCATATTTCACAGGACTCGTCGTCTTCAAGACGCAGTATATGGCCGAGAAATTTGAGTTGATGAATCTTGACTCTGGCAACCAGTGGATTGGTGTTGGTAGATGGTTTCATTTGGAATCCCATCCACACGCTTGATGTTTAACATGACTCTGTAGCAAGATGTTGCAAAGGCATTGATCTTATTTTCCATGTTCTTGGTGATTGCCCATGACTGGCACCCCTACAGAAGCACAGTAACACAAGTTGTCTCAAACAGCTTGATTTTTTTCGATTGACAGAAAGCTTTTTTTTTTCGATTTCCAGAAAGCTGCCCCGGCTAGTGCTTTTCTTATTTTTAGGTCTCAACACTAGAACCCATCTTGGAGCCCAAGTACTTGAAGTCTGTGACATGGTTGATGGTACTACCATAGACTTCAAGTGCTGGTTGGGCGTTGCAGTTTGCAGTCATATCTTCTGCCTTAGGTGCGCTGATGACAAGGCATATAGATCTGCTGCTGCAGTTGTAGTCCTAGTAAGCTGTGACTGGGCTCGGGCTATATGGAAGATTCCAACAGGGCAATCATCATCAGCAAAATCCAGGTCATTCAGCATCCTAGCAGGATACCTGCTTGACCGACGTGGGTAGGTAACATTTCTAGCGTCAATTCTAGAAGTTTATTTTTCAGAAGGTAGTCTACCAGGATAATGAACAGCCTCCCCCGAATGGTGCCAACACATCACCCTGAAGCACTCCAGTTGTTACTCGGAAAGGCTCTGAGATACTTCCATTTACCATAACGGCACTATTGGAGTCCTTGTAGAGCACCTGGATGGCATTGACAACAACTTTTGGTATTCCATAATGCCGCAGCACTGAAAACATAACGGACCTGTTGATGGAATCGAAGGCCTTTTGAAGTTCACAAAGTGACTGTCAAGGGAAGTTGGTACTCCTTGAAGCCTTCCATGATCCTCCTCAAAATGTGTATTATTTTGCTGAGCACAGCTGCGACCTGATCTAAGGCCAGCCTGCCTGTTGCTTCTCAGTAAAGGATCCATGTGATGTCGGATCCTGTTCAAAAGGATCTTGTTGTATACTTTTGTGGTAATGGACACAAGCGAAATACCACGATAGTTTGTCATGAGAGAGAGAGGTCGCATTTCTTTGGTAGAGGAATGATTACATTTGTGACCCATTGACGTGGCGGTGTCAGTGTTAAGAATACCATACAGAATTCGAGAATCATATCAATCATGCTATATCCCCTCCTCCCTGAAGTGCTTCAGCAGTTTTAAAAGCACAGTCCAATGCTGCTGCCTTGTTGGTCTTCATGACTGCTATTGCTTTGACTACTTCTTCACGAGTTGGGGGCTCAGTGATAATAGGAAGATCTTCAACAGCTGGTGCAGAAGTTCTTAAGCTGTTGTGCCATTGTCGTTGTTAAGGAGTGAGCTAAAATATTCCCTCCATTCCTCAAGCAGTTCATGGTTACTGATTGGGGCTGATCCACCCCTCAGTCTTTTTGACTTTCACCCTTTCCTTGAGTTCTTCCCATAAAGCGAGTTAGTGATTTCCAGGTGGTGGTGTAATTCCCCATCTCTTCGGCCAGCTTCAGGTCTTCCATCTCCTAATCATGCGCGTATTTTGGGGGGGGGGGGGCTTTGGGGGCGCCAGTCCCCCGGGGTCAAAGTAGGGGGCGGCAAAAACGAAGGGGCGGCGGAAGAAGAAGGAGCAGAAAAAACGAAGGGGCGGCAAAACGAATTAGCAAATAAAAAGGGCGCAAAAATTGAAAAAAGCATAAAATTTTTGAAAAAAGGTTGCTTATAGGGCGCTAGCGCCTAAAACCGTTTTTTTTTTTTTTTTTTTTGCTCTTCACTTTTCAAACGACCGTGAAAAAATTGGGTCAACCTTTTCGGGCTGTTAAGGTAGGGGCGGCAAAATTGTTTCTTCTTCAGCCCCCCGGGGGTGGGGCGGCCACGGTACGCCACTGTCCTTATTAAAGGTATAGCAAGCTCATCCGATTTATAAGAGTGGTTTAAACCGGTGTTCAAGTACCCCCGTCTTTCTCTAGATTGAAATGGAGTACCACTTTTTGGCCACATCCCTTTCAAGTTTAAGTCTGACGGTTGTATCTGATACCCAACTTGACAATGATCCGCATGGCTCTTGCTTTCCAATAACTTTCTCACGAACCGCTGTTTCAAAGGTCTCATCAGAGATGGGTGTGGCGTCATCTATGTTCAAGGCTTAGTTGACTACATGCATGAATGAGCACACCTTAAACATGTTAAATGAAAGAGTTCACTAATTCAAAAGTTGCAAAAAGTTAATATCAGGTACTCGATTATAATGCACATTTTCCTAATACCGGGTGCTCGATTATAATCTATAAGTGCACTCCTTGATATGGTTACCCGATTATAATGCAAGTTTTACCGGGTGCCTGTGACCGATTGCAATTGCCCTATTCTGGTCAGACTAATGATAAACAACAAGATAAACGACCCAATAAACAAATGCCCAATAGCTGTGTAACTTTATGATGTCCGCAGTGCCTATATATCCAGTCTTTGTCAAAAACGCTCGGGATTGGGGTACTAGGTCTCGTTCGGCCGTTCAGGACGGGTCCGCACCAAAGGCGCGAACGAGGGCGAAGCCCGATTGTTTTCGTGGTCAGTTACCATGGAAGTATGGTACTTCCATGGTTTTACTCGGCCTGTCGGGCTACTCTCAGTGTAGACTCAATCCAAGTTCGGTCATTGCGAGCTCGATCATAATGGGGGAGGGAACAAGGCCAACTGTGCAGGCCCATAAGGGGGAGGGGACTGGGCGGCCGCCCCCAATCACCAAATGTCCAAAAAGTCCCATTTGTGAGCGTAGAGAGTGAAAAAATAGGGGTTTACGCCTTTCTTGTCAAAAAGGTCCAAATCTTTTTGGGGAAAAAGCCCACTTTTCAAAATCCACCCCTAGTCCAAAAAGGTCATAATTTTGAAAAAAGTCCACTTTTTCCAAATCAGCCCCCCCAAATAAAAACCCCAACAAAATCCTGGTTACGGGCCTGCAACTGTGACCTGGTTTTATGCCCCAATTTGCCAGCTGTGGCTTGGTTTTATGCCACAATATTGTTCTAAAGTTATGACCCATTTCAGCATTAAAGGAGGATTTCGTGATCCTAGCATCCTCTTTTTATGACATTTTCAGTAGATATCCACGAAAAAGGCTTATTTTCAAAATTTCAGTTGATTCCGATTTTGCGTTTGCGAGTTATGCATGATTATGTGTATTACACTGCTCCATAGACAATGTGTTGTAATTTCGTTCTGGTGCACCAGAACGAAATTCAAATTTGGCGATATTTTTGCTAAACGAATTAATCTGCAAGAAATATTTGGTACATAAACATTATGTAGCCAGAGGTATCCAGTGGTGTAAAAATCTCAACTTTTTTGGGAAAAGTGGGGGATGAGGCTGTGGATCACGAAATGCCCCTTTAAAATCGTCCCGGCAAAGTAATTTTAGCAGTGGGTCAGCAGGGCGATTTCGACCCCGCCCCCCCATCCCCGGCTAGGTACCCTCCGTACGCTAATGATGATTGATTGATATAGATGGATTGATTGATCGACTAGCAACTGTTTACATGTTCATGTTCTTTCATTCGTTCGTTTATTATTTATTACATATTTATTTAGGCCTACTGGCCTAGGCCTACCTGTCAACATTAGGCCTACCTATAGGCTACGTCCCCGAATTAATTTGTTTATTTTTTACTGGTTTAAGTGTCTCTAATTTTTTGTTTAACTATTCTAACATAATATTTAATTGTGACATTTTTTCAGCAACATAAAATTCATAAACTTCATAAAGTTTAGAATTTTGAAGTGAATAGGCTAACAGTAGGGCCTACTGTCTTTTATAGTAGCCGTTAATCATGTAATTGGCAAAATAGGTCCTGCATAAATTCAGCATAATTCACCCGAAATTCTAAATCAAATCTCCCGGCCAAATCTTAAACTTTAATCCTAGCCCTACGCCCGGTATGCAAACATTGATCAGCTGAGTGACAGGTGCATAGTGCACCTATTTTGCATATCATTATCTGCCGGCGCACCAAAGTGAAACTTTATATTCGTGTTATTACGCACGAAAAAAAAAAAGTGCCTTGAGTAAACTTAAAATTGTTGATGACGTCTGAATCAAAAGTCATTTTACCCATTCTGTAGGCCTAACAACTGCTAACTGTCGCAACAAATTGTAAAAGAATCTTTTACTTCAATTTTTATTGGTATTTAGAACTGTCCAGGTTAACATTCTTCGCAGACAACACGAAGTGATGCGGTCGAAATCATTTCACAAAGTTTGTGTTTCTCAAACCGGCTGCTTGGTAAAAAGTACTTGTGTTTTGCATGGCATCTTCTGGTCTAAAATTATGTTGAACGTTGCTCTATCGAGAACATATTGATCAAAAGAATTCATAGGCTGGACAATATAGAAGATATGATACGAAAGGTAAGTGTTTCTCATTTTAATATTGTTCTAAAAAAAATTGAGGCCCAAAATGAGATTGGAAGCCTACCCGACAGATCGAGGGCATGGGCACTAAGCTTTGGAAATGCACAAGTATACCGAGTAATAACCTGGGTGAGTGATTGCTTAAATTAATTAAACTCGTCATGTTACGGTAGGCCCAGGCCTAATTTAATTGAAATTTGCATTTGGCCTAATTGAGTATCTTCTCCCAGCCGTATTCAACAATCTTGAAATGCTTAATTTTAAAAATACCCCATTTTGAAATGATAAAAAAAAGGGGGCGATAAAAAAATCATTGGTTAAATTGGTTAAAGACTGCTAAGACTGCAGAATACTTAACAGAAACGTATGAGGCTGGGGTGTCAATATATTAATACATTCCGAAAAGTGGGTGGGGGGGGCACCAGAGTTTGCAGGTTTTTGCCGCATGTGGAAAAGCCTTTATGGTTTTTTTTTCACTTGGCAAGAACAGTTTTTAGTTTTACGTCCAGCAAAAACTAAAAAAAGGTATTTCATGTTATTTTTTTTTATCTCAAAACAAATTATAGGAGTATTTCGTGATCCTATCATCCTCTTTTATGACATTTTCAGTAGATATCCACGAAAAAAGCTTATTCCCAAAATTTGAGTTGATTCCGATTTTGTGTGTGCGAGTTTATGCATGATCAGGCCAATGTATCTGCTCAATCATGTCCATAGGCCACTGTTGTAATTTCATACTGGTGGTGTACCAGAACGTAATTCAAATTCGACGATATTTGAAACGAATTAATGTTTGTACTGACACAAACATTATGTAGCCAAAGGTTTGGTACGAAAATCTCAATTTTTTAGAAAAGTGTGGGGGGATATAAGGCTGTGGATCACGAAATGCTCTTTTAATAAAGCAACAAAAATAATTTCTATTTAGAACCAAATATTTGGAATGAACCTAGGGAGCCAAGCCATTTGAAGTGACATGGCGTGTTATAAAAGGTTGGCATATGTTTTCTATGGGTCAAAGGCAATAACTTAAAGGCAAAGGTTAATCTTCTAACTAAATCAATCTTCTACAGGGGGTCCCAGCATGGGGTCAAAGGTTACATGGGGTCAAATTTCAAAATTGCTCGAATCTTGTTTTAACTTTGAACCCCACCAAAGTATTCCTCTAGTCATAAGGATTCAGAAAAAGTATAGTTTATATAGAGTATTTTACGATGTTGACCCCTGTGGAGTTCAAAATTTGACCTTTGACCTTTTTGCTTATAACTCTAGAACCAAACGTCACAGGTAGGTCAAACTATACTGTTTCTGAATTCTTATGACCAGAGGAATACTGTGGTGGGGTCTGGGGTGGGGTTTAAAATGTTGGTACCCCCTGTAGATTATTGATTTAGTTGGCCACCCAGAAGTTATTGCCCATGACCCATAGAAAACACCTAAATAGGCCAACTTTTTTTTTAACTCAACATGTCACTTGCTAGCAAAATACTGATGGGATTCGGCTCCCCAAGTAAAGGTCATTTCAGGGGTCACCAGGGTCATGTGAAACTTGGTATCACCATTTAGAGCCAATTTTTTGGAAGGTCATTTAGGGGTCATCTGGGGTCAAATGAGTATAAACTGTGGTATGGGTATAGCGTCTTTTGCAGTTTGTTAATTACAACAGCCAGGTAACCTCGAAAGCCGAGAACCGCTAACTACGGGTGGCCGCCTAGTACTACTACAATTCACCGGAATCTGTGTGTCTGTTTGTCTGAGGTCATCTGAGGTCAAATTAGCAAAAACTTTCGTATGGATTCGTATGGACATAAACTTTATGGGCGAGTTTCCCGACAGGAGTCTTATTAAGCCGTAGTCTTAAGGTGGCCTTGAGGCTACTAAGCCTAGCCCGCTCTCGAAGCCCGAGTCTTAACTCTAGCCGGATTTCTTCAACGCAAATTCAACCTAGTCGTAGTGGCCTTGTAGGCTTAACGCTTGACAACCTCGTCCCTTTCAACCAGCGACTTAATTGTATAGGCTGTTGGAGGTAGATGTACATAAGCTGTGGTCCTCACGGTTTACCGTACTAACAAGGTTGCCGTCTCATTATCGCAATGTTCCCGGCGCAAAGACTAGCTTGGACCAGCGGTCTTGTGCTTGGGCTTATACCGTACACAACTTGATGCAAGAATATTGTGTCTGTTTTTGTGTCTTTTATGTATTATTTTATTTCCACTTGACTTTTTCTGAGTCCAACTTGTATGAATGATACGTCTATGCTTTATACTCGTGATTCTTTCTTTGCATCCCAAAAAGGGTAAAACTGTAAGCCTAATGGAAAGGAATCTGTGATTCCCCTAGGAAAGCAACCAACGTGCGATCTACTGCTGATATCAGTAGTCTTCTCAGATCTCACATGAAGTTATCTGTTGGTACAATATTTATAATTATTTAAGTAGAAGATATAGCAATATTATATGCATCTTATCCGTAAATTCAGTTTTAATACTGCATGCATTATTGTTTCGTGTCAAATATTTACTATATCTTTACCAATTTTGTCCTTCTTTTATTGTATTAAATTGATGTCCAACCTGGTATAATATAGGCACTCCAAAATAATATTTTAATAGGCCTACTTATGAAAAGTATGAGTATCAAACTATTAAGGCTTGGATAGGGACAGGTGGTATCATATAGGTCTTCATGATGATGATGATGATGATGATGATGATGATGATGATGATGAGGGGCAGGCATCGTTCATGCTGTTTGGGTTTGTAAGGGGTGGAGTGGGTCTGAGGAGTTATGGGATCTGCTTGGAATGTGTCCCCGGAACATTGGCGTAGATTTCTTTTTGATATGGGGGGGGAGGTGGGATTGAAAAAAAAAAATTATGGTACAAATGCCATATTAAAGGTATTAAAGCTGGTGACATATAGGCCAATGGTACAAAGGTGGGATAAATGCAATTTATTTAACCTTAAAAATTGAGTTTTTTAGGTTAAAATGACCAAGTAATGAGGTTAATTAATAAGTAGGCCTAATTTACCTTTTTCATGGGATGGGGGGGGGAGAGCTCCCCCAGTTACGCGACTGCTTACTTATTTTAATTGAAAGACCGTCAAAAATATGAAAGATAAACTTTGCGTTACAATTTAAATAATTTGTAAATTGAAATAGACCAAGGCTTACGACCTAAGACCTGCTCTGAGGCAGGGCCAAGAAAAGCCGCTGTAAGCCTGGTCTAACAGGCTTGCGTAGACTACGGCTACAGAAGACTGATTTCGAGAAATGCAAATTTTACTGAAGCCTGGGGCTAATCCTACAAGCCTGGCCCACGGGCTAACGAAGCCTCGAGGCTATGGTAGCCGTGCTTCGGGAAATACGTTTTCAGTTAAGCCTGGTCTTACGACCTCTTAAGCCTTGAGGCTAGACAAGCCAATTGCTAAGCCACCCGTCGAGAAATTCGCCCTAAGAGTCAACATTTAGAGCCAAATTTTGGAAGGTCATTTGTAGGTTATCCGGTGTCACCCAGGGGTCATCTGAGGTCAAAATACTAAAAACTGCCGTATGGGCATGAAACTTGGTGGATATAGTCAACATTTAGAGCCAAATCTGTTGGAAGGTAATTTTGGGTCATCCAGGGTCACCAGAGGTCAAATTAGTAAAAAACTGTCGTATGGGCATGACATTTGGTGGGTACATTCAACATTTAGAGACAAACTTTTGGAAGGTCTTTTCGGGGTCGCCAGGGGTCATCTGAGTTCAAATTAGTAAAAGCTGTCGGCATGAAACTTGGTAGGTAGAATCACCATTTAGAACCAAATTTTGGGAAGGGCATTTAGGGGTCATCTGAGGTCAAATTAGTAAAAACTGTCGGATGGGCATGAAACTTGGTGGGTACAGTCACCATCAGGCAGGTAATCGCGCCCAGCCGAGAACCGCCAAATAAAGGGCACTCCCTGATTTTGAGATCTGCAAAAGCCAAAATACGGGTAACCGCCTATAGTAGGCCTACTTGAGGCCTATACAGTGACCCCCATAATTTGGATGCCTATGAAAAATTACCATTGCCCCCCCCATAATTTTGGCCAGGCACCATTGCCCCCCCCCCCCCCCAATATTTAACATCTTCCGGAGCCTCTGCTATATAATGATTTGCATGAGTATTTTTTTCTATTTCAGCGCTACTATACTATTCACATCACATACAGGACCTATATGGCCTACTCTATATGCAAGGAATCTTTATGGAATTGTTCAGCCTGACATAGGAGTATAGGACCCAATCGGCATAATTTGCAGTACGGCCACCCCCAGCAGCATCGGCAAGAAAGACTCTTAAGGTAAGGCAAATCATGCATGTAAACCCCGAGACATGCCCATCACCCCCCCTTTACGGGCCGTAAAGATGCACTCACCCAAATTCCACTTTTCAGGGTAAAAGAAAATGATTAAGACAAAATTAACAAATGGACCATTTATTCAATCGTTCAAAAATTAGCTCGAAAAGTACACTTTAGGAGGATTAGACTGGTTCTATTTTGGAAAGCCAATTATCTTTACCCACTCTCTAACCTATGTATTAAACTGACCAGTATTGAGATCCTACTTGACAAGCCATTTTCATGTTCCAAGTTGAGTTTTGGGACACCATTTTCGCAACCTTTGTTAACTTTTTCCGTGAAACTTCTATTGCAATATTCTGCATGAGCGGCTAATAGTGATGCAAGACAACATAATTATACGGTCATCCCGTCGTTAGATATGGGTGTTGTATGTATCCGTAGATTGCAGAGCAAAAGTCTTGAATTTTGCATCGATTCTCATTATGTACGCCCAATCTATGAAACAATCATCTGTTGGTGAGTTTCTTAAATTCTTCATTATTCTGTACATTTCTAACATAACGCATACTGGATGTCGGTAAAAGTGCAGGCTATGTGGTAGGCCTAATAGGCCTATTGGTAGGCCTATTATTGATCTGTTTTTATGGTACATATGCCTATAGGTGCAAGCTATTTAAGGTATGTATGATTCATCATTAGGCCTATACTTGTAGGTCTAGGCCTTTAAATCTGTCTTCTTATATAAAACTTAAAAAATAAGGGGGACATTGGCTTATCAATAAAAGAACTATTTGATTGATTATAAGTACCCGGTAAGCTATCTACTGCTGATATCGGTGTTGATGAAATAGGTTTCATTTGATAAATCGGCTAAGCTGATATCGGCGTTTTAGACCTTATACGGTACTTGATTGATTATAAGTACGCTATATCTACTGCTGATATCGGCGTTAGTAAAGTAGGTTTCATTTGATAAATCAGCTAAGCTGATACCGATGATGAAGAACTATTTGACTGATTATAAGTAGGCCCCTAAATTGTTATATGGCCTACTGCTGATGAAGTAGGTTTCATTTGATAAATCAGCTAAGCAAATCTCGGCGTTAAAGAACTATTTGATTGAAGTAGGTGTCATTTGGAAAATCAGCTAAACTGATATTGGCGTTAAAGATATAGGTGCAAGTTATTTAAGGTATGTATGATTAATCATTAGGCCTATACTTGTAGGTCTAGGCCTTTAAATCTGTTTTTTATAAAAAATAACAATAAGGGGGACATTGGCCTATAAATTATTTGATTGATTATAAGTAAGCTATCTACTACTGATATCGGTGTTGATGAAGTGGGTTTCATTCGATAAATCGGCTAAGCTGATATCGGCGTTTAAGACCTTATACGGTACTTGATTGATTATAAGTACGCTATATCTACTGCTGATATCGGCGTTAGTGAAGTAGGTTTCATTTGATAAACCGGCTAAGCTGATATCGAAGATGAATAACTATTTGATTGATTATAAGTAGGCCCCTTGTTATATGGCCTACTGCTGATAAAGTAGGTTTCATTTGATAAATCAGCTAAACCGATATCGGTGTTAAAGACTGATTGAAGTAGGTTTCATTTGGAAAATCAGCTAAACTGATATCGGCGTTAAAGACATATTTGATTGATAATAATTAAGCTATCTACTGCTGATATCAGCGTCAATGAAGTAGGTTTCATTTGATAAATTTACTAAGCTGATATATCGAAGATGAATAACTAATTGATTGATTATAAGTAAGTTACATAATACTGCTGACATCGACCTTGATGAAGTAGATTTCATTTGATAAGTAAGCCGAACTGATATCGATGTTGAAAAACTATTTGTGTGAATTATTATGTAAGCTATTATATCCATTGTTGAGACCCTACTTGCTTTTTTTTAATTTGTTAAACTGGTAATAAGTAAGCTATCTACTGCTGATATCGGTGTTGATGAAGTAGTTTTCATTTGATCAGCCGAGCCGACATCAAAAATGAAGAATTATTTGATAAAATATAAGCAGTAGCAGTTGCCCCCCTGACTAAAAAATGAAAGAAAAAGTGCCCTCTGACAAAAATGAAAGAGAAATCAGGAGGGCAAAGGAAAAGAAAAAAGGCAAGGAGCCCTTTTCTAGCAAAATTCAGGGCCAAAATAGTGTAAAATACAAAATTTTTCCGCGCTACGCGCGCACATTGTAACAATAAAGCCCTATTTAGCCGGATAATGGGCGAAAATAGTGTAAAATACCATTTTTTCCCGCTACGCGCGCACATCATCCCAATAAGGCCCTTTTCGGGAAGCTCGAAGACATACAGTCTCTATGTATCGTATGATGCAACTGCAATTTTTTCGTCTGTGCCCCCAAAATTTTATTTTGCCCCCCCCCGACCAAAAGCCCATTAAGCAGTAGCATGTACATGAAAGCCCATTAAGCAGTAGCATGTACATGAAACCAATTGTTGATGAAGACGTTATAAAAATAATACATAAATTTAATCAAAACAAGAGTGCTGGTCACGATACTATTGGTAATTACGTGGTAAAAAGGATTGCAAAGGAAATATCGATTCCATTAACTATTATATTCAACCTGTCTATTACTGCTGGTGTAGTACCAAATGAGTTAAAGATCGCAAAGGTTATTCCCATTTATAAGAAAGAAAATCCAGAAGTTTTCTCAAACTATCGTCCAGTTTCTGTTCTGCCATGCTTTTCAAAAATACTTGAAAGGCTTGTGTTCAACAGATGCATACATTACATTGATAAATATGAAATTCTAAATGATAAGCAATTTGGCTTTAGATCTAAACATTCTACCTATATGGCTATCTTGGAATTTATTGACAAAATTAGTAATGCTGTCGAAAACAATGAGACAACTGTTGGGATTTTCTTAGATTTGTCAAAAGCCTTTGACACTATCGACCATAGTATTTTATTACATAAACTGGAACATTATGGTTTTAGAGGAAACGTTTTAAAATGGTTTAAAGATTACTTACATAATAGAAAACAGTATGTGTATTACAATTCTTGTAAATCTGAACATAAAGATATAATATGTGGAGTACCTCAAGGCTCCATCCTAGGCCCATTATTGTTCATTTTGTATGTTAATGATATCATAAATACTTCCACCATTCTAAAATTTGTCTTGTTTGCCGATGATACTACTATAACTTATTCACATAAGGACATTATGTCCAAATACGACCTTATCAACAATGAATTAAAAGAAGTAAATAATTGGTTTAAGGCTAATAAGCTATCAGTGAATGCAAGCAAGACTAATTATATGGTGCTTGGTACAAATCACAAAACATCACACGTATTGTACAATGTTACTAAAAATATTATATTAGATAATGTAATCCTGGAAAGGTTGAATAAGACCAAATTTCTTGGAGTGACAATTGATGAGAATTAAACTGGGAATTTTCATATTACCAACATCTCAAAGAATATATCTAGAGGTGTTGGTGTAATAAACCAACTGAAACATTTTGTCCCCGAGCGAATAATGTATTCACTATATTGTACTTTAATACTTCCTTACATAAACTATGGTATCTTAGCATGGGGAAATACTTGTCAAAAATATTTGGAAAAGATTTTCAAACTTCAAAAAAAGCCCTTAGAATGATATCGAATAGTCACTTTTTAAGTCACTCAGCCCCTATTTTCAAGAATTACAATTTGCTTAATGTTTATGATAGTTATGATCTCGAACTAAGCACTTTTATGTACAAGTATAATACCAATCAGTTACCAAAGGCCTTCAATAGTTATTTTGTTGAGCAGAGGAATCACCTCAGGTATCACACAAGAAACGCTGAAGATTACAAGATCTGTCTTACAAAAACAGAGTTTGCTAACAAAACAATAAGAACCGCCGGGCCAAGAAAATGGCATTCGATTGACAGATGCGCCAAAACGGCTACATCAGTAAAACTCTTTAGATCCCAAATTAAAACAAACCTTATAGAAATGTACACTTAATACCTCTTAGTTTGGATTTACTTATTTTTATTTTTCTCCTTTTAAAACAAAAATCGATTAAAATTAACTGATCTCTTAGCATTCATACTATATTCACAAAATGTCAGCTTTCTTGTGCGATATACGTACGTGAGCAAATGTTATGAAATCCTAATTTATATTCTGCATGTTCTTTATTCATAATTTTTTCCCTGCTTAGTTCGTTCTACATGAATGTATGAAAGAGGGTGGGGGGTGTTTGTATGTATGTAATTGTATTTTATTAGACAAATTAAGAAACTTAGGCTAAGGTTAAGGGGGGTGCTTGTTCAGGCCTTTTTGGCCTTCTGAGCATCTCCTCATTCAAATGTGTTGTTTTGCTGTTATTGTATTGTTGTATTTTGAATGAAATAAAGATTGATTGATTGATTGATTGAAAAAAGCTGGCTACGCCCTTGAATATAAGTAAGCTATCTACTGCTAATACCGAGCTTGATGAAGTAGGTTTCATTCGATAAATCAGCTAAGTTGATATCGGCGTTTAAGAGATATTTGATTGATTATAACTTGTAAGCTATCTACTGCTGATATCGGCCTTGATGAAGTAGGTTATAGTCGTTTAATTTGATAAATCAGCTAAGCTGATATCGGTGTTAAAGAACTATTTGATTGAGTATAAGTAAGCTATCTATTGCTGATATCGGCCTTGATGAAGTAGGTTTCATTTGATAAATCAGCTAAGCTGATATGGACGTTAAAGATATCGGCCTTGATGAAGTAAGTCTCATTTGAAAAATCAGCTAAGCTGATATCGGCGTTAAAGAACTATTTGATTGATTATAAGTAAGCTATCTATTGCTGATATCGGCCTTGATGAAAAAGGTATCATTTGAAAAATTAGCTAAGCTGATATCGGTGTTTTGAACTATTTGATTGATTATCTCAATAATCAGCAGTAGATACGGTAAGCTATCTACTGCTGATATCGGTCTTGATGAAGTAGGTTCCGTTTGATAATCCAGCTAAGCTAAATCGAAGATGAAGAACTATTTTGATTGATTATAAGTAAGTTGATATGCTTACTGCTGATATCGGATATCGGCGTTGATGAAGTGGATTTCATTTGATAAATCAGCTAAGCTGATATCGATGTTGAAGAATTATTTTAGTGAAAATATGTAAGCTATACCCTACTTGCTTCTTGTTTAATTTGTTAAACTGATAATAAGTAAGCTATCTACTGGTCTGGTGATATCGGTGTTGATGACGTAATTTTCATTTGATAAATTTGCTAAGCTGATATTGAAGATTGATTGATTATAAGTAAGTTGATATATGGCTACTGATATAGGCGTTGATGAGGTGGATTTCATTTGATAAAGGAACTTAACTAACACCGGTGCTGACAAACTATTTGAGTTAATGCATGTAAGCTATATATCTACTGCTGATATCCTATTTTGTTGTTTGTTAATTTATTTAACAGATAATAAGTATTAAAGCTATCTACTGCTGATATCGGTGTTGATGAAGTAGTTTTCATTTGATCAGCTGAGCCGATAAGGAAAAACTATTTGATTGAATATAAGTAAACTATCTGCTGCTGATATCGGCCTTGAAATAGCTAAGCTGATATCGATGAAGAAGAACTATTGGATTGATTATAAGTAAGCTATCTACCGCTGGAGTAGACTTCATTTGACAAATCAGTTCAAGGCCGCTCCAAATATCTGATAATCTGATAATAAGTAAGGTATCTACTGCTCATATCGGTGTTGATGAAGTAGTTTTCATTTGAGCTGATATCGAAGATGAAGAACTATTTGATTGATTATAAGTAATTTGTTATATGGATTGGCTACTGCAGCTGATATAGGCGTTTTTAGCAGTCAAGTTAGCTCAATTGATAAGTCGTTCGGTTATGCGTACGCTCTCGTGGAAACGTTGAGTTGTCTTGTTGTAACCTGTACGAAACTCGGGAGCTGATCCTGGCTGCGATGGTAAATTCTTAGTCAGTGGGAGTGGTCTAGTTCGTAGACACATTTTTGATTGGACAATCGCAAGATTTCGGGTGCCGTTTATTAGACTAAATCCTCCAAGTCCTTCAACATCTACGCACGGTCATCGGGTTGTGCTGATCGTAGTGGATACCGGCTGCGCCGGCATCCACTACTCAAAATATTGGACCTGCCTGTCGTCTATCACACGGTAGAGGATAGGCAAAATAAAAATTCCTATCGTTTATTCTCTAATTGTGGAATATTTAGGATGTGCACTTCTAAGCATTAAAGTCCCTGATGTGTTGTTAAATGGTTTATGGAATGATGTGGATTTCATTAGATAAATGAGCGTAACTAATACTGGTTTAGAAGAACTATTTGAGTGAATACATGTAAGCTATATATCTACTGCTGATACCTTACTTGTTTTTTGTTAATTTATGAAGCTGATAATAAGTGAGATATTTACTGTTGATATCGGTGTTGATGAAGTACTTTTCATTTGATCAGCTGAGCGAATATCAAAAATGAAGAACTGCTTGATTGATTAAGTAAGCTATCTACTGCTAATACCGGCCTTGATGAAGTATGTTTCATTTCATAAATCAGCTAAGATGATATCGATAATGAAGAACTATTTGGTTGATGTGTGGTTGATTATAAGTACGCTATCTTCTGTTGATATCGGCCTTGATGAAGTAGGTTTCATTGGATAAATCAGCTATTAACTGATATCGATAATGAAGAACTATTTGATTGATTATAAGTAAGCTATCTTCTGTTGATATCTGCCTTGATGAAGTAGGTTTCATTAAATCAGCTAAGCTGATATCGATAATGAAGAACTATTTGATTGATTATAAGTAGGCCTAAGCTATCTACTGCTGATATCGGAAGGTTTCATTGGATGAATCAGCTGTCCTTATTGGCCTTTCGACCATCTCCTCCGTAATTGTCTTTGTATTATTTTATAATTATTTGATGTGTAATTTTAATGTAGTTTGCTTCTTTTTTATTTATGGAAATAAACATTCATTTTCTATGTAATTAATCATTCCATTCATTCATTCATTCATTCATTCATTCATTCATAATGATTCGCCTAGGTTACGTCCAGACTTGAGTCCTGCTTTATTAACTTATAATTCATTCATTTTCGTTCGGTCATTGATTCACTCATTCATGGATTCATTTACTCTTTCATTCACACATGAAGCGACAAGACTTGGTCTAGAACGGAGTCCTGCTTCATGCACGTGTTCATTCATTCATTCATTCATTCATAATGATTCGTCTAGGTTACGTCCAGACTTGAGTCCTGCTTTATTTATTCATTCATTCATTCATTCATTCATTCATAATGCATGATTCGTCTAGGTTACGTCCAGACTTGAGTCCTGCTTTATTCATTCATTCATTCATTCATTCATTCATTCATTCATTCACAAATTCATAATGAAGCGGCAAGACTTAGTCCAGAACGGAGTCCTGCTTCATCATGCACTTGTTCATTCATTCATGCATTCATTCATTCACTCATTCACACATTCATAATGAAGCGGCAAGACTTAGTCTAGAACGGAGTCCTGCTTCATGCACTTGTTCATTCATTCATTCATAATGCATGATTCGTCTAGGTTACGTCCAGACTTGAGTCCTGCTTTATTCATTCGTTCATTCGTTCATTCATTCATTCATTCATTCATTCATTCATTCATTCATTCATAATGATTCGTCTAGGTTACGTCCAGACTTGAGTCCTGTCCCATTCATTCATTCATTCATTCATAATGCATGATTCGTCTAGGTTACGTCCAGACTTGAGTCCTGCTTCATTCATTCATTCATTCATTCATTCATTCATTCATTCATTCATTCATTCATTCATTCATTCATTCATTCATTCACTCATTCATTCATAATGATTCGTCTAGGTTACGTCCAGACTTGAGTCCTGTTCCATTCATTCACCCATTCATTCATTCATTCATTCTTAATGCATGATTCGTCTAGGTTACGTCCAGACTTGAGTCCTGCTTTATTCAATCATTCGTTCATTCATTCATTCATTCATTCATAATGCATGATTCGTCTAGGTTACGTCCAGACTTGAGTCCTGCTTTTCACCCATTCATTCATTCATTCATTCGTTCATTCATTCATTCATTCATTCATAATGACTCGTCTAGGTTACGTCCAGACTTGAGTCCTTCTTCATTCACTTATAATTCATTCATTTTCATTCGGTCATTGATTCACTCATTCATGCATTCATTCACTCATTCATAATGAAGCGGCAAGGCTTAGTCTAGAACGGAGTCCTGCTTCATGCACCTGTTCATGTCCTGCTTTATTCATTCATTCATTCATTCATTCATTCATTCATTCATTCATAATGCATGATTCGTCTAGGTTACGTCCAGACTTGAGTCCTGCTTTATTCATTCATTCGTTCATTCATTCATTCATAATGATTCGTCTAGGTTACGTCCAGACTTGAGTCCTGTTCCATTCATTCATTCTTTCATTCACACATTCATAATGAAGCGGCAAGACTTAGTCTAGAACGGAGTCCTGCTTCATGCACTTGTTCATTCATTCATTCATTCATTCATAATGACTCGTCTAGGTTACGTCCAGACTTGAGTCCTGCTTTATTCACTTATAATTCATTCATTTTCGTTTGGTCATTGATTCACTCATTCATGCATTCATTCACTCTTTCATTCACACATTCATAATGAAGCGGCAAGACTTAGTCTAGAACGGAGTCCTGCTTCATGCACGTGTTCATTCATTCATTCATCCAATCATAATGACTCGTCTAGGTTACGTCCAGACTTGAGTCCTGCTTCATTCACTTATAATTCATTCATTTTCGTTCGGTCATTGATTCACTCATTCATGCATTCATTTACGCATTCATTCATTCATTCATTCATTCATTCATTCATTCATTCACTCATTCACTCATTCATTCATTCATTCATTCATTCATTCATTCATTCATTCATTATAAGACTGTTATCGACGCTAAAGATCATTTTGAATTTTTATAAGTAAGCTATCTACTGCTGATATCAGTCTGGATGAAGTAGGTTTCATTTATCGATGATGAAGAACTATTTGACTGATTGTAAGCTGATACATGCGCAAAACTGATATCAGTGTTGAAAAGCTGTCTACCTACAGATTATTTCAATAGTTGATAATAAATTATATTTGCTATCTGCTGCTGATATCGGATGGCAGGCGTTCAATTTTCGAGCCATTGAAAACTGCAGTGTATTATCTTAATACTGATCTTATAAGTTATAAATGAATCAAGGAAGCCAATATTCGCATTTCATGTCTTGCGGGATAATGTACCAAAACGAATTTTTCAGGCGCCCCCAGAAAAATCATGCACATGGGCAGAACTGGCATCACTTATATCCAACCTTGGGGTCTCCTTTAGAACACTCATATAATTCAGCATTCCTCTTGTGTGTCAGCTTTCTTTGTTCAAATATTTGAGTGCAAACACAGTTATAGGTCATGCTCCCCTCCGACCAGTCATGCTTGACGCACTTATTTCACCACGCGTGAACATTTACAAAACAACTCTGACATATTTAGACGTCTTATCTGCTGCTCTTGTTCGTCCAGTACAGCCCAATCCATCTCTACGCAGACTAAGCCCCTGGCATTGCATTGGGATGCGATGGTTTGAGTGCTGGTGTCTGACATGAGAATGTGCGGCTAAGAAAATACTTACAAACATTGCAACATGAACACTGGTTTGATGTCCGAAGTCGTCATCAAACAATTAGGTTTGACATGAGAGGGTCCAGTCACAAACAAGTTGCATGAGATCACTTTCATCTCATATCTGCTGTTTCGTGGCTGTGTTCCGTTGACAAGATCATCGGACGTATCTTGTGCATTAGATGCAACATAAAACTAACATCAACAAAGCATGTCTTTTAAAAGTGTGTGACTAGATCAACAACTTGATCCTGCATTTTCTCTCATCAAAACTGATATTTTGGTATCGCTCATATTTTTCTCATTAATTAGCCATTAAAATTTAACGCCCAAGATCAGCTTCATTAAAAAAAATGTGAAGAAAAACGTGGTAAAAAGTGGTAACCACCACCGCAAATATATACTATTCTCAGGAGCATGACACACAGTAGATATTTTATGAGGCAAGTCATTTATGAAGATCACAAATAGGATCGGGCCCAGCACACTGCCCTGTGGAATTCCACTCACAACATCCTCCCATGTAGACCTTTTACCATATCACCACCTTCTGTTGTCTTCCAATTAAAAAGCTCTCAATCCATCTTCGTACTCTTCCTTGAATACCATGTGCTGCTAACTTCTGATGTCAGCAGTATATAGCGTACTTATAATCAATCAAATAATAGTTCTTTAACGCCGATATCAATTTAGCTGATTGATCAAATGAAGTCTACTTCATCAAGACCGATGTCAGCAGTAGATATTATAATCAATCAAATAGTTCTCAATCATCGGTATCAGCTTATTGATTTATTAAATGTAACCTACTTCATCAAGGCCGATATCACCAGCAGATAGCTTACTTACAATTCAATCATTTGTAGATTATCCATTTGGATATCGGCTCACCTGTTCAAATGAAAAATACTTCATCAACACCGATATCAGCAGTAGCTAGCTCAGGGCAGCGAAAAATAATTTCCTTTCTGTGAACGTGAACTGTTGTTTGAAATATTTTCTGCGAGCGCCGTCCAGGTAGGGGGTAGGGAGTGTTCATAAATACTTTGGTGGGGGGGGGGGGGGTTTGTAAAAGTTGGACCCTCGGACGTCAAAATTTTTTTGATTTTTGATCCCCCTAAAAAAAGGGTGGATTTTTTATGACCCCCCTTCATGTCCTAAAAAAGAAACCAAAAATATACATCATTAACAGTGGCATAGATTTCTTTTTGACATATGGGTTGGTGAAAATTTCTTGGAAGTCCAGTTAATCCAGCACCTTTTGCTGACAAAATAAGGGTATGGTACAAATGCGCGTTCGCGCGCAAAAACATTTGCCATATTGAAGATAAACTGGTAAAACATAGTACAAAACTGAAATTAATTTGCCCGAAGCGCCCAAAAAATTGGCACTTTTTATTTTAAAATGACCAAATATGGGGTTAATTTTTGTTAGAAACCCATATACAGACGTCAACATTTGGGGATGATTGTTAACAACATATTGGGGGGGATTTTCCCCCATCCCCCCGATCTACCCCTATATGGTCATTAACTCATTAGCTAAAAATTACCGTTTGGAGTTATTACTCATTGTAGTCATAGTGTTACACCCAAATTGTAAAGTGCGCACATTTTGTTGATTTGTAGCTTGAGATTACAAAATTGAATACCTAACATTCATCCGCGCGGAGCGCGCAAAATGTTTGGAATGTACATGCCTTCTCGTACATTTTACCCCGGAATTTTACCCTCAAATTTGTTTGATCCCCCCTCTATTAAGTTATCGTCTAAGTTCGCAGAAAATATTTCACGAGTGGTAGTGTTCACAGAATATTTTCAGAGCTTCAGAAAAATGATATTAAAGATTTTAATCTTAAAAGATTTTAATCTTAAAAGATGTTTTAAATTATTTTTCCCGTCTTGATTTTTTTCTGCGACTCTGAATTTTTTTCTGGGAACGCCGGTACCACGATACCGGGGATTTCGTAGCCCTGAGCTAGCTTACCTATTATCTGTTAAATAAATTAATCAATAAAATAGTTCTTTAACACCGATATCAGCTTATAATAAACCATTCTTGAAATCGCGGACGTGGCTGTCACAACATGATCTTGAATCTTGTTCAGACCATTCACATAAGCTGCCAAGAAGTTACCTGCAATCTTCTTTGCCATGGACTGCCTTGAAAACTTTGGTATCATCTGCAAATATCTTCACATTTCCGTCTACTAAATCAAGCAAGTCATTTATGAAGATCACGAATAGGATCGGGCCCAGCACACTGCCCTGTGGAATTCCACTCACAACATCCTCCCATGTAGACCCTTTACCATTTATCACCACCGTTGTCTTGCCATTAAAAAGCTCTCAAGTAATTTTGCACCTTGAAAACCACATGCTGCTAACTTCTTCATAAGTAGTTGATGAGGGACACTGCCAAAAGCCTTTTGAAATCCAAATAAACTACTTCTATTCCTCCTCCTTCGTCTAACATGATTTTCCAAATCTCAGCAATCTCCAGTAATTGTGTAACACAGGAATGGTCCGTAACGAATGTAATATGAGCTAGTACCAGTACCAAGAATCAGTGGCGTAGCGCGAGTCATCCTATCTGGGTAGTCCTTCCAGAAGGACTCAACAACCTGTCAACAGCAAGCACCACATATCACGCCGTCAGGCGGCGTAGATAGTCCGTCAGCCGGCTTAGATATAGTCCGTCGGCCAGTGTGGATATTGTCCTTTCTAGAAGGACTATATCTGGGGGGCACCAACCATGATGGGGACACCGACCAAAAGTAATGGTGGGGGAGGCACAAGCTGTTTTTCGGCAATTTTCCTATGTGATTGTCTAAATTACTATTTTTTATAATTTACAATTGAGAGTCTATAATTTACAATTGAGAGTCCCTCATGTACCTGAGAGCTTGCCCAAATTTTCTGGCTGTGAGTAAAAACAAGAGGATGGATTGTTTCCAATTAAGTGGAAAGTTTTGAGTCTCTTACAATACACATTCAGTAAATGCTTGATGAAGAAGCCCGCACGGAAAAAGAGAAAAAACTAAAACGAAGGGAAGTGAAATAGAATGTGAGCAGTGGTGAGAAGGGAAACTCATCATATCCGTGCAGGGTTAATTTCCAGGTCCATCATATTCCACCTATTTGACACCCACGTTAGTACTTTTGAGTACAGCTCAACTTACCGTACTTTGCCTAACCAAACAGTCCATGCCAAAATTGTTACTACACCTTTACATTTCATCGAATCTCTTTTTGATGTCTGTCATTTTGAACATCACACTTGTAGTAACTTTATTTTGCAATTTCATAATTTGCATATTATTAGCATATTTGCAAGAAAAAACATGAAAATCAATAAATACCTATATTTTTTTCACAATTTCAATATTTTATTAGAAATTAAGCATGTAGGCCGTTTGTTATGACTTGATGAATGAAGCTGTTAAAACAGATTTTGATATTTTTGCTTATTTTTCCTTTTTTGCCCCAAAATGTGTAAAAATCAACATTTTTGGATGACCTATATTTTCTTTGAATATTTATCAAATTTCTTAATTTAGGTATAATACAGTGCAGAAAAAGATGTCAAAAAATCTGTTAAAACAGATTTCCATTAAATTGTTCCATTTTCCATTTTGGGTTAAATACTCAATTTTCATGCGCGGAATATTTGAAACATAAAATGAAAACATGTCCATTGCACTTTTTCCTCGAGATGTACTATAATATCAAGGTTACGGATATATTATAATCCCTTCTTATCTTCACTGATCCATCAGATACCTATTGTTATGAATGATCAATGAAAATGTTCAGAACTGGGCTACTAATGGTCTGTCAAGTATCTATAGTTATTTTCATGACTGTGTCAACTCAAAAATCATGCAAGGTCGAATGTAGGAAAAGTATGATCAGTTGAGCTGTACCTACCATGAAGCGTTTACAATGAAGCTGCATAGCCGTTGCTGTATCATAGAAGGCCTATGCTTATATGATGTGATCATTTATTAATTTTTCTAACAAAAAACAATATATAATGTTCAATTCTAGACCTGGAAAATACCAACACATATTTTAAAGCTATTTTAAGATATATTTTCGTTTCTATATCAAATTATTACTTTTCTGCTTTTTTGTATAAGTTTAAATATTCTATAAACTACATTTGAGTGCAAATTGAGGGCGCTATTTACATATATTTTCATAGATATCAGGTGGTGTATGACGTGCAGTCCCTAAATTCAGTAAATTTTCATCGTCAACCGTGTAATTGAATGGGATTATTTTGAAATTTTAAAACCGCTTGAAATATTACAAACAAATAGGCCTATGTTGATAAATAATATAAATACAAGCTAAAACCGTTGGGGTTCGATAATGAACCCCACAAAACTAACCGAGCATATGGAAAATGCCATACCATGATACGGCCGGGCGGTTTCACGAGTTGCCGGCTCGATCATGTCATCCGCCGCCTGATAGATTTGATTTTTTCTGATGTTCTGATACGAACCATTATACAAGTGTCTACCACTTGTAAAGATACAAAGAAGATTTAAGATAAAGAACGCCATCATTGTTGAACTTGACTATAAAATGACACACACCTGTCGCTTTATCAGAACTCTCACTATCCTGGACTAACCGAGGCCTTGTATATATGCAGCAGTCGCTAGTTCAATGCATAAGTTCACATACGCAGGTGGGTATTTGACAGCCTCATTCTACGGTGTCTGATCTCCGCCAAACTCCCCTTTTATAATTCATCTCCCCAAATATTCAGTTTTCCCCCCTTTTGCGAAATGCTTTCCCCTTTTTCAAATATTTCCCCTTTTAACTTCCCCTTTTCAAATAGTTCCCCTTTTCGACTTTCCCCTTTTCAAATAGTTCCCCCCCTTTTCGACTTTCCCCTTTTCAAATAGTTCCCCTTTTCGAATTTCCCCTTTTCATATAGTTTCCCCATTTTCGAATTTCCCCCTTTTCATATAGTTTCCCCTTTTCGAATTTCCCCCTTTTCATATAGTTCCCCTTTTCGAATTTCCCCTTTTCATATAGTTTCCCCCTTTTCGAATTTTCCCTTTTCATATAGTTTCCCCTTTCGAATTTTCCCTTTTCATATAGTTTCCCCCTTTTTCGAATTTTCCCCTTTCATATAGTTTCCCCCTTTTCGAATTTCCCCCTTTTCATATAGTTTCCCCTTTTCGAATTTCCCCTTTTCATATAGTTTCCCCCTTTTCGAATTTCCCCTTTTCATATAGTTCCCCCTTTCGAATTTCCCCTTTTCATATAGTATCCCCCTTTTCGAATTTCCCCTTTTCATATAGTTTCCCCTTTTCATATAGTTTCCCCTTTTCGAATTTTCTTTTCACCTTTTACATAATACCATTTTACAGATTTTTCCCCATTAAAATAGTTTCTCCCTTATTTTTTATTCCTTTTTTTACTCCTTTTTTTATTCCCTTTTCACGATGCGTAGGCTTTACCAGTAGGCACGGACCATCTATAGTACCGTGCATTCACGTCCCATGTACTTCGATATTGAAATAGGTCCGGCCTACACGTTGAAAGCACGTGATTGTCTGATACAAATTCTTGAGCTAAATAAAATGAATAAAATGATACTTATTATGTAATTTATGAATTCTATAGGATATAGATCTACATTTAAGAAAAATCATAATCTGAATTATATCATGCAACTAAATAAAGACCCAGGAAAAGGCCAGGAGATTGGAATTCGAATCAATTAGATTGGCTTATTAATCGTTATTATTTTGGACTTGTCTCGACTTTAAAAAGACTAGGCTTAAGGGGGTACTACACCCCTGTCCAATTTTGCGCCTATTTTTGCAATTTTCTCAAAAATTATAGCACATTGGTGACAAGTAAGATATGTATATTATAGGGGCAAGGACTACAACTACTGTTTTGAAAATACAGCAACACAAAGCAAGTAGTTATTGATTTATTGATCAAAGATTGGGTTTCCCTCATTTTTGACTGTAACTCCACAACTGTTGGCTGTGCTGAAATAAAATTTCCAGTGCAGTAGTTGTAGTCCTTGCCCCTATAATATACATATCTTACTTGTCCCTATGCGCTATAATATTTGAGAAAAATGCAAAAATAGGCACACAATTGGGCAGGGGTGTAGTACCCCCTTAATTGCTACTTTATAAAATTCTTCATCTAACATATAGGGCCTACTAATTCTTTTTGGATTTTTGAGGCGTGCACCACTGACCGAAGTCCCTGGTTCATTTGTCTGGTCAATTGAATATACGCCATAGAGCCTTTGATTAGAAAGCACATTTTTATTGTTAACGGGATTGTTGACAAACAAAGAATAGAGAAAATTATTCGGAACTGGCTTAAAAATAAAGTTGCATAAAATCACACAGCCACACTTGTCATAAATATGCAATGCCCATTTTGTCCAGGCCCGTTTTATAAATGTATGCTTTTATTGTCATTTCACTGTTAAGACCGCTTGTTTTAAACTTTGGTGCTAACTTAAAAAAAAACTTTTGAATAATTATATAGCACAAACAATTCTTATTATCTAGGCTTCTGTAACAATGGCATGGCAGCCAGTTGTTTGTTGTCTCTGACATATCCCTGTTTATAGACAAGTTCTTCACAGACTTTCAAACATCATTGCTATGAATTTGACCAGCATAAATATTTATGCATGCCATTTCACCCGTTTAACATTCTGAACATCATTTGGTTTATCAATCATATCGGATTTGCTCTTTGTACAGCCCCTCTATAAACGTACATAAAAGTTGACGGATCCCTAACCCATTGAATTTAGCGGCGCTTGCACAACAGGCTATAAATCTACCTACGTTGGTATCCAAATTCATGTAGAACGCCTTTCCAATAATGGATGTAGCGAAATGAGCTCTAGTGAGTGCACGGTACTCTCCAGGGTCCAGGCTTACTGGTAAAGCCTACGCACGGAAAACGGGGAGTACCCAAACAAAAAGGGAGCATTAAAAACAAAAAGGGAGTATTATTTAAAAAGGGAGAAACTATTTAAAATGGGAACCTATTTGTGAAAAGCGGAGGAAAGTTAAAAGGGATTATTTGTAAAAGGGGGGAACTATTAATTTTACAAAATGGGTGAAAATAAAAGGGGTATTATTTGTAAAGGGGGTAATTTGAAAACGGGGAAACTATTTGAAAAGGAAATTAAAAAGGGGAAACTATTTGAAAAGGGGGATTCGAAAAGGGGAAACTATATGAAAAGGGGAAAAGTCGAAAAGGGGGAAACTATTTGAAAAGGGGAAAGTCGAAAAGGAGAAACTATTTGAAAAGGGGAAAGTCGAAAAGGGGAAAGTCGAAAAGGGGGGAAACTATTTGAAAAGGGGGTAAGTCGAAAAGGGGGAAACTATTTGAAAAGGGGGAAAGTCGAAAAGGAGAAACTATTTGAAAAGGGGGGATTCGAAAAGGGGGAAACTATTTGAAAAGGGGTAAGTCGAAAAGGGGGAAAGTCGAAAAGGGGGAAACTATTAGAAAACGGGGAAAGTTAAAAAGGGGGAAATATTTGAAAAAGGGGGAAAGCATTTCGCAAAAAGGGGGAAAACTAAAAATTTGGGGATATGAATTATAAAAGGGGGAGTTTGGCGGAGATCAGACACCGTATCATTCGTATCCACTTTACCCCCATTACAAACCGCAAACTTAGCCACGGGGGATTCTTTAACGTTATTGTTTGAAGGGGTCCAAAGACCCCACACACACACACCCACAAACACCATATAGCTATATATCAAACCATAACAATATGAATAATCGGACAGACAAAGACAGTCTGATATTTTATTAGTATAGACATGTTTTATAAAAACAAAACAAAATTTTATCAATTTGTTATGTAAAAAAAAGAGTAACGGCTGAATTTCAGATCAAAGTAAACAAATGATATAGGCCTAGGCCTATGTATAAAATTCGCAAGTAGAGCATGTTACGTAAGTTAGTGTGGCTACGGTATGTTCCTCTAGTTTTCTTGGATAGTTGATATTTATGCTCAATATTGAAAGTAAAACTGAAAACTTGAAACTTGAAACTGTCCAATGGGTATAATTTAGACACATCTTTAATCTGCTCCGATCTTCAGCCTTCCAACCTTGCGTATTTGATGTCAGACGGAGGGTTACATATAACCCAAGAGCACATGTAACCACTGTCAAACGCCAATATCGAACATCTCATCAAAAATATTTAAATTTAACAAATATATATTAAATCCTAATCGTTAAAAAAATCAGCTTTCACCAATATTTTAACTTTTTTTGGCAAACGATGATATCGGACGTCATCGAAATTTTCTTTTGTTCCTTCACTAACATATTACTAATTGAATTTGAAAAATATGCTCAATGTACAATACTCTAGTGTAAAATTTAAAATGAGAATTCGATGAGAATTCTTTCAAACCGATGAGAATTGGACAAAACTATGATAATTGAAAATGGTCTTGCTTCTATGAAACCTTCTCAACCAAATGAATGAGAAATACTAATTACCGTGTCTACAACCCGTCAGATTTATTATTGTGTTCATTTTTCTCATTTAAAAACATTGTGTGACAGGTTGTTGACACGTTAATTAGTATTTCTCATTCATTTGGATGAGAAAGTTTCGTAGAAATAGACAATTTTCAATTATCTTAGTTTTGTCCAATTCTCATCGGTTTGGAAGAATTCTCATTTGAAATTTCCGCTAGTGATATTAATAGTATATTGCGTAAAAATGTACTGTTAACAATATTCTAACTATCATGCTATTTCATATAACCCACATCTAAATATGATCAACATAAATTATTAAAGAAAAAACTCACGAACATTAACGAAATAAATTTTATGAAATTACAAAACTTGAAATTTAAATAAATTTGACAAAGATTATGCACGATGCCATATCGGCATTTTTTAAAAAAGCTTCATACGAATCCATACCGTAGTAGATATACATGGTGTATCAAAATAAAGTATACAATTTGAAAAATGCTAAAACGTATGAGGTATTTGGTCAAAAAGCTCAGTGGTTCCAATTTTCATTAAATTTGCATCAAAATGTTCCTCTATACCCTCAAAGATTCATAAAAAAGAATAGTTTGCACTAGCTTTGACGTGTGTTTAGTGTATTTTGTAATGAAAAGGTCGACCCCATTAATCAATGCATTCTAATGGTCATTGACATTTATCATCTCCTATCCTGGTAAGTATACATCATAGTTAGTGCAAACTATTCTTTTTATGAATCTCGGAAGGTAGAGGAACAATTTGATGCAAATTTAATGAAAATCGGAGCAACTTGAAATGTTGACCCTGTACAATGTGAAGATTGACCTTTGACCCCATAAATCCTAAGCTATATGTCAAATGTGAATGAACTCTACATTTGTGCAATACGTATGACCAGTGGAATAAATTGATATGATTTTGGGTCAGATCAAAGATTATAAACCCTTACATAAATCTCTAACCTTAACACATTTGCTTACACGTGACTCATTTCAACACTCGCCCTTTGCAAAGTCCAGTTGGATAATTTGAGTAGGCCTATTTGGGATTTAAAGTTAACCCACCCACCAGTGTTGGCCAAAATTCATAACTCCCAGAGGGTATGTAATAAATATGCAAATTCCAAATGTTTTAGGTTTGAAGTAAATTCCATGCAGCAGTCATTCAAACTGTAAATTCCACTTGTGTCTTCAGAGGTGTTACAGTCGCAGTCTCCTTTTTTCTTTTTCTTGAGATGAGGTTCCATTCGTCCCATTGGTCTGTGGCTTAGGTTCATGAGATGAGGTTCCATTGGTCTGTGGCTTAGGTTCATGAGATGAGGTTCCATTGGTCTGTGGCTTAGGTTCATGAGATGAGGTTCCATTGGTATGTGGCTTAGGTTCATGAGATGAGGTTCCATTGGTCTGTGGCTTAGGTTCATGAGATGAGGTTCCATTGGTCTGTGGCTTAGGTTCATGAGATGAGGTGCCATTGGTCTGTGGTTTTAAGGTTCATGAGATGAGGTTCCATTGGTCTGTGGCTTAGGTTCATGAGATGAGATTCCATTGGTCTGTGGCTTTAAGGTTCGTGAGATGAAGTTCCATTGGTCTGTGGCTTTAAGGTTCATGAGATGAGGTTCCATTGGTCTGTGGCTTAGGTTCATGAGATGAGGTTCCATTGGTATGTGGCTTAGGTTCATGAGATGAGGTTCCATTGGTCTGTGGCTTAGGTTCATGAGATGAGGTTCCATTGGTCTGTGGCTTAGGTTCATGAGATGAGGTTTCATTGGTCTGTGGCTTAGGTTCAAGAGACGAGGTTCCATTGGTCTGTGGCTTAGGTTCATGAGATGAGGTTCTATTGGTCTGTGGCTTAGGTTCATGAGATGAGGTTCCATTGGTCTGTGGCTTAGGTTCATGAGATGAGGTTCTATTGGTCTGTGGCTTAGGTTCATGAGATGAGGTTCCATTGCTCTGTGGCTTAGGTTCATGAGATGAGGTTCCATTGGTCTGTGGCTTAGGTTCATGAGATGAGGTTCCATTGGTCTGTGGCTTAGGTTCATGAGATGAGGTTTCATTGGTCTGTGGCTTAGGTTCATGAGATGAGGTTCCATTGGTCTGTGGCTTCGGTTCATGAGATGAGGTTCCATTGGTCTGTGGCTTAGGTTCATGAGATGAGGTTCCATTGGTCTGTGGCTTAGGTTCATGAGATGAGGTTTCATTGGTCTGTGGCTTAGGTTCATGAGATGAGGTTCTATTGGTATGTGGCTTAAGTTCATGAGATGAGGTTCTATTGGTCTGTGGCTTAGGTTCATGAGATGAGGTTCTATTGGTCTGTGGCTTAGGTTCATGAGATGAGGTTCCATTGGTCTGTGGCTTAGGTTCATGAGATGAGGTTCCATTGGTCTGTGGCTTAGGTTCATGAGATGAGGTTCCATTGGTGTATGGCTTAGGTTCATGAGATGAGGTTCCATTAATATGTGGCTTAGGTTTATGAGATGAGGTTCCATTGGTCTGTGGCTTTAAGGTTCGTGAGATGAAGTTCCATTGGTCTGTGGCTTTAAGATTCATGAGATGAGGTTCCATTGGTCTGTGGCTTAGGTTCATGAGATGAGGTTCCATTGGTCTGTGGCTTTAAGGTTCGTGAGATGAAGTTCCATTGGTCTGTGGCTTTAAGGTTTATGAGATGAGGTTCCATTGGTATGTGGCTTAGGTTCATGAGATGAGGTTCCATTGGTCTGTGGCTTAGGTTCATGAGATGAGGTTCCATTGGTCTGTGGCTTAGGTTCAAGAGATGAGGTTCCATTGGTCTGTGGCTTAGGTTCATGAGATGAGGTTCCATTGGTCTGTGGCTTAGGCTCATGAGATGAGGTTCCATTGGTCTGTGGCTTTAAGGTTCATGAGATGAGGTTCCATTGGTCTGTGGCTTAGGTTCAAGAGATGAGGTTCCATTGGTCTGTGGCTTAGGTTCATGAGATGAGGTTCCATTGGTCTGTGGCTTAGGTTCATGAGATGAGGTTCCATTGGTCTGTGGCTTAGGTTCAAGAGATGAGGTTCCATTGGTCTGTGGCTTAGGTTCATGAGATGAGGTTCCATTGGTCTGTGGCTTAGGTTCATGAGATGAGGTTCCATTGGTCTGTGGCTTAGGTTCATGAGATGAGGTTCCATTGGTCTGTGGCTTAGGTTCATGAGATGAGGTTCCATTGGTCTGTGGCTTAGGTTCATGAGATGAGGTTCCATTGGTCTGTGGCTTAGATTCATGAGATGAGGTTCCATTGGTCTGTGGCTTAGGCTCATGAGACGAGGTCCCATTGGTATGTGCTTTAGTGGGTTCTTCAGACTGAGGTGTTTTCTTCGGATTTGTGTTGTTTCTATGTCCTTCTGATGTGTTACTCATGTGAAATATTTGTACGGGTAGAACACCATCATTAGAAAAACCTGTAAGACAAACAAAGCAAAAAACATGCAATTAAAATCATTATAATGGATATCGTGCTCTGTTTGACCCACGATATGCCAACAAACTTGGAAGGGATTTTTTGAAATGTTAAATGAAAGGAATGCATACGTTTCATGCATGAAAAATCGCAGTGGATTTGGACTTCTTGTAGCAACATAATAATACAGGCAAACCGTCTGGATAGAAAATTATTCTGAGTGAGCACTAAGCTTTAGATATGACGGGTATGTATGAAAGCCTGTTATATTTGATGACCCCGGCAAATCGGCAAAATCAGCCTACTTTCAATAATTTTAGCAGCCCCTCCTCCCCGCCCTTCCCAGTGATTTGACAATTTGTAAATCCGCCACTGATTGCTCCGACCCCAGTTTAAAATGAATGCAACGAAAATGCATTGACGCAATTTGTAGGAAAGGTGTTTTTTTGGTTCCGTTGGCCAAATGACGTCATAAAATAGAGGCGCCGCGCTGTGCTGTAGAGTTTGGTATGAGCCCACATCATGTTCGATGCACCATGCACCATTGAGAAAAATCGACCACAAAAATGCTGGTTTTAGAGTAGAATATATCATAAACCTTTGGCAAATGGTGTTTTAAATGCACGATGACACTTTAACCATGAGGAAATGGCGAATGCTTCTGTACCTTTTACACATAAAAGAATAGGAACTTGATGGTGGTGCGACTGTATAATTTTAGTAAACTACAATCAAGGAAAACCATAGTGGCAATATGCTGGAACCTTCATTGCTGCTCTGAGAGTTCAGTGAAATTAGTATAACAATGTCTGATGAGAAGTTTCCTTTCCCTTCCCTCCCCCATTCCCCTCAACTAATCCTTTCCTCCCCATTCCCCTCAACCAATGTTGGGGAAACTGGAGAGACCAATGGGAAAAGTGCTTTCATCAACATTGAACTGGGGGTGGCGATTTACATTTAGTATGCCATAGAGTGCCAACATTTCATTGATTGTAGTTGTGTAAGCTGAAGTAGACGAATAATATATACAAGTATGTTATAAAAGCTATAGAAAAGTATAGAGAAAGAAAGTGACAACAAGACTAGAATATTAACATGATTAAAGACATTCAAGTGTGCTGACAACGACAGTTTGTACAATATTTGTTATAAAGAAATAGGTGCAACATCCTGAAAACATAATCACAGAAATGACCAGACATTCACCGTTAGTGATAAATTTAACAAATCAAGTGTGTTAATTTGATGCTGTATTTACATGTATTTTAGATATTTTCCCAGCAGTATTTCTTACTGGCATGGCTCAGGCCTATTATGTTAATAGTTTGTTAAACAATTTCAGCATACAGACGAAAACCAGATTACTACGAACCGTTCTGACACGATCTAGTCCATGGGTGCCAAAGGCGGTAAATTTGAAATTACGATAAAGCAAAAATATGGAGTAAAAACATTTAAAACACATAAGAAAATAGACATCAGAATACTTTAGGACCAAGTATGCTAGTCTTTTGGTGTCACTTTATGATAATGTTTGTAGCCTTTAAGGTACGAATCATAGTAGACGAATAATATATACAAGTATGTTATAAAAGCTATAGAAAAGTATAGAGAAAGAAAGTGACAACAAGACTAGAATATTAACATGATTAAAGACATTCAAGTGTGCTGACAACGACAGTTTGTACAATATTTGTTATAAAGAAATAGGTGCAATATCCTGAAAACATAATCACAGAAATGACCAGACATTCACCATTAGCTAATCAGTGTGTTAATTTGATGCTGTATTTACATGTGCGGATTTCAGATATTTTCCCAGCAGTATTTCTTACTGGCATGGCTCAGGCCTATTATGTTAATAGTCTGTTGAACAATTTCAGCATACAGACGAAAACCAGATTACTACGAACCGTTCTGACACGATCTAGTCCATGGGTGCCAAAGGCGGCAAATTTGAAATTACGATAAAGCAAAAATATGGAGTAAAAACATTTCAAACACATAAGAAAATAGACATCAGAATACTTTAGGACCAAGTATGCTAGTCTTTTAGTGTCACTTTATGATAATGTTTGTAGCCTTTAAGGTAATAATCATAGTAACAGCTAGTAGCTTAATTGTCAAAAATGCCTCCTAATTCCTTGGGGCAGATCGTGTCACATATAATCCGTGAAAATGTCTTACAAGATCCCATGATGTCGTCCTCTATATAATATCAATATTATTGATTGTACAGACTCTGAATATTCGACGTAGAATATTCGTTCAACAAGTATTCGTTATACCTCAATATATAATCAATTCATTTTTATCTCCATGCGTTGACGGAAAATCAATTATATGTTATGTCGAATGTCTGGTGGAAATATATTATCAAAATTTTAATTTTAAACGAATGTTTGATGATGTAAAATCCAGTAATGGAAAAACAATACTGGAAATAGAATGGGAATAGCACGAAGCACGAAGACACTGTTGCATCGAATATTCTACATCCAGTCTGTAGCGACCCTTCCTCCCATTAAATGTGCAATGAATTGTTAACACGTTTTCTCATCTATTCTTACCTTTGTCGATTGCTGATCATTTAAACTTGACCTTCATTAAAAGCTGCACATAACAAAATTAGAATGCATTACTTGAAAAACGTCCTAAAAATGTATGTTTTGGTCCTTATTTCCAAAAAACTGTCCAAATATTAAAATTTGAATTTCATTGCTGGTGGATTAGATTTGGTAAAACAGGACAATATGTTTTAATTAAAATAATTAGTGCTGTATTTTTCTGGAATAAAGGGAGTAATGATATAATGTTATACAATTCGATTGAAATTTTTTTTTTTCAACTGGACTGACCTCCATTGACATGTGCACCATTACCAGCTTTGCCGTTTCCAGTTGCCCAACCATGTCCATACGCAGACAGCGGATAAGCAGGCTCTCCATGCTTGGGAATGTCCAGACCTGAAACGAAACGAAACCGTGAAGTGAACAAACTAAACATAGTTTTTGCTAGTTTAATCGTTTGGTTTTGCACAACTGTGCAGGCTGCAGGCATATTGCACAATATATAAATTAAAGATTTGGACAGTTCAATCAAATGGTTCGCATAGTGCAGTATTAAAATTTTGCTAAATTACATAGAATCTTGTTATGTTTGGAAGTATCAGCTTCAATTTTCAGTACTTCCTTAGTAATGTTTGCACCGAGATGAACGAGTTTAAAGGGCATTCTGCGATGTGTAATTTTCTTTAATTGTTTTTAAAGGGACATTCTCAGATTTCGCCGCTAATAATTAAGCACTCCTATTCATGCTAATAATTATCACCCTCTAATAAGTTTGCCATTAAATAAGCGGTCACCGATAAGTGCCCCAATAATTGTCTTTTAATAAGTGCCTCCTATAAGCACCACAAATAAGCCCTCCTATATAGTAAGTGAAGTCGCAAACTGTTTCAAGTCCATGGCTGGGCTCCAGCTTTGTGGTGAGAACCGCTCTAGTTTACCCAAAACAAGTTTCCCATTGTTCCCCCTGAGTGCACAAATATGTCGCACCTATACATTTAAACGGCAACCAATGACCAATACAAACAAAGCAATTCAAGTGATTATAATAATAATATTATTTTAATAATTATTTGGTATCAAGCCAAACTGACCTTTGATTTCTATTTCTTCAGAAACTCGTAGAATACCAGCCAATTTCAATGAACCAAATAGGAGAAGCGAGAGAACACTGGTCCAAGCGAAAATAATAAATGCACCAAGTAAATTCCACCCTAGGAGCTGAAATGTAATATAAGAAATGAAATTAGTAGCTGAGATTGAGAATTAAGAAGTCTAATATACCCAAATTCATAATAATGGCTTATCAGCAGTTTTTCACAATGAATTCGTATCTTTATTACATAATATTAATGTTCAATCATGATTCAAAAAACGAAAGAACGTTTTTTACGTTTACTTGGAAAACGTAATATCTTAAAATTCGAGAATTTAGTTCATGTTGTGACCGCAATAAGCATGATTTTATGTAATTAATTTAACTTGGCTATTATTAAAGTATGAAGTATTGTAAACAGTATATACCTTTCCAGATTCGTTATCCCAGTTTGTAAGAATTCCCGATTGGTAGCTTAGCAATGGTACCGAAATGACGCCCCAGAGGCCACCACCGAGATGAACTGAAAAAAAAACATACGGAAAAAAGAGGAATCAATACTAGACTAGTATGAATACAGTGAATAACTGATATAGCATGATGTGTATTCGTCACTATGCCCAATTCCCGACTTCTAGTGCGAAGCGGCAACCCTCTGACACCGGTAGCTATAACGCAATTACCAGTGGTTGTTGTTTCGTTTCGTTTTGTTTTTACCACAACACCGGGTAAATCCAATTTGCAATTATGCTTTTCCAATACGTGAAACAATCCATATTATTTTTCAATTTAGCATCGATAGTATTTATATAACGAGTTAGAAATGTTCCAATGTTCTGTATTATTTTTACGGGACACTTCTAAAGTTCCCATACATTGAAGTTAAATGCATAAATCAGACCTCAAAATTTAGACTTCATTTGTCAACTTTGAACAGTGGCTTTCTAACCATAAAAAATTGAACTCTGGATCTGCCCCTGCATTTAGCTTCAGACCTGGACCGGTGCTGCGTGCAAAACCACATACCTTTGCAAAATATGATATTTTGCATATGCAAAATTACATACTTTCCAAAAGTATGTAGTTTTGCATATGCAAAATTACATACTTTCCAAAAGTATGTAGTTTTGCATATGCAAAACTACATACTTCGGCAAAATATGTAGTTTTGCATATGCAAAATATCATACTTTACGGTCACTATGAAAAAATACAAGTTTTGCTGGGAAACCCCGTGCAGTTTGTGTCTGTGAATAAGGGCGAATGTCACAATGATTGGTAACTTATATTTTAAAAAAGCAAAATATAGCGGACTGTGTATGTAACAAATGAATTAGCAATATCTGTATCTGTCTCCACAATCCTAAAGTATTAGGCTAAATATAAATTATTCTTTGAAAGTAGAGAATATTAGAACAGTGACCGTATGGATCCATTCTGCCCCTAAAGCGGCCGATACCGAACAACACATAGGGCCTACACGGCCTTGACCTGCGGTTGTCTAAATTCTGAGGGATTTGCATGCTGGTCAGGTAGAAGATAAATAACAGAGTGGGCAGAGTGACCTTCAGCTTCTCCGTGTTTGGTCAGACCTACCGTATAGGCGTAGGCTGCATGGGGTGTATCCTGCATAAATTAGTGTTCTTGGTCAAACCTGAGAGTAGTATACCTCAGGTTCAAACACATGTTTCACACTTAAGTGTACGCTGCATGACTGTATGTTTCTGTTTTCAGGATGATTATCCTAATGTCTAATAAATGATGAGGGACTTTAATTTGGTGGTATGCACCCTTACAACTCACATCGCGCGGTGTTTCTTTATGCAAAATAAAAGTTATGCAAAACATCATACTTTGTTAGTATGTAGATATGAATGCTATACCGGGGTAGTCCGAGGTTGCTGAGACCAGGGCCAGATTTACCATAGGGCCAGATGGGCCCGGGCCCAGGGCCCCCCAAATTACCCTGTGCAGTTTGCATCTTCCATTTTAGCTGAAAAACACTATGTTTTGGACCAAAATAGGATACAAAAATTCCAACATTTTTCGCGCTTCGCGCGCACTGTCCTATTTATAGCAAAATTCAGATTCAATTTGGGAAAAAAGAATCTTTTCGCGCGCTTTGCTCGCGCGCAAATGTCCCAGTAAAATAAAACTTGGCCACTTGAGTGCACATGTCTTCCTCAAGGTGCGCTTGGGGCCTCCAAGGCTTATTCAGCTATAGGCCCGACGAATAAAGAGATACGTAATGGAAATGAAAACGGATACGAAAGATAATATGGCGCAATGTTATATCGTTACCTGCTACAGCGTCAAGTGGGTCGTCTACCTTCATCACATTCAAGACCAGCCAACTCCAGAAGATGTAGGTAATACCAGATATCAAACCAATAATAAATGCTCCCCAGGCTGCTACAGCGTTGCAACCAGCACATATAGCCACCTGTATGAGGACAGGAAAATATCAACGTCATTTTGAAATTTGTAGTGGTCATTGCTTGTAATACGCCATTCTGCAACTGTGCAACAATAACTTATGTTCAAATGCTGAATTAATGGTGTGCGGCAGGGGCTATTTTAACGTACCTCTTAGCACGTTTGTGCAGTGAGATTAAAATCCGTGCAATGAGAATTACAAATCCGTGCTTAAAATGAAGTTTTTCAGCGAAATAAGATCGAGTCACAAATTATAGCAAATCCTATACGTAAAGTAAGTATAGTTTTCCTCTCAGTAAACAATACTTTTTATTCAATATTTTTTTTATTCAATCAATTACTTTATATAACGCCTCTGGAACATTGTTAAAAAGTTTCCGGCGACGCCAACCGTTTCTCCGCTTCTCCATATATTTTTCGGTTGGGAATGCCTCGGGACGAGAGCAGAGGCGTACCGATCGGGGAACTCAAGACTACCCCCCCCCCCCCCCCCTCGCCTCCAATGCAGGCACTGCGACAACTTGAGTAACTACACTTGCCAACGTGCAGTGACATTTTCCAACTAAAATAGCCTGTGGTGTGCGGTGTTTTTCCAGACGGCCTAAATGATTAGTGAAGGGATTTTACAATGGTTTTAGAAATAATGTGCTTCGTAAACACTGGTAAAGAAGAAATTGATGCACTTACCATTCCCGCAAGTCCTCCATTAATGCAAGTAAGTAGACTCCACCGTTTGCCAGAAAAACCTGCCCGTTTTATGACCAAAGCAATAATGGCCGCGGTACCACCTGATATGATGGTGTTTACCACGGCAATGGCTACAACTGTACCGTCTCCCTCAACAGATATGGACGCTTGTGAGCCACCATTGAAAGCAAAGAATCCAAAGAATAAAATGAAACCACCAAGAGCAACTTGCTGAAAGAAAATAATACAACAGTCATGATAGTAGGGAAGTCAAAAACAGGCTGAACCCTACAAGTTTGATGTTGGGTGAGTGTTGGGTGATTCTATACTGACATGAAAAATAAGATCAACGCTTTTGGTACTTCATGTTACAGGATAATGCTGAACATCAAGCGCGCTGCCCATGTTAGTAATGAAAGGATCTATACCATCACCAATATACCTTATCAACTCTGTCAAATTACGACAACTACGATTCCTGGGATATCCTGAGGATGCAGGAAGATGAACCATGCAGAAGATATGCTCTCTACACCCCATGGTATAAAAGAAAACCTGGAAGGCAAAGAACATCCTACTTGTGCAAAAACTGCTGGGGGATTTCGACAACTTTTTACTGCCAGATATCATTACCACTTTGGCTTCAAATCGTAGTACATGGAGAAACTTTATAGTCGCCTGCTTCGCAGCCGAATGAAATAAACGGGTGGAAATTAATGTTTCACTAGAGAACTCCTTACCAGAGAATCCTTATCGGTGGCCGTGCTGTAAATAATCTATACAGCGAGTATCATCTTCGTTGGCTCGTAGATGATATTTGCTAGAGTATCGAAAGCTCAGCCTAGGGACCTCTCTAGACTATGGAAAGATTTGTAAGATCCTGCTCATGTTTACTAGTCCGAAGAGTAGGACCTGTTTTGTCCTTAGTATACCAAACTATCTGGATGCTCAGACTCTGATCGCTCAAGAATGGTTAACCGCGAAAGTCCACTATATATTAAACCGCGCCGCACAGAGGCGCGGTCACTGGACTTTCGCGATTCGTCTTTCTTGCCCTATGAGATATATAATATTCCAAGTAAAGTTTGGTAACTAAGAAAACCAGGTCCTTCTCGCCGACTATAAAATTTTAATATTGACCATAAAAAACGAATATAAACAGTCGTCTCTCAACACGCGATAGGCCTATTCAAAATTCCCGCGCCGAAATTGTGATTCGGCTTGATATTAATTTTCCATAATACTAGAGAGATTGCGATTTCCAAACGCATGCATCGAACGCCTGTGCAATCACTCTCATGTGACTCGATTTTGAATAGATTACACGGCCCCGTTACACGTGCGTTCGATACGTACGTTTGGAAATCACAATCTCTCTAATGTCCTGATCCCGGGTCCTGATTGCCGGAGACTTCCTTTACCTACGATGCTAAATTACGTAATCATACATGTACATACCGGTACTGTGTGTCCTTCAAGGGCTTTAGGGGTTCCGTCATCATCAAATCTTCCTATGCGTGGTCCAAGAATAGCAGCTCCTACCAACGCAGCAGTGCCGCCTACCATATGAACAACACCACTACCTGCAAAGTCCTAACAGGAAGAAGAATAGGCCGTAGTGAAATGCATTTTTTAGCGTAAGACACACATTAAGGGTACACGATGTATTATTGTTGGTCGAAACAGCCAAAAATTCGATTTTTATTATGTAAATCAATATATTATTGAAAGATAACACTTTGATGTTTTGCAAAAGTTTATTCTACAAATCATATATACGGTACTTTGAAAACTTTTATTGTTCTTTATGAGTTATGTACGTTTTACAAAAGTGTTGTTGTTTCAGCCTTCTTTACAACATAACGCAAGAACCACAGGACCTACAAAAGTATATCTGTGATATTTGAATTCTTCTATACACCTCAATATGAAATGATCAATGCAATTTTTGCCAAAGCTCGCTGCCATTCACAAGATGCTCTGTACTACCAAATCGCAACAGTTTAAGGGTAGATGGGGTATTGTTGGTCGAAGCAGCCAAAAAAAATCGATTTTCATTATCTAAATCAATATATTATTGAAAAATAACACTTTGATGTTTTGCAAATGTTCATTCTACAAATCAAATACTTTAAAAACTTGCTTAAATTATTGTTGTTAATGAGTTATGTACATTTTACAAAAGTGTTGTTGTTTCAGCACTCTTTATAACATAACTCAAGAACCACAGGAACTACAAAAGTATTTCTGTGATATTTGAATTCTTCTACACGCTCGCAAGGAAATAAGCAATGCAATTTTTGCCAAAGCTCACTACCATTCGCAAGATGTTGTGAACTACCAAATCGCAACACTTTAAAATAGTGTATTACCTTAAAATAGTTGCTAACCTTAATCATGCGCCCTCAGGTGCTTAAAATAGACAAGTATGATATCAATGTGCGTTTTCCAGATCCGGGATCGCCGATGAAGTTTATAACTATTTTGCACTTACAGAATATAAGCCTATATAAACATCTCAAAAAAGTAACTAAACCCCCTTAAATAATGACCATTACTAAAAAAACGGGCAGTTGTATTACAAATCTGTAAAATGCGTTGGAAGCAGAATTTATTCCTGCACATTTTGACACCTCATTTGCAGCAATTAACTAAATATTGACGTCACAGCGTACATTTAAATAAATGTAACCCAATAATTTGAAAGTTGCAGTAAATTCTATTGATTTTGTATATTCAGTATAATGAAAGAAAATATGTGTAATGATATCTGAGTGTTTTTGCATTGTATTTAAGTGCAACTTTCAAATCTGGACCTCACTACATTAAATTGACCGGTGTTTTATTGTTTTTTTGGGCTATCGTATCAAATGAAGTGTCAAAATGCGCAGAAATAAATTCTGCTTCCAACGTATTTTACAGGTTTGTAATACAATAGCTCCTTTTTTGAAGAATGGCCATTATTTAAGGGGGAGGGGTTAGTTACTTTTTTTTGAGATGTTTATAATTGATTACTCACGCACGTTCATCCCCCACACACTAGACTATGCCATAGTCGAATTTAATTAAAAATATGTTATTATTAGTCATGATGAACCCATTTCGTTGAACTCAAAATTATACTGATATTTATTAAAATTAAAGTATTCAATAGTAAAATGGTCATAAAGAGTTAAAATATCAGACGATTAGTGACAATAAAAGTAATTGAATGCAACATTATCTTGCATAATTATAACGGCTCACTTTAATACTGAACAATTCTGATTTTGGAATCTACCAGTTTATTGATAGCGAACCCGAAGCTAACAAACAGAGGGAGTAGGGTGACTGATCAGATGTGAAAATCTATCAATTGTGCACACATTAATTAAATCAGAGTTTTAAGCTTAAATACAATATCCAGAGTATGCACAATGGGCAAGTGGACTACGGGGTAGTCTACCCACACACCGAAAGTAGCTGTAAGTCAATATAATAATATAATTAAATGTAAATTGCACCAACCTGATAGGCAACTCCTCCAGGACCATTGGCAAGCCAACCAGTTCCATCCCAAGCCCAATGGGTGACTACTGGATAGATGAATCCTAAAACAAGTGTATTTCAAGGTAATTGTCATCATTCATTCGGGTTCTTCAGGTGACAAAGAGCCTTGCGGCGAAAACTAGTTTATGAATAAATGGTGACGTTCAAACTTGACGTTCAAACTTGTTGAAACCTTTACTTATTTATCAATTTATCACTGCGTTGAAGACAATTGTTTTTGAACTGTGGACATTTTAATTTATCATGTATAATAGTTAAGAGATGAGTTGATGGTAAAAATATGACTGCGGTACTTTGACATGATTAGTTTCTTCGTTCGTGAACGCGGTATACGCATCATTAAAATAATAAAAACTTTTGCCCAAAACTTGTTTAGGGCCAAATTTAGCGGACAAATTGGTAGATTATTTGTTAAGATATTGCTTGCTGTTTTTGTTTTGTTTTTTGAGGGTGTTTTTTACAAAAGATGTTGCTCATTGTGTGTGTAATATCATCAATTGTTGTCCTCAAATGACATACCTGTGATAAGACAACTGTAGATGAAGTAAGCGGATAAATCAGTCCTTTCAGCCATCGCACCAGACACGATGGTCGCGGCGGTAGCGGCGAACACAAAATGAAAAAACCAATGAGAATACAGCTCTGATGGCATATTCTCAAAGAAAAAATATCGGGTACCGATGAACCTATTGCCGGGTGATCCGAAAGCAAATGCATAGCCAAAAGCCCAGTAAACAAATGCACCAAGACCTATATAAAATAATTGATATAAGTAATATATACCCATGTTGCAAATAAAATTAAGAAGTGGTGAGGTGGAAATATGAGCAGTGAGAATTAATTACACTGCAAAAACAAGTGTTTATATTTAAACACCATATTGTGTTTATTAGAGCAACACTTAATAAACACATAATTCATGTTAATGGTCTAACACTAATGTTCATAAATTAACACTTAGTGTTATATTACAAACATTAGTGTTTGTAATATAACACCAAGTGTTAATTTATGAACATTAGTGTTAGAACCATTAACATTAGTGTTAGACCATTAACATGAATTATATGTTTATTAAGTGTTGCTCTAATAAACACAATATGGTGTTTAAATATAAACACTTGTTTTTGCAGTGTATTAAATAATAATAAGAGCTAAAGAGTACAGGTATTGGCTGCTTGTTTTAATTTCGACATATTTGTTTAGAATGTACAGGGGTCAACATAACTTGTACCTTAATTCTTTGGCTTACTGTACATATGACTATTTTTACCTTTTTCTCAAAAACTAATAACACACTGGTAATAAAAGTTATGTATATTATAGGGGCAAGGAATCTAGTTACTACACTGGAATTTCAGTGACTCAAGACAAGACGTTATTGATTTATTGATCAAAAATTGGGTTTCCCTCCTTTTTTACTGTAACTCCCCAACTGTTATCTGTGCTGAAATAAAAATTTCCAGTGCAGTAGTAGTAGTCCTTGCCCCTATACACCAATCCGAGAAGCGTTTACTGTATTTGGCCCTCTATTGACGGCAACACGGATGTACCAGAGCGGGAGATTTAATTCGTAATTCAGTACTCATGATTGTGTATTGAATACCACTGTTGTGTACAATTCCCGGGTACAATTCTGTATAGCACACAATAAATAATGGATGGAACCCCCGACCTCGGGACACCGCAGTTTTACATCGGGGACACCGCAGTAATGGCGAAGTCGGATAGGTGTATAATTATACATATCTTACTTGTCACCAATGCGCTATAATTTTTGAGAAAAATGCAAAAATAGGCAGAAAATTGGCCGGGGGTGTAGTTATACCCCCTTAAATCAGGTCATTGTTATCCAAACTATGTAATTGTTATCCAAAATCTGCAAAGATCTGTGAAATGTATTTCTTTGGTCACAATACAAACCTATTTTCTGGATCAATTGGACAATTGTATGCAGCTGAGAGATCAGATTCATCCACAAACTCTTAAAAGGTCAAAACCTTTTAATTATTAAATCAATTGAAAAATTTCCGGGAAAATTTCAGGTGAGTAACTTTGTGTACACGTTGTGAATTTAAGTTCCGCATTCATTCAATATGACTTATGCAAACAATATGCACTTACAGACATCCAGGAGATTTTTCAGTAAAATGTTTGTTGTATTCTTGCTTCGAACTGAACCAGCCTCAAGGAATGCAAACCCTGCTTGCATGACTGAAATATTTAAAAGAGATAGACAAAAGTAATCATGGTAATGAGACAGTAAAAAAATGGCTTCGTAGGTTTGAACAGAGAAGGTGTAATGATAAAGAATAGTCCAAGCAAAGTATTTGGTGTCAAACCAAACAATTTAGGTTCAACAATTATCAAATTGAGATTTTATATTTGCTAAATACCCTAAACCGATTTGTGACGCCGGATTTCGGAAATATACATTTCACAAACTACATACATAATTGTACGCAGCTGTTATAAATACGCCTATAGCTTAATATTGTTTTCACAATATTTCAACGTAAAAAGAAGGATGATTTATTAACGCGCATTTTGATACCAAATTTGTCCAATTTTTTTCTTCAATATTAACAACACAGCAGAGTTTTGAGAGACAAATACCCAAATTTAAAGGTTTTAATAATACTAGCTTCATTTCACCAATTTTCGATTTTTTTCAAACTCAAATTGTACACAATAATAGTACCAAAATAGTCCATCCAAATGGTTTCAACTGGGCCTTCATTTTTGTCAATTTTGTTCATATTTTCTTCAACTTTGTGATTATTGACAAACGTTTCCGTCGATAAATATTTTTCCGTTGGCAAATACTTTCAAAATGTTGTTTTTTAAAACATATTGCAAATTCGGAATCCCCCATGTGTACTATTTTTGCTATGCAATTAAATTTATGGTAATCATTTGGTCACGCTTGCTGCTGGTAGCCTATGTCATGTCCATGGGTAACGTACGTATTTATAAATATAGTCGAAGGTAGCTGATTACCAATGATGTAATACATCTTTACATAGATCTGGCTTGTGATTTGATGTGCAGATCTCGTGATAATTTTAAATCTTCCGAGCACGTGCTAAATACCCTAAACCGATTTGTGACGCCGGATTCCGGAAATATACATTTCACAAACTATTACATAATTGTACGCAGCTGTTATAAATACGCCTATAGCTTAATATTGTTTCACAATATTTCAACGTAAAAAGAAGGATGATTTATTAACGCGCATTTTGATACCAAATTTTCAATAACAACACAGCAGAGTTTTGAAAGACAAATACCCACATTTAAAGGTTTTAATAATACTAGCTCCATTTCACCAATTTTTCGATTTTTTCAAACTCAAATTGTACACAATAATAGTATCAAAATAGTACAGTCCATCCAAATGGTTTCAATTGGGCCTTCATTTTGCAAAAGTTTCTCACTTCTGAGGGGGGGAGACATCCCCTCTCAGACACCCCCCTGCTTGCATGACTGAAATATTTAAAAGAGATAGACAAAAGTAATCATGGTAATGAAACAGTAAAAAAGTGGCTTCGTAGGTTTGAACAGAGAAGGTGTAAGAATAGTCCAAGCAAAGTATTTGGTGTCAAACCAAACAATTTACACGAATTTTCAGTCATGATAATTGATGAACTTTAACGAAGATAGAGCACTGGTGGAGATGATGCTGTAAACAAGGGCGTCAATCCGAAGTTGATCGGGGGGGGGGGGCAGAATGTTTGTGAAATTTTACAACATGAGCCGCCAAATGAAGGCATTTGGTGGACACTTTTTACACTATTATCTGATCATTGCGTAAATTCTAGTTGGAAAAGAAAAAAAAATGGCCAGGGAGCTTTATTCCAGCTCAATTTTGCCGGGATATATGCGCGCGCAGCGCGAGCAAGTTTTCAGTTTCATGTTATTGGAAGCGAAAGTTGATACACGTTGTGTTCATTTCCCACGAAGCGCGCAAAAATTTGCAATTTATGCCAAAATCAAGGTGTTAATATCGAAAGTGTGCGTATTTGCTCCGAGAAGGGGACAGCGGTTAGTGGGTTGAGCAGTTCTCGGGGTATTAGCGTATCTCGGAGTATAGCGTGTATAAGAAGAAGAAAAAAGGCCCTGTGGTAGGGCTAGTAAATCAGGCCCTGTATATTATTGTCAGGAATACAGCTCAACTTACCGTACTTTTCCTAACCAGACAGTCCATGGCAAAAGTGTTACTACACCTTTACATTTCATCGAATCTCTTTTTGATGTCTGTCATTTTGAACATCACACTTGAAAGATGTATGCTATGTAGAAACTTTATTTTGCAATTTCATAATTTGCATATTATTAGCATATTTGCAAGAAAAAACATGAAAATCAATAAATATCTATATTTTTCACAATTTCAATATTTTATTAGAAATTAAGCATGTAGGCCGTTTGTTATGACTTGATGAATGAAGCTGTTAAAACAGATTTTGATATTTTTGCTTATTTTTCCTTTTTTGCCCCAAAATGTGTAAAAATCAACATTTCTTGGATGACCTATATTTTCTTTGAATATTTATCAAATTTCTTAATTTAGGTATAATACAGTGTAGAAAAAGATGTCATTTCCAATAAATGGTTCCATTTTCCATTTTGGGTCAAATACTCAATTTTCATGCGCGGGATATTTGAAACATAAAATGAAAACATGTCCATTGCACTTTTTCCTCGAGATGTACTATAATATCAAGGTTACGGATATATTATAATCCCTTCTTATCTTCACTGATCCATTAGATACCTATTGTTATGAATGATCAATGAAAAGGTTCAGAACTGGGCTACTAATGGTCTGTCAAGTATCTATAGTTATTTTCATGACTGTGCCAACTCAAAAATCATGCAAGGTCGAATGTAGGAAAAGTATGATCAGTTGAGCTGTAGGCCTATCCGAAATGTAAATCCCTACCCAATGCATCCTTCATAGAGAATAATCATGATAACTAGTTTTCTCTCTCACTCTTTTTATGATGACACTATTATCCAACTATCTATTGTATTATATATATTATTATAGTTACAGCTCTATAGGCCTATTGATACTATTTAAAATACACATTTTATGTCCATAATGAGTGTAGATCAGCAGGGTCGTAACCAGGAATTTTTTCGAGTGGAAGCTGATTTTGACAAAGTGAACCAATTTTTGGACCTGGACCTTTTTTGACCTTTTTTGACGGTGCTTGACCTACCATGCTAAATGAGCGTATAAGATTGGTTACGAAAACAAAGTGTATAATAGGCCTACATATCGGTATTCTGAACTTGAACTATAAAATTTACAAACTGGTCAGCAGGAAACGCAAATAATACTTTTGACTTTTGATTATACTGTAATGATTTACTTTGTTCATTTAAGCATGATGAAACTGATTAACTAGAAAAATATGCGATGCCATGCCAAGTCTTTACAGATCCGCACTTCCACGTACATACCTATTTGCATTGGTCCTATAAGTTAATTATGACTATTATGACTATAGTGCCTATATTATTCCAATTTTAGCCGTTTAACTAAAAATTGCAGCGTACTTCATTATATTATAGTCAATGAGTCAATGAAACCATTTATCATTTCTCTCTAGGTCTTGCAGTTCTTGAGTTTAACTGCCCAATCAAAACGAAAGACCCCCGGAAATGCAATTTTTCCTTCTCATATTTTATACAAGATGCATAGTGTTTTCTTTTCATCTTGTGTTTTCTTTTCATCTTGTTTTCCACCGTGTGTTTTTTTTTTCATCTTGTTGAACTTAACTTACAAATAAGGTTTATTTGTTGCTTTACGACAATTTGACATGTCCGAATTGTTGAAAACGAAAAACCGATTGGCCGGTCATCATTCGAGGGTTCAGAACCAAAAAGCCGTAACTCACTATGACCAGCTCTCACAAAATAAGCATTAAGTTGGTTATACTTGCATTGGTTTTCAAAAATCAAATACTTTCTTCATAATGTCTTTTGTTTTCTATTGAATTCCGTCATCATTGATATGATGGACTGTATATCTTGTATATAGCGCCCTGGCGACTTTATGCTCATTTTGTGGGAGCAGGTGACTGTGAGTTGAGGCTTTCTGGCTCTCAACCCTAACTTTCCTGGATATACAAGGACCGAGCAGCAGCAGATTGTCCCAGATTCTTCTTTTATGTCTAAATTGTTACATTATATAACGCCGCGCTCAAATTTTGTTATTTGTCGCATCCGTGATTTTTCAAAAGTTTCTTAGCTTTTCTTGGCGCTCCACCAGTTCATGCACATTGATCGATTCGCTTTCTCTTCATCAGTTCATGCACAAAGAGCATGATCAGGTCGTTTTCTCTTCATGCACATGGAGCATGATCGAATCGCTTTTTCTTCATCAGTTCATGCACATAGAGCATGACATGATCGATCATCATTTTCTTTCAATGTAAAATTAGCATTCTTTAGTTTTCGGTCTATTCCAATGTCAGTGTTCGAGGCAGGGGTAGCAAGAGGGGGACAGGGTGAACGAAGCATCCTTAGTCCATGGCCCCGAAGGGTCAGGGGCTTCGAGCAAAACCGAAAATGACTATGGACTATATGGGTTGGATTGTGCTGATAAAGGAGATGTTAAATGTCCCCTATACATTGCTCTTTGTCAAGCCTGATTTGTTGGCATATTTGAAAATGTGTTGTAATGCTCATCCATAACTTGCACTTAATTAATTTTAGTCAGCCAAATTAATGAAATTTGATATGTTTGTCACGTGCCAACAAACTAAATTAAACATTAAAATGTTTTAAAAAAGCAGAGAAGAAGACATCTTAAAAGAGCACTGCATTCAATGGGTTTTCTTTCATTTGAACTCATATTATATCGGCTCAAAATGACCAGAAAACTTTTAAGGGGGTACTACACCCATGTGTTAAATGTGTGACTATTTTTGCATTTTTCTCAAAAAATAATAACACACTGGTAACAAAAGTTATGTATATTATTGGGGCAAGGAATCTAATTACTACACTGAAATTTCAGTGACTCAATATAAGCGGTTCAGTATATATGATCAGAAATGATGTACATGTACATCCTAGCGGTACCTTATTTCTTATCATAAATAACGAACCGCCTGTTTTGGGTTACTGAAATTCCAGTGTAGTAATTGGATTCCTTGCCCCTATAATATACAAAACTTTTGTTACCACTGTGTTATTAGTTTTTGAGAAAAATACAAAAATAGACACAAATTTATCGAGGGGTGTAGTACAATAGTATTTCAAATTTTTTTGGCTCAGAATAAAAAATAAATGAAAATGTGACCGAAATCGTATTAATGACCTAAACTTGGTATGCATACATCAGTCGCAAGTATAATTATGTATAAACATGATCATGGACGTACTAACGTCCATGGACTAAGTACTGTACTTTAATTATTAATACTCACAGAAGATGAGACAGGCCATAACAAGCAAAAAAAAATCATCAGAATTGCTCTGTAATGCCTCAAATTTAGAGGAGAGCTGAAGAAGCTGCATCAACGTATTATTGTCCGCCATTGTTAATCCTATAATTACTTATAAACATCAAAATAAAGCTAAAAATTAACAAGATCAATCAAACACTACTTGATACACCCTGAACCATACGACCAACTGATGACGACGAGATCGCACAAGCAAATGCACCATAGGGCGCTGTCTATTCTACCATATAGTATTTACTATTTTGAGTTTTGACAACAAAGAACAAGGAATATTTATGAAGTTATTTTTATATGTGAACGCTTCATCGGGTATACAAGTGACTTGTGCGGACACAAAGACATCGATTGTCATTTTGCTCCAACTGTTGGCATTATGTAAATTGATCTTGAAATTACCTATAATTTCATCTATCATGTGCGTAGCCAGGGGGAAACTGCCCCCCCTCCCCCTCCAGAAAAATGTCAGGGATAAAATGGGGGCGGCAAGTAAAGTGTCCTTAAAGTCCCTGCTTAAAGTGACTAAAAAATGGAACAAAAAATTAACAAATGGGGACGAAAATTTGGCTTTGTCCCCTCACACTAATATCCTGGCTACGCTACTGCTGCACATGTTAGACGAAGAACATAGTAAACTTATGATGAACTGAACACAAACAACTTTTCAATTACATCTTTTTGGCAATGGTTCTTATGTCAAAGTAACGATAATTAGGGACCGTTCACACAAACACTTGTTAGGGGGGGCTGATGCAAAAAAAATTATCGCAAAACTTTTCGGGGCCCCCTTTACAGACCTCAAAAATTTCAGGCCCCCCCCTTTTTGATATGAAAATTATGAGTCAATCTCATAGAAAAGCATATAAACTCAATTTTCCCAGGGAAATTTGTGGTCATTTTTTTTTGCATCAGGCCCCCCTAACAAGTGTTTGTGAACGGTCCCTTACGATATTAAATGTTTTCTGATGACGGAAAACATATTATTGATAACACATTTTATAGTTACATAGCCTACATTTTTTATAAATTTTATTAAAGTTATATCAAGCGTGCTTGGAAATTAAGAACAGACCTGTAGGCCTATATAAACTCATGCAAGTATCATTCTGAAATTTAAACTTTTTCATGAATAGCCCGGCAATATGTAGGCCTACATAATTATAACATAACTATGTATCTGTAAATACTTCTCATATTTTGATGGAGACTTTGTACTTCCACTTATTTTGTGTCATTATCTTTCTATGTTTAAACTTTGAAGGACCCTACAGACTTTTTTTTTTTTTTAGTGGATGTAAAATATTCCATGTAACATATATTCGTTAGAACTTAAAAGTTCTAACGAATGTTTGATGACGTAAAATCGATAATACATTGGCTTAGGAAGATTTTCAACATGGGGGGGGCTGACCAAACAAAAATGTTGGTGACCCATCCTGGGGGTGCTCGAGGGGGTCAGGAAATTTTGCGGAAAATAGGTCGAAAACACTAATTTTTCCCCGGTATCCGGTCATATTTTTTACTTCATCTGGAATTATTGTAGGGGCCCGCGCAAGCCCCCGGTTCCTAAGCCTATGTAATTAAATATATTTCCCCCCGGCAGATATTCTACGTAACATATTATCGCAGTACTCTGCCTCATACCGGCCTTTATGTGTTGACTTTTTAGCGTTTAAACTAATTTAGTTCGCATGGTAAAGAATTTTTTTTACTATGAGCAGTATTTCTCCATGCAGTTCCAACCTGAAATAACATGTAATTTAGGGTCTATAAATTCTTCCTTTTTTTCCCAAAAATGCAGGACGCTAAACATGTCGGGTTTTATAAAGGTAATGAACACATTTTTAAAACATTTTATAATGAAACACAGTTACACAACAAAATTTTCAAAATATGAAATATATTGTCAAACATGTCTTAGTTCATGTTTAAAGCAGAAATAATGTGCATATAAGAGAATTTAGTTTTGCGTAAACTAAAATAATTGTGAGTTGTCACAGTGACAAAATATGACAATAAAATTGGCGTTTGTTTGTATTAATTGGGTATAACAAATGGGTTAAAGGTTAAATGTTTCTATTGTAAACATCAACACAACGTTTGAGTTATGACTAATTATTGTTGATGTAACCATTTGTTCCTTTTTGGGGCGCCCGCTACGGCGGGGCCCCTTATATTTGGCTTGACATTCAACTGATGAGTCAAATTCTGAATTGATAGGAATATGCTTGTCATTTTAAGTAATATTCCCAAAAGCATTTAATACTTTCTGCATCAGGTCAATATTCTGAAGAATATGAACTTTAAAAACACAAAAACATCACTGAGTCACGGAGGACAGATAATGCATTTGAGGACACCATTTTTTCAAAAGTTCTAATAAAAACTACAGGTTGATTCATATGATTTCAACATAATGCTAAAGAAATACTGTTTATATATAAAATTTGATTAAATTCTTACAAAAATGTGCAAAAGGCGGTGCAATTTTAGGGTTTGTTTTCACAAGGACATCCCATATGACACATGTGTGGAAATCAGTACTTTCAAGGTTACCATTGACAGTGGCAAACGTAAGGGGTGGAGGGATGCTACCCCCTCCCTTAAAATCGGCATAATCAGCCTATTTTATGCATTCACCAGTCACCACTGGCTATTTTAAAGTATTGCTATTTTCTTCTTTTGCCATTTAGTGGATGCTTTATGGTATATTCTGTTCTTCCACGACATCCTGATCAAGCTAAATAAAGTCTTTTGTTGACAAGAATGAAATTTAACTTATTACGGAAACTCACGTAATTGTGTGAGTTCAAGGACAAGCAAATAACGGCCACTTGCATTATTACAATGAACCAACTTGTGATTAATTAATGAACTATATCAGTTCAAGTAAATATGGAAGTAACAAAAGCTTTGGATGGGTTATTGGTCAGTGGGAATACAATATAGAAAATCCTGCTTGTGCTGCACAGAGAATGTGTCATTTCCATAGGCATAGATCCTGGGTTTCTGACCAAAATCAGTGGCGTACCGTGGCCGCCCCTTCCCCGGGGGCTGAAGAAAATCCAATTTTGCCGCCCCTTCCTCAACAGCCCAAAAAGGTTGCCCCAATTTTTTTAACGGTCGTTTGAAAAAGTGAAGAGCAAAAAAAAAAAGGATTTATAGGCGCCACCGCCTCAAAAGCAACACATTTCGATGTATAGTCCAATTTTTTTCACATTTTCCGCCTTTTTTTCTTTACCAATTGCTTTGCCGCCTCTTCTTCCGCCGCCTCTTTTTTGCCGCCCTTCTTCTTCCCGCCGCCCCTTTGATTTTGCCGCCCCCTGCTTTGACCCCGGAAAATAATCTCATATTTGGCCATTTTAGCTCCAAAAGTGCAAATATTTGCACGCTTCACACAAATTTATCACACTTTTACACCATATTTCATCAGTTTAGTTTCAATATGGCAATATTTTTTGTGCGCATTTGTACTATAAACTTATTCTGTTGCCAAAAGGTGCTGGATTCATTATACTTCAAGAATTTTTTCCAACCCCATCCCACCTAATGTCAAAAAGAAATCTACGCCACTGGTCATTTCCCACGAAACAGCTTTTCATCTCCAGATTCCTATTTACTAGCTGCCACCCCAAAGGTACACTACTGCCCAATTACTTCATTGGTACACTAAATACCTGTGTGGGTACTCTGGGGTATTTACATAGGAATCATTATACAGTACACACACTGGTACTGGATTGGTGCTTGGGCAGCAGTGTACCTCTTGGGTCAGCAGCATGCAATAGGAATCTGGTTGTATATTCTTGCATCACAGAACAAAATGAATTATGCATTGCCGTGTCACAGCAGAGTGATTAAATACCGACCAATAACAGTCCTAAAATAATGACACAAAACTCAGGTTTTTCCTACAAACATATTATTGTTATTTCAAAAACATGTGTACACAAAATTGTACAAATTTATGACATATTACAATGTGCTAGTTATAATTTGATTTACAAACAATTTTCTCATACTAAACAAGTGTACATGTGTAGAAAGAGTTATTATGTTAATACAAGGGTGTAAATAGACCTTTCTTTGCTTTAATGCATTCTATATGGTAAAAACCCATCGATACAATACAATATTTTCACATACAAGAATAATCATCTAACATGTTTAAGACAATATTTCTCTATAATATCAACAACTTTTCTAGCTGCAGTGGGGCAACAGGATGAAAGGGCAGGATAAAGGTGCCTCAAGCACATAACTTGTCTTTTATCCCAATTCCCTCCTCCAAAAATGATCTGGTAGATTTTACACAAAACTTTTTGTCCCCTTTGACATATCCCTTACCAACACTTGAATGCATACCTCTCTTGTATTCAAGTCACATTCCATTTAAGTATTCAAGATATATTTGTTGTATTCAAGTTGTATTCATTTTAGTGGTTTGAATACTAGCTGTACCACATACACAATGAGCAGATAAAGATTCTTCCTAAGAAGTGTTGCTATGAATGTAATCACTAATAAGCAGTTTAATATTGTACTGGAATACTATTCATGTTTGGTAAGGGATGATCCCCTGTTAGAGTGCAAAGTTTGGTAACACCACCATCGTCTTAAATAGATGAGATATTCGGGATTTACATCTATCCCCAAACATTCTACAGCAAAAAAGAGACTTTGACAAATCACTCTGAATCATCAAAACATGGGTACAGTTTAAAGTGTGGTAATTCATTCAAACTATTTGTCATGCAATCATGGCAATACATGTGTATGAAAAAACAACAACATTTGAAGTAAAAAATTGATCACAATGTATGAAAATTGGCAATAAAAAGTATTACTAGTCCAACAGGGGAAAGGTTGTTTTAATGTTAGCAGCATTTAAATTTACAAAATGGTTGTTTATTTAAAAATTCATCAAAGTTCTTTTAAGTTCAATTTATTTTGTACAAAAGGCAGAAGGATAATTTTGCACCATATCAAAATACAACTTTGGTAACATCAACTTACCTTACAATTGACCTTTTCAGTAAATCCCATAAGCCTTTGCAGGTACACCTGAGATGTTGTCATTTGATGTCACGCCGATCTGCGCCGATGTGCACATCGTTTATCAAACATCATTACTGCGCATTGCAAGTCGGTGTGACGTCAAATGACGAGTTCTCAGGTGTACTCGCAAAGGCTTATGATATTTACCGAAAAGGTCAATTACCAAAAACCTATCTATGACCTTTGACACAGATATGTGGTTACAAAATAAGCAGCATCACAGTTCTAACAATGGATAACATCGGTATTAAATATAGATACAGTATGTGCTGATATGTTTCTTCTACATTATTATATGTACTATGACACAAACATGACATAGATTATGCCTATTCACAGTAAGTGGGGTGCCTATTCACAAGTAGTATAATTTGAAAGAATAGAAGTAGAACCTACAGTGAGTAGAACCAGTGGCATACCTACAGGATGAGGGGCAGATTGGTCAAAAATGTGTGTTGATCTTCTTTTACGCACATGAATTTATGAACTATGGCGTTAAAACTGCAATTTGTTTTTAGGGTTTGCCCAAACTGATATTTTTGTGGGTGGGTTGAGCAGGATGATTTTATGCTTCTGCCCTTCCCCCTGGATATTTTAGCCAGTATGCCACTAAGAAGACATTAAGATTACATTGGAAACACATCTCTTAGGTAAGCAGGGCAACAAATGTGCATGTTTGACTGTTTTTCTGTCATCTATGATCTAAGAGCCAAAATATTGGTACCATTACATACCCGTGCCCATAAAGATGGATGGTTTGTGGTTCATATTATACTGAATCCACTAATGTATTATCTTGACCATCACTTATTGTGCAATATGCATTAAATATGTACTACTATAGTGTGATTATAAATACTTTATGTCATATAATCTACAAAAATGGGAAGGCATGTTACACAAGGTATCTATCTCAAGTATAAAGTGGCTTCATATTAAAAGTTGTTTTGTATGGGAATGTCCTATCAGAAATGATGCTTGTTTCAGTATGGAATAACCATACAAACACACAAACAAATGCACAAACTAGGAGTAAACTTCTGTGCTATATACACATCTTATAACATATTTTGACATAATATAGAGTTGCTTTTGAAATTAACCAACTCATCAGTTGTCTCCCCACCTTCTGAATTTTGATTTGCCCTGTTTAAAACAATGGCATGGGTCTGAGCACACTGACTAACTGATTGCATACTAGAATACAGGTATGATTTTATACACTACTATTTCGGCCGCCTGCACAGGTACACTGTCGCCAAGGTACTTGGCTGGTACACAGTACCAGTGTAGTGATAGGTCCTGTGCAGTAGCAGCATTGGTACAGTGTAGGTACTCTGTGTGTACCAGTCAGGTACCTTGGCGATGGTGTACCTACCCTGCAGGTCAAGGCCACAATAGTTAATCGTGTAGTGTATGACAAGTGGTTTTATATCCCGAGCATTTGTTTTTATCTCCTATATACTTTACTTTGTTTACACCAATCCAATATTGGTAAACAAATGAAATGTAACATGATATGTGATGTGATCAAGCAAAATCAGTCTGAAGTCAGAAATATTGATCTTGAGATATAGCCAAAGGAAATATTTCCTTTTGTTTCCTATTGTTTTATAAACTCTTTAACTGTTCATTTGAACTAGTTGTCCAATTTCAATGGGGTTTTCTGAAAAATGTAGCTTTGCAAATGCTTGTTACAATCCAATAAGAAACTGAAAATTGTCTATGATCGACTTCAGACTGATTTTGCTTGATCACACCACATATGTCAAAATAGCACCATAACCAAAGCAGGAACTCATCTAGAATTCAAACTGGACATTTCTTAATGCTGTGAATCTGATTCTTTCAATTTCTTTGATAATACACACATAAAAGCTCAAATCAAAATGCTGTTTTTTTTATAATTTGTTATGTGATCTGTGAAAAATCTTCACTTGATGAAATGTTTTCAGTTTTGATTATTAAAACACATTGCAATTAACTATTTTCATTTTGTACTTTTGACTTCAACATCAACATCAAAAGTTATGAGCAAAGACGAATTGGAAAGGAGAAGAAATAGTTAAGAGCTTTATCCTTTATTTTCTATCAAACAAAATAGCATAATACAATATGTGAATGGTTTTCACAGATCACATATCATTTTGTGATTTGATAAAATTGTAAACTTATGAAAAGGGTTACATGTATACACAATATGAACTAATAATTTACTGTCTTGTATATGCAGCTAACCAATCTATACTTCATTCATAGTCCATAGAGGCAATGGTCTGCAAAGATGGTGGCTATATTCTTTATACTGCTAGCTGCACAGCAAGTATATCTCATCATGAATACCTTTGTATCAGGAATACTATCTGGTTGATTATAGGTAAAATCAAAAAATCCATTTTCCATAGCTATCACAATAGAATGACACAAAATGAGTTTTTTATGCATCATTTTAATGTGTAATATTATTTGGTGCACCTTTAAGCTGTTGATTAAGTTTTGTATTAAAACACCCTGTTGTGTTATGTTATCATTCTTAGGCTAATGAAAGTAGATTCCCAGTTTCCCGTTACCCTACTCCGCTCAAAACAATTTGCTGGCCAAATATTTCATTATTTTGAATAAAATGTTGAATTCTAACAAACTTTAACACACAAATAAATAATTGTGGTTTTAAATATATCATAAATCTCTTTCTGTTGATTTTCAGGGATTTCTTTGCAGTAGGAGCATGGTATATTGTTAATAATGAATTAATAATGAATACCTACTCAATTCTCTGTCCCGCACTTTTGATCTGCTCTGATCTCATCCCGTAAAAAATATTGTGAAACTTTTGATAATAGTTGTACAATCACCTTTATGTGGTTGTAAACTACATCTGTAAACTACAAACTGTGATTTATCACATGTATACATGGGTAGTTATTGGTTTACACCTGTAACAGATGCAGTAATGAAATGGTATAAAATAATGAATAATGAATAATGAAATGGTCACCTACACAGTCATGAAAAATTATGTAACAGGAAACTGGGAATTGACTTTCATTAGCCTTACCTAGATTCCATCAACTGATTACAATTGCTTGGGGTTGGTTACATTCATGTAACTGATAACATTGAAATGCCAAAAAAAATCACTTCTCTTAGCTAAACCTCAAAATCAAATTTAAATAAACAACTCATTTTACTTAGTCCCATCATAATTATATTCTACAAACTGCAAATATTTGTTTTTGTCTTTTTGTTTTCAAATCAGCAGCTAGGCACTACAAAATATTTTATGAACAAACTTAGAAAATAACATTATCAGTTATTGTAGAATCACAAATACTGACCTTGTAATTAATATACATATATATGCACACAGATAATATATGAAGAAATGCAAGAAGTACATGTACACTTCAAAATAAGAGAGACCGTAAGTTCACATTTTTTTCTATTTCAGTTATTTGTACAAAAAATGCTGCCAATTATACTTAGTACATGACAAGGGTATGTTTCCTCTCAATGATATTGGGAGGGGATAAAGGATCAAATTACAAAACAGAATACATCAAAATGTTATACACTTGTATTTTGAAGAATGATAGTAAATTGTTTCTGTATACCATTAAAAGTGTGTTCACACCATGCTGCAACTGCTATGCAGTGTGGTACATTGCCACACTGCATTGTACTGCAAAACTGCATTGAGGTATTGCCACAGCGCAATTCGCCGTAGAAGTGATGATATAACAGATTAATTACCAATTACAATTTTTGAATATATCGCCCTGCACTACAAGCAGGTTGTACTCATCACCTGTGTATGTCTGCAATCATAGATTGAATACAATACCACTCTTTTCAAAGTCAAAGATACCCATCTTACAGGTGCGAGTGATCAACATAGTATGGTTCAATGTAGAGGTACCACATGTATAGACCTACGTACTATTGCAGTGCGATATATTCAAAAATTGTTTTTACCTATTGCTATGGTACTTAATCCTGTTACAACATCACTCATATGGAAAATTGCATGATCATGGAATAAAACAGGCGATAGGTATGAATGGTTGTGGAATACTACTAGAGACCTGTCCCTATGTCACTTAGAACTTAAAACCAACATTTCTACCATTTCAATTGTTATACCATTCTGGTTAAGATTATTCGCATAGGGTCTGTAAGTTATCCATCTACAGACTTGTGAAAATCTCTCAATTGCTTACAATAAACAGTACCATGGCAACAATACCAGACAGCAACCATGGCAACAGAGTATATAATTTCCTTTCAGTTCACTTACATATTTCTATACAAATGCAATAAAACATAATACAAGTTATACAACTGCAATAATTTAACAAATATTATCAACAAATACACAGTATACCTGTTTTTGCAAACAGCAAAAAAATTTACACATTACATAAAAAAGTTGCAAGTTATAATATTGAAAAATTGATGAAAATTTCAAAATGGAAAAAAAAATCATTCACTTCACAAGACTTGTAACATAATCTATTATTATCAAATACCAAATTAAAATTGGTAATAATATTTAGCACCCATAACAGATTTTTGCAACAGGACACGTCCAAAATCCAAAGAAATTTTCATGGGAAAAAAGTACCTTCCTGACTTCACTTGCAGCTCACAATTGGAAGTGCAGGGCATTGCTATTATAGTATATCTGAAAGTGGTCTTCATTAGATAACATTTTCCTCATATTTTTGTGAGCAAAATGTGAACCACTTGTGATATACGTATGCCACATCAGTCTAACAGTTTTTAGATAAGATACATGGAACAATGCACAGCCAATAGGTGGCACACTGCTTCATTAGCCAAAAATGCAATTCTAAGCATAAATACAATGCTTTATACAGGTCATCTCAAAAAGATTAGTACCCAGAAATGACACAGCCTATTCAAAGACAATGTTAAAGTTCTTTTTCTAATTTTCAATTATGTGACACAATCTAGTTCATGGAGGCTATTAAAGGAGGCATTTTTGAAAATTGAGTTACTGTAATTATTACCTTGAACATAATCTATTAAATACTGAAAGCACCAAAGGTATAGCATACTTGGTTTTAAAGTTATGAAGTTTTGTGATGTCTATTTTCTTATGCATAATATTGTTTTTACTCCATATTTTTGCTTTTATCTCAATTTCAAATTTGCCACCTTTGGCCTCCATGGACCAGATCGGGTCACATACCGACAAACTAAAAGTGCCCTCCCATAAAAAACCCACCAGCAAATAAGGGCACATACCCTTAATTCTTGTTGGGATTTTTAGAGGAGGTAGCTCTCTATTTGTACTTGAAATTTACCCAAAGGCAAAGGAGTCCAGGTGCACCATTAGGCGAATGTTTACGGTATGTGACACGATATTATGAATATGACAAAGATCTAGGATTGTGCAATGATATTGTACCCTTAACAGTGGGGGCACCAGAAATTTCTTTCTGGGGGCATGGGGGACATAGTGAATTTCAAGGGGTAATAAATCATGAACCCCCCCATGTCCCACCATGGTGTTCGACTGAATCTTAATCAGGTTGATGTCAAGAAAGCCTTCAAAATACTATGCAAACCATCACATAGATGGGTACTAACCATTTTGGGACATCTTGTAATTAAAAAGTGAACTTACATCTCTATAACTCATGATTCAGCATTTACATAGAAGACAACTAGATTACTGTAAACCATTCAACCTTAATCAATGGTATAATTTGAAATTAATGGTGGTTTTCCTTTTACAAACTTCTGGAAGATCAAGTTAGTACTTCTTTGATACATTGGACAAGATCTTTGTTGTACTATTGGGAAAATACCTCCAAGAACAATGAGGATGATTGGTAGTTTTAAAATGTCAGGAATCGATAACTTGATATGGTTGTTATTACTATGGTGGGTTGTTCCTCCAAATGAGCAGCAAGGTGGTATATTATTTGAGAACCATGCAGCATTTTATGAATAAAATGGAAACATTGATATCAACACTTTAACAATAACCATGTAATGATTTACCACTCCAATTGAATGAACGCAGCTTTCAACAGCTGTATTTGATCCAACCGCGATCGTATTTTGCGTATTTCAAACTACAACGTGAACGCACGACCTTGGATACAATACTAACCAATCACGAGTGCGTTGTCATGGTTGGATTCACTTCCGCGTTACCCACACACAGTCGCACACGCTGGCGTACAACACGCAGTGTACGCAAAAATTCATCATGCTATGTCAGGCTGTGTTCATTCAATTGGAATTTCCACTGTAGTCCACAACCTTTGGTTCTTCGGTCTGATATAAAATATCGCTTATACATTATTATTATTTTTTCAACATCTCTGAAATGGAGCAAAATACAAAATTATTGCATAACATTTCATCTCCAATCAGGCATGTTAAAACGATGCACAATTCCAGTTTGTGAGTAGTTAAGTGATGATTTTGAATTAAAGATGGATGATGATAAAATGTCAGATATAATTTGAGTACTCCCTTAGTTTTGGGAAGACAAACTATTACTACTGGATGACGTGTAACTATGACGATTAGAGGAGGAAAAACTATCCCCCATCATGCTCTCTGTTGCTAGGCCTGGTTCCTGATCACTACTTCCTGTTAACGAGGTATCATCCTGCATCATGGGGTCAAAGTGCAAATGGTCATCATCACTGTCAAGTTCTTTGATTCTGATTCCTTGGTGAGAATGAAGGTTATTGGACACCTGAAATGACATAGAAAATGAGCATTTATCAAACACATGAGATAAGAAATAAAGTCTTCATGTCAGATGAAGAGGTTTCTTTATAGCTGGGGGCACTCCCATTTTGGAGGTGATGCGTATGTAGGGCTGTTAAGACCCCCCTTTCGGCATCACTGTTAAGCCCCGTATTTGTTTACGAACACATGCTCTGTCACCCGAATACCCCCTATTTTTCCATTTGATCTGTCACCCAAAGACCCTTACAAGTTCAATTTGAACAGCAACTTTCATTTATCACTGATTTTGTTACTTATAAAGAAATTTGAAGCCATTTAGATCTAAAAATTTAATGTTCAAGGTTTCTGTGGCACTGTTTCGGCTCTCACCCAAAGGTTCCATTTAAAAAAAAAGGTCATGTTCTGACCCATGACCCCATATTTTTTACAATTTGCTCCCATGAAATGCCAAAAATCATGCTCTCACCCAATGACCCCATATTTGGTACATTTTGCTCTCACTGAATGCCCCTTACTGTGAAAGTGTCAGCCCTACACCTATATCCATTTCAATATTGAAGTGCCCCCGATGTACCTATTGCATACACTGTGTCACGTGTTTTTTTCAAGGAATAACATGATTGTGTCCTACTCTTGCCTCTAGCGACAGCTGTATTAGAAGGTGGTGATTGGTCCCTGGTCAGTTTTCAAACAGTCACACTTACTCCATAGCATATGGCCAAAGGGTTGTATGCTTGATGCAAATATTTGTGTGGGCTCAGATGATCGAGAATTAGATATTTTGATTATAGTATTTCTTAACCTACATTACTTTATATCATGATTAAGATATAATACATTACTCCAATAACACTAACTATATGGTGATCCAAATTAATACTTACTGGGTGATGATCAGAGTAGCTATGCATCTTGTCTTCTTCAAAACCTCTAAGAAAATCAAATGATGCCAGGGCTTCTTTTTCTTTCTCTCCAAACCGTGTATAGAGATGAGACATGTCTACTTTCATGATGGATACGCGACAATAAATGGCTGAATGGTGACGGATCACATGGTGTTTAAGAACAGCTGGAATTCATCAAAAGAAAGAAATGTTACAAATTTAAAATGTAATTATGTACATAAACAAACAAATTATATCAGTGAGTTGGAAAACTTTCGATATGACATTTCAACAAATAGCTGGTCTTGAAGGTTTTTAATGGATTTGAGCCAAGATGTCTGTTGTGAATGTTCAAAGTTGGCAAAACCATAGCTACAAACCATTTCTTACATTGCATTGTCTTTTTACTAACTTGCTGTGTTCAACACTATAAAACAAGATTTAAAAACAGGACTGAGAACAGTTTTAGGGGTATAAAGAAGAAATATTTAACACATTTTGCATAAGAAAATAAACATTAGGATTTCTAGTAAGTAGAATGCTTATAATTTTACTAACATATCTAATATATGCTCAAGCTTAAGGGATCCAAAATGAAAGTTTATTAACGTTTCGACAGTATTTTTGTGGGACATGAGAGCACCTCAGACCTATCGAATTGCATTCTGAATACTGAAGCATGTCTTTCTGATATCAAATAATTTTCATTTTTAAAAAATCACAATATAATACAAATTTTATGACAAATTATAAAAATTTGATATTGTTCAAATTTTGATATATAACAGTCCTCGAAGTAAATTATATAAATCTAATGATATATTCTTAAAGTGTATGTAGCAGGGAGGAAAAGCCGACGGTCAATTGAAAATTTTGACCTTTCATATTGAAGATATGGATTTTTTCCCAAAAAGACCTAATTTTTTTTTTGTGTTTTGGGGAAAAAAATCCATATCTTCAATACGAAAGGTCAAAATTTTCAATTGATCATCGGCTTTTCATCCCACCTACATACACTTTAAGTATAAATCATCAGATTTATAAAGTTTACTTCAAGTACTGTTAAATATCAAAAATATCAATTTTAATGATTTGCCATAAAATGTGTATTAAATTGCGAATTTCTAAAAATCAAAATTATTTGATATCAGAATGACATTCTTCGTATTCAGAATGCAATTCGATATGTCTGATGTGCTCTTATGTCCCAAAATAAATACTGTCCAAACGTTCATACCCCAGCCCTTAAAGAGAGAGAGAGAGACACTATTATGTTAAGGTGGCCTTATCTCTGATATGATTCTTAAACAACAGATTTAAAGAGGAAGCCCTGCCAGAGCAGTTCTTTGGGAATGAACCAAACCTGCCTGGTTATCAAATTAATGAGTGACAAAGTTATCTCTGAATTTGACAGGTGCTAATTGATGCATCAATTAAAACATCAATTAGCACCTGTCGAATTCAGAGCTAACATTGTCACTCATTAATTTGATAACCAGGCAGGTTTGGTTCACCCCAGAACTGCTCACAACACGTAAATTTTGATTAATCAGTATGTTTACCTCCTTTGTTTTTATCTCCTCCTAGCATCCTCATAAACTCTCTCTCTCCAGGATGACTATCAGCTGATGACATGGAATCAGAATGGGAGATGGAGTCTTCTTCATCACTATCATCATCATCACTTGCAAACAAAGAATCCAGTAGATTGGCTCGCTCCTATAGTAAAATAAAACATTAAGCAAATAGTTACAGAACATATCAGTAAATGGTTTTTAAAAACTACTAGTTACATGCTTATACTAAACAGATATTTGAAGGGTAGGAGTCATGTGAAGAAATATATCCTTTTAATTTTTCAGTGGTAACCTAGAGTGCTTGTCAGAAGATGATAAATAAAATAATAATAACAAGACACACTAGAGCAGCATCAGAGCTTCAAACAAAATACATTAGTTTTAAAAATAACAGATAAAATAATTATTATAAAATGACAATAAGCTCATGCTGTTCTAGAAGTGTCAATGTCAAGATACTTATTCTTGTACAATTTTGTACTGAAAGCTAATTCTAAACTAATCATGACTAAAAATACATCAATATGTAAGAACTTGTATTCCCACATGTTTGTTTATTCTTGCCTATGATCAGTTTCCACATCTGATTCTCTCAAGTAGGCATCTTTACTTCTTTTTTAGCCATGAAATGAAACAATTGACATTGCTTAAAGAAACTGGTCATTAATATTTATGACAGATGCAATGGAAAAATTCAGAATGTTTGTCCCCCCCACATTTGCTAAGAAAGTTTGTATTCCATCCGATTTCTCAAGTTTGTTTATATTTAAAATGTATCCCTCCCCCATTTTTCCTGAAAAAAAGTGTTCCCTTATTCACCCTAAATTCCACCATCCCCTGATGTGAATATTGACCATTCCCTTCATTACCTTTTCAGTAAGCTGTGCAGCATTCTCCCTGATACTGGCTGTGTCTTCATCAGCGCACATGTCGTCTTCAACCTCAAAGTCTTCCATCATATCTTCATCAACTAAAGGCACATGAACCTTACATGGTTCTGCTTCTGCTTCTTCCTTGTACTCTGCACTTGTACACACATCGCTGACCGGTATCACCACATCGCTGACCGGTATCACCTCATCACTGACCGGTATCACCTTATCATCAACATCATCTATTGCTTGTGCCACTGGGTGTTCTGGTGACGAGTGTGCATTTGATAAATTTTCTGACCAAGAATAGGCATTTTTCAGATTATAGTGACTTGTTTTACTTTGATTTCCTAAGCTTAAGCTGTCCCAATTACTTGCTAATCGACCCTGTTTGATATCTTCAATCATCTCAGGAGATATTTGGTCATCTAAACCATTGTTAGTTCTATTTGCATCACGACCTAGGAAGTCTCCGTGAAAGCCTACAGCATCAATACCATAAGCAGTTGTAATAGGACTTCCAATCTGAATTCCGCATTTGTCATTGTTTCCTTGGCTTTCTGGACTACTGCTGGAATCATCAATATAGGGCACATTATCAACAACAAAACTTGAGGTAGAGGCCACACTTGATTTTCTGGAGTGCCTGCCATTCCAGCTGCCAGTACATTCTATACTGTCTGTGCTATCACTAAAACCATTAGATGATAATATAGGACTTCTGCCTAACAATGGGCTACCGGCCATTCTAGGACTGGCACAAAGTCTAGGACTTTTGCTAAAATGTGGACTATGGCTTGATTTTGGACTTGGGCTTCCATTTTGTTTTTGTTCTTCATTTGAACTAGTACTAAGTCTTAGTCTGCCATTCAATTTAGGGCTGGGGCTCAATTTTGGGCTTCGACTTAGTAATGGACTTGCTGGAAGTGATTGTGCTGTCCTGATTATGTCCACTTTAGGAAATCTGTCTCTTTTCTTTAAATGTCCACTTTGTGAGATTGCACTTCTGAAGCTGTCACGTATACGCTGCGGAATTCTGCTCTTTATTTTAGAATCTTTCTTCTTCTCCTTTTCACCGTTTACAGAGTCATGATCTTTCGGACTTGTAATCTTTTTCAATGATTGTCCAAAGCGAGTTGATGTTCCTCGTTTGGCTGCCTTTGGTATTCGTGATGGGGAGCTTGTACGTTTGTCGTTAGAATCAGACTTTGTCCAGCTTTGTTCTAAGCTACTTGATTCAATCACTCTGCTACTATCGAGTGATAAAGTTCTAACTGGTCTCACTTCTATATCCCTATTGCACTGCCTATCTTGTAAACTCTCGTTGATTTGATTACACACATTTTCACTATTGCACTTATCCTCTGGTTCAATCTCAAGAATACAATGTCCATTTGGAATTACATTTTTATCTCTCTTCTTAAGCTTATCAATTTCTGCCTTTTTGCCGTTTTGTTTTACCGGACTCCCTGGTTGTACTTTGACCACTCCATCTTTATCCAATTCATCCAGAATACTTGACACAAAATCATACATGACGGAATTCTCTCCCAGACTACTTCTGCTACTTGTAGTAGACTTCCTGGAATCCAGAGAATTAAATTTATTCAATGTCGGCGGACCAGACATGCCATTCTCCATAATGAATACATCATCGTCACCATTGGTGGATGTGGATAGTTTTGTCAAAGATTTGTCAAATGTGAAGCGTGGTTGTTTGGAGGGAGAAGAAGGTTTGCTGCCAGGTGATCTGGGTGATTCTATTGTGAATGGGTAGCTCAGAAGCCATTGTTCACTAGATGTGGATGAGCTCAAACTACTGCACTTTTCCAGATTGGAAGATCTGTTAGAGTCTGACAAGGATTCCCGCATCTGTGGAAAAAGAAAGATTGAAAGAGAATTTATAAATTGTGAAATGATGCTAATATTTATTAGGATAAATCATTATTAATAACAGAGCAGGTTTTGTATGAAATTTTATATCAAATTTCAACTATATTTCAATAAAAGGTCAAAATGCTTGATAATTAAAAACAACCTTTTCAGACCAAATTCACATATGAAACATATTTTACAATTTGTCTGCATATACACTAAATAATCAAAATTTGATAACTTCTCATGTGTTGTATACTGAAGGTATAATTAAGCACCATTTCAAACATTTCTGAATACAAACCAGGTTCAATTAAATTTTAAAGTTCAGGTGCAATAACCACAATTTACTCCATGAGCTTCTTTGAATTAATTTAATCAATATTGTTATTGATAATTTTATTAATATTTTAGTGTTAATACTTCTTGCTTGAATGAAAATCAGCTTTAAAATACCATATCCAATGTATCTCATCCCTAATTAGTCATTACAAAGCTAAGTCATTTACATAAAGTATGAATATCAATTAATACAAGAAATAAACAAGGCAATTTTTGGATGGCTATATCACATTTTGCATCCCAACTCTATACAATATGGTTGCTATGCTGTACTGCTTTGCTGTGGCAAGCTAATTTAATTTGATTATGTTGATGGCAGGAGGAATTCATTTAAATTTCTCTGCTATGAGGTCAATAATTATGAGGCAATATCTATCTTAATACACACACCAAATAAGGGGTAAATCTTTTGATTTACATGAAGCTAAAATCAAAAGATTTAAAAAGATTTAACATGTCTGAAGTCATAACCAGGGGGTGCGGGTGTGACACTCCCCAAATATGCCAATCCAAATAAAAAGGTTCACCTTTTTTCTGTAAAAACATTGAAAATCAGCCCTTTATTGAAGGATAAATTCACAGAAGGTCCACTTTTTTCAGTAAAAACATAGAAATCTGCCCTTTTTTAAAAGGACAAATTTACAAAAGGTCCATTGACTTTTTGAGCCTGCCATGCCCCAATAAATCCTGAATATCCAAATTATATGCTTTTGTGGACATAAAATTTCAAGAAAGGTGTAAAAATATATTAAAATGAATAAAAAAGAAATTGAGATGAATGGCTGAATGAAATGAATGAAGAATTAACAAAACAAAATAACCAAACCTGTCCTATAAACACTAATCATCAGTGATCCGTACTCTTATTATTACAAATCTCACTAGCAATAAGATTTAATCATTTAATCTGAAATGACATTGACCTTTGATATCAATAGACGATGACGCAACAGAAACTTGCGATATCGGGCCAAACCCATCAGTTAATCATCCACGTATGCAACAGAGCATGTGTAATCAATGGCTAAGCTGTCTCATGCCACACCATAATGGATCACCACCTGTATTACACTTAATTGAAAATACTCTTTGCAGGGATTCTTTACTATCATGGTAGCTTTATTGAAATGCCCAACTTAGGTGTTGGTATAAGGGATCGGTCACTCACCTTTTTTTGCACACTATTTTTGTGGGAACTGAGAGCACATCAGATATATCGAATGGCATTCTGAATATGAAGAATGTCCTTCTGATATCAAATTATTTTTTATTTTTTAAAATTTCCAAAAAATACAAATTTTATGGCAAATTATTAAAAATTGAAATTTTTGATATTTTAGAGTCCTCGAAGTAAAATGTATAAATATAATGATATTTACTTAAACATTATTCCTCAAAGAGACCTAAAATATGAAGTTTGTCCTTTCATTTGGGTGATGGATGTGGCCAATGGCCAAATAAACCCATGATACAAAAATTCTGTCAAATTTTAATTTTGTTATTCTTTACTAAATCTGATGAAATAATATAAATGTCAGTAAAGATATATGATATCTCATCAAATTTTATTTTTGTTATTCTTTACTAAAACAGATGAAATAATATAACTGTCAGTAAGGTTTTCTGTCCAGTTAAGTTGAAATAATGAGGTAAATGAAAGAAAACTCATTGCCTATCTTTGAGGAGCTCTATTATTATGGGAAATTTACTATCTGTGTGTGTAAATATTAAAAATGATGGTGCCAAAAAAACAGGATTTACAAAATTAACCAAATTCATTTAAAAAAATTATGGCTTTAAACATTTCCAAAACTAAATGATGAATTGGAATCCAAGATCAAAGTAAAATAAAATCAAAGTAAAATAAACCTTCAACTATTATGTCATTGAATGTTTCTTTTACTCTGATTTTTCAAAAGATCTTGTTTTTTTGTGTTTTTTTTTTGTAATTCATCACTAAACCATTTCTTTGTTGCCACTGTGTGAAATTCCCATTACCTTTTTGCGGTGTTCCTCAACACTCTTCTGAGGGTTCCATTCTGGAAGTTTCATGGGTGATTGTGTTTCTCTTGCTTTCCACATCTCAACAAAATTGATGTTCTCCTCCTCGGAATCAGAGTCACTGGACAAAAACTCACTCTGAAATGGACAAAATAGGATTGGACACATAAGAAACACACAATCAAAAGAACACTATTATAATACATGATGGTAAGAAGAAGAGGTCTGATCACTATATGGTAATGTTTTGTATTTCAACATTTAATAATGATTATGCATTCTACAAGTGGATGAAAGGAATCAGAAAAGGAAGAAGGGAACAAAGAGGAACAAAAGGTGCAATTTAATAAATGAGGACAGAAAAGGAGAATAGAAGAGAGTAGATGGAAAAGTGGAAAAGGGAATGGAAAGAGTATAAAAAGGGCAAGGCAAGGAGAACAGACAAGGGCAATAAGAGGAAATGAAATGAAATAATAGGGAAAGGAAAGAGAAAGGCAAAGAGGATTTTTAATGGTTTTTTAATTACCCAAAATTAGTTGTTTGCTTTCTCCTCAAGTACTTCACTTTTGTGAAGTTCTCTCAGGAATACATAATTTGGGCTCTGTCAAATTTACCCAAGCAATTCATGAAATCTTCAAACAATAAATTTACCCATAATATCACAAAGGAAACGATTATGGAATGCATGGTACTGAGTTAAGTACAAAAATTGATTCACTCTCACGATTTCCAATCAATACTGAATATTATATTCCTGATAATATGCATATAAGCATTTTATGAGCTACCAAAAATAATCATAATACAGCAAACTCCGCATCTCTCATCGTATGTTCAATCCCTAGCAGCAGTAGAGTCATGTGATGCCAATTGAATCCATAATGACAAGATATTTATATCACAACATATGGTTGGGAATACACACCATACAGTGTAGAAAAACATATGTATATATTGCAAAATTGTTATACTAAAATATCCTCAAATCTTCCTGACAGATATATATTTTATGTAACATTTTTTTTATAAAGAACACTGTGCAAAATCAAAGCTAATGTAATCCCATGGAGTGTATGTTCCTTTCCTGATCTATAAAAACTATATAAAACAACTCCATGTATAAGAAATAAAATTGAGTTATTTCAAATATTGTTAAAAGTTTCAGGACATGAGGAATAATCTGAGGAGGGGTTCTTAGTGGAAATGAGAATACAAGGATGTGCGGCAGATTCGGTGTACATTTTCAGCCATTTAGTTTAGACTAGGGGTGCATTTTCAGCCATTTTTGTTTCTTGATGGCCCTCGATATCATGAAAGTGTGGGTTTAAGAAAGGGTGTTTTTTTTTCAAAAATTTCTTGAAAAAGTGCCAATTTTTCTTTCATCATTTTTTAGCAAGGGAATATAAATATGTATACATCATGCTTTTAAAATGAAATAATGACATAGAATCAACAACAAAGTTTGCAGGGCATTTAGGTTTGTTTAAAAACTGTACGCATATTACAAGTGACATTTAGTTTCCTGTGAAACCATTAACGCATCCCGCCGGTGTATATGTATGTGTTAAATTGCCACTATAAGTAATTGAAGAAGCACCTCAAAGACACTTGCACTTAAATGTGATCTATTGACAATCTTCTGTCAAATATTTCTATAAAATAGATGTTGTTTTAAGAGCCATGGTTCATTATCCTTTATTTACCTCCCTTACTTTTATTATATTAATGAAGAATAATTCTTGAAGCACGGTTTATTTCAACCACATGCAGCTTGATCAGTGGCAGCACCAGGAATTTATTTGGGGGGGGGTATGGAGGTGAATTTCAGGAGGGACAAATTCAACAAATTTGGCGCAAAATTGCTGCAGAAGTGGACATTTTCGCTTGATTTATATCTTGCATGAAAACAGTTTATTTGCATATAATTGTTTTAATTGCTAAAATGTACAAGCTTGACTTTACTTCATAATTTATTAGTTTCAATTTTCCGAAACAAAGTTCAGGAACCTGCATTTGCCAATACAATCTCACATTGAACATGGATATGTAGTCATGTTACCCCCTCATGAATACTGTAAAAGTGATTATTTTCGTGAGGGTTATTTTTTGCACAAATTTCGCAAGTGGCAGTGGCACACATGCGTAAAAGTAACGACACATAGAAATATATTTTATATTAAGTTGCATTATTTTAATAGGCCTACTTTACACAAATTCCACAAAATAAGCAACTCATTGCACAATTTCCAAAAAAACCTCAAAACTGCAAAATTAACCACTTTTTAAAAAGCTCCCAAGGGATGGTCACATGAATTGAACCCAGTGACTTTTAGTAAATTGAATGATTTAATAATGGCATACACATTGACTTTGCTAATAGTCCCACCTGTAATCAAATAATTCCCTACTGAGGACAAATTAAGAAACAAAACACTGTCAACTGTGCAAAACAAAGACAATTTTGTGTCTGCTAGTAGTGCATGAAGTTTGTTCATAATTGTATTAAAATAGATTTGATGGCTTGTATATGGAAACAATGCTATTCTTCTAAGAAAATACATTCAAAACATACTATCATGAGACTTCTGAAAGCCATTGTATTCAGAACCACAAAAGTGTATTCAGATGTTTTGAATTATCAAGACATAATAATGTCATTGTTCCTGACTCTATCTTCATCTTTTTTTCTTATTTCACATAAAACAAGGCCTAAATTTGAACACATATTTGATAATAAAAAAATATATCAGCTGTAAGGTGTTGGAACAAAATCCGTATGCATAATGTTAAACTGCCACATATGCCAGGATAAACTGAAAGTAATTTGATCATAACCATCATCAGTTTATTATAATATTCCACTATCACCATCAAATTAGCAAAAAATATCATCATGTTCATCATTTCTATCTTTTAATATCAAAATCTGTCTTGGATTGTAAACTATTCCCAATTAATGTCATTTTAGAATATCACCCCTCCGGTTATTTTAATAATGCATGCTGAAATGTGACATTATCTAGCAAAATCATTTTCAATAAAATATGTTTTGTGATATTGCCAAAAGAGAGATCTTTTTTTTTACATTGTTGTCTGCAACATGAATATATCGAGGTAGTGCAAGCAGGATATATCTGCAATAGCTGCCATGTGCAGCTTGGTCTGGGGCGGACATTTTAAAAATGAATTTAGAAGAGCAGCAACGACATCACTTGCATTACATTCCAGATGTTAAATCTACATCATATGCAAAATTTGAGGAAATTCACACGAGTCCGTTTTATTTGAGGCCCATTTGTCTATAACTGGTCTTTACATGTAGCCCTATGGAGAGAGTACCCGTTGAGGGCGCTATAACCCCCATTTTAGGAACAAAAATAAGATTTAAAAAAAACGGACTTGTGTGAATTTTCTAAAATTTTCAGAGTATGTAGTATGAACATGTAGAAATATAATCAAGTGGTTGCCCTACCTGCTCTTCTCCGAAAAAATAAAAAGTCCTATACCTCAATGATAATGAAACCTATACTAGGTGTGTGTCATATCTTTAAATGTGTACAATATAGAAAGCAAAAAATGGTCTAATATCTATAGGGCAGCTATCAAACATAGGACCATCTGGCCCTAACACATCGATATTATAGTTATATCATATGAAATCTTAATTTCCAATTTTGCTTAACATTTTCAACACAATGTAGCATATTGGAAAGACAAAATTATATGATGGAAAAAAGAGATCTATGATGCAATTTTATCATTTTTTTCATGAAAAGAGAGATAATTTGACAACAAATGACTCAATAAGCCTGATTGTGACACACACAAACTGATGGCATTGATTTCTTCTTTTCTTTTCTCTCCCAGCTGTTCCAGCAATTATTGATAAGTCACTGATTCACATCACATACAGATTCACAGGAATAGATCAACTACTGATGTGATTCCCTTCAGATAAACACAAAGATCAAACTTGTCTTATAAATCCCCAAATCTTAGCTAGTGAACTGCTATCTGTAATTCCTAATCCAAAAGTCAGTAATGTCAGTTGAACGAATAGCTTTATTTCAAATCAAAATGTCACTATGTCAGTTGAAAAAAATGTTCTGTTACCCTCCTTGACAGACAGAAATGTTGAGAATTGAAAAAAAAAGCAATATCCAACACATTATATTGTGAACATACATTATATTTGTGAACATTCAGAAACAAACTGAATCCCCCAGGGGATCAAAAAAATGTATGTTTGAAAGGACCTCGCTAGAACAAGAAACATCAATAAATGATGTTTTAATGCTCAATTAAGAGCCCAGCCAGAAATCGAGCAGAAGCAGAAATAAAGACAAAAGTGCAAAACAATAAATATTTTCCACTGTTTAGAATAGCTAACACAACCTAAATATATGTTTAGAGTATTACCGAAGCCCTGGGAAAATAAATGTTTAGGGTTCGTTTGGAAAGTTCATGCATGAGCATGGTATCTACCTAGGAATACAATTGACCCCCACCCCATCCTCCTTTAAGTATTTTTATCCTTTGCACTACTTGATGCTATATTCACTATGTTAAATCAATTGGACAATAGACATGATTATTAAGGGTAAATTAATAACATTGTAAATACCATACAAGTATTCACTCTTCAAAAAAGGCTTAATTGTGAAGATTTTATTCAATTTTGTGCGTTGTTAAGATTTTAAACAACAACTTAAAAATGTAACTGAATGACCATCCTCATATTTTAACTTGAGATCAACACAAAATATTTTCTAGGCCCGCTAGTGCATGTTGTCATGTGGTTAAAGAAAACAACTGGCAGACAGAACTTGAGAAACCATGACACATGTAGGCCTATGTTTATGTGCTTTGTTAATAAAATAATGTGTCATCAATTTTCCTGAGGACCTAAGAAACTCTGGAGTCAACTTGTGTTCATGCTTGATAATTTTGTTGTCTGCAGACACATAATTTGTCTGTGCCTAATATTTAAACCATACTGATTCCACTATTGTTGATGACTAAATACACGAGGCAAAAGGCCTTGTTAAAGCCATAATACAACTGCACCCTCAATTTTTCTCAAAATTCTCATTTTGTATGATTGTAATATACCCAATGATGTTCTTAAATACCCTATAAAAGACTAAGGCTGAAATGATGTTCTTAAATAGAAATACTCTATAAAAAACTAAGCCTGAAATGATGTTCTTAAATATCCTATAAAAGACTAAGCCTGAATAATTACATTAAAATTAGTAGCTTTGATAATAAAAACGGGACACTGGTTTTATTTGTTAATATATTGATATACACACTGGATGATATTGGCGCATGAAAAGCAATTTTCTCTGTTTTACTTCATTTGTTTGGCCCAGAATTAAAAGAGGACATTTATATCTGATAGTGGAGACCAACGATATTTGGGATAAAAATCAAACTCTATTTTTAATGTAAATTGCATATTATTGCTTTAATATCAATTCATTTTTGACTGCTGACAAAAAATTGTATAATTCTTTAATCAGATAATAATTAAAATGATTCTAATTTTCATTAATATTATCCATATTAGACAAAAATCTTGTTTCAATGTTTGTTTGTCTTGTTAAAAATGTGGCCCCAAGAAATTTTGACATCAACCTATTTGGGTAGGGTTAATACCCCAGGTCAGCAAGCAAATCAGTCTATGTGAAAAAACACATATTGACATTTTGTTTACCAACACTAAGAATTTGTTCGAGGGCTCGAGTTCTTACTGCTAGATGAAATCAACTTTACTTGATGAAAGTTCAGAAAATTGAATGCTTTCAAATTAATTTAAGCTGAGACAAATTTAGGTATATTCGTCTCAGATTTAAGCTTGGATGAAATAAGAAAGATAATATGATTCAATTAACATGGTGCGCATGTGTCTTGTTCATTGCTTAAAATTGCAAAATATCATATTTGCTGCCTGTTTTGACTTCTGGTTTTGCCATATACTCACCAATGGTGTAGCTGCCTTCTTCTCATCATCGTTACTCTTACACGGGCTTCCCCAATCATCTGAGTTGTCCGATTGTAAAGATTCCATGGAAACGCTGTTCAGGAAAGGATTCTCTCCCAAACTGTTGGATCTGATAAATAAAACAATATCAAAACTTTAAATAAAATGTAGAATTACAACCATTTGGTATCTGAATAGTCTGGTATAAAATGCTACAAGCGAGCTGGAGCTGTTAGGAAAGGCAATAAACATACCAGTCACCTGATCAGCCACTGGCAGACAATTTGAGTTTGGTATGATAGAGACAATATCTACGAGCGACAACGTATACCTAGGTAACAGATGGTAAGGTGATGAGACATTTCTTATCTTATTTGGTAGTAGAAAATAGAAAAGCTCACATATGTGCACAAAAAACATTGAGAGATACAAACATAATTGACAACAAAATCTGTTTAATATATGCACATACATATACTTGTGTGAACCTAAATGCTTCTCTCGCATGATATTGATGATAATTTGAGCATAGTTGAACAGGCAGCGTGCTTCAATCATCAAAGAACATGCTAGCTAACCTTTTGTGGCTTTTTATAGCATGTGTATAGATTTAATCTCTATTAAAGTAAAAATAGCTGTTTTAAGCAAAACAAACCCACAAATAACATATTTTCTTATGAACACATGCAACAATACAAGCTAATACAGTTTGTATGAAAAACATACTTACTTTAATAATCGACCTTTCATTTTAGCTGATTATACAAGTAGCATATACAAAATATATCCAATATGCATAGTATACACACAGCTGTGACAAAGGCAAAATAATTAGCTGATGAAGCCACACACACAGAATGACTAGAGATCACATCAAATTGATTGATTCCACTGGACTCAGTCCGTAACTAATTAATATTCATAGAGCTACGTTTATGAGAATATAACCTGCTACGAAGTGGTATAAACTGCAGCATCGTCAATAATTACATAATTCCAATAACGATAATAACACTTTCTCTTTCCTTTAGAGTGTTCTCAGACAACGCTGATTACAAAACAGGTGAACTAGTGGAAACCCATCACAGGAGACAGATGCACATCACTGTGGTTTGCCCATAGTAGCCTGAACCTTGAACTAACCATGCTAACTGCTGCTTGATAAAAACCCCTGCACTTGGCAGTGAAACATTACAAAACAAGACTCACTCCCTCATTTCATGGATATGCCAACAAAAATAATATTTGTCTCACCAAATGTTCACACATTGGCAATATAGTTTACTTATATTTATATTTTCCCCTCTAAATCTGTTAATTAAATTGCTTGCATAAAATAAACAAATTTGATAAATAATATGTTTGTTTAAATTCATGCCTGCTTTTTTATTGAAATATGCAACATGAAAATAAATACCCCGTAAAGATTGCATTTCTTTGTTACTCATAGTGACTTTGTCCCCAGGTTGCAAATGATTTCAGGTTATTTTTGCGCTAGACATGCCTATGACAACTTCTTATAATTTCCTTGTGTGGAAATGAAAAGCAGCTAATACGGTCAAATTGCGATGCCCTTAAGAGGGCAAATTTATAAATAGCGTGATTGGATAAGAAAACTGTTAGGAACATGAAGTTTCTAGAAGTAGAAATATAACATACAGGTTTTCAGTTCCAATAGGATTGGCTGGATATATTTTCTGCACAAAATAACTGGATAAGAATGACAAAAACACTGCACTGATGTGAAACCTTAACAGCTATTAAAATAAAATTTAATAGGAATGAGATTTCCTTTCTGAGTCGGGGAAAGAAAATGAAGTGTTTCCTTTTTTACATAACACATAGGAATAAACATGTCATAACCCATATCTATGTAATGTTAATGTATACTGCTACATTATAGCCTGTTCTCTTGTGGTTGCGGGTAGGCCCATTGCCAGGATTAGGAGGAAGTAGGAGCCAAATGCTATACAAGTTGACTTTCTTAAAGGAGCAACTGGTATTTTCAAGATTAATACCACAGTGAAAGCATTAAATTGATTAGCCCCCCCCCCCTTGCAGGTCTGTAGCCCGCCCTTGGAGTTAGGGGGGTTCGTTTTTGCTGATTATGGTAATTAATAGATTAATGTAAGTAGGCCTATATATGTAAGTAATGGTTGCTAAAGAACCCCCTGGCCTGCCCCCCCCCCAAAACAATTGTTTGTCTCAGCATTCTTTGGCCAAAATTTGTAAGTGGTATGTACTGTTTGTGTTGCTTTTGTCTACTTTAGTCAAAAAAAGGGCAATGCAGTTGTGAGATTTCTTCTTTATTGCATTTTTGGCCCACTTTTATTTTAATGTGAATTTTAAAACCTATGCGCATGGGAAGCTGAGCCTAACGGCCTAAATTTGTATGAAAAAATAAAATGTTAAACAATAAAAGTCCATTCTACGGTGTATTCATGTTCACCTTCTTGCAATCTTGATTCCCCTAAATAAATGGAATCCTAGCTAAATGGCCTGATGGGGTGGGCTAGTAAAAACAAAAACAAAACATGAAAATGTGCTCCTATATACATAAAGTTTTAGGCAACTTTTAAGATCCCCAACTTGCAATTCACATTTCTTCCACTTCCTGAAAAATATATATGAGTACAGACAACTTATTTTCCATTTAAATATCATTTTACACATTGGCCAGAAATGTGGACCATTCTGACATACTGCATGGGGTGTTGTATTGCATCTATCAAATAACCCAGACAATTAGGTGGCGCAACTTTTAGTAGTGGTCTAGAAGATACCAAATAGTCACAGATAGCAATGCCAACAATTTTCAGGTCAAATCTGACCAAAAGCTTGTGTCCTTTTTAACCAAAATTTAGGATGTTGTTGTACATATTAAACAGATTTTAACATTTAAAAGCTCATGACAATCTATAAGTCATTTAAAAAGAGTGCTTATTATTTACTGCTAAAGTAAGTGGACATAATTTTTCCTTGCAACATAAAGTTGCAATTCAAAATATAGAAAGTAATAGGATAAATGTTGTAATGAACGGCACTTGATGCATGTGGTTTTCTGCTATTTAATTATGACTTTTGAACCAATTTCATGTTGAAAAAGTAAATAAAAAGAGGGTGCTGAAAAAAAAAGAAGGAATTTAGAAAAAATAGGAAATGAGCACTGATTAGGATGAATACAGTGAATGCTTTCAAGAGACCCATGTTTTCTTTAAAATCAGAATACAACATAAAGAAAAAAATCATGTGGTTGTGGTTATAGGAAATTATATTTCACATTTCATGGTTTAATGTTATTTTATTATGCCTGGATAATAGCAAAGAGAATTGGTTAATGGACGCACACCCTGGGCACCTTTTCTCCACCCTTCCTGTTACCTCAATTTGGTTAACATACCCACAATGTGTAACATTTTTTATGTGAAGAAAAAAAATGAATTATGCATGTGATGATTTGGATTATCGTACAGTCGTACACTGTATAAATAGCTGCTTAAAAACTTAAAAAGTCCTGTTTACTTAAAGCAACTTTGAAAAAAAATATACTACTTGCCTCTTAGCAATGTAGATCATTTTGATGAGGGCAAAAAAATTGAAACAAGTTTACGGCAACATGATGAAACTGTCTTGATCTTAAGACCAAGTAGTAAACATTCTTAAAATAACAAACAAACAAGCAAACAAACAAACACTCAATACAAATAAACAAACAAGCAAACAAAGAAATAAACAGTAAGTAAGCACACAGACAAACAAATAAAAGCATATTATGAAGAGACCTGATCAAGCAAACTCAAGACAAGTTCTAAAATGCAGATCCCTGGCACAGATTATGGGTTCCTCTACCAGTTTGTACCAAATTCCTTCCTGCAAGGTAATAGGCATATTGCATAACAATAGATACAGCTCGGAAGTAGTTCCATCTCCTTTGTTATTGCAATACACATTATATCATATTGTGGGAAAGAATTTCAGTCAAAATGACTTTCGGAAGACAAACTCAGGCTCCAAATATAATTTGCAATCTTTCTATATAATGATCAAGTTTCACACTCATCATCACATCACATTATTATGCTGTCATATTCAAATTTGCTCATCAATAAACAAAAAGCCATATTCAAGCACAAGTTGCACACTAAGGTGAAACACAACATTCAAAGTGGGTGCAAAATTGTAATACAGACCAACTCCTTTTATTTAGCCATGACGGAAATAAACATTGGCCGGATAAGTCAATTATGTGTAATTCTGTAATGAATGTCCAAAGTGCCAATGACTAAATACAGGGTAATAACACTGAAATATGGTATTTGAGTGTTTTATGCAACAGATAGGCTTCAGAGAATGAATTTAAGTGTCAAAGCATTAATAACCCATTTTCCTATCAAGATCACACAGCCAGATAATATAGAGATCCACATAAACGAGTCCGGATAAGGAAGATTGGACCTTACATTTAGCATTCCGTTGCACCACATACTTCCCTTTCCAAATGGTAATGCATCAAATTTCTACTTTATGGAGAATAATTTGGCATGCTATGAAAAATTGCAAATTATGAAGCCTGTCTAGCATATTCATGTTCTTACCAGGTTGGACATCTTAAACCAGATATGTTTTTTGTCTTAAAGAGGGAGCCCCGTTAGAGCAGTTCGTCTGGGGTGAACCACGCCTGCCTGGTTATCAAATTAATCAGTGACAAGGTTATCTCTGAATTTGACATGTGCTAATTGATGTTTTAATGTTATTGCATCAATTAGCACCTGACAAATTCAGAGATAACCTTATCACTGATTAATTTGATAACCAGGCAGGCGTGGTTCACCCCAGAAGAACTGCTCTTGCAGGGCTTCCTCTTCAATATTGCTTGCTTTGGTCACAATTATTATCACCCATCAATCTGACTCACCTGAATTGTAGGAGTTCTTCTGTGATTCCCCTTGACTCAAGCATCGTTGATGAGGTATCTGCTTCCTTTTCTGACTCCTCTGATTCCTTAACTGCAGCAGGTTGTTCCTGGTCGATATCATTTGGAGATTTCTCCTCAATCACATCTTTTGTGGTAGGTAAAAGTTTGTTATTGGACACAGATATATTTAAGCTAGTTGGTTTCTGTCTTGAAGATGGTTTAATGTCAGGTGTAGACTCTTCTGATGTTGCCGTATTCTTCTTATTACGTCCTGGCATTTTTGGAGAAGCATCTAATTGTGGTAGTTCCATTGAGCCTACTTCTCGCCTCCTAGGAGGAGGAGTACGACCAGAATCTCTATCTAAAGATCTGGTTTTCTTAAGTTTCATGTTTTCTTCGTTGATGAAACCCGACAAAGGAAAATTCTCATTTCTTCCAAGAGATCGTGATCTTAAGTTTCTTGACGGAGTTGCTGGTCTGTCCTCTTCTACACCACATTGGTCAACTGAGTGGGTTCTGTTAAGTTGGACACGTGTAGTAACTTTACCATTAGGCAAAGGTTGAGTAGTTTTCTTCCATTGACTACAAGAGTCTGTGGTAGCATTCACTGCTATAACGGGACGTTCATCCAAATTTTGTACGCTACTACATTTCTTTGGACTACTTTGTACAGTCATTGGTGGGATGTCTTCCTGAGAGGGTGTAATGAATGACCCTATTTTATTTTCATAAGGGGTCTTTTGGTATTCCAATTTTTGCACACTTGCACTGGAAGTTTGATCTTCAGAGGAAGCACTTGTGTTGCCTGGCAACTTTGTTTCAATATGTTTACTAGTACTTTCATCATCTTTATCATCAGTATTGGTAGTCTCTTCCACAGTCTCATCACAAGGCATTGGTTTATCACTAGTATTGGTAAGATCATTGAGTAGCACCTTAGTTTTAACGGGAGAGCGGAGGACAAGGCAAGGTATGGGCATTACATCTAGGGATGAGATGATTTGAGATGAGTCTTGTTCAGTTTTCACCCAGGGTGATACAACATTAATGCTAGATTCAGTTCTGCTCCTATTTCTATTACCAAGATTAACCTCAGCTGTGGTTACGTAGTTCACTTGTCTAATTGCGATCTTCTCAGCTAGCTCTGCACTTGTTGTCCTGTTGGGTGATGTCTTACAGCTGCTTGTATCACCACAAGGTGATGTTCTAACAGTGTCTTTTGCACAGTCTTCCTTATTCGCTTCCGATTATTCCTGCATTTGCTTTTTCTGTGCTGTACACAAAGGACCTGAGCATATTAAGGAAGATGGACAACACATATCTTCACATGGTGATACAGGGTACAGATTTGGTCCACCGCATGTCCTTAAGCAATGGGCATTTGATGACTTGTCGTGGTGATTTGAACAAGGTTGGGAGGAATGCATATCTTGCATTTTATCACTAACAGACAAACAATTGCTGTTAATTTCAGCACCTTTATTTTGTTCTTCAGCTTTCACATTACTGGAGTCCGGGGATTTAGTTTGATTGCATAGAGTATTGTCATCACTACATGTATGTTGATGACTTAAATCATTCACCTTACAGTTGTATTGCTCTTTGTGAGGCCAATTTCCATGTACTGCATTACACCTGCACAATTTACCAAGCTGACGAGGAGATAACAACACTGGTGATGCATCTGACCTTTGACCTTCTGGAGAAAGTGTTGTTTCCTCTCTTGTAGATGAACTAGTAAGTGCGGGTGTTTCAATTTCATTTTGTGGTGGTGAATGCTCTTCAGTTGCGTTATCACATTTTGCATAATTAAAATCCACACTTTCTGGTTCTTTAGCAGACGATTCTTCCACATCTTCTTGTGATTCATCAATCTCCTCCTCATCTTTTTCAAGGGAACTATCAAGAATTTGATCATCTAGACTGATTTCAAGCATATCGCCTTCATCGGTCCAAGATGGCGACAAAGGAGGTGAGAGCGACACAACTCGTTCCAAAGCAGTCTCAATACTTGCAGAACTTAAACTACTTGTACTTGTGTCTAATAATTCAGGCATAGTAGCATATCCTTCTCCAAGATCTGAATCAAGAGAATCCTCTCTTTCCAATGGTAATGTTATCTGACCTTTAACAAGCTTCTGACGCGAATTACCACTGTTGTGTGCTTCCGCTTTCCGCTTTTGCTGCATGCCTGGCTTGGGATCAAGAGTTAAGCTTTCAAAACTTTTCACGCTAGAGCTGATCTCTCTCAATTCTTGCAGTAAACTCTGTGCATAGTGAAATGGTGCATGTACGTAAGGTTTACTGTACTTATCACCGAGCACATAGCCATTTCTAACCTCTCCATTGTGATGTCCATTTAATTTAGATTGCACTGACACAGGTGGTGCATGACCATTTCTGACAGAAGCTATGCTTCTAATTTGCATACTCTCCTGCTGACCATTGACCACACCCATTCTGTGATTTGCACCAGAATCATCTGGGTTGAATCTCTGGTGAGGAGATGGTGATTTGACTAAGTTCCAATCATTCTTCTCTTGTGGACTCTTTGCACCTTCATTAGTCCTTAAACTGGCAAGAGTAAATCTATACGTTGAGGTCTGTACTGTTGGTTGATAGCTACTAGATACCACCCTATCTTGATATCTCTGAGGGCTTTTATCCCCTTGTCTACCGCTATGTGCATCACCATTTTGCTGTCTATAACCTGACAGTTTTTCTACATCTGGTGTAATGTGAAATCTGTATCTATCCATGGAGCAGGTCTGAGTGAGAAAGGCTTCATGGGAGGAGAGTTGCATCTGACTGTTTCCCTGAAGAACCGCTGGCCGATATCTTGATTGCAGTAATGGCGCTTGGTGTTGTGAGGTGTATCGTGAACTGAACACAACCTGTATACAAAGAAGAAAGAAAGAATGCGATTAAAATCTTATGTTTTGCAAAAATGATTCCTTGACTGTTATAAGACATGAATAAAACAAATGCCATAATGTGGTAAACAATAGACTCTTTTTACTGCAAATTCACTTGGACACAAAAGAGCACATTAGGCAGATATATATTTAAAAATTGCTCAAAATATAACACTAACCTTGTACCTTCCAAAAGCACTTTGCCTGTCACTAGGTATAGGCAAAACTTTGCAAGGTTCTTCAGGAGCACAGTCCCCTTTACAAACAGTGCAATTCAGCTCCATTTTATACTAAACAAAGTTCATCAAGTTATTGTTGTATAAGTATGGCTAATTATTGCTGATTTTTTAGTCCAGTCATCTAAAAGCAATCTGGTTTGAATTAAGAAACTTCCCAGTATTAGCCAACAAATAGTTTCTGGTAACATCACAAAAGCAAATGCTTGTAGTTGAACATATGCAACATTTACACAAGCAAATACATCCCCGTGACTAAAATAGTGTCAGATTTTGCCAAAGAGTGGCAATAACATCTATATCCAGAACAGCAAATGTTGTTTTATCACTCAACATGCAGCATTGCATCGGTAACAAAGCTTGCATAATGTAATAGTCCCAAAAGCCCGGCTGCGTGCAACTTCAAACAACATGATGTCAACCGGCCATACAGTCTCATCTAAACGCCTAGGAAACTATCCTTCCTCCTTCAACAATGTAGTTGACATATCTCAATTCAATATCACAGCGTCTGGTTTCGTTCACGTACCATGTCTGTCTACCTACTAAAAGCTTAATCCTTATTGGCCAAAAATAGCAATCAAAGTCCCAGGCTTACATCTTCAAAGTGGCAATGTTTGATAATTTATACTAAAATGTCATAACCCGAATATGAGTTAAAAGGCCTATTCAGTGATCCCAGCGCAAGTGTGAAAAAATTAGAATCGTTTATCAATTGCTTAAAAGTGAAAGATAAGTCATTCAAATTGTCATTTGGTATTTTTGAAATGAAAAATTTGGCAAAAAGCGAACAGCAGTATTGACAAAGTTGAAGCGCCATTCAAATACATAGCTAATTTATATACTGTCATTAAGCCTAAATGACAGATTCATGTAAATGCCATATTTTGTCTTCAATTCATACAGCTTTTGGCTGAACCCTTAGCAGGCTATGTTAACATCTATGACAAAAACAAAGGTACCAAAATTGGAATATTGATGATTTTTATGATTATCCGGATACACAAATTAGTGAATAGGCCTTTAAAGGAATAGTGTACCACGTTGATCAAATATTCATGAAAGAACATCACATGAATCTGAAGTCCATCATTCCAAAGCTCTTAACTTTTACTTTCATTTACCAAGTATTTTTTAATATTCATGAGGAAAATGTTTCACAATTTTTTTGTGAGCAAATAGTCATTTTAACAGTCGTTCTTTGCTTGACAAGACAAATTGCTTGTGGTCAAGAAGTCTAGTTAACCGACTACTGTCTGCTTCTTGTTTTGAATGTAGTTGACCTAATTAAGGCCCACATCCTTTAAGGGTATCCTCTCTTTCCATATTTGATATCTAACTAAGCTAAAAAATCTACACTATTATCTTTATCTGTAACTAGAAACGTCACGGTTTTCGATGCAAGGCGTAGATTGGAATGCCTCCACCATGCAGCTATTTAAAATTCGGAAAGATATTTTAACAGCTAAATGTCAAGCGGTAACCAAACAAATATAACCTCAAATGACCTTTGACCTCCATATGTGACCTTGGATACCACCAATGCATGAAGGTACCCATAATGCAGCTACGATCCAAATTTGGTTGCATTATGATTTAAACTTTTCATATGAGACCAAATTTTAACCAAAAGTCTTAAATAATGGTACAAGTTGTTATTCAATCATTTCATTGCTTTTTTGAGTGAAAATGTTTGATAACATTATTTGTTAATAATATACTGCATATTAAATGAATTAAAATAAACTGTGAAACTTAAGACAGTTTGATTCCAAGTCTATTTCATCAGGTCCTCCACTTACAGCCTCAGTGGAAATTGAGATTGAATTAAGCATTTCCTTTCTCTACACCCAAAGGCTGACAGTACAATTGTTCACTTCATTGTTGGGTGTGGCATTCTTTCCTTATTCTTTATCTTCAAATCTTTTTCTCACTTTTCTTCCCAATAGGCCAGCATACTGATATAGACTTAGCCAGGCTTGAGCTTTTTGTTTGAGCCTGGTCCCACCAGGACTCAAGTGTCTCCACACGGAGCGACCATTTAAACAAACTTGATCCTAACCATATGGTTTTATTAATACTGTCTTGTCTGATTATTTTAGGAAATCTTGTCCAAAGATGACCCAAGTCTTTATAAAAATTATTACTGTAACGAATCCCACAGAGAATTTAATGACATAGAAGCAGGTCAACTGCATGATCCAGTGAGTTCCGCCAAGGAAATTGAGACAAGATTGTTACTGCAAATAAATGCTAATTATCATTAAATCTCTATTAAAGGGATATTCACCCTAGCAGAAATTCTATACAGCAAGAAGTGTATCAAAAGTGTATCAAAGTGTATTAAAACTGTATCAAACAGCAATTTAATACAGTTTTGATATACAAAGGGTGTATTGAAAATGTATCAACTGAAAATATAAGGTATCAAAACTGTATCAAATACCACCTAACTGTATCAAAATGTATCAAAAGTGTATCAAATTTGAACTTAGTTAATTTTGGCCATGCTTGTGGTGTATCAAAAGTGTATCAAATTGAACTTTGCAGTTTTTCAGTGTATGTAAAGTGTATCAAAGTGAACTTTTTGGTGCTAGATGTATATCAAAAGTGTATCAAATTGGACTTAGTCAAATTCTGGCTGCATACAGTGTATCAAAAGTGTATTAAATTGGACTTTGCCTGTTTTTTAGTGTATGTAAAGTGTATCAAATTGAACTTAGTTAATTTTTGGTGTCTAGAGGTATATCAAAAGTGTATCAAATTGGACTTAGTCAAATTCTGGCTGCATACAGTGTATCAAAAGTGTATTAAATTGGACTTTGCCTGTTTTTTAGTGTATCAAAAGCGTATTAAATTGGACTTAGTTTATTTTGGGTGGCTAGAGGTATATCAAAAGTGTATCAAATTGGGCTTTCATAAACTGACCTTTTGTAGTGTATCAAAACTGTATCAATAACTGATCACATGTCTAGATAATGACTCATCATTTTCAAATTTGCCCATGTGGCATGTATGCAGTTAACACCAGGATTTGCATTTGGAAATGTACTGTATTTTAGAGCAAATTATGGTGTTTTATTTATCATGATGACGATACAAACATGCTTGTATACTGCACATTAGGTTACAATGTAGTTGTAATCAGGGACTGTGATTAAAGAGGAAATATCTGACTTTGTTCTGATAAGGTAAGCTTACTATATATTATATATAGGGCCTCAATGTATATGTATTAAGCATGAATATAGCACATGCCTGTATAGTAGATGTTATTGGTAGCCTTTTTGTCTCTTTATTGAGGGTAACTTCAGTGACAAGCACTGCATTCCAAGCAGGCCTTCTGATGTATGTATGTTCCATTTTGGTTGGGTTTTGCTTCTTTTTTGCAAGACTTTCTCACACATTTATCCTATTATTGTAATTTTGAACGTTGATAGGGAAAGTGCATTGAGCTGCTCCGTGATGGGGAAAGTGCTAGAGGTCAGCATTAGCAGTAGAGGGCAGTGTTGAATTTGAGCTTGATTAGACTAATTTCAAAATTTGACCTTTGACCCCTTCACTTTGGGGTCATTAATGTTTGCAAATATGTTTAGATCATGTACGGATAATTCTTGTTGAATTTGAGCTTGATTGGACCAATTTTGAAATTTGAAAAACTGTATCAAAAGTGTATAAAAAACTGTATCAAAAGTGTATCAAAAGTGTATCAAAAGTGTATAAAAAACTGTATCAAAAGTGTATCAAAAAACTATCAAAAGTGTATCAAAAAACTATCAAAAGTGTATAAAAACTGTATCAAAAACTATATCAAAGGTGTATCAAATGGCATGTATCAAAAATAGGGCGGTCCAGCTGGCCAGCATTAGAATTGGAACGCTGATTTGATACAGTGACATATTTGATACACTTTTGATATAATTATGTATAAAATGTGTATAAAATGAATGGATAAGAATTTCAATGCTAATTTGATACAGTTTAAATTGGCACGCTGATTTCATACAGTGACATATTTGATACACTTTTGATATAATTATGTATGAAATGTGTATGAAATGAAAGGATCAAAATTTCAACGCTAATTTGATACAGTTTAAATTGGAACGCTGATTTGATACAGTAACATATTCGATACACTTTTGATATCAAATGTGTATGAAATGAAAGGATAAAAATTTCAACGCTAATTTGATACAGTTTAAATTGGAACCCTGATTTGATACAGTTACATATTTCATACACTTTTGATATAATTATGTATGAAATGTGTATGAAATGAAAGGATAAAATTTGAACGCTAATTTGATACAGTTTAAATTGGAACGCTGATTTGATACAGTTACATATTTCATACACTTTTGATATAATTATGTATGAAATGTGTATGAAATGAAAGGATAAAAATTTCAACGCTAATTTGATACAGTTTAAATTGGAACCCTCATTTGATACAGTAACATATTCGATACACTTTTGATATAAATTATGTATGAAATGTGTATGAAATGAAAGGATAAAAATTTGAACGCTTAATTTGATACAGTTTAAATTGGAACCCTGATTTGATACAGTAACATATTCGATACACTTTTGATATAAATTATGTATGAAATGTGTATGAAATGAAAGGATAAAAATTTCAACGCTAATTTGATACAGTTTAAATTGGAACCCTGATTTGATACAGTTACATATTTCATACACTTTTGATATAATTATGTATGAAATGTGTATGAAATGAAAGGATAAAATTTGAACGCTAATTTGATACAGTTTAAATTGGAACGCTGATTTGATACAGTTACATATTTCATACACTTTTGATATAATTATGTATGAAATATGTATGAAATGAAAGGATAAAAATTTGAACATAAATTTGATACAGTTTAAATTGGAACCCTCATTTGATACAGTAACATATTCGATACACTTTTGATATAAATTATGTATGAAATGTGTATGAAATGAAAGGATAAACATTTGAACATAAATTTGATACAGTTTAAATTGGAACCCTCATTTGATACAGTAACATATTCGATACACTTTTGATATAAATTATGTATGAAATGTGTATGAAATGAAAGGATAAAAATTTCAACGCTAATTTGATACAGTTTAAATTGGACCCTGATTTGATATAGTTACATATTTCATACACTTTTGATATAATTATGTATGAAATGTGTATGAAATGAAAGGATAAAATTTGAACACTAATTTGATACAGTTTAAATTGGAACGCTGATTTGATACAGTTACATATTTCATACACTTTTGATATAATTATGTATGAAATGTGTATGAAATGAAAGGATAAAAATTTCAACATAAATTTGATACAGTTTAAATTGGAACCCTCATTTGATACAGTAACATATTCGATACACTTTTGATATAAATTATGTATGAAATGTGTATGAAATGAAAGGATAAAAATTTGAACGCTAATTTGATACAGTTTAAATTGGAACCCTGATTTGATACAGTAACATATTCGATACACTTTTGATATAAATTATGTATGAAATGTGTATGAAATGAAAGGATAAAAATTTCAACGCTAATTTGATACAGTTTAAATTGGAACCCTGATTTGATACAGTTACATATTTCATACACTTTTGATATAATTATGTATGAAATGTGTATGAAATGAAAGGATAAAATTTGAACGCTAATTTGATACAGTTTAAATTGGAACGCTGATTTGATACAGTTACATATTTCATACACTTTTGATATAATTATGTATGAAATGTGTATGAAATGAAAGGATAAAAATTTGAATAAAATTTGATACAGTTTAAATTGGAACCCTCATTTGATACAGTAACATATTCGATACACTTTTGATATAAATTATGTATGAAATGTGTATGAAATGAAAGGATAAAAATTTGAGCATAAATTTGATACAGTTTAAATTGGAACCCTCATTTGATACAGTAACATATTCGATACACTTTTGATATAAATGATGTATGAAATGTGTATGAAATGAAAGGATAAAAATTTGAACATAAATTTGATACAGTTTAAATTGGAACCCTGATTTGATACAGTAACATATTCGATACACTTTTGATATAAATTATGTATGAAATGTGTATGAAATGAAAGGATAAAATTTGAATGTTAATTTGATAGTTTAAATTGGAACGCTGATTTGATACAGTTACATATTTCATACACTTATGATATAATTATGTATGAAATATGTATGAAATGAAAGGATAAAAATTTGAACGCAAATTTGATACAGTTTAAATTGGAACCCTCATTTGATACAGTAACATATTCGATACACTTTTGATATAAATTATGTATGAAATGTGTATGAAATGAAAGGATAAAAATTTGAACGCAAATTTGATACAGTTTAAATTGGAACCCTCATTTGATACAGTAACATATTCGATACACTTTGATATAAATTATGTATGAAACTTTGATATAAATTATGTATGAAATGAAAGGATAAAAATTTGAACATAAATTTGATACAGTTTAAATTGGAACCCTCATTTGATACAGTAACATATTCAATACACTTTTGATATAAATTATGTATGAAATGTGTATGAAATGAAAGGATAAAAATTTCAACGAAAATTTGATACAGTTTAAATTGGAACCCACATTTGATACAGTAACATATTCGATACACTTTTGATATAAATTATGTATGAAATGTGTATGAAATGAAAGGATAAAAATTTCAATGCTAATTTGATACAGTTTAAATTGGAACCCTCATTTGATACAGTAACATATTCGATACACTTTTGATATAAATGATGTATGAAATGTGTATGAAATGAAAGGATAAAAATTTGAACGCTAATTTGATACAGTATAAATTGGAACCCTGATTTGATACAGTAACATATTCAATACACTTTTGATATAAATTATGAATGAAATGTGTATGAAATGAAAGGATAAAAATTTCAATGCTAATTTGATACAGTTTAAATTGGAACCCTCATTTGATACAATAACATATTCGATACACTTTTGATATAAATTATGTATGAAATGTGTATGAAATGAAAGGATAAAAATTTGAACGCTAATTTGATACAGTTTAAATTGGAACCCTGATTTGATACAGTTACTTATTTGATACACTTTTGATATAATTATGTATCAAATATGTATGAAATGAAAGGATACATTTCATTTGATACTTTTTGATACATTATCTTGGCATTTGATACACTTTTGATATGTATAAAATGTGTATGCAATGTTAATTTGATACAGTTTTGATACATAAAAGTGTATGAAATGAGGGTTCCAATTCAAAGCCTTTTATTTCATACATTTTTCATACGTATCAAAAGTGGTGTATCAAAAGTGTATCAAATTTCAGCCAGGGCAGAGATACGTCCCCAAACATGGCATTTTTGTTGCACTATTAGAATAGTTACTAATCTAATAATAACCCCTACAATGAATTAAGGAGACACTGCGATTTCATGTCAAGAGAGGCATATCTTAAAGGAGTATTATGTGATCCTAGCATCCTCTTTTCATGACATTTTTTTCAATAGATATTTACGAAATAGTTTATTCCTAAAATTTCAGATGATTCCGATTTTGCATTAATGAGTTATGCATGATTATGTGTATTACACTGCTCCATAGACAATGTATTGTAATTTCATTCTGGTGTATCAGAACGCAATTCAAATTTGGCGATATTTTTGCAAAACAAGTTAATTTGCAAGAAACTTTTTGTACATAAACACTATGTATAGCCATAGGTTTCCAGTGGTATGAAAATCTCAACTTTTCTTGAGAAAAGTGGGGGGATAAGGCTGTAGATCACGAAATGCCCTTTTAATTCTTACTGCCCTGGAATAGGGGATACAATTTCAAAGACAGATGCAACCCTTCAACTTTCATATTTTGTTGTTCTGTAAAGGAATGGTTCAAGGGTATTTCCCAAACATTATAAGTGACTTTATCAAACATTATAAGTGACTTCAACAAATTTGACAGATTTTGATTTTACGGTTCTCCTTTTAAAGTACCTTTAATTGCATTAATTTGATTCATATTGCTCAAGTTGATTCATATTGCTCAAGTTCAAAGGACGTAGTAGGATTGGATCCAGGTGGAATCTACTTTTAAGTCCAATCACAGATCCTGGATCCAGGATCTGTGGTCCAATCATACGTTATTATTTCATGAATGTTTACACTCTGTGTTCTTAAAAGTTTTAACAAATGTTTTTAGACTTTTTGAGAATTTAGACTTTGCCTCTCATAAGGCAAAAAAAAAATTGTTGTGTTGCCCTCAACTGCCCGACCCTAAATCCTGGAAAATCAGGGTCGCAATTTTTTTTTTTTTTTTGAATGATGATTTTTACAGATTTTTTCAAAAAATCAATGTTTTTCACTTTAAATTTATATTTTATTGAAAGACTAGTCTTTAATTGATGTCTAACAGGTATCCAAAAGTCAAAATTGACAAAAGTCCCCTAATTAAAGAAGCATTATTTAATATTTAAAAAAAAAAAAAAAAAAAAAGAAATCCGACCATCCGGCCCAAATTTCCCATTTTCCCACTTGAGGGCAACACAACAACTTTTTTTTTGGCCTAAAGAATCCACTGGGTCTTGCCATTTCAAATCATTTATAGTTCCAGAATCAACTTAATTCCTTCCAGTTTGTAACTTCCATAATCACTGATAATAGGTAAAATATATAATATGATGGCTAGAATAATTTGGTAGTTTGGTTTATTTTAATAACTTTAATTAAACAGTTGTGCAACAAGTATCCTGTTGTTCAATTGGAGTTACATAAGGAAGTCTACATATTAGTATATTAATGTCTCTAACATCAATCATACATTAACTTGACAACTTCAAGTTAGAAATAAAAATTAACCTGACGGAACCTGTGTTTTTTGTCTATTGGAAGGTAAAGAAGAAATTAAAGATGAGAAGATGAACATAGAAGTCACTTGATTCCCCCGGGATTCGAATCTTGGACCCCTCACTTGCCGAGCAAAAGATCACCGACATGTAGCCACACAGGTTTTGTTGGCCTGACCAGCAATTCCGTGGGTATTATGACTTAGGCTGATTGCATCATGGCATCACATGGAATGCATGCATGCTTTTATGTTTCTGGCCAGTGGAACTTGTGGGTGCAACAACACCAAAAAGTACATTTGTTTGTTTAAAAAGTGCCCCCTATTCTCAAACCTATTCCTCAAGTTGAGTTCAAGTTACATGCAGGTGGAGAGAATCCATATTCAGGGCTCAGGGATTCTGTCTGAAATGCAACATCCATATTATTTTAACATTAGCTTGACATTTGACTGGTTCATTTATTATCTCTTTTTTTCAAATTTTTTTTATTACCATTATTATTCTTTCACAAAGCCAGGCAATGGGGGCGGCTGCATATAATGGAGCTTAATGGCACCCTCTGCCATAATAGTGAAAGTTGCTGAAACACCAATGTGCAACCATTCAGATATGATGTCAAATGAGGGCTCACTTCAAATCCAAGTAGTCTGCACAGGGGGTTGGACTGAATTTGTTATGTTGTGACACCTTGATCCAAGCAAGAAAGCAATTAATATGATGTAAGATAATTATTTTAAGAGTATCATTTATGGAGATCACACAGGTGACACTAATATTAATATTATGAACATTAATCACAGATTTTCTGTCGTTCTCACCGCGAATTCTCAAAAAACTTACATTGTCACTAGAGGGTGCACTATGCTGTTGTCGCATCTTGTCGGTTGCTGCAGGATATGATTCAACACTAGAGTTGTACATGCTATCACTATGGTGATCAGGTCCTCGACTACCGACTGGCTTATTGTGCCCAGGGCTACTCACAGGGCTTTGTTGGGAAGAAGGAAAAAGGGAACCAGTATGAAGGGGGCTGGACGGACTGCCATATGTGTGTGGAAAGGAAGGCTGCAAGAAACGAAAAGAAAAAGAAAGCATGGTCAAAATCATAAGCAAATAATCATTTTAATTACGCTATTCAAAACAAGTTTGACAATTAGTCTGAAAATAACAAAAATTAGCAAAAATTTATTTAAAACATATGAACAACAAAACTAAAATAAAAATGAATGGGTTGGTATTTAAAGTAAAAGTATGTTTTTAGAGCTACTTTGCAACTTAGGTGGGACTACGGTGCATATCGATGTTGACTGTTCTAGACCACAGGTGCAGGCTGCAATTGTGTAACTACCCAGCAAACACAAAATGTTTTCGACATCATTCGCGAAAGGTTATAAAAGGTTGTCAGAAAACGTTTAAATGTCGGGTTATATAAAGGGTATATTAAGAGTATAAAACGTTTTCATAACCTTAAAAACATTTTTGATAATCTACTGCTCAGCAAACAAAAATGTTTTACAGAAAACGTTTAAATGTCGGGTTATATAAAGGGTATAAAAACGTTTTAATAACATTCCAAAAACATTCTTGAAAAACTTGATACAAAACATTCTAAACAGAATGTTATTTTGGGGTTGAAAAAATATTTTGCGAAAAATGTTTGCCCAAAATATTTTCAATAACGCTTTAAAAACGTTGCCATGACCTTGATATAACCCGACATTTAAATGTTATTAAAAGGTTTTAAAAAAAACATTTAAAGAACATTTCTGTGTTTCCTACGTTCAAATATTTTAACATAATGTTATTTAAGTATTGACACAATATTTGGCAAAAATGTTCTGCAAAAATAGTTTACAATAACATTTTTGCAAACATTTAAAAATATTGTTGTAGTGTGTTTTCATACAAAACGTTATAAAACGTTATCATGACCTTTATATAACCCGACATTTTAATGTTATTAAAACGTTTTACCTAAACCAAAAGCCAAAATATAACTTATTTAAAACGCGTTTTTAAAACGTTTTTGTGTTTGCTGGGTAGGCACTCAGACTGAGGGGGCAGCAAATAGGATGGAGGAATGAATATCATGTCACAGCAAGAGGAATCAGGATGTTTATAGACACCTGTACTGTATTAGAATTGCCAGCTCATGGGAGCATCAGAGTGGACAAGGTTCTTAACTGGTGTAACAAATGCCCCCACCCCCCCCTTCCTCTCCACCCCTCTGGTTGCACCACCGGTAGACTCTGGAAAATGCTTGCTTCAGTATCCCAGAAGATGAACTAAATGCACTCATTAAGCTGTTTTTATTGTTTTTTTCTATATAGAATCATGGGCAAATTTACAACAAATGGGAGATTGCAATGGTTTAGCCTATACATGAAAATATGAGAAATCTGGTATGACTTAATATTCCATGTTGCCACCATAGACCCACGCACTGGCATCAATAGCAAATTGCAATTTCTTAAATAACATTGTGCTCCTCATACTAGGAATGTAAAATGCTCAATTTAGCCTATCCATGCATTATATGCCAGGGAGGGTTAATGAATGTATCAAAGAATTCCTCTTTTGCTTCATTTACAACAAAGATCTCATTGTTCCAGAAAGTGTTAAGGGACCTTTCTTAATTCCTATTATCACACCACCCCTGACATTCCCATCAGATCCATGACATATCTCATCAGAAAATCAAACCCCATACAATTGCTCACATTGCTTTGCGATAGAGCATGTTTCCTCCCCTCTTTAGTCTTTAAATAGGATTTCCCCCCTTCCTTAATTCAGAGACAATAGCCAGCGGTCTGTCTGGGCCTAGGTACTGGATCACATCGGCTAACCCCGTGACATAAGCATTGTATAGCATGTTTACTGAAAACAGCTACTGTGTGTGGTTTTCAACAAGTTTTTCCAGGGTCTATTTGGTACCTGCCTGCAGTATCCGACCGCGGAACTATCACCTGACTTCAAGGGGTGTGGTTTGTACCAGGGGTTTGTGCAATTGGCAAATGGGACCAACTTATAACATCATGTATGAGATCTTGTTCTGTTGCCATTAATGATTTTAAACAAATTCTTAGTTATATTTTAATTTTACCCCTCCATCTATGATTCCTTGTGGACCACTCTTCCCATCTCATGATGATTGATTTACAACAGCAGTATTAAATGCCAACGGCTCTCACGATTGGTCAACAAATAACGAGAAACCACAAACATCCAGTATTATTATATTAATATCAATATTAATAAATTGCAATGCAGCAGCCATTGGATTTTAAACCTTTTTTCAAACAAAAAAACCCAACATAGTGAATCATAATATTCCATACACCCATGGGGCCGGCTATCAGTAACTTTGGTGCAAATAGATACCACCTACCCTGTCTTACACACGTTACAGTATTCAATATTAGGGTGACACGATCATGAGTCAAATAAGTAGCGATATCGTCAAAATAATGATTTTGATTGTTACACAAAAATTCCAATTAATCCCCTAATGATGTTTAAGCTTCTGGTCATGATCATTTTTGACACACTTTTGTGATCTCTCAACACATATGCCCTTATGAGATGATATAATCATGCATTTATATTTATAGATCGATATGACATTTCACTTCCATATAATGCTATGAAGGTAAATTAAGGTCATGTCCGCACAGTGCTAATGGGCTCATCTCTGTTTACTTGGTATTTGGATCAGCTTCCTCTGTAGTTTGCTAACGGGATGGGGAAGTTCCCCCACTCAACCCACACAACAACTTTGGAAGCATTTCATGGTACTCATCAGCATCAAAAGTGGGAAAAACCAGGGGTGAGATTCAAATACATTTTGACATGCCATCATGTTTAAGATGTGTGTGGGGAAGAATATCTCTTACAACACAATGTGCATTATCGTCGGATGGTATTGATGTTTACAGGAGCATATACAGGATTCAGCAACATCACGGTTCAAGTATGATTCTGGTGAGGTCCAAAACCCTTAGAATATCCTGGGTTTAAACACCATTTTGTCACATTTTGGTGCCATATCTGAAACCTTTCTTTTTAGCCACATACCCCTGGGGTGCACACACTCCCTCCTCAACCCTGAAAACGCCTTTGTGACTCTCCTTATATGACTAACATTGATGTTAAAATTGTTAATAAATATGTAATTAAATCAAGGTATATAATTCACTGAGCAACTTCTTGTCAAAGTTGTCAAATTTGGCAGACACCGGTAAGAATGTCCATCTTGAATATTGTGTTACTTTAAGCTCCAGATGTGCACGGCCCTGCACTTCTTAGATCGCCTTGATAAGAGTTCGAAGCCCTGTCGTCAACAGAGGGCAGTAAACTCGAGGTAAAGAATATCCCATATCGCGCTAATGAGCTGGGCAGTAACCGTAGAAAAAGCTCGTTTCTGGCGAAAATTGACAAATAACTTGCACAAATTTGTAGATACAGTTACTATAAGGTCGTGCGATGTATTCAAACCATTTGTTAACCATTTCTTTTTTAGGGAGCAATAATTATTTATCATGAATATTATTGTCATGTTGATGACATCATAGTTACTCGCATTTTGTTCATTTTAAATTTTGAAACATTTAACGCTCAAAAGTCACACAAAATCAATCACATATATTTTTCTTTATTTCACCAGAGTGTCCTTGCCAAGATTCTCTCATCAGACCATGCGCTTTCTCAAGATACAGCCTTCATAAGTGTTAGGTCACTTCTGTACCATTCTTATAATTTGTTTCATGCATACAAATAGCGATGCACGTTTTTGTTGTGTTTTTTATAGGTTTTCATGTCCGATTTTAACGATAAAACATTATTCCTATAGAAAAACAATATGGCAAAATATACAACAGTTTGTAACATTCTCCATGAACTTAACCATCTATGTTTGGATTGTGATGTAATTAACGTGTGTAATGAGATTTTCTCTTTCTGAATCTGACTTGTAAAATATTATTTTCATCACAATTTCTCATCAAATTCATACATTTCTGGGTCAAAAGTCAGGTAAAACACTTTGTGGTTTTGAAATTTGGTTTAGAAATAACGCTAATAAAATCATTTGGGTTGATCAAGCAGTTGCTTTTTATGATTTTCAAGGCAATATGCATAAATGATGAATCTGCATGTACATAATTTTTCACTTCAGTAAGCTCGTCTTTTGACCAACGTTCATTATTGATCACAGGTTATATTGTATGCGATTGACATCAAAGAACTACATGTGTATGAGCTTGTGCATTGAATTGAATTACACAATGGTTATTCAGGTTATTGATCGCTAGATGGAAGCGAACATGATACATATTACGTAGGATTCCATGCCTGTGCGGGGATTTGAATCCTAGCGACCAGAACTATGAACACTTTGAAGTGTTAGCACCTTGCAGGGCCGTGTGTGAGAGCTGTCAGATGTAAAGCAGGGGAAAATCTACATGCTATATCCTCTTTGGATGTTATAGGCAGGAAGACCAATTGAAAATCATTTCCAAAATGTAACTCTGAAATCTATGAGTCATTTTAATGTATTTCGCTTCGTTTTCATGCACTTTTTATCATGTTTATACAACATGCATTATTCACTTTTAGTGTAGGGGTAACTGAACCGGAATAATATACTATAAAATTGAGCGACTCTGTAACGGTCTGAAATGCATATTGGTCTATCTCCGAAAAATTTGGCTCTTTTCGATGTAGGCCCATCCAAGTTTTGTCTAGTCCCCTACCCTTTCTCACCAATTTTTGCCAGTCATTATTATTAATATTGTTTCAAGTCTAGTCAAGTGCAGTTCTTTGTTCATATTTATTTCATTTGAGTGTTTTATTATGTAACTTTCTTTATGCAATTTCGAATGTAAATGTCATGCAATTCGCCAGCAAAGTGTTACATGTAATCCAATTGTCACTGTGTCAACTGGATGACGCTTTTGAGTTCTGCACCATGATCAAAATGATCGCAACACAAAGTCTATGGCATGTACTACCAATTCCAACAGGTGCATGATCCAGTTACCAGGGAGTTATATAACCATTTTGCTGGCGAACTCAGCCGTTGGGCTTCTACATAATTATGAATAAATGTACATTAGGCGATAGGAAAAAACCCTACTCTAAAAATATTCAGCCCCAAACTGGCTGATTTTAAATGAATTTAGCCAAATTAAAAAAAAATTAAGGGTTTTTCCTTCGCCTATGAATGAATGAAAACATTTTTATTACATGCATGCTATACAATCTATATTGGTGAGAAACTACAGACAAATCACAATGAAAATTGCCGAAAACGGCCAATGCCTTCTGAATCACTGAATCAGACTAGATGTCCCCAATGTAATGCCCCACGCTACACTTCTGGACAGGGCTGTAGCAAGGTTGAAAAAAGTGGGGCTACAGCCCTGCTTCTGGACATTGTACCAATGATTCCACTGGAGTTGTCTATATATTGACCATCCTCAAATAGAACAGACTTTATACTTTCTTTAATTTCCTACAGACCTAGTTAAAATTGGCTACACTTGTCAAGTCGAGTACTGATCTGGAGGTTCACAGTAATGCTTGAGTGTCAAGTTCCGACGTCAAGAGTTCCTAGTTTATGATGAGGTATAGAAGATGAGTAGAGGAGGAAACTAGGATTGATTTGAAACTAAACACCCATATCAAAATAGTGACAAAGCACTAACATCTCATTTACTTCCATCAACTAGTTTTATATAAACTGTTTTTGAATGATTTTGCAAGTCATTTTTGATTTGCTAAATAGACTGAGCACTAGCCAGGAAGAGGACTAGCATGTACTCTTGAGACCTTTCAAACTTCTTAGGGCATATATACATGATGACAAAACTACTGAACATGTTATAAAGATGATAAGGATTGAGTAATGTCTTAATTAAGATATTCAGGTCCACCTGTCAAAACCTTATTCCATATAAAGTTGTGTTATACAGTAAAGGCCTTCATCTTAATGCAATACCTTGAGCATCAAACAAGTACTGGAACATCTGTATAATGCCACGTACCTCATACCATCCTATAGTGTGTCTTGTCTAAATTTGAGTAACGCCATGTTTCATTTCGTAGTGGGAGATTCGAATCAGAGCGTTTACATGGCTGCATTGCCACCGTATGGACCAATTGCCCTTCTACACGTGTGTATACACCCCGCTGGATTAGGTCAGCCAACACAATTCAAATCTGTAACTGCGAAATCCAACATGGCGTTACTCTCAAGAGGAGACACACTATAAACAAACTCATGTTCATTAGGGACCGTTCACAAACACTTGTTAGGGGGAGCCTGATGCAAAAAAATTTCATCACAAAAACTTTTTGGCCCCCCCCTTTTCAGATCTCAAAAATTTCAGAACCTCCCTTTTTGCCATGAAAATTATGGGTCAACCCCATAGAAAAGCATATAAACACAATTTTCCCTGGAAAATTTGTGGTCAATTTTTCAGGGCCCCCTTAGAAGGATCAAAACTTTTAAGGCCCCCCATTTTGCATCAGGCCCCTAACAAGTGTTTTTGAACGGTCCCTTATTCTATTTCAACACTTTTTGATATAATTATTTCAATTTATAATTTCAAAATGATGGATAAATCAAAAGTGATGTGTGACTCTGTAAATAGTTCAGCTCTAATCATGACGTTGAAGTCCAACTACTTTAAAATGATACATAAAGTACATCCTCACATGATGGGAGCTTTTGCCTAATAGTGCAGTCAACTTCTTCATTTCCAGGTAAATACGTAGGGTAGGTGCAGGTAATATGGGACAGCAGGTAATATGGGACACCTGTTTTCATTTTAACAAAAAGTAGCTTAGAGAAGGTACACACTTTAAGTTGATTTGTTAAGTGTTTAGAGACATCAATTGTGCTTCTAGAAATGCAGTTTTGGAGTCTGTGTATCAAACTCTTGGAAATCAATGCCAAAAAGAGTGAAATTGCCCAAAAATTTACGTCGTTTTTTTGGCCTGATATAAAATCAATGACGCCACATTTTATGATTGTGTATCCAAATACTTTGGTACTGAGGGTGCATTTGTCACTTTTTATGATCTTTAGGTGATGGGTTAAGCTTATCAGCAGGTAAAATTCCACTGAAAAGTGGCACTTTCCTTTTATAAATGATTATTTTCTCTGATTTTCAACTGAATGGGTGCAGGTAATATGGGACACATAGGAAATTGTGTGAATTGTCAATGCGAAAAGCAAAACTATTTAGAAAATTGAATTTTCTTGTTGAAATTTGCATTTAACATTCAAAATCATGTAACAAAAATGTTTTTAGAACAAAAGAGTGATTTTCTGAACATTTTGATTTTCACCATAGAGATAACACAGTGTCCCATATTACCTGCACATGCAGGTAATATGGGACACTAACGATGACGTCATTTTGACGTCATAGCGTCCAAACAAACATAAAAACAAGATAACATTGCCTGTTTTATTAATCTTAAAGGACAGGTTGTTCATCATAACAATCTCTTTTGGGCATATCTTCTATAGTTTTTATGCACATAAGCTAAACGTCCTTAATGGTCCCATATTACCTGCAGGTACCCTACATATCAGGGTCTTGCTTTATCATGGGATTAAAGAAGAAGTATCCAGCAATACTGAATCATAATGTGACTAGATAGACATCAGCAAGTCATCTTTACTTTAATGGTTGCTAAGGGAGTGTGTATAGATACACTTATCATGCTAAAAACACGGTAAATTCAACTCATTAGTATACATAAAATATGTCCAAGTTAATAACGTTTTGATCATCACGCCTGAAGTTAAACACTATCTGAGGAACCATGACGTAAGGCTGTAGGCATGTTCTCAATCTAATCACAATCTTATAATTATAATTCAATTGCATTTGGTCTTGTCTTTGAATGTATTCTGACAATTTTTGGTGAAGTAAAGTCAGTCGTCATGTGATAGAAGGTTGAAGCTGGCTGCTAAGAAACCTCGTAGTACAAGTCTAAGGAATTATCTTTTCCAGGGAGGTTGTTTTTATAGACACAATCATCATTCCAGTTTGTTTATATTAGAAAGTTACATTTGATCCCATTTTTTTATAGGAAATCTAGAACATGAATCATTCAATTAATTGAATGTATATGTGTTCATAGGATTTCCTTTATAGTCAACAGCCCCCTGCAGCAATCCAAGAAACTATTGGAAAGTTGGCAACAAATTGGTAGCACTACTAAATTAACGAAACAATAAATGGTTTGTGTACAAATTGGAAGATACGGAATTCATGTATAGGCCTATATACTAAAGGATAAAATTATTACTCCCTGTCAGCACAGGCTCTGTGCTGTACTCTGACGCTGATATTCCACCAATCTTTTGGAGAGGCGTCATGGTTTGTGAATGGGGCTAGTTCTACTCCCTGTTGGTTCTCACAAAATAAGGGAAAATATCTATGGTCTGGTGCCATATTCATATTCTGTTAAGCCTATGCAATGGTACCAGACCATAGATATTTTCCCATGACCAAGCAGGGGGGGGGACTCTTTTGCTCATGTTTCAAACTTTATACATAGACCCTGCAATATATAGCATCAGACAACTCATCTTGATAATGTCATATCTCACCATTGAATGTCAACCATGACAGGTACTAAATATATATATAGCCTTTATAGTATACTATCATCACATGATTAAGACAAAGTAAGACAGCACATCATATTTCAATAAATGAGTCAGTATAATTGAACTAATGTGACATGGTCAATGACAGGTATCAATCATAAGCTGTAAGGATTTGTATTTTGCTGTAAACATTTGACGAGAGTGTACTACGATGTTTAACAAAGCATCTTTGAAGCGTAAGCCCCACCAAAGCATTTCTTCTGGGGTGAACCAAACCTGCCTGGTTATCAAATTAATGTGACATGGTTATCACTAAATTTGACAGTGCCAATTGATGTTTAATGTTATTGCTTCAATTAGCACCTGTCAAAGTCAAAGATAACCTTGTCACTGATTAAGTTGATAACCAGGCAGGTTTGGTTCACCCAAGAAGAACTGTTCTGGCGAGGCTTTCTCTTTAAGTGCTGACACGTTATACACATTGCTAATACTGCCACCGTATGTGTTGTGATTTGCACTTTGTCTTGTCAACAACGTGGAAGTATGCTCTTACAGCAATTTACAACAGTAAAGCAGTTAAACAAAAGACATATATTTTACTCACGTGAAACAGTTTTTGGAGAAACTTTAGAATAATGGTTGCCTCTTCAAAGTTTCAAATCAGAACCCTATCCTAACCTTAATTCTAACCCTAAAACTTAACCCTGATCCTAATCCTAACCCTAAAATTATTAAATAATGAAGAGCATCAAGAAGTGCTTTATTTTTTGCCAAACTCCCTTCGAATTCTTCATAAATTCAACCTTGAACTGATGATGAATTTCACACCAGTCCCCTAAGTATGAAATTTGGGTAGAAACATGTCTGTTTTATATTCCATGGCATAGTTCAATAACCTTCATATCTCAAAAGTTGACCTTTTGTTGTGGGGTATGAGTTTGTGTACCCAACATAATAGAGGTCAATCTGTGAGTCGAGTGTACAAACATATCAGGGTTGAAGAACTTTGTTCTCCAGATTGGCATGTTTAAAATCTTAGAGTTAGATCCATGAGTTAGCAATGTCCATGCAGATATAGATGCAAACTTAACCAATGGGTATCAAAGCCCTCCTCAAATCCAGACAATGTCAAATATTCATGCTTCATTCCAGCCATAATGTATGTTCTTTTAGTGAATTTGATTCATTTTTTTTCGAATATGATTTTTTTGGGCATATTTGAATAATGTTTACACATGTCCAAGTTTACACATATGAATCAGAACAAGTTTGAATTAACGTTTAAACATGTTAAATAAAACATTGAATTCCGTCATAGAGCTCTACAGTTAAGCAGCCAAGATAGTATTTTAACTGTGCTTGCTTTCATTTTATTTCATTTTTTCGGCTAAAAATGAACAGAAAACCTTCCAGACAGTTGTTACTAATAATCTACTTTTTAATAAATACATCATAATTTTTGGCAAACAAATTGAAAACATTTCAAAAATTGACCCAAACCATATATTATTGGTTCACTTTTATAAAGCATAATACAATCCATTCAACCTATCTGGATACAAACAGACCAGTAAAGATCCAATATTGAAATCTACCAGTATCAATAGTCCTTTTTTGTCAAAGAGGCTCAACAAACAAACAAATTACAAACCCATGTCATGTCCATTATTGCCTTTAATACAACAAACAAATTTAAAGGGATTCTTCAATGTGAAAGAGTATCTACCTGGAAGTAACAAAATCCTGTGGTTGGATACTATGTCCATAGCCTAATAATCACACCGCCCTCGGCTTTCCTACTAAGATTTCACGCTGATACTAACAACATTTCATATTACTTGCTTATTTACTCAGCCAATTGCACACCAGATTGGATTTCAATGCGGTGAATTTTATAAAGGTGCATAAAAACAAAATACTCAAGACAAAAAACCCTTTGTAAGGTTGATTATTTACAAAATTATACATTGTTTTTGAAAAATCAATTGGTAGGCATCCCGGGGTATAGGCATGTTCATAAAATTTAATAAATTCATCTAAAATTGCTTTCATTAAAAAGAGAATCATTTAACTTAAAAAATGATGAGTCAATCATGTATGTAGGCCTATTGGCAATGTTATAGAAAAGTATGCTCGCCTGAATGTCCCAAATTTTGTGTCCCAGCATTATCAATGGCTTCCTTAACATGTGTGTATGTATTTTATGGCTAAATTTTTGAGCATGAAGGGCCATTTTACAAAAATGTGCTAATGTTTCATGAAATGTGGCTTGCACTACTTGATAGTATCAAATAGTATTCAAATGTAGTTTTACTAAAATTCATGTTAGATTGGAGGGTCAAAATCAAAATTTTCTTCATTTTCCTATTGGATTACACAGTTAAGACAGGATCTTAATGCGCAAGAAGCTTATTGAAGCCCGCCCTCACATGTTAAAAATGTGATCATATCTACAATTGGATCAATCTTTAGGTGAAATGTAAATTAGAACTTGAAGTGACCTGTTGCACTTGCCATCATTTGTGATTCAAATTACATCTCATTTCAGTAAAACTTTTAGTACTATTCCCGAGACTCTGACTATTGTTGCAGATTTTGACCAGCATTGTCAACTTTTGACCATAGACTCTGAAGACAAAGCTAACCTATTTTTCCACCAAATGCATGACATACTGGTATTCCCTCTGACACTACACTGATCTTGATACTGTCCAACATTCCTGGTGGAGTCAAGCGGATAGGTTGAAGAGTGACCAAAGGTCCTCGTTGGTGAAGGTAGTTTCTATAGATCACTGAGGCTTCCTAGGATACTGAGTCTACTTGGGGCTTCGGCAAGCCTTACCAGAGGCTTTCTCAGTCACTGTGAAGGCTCTGATAAATATGATCAAGAGCTACTTTTTACACCTTCCCATTTATGTTTCTGAAATCTACTGGTGGAGAAAGGAGAGGGGAACGGAGAGAAGAAGTAAAATTACTAATTATGTAAAGAAATAATTAATTAAAAATATTCTAGTTCAAACTATTTCACCACAATTGTTGAACAGCAAGTGTATGACCTCAACAACACACTGTACCTATTCAGGATATTTGGAATTTTAATTACATTCATTAGGACAAACCTTTGCCTGATTATTAGCTGGTTAAACCAGGACTATTAATTACGATGGTCTGTATTTGTAATTGCATGGTCAAGGATCACCTTATTGAGCAGTTTTCTTGTTCTTTGTTGTAAAATATTCCGTTGAATTAAAATTGTCTGGTCATCTTGACCCTTCTTCAATCATCACACGAAGTATAATTATTTCAGTATTGACTCAGAATTTGATCAACAGCTGATGAGTCAAAGTCTCAAATACCTAAGATGGTTTCAATTCTTGGAGTAATTGAAGTTCATTGTATAAGGTTCAAGCCCAGGGTTCAAGAATCACACTTCATTTTACTAACTCCTTTCTGTGACTTCTTCTCAAAAATATTTAAATTGTACCCAGGAAATTTAATGTAGGATCTCAAAAACATGCTCATCTGTCAGGACTCAGTTCATTAACTCTAACCCGACTGAAACGCATTAAATCTTACTAAATCTAATCAGCCTAAGTCATATACTAGTATACCCACGAAATCACTGACCAAGCCAGCGAAAGCCCTGTGTCTACCAGTCGGTGATCTTCTGCTTGGCATGCAGAGGTCTGAGGTTCGAATCCCGGGGTACAAAGTGACTTCTATGATCATCTTCTCTCCTTTTTGTTTCTTCTTTCCCTTCTGATAGCCAAAAAATCATGGGTTCCATTAGGGCCCCAGTCAGTGTTTGTATTATTATTATTTTGTATAGAATGACATTTTGGATGGGTAAAAAACCTCAAACTCCAAAACTTGAGGTCAACTTAAGGAATGATTGTTCATGAGTGTTATTGAACTATGCTGTTGCAAATGGTATTATTTTGTTCTAAAAACAATAAGGAAAATACAATTTTTGCCTACGATATACTGTACAGCTGCATCCAAATCTACCTTGATACCTGGATTAGAAGTTGTTCTTACTAGCTCTTACTGATGGATCTTTGTACATCTGCTGCACTAGTTTTAGTTGTATGAATTGAAATTCTTGACAGTTCATTATGTTAGGAACGGGAGAACGGATGTAGAGGTTTACACAAATATAAATAGAATTGCATTCTGCCCTCCAGCAAGTTTGTTGGTGACATACTTTTAAGCTATGCCAAAGTGACTTTTGCTGATTGGAACATTCAATGACATCTTGAACTTGAACTATTACTGTCTTGACTCTTTCCTTTTCACTGGCATATCTTTAAGCTTCTTTATCTCGTTATAACTCTTTTATGTGCAATTTCTGTATAAGTAAAAAATTATAAATATCAATTTTGAGATTTTACCTCAACAACTCTCAAGAACAGATTAACAATTAAGTTACCATTCTTTTCAAAGACATTATAAGAACACATTAAAACAAGAAGGTTGATTGAGCAAAATTATTGAGAACCTTTACTGGAGAACTTGTCTTTTTTCCTTTTTTAATAGTCATGGGTCTATAAATACCTGTGACCATTTCTCTTTGAAATGTCATGTTTGTCCTTTAATCCAGCCCTGAAAACTAACCATAAGCCTAAACCTCACGCTTCTGGCCCCTCTAGAATCTACCCATACCCTAAACTTAAGGTGGTATGAAAGGCAAAATCAAGTTGCTCTGATTGAGATTAAAATAGACTTGTTGCAGAGAGATGTGCAAAATAATCTTAATTCTAAAATTTGAGCCAAATCGGACAAACGGTTTTTGAGATATTGCTGTTGAAAGATTCTTTGTATTCTATTGTTTTTGCCAATATATTGATGAAGTTAATGAAGAAAATTGGCAAAATGTGCTCATTAATATTAATTTTTGCCAATATTTTGCCAATATTTTATGAATAAATCTTCATACTACTTTTACCTTTGAGAATTTTGACCTGAAACTTTGCCAATGTGTCTCTATGACCTAAACCTTTAACATGTGATTTTCCCGCAAATCTAATTTGCATATTTGCATAATTAATTAGCCTTAAGTATAATGCTAATTAATTATGCAAATATGCAAATTAGATGGCGGGAAAATCACATGGTAATGTTTTAGGCCATAGAAACACATTGGCAAAGTTTCATGTCAAAATCATATAAAATAAAAGTAGTATGAAGGTTTATTCATAAGATATTGGTATAATATTGGCAAACATGAATATTCATGAGCACATTATGCCAATTTTCCTCATTAACTTCATCAATATATTGGCAAAAAACAATAGAATACAAAGAAACTAAAACATGCATATCTTGACAACTGTATGTCCGATTTCCTTCAAACAAAAACTATTTTGCTCAGTGTATTTAGTTAGCTTAACTTATTCAATCTATTCAAATGGTTCTAAATTCAGTTTCTGTTTTCCAGAAACATCGTTTCGAACCCCCTTAACCCTACTAGTACCTCAAACCCAAAATCATTACAAAGACAGATAAAATGCCAAGAAGATAATGATACACAGGATAAAGTGATAAAAGAGATAGACAACATAACAAAATAAAGAAAACAAAAGACTTTGCTTTGAGGAGCAAAGGAAATCCAAAGAAATGCTTACAAAACTTAATAAAAGAGTATCAGAAACAGTATCAGATTGCATGTACCATGTTATGATAAAGCCTTACTAACAGTGAGTCAATAATAATTTGTTTATTAAGTTTTATATCTGTCCAGCTGAAGATAGACATCTTGTTCCAGTACTCTTGATGGGTCAAATCGTATCCTTGGGACATTTAAGTGTGATAAATGATTGAAAGAAAGTGGTCAAAGTAAGGTTAGCTTGTTAGATTTGTAGACAAAAAACATAATAAGGATGATCTGCAATGCTCTGCGTGCTATTCCCATAGGGTTCAACATAAAAAGTTCAAGTTTTGAGATGTTTTTCTCCAAATATCAAGAGCTATCTTATGAATCACTGAACCAATACTAGGCTTGTTTGTACTCATTTTAATGCATTTTTCATGCTGATTCCAAATATGGACATGAAAATGTACAATTCTCAAATTTTTTGAATTTTTAAAATTTTGTTGAAACTTGTCATCTACAGTCAACACTCAGCATGGAGAGAGTTAGTTAAGTGATTGAAAAAAGATAAACAAATAGATATAACTTAATTATTCTGTCAACAACTTCAACAAAATAAGTTCAGTCCTAATAAAACAATTTAATTTTTTTAGAGTGAAGAAACATTATTACTGCTTTAATATACTCTCTCAGTTTGTGTCTATTTTTTCCTATTTTACTGTCCTACTCAGTTAATACATTTTTAAATGTGAAGAGATATTATCTCATCACATGATGATGAACTATACTTATTTTGTTTCCTGTACCTCTCACCTTTTGTCCCCTTTGTCAACTAGGCCTAAACATTAAACATAAGTCATGGAAATGTTTGGACTGATGAGCGTGGAGATGTTGGCTCAAGATTAGAGACTAGAGATTAGACATTCGTAATTGAATAATTCAAATTTATACGTTGAATATAAAGTTTTTGAAATTCCTTATTTTGATGAATTTTGACCTAAAAACAACTCTTATGTATAGTTTAAGTCGTCTACAGTTTTTACAAATTTTGAAATTTTTGGCTAAAATTTTTGAATGTCCAAAAATAGTGTCAAAGTACTCCGGAACACTTGATCAAAAGTGGTTATTAGGTCGAAATTCGCCCAAATAACGAAGTTCAAAAATTTTCAAATTTTTGGGCCAAAATTTTTGAAAGTCCAAAAACGGTCTCAAATGACTCCAGTACCCTTGATCGATGCAGAAAAACGATAAAAGTGTAATATTCAACGTAATAACGAATGTCTTATCTCGAGCCAACTTCACCGTGCCGACTGATGATGACTCCATAGTGTTAAACAACATCAGTCCATTGGTACTACATATCTTTGTAACCAATTTCAAATACTTAGGTTAGATATAAACACATTCTTCTATCAGTTGGTGGGATCCAACTTTAGCAAGCTTATCGATTCAAGTATTCATTATTTTAGGATCTGGTTACCATTCGCATATTAAAATATTAGTGATTCTTATAGGGAAAATTATAATGATTATCTGCACATTTATTTCTACATTTGTTCATCGTGAAATGAAGATGCTATCACTAATTTATTCCATGTATCATCTCTATGGAAATGTTTCCGGATGAGGTGACGTACATGTATCTGTTTTCACATACCAATGTATATGGCGGTATGAATATCATCTGATATAGATATGGCCGCAAGAGGAAACATGTCATTTTCACACAGAACTTTTGTTACCAATGACATAACCAGATGCAATGTCCAAAGGGATGAAATCTTGATCTGCTTCAAAAACTAAACAAACTTTACCTCACATGGTAGTGGGAGGGGCACCAGGGAGGGGGACAATGTTTGTGACATGTAGGACTCACCGTCCTTCCCTGATCACACCCTAGTACTGTCAGTGGCGGCACCAGGATTTTATTTTCCTTTTGCGGGAGGGATGGGGGAAAGTGAATTTCGGGGGGGGGGGGGGGGTGATCAACAAATTTGTACACTAAACTACTGCAATAGTAGGCATTTTCGTAATTATGGGTTTTTACTGGGCGGAACTGGGGAGAGGTATTATGTTATTTCACATAAGATGTTACTTGCACTTGCATATCTTTTGAAGAGTTTAGTACAAATTACACAATTTCAAAGCTGTTAACATATTACATAAGGTAATTTTGTAAGACAGGATTTGTCACTTGAAAGAACTTGTCCTTAGTTTATCACTTATCAAGCTTTCCTATTATTTTGTAAGGAAATATAAAGGACAGATGCCCATGCATGCACCTGTGCCTTATGTTTCCTTGCTGTCATCCCTTACACTAAGGCTCTCTTACTGATATGATATCTAATATCTATCTTTCAGATAAGCTTGATGCGTATAAAATGCTAAGATTTAAAAAGTCAATTTTATATTTTGCATTAAAAATGGTCATTCAGATATAGTTAAATTTTAATATATTGATAATAATCATGATAATAGATTAAGATTTTTAATCTAAGCATGGATTTAAATAAGTTTAACTGATCTAAACACGATTTGTCCCTCATCGCAATCTAATAGATTAACTTTTTAATCTTCGGAATTAGAACGTACCTCAACAAATTAAAAATGGTAAAAGGAAGAAATCCCTATTTCTGGGTAAAACAAGATTTATGCCATGAGATAAAGAACAATGAACCTTGTAATTAGCCTTAAAATTCTCTGCCAAGATTGATGTAATGCCTGACCAAACACACACCACAAAGACTGGACACACAAATTGTCACCTTGTTTCCCAAGTTCATGTATACCCTTAGGCTCCAAAGAGTTTCACTTTCCTCCTCAAAAGGGTTCATAATCAGTTGTTCCTCCTGGCAATGTATTACAATGTTGATAGCAATAGATTTCTGCATCTTTCATATGTTGATATGTAAGATTTGATTCAATGTAAGAAAAGTGATGCTTATCAATAGTTAAGTAGCAATTAAGGTCTATAATCATGGTAACTATTAACCAGGACACATTTGGAAGGCTATTTTTGTGAACATGGTGAAAGGAAATGAAACCAAAGTTGCCCATTCAGCTTCTTGGAGTTAATGTCTGGTTCACTTTTAGCTGACCATTGTTGGATTGGCTGTCAGGTACTCAGGTATAATGTTTGTGACATTGGCACCTTTGTCTTTGCAAGCAAATTTCCTTCCCATTCAGTGGAACAGAAAGGACATGGGGCGGTTTACAGTTATCTGCTATTCGTCCGTTTGGGAAAAATGACTACACGCTATCCTATTGACTCACCTGTGGAATAGTGTTAGGTTGGTATGTTACTCCTCTACTGTCAAACACACATTTCATATTACGGTTTTGTTGCTCAAGCTCTTGAACTCTGTTGTGAAGTTTAAGACATTCTTCTCTTAGATCCTGCAATGACAAAGATAACAAAAAAGTTGATAGATAATGGTAGCTTATGGTGTGATGAAATATACATTCCAATTAAAACAGGCTGCATAAAGGCTGAAACAACTCACAAATAGAGTCCAATCAGTCCATATATAATCAGTCTCACATTTTCGCTGGATTCTTTCCATATGTTGTATCCTTACTTTCATTTCAATCTCTGCAAAATAAAACCACCAGTCCACTCTGCATATTTCCTGTCAAATCTGCTTTCTTCCTTCCAATTTCAGGCAAAACAAAAAAGCCAATGTTGTTTCAAATTTGCCAAGTCATATTTGTACCTCCTTTCAGGAGTTGTTATTTCTAACTGGACAGTACAGCATTGAGGAATACATGAATATAGCTTAGTTCACATTTGTGATGCGAACAAGCAAAATGCAGTCGGAACTCGGAAATATTGATTTTGAGATATAGCCAAACAAAGGAAATATTTTCTTTTGTTTCCTATTATTTTGGAAACTCTATAATTGCTCATATCTTTGAAGCTGGTTGTTCAATTTCAATGGGGGTTTCTGCAAAATCCAGCTTTGTAAATGATTTTTACTATCATAGAAGAAATTGAAAATTTAATATTTCCGAGTTCTGACTGATTTTGCTTGATCGCATCACATTTGATTTAAATCAGGCGGCGAGTGGCATGATGGTCGGAGAGAGCCTGCAAAACCGCTCAGCCGTATGGCATTTTCCATATACTCCGTTAGTTTTGTGGGGTTGATCGAACCCCAATGGTTTTAGCTTGTATTTACATTATTTATTAACATAGTCTATTTGTTTGTGATATTTCAAGTGTTTTAAAATTTCAAAATAATCCCATTCAATTACAAGGTTGGCGATGGAAATTTACTGAATTTAGAGAATGCACAGCGCCCACAACCTGACTTAAATTTGATTTACCTCAGTAAATGTAATCTAATGGTAAGGCTTTAATTTCCTTTTGTCAGATGTAAGTTCCTTGAAGGACCTCTGATGATTATTATTAGATACGACTAGAATAATTGTTGCTAATTTGAGGGTGTGATCATAACACTATTTTACTATTTGATCAGACAGTGATGTTCAATATCAAGGATATATATAACATATCCTATCCTGTCTTTGTATATAGGTTAGGCCTATATGTTACAGACAAAAATCAACTACACATGAATCAATCTCCTCTTTCTTACAGGGAAGGATGCATGTCTTGGAGTCATTTTTGTACAGAATGTAGCATTGATAACCCTTCATGCAAGTAAATGTCAGACGTGTTTGGAATTTTCAGTGTTCCATTACCATGATCACCCTTTGCTCAAGGATTTCTGAAATAGGTGTTCTACAAACCTGATTCCATTATTATTATTTCCTGTTTCTCCCAACATCAATGTCTAAACGAAATGTTATTTCTATCCCCATCTGACGTAACCCATAGAGATCAGGTGATGTTATATACCGCTTGCCTGTGGCTCATGCTTCCTTGATGCTTCTTATAACATTTGACATTTATTCATGTATTCTGCGATCTAACCATGTTGGCCCCCTTATTCCCTTTGATATGAAGTAACATATAATGGTATGATTGTTGGGTTTCCACCTCAAGAAATGGTGCAAAGGAAGGTAGGTAGGGAAGGCAAGGCAAGAAATGGGGAAAAGAGAGATGTTCAGATCTGAGGCCTGTATGCAGGAGGGGTGTAGCTCACCTCCCAGTTTGCAAAAATATTTAAAAAGTCTCAAAAAGTTCCAATGTGCAAGCATTTTTTTTTTCACAAAACTGCTCCCATTGGAAAAAAGGTCCACTTTTTTAAAATCCACACACCCCAAAATATCCCACGCACGGACCTGTCTGAGACCATTTCTCTTACGACTTCAGACTTATTATTTTCATCAACACAAAAAATTTTAAAAATAGGTAAACAAGTGTAACTTGGAATGGTATTCCTTTCGTGTTGCAGCACCATCTATATCATTAAACCTATAAGGAATACCCCAGTAATTTCCAACCTGATAATATTAGATCAGCGCAAGTCTTTTGGGACTGACTATTACAAATATTGATTTTGATTTAATCAGGACACGGCATTAATTTACACTGAAAGATTTGTTCCGGTATTACTGTGCTGTCCTGTCGACTGCATTTATACTTAACAAAATAAAAACAGCAAGGCTAGCAAGTGCTTCTTTCAGCTGACAGACTCTGGTAGATGAAATTATGAGAGAACTCAAATGGGATAAACTTAAAAATAGATTGGATCAACAATTACTTAACTTAAACTCAATTACTTAACTTACATTTCTCACAATTCACTCCATAGTACTTGTGGTCAACCTCAAACCATGTAAGTTAATTTTAGCAGGCAAGAAAAAATTAAGACTTATGATAGAGCTGCAAAAATTATGGAATGATCTTCCATCTTTTATTCTGAATTAACTTCAGTTCTCAGAATTAATGTAATTTTAAAAATGCAATTTACGTTTAATCCTTCCTCCTGTTTGTACTCAGTGGCATAATACTGGACAGGGGAAGGGCAGGGGCAGAGCAGGGAGAAGGGGCTTCTTGGAAACTTAAGATCCAAATTCTGGAGATATGGAAGCTTTGAATGCATGGAGTTCAAATATTTTCTGCAGGTATTTGAAACTATATAATTGCCTCTATACGAACTTTGACAAATTATAAAATTATACAAATAATTTTCTTGCAGAAATTAATTATAAAAAGATAGCCCCAGCAATATAGTTCCTTGAATTCAAGGCTTTATATTTTAGTTTACTTTAAATTTTCTCAAGTATGCCAGGTCGATAACTTCAGGTGCATAATTTTGCCAAGATAATTAGTTGTGATGTGTACCTTGCCTAGAGTGTGTATTACTTATAACGCCTTACAGGGGATAGCGTAAACATCTTAAGGGTAATCTTTAATTAGCCCTTATTATTCCTAGGGCAAAGGGACTATGTAAAGTTCATACCCATACTATAAACAATCTTGGATCCTATTTAAAGGAAAAGAGTACATGAGAGGTGATTTAATATTACCACCATTGGGAAATCTTGCTTCAAAAAAGCACCAGATTTGTTATATTAAAATAAGATCATGAAGACAGGAAAACAAGAGATTAATCAAGAATTTTTCATTCTGGGTCAATGATTAAATTAATTAAATAAATTTAAATTGATATAAAAATCCTTATTGGAGGATTAAATTTTCAATTTAAATTTGACTTAAACTACCATTTGCTAAATATGGTTAAAAAAAATCAACGTCTTGAATAGTCAGACCCTTTCATGTACCTCAAATACTCGCATTTCAAAGCAATTTGCATCTGCAACTTGCGGTCGGTAAAACAACCCTTCTCTCATGACATTTATGTGCCTTTGGTTACAAGCCAGTCGCATACAACACTTTACTCATTATCGTCGCTGAAAACATTCTTGTAAGAAAACAGTCTCTACCTGTGCAACCTCACGTTGAACTAGACACTTCAAGTTATATCACTCTTCACAAAACTGTTTTCTACATCAGGCCTGTCAATTTAAAGGGGAAATCTCTGTAAGCTTGTTCATGATGGCTAGTGATTGTGCAAGGTAGCGATACTATAGCCTACATTGTCATCAAGTCTATTTCCAGAGATCGCAGGTATCAGAAATTGCCTCATTTACTTGCAAGAGGAAAACTTATACCTGATCACAAAATATGGTTTCCATTATTAGTCAATCTCTAAGGGGTCATGATAAGGGTATGAGTATGTATGTGCTTAAAATCACACCTCAAAACATATTCCTCAATTTTAGGCGCATTCTGTCATTTCTACACTTTCTTATATCATTAGCCATTCTTGAAATGCAAACTCTGATTTAATTGTTGGAAATAATTTCATTATGGTCTGCATTTCCTTTAAACATATCAAACTTCCATTTGAGATTACTTTCACTTCCAAATGCAGCATGCACAGAAGGCTTCTAATCGTGCAATACATAATGCCCACATTCAAATTACTGAGCTATCCAAGGATTTTTAATTTGTACAAATAAAATTTGTGTTCTACATCTGATTCTGAAAACATGGTGAAAAACATTTTAATGTTTTAAAAATATATAAAAATATAAAAATTTAAAAATATCTTTCTGTGATTCTGGTGAAGCCCCATAGATGTGGTGATGAAATATTAAAAGTAAGTCGCCATTTTGTTTAGAGATTTTTTTGAAACATTCATTTTACCACCTCTCTCTGATATTTGCATCGTATTTTCTTCACCCATTCTTCTCATTTACATGTGAGATTCTCAATATTCCAATTATTACTATACTAACAACCTATATGCCCATATCATACAAGCAGTCCCAGCATATTGAGAGACAAATCGCTTAGTGATTAAAATGCTGGTAGGAATTTTGTAAACACAGTCGTCAAATCACAGAGCAACTTGCTATCAAGTTGCCTCCAGTTCAGCTGGTAGTGATTTGTCGTTCAGCTTGGTTGCAACTTCTAATCAATATATTGGTTAGTCACTTTTTTTATTTTGACGTCAGTGTGAAATTCATTGGGCACAGCATAAAATATAAGCTTTCACTTAAAAGCGTTGGTGTACTCAGAAGGAGTTACATTTGGATGCATTCCATGGTAAAAAAAGCTCATGTTTTTGCAAGATATATATTAAGCTTAATACTGGGAGTCGACATATTTCATCGAGTAGTTCTAAATATATATGTATGTCAATTTTCAACAGGAAATCATATATTTCATTTAGTTGTTCAGGTTTATCCTCTGGGTGGACTTTTCCCCTTCAACTACCTGTTACATTTCCTGATATGAATATATAATAATATTAACCCTGAAATAACCTTCCTCAAATATACTTGTTTCTCTTTCTTCATTCTTGCTTGCTTGCCTGCCTTCCTGCTTGCTTGCTTATTTGTTTGTTTGCCTGCTTGCTTGCTTGTTTGCCTATTTGCTTGCCTGCTTGCTTGCTTGCTTGCTTGCTTGCTTTAATACATCTTGTTTGGAATCAATTAATTTGGACAAGGATAATCGTGCATATAGCTTTGAACATGCACATTTATCACATGAGGTTATTCTTTTCAAATTGAAATTGTTTTGGGAATCAGTCCCAGCGAATTATTATCATGTTATTTCATGGAACACATAAATTTGGAATAACATGACTATGGATACTTTTATATCATAATGGACTAATGGTTATGATATCAATTACATTAGAGTGGTTTTATTTCTCTGAATCGAATAATCATATTGCAATACACCTACAGTACTTGAAATCTTCATTGTCCTATGGAAGCAATAACAACAACGACACGCAGGAAAAAATTTTGCAATCGCTGGATTGATACCATCCGATTTTCTTATTTATTTTCAATGTGGACAGTTGACAGAAATCAACTGTAATTTATTTTTCTTAATACTTTCAATATCGCCTCAGACAGCGACATCATCTGAGATTTTTTGCCTCAGACAGCTATATCATCTGGGCAATTTGTATTTTCTAAATATCAAGTTCAATGAACTTCTCATATTTTATTTAACTATATATATACAGTTGATAAAAAATCAACTGTAATTATATTTCTTCATACTTTAAATATTACCTCAGACGGCTGTATTATCTGAGTATACACAGTTGACAGGAAATCAACTGTGTAACTTTATACTTTTAATATCAATTCAGACAGCTATATCATCTGATATTTTAAATAGATATAAATTCAAATTCATTAGCGCCTCAGACAGCTATATCATCTGGCTTATTCTTTAAAAGCAATATATATCAATCATTGAAATCATATATGTATCAGACAGCAATATCATCTGATACCCTTTTTACGCAATCAGACAGCTATATCATCTGATGCCATTTACGGTCCTGAAGTGAGACGACCCACTTCAATTCCCAAACAGCATAATTTGGCTTGGACCTAATTTGAAACGGACACTTAAATCCGAAGTTTAGCCTTTTGTCATGAAGTGGGACAACCCAAATCAATTTCCAAACAGCGTAATTTGGAATGGACATTACATATTGAATATAATTTTGAATAGTTTGCCAAAAAAGGGTTAGGAACGATGCCCTATCCTTGGGAGTGGTGGGTGGGTTTTTAATATTTGACCACCTCATCGGACGGTATCAAAACAGCTTGTGAATTTTTCCCGGGAATGAATTTTGAGACGAGGGTCCACGCCCCCCAAATAGCCGTCTATGATTGGCTCTTGGCACGCGACCCCTCTTCTGTGGCTCCGCCCATTATTATGACCAAAATACCTCAAACAAAGGGAAACCCTTTAAAACTCGGAAGCCCGGGAATGTATTGCACCAATGACAATTTTGGTTTTTACTGAAGTTGCCTCAATAAAAACCCGAATACATGTACTTATCGTCAAGCCTTCATTTGTTGAAGTAACAAATTCTTGCAGTTTATTATTCCTGTTACAAAAGTAATTTGATTTCCTTTGTGCCAATCAGGGTATGTCTGAAGTTTTGATGTTTCAGGTGCCATTCTAGACCCTGAAAAAAAAGGTCTAGGTGCCATTGTGTCCTACAGGAATATATGGTAATTTGATGTAAAGGAAATATCCACAGGCAACACATTTGTAGAAATTAGGGGATGAAAACAGTTTGTTACTCATCAATGCTCATCGCTAGAAAACACTTGGTTGTGCTTGGATGAGCAGGGTCTACATAAATCAAGTTCACTCAGTGTTTTCACATGAGATTCATTTTAAGCTTTTAGATTTATGGATCTGCCATCTTGCTAACAAAATGAGGTTCTCCCTGCAAACGCATGTGCAAAATGTGCATTTTTGTTTTCACCCTATACTTGTATCGCGTCAGAAGGCGTTTGTAACACCTACATGGTAATGAAAGCGTGTGTTTGACAGGCGTGTACACACACATACAGCACATACTTTGCAGGTAGAACCTCGTTTTGAGATGACCGTGCAATTGGCGAATATGCGTATCCTGTGAAGCCATATTGACATTGCCCCTTAAAAAGTCATGTCACTTTTTATAGCCATCATTTTAGATTTTCCCAGCAAAATTTTGTTTTAATTTTTTTCATTCTTAAAGTGGGGTCATTTGGACCTGCAAAATGCTGACTAATGTTTACTTTTGCTTTGTACTTTTATCTACTTTTACAAAAATCCTGGAAATATTACCCATCATCTGTATAGTATGTAAGTTGTGAGTCATGTACATCTTGCAGAGAAGATACCTTACCCTTCCCAGAATCCTTAGCAACATGATACATCCCCTCATTTAATCAAATGACACTCCCATAATCTTATATACTAATACCTTGTGGTTCACTTTGTTTTCATTTCGAGAAAAGATTGACTACTGAAGAGTAAAGAAATAAATATATTTTCCAATATCTGGATGGGGTCTGTTCCGGGGTCTGTTCATTGAGGTACATATTTTCATCACTATCAGCTACTATCAACAGCAAATCAGTACAGAAAATGGAAAAAACAGAAATAGGAGAAATGCATTATGGGAAGTCTTTAGATATCTACTCTGTCCCATCTTGCAATTGTCTTTATATTAACTCTGTAATACTTTTACAACTAGTGACAGTACATATAGTTACACCGTTCTTGATGAGGAGTGTTAGCATGAAGTTTAAGTGCACCTGACATCGACTCCTGCTCTAATGTAATAAGCTAATTCCTGTTCATGATTATATGACGTTCTAAAATGTGTACAAATTTCAATCTAAATTCTCTCAAATGTCAGGAAACATTGCGAGAAAGTGAGAACTTCCGCAATATATGTAAGAGTTGAACTTTCCTTTCCAGGTGAGAAGGTTCATGTTCACATGTACTTCCTATTCCCCCTCTCACTTGTATGCCAAGTAATCTGATAAACCACCAACTGATGCACTCAGTCTTCAAATTAATTTTTTTACTTCGGAGTGCACTTTTGCACCATTTTGAAAGTTGCGATCCAATTTCATATGATGCAGAGCAATTAGAAGTGCAGTCTCAGACAATCAACACATAAAGCCAGTACAATGTAGTATCGCAATTTTGCACTACACTTATAAAGTTGTATCGCAACAGGTAAATATTAGGGTGCAAATTGCACTGCGATAGGGCTTATTTTGAATGCAGGATGCACTCTTGTTTAACCCTGTGACATGTATCTAGCCAGTACGTGGCAGTGATATGGGGGACCAAATGCCCCCGGTCAGAACTCTTGCTCCCCCCCACCTTGGATCTCGAGTCTTTCTTTAAGTTTTTATAACTTTACTTTAAAAAAAATAATTCATACATTTTGAGTTCCAAGTTTATTCTTTTTATAAAATATTATAAAACATAATTGATGATACTGAATTACAAAATTGATGACAATTGCAGAATTCTGGTTTTACTTCTGTGGTGGAAGGAAACCAGATTTTCTGTACTATTTTATTTTGACATATGGCTAATATTTTGTCAAATTCAATCCCACCAAACTTCCTAAATATAACAAACAACACTTTGAGGTTACACATGGATTACTTGAAAAGTGCCTTCTCCTTCTTCTTCCTGAATACTTTCCTATGCCGGATAAAGGCCAAGCAAGAGGTACCATGACACATGAATTTATCAGATATCAACTACTTAAAATTCTCAATTTAAAAAGTGGAACATTTCTTTTGCCCACTTGGCTTTTAGAAGCTTTAAAACATGTATTAGTTGACTTATTTAAATTTTGTGAATGTCCCTTGACTCATCGGACATTTGAACTTGGGAAGTGGACACATTGAATGTACACCTTGCACGGCTGTGGGCCTGCCTTTTAGCTCCTTTTTGTTTCACTTCTGTGGTCTGAACTTCATAGTGACTGAATAACCCTTTTAGCTGATCAGTACATTCAGTAAATGAGAGTTGAAGTCATCTTAAGTCAGATTAGAGGTTGGCTTAACATACTTGCAAAGTCAAACAAATGTAAGCTTACTTCCTATCAAAGGTTCTGGGTTGACCTCATGTTTGTGGTTAAATATGCTCTTGACAAACAGCAATATATGAAAGCTTATGAAGGGGCCACTGACCCTTCATGTAGTATGCCATATTGCTAGCACAATGCGAAGTATGCCCATATTTGACACGACTCTCTCTTCCAATGACATTGTGGTATGTTCCAGGGTAAGTTTGAACTTTATTCATTAACTTATAACAGCTTATAGCCGCAAGGAGCTGGCTCTAGGCCGATCTAAAGAGGATCTCAGAAGGCATTCAAATTCTAATTTCCTAAACCCGTCATTGTTGGTACATTTTTTGTAGTTATCATAACCCCAGAAGCTCCCAGAACACTTGAAACAATGACAGACACACCCAACAGTATAATTTGTGGAATAATGTGGTTCATTCCCAGGGTTCATTCCCAGGTGCGTATAACCAGCCTGCCAGTTATTCTGAGGAGCAGAAGCTTGATTTAAAGAAGTTTGTCATGATTTGAAAACAGGACCAAAAATGCATGATTAACACAGACCTATTACCTTTTATCCCAATTTCACTTGAAAATATTTCCCATATGGACAGTGTACCCCCTCCCCCTCCCATCAGTCTAATATGCCACTGATCAGCTGATTGAGTCCTTAGGCTGATTCATGTTCTGAATAATTATCAAATGAACTATTTTAAATAAGCAATCAATTAAACTTTGAGGACAAGTTATGTTTTAAAAAAAACTTGCATGAAAACATAAAAAAGTGAACTATATTAATAGACCTACGTGTCCTCCTCACTCCAAGTTTGTACATTGGCACAGATTGCTGGAAATCTTTTTGATATAGTATAATATTTGATGGACTTTAATAAATAAGGAATATTAATTTATATTCACCAATTTGATAAAACGGTATCATATTAATCAAAAAATATATAAATCTAGTTTGACAAGTTAAAATCCCATTTTCATCCCTTTTTGTCGGTATACTTTTCATAAATATAGTACCAAGGCATACAGGTATTGTTGCATAAATTTGTGTCAATATGAGTTGCTCCTTTCAAAAGATATTATTTACCATGGCAAATAAATTTCAAGCTGCTCTTCAAAAAGGTTAAGCAGGATTATTTTAATAACTCACTTTACTTTACACAACTTGAAATCCACTCCTCTATAATCCAATGCAAACCCAAGGTTTGTAAAGTTTTTTCTTGTTGTCATACTTGTTTATATCTAAAGTATTCTTTTATTCTAGCCCCTATTGTTTACCCAACAGTCACTTATATGAAAACCTTGAAAAGGATAGAAACTCAGCTGTAAAAATGTATGCAGTTTGTCATTTATCACACACCCAACTAATAATAGTATTAATATGTAAGAGAACAGTGCTTAATCTGATTGGTTCTTTCATAAAATGTATGTTTTCAAAAATTCTGCTTTTTGAAAAGTGACCTTCATTTTATTCAGAGCATTTATAAACTATATGGTTCCAGAGACAATTATAATAAAAATAGAATAGGATAAATATGATCCTTACTCCTTACTAGTGTTCAAAGTATGCATACATATTCATGATTATCTCAAAGATACTTGCACAACATAATATCTGTTTTAGAATATCTCTAACCTATAATGTGAAATAAGCATATTAAATTAAGCTAATTGATAATGGAGGCCATTTACAGTCTGTGCAGAATATGTGACGTGTCATGTCAAAAGGAGACACTTTTGGGCAGGATCGTAAATGGAGAAACAGCCAAAAATCTACCCGTGGTGATTTTTTCACAATTTGGGTTTCTTGCGAATTTGTGATGTTATTAATGTTAAAAATATTGGCCAATAGTTTCAGACCGAATATAACTGGCATCTTGTATTTTTTGAGACATTTTTCAAGGTAATTCCTACTCTCAACATTGTCAATAATATTTTTAAAGGCTGATATCTCGATTTTCAATTTTATAATACCATAACTTACGAACTCAATATCTTCGCTTAGGAATGTCCGATTTCATTGGGGAAAACGGCGTTGTGGAGCAAAATATCTCTATATTTAAGATATGTAAAAACCTCAAAATTGATAACCTGCCCAAAAGTGTCTCCTTTTGACATGACACGTCACATATATGCATTAGTATCTGTATAAATTATTGTATAATATTCATTAGGCCTACAATTTGACAAGGCTAAATTTTCAAGCAGCAAAAGCAAATATACTGAGAAAGTGAAATTTCTATTATTATACATTATTTCCCATATAATCACATTTAAGCAGTATTCAGACTTTTTATTGTACGTACAATATTGTATGCAACATATCTACGTTGTTTAATCTATTGCCATTCTATTTCCAGTAATGTTTAAGTTCTAACGAATGTTTGATGACGTAAAATCGATAATATATTTCTACTAGATATTACATGTAACATATTATCGATTTTTCGTCATCAAACATTCGTTAGAACTTAAACATTACTGGAAATAGAATGGCAATAGATTAAATAACGAGATATGTTGCATACAATATTGTAATGCATAATACACGAGTCTGAAGCTAGCTTTAGGGTTATTTCAATTAACATTCCAAAAAGTGTCTTAAGGTGCAAACATCACCATTCATCCCATTGTCCTATTGTAAAAGGCAATACACAATGTGTTAGAATACATATTTACTAATAAGCTAGATTATATGAACCTTGAATAATATCTAAAGCCTGCCTTGAAAGATGGTGAGAAAATTAAAGAATAACATTGCCTTAGTTCTAAGGTGTTAGCATAGTGGTGTTAGAATGGATGGCTGCAAACCTGTAAAAACACAAAGAGGGTATGGGAGGGAAAAAGGAGAAGAAAGGTAATGCAGAATCTGTATCATCTCGCATTACCACGCTTTTATTCCCCTGCATTTTAATCCTCTAACCGTAAAAGCGGTCGTTTCTGCAAATGTACGGTGATAATTCACCCCCATATTTAGTGGGGAGGGCAGAAGTCCAGAAAAAGTTTTTTTGTGACCTTCAAGGTGCTTTTAAGATAAGATTTTGATCTTACACATTGTATTGTAGACTTTGGTCATATTTTAAGTGACTCCCAGTGTAACCCACAAGTCACCCATACTGTTTCTACTGTGCACATCATCATGTATTTCCCACTATTAACCTCCTCAAAAGATGGTTGATGGTTGGTGGTTGGTGGTGCGGTTAACTCCCATCACCCTTCACCTGATCTGTTTCTACTGGGGCTGTTACTGCATATTCCTTGCCTCATCACCCTTCACCCGACCTGTTTCTACTGGGGCTGTTACCACCTATTCCATGCATTACCTCACATTACCCTTCAACCAGATATCTATTACATTGTCAGTTTTGAGGAGAAAATAAAGAGATTTTAGGAAATAGAGGAAGAAAGATTTATAAAAAGGTGAGATTCATTGTCTTAAATTGTTGTTTCTCACATCCTGCATGGAGTTCTTTATATTTTTATATACTTTTTTATTGATACTTTCTATTTTTAACTAAAGTTTATTTAGGCTTAGAATAGTTGTTTCAGCTGACAATTTTTTCAGCCACGCCTTTGCTCATGAACTAGTTCTAGTTTGAGTTTAACAGACTTGTTACTGTAGATTGAGAACATCACATTTCAAATTAGTAGAAATCTTAGGCAATTCCACCTCTTCCTTTGTTCTCAACACAATAAAACAAAGTGCACTAACTTGAAGACACTACTGATTGATTCCAATGTTATTCATTTGACATCATCAACAAGCCGGTGTGACTCTCTCCACGTGAATCATTGGCATGAGCGACTGACTGTAATCAAAAGCAGCTTGGATTACCTAGCTCGTGCTGATAACCAGTGCTGTAACCAAAACAATTGACACTGTTTGTAACATCTTCACAACACCTTAGATACCTCATTTTTGAAGCTGAAGTCCTATCATTGTTTTTGCAGGGTTTTTGCAGACACATCTTTCACTAACAGATCTGATCTAAGTCTGCCCTATTTCCATTATTATGATTATGAGGAAAAGGGCAATGATGCTGAAGACTGAAGAAGATGTCATGAAGACAAGGGTTTTCAAACAATACAAACAGCTCTCTTAAAATAGAAGAGTGAAATATGCACTCTCCAAAAGAAAGCAAGAAAATCACTCCAAAAGAGTGAAAATCATTGCTAAAAGAGTGAAAACCACTCTACCATGGTACGATATAAGGGACATTACATGAAAAATAGTGGTTTCCAATTTTTTAGGAGTGATTTTCACTCTTTTGGAGAGTGAGTTTTTCACTCTTTTACAATAAGAATATATGACATTTACAGAATTTGGACTTTTGAAACGTTTCTCTTGATGAGATTTTGTCATCGTCATATATTTCTACAGAGAATAATATAATCATATTTGCATAATTGTCTATATATGTATATTTTAAAGTATGTTTGCTACTTGTTACTTTTACAAATTTATGATGTAAGCTGAAAAGGTAACAATTTGATTAACAAGATGTTTATTTAAATTCCTTACTTTTGAAGCATTTAACTATGAAGCCCAGGGAAATGAAGTTTAAAAAAGTCCATGGCATAGGCTAATTCATAAACCCTCATTTAACAATAATTTCTTAAAATTTGACTTGAAGTTGTGGCGTATGTATTTTTTGTACTGTGACATTCAAAGGGCATTCTATGAATACATATTGGAATTAAAGTATGTCCTGATAGATGACTAGTGTTGGTTCCATTTTGTGAATACCTAGCTAAATGGGACACATACACTGCCAGTGGAATGCAAATAATTATGGTTGTTAGTGCATATAGTAATAACCTTACAACCTTCTGATCAAATTATTATAACAATAGGGTTTACAAAACTAATCATCATACAATTATTTTATACAAGGCCATAACAATTTTATAACAATGGTATATAAAAATAATGTGGTATTAAACTGAGAATGCTATATGAATCATCGTAATAAATAATAAAAAAATATCATTTTATTGACGCTCACCTTAACTTTGGCTAAATACCACAGACCAGCACACACACAGGCATAGATCAAAAGATCCAGCAGAACCCCAACAATTTCGTCATCCATTTTGAAGAAATTGTAATATTATTTTATAACATTATGTAGTATATCTCCTTGGTTTGAAGATGTTTCACACACAAACACCACTAATTAAATGGTGCTCATTAATATCACAAGTACTGCTGAATATTATATGCACATAAATTCCAACCAGTGATGAAGCAAATTTGTATTTCTTTCCTCTGATAAGCCGATTTCCTTTATTACCATATGCTCATTAACGCATTATTCATCTCCAGCCGTTTGGTTTTCTCAGGATATTAATGTTGACACTTCCATCTTTAACCACCAAGACATTGGACCAAGATGTTTACCAAATCTTGTGCGCTGTGGTGTAGCTTGATATCGTTAGAGTGCCTCCGCATCCTGGTTATTTAATTAGCTCGGTTTTCGTAAAAGCCCTTAAAACATCTTTGCTTTGCTCCTCTACCTGGCTTGGTGAAGCCATACATCCTATGTAGATATATCAAGTGCTCTTGAATAATGCCTTCATAATAAACCTGAAGTTGAACTGTGTTCAGTAAAAGCATCCGGTTGATTTTAACAGCATCGGAAGAAAATCTGTGCAATTGTCTATGATGTAATCCTAAAACAATGCTTTTCTTCAAAATATTGGTGTGGTATCCTAACAAATGTGAAGTGAAAGTACTGAGAATTCATAGTACAGTAATAAGCGTGGAGTCCTAGGCAACCAAGCATGCTGAAAGTACAGACATACTGAGTGTGGTGGATTGGTTGTGGAATAGTCCACTAATTGAACCAATAGGGGTGATAGCTCCCCTACAGCGAGGGGTGATTACTACATCAAATTTCCTGACCGCAGGATGATTGAAAGATGAGCTGGCTCTTAATCCAATCCACAGACAACATTCACTTTCGTTTGAAGTCAAATTGAACAAATTTGATAATGTGTAGAATAATTTTCAAGTGTTGACAGTGAGGTACTACTATATTAAGTAGGTAGTAGAGTCAAAACTTGTTGTTGTTACTAAGATTAGAATAATTATTGTAAAGCAAAATATATTTATAGAACAAATGTTTCACAATTGACAAGAGCTATACTTTTTTTGCAGCCTGTAATTTTTGCAAAATTTATATATTTTCTTAAAGGCCAATAGGAAAACGAAATATTTGTGAGCATAAAATGTTTTGGAATCCATGGATGTCAATCCAAATCTTTTCATGCAGTTGTTTTATATGTTGGCTAATTGGCTAACTGACTAACTCCATCTGTGGTATTTTTAGTAGGACTAATCCTGAATTTCTCCATTTGTGACATACTTTTATCTATTCATGACAAAGGTGACAATTTGGAAAACCTATCATTATCAACTTAGGTGCACTTAAACCTATAGCTAGGATTAAGTTTATTTTGGTTATGAGAAAAAACCCACTATAGACCTTTGGTGAAACTTCAAGTTCCTTCAAAACAGGCTGATTTGTGACATTTTTTACAGAAAAAAGTGTACTTTTTTCGGATTGGCATGGGGGAGATCTCAACTCACTCCAGCCAATGATCCCGGGGTTATGGCTTTGAGTGTACTATGGTGAAGCTCTGTCACATTTTCTATCATGAAGTTTGCCTTTATGTCAGGTGCTATGTGGGCGATGCCCCGACAACATACACATCCAGTTTGTGAGAGGAAATCTTAAAATAGCCAAGAACTTGAGTTCCTTAGACTTTGAATTTCAGTGCTCATGCTACACACAATTACCATGTGTCCAACTCCTATCCTATAGTCTGTCTCATTTCAAGTTGAGAGTAATGCCATGTTGGATTTTGCAGTGACAAATTCGAATCGTGCACGCTTACATAATGTCATGGAGCGTATACACATGCGTAGGAGGGTCATTTGTCTGTACGCTGGCAATACAACTGCGTTAATGCACTGATTTGAATTTGCCACTGCGAAATCCAATATGGCGTTACTCTCATAATTGTAAACCAAATTAAAATTTGCATATGATGTTCTGTCAACCAGATCAAAAATGCTGTACTGAGCAGGTCAGCAACCAATCACGCCACACCTATGCTCTGATGTCAGATGCAAACTAATGTTTTTGAACTTGGTCTTCAATTATAGTATAGGTATTCATGATTCATACTTCATAACCTTGAATTGATAATCATCCCACATTTTGTTCTGATTATCAAAGGAAAGTAATTAAAATTTTGAAAAACTTATATACACAGTAACATCTGTTTGTAAAAATAGATGATGTTGTGTTAAATTTAAGATATCCCAGCATCGCATTTAATTTTGCTCATCATATTTGTATCACAACAACGTCATTGGGCAGGAAAAACCTCCTATGTGTCATTAAACTTTTGCCACGATCACATAGGAGGTTTTTCCTGCCCAAGTGAATGACAAACAGATGAACAAAATTAGCAAATGGATGGATAGACAAATAAACAAACAAATAAATAACTAAAAAGTTCATGCCCTAAACATTTTGTTTGTCAAACCATTCTAGTTTGCATTGCTTACTCAGCATGATCAAGCAAAATGAGTCCTTTTGTAGAAGAAAACAATCATCATTTTCTCATCTACTATTGTTGTAACACCTAATAAGCTATAAGTTGCTAAACTCATCTTAGATTTGCACGAACTGTACCCAGAACAATAAAATATGCAACAGATGGGCCACTTTATTTGGTCCTAACTCAAAATCATTTTTAATAACAAAGCAACTTATTTTCCTTGATTCATATCACATAGATGCGACCAATCACATTAAAACACGACAATTGCCTTAGAAAATGTGTAGAGATTGTTTAAAGAACTGATATATTTTTTGCTTCAAAAATTATATCAGATGTACAATTTTGATTGAATGTGACAAATTCCTTTTTTTTTTTTTTTTTTACATATTTACTTAATTATCATTATTAAAATGTGGGTTTCAGACAACTGCCATATTTTGATGTGGCAGGTAGGCTTTTACAGGTCACATATCCGATATTGGTTATATGCACCTACTTATTAAATCAAGGCTAATAATGGACCCTCTTATTAAATAAAGACCTGGCCAATGACCACTCCTGTCCTATAAGATTCTATATTAATTTCCTGAAGCTTTCCTTGTAAGTTATAGAAACCTTATTAGGATATGTTGTGAATTAATATCAACATACCACACCTTGTTCAAGAGCTTTCAAGTCATTTCAAGATTAGACTTTAAACCCATAGATTAACCACAAAACAATAACTTCATTCTTTTTTACTCGCTACCATAATGTCTGCAATTATGCTTTACATATGTATTATTGTGTCAAAGTTTGAAATAATCCTCTTTTATAACTGTTTGTAAAAAAATACTATTTGTGAATTAATTTAACTTTAATAGCATTTTGTCAAATTTTGGCAGTGTAAGTTGAAAAATAAAAGGTTTTTGGAAAATGGCTGAGATAAATAGTAGGTTAAATTCATGAATATCAGGCACCACATCCAAATTTGTTAGAACTTTTATCAACAGTTGATGTTGGTTTGATGCTTGTTATCAATGGACTAACAACTAATTAATCAGAATCAATGGTATTGGTCATACAAAGAAGATTCCTACGTTATCACAATTAACACCAGTAAATTAATTACATCTCACCTGTCAATCAATGCTTACAAAGCATGGAATCTGCACAGGAGCATTGCACTATTTTGTGGAGCTTTGTGGTTGGCCCAATTTCTGGGAATTGGTTTGGGGAAATATGCAAGCTCATAGTGTGCCTTTTTACAATACTCAATATTACCTACCTTTTGCATAAGAAGTGCTTGTACAACTTGGTTTGCAACCTGCAGAAAAGATAAAACAAAAAACAAAACAATTTAGCTCAAAATAAAATCATAATAGATAATACAACAATCAACAAACAAAGACAAAGTCACTTTCTTGTGATATGTTGCTTTTCAAACGAAATAACTTTTTAATAAACTATGAAATTACACATTGATGACAGCCATTCTGATTGATTTGTTCAAATTAATTTTTACAATTTGATAAAGTAGGTGATTGGTCAATGCATGTTTATAAAGTTAACATTTCTTGAGTTCTTGTTTTTTTAATTTGAAAAAGTGACATTGCTGTATTCCATGAATATTGTTTCATGCAGTATAACAAACATGCTAATGAAAATTATTCATTTAGCTGATTGTTAGACACCAATTTATAGGAATAAGAACATAGTCATAGCCATTTCATCCACTGGCATACCCTATACTGAGGTGACCTGAGGCCTCAATAGATGAGCAACTGAGAGGAAATGATGGAATCAAGCAAAATGAGTCAGGTGTCTGAAAAATACAGACAAAACAATATGGGTTCCTTTTATTTTCTATTGTTGAAGCGACCAGAACTGAGAGGGGGCGTGAGGGTGTGAGGCACCCCTCCTCCCCCCCAAAAAAAATTCATGATGACAAAAACAGAGCTTGCTTCCATTTGTAAAAAACTTTTAAATCAGCTCCATTCTTGAAAGAAAAATTCACAAAGGGTTCGCTTTTTTCAGTAAAAATTTTGAAATCACTCTGCCTTTTTAAAGCCCCCTAGCATCCCCAAAATAAATCCTGACTAATTGGGCCTGGAAGCAACACCGCATGTTCATATCTCAGAAGCAAAAGGTTCACCTCTCTAAAGTTTCAGCAAAATGAAGCATTTAAGCTTAAAATTGATACTTGTTTGACATGGGACTCATTTTTCTTTACCATATTACACATAAATCTCAATTTTGCCATGTCAGGCTGTTTTTCTATGAGAAATTAATGACAAATTAGACTTTATATCAACTACAGAACAACATTTACTCAGAGATGTTGAAATGAGGAAAGGAAGGGATACTTCCTGAGTCTGTATCCCTGGAACATATCCATTTACACATTCACAGCAATGACCAACCTATCCATCTTCAATTTATACTTATAGTAATGACAGGTATAGGTGAGTAACAGGCAAGACCATTTCACTCTTTAAAAGAAGGGTTCCACTTAGAACCTAAAAGGGTGTCCTATGTAGAACCTTGATAGTTCTTCAAAGTGCTGAAATAGTTCTACAAAGGCCAGAAAGAACCATTTTACACATGGCTACACCCTGGTTATTTCATTATGTAAGCTTCAATACCGTATTAAATATGATGTGTTTTAGCTTCTGGGTAGCAGGTCTCCCCATCCCTTGGTAGGGCAATAGTAGCATGGGTTCTCATTAGGGGGGGGCATCAGCACCAACTAACCATGGGGGCACCTGGTTTGATTGGGGGCACAAGCCATTTTTTTTCTCTACATTTTCAGATCCATGGGGGGGTCGTTGCAGTGAGATCTTTGTTATGCGTAGCATTATCAGCTTGCACTACTTGATCTTTGTTGCATTTTTGCACACTGTATAAGTCTACGGTACTAATTGCTACACATTTCCCAAATTGTGTAAGTGATAAAAATTGAGTAGCATTTTGCTCTGGGATACCGGCTATGTCCAACGCTGCCCGTGTATGGCAAGCCAAGGGGGCCAAAAGCGTGGAACAGCTACGCGTAGCTTCTTTCTCGTTACGAGCAGCTGTTTGACCAATCAAAATAGTCAAATTTAATCACGTGGTTGGGTCGTTAGCTGCGCGTAGTATAGTTATAGGTATCCTCTTTCACAATTATTATCTTGTAATTAATTTACGGAATTAGCATAGATAACAAACGGGTAAAGGAGGCCAAATCACAGCACGTGTCAAGAGAACATTTTGCTAATGCCTGGCTAAAATGACACAAAGCATATTTATTTAGTGTTTCCAAGTTTACACCGTGTTTAATAGCAAGTAACTTTATACTCGGTTATTTAGCGGTGCAGGGGATATGAAGGTCAAACAACAACTAGGCCTACTACTGATGTAAAGCGGTGTGTAAAGATATTGCAGGGAAAGCGATATCACATGCCACTGTGTAAATATGGAGAGAGTAAAATGGGTCATCATTTTTTTTTTCGAACGGGGGGTTCCTAAATTTACAAAAAGTCGGCGTCAATAAATTGCGGCCCTCACTATTTCGGCATCAAAATGTTATGACCCCGACTCCCACCAGCGATACACCTTACCCCCTAGACAGGCTAAAATTGTATTGAAATCAGTCTTTTTGAATACAATAAACACACTATCTGTAGTCATCTTGTGACTCCCTACATTTTGTCATTATCAATTTATGACCCTCCCTCCCCCTTATTTTTTTTTTCTTATAAAGTATGACCCCTATATTTGGGATCCCCTTCCAAGAAAATGATAGCCCCCTTAATATAGAACAATCATCATTCTGTTCAGATATTACTTTAATAGCACCTATACCATTTTTTGCTGATATAGGCCCTACTACAGATATTTTCATTTACAAAAATTAACAACGTAATATTTGTGAGAGAGGATGTTTACATCAGCTCCACGTGTTTAAAACCGCGAATCTGATTGGTTAATAAGCTGCACGTAACGAGAAAGAAGCTGCGCGTAGCTAGTCCCACGTTCTGAGCCGCTTAGCTTGCCATACCCGTGCCCCTATGACACTATGCCACTGCCATCCCTACCCTAGACATTATAATATAAATCCATGCCTTTTGATAAATATATCACAAGAATGATACTTGAATCAAACATTTAATATGACTAACACTTAATATGACTAACACATCAATTGCCACATGACAATGAATCCAGCCATCTTAGATGAATTGGACCAGGGCCGTAGCAAGCGGGGCGGCCGGGGATGCCATGGCCGCCCCACTTTTTGAGAAATTTGTTATGTTTTTCTTTATATCTTTATTTCAATATTGGCGTATATTTGTATTTTGCCAGCCCCACATTTGTGATGGCAGCCCACATTTTTTCAACCTTGCTACGGCCCTGAATTGGACAGACCATCATATAATATCAATATAGGCCTGCAACAGGACTTGATCTGAATTACTAGCTTTTGTCTAGACTACAGAGAGTATAATTTCATCCAAGGTAATCATCACTGTTGAAGTACATTTGAGGTAAGGTACACATATTTAAGACTGGACAACTTATTACAGCAACCAAATTTTAAAATGCAAAACATTGAATAATACATACACAATATGAATTTACCCCTTGTGAATGTGACACAATCTGGTCCATAGAGGAGGATTTTTGAAAATTGAGTTACTATAAGTTTTACTTTATACAAACTGGCTATCATTATACTGAAAACACCAAAGGTGTAGCATACTTGGTTCGAAAGTTTTGTGATGTCTATTTTCTTGCATATTTTGCCTTTATCACAATTTCAAATTTGCTGCTTTGGCCTCCATGGACCAGATCGTGTCACAAATGTAATACAATTCCATTTTTGTTTGTCAACAATAATGTGAATTTGGAGAAATTTATGCAACAGATTATCCAATTAAAATATTTAAACCACTGTAAAACACTACCGGTACACTTTTTAAAATTTTTTTAAAAAACAACCTGTACATAATCTAAAGACACAAATGTTGCCATTTTTTCTATTTTCTATTTTTGCATTTAACATTTTTGATTGTTTAAAAGAACTATGCCTAAAACCTGACAGGGCCCTGCTCAAGTAAATGCAACATAGGCATTGCACTGTAGCTCACTGCAATCATGCTGGCTGGACCACAGTATTTCCTACTCTCATTTCTAGAGCTAAGGGCTATTAAACTACATACACACTTAAATATGAATTCATATTTCATCACTTGTAACATTTACATGACCACTAGAGGAGATCCAATTAGGAAAGAAATTGAAATATCTCACTTTCCTGTCTAATAAATGCATGATATAGCTTGAACAATGCAGTCGAACCCCGGAGTCAAAGGCACCTGGATAGACCAGGGAAGTGATTTGATTATGCAGTAGCGAGCAATGGAAAGGAAGCCCTCTGTTGAAATGAAAACTTAATTTATTTACAATCTGTAACCAGACATTCAAAATTTGAGAGGGCAGTATTATAATATAAATGACTCTAAACTATTTGATGTTTCATCGGCAATCCTAAGATTCAGTGTCCGAATTAAGAAAATAAAAGGGGTTGTCCCACGGACAACCAGGTTGTAATTTCTGGTTGTCCACCAAAGTTTTTGGTTGTCCGTTAGCTGCCACAATCTAAAATAACTACATGTGACCAATAAAGTGGAGTGAGTGTAGTCAATTTATGAACAATTATTTAACAATTCATCAGTTGTGTCAGGTTTGAGCAAACTAACATGCTGAAAAAGTGACTTTTGGCTGTAGATCTTTTGTTGTCCACCGGACAACTAGAGCATTATTTTTGGTTGTCCGGTGCATGTTTTGGTTGTCCCAGGCGAACGGACAACCAACATTTCGAACAGTGCTAAGATTCATTCCTGGAGTCGTTGTGATTATGTTTATCCAAAATCATGTTATAAACAGGCACCACCTTGTATTTGTGACAGATCTGGTCCAATCAGGTTAAGTCAACAATAATGAAACTGAGATATAGGCAAAAAGTGAGGACAAAAACAAATAAAAAACAAGAAAATTGACATAACAAGTATTCAATAGACCTGGGGATTCAATATCAGTAATTTTACATTCTGAGCAAGTTAGCAATGGTAGTAACTCAATTTTCAAAATTTCCAACTTCGGCCTGAGTGGATCAGAGTGGGTCACATTTTAAGGTGGTGTATGTGAGATGACCGGACCTTCTGCATAGATTCGCTGTATAATCTGCCATGACATTTTGGGGCTCAAGAAACTTGTATCCTTTCATGGGGAGATCAAACCCCTGTTTCCTCTGGTTAACAAAGTTGTGCAAATGAAATCCAATAAAACAAGTTAATTTTGTGTAACAAAAGTAATTCATTATGTTTTCCAAAGGGCTTATTAATATTAATAGTGTGCAAATTTCAGTGGGCAAAATATATTCTGAGTGAGGTAGGCAAAAATGGATTTTACAACTTAAAATTAATAATTGAAAATGCATAAAATACCAATATTTATTTTACAGTTAAGCTGATTCCTATGTCAGGGGCACATCTGAACGTGAGTGAAAAGGAAGACTCACTCGTTTCCGTCTTTGTAAAATTGTTGCTATGCAAAGTCGACTTCACGTTCAGAGATCTAGATAATTGTTTGTCTGAGCTCTCAGGCAAGTATACTGCCCTCTCCTCAATTTCAGATGCCAAACAAATCATTTCATGTCAATAGAGGGGGTAAGGCATAATAAAGCATGCTTGGCAACAAAATATGTAAAACATGAAGCTGTAAAGTCATACATTTCCCAAATGATCAGCCACACTGACATGGTTTAGTTTATAACTTCTCACATTTTGTAATATCTATAAATGCAAGAGTGAATCAATGTGTAAATTACTAACATGAATTTTGATTGATTGATGATAATTACATGTGTACCCTTGGTACCATTTGTTATAGTTTCAGGTGTGAATGTTTTCTCTACCTTCCCAGATGAAACTCAGGATATTGCCAAGGTTCATGAGTGACGACTTGAGAACTACTTCGTTTATAGAAAGGTTCCATTAGCACCATGGAAGTGTTAACGTATGAACTGAGATCAGCATGAACAAATGCAGTTCCATAGTACTATTCATGATTTATCAACTTGATATAAGTTCTTGTCAGAAAGGTTCGGAGCAAATTTCTGTAGTAATTCAGCAGGTACCTGTCCATGTAAAAGTTACGGTAATGTCCAATGAGTGATACCACACAGATCATCCATAGCGAGAGCCAATTATTTAATAGCCTTTACACAACATTAGTTAGTCGGTCTACCCAAAAGGCTCACAAAATGGCCTGGAAGATGTTAAAGTTTGTAGAAATTAGCCTAACCCTCTCCTATTTCGGTTGTAGTAGTCAAGATCCTACAGGAAGATCATTTACAACAAACAAACAAAAAACCCTATATAAGTCATAATATAGTATTTGGATTTTGGGGTGACATACTAACTGGGTTAAGGGATCTGAAATGAGCGTTTAGAGCGTTTCGACAGTATTTTTTATGGGACATGAGAGCACCACAGATGTATCGAATTGCATTCTGAATACGAATAATGTCTTTCTGATATCACATAATTTTCATTTTTGAAAATCACGATATAATACAAATTTTATGACAAATTATAAAAATTTGATATTTTTCAAATTTTGATATATAACAGTCCTCAAGTAAATTTTTTAAATCTAATGATATATTCTTAAAGTGTATGTAGCTGGGAGGAAAAGACGACGATCAATTGAAAATTTTGACCTTTCATATTGAAGATATGGATTTTTTTCCCAAAAGACCTAATTTTTGTTGGTGGTTTGGGAAAAAAAATCCATATCTTCAATACGAAAGGTCAAAATTTTCAATTGATCATCGGCATTTCATCCCACCTACATACACGTTAAGTATAAATCATCAGATTTATAAAGTTTACTTCAAGTACTGTTAAATATCAAAAAAAATCAATTTTTAATGATTTGCCATAAAATGTGTATTACATTGCGAATTTCAAAAAATCAAGATTATTTGATATCAGAAGGACATTCTTCGTATTCAGAATGCGATTTGATATGTCTGATGTGCTCTAATGTCTCACAATAAATACTGTCCAAACGTTCATGCATTGGTTATTTGGTTATAATAATATCATTCTTGGAGCAATGTTGCCTCTGACAATATTGTTTCAAAACATTTTTAGAATGCTTATCACTGTAAAGTTTGTAAAGTTACTAAGCCAACCAAAATAATTTTTGTCCTTTACCATTTATTAATCTGTACTATACAAGACGAAAAGTTTTCAACAAGATGAAAAGTTTTTAAAGAAATATAAAAGAAAAACACATGTAGGCCATTATATACAGTGAAAATAGTTTAAAGGTACTGACAAACACTGCTTTTTTGTAACCATTCACTTCCTTGCACATGCACTTAATTTTCAAGTTCACTCATAATTAATATTTTCCCCAAATTCCTCCAATCCAGCGTGCACTCTTAAGCTGACTTTCAACAAAACCTGTCCCTTTAGTGAAATAGTCTATCCTTGATTAGCCCAAAATAAACATCCCGATGACTAACTGGTCTTGATTCTTCTTTAAATGTGGGGGAAGATATCATGCCCAATATGCAAAGTTACGTTTTGAAGTATGTTTCGTGATAAGTTTGTAGGATACATTACATGTCTGGATAGATTTGTGAGATAGGTTAACACTGGTTATCTATGCTATGAATACATGACACATTTTATAACCTACATTATTGTTAAAGACTGATAGCAAGTCATGATGATAGCAAGAATGATAGCAAATGAAAAAAGTTATACTTGCGTACAGGGTCTTAGCCAGGATTTTACAAGTGCTCGTCATTCAGTCAGTTCAAATAGCTATTGCTATATTCTTGATTTATTAGTCTGGTCTTGTTTTGAGTTCACAGAACTTTATTCAAGCATTACTTCTAAAATTTAGCATACTACAGGAGCAAACTGACTGCCTAAAATGACGGGTGGGATTGTGGCTAGCTGACACCTTGCTTGCATGCCAGGCCATGATCCAACGCCTTGTCATAACTTTAATTTTATAACCAAATGTTTCCGAAGAGTGTGTTTATACTGAGCACCTTGCGCTTTCATCTTCTCTCGCATTTTAATCCTCTCACCTTCATCAGGTTGTTTCTACTGCGCTATAAATGTAGGGTAACAATTCACTACCCCCACATATTTAGTGGGGAGGGCAGAAGTCCATAAAATAGTTTTGTGACCTTCCTGGGTCAGATTTTGAATGATCACACTGTATTGTATTAGACTAACTCCCGGTGTCACCCACAAAATCATCACTCGAATTGTTTCTACTGCGAACATTGCTGCATATTCACCACTATTAAGTTTTTTTGATATGTTTGTACTTTGTTATGTTTTTTATAAATACAAGGAATGAAAATCCAGATTTGTAAACTCCAACTGCACTATTCTGCTGGGGCTGTTATACCGCATATTCCTCACATCACCCCGAATTCACCCGCAACCGTTTGCTCAGTAGAAACATGTTGTATGTCTCATGTGTTCTTTATTGCTTATCCAGACTATGTAAACAAATATGACTTCCATCATAGAAAAGATGTTAAAAGCAACTTAACTGTTGAGTCAGATTCACTTTAGTGAAAAAGACATTATTCCATTTCTAAAAACAAGTTGCAGACATCACAATTTAGAAGAATGTTTGCTTCATGCAACTTTGCTGCTTAAATAATCATAACTTTTCAAAATAATGGTTTCCCTTTTCCATTATTTTACAAGCTGAACAAATTAAATTATGAGTATTGGTGTGTAATAATAAAACCAATGAATTCTGCAGTAGTTCCCTTCCATAATTACAGGATATCACTTGTTTTGATACTTGTTTGGGTTGGATTGCTTCCAGATTCCTTAATTAGATAAATGGTCTGAGTGTGGGTTACTATATAGATGTACCTCTTGTATCATGGGCGTCAATCCTGGGGATTCAAGAACACTACTTGTGGTCTGAGTGTGGGTTACTATAGACCATTTGACATGTGACGTCATTGCCCGGCAGTATGTATGCGAAGTTTGGCAATTTCCATTGTTCTTTGCCATGAAGTGTGCGTACGCATCGTAGTTTGCTCAGGGCACGTGCATTTTAAATCGCCCACCACATTTCATATAGTACAAGAAAGCCATTGGAAAGTGTAGCGGTTCATTCAAGCATATCGATAGACCAGTCCCTCACCTTCTTTGATAAACAATGATGTTAAGTGGTCTTGTATCATGGGTATCAATCCTGGGGGAATGGGGATGTGTTTCCTCCCCTCCTCATTTTGGGGAAAAATTTGCCATTTTTGTTCTTTTCTGCCACTCTTTGACAATTTAAACAAAATGTCCCCGGCTTTTCAAGACGGATTGACGCCGCTTCTGCTTGTATGCTGATTTCCCACTGAATGATGAGGAAAATATTTGTTCTTCAACAAAATAATGTAAATGTTTGAACTTTTCAAGCTACATTATTTATGCTTTTTATGGCAAAATAATGGCAGCTGCTTATTTGCAAATACATTCCTTTTTGTGTATAGATCTATAAAGGAAGGCCTAAATACTCGTATAAATTTGAAGTGAAACCGGTCAAAATTAGCACTGATCTGGTTCTGATGAAACAGACCCTCCCTGGCACGGCACTTCAGTATCATCCCTCGCACACCTCATACAGCCCCTCCCTCCCCGAGGAACTGAGTCCGTTCTAGTGAAAACCAGGTATATAATAATCTATAATATACATAAATTGGCAAAAATAATCATACAAAATAAAATTAAGCCGCAATCTTTACACTAATTCCATTTGATTGTTCCTTGCTGCAAACACTGACAACCTGAAGCAGATCTGACACTTAACCTGGTCACAAAAGGTACCTTGTACTTTTGAACCATAAGCCACTTTCAATATATCTTCACCACCCAATAACATATCATCACTATACCCAGAATTCTATCTAGAAATTAATCATCCTTCAACCATTGACCATATACTTCAATTGTCTTCCCATAATGGAATTGGACACTTTTATATCCTCAGGTATCTAAATTTAACTCTAATGATAAAGCATATTTGACTAAATACAATGATAGATTTGGATACCATTGACGAGGCATTGACAGAATATCACCCATCATTTCCCAGGTGTGTTCAAAAGTGATAACATTTTCATATATTTGCGTTGATATACCATTTTCACCTTGATGTGGATTGACGTCAGTGCGCATTTTATTATAGGCGCAGCCTTATATAGGTAATTCGCTCACAGAGTTCTGGCGTGCACATACGCGTGCTTAAAGTAGATACAGCTGCCTCAACACATTGACGTCACTGCAACATTAGGGTGAAAACTGTCAAAGAACATGTTTCTTATTCACTGAAATTAAGCAAAAAAGTTTTTGTGTTTTGTGTTTGGTTTATCCTCAACCACCCACACCTCAGTTTTAGGCTGCTTCAAATTTGCATGTCTATCTCTTGGGTCAAAAGTCAAAATGACTGACTATATGGTTGCAGGACCACAGCACTTCTAGTTGTTGTTTTTTTCTTGTTGAATTTTTTTTTTCACATAAAAGTCAGATGAACTGTTGTCCTAACTCTACACAAAACCTAACTCATCCCCAACCCAGCCTACTAAACCTTTACCCTAAACATGCAGAATTCTTGCCCTAACCCTAAAACTGGGTAAATTGAAAAAAATGCATTTACAGCAGTTCCCTGTATTGAAATCCATTTCATTTGCATTACTAGAACTCAATGACACTTCCCTACTGTTGACTGAACCTTAAACCTCACTGTTGAGCAATATCAAATCATCAGCTGGTTTGTAGACATTTCATTAGGATAGAACTAATCCTAACCAAGATCTAAATTGTCATTTGATGAACAAAATTGTCAACTCCATAAACCAAGGCAATCTTACATACACATCCATTGGGGATAGATCAGTCATTTCAACTGAGTGATGTATCGCAACAATGACTACTGTTTGGATATGAAGCGACTTAAAATAGATAAAAAGATAAGAAATAAAAAGGAAAGAAACTTAGGTCAAGGATAAGTCACAGGAAAACAAATGATGATGTATTAAAATGAAAATCATACAACTATTCAACTGGACTCATGTATTTCAGTGGCTACAGTATTGTACCTTATTATCCTAGGTGCATCTTCAGGTCCATTTTTGACAAAAAGCCTGAATAAGCCTGAAACAGTGTGAAAATGACCAGAATGGCCCTAAAATGGGTTTTGGACTACAAAAAAAGACTGAATTCAGCCAAAGGCCTGAAAACTTACATCCCTGGACTGTTGATCTGTCGGCAACAGTCGGCCTGAAGATGCACTTGGGAGAAGGTGCAATTCAGGATCAGCTCTCAACCAATTATAGGTGCACCATATAGTGGGAATGTATCAACCCAAGTTTAAGTTCATTAGCTGCATGATTCTCAAAAAAAGAGACAAACCAGAATGTGTGACAAGACTGATTCTAAAATGTAGAGTCGCATGGGCAGATCCAAGATTTCTGGAAGAGAGGGGGCCCGAGTGTCTAATTAATTGGTAAAACGAGGGGGTAGAGTGATGGATATAATCCAAAAAACAGGCTGAATTTGCATGATTTAGCTGTCAAAGAGGGGACTGTGGCCCGTATCAACCCCCTTTGGATCCGCTTCTGCACCGACAGTTGACATATTGATGTACCTGAATCATCTTCATGATGGCCATTCGTATGTACGTGACAAAGTTCATTGATTGAAAACAGGATCACAAATGCAGTGTTTGGGTGTACCACATGCCATGTTGCACAGGAAAGTAAAATTAAATTAAGGTCTTGAAAATTTGATTTTGATTGACAACAAAATTAATATAAAGAACTAAACACAATGATACATAATGATGTACTTGCTAATGATTCATCTCTAGACATATTGCTTTCATATACATGAATTATTTCCTTAAATACTTTAGACAAGTGTAGGTCTGTTTCAAAATATTTTCAAACCTCTCAGATAATTAATTTAATTAAAATGAGCAGAACAAAGTTCGAAATACAAAACTTATGCCATAGTTGTATAAATGCAGAATAAATGGATTCTGGGATTCTTTATTAAAAGTCAATTTGACCGACATTACCCTGTAATTGCGTATCCTGGAACAATCCATAGTGTACCTCGCACGGGAATGCATACTGTACGCTCTCCTGATTGTGAGTGTGTGGCTTCCGGTAGAGAAACCCATGCAGGTTCCACATATTGTCATCTTCTTTCATAGTTTTTGTTTTGTACATGTTGTTTGATTGATTTATGCCCTACTGACATAAATTTCATTTCGATTCCCAGTATCATATCCTTCAGAAAAGCATATGAGTCTTTGGCAAAAGACCCATGCCATCAGTACCAAAGGGGAAGGCACGGTAGAGAGGCAAAGCCCCAACAATGCATGGGGGCACTAGCCACAACACAGTCTGTAACAAACCATCCATCCATTCTTTTTATAAGGATTTTTTTGTTAAATCTAGGAAAAAGTTTTCTATTCATTATGGAATTAGAGATACGCATTGATATATGTGTGAAGTACATCTTGCACCAATACGACCATCTTAAGAGAGAAAGTGGCATGTGGGTTTTCTTTTCCTCCACTGCATTTATACTTAATCACTTCATAACAGGAAATATTCATCCACATCAATGCTTTATAATACATTTCTTCAAACCAGAAGAGGAAGAAATGTGGTATGAAAATAACATCAGGGAAGCCAGTTGGGACAGAGAAGGGTGGCTCCATGCTTGGGACAAAACCTTGCAAATGCTTTCTCGCTGTCTGTCACAAGACCAATCAGATCCCTGACGAAGTCCTGAGGAACCCGATGCAATGCACCAATAGCACATAAGTCACAAATTCATTTCCATTATGCAATTTAGCCCATCCTACAGCTTTACACATGCCATCTGAAATATATTTTCACAAATTTGAATTGACAAGTGACTTTATTCTGGGCCAAATTATCTATAATCTTTATCAGTCTCAAAAAGGACACCATCCTCTACCAAGCACCTCTTAACACCACTGTCCAGAACATAAACACACAGAAAGTCCGCATTTATGTATCTTTTTTATGGGTGGTAATGATAAGAAGATAGCCAAGGAAATTGTGTTATCCTACAGTGTCAAGCACCCCATCGTACTCAACCACCACAGAGTCCTTAATCTCCTATAGGAACCCATACACCCAGTAATCCTTTCCCATCTCCTTTCCTGTAGGATTAGATTCCATCATTTATAAACAGATCCCACCAGACTCAGTTGATCATGCAACATAATTGAGACTTGTGTTTGTGATGGTACCCTACCGTTCTTTCCACTACTTTGCTTTGCAGGTGGGTCATTACATGTTTTCACCAATTGGCTGTGACGTAACTAGACTTTCATAAATGAGCGGGTTAGTTGGAGGGAAACATGTGCAAGCATTGGAGGAGCAATGGGCTATTCCATTTAAAATCCACACTACCCCTGTGGAACATTTTGGAAATATCTTGCACAGGGGGAGTATGAATTTCAAACGAAATGAGCACATTAGGCAGGTCCATTTGAATTTCATACACCCTCTGAGAAAGATTCAACATGAATCTTCCACAGAAGGAGGGTGAGTTTCAAATGGAGCTGCTAATGTGTTCATTGCATTTAAAATTCATACTCCCCCTGTGGAAGATATTTCCAAAATCTTCCACAGGAGTAGTGTGGAATTTAAATGGAATAGCCCAATACTCCTACTGTTACATCACTGCCAATTGCATAGTCATGTGTGACCGACACCATATAACAGGTTTTAAAGTTTGCAACAGTAACAATAATCTGAACCCTAAAGCTAGCCCTACTTTCCGATCTGTTGCTTTAGTCAAAGCATGGATGTGAGAGTAGACTGTACTGAATGTCTTTGCTTTAGTATACTATCCAGAGAGGTTGCGTCTCATGCTTCGAACTCGGTCCAGCCTTAAAAGCTGGGCTTGCGCTATGTGCTTGCTAAGTCCTTGAAGGCCACAACTACATTGAAGCTTGTCTGTATTTTTGTGGAAATACTTTCTATGCTTCCACCTGTGTGTTAGCACCTGTCCAAGCATAGAAAACTTCAAGGGCTATTGAAATGAGTAATGTATATAATCCAGGGGCGTAGCAAGCGGGGGACAGGGTGGACGAAGGGTTCAGGGGCCCCAAGCAAAAGAGACAATAAAATAAACGCTGATTAAGGAGATGCTAAAAGGCAGGGCCGAATTTACCTAGGCCAGGCCAAAATTTGGAGGCCCCAAACTCACCGTGAGGAAGGCATGTGCATCTAAGAGGCCAAGTTTGTTTTACAAATTTGGGGCCTACTATAAGATCGACAGTGGTGGTAGAAGCATTGCAAATGCGCGAAATATATTGTTAATTTTCAAACTCATTTTAGCCCAAAATGAAGGTAAATTCTGCTCTTGAAGGGCTAGTATGATATACGTGAAGCGCGCAAAACTGTGCAATTTTACCATATTTTGGTCCAAAACATGGTGTTGTCGGGCTAAGAGGGATGCACAGGGCAATTTGGGGGTCCCTCTGGCCCAATGGTAAATCCGTCCCTGCTAAAAGGGCCCCGCACTGTTGCTTGTCCATGGGCCCCCGAGGCACTTGCTACGCCCCTGCTATCAAGCAACTATACGTCCTACAACCAATGAACAAGAAACACATAATTTTTTATCAGGTTTACTGTCGCAAATAATAAAGGAGACAAGCAGAAAAAGTGATCCTGCCTGGGAATCAAACCCAGGACCTCAGGTTTACAAGACCTGTGCCTTAACCACTTGGCCACTGGAGCTTTGTGATTAGGCTGGTTGAAATTTCGAAACCTATAAGTCATCACTTAAACTTATCTCCTCCCCGCAAATAATTTCTATCGATCATGCCACTGTTTTTCCATTGAACAAAATGATAGTAAACTGCTTTAACACTAGACATTTGTGGCAAGATCAGGTAAAATTAGTTTTTTTAACTTTGCCCATTGAAGCTGAAATTCAGTGGCAAAGTGTTCATTAACTTGTAACTATGCTTCATAAAAGAGTGTGACCTACGTTTGAACTTAGCAAAGTTGCTTCTTATCTAAAGTCTCTTACTTCCAAAACTGCACAAATTCTGCAATAAAAATATGAAAACACTTAACAATAGTCTTACACATACTAATATATCAAGTACAAACATGCACACTTACCTCATCTAAACAGTGTTCATATTGGTCTCTCTGGTTCTCATTTTCCAGTACCAACGCTGAGTTCTCTGCCTCCAAGTGCTTGAGTCGTTCTACTAGTAGCGCCCTTTCCCTTATGCTTTCATCGTGAGTCACCTACAGAAATATGATTGTCAACACAACACACACCAATCAATTACAACAACCTGGAATGCTTGTTATCTGTCAAAGCTTACTTTCTGATTGTTTTTCTCATTTTTATGTTTGTTTGTTTGTTTGCTTGTTTTACACAAATTGTGACTTTAAGTGACCATCAACTTTGGTAGATACATATGTGACATGATGAAGGGAAATGAGTCGGATGTCGCTAACATTGATTTTGAGATATTGACAAAGAAAGTGTTAAAATTCTTTTGTTTTATATCGTTTTCAGCGATTGATAAATTGACGTAACTTTGCAAAAGAAAAGTCGTATCTACATGGGGTTTTCAGTTTTTGAAAGCTCTAAATATCCTCTTTAGAAAGATAAGTAAAACTCACTTTCGACCAGGGTCGACATGCAACTCATTCCCCTTGATCATGTCTAAGCAGGACCATAGCCAAAAAATCTTAAAGTCATAAAATCTGGGTTTTGAGGTCAACAAAACATATTTCTATATGTCAAATTTGACAACACGCCATTAAAAAAATCATAAGAAATGAATCCACAAGTGGGTCAAATTTTGACAATTTGTTGACCATCCACTTGTTTAAGTTAAATGATATGCAAAAGCAGGACTGAAGCAAAGTTAAACAATATGGGTGGCTGATCAAGGAGTGAGGTAACTAAGCTATTGTTTTATGTCAAATTTGACAACATTGATTAATTCCAAATTGACTTAACTTCAGCTTGAATACCTGCTGAATATCCAACACAAAGTTTAATAAACACTTAAAATTAAAAACAATAAACAAATAAACATAGATAATTCATAAAGACCTAGATAAAAACTCCTCTGAACTCATCATTAATAGCGTGCAAAAGATGCATTCTGCAATGTTCTGACGCTTTTATGTCAATTAGTGAATTAAGTGAATCTGTTTCTTGACACGCACTCCCTTGCTTTATACCAATGTTCATGATGAATAATTTATCAAAGTTATCTTTTCATCAGCAAATCATGTCTCATCTAATTACATGTCTCTTCCATTGACTTATTAGATCATGTCTTGTATAAGTTTTTCACAAGTGAAGTGACTTTAACTTGGGGTGTAGCCAGGATTTATCTTGGGCGGAGTATAGATTTGGGAGAAAATGGTCTTTTACATGACAAAGAATGCTATTTTAAAAACAAGTTATATTAAGTTTGATACAAGACCAGTTTAAACCAAATATTCATCGACAGACTAACAAAATTTCAGATACAATTTACTTAATTGTCTCGAGACAGCAGGAAAGCACAACAACGCAAAGAATAGACTCCGCATTGCCCCCACGATCATGAGGACCATTTAATACACATAAGCTTATTTATAATAATTTCACAATCTCATAGAAATTAAGACTATATTGAGATAATAACAGATATCATATCAATTAAACAAATTATATACATTGAGATGATTAATTGCAGCAAGCATTTGGAATTATTTATCATCTTCATATAAATCAATAAATACACAAATTATTGGAAAAATGTGTACAAGCCAACCATACAGGCTGGACAAACAAAAGTTGACTTCTGAATCACATTTAACCAAATTTCATCTTAAGCAAATCTTAAGCATATCTTAAACAGATACATCTTTGGATCAAACAGAGGATTGGATTGGAAAACAGCATTTTTAACCGCAATTAAATAATTAGAAATCTCCAAAAGAATAAACAATGCCAACACTAGCAAACGAACATTTTGTATTCAGCAAGATACGGCATCAATGCTTAAACCATTTACTGATATATAATCCACTGGTATTGACAACCAAGTAAATAAAGATACTCCAAATAAGCAACAAAGCATTTATAACCCTGGTATAAAAACGCAGCAGAAAGGGAGGAAAGCATGAAGGCAACCAATAGCCCACTATAAAACGCGGTAGAAAGTGGAGACAATCTACTGACGAGATTCTTCAGGTTTCAAGAAACTCCGTAACACATTCAAACACCATAAAACGCAGTAGAAAGTGGAGACAATCTACCGACGAGATTCTTCAGGTTTCAAGAAACTCCGTAACACATTCAAACACCATAAAACGCGGTAGAAAGTGGAGACAATCTACAGACGAGATTCTTCAGGTTTTGAAGAAAATCCTTAACACATCCAGGCACCATTAAACGCGTAGAAAGTGGAGACAATCTACTGACGAGATTCTTCAGGTTTCGAAGAAACTCCGTAACACATTCAAACACCATAAAACGCAGTAGAAAGTGGAGACAATCTACCGACGAGATTCTTCAGGTTTCGAATACACTCCGTAACACATTCAAACACCATAAAACGCAGTAGAAAGTGGAGACAATCTACAGACGAGATTCTTCAGGTTTTGAAGAAAATCCTTAACACATCCAAGCACCATAAAACGCAGTAGAAAGTGGAGACAATCTACAGACGAGATTCTTCAGGTTTTGAAGAAAATCCTTAACACAACCAGGCACCATAAAACGCAGTAGAAAGTGGAGACAATCTACAGACGAGATTCTTCAGGTTTTGAAGAAAATCCTTAACACATCCAGGCACCATAAAACGCAGTAGAAAGTGGAGACAATCTACCGACGAGATTCTTCAGGTTTCAAGAAACTCCGTAACACATTCAAACACCATAAAACGCGGTAGAAAGTGGAGACAATCTACAGACGAGATTCTTCAGGTTTTGAAGAAAATCCTTAACACATCCAAGCACCATAAAACGCAGTAGAAAGTGGAGACAATCTACCGACGAGATTCTTCAGGTTTTGAAGAAACTCCATAACACATTCAAACACCATAAAACGCAGTAGAAAGTGGAGACAATCTACAGACGAGATTCTTCAGGTTTGAAGAAACTCCGTAACACATTCAAACACCATAAAACGCAGTAGAAAGTGGAGACAATCTACAGACGAGATTCTTCAGGTTTTGAAGAAAATCCTTAACACATCCAGGCACCATTAAACGCGGTAGAAAGTGGAGACAATCTACTGACGAGATTCTTCAGGTTTCAAGAAACTCCGTAACACATTCAAACACCATAAAACGCGTAGAAAGTGGAGACAATCTACAGGCGAGATTCTTCAGGTTTTGAAGAAAATCCTTAACACATCCAAGCACCATAAAACGCAGTAGAAAGTGGAGACAATCTACCGACGAGATTCTTCAGGTTTTGAAGAAACTCCATATACACATTCAAACACCATAAAACGCGCGGTAGAAAGTGGAGACAATCTACAGGCGAGATTCTTCAGGTTTCAAGAAACTCCGTAACACATTCAAACACCATAAAACGCAGTAGAAAGTGGAGACAATCTACAGGCGAGATTCTTCAGGTTTTGAAGAAACTCCATACAAAGCATTCATTCCCCTTCTATAAAACGCAGTAGAAAGTGGAGACAATCTACTAATGAAATTCTTCAAGATTTCAAGAAATTCCATACAAAGCCTCTATTTTTAAGCATAAAGCAGCATATTTGGACATACCATTTTATTGGAGTATCTTTAACCATATTTAGTTACTGAATCACCCTTCCAGCTTTTGGGAGGGTGGGTGGGATTTTTGGTCCATCAAGATCGAAGGAACAATTGCAAGTGCATCACTAGGAGAACTATGGACATAACAAAGGAATTAAAAATAAGACGGGAGACCTGAATGGCTGCACACCACTAAAGTGACAGCTGACTGGACAGAAAAACTGAGCTTGTTGCTATAACAACATAACAACAACCCCTAAATTAAAACTGACTTGACCAGGAGAACAAAACACTTTAAGTGTACTTGAGAATGCTCAAGTGGGAATAAGAGGATAAGCCTCTACACCTAGATGCACATGACAGCCTAATGTCCCCTGCTGCTGAGACAATCTAGTTTTTAAAAGATTTGCAACTTTAAAAAACGGAATTTTGATTGAAAGACCTGTAATTCAAGAATAGTTTGCAAAATTTGTTTCCAACATGTGCAAAGATAAGAACCATTTGGGGCAAATTTCCTCATTTTCTGATAAAATGGAATATATATTAATTCCAAGTAATTTTGAGCAAACTTCTTTGTTGTAAGAGACTTAATTTTGATTTGGATAATTGTAACACTACAGGCCTATAGATGGGTGTGTTTTACAGTGTAAACCATATATTTCCAAGTTTGCTATGCAAATTCAAATTAAATCATTGGCATAATATCATTTTAAGCCTACCTAGAACAGCTTTGTGAAATTTTCGAGCATTCCTAATCGTGTAAATGGCAGGTTTAAGAGTGGAAACCATGTTTAAAAACTTGCTATACAAATTTACATGTTAATTCAAACTTTAGCAGGATACATTGTAGTGTAAATTTTTCCTTTCCCCTTTGCCCCTCCATATTGGTAGGGTGGTATTAAAACGTGTTTCGCACCTGTTGCTACAACCATTCACTGAACTTTTAAAAAAGTCTTTAATATTATGTTTCCATTATGATTATTTTGAATTTTGATGTGCACTATGTATTTTGTATCATCATCCATACTTTTATATATATTATTTAGCAATTGCCAGTGAATAAGTAGATAGTGCAGATGCAGTTTAACTTTGTCATAATGCCAGCTTTAAATTGACATCCACTTTAAAAATAGCAAATATTTTATTATTATTTTCTTTATATTTCACCAGTTATATTTGCCTATATAATGGATGAGTTTTGCATCTGAACTCTGCAAGTGCAAGGCCTTTGAAACATTTTTATAACACTTGCCATCCTTAATATAAGGAGACATATTTGGGAAATTTGCAATTATGGTTTAGATGAATGCACCAGTGATGATGGAATGAATGGTCAGTAGGTTTCATTGCATTTCCCTTACATTTCTTGATATATGTATGTGATCAACAATGGTATTAAGACATACATTTTTACCCTGAACAATTTTGACACCAATAATGTATGATTCATACAAGTTAATTGCTTACTTATTTGGTTAGTTGTGGCTATTTTTTCTGGAAGTTAGAACGTTTTTATAACCATAGAAATAGAATCCCTTTTTCACACATGCAAAATTCTAAAAATTATTGTTTTGTGGCATAGCCAGAGCTTTTTCTACATATAAATTTGGTTTCATACACTTATCATTTTTATTCAGATTCTGGTTCTGTCCAGGTACTTTAAGGGTAAGCTTTAGTACATTGAGTTATATGGGGGGGGGGGGGGGTCAAAAATTACCATGGTTACCAACAAAAAAAAGTTTGTCCAATAAAAATACTCTCAGAAGAAATGTTAGTTGTGGAGTCACTCAACTTAGCAAATTCGAAGTAGGAGTCTTCAGTGACAAATTTGGAATTACTTACAAAAAAGGGGGTCATTGTGTAAGAAACATTTGACTATAAAAGTGGGTCTCAGATGAGAAATCAAGGGAAAGTACACAATCAGTGAGAATTCAAAAGTTTTGGATCATTATCCATTACAAATACACACAATTTGGCATACTTAGGAGAAAATGTCAAAAAAGTAGTTCCTTGTTGTTGATATTACTTAAAGAGGAAATTATAATTGATTTATTTTCATATGTTACAATTTACTTTCACATCCTCTCCTAGATCCTTTCCTCTCTTGTGAGTATTTGTTAAAACCGGCTTATGTTTCTAGATACAACTGTGATTGTCGCTAATACTTCAATGGTCATTTTGCCTTAACGTGTCTATCAATGACTAAGCCGAGGAAATAGCGTCTATGACCAAAGTTTGTCCAGTCCAACCTCTGTTTTCCGGCCATGACGGGCTCAAGCATTGCATGGATAAGAGACCTGGATAAGATGATAATGTGTAATGCTACGTTGATTGTCCCATGTGTGAAATCGGCATAATAGGAAAGGAATGTATACTCATCAGTCTCTCATCATCATCATCAGTCAGCTGCGGAGCAGACTAAAAGCTTTCCACCAGCATGTCCAGGATCTTTTCCTGCGGGGGGCTCAGAGGGGCTTTTAGAGAAATGCGGGGGGCTTAATGGCTAAAATCGACTAAAAATGGCTGATTTTACATGCTTTTTAATAAAGTTCGGGGGGCTTCAGCAACCAAAGTGCCCCCTGGACACACCACTGCTTTCTCCAACTATTGCAATCTTGGGCACTAAATGTATACTAAATAAGGCTTTGTTGCAGATAATTAAGAAGTGGTCAAATGATTTAAAGAACTGAAATAAAGGGATATATTAGGAAGATTATTCAGTTGGAAAACAGAGATATCCATATAAAAAGGTCCTTGTAAATGAGGTTGAACTGCTATGGTAAATTTTTATAACATCCTAAAGTTTCTATAACATTCCAAAGTTCATTTTTCAAAACCAAGTAGATTTATTCAATAACCTGTCAGTTTCGAATGTCATGGTCGACATTCTTCTTCAGAGTGTTGAACTATGTCCTAACACCTTCCCCGACGAATTTTGGCCTGTAGGACGCAGTACTCACGGTGATGATGGGGTCATAGATGTGACTTCGAAAATGGGCCCGTCGTCCCCAGCCCTTGTCACCACAAGTACTGCGCCCTCTACAGGGCACGCTGAAATTTGTCAGGGAAGATGTTTGGAAATAATTCAACACTCTGAAGAAGAATGTCGCCCATGATGTTCGAAACTGTCAAGTTAGTGAACAAATCTACTTGGTTTTGAAATTATGAACTTTGTAATCTTATTTTCTGCAAACCTGATGAATCTATTTACGAACCTATGTATAAGCTTTTCAAACTTTTTAAAAGATCTCGGTATAAACCAGTCTCCCCCTCCCAACTTAAAATATGTTGGCTGTCTGCTGACTGTGAGTTTGTTGAGAGTGATGTCATACTTGTTGGTCTAATTTATATTTATTCCTATGATTAACACATGGAACACACCCAAAAACATTGTAACATGGTACCGGAACATTGTAACAAGGATACGGATTTGTCTGGTATATATGCGCAAACCTGTCTATATATTTATGTTATTAGACAACTTGATTATTGTTTGATTTTATCTTTTATTGAGTTATGGGTTGTCTCTGCCATTATACAAAGCAAAATAAATGGTTTTGCCACTAATTATCACATAATGCTAAACATCAAGCGCACAGACTGTGTCACCACCAATGCCTTTGTTTGTGCCATGACCAACACCAAGCCTCTTGTGGAATGTGTAAGAAGAGTGTATGTGTATGAGAACTACCTGCCAATTGGCCAAAAAGAGGTTTTCATTATCAATTGGCCCAATCAGCAACATTGTTAGAACAATTTCACCACCCAAAAAAATTGGGTGAATTATTTGCAAAGCTTCATTCTGATTGGTGATTAAAGTAAAGATATCAAGTAATTGACCAATCAGAGGCAATGTTAAATCGGCAGGTAGTGTTCAGGCGGTTAAATTGTATGCTCTTTACACCCCACAACAAGGGAAAAAGAGACCAAGTCAGCAGCATACATCATTTCTTACATGCAGCTCCTGCTTGGGGATAGTGAAAGCATGTTCCAACCAGACAATTAATATCTGTGGCCCATGATCACTTCAGCCAAATTTTCTTTGCTCCCCTTCTTCAAATTAACAATAATTTTCCCTCAAATTAACAACTTGTGAGCATATATTTCAAGAACAGTCGCTATTCCTATGCTACTTCTTCTTTTTTGTAAAAAAGGCACATTTTCAGTGAATATAGTAAATAAAAGAGGAAATAACTGTTCACGATGTCAGTAACTGTTCATGATGTCAGTAACTGTTCATGATGTCAGTAATTCCGTGTGACACATGGAACTAATCCATTAGTCATGACAAGAGGGGAAACAACCTGCTGCTGACCGAGTCGTCGACTACAGATTTCCCATCATGTCCTCACTAATTTTCCCTCTTACAATGTCAAGAGTTGTGTGCTAACTTGGGGCTGCAGCATTGTACTATTAATAAATAAAAATGTTGTCATTACCTAGCTGGGGGGTTTACACCCCCCAGCTAGGTATTGTAATCGTTCGGGTTCTTCCGCTGGCAACAAACCACTGTAATCTTCCCGTTTTCTTCCGCTGGCAACTAAGTGAAATTGCACATGTTTTTGTACTTTATGCACCAAACCCTCTATCTTTTTAACCAAATATCCCACAGAGTTGTGCGATATGTCAAACTTTTCCTCTGGTCATAAGGAACAAAAAGTCAGTGGTCACATCTCTGTTGGATCATTGGTTAATGAGATATAGTCACTTTTTGTACTTTATGCACCAAACCCTCTATCTTTTTAACCAAATATCCCACAGAGTCGTGCGATATGTCAAACTTTTCCTCTGGTCATAAAGAACGAAAAAGTCAGTGGTCACATCGCTGTAGGATCATTGGTTAATGAGATATAGTCACTTTTTTGTACTTTGTGTACTTAACCCTCTATCTTTTTAACCAAATATCCCACAGAGTTGTGCGATATGTCAAACTTTTCCTCTGGTCATAAGGAACAAAAAGTCAGTGGTCACATCTCTGTAGGATCATTGGTTAATGAGATATAGTCACTTTTTTGTACTTTGTGTACTTACCCCTCTATCTTTTTAACCAAATATCCCACAGAGTCGTGCGATATGTCAAACTTTTCCTGTGGTCATAAAGAACGAAAAAGTCAGTGGTCACATCTCTGTAGGATCATTGGTTAATGAGATATAGTGACTTTTTGTACTTTGTGTACTTAACCCTCTATCTTTTTAACCAAATATCCCACAGAGTTGTGCGATATGTCAAACTTTTCCTCTGGTCATAAGGAACAAAAAAGTCAGTGGTCACATCTCTGTAGGATCATTGGTTAATGAGATATAGTCACTTTTTTGTACTTTATGCACCAAACCCTCTATCTTTTTATCCAAATATCCCACAGAGTCGCATGCGATATGTCAAACTTTTCCTCTGGTCATAAAGAACGAAAAGTCAGTGGTCACATCTCTGTAGGATCATTGGTTAATGAGATATAGTCACTTTTTATACTTTGTGTACTTAACCCTTTATCTTTTTAACCAAATGTCCCACAGAGTTGTGCGATATGTCAAACTTTTCCTCTGGTCATAAGGAACAAAAAAGTCAGTGGTCACATCTCTGTTAGACTTCTCCGTAGTCCACTTGCCAATTGTGCACTACTCTGGCTATCACATTTAAGCTTAAAACTCTGATTTAATTAATGAGTGCACAATTGATAGATTTTCACAACTGATCTTTTCAGTCACCGTCGCCTCTGTTTGCTAGCTTCCCAAGTGGACTACTGACTTTGCCTTGAGAGTTAGGCCAATTTCTGGCCTAACTAAAATTGGTGATGATGTAATGCATCTTTAAAAATGAATCTGGCTTGTGATTGGTCGCCCAGATCTCGTTATTGTTTAAATCCTCCCGACGCGCATACTGGTACCATTATAATTATACATGGTACACAACTATCTAGGGAATGCGGCGCTTTTGTGCTGGTGGATGAACGTATGCATCTAGCGCGTATTGTACCATCATGCTTAGTCTTGTGGTTAGATTTTATTGATAAACAAGTATGATTGACAGTGTGTGAGTCCCGGGATAAAGTTCTGCTTAAAAGTGAAAGTCCATAGTCGGTTTTTCGGATAATAAACTGGCAGATTCTAAAATTAGAATTGTTCAGTATTGAAGTGTCATTATAATTATGCCATTATGATATGTTGCATTCAATAATATAAGCCTACGTGCACGCCAGAGGGCCTATACTTTACTTTTACTGTCACAAATATAATTATATAGCCTAAACTTTTTCATAACCATTTTATACTAGTATTTTGATGTACTAAATATCAGTATAATTTCGAGTTCAACTGAATGCGTTCATCATGATTAATAACATTTTTATTTATCAAAAATCGACTATGGCATAGTCTACATCTCTGTAGGATCATTGGTTAATGAGATATAGTCACTTTTTTGTACTTTATGCACCAAACCCTCTATCTTTTTAACCAAATATCCCACAGAGTCGTGCGATATGTCAAACTTTTCCTCTGGTCATAAAGAACAAAAAAGTTAGTGGTCACATCTCTGTAGGATCATTGGTAAATGAGATATAGTCACTTTTTGTACTTTGTGTACTTAACAATCTATCTTTTAACCAAATATCCCACAGAGTCGTGCGATATGTCAAACTTTTCCTCTGGTCATAAAGAACAAAAAGTCAGTGCTCACATCTCTGTAGGATCATTGGTTAATGAGATATAGCACTTTTGTGCATTTAACCCTCTATCTTGTTAACCGAATATACCACAGAGTCGTGTGATATCTGATATGTCAAACTTTACCTCTAGTACGTGAAGACGGCCTGATTGGCGCGAGGTTCATATCGGTGTGTATGCACCAAATATGTATCTTGTAAACCTTAATAAGTTTTGCCTTGCCTTGCTTCGTAATCCTGTTTGGGCTGGACAAAATTTTTTTTTCCACTTTTCCCCAGTTTCCCCTAGGTATTTCGTCTTTAAGCTTACTGATATACAGGGATTGAATACGAGTGTCACGGCCCTGGTTAGTGTGCATTCAAATCAGAGATCCCTGTTCAAGGCCATCTTACTTAGCCGTCGGAAATGATTGCAAATTACCCCGGCAAATTACACATTTGTAATCATTTTGACCACAAAATATGATGTGAAAACACAGGTAAGCAATGAGAACAAGTCCTCAAACATTTGAAATTTGTAGCTTACTACAACCTGATGATGTACTCATCCCAGGCAAACCTTAGTTAACACATTTGCTAGTCGGCCAAATTCGCCGACAAAATGCAAATCAAGGGGTGACACTAAATTCACGGTTGTTCTATTAGCAACGCAAAATCTATGAAAAATTCAGCTGGTTTACTAGCTAGAAAGTGAGGCCAGTTATCGATCCGTTATAGCTCGTTATGAATAATTCATGTTCGACTCCTTGGATCATGTTGATTGAGTTTCGCAAATAACAACGTTGTTAGTTTTGCGAACTTTGCCTGTTCAATGAGAGTATAGCGCCCCCCAATACATCTGGGCACAAACCAGGCGAAAACGATCCAGTTTAATGAAATGGCGGACGGGTATTCCCATCAGGCACCAGTGATATGTTTTTTCAAAGAAAGTCTATTTATTTGATATGAAATGACATTTTGCAATTTGCAAAGTCAAAATTAGGACTTGCTGGCAATAATATGAAGGAAATATGTGACAGAGGCAATGTGGGAAATACAAGTAGTATTTAAGTTATAATAACCTTTGATACCCGACCTGACCTTCCATCATGGCGCCTTATTCGCCTTATGTATTTCTATTATGCTCTCAAGTAAAATAAAATACCAATCTGCACTGAGTAGACAATGTTACTTGGCTCCCAGCATGAATTATTGATTTTATACGGAGGTAAAGAAATGCACAGTGTATGTGCATGATGTGCAAGCATACTCCAAATATTTACGGTAAATCTGAATAGTGGTCACATGTTGAAATATCATGTGTTCGGGAAATCACGTGGCAACATTTTAAGATTTCAGGCTTGTTTACTAGTTAATTGCCATTTGTACTCTTTATTATTTATCTTTGTTAATTAACATATATTTTAAATGCTGATAAATCGTGGTTGGCTGCCCATGATATCTGTTAAATTCAATGTTTTATGAATATAATTCTACCACGCAGAGGGGGGTCACGCAGCAGAATTTCACATCACCTGACTTAGCTAGATTTCGAAGCTCTGCTTTTCAAATTCATGTAAATTTCAAAGTTTATACATTTAATATATTTAATATGATACTAATTTTTGTTATAACCAACTGGTACACGAAATATACTAGCTTATTACCTATACAGAAAGGTGATTATCAGCCTTCACTCAGCAAATTGACATGCCTGGCATATGCAGCCATTCTCCGTCTGGGTAACATGACTGTCGCCCTCAATACGTCTGGGCACAAATTTAAATAACAATACGCTATTTACATATCAATGTGGCCTCATGCTAATTAAAGCTGCCCCATCCAGGAGTTCATCTATGTGCATATTTACATCGAAATTTAAAACAACTGGCCGAAGAAGGAAACCTACATAAATATGTTTTATATACTTCACTTGACCCAAATATATGATTTTTTATGGTGATAAGACAATCGCACAAGGAATTTTAGAGGATTTTGATAGCAGTTCCATTAAAAAAAAGCTGCTATCATAATGAGACTAAGATCTAGAAACACCCCGAAATGCCGTTTTGGGGAATTTTGCTAGCTGAATCTTTTTGATGAAAGTCAATCTTTGACAAGATGTAACTTTGCTACGGAAAGTGCTATGAAAAAAAAGGTTTTCAGTTTTGGCTTTGTTTACTCAAGAGCAGGGTTAGCGGTGACCTGCTGAGTCCAGGGGTCCAAATTGGCAAATAAAGGGGTCCAGGCATCTAATTCTACACAGACGCATACAAAATTAAGGGGTCCAAATCACGGGACCTGCCAAATCAAGGAGTCCTGGACCCCAAGACCCCTTACAACGCTACCCCTGCTCAAGAGCTTTAATTTGATATATAAAATGATGCAGTTTGATGGCAAATTTGAATTCACCTAGCATACCTAATATACCATGTACATGTCAGATGTACGGTATATTGTATTGGCAAATATCCATAAAAGCGTTCATTATAAAATTATTTTGATAAATTGTCACATTTTATGCCATGTATTAATATCCTTAAAAGTAACCGGTGGATTTGCGAACAATTTGTCGACATAAATGACCTTCCCGGAGAAACGGTAGCCCAAAATGGGTTATATTTCATAATATGCAGACGAATGGTCAAATTAATAGAAAAATACCTGTGATAAATTTATCTGTACACATTGTCGCACTCCGAGTGACGTATAGTATATTTGCAACCCTGTGGTGGTTGCGGACAATTTGTCGACATAATGATGTTCAGCGGAGAAAAGGTGGCCCAAAATGCGTTATTTTTGGTAATATGCAGACGAATGGCCAAATTAATAGAAAAATAGCTGTGATAAATTTATCTGTACAAATTGTCACACTACGAGTGACATATGGTATATTTGCAACCCTACTGTGGATTGGCAAACAATTTGTCGACATAAATGACCTTCATGGAAAAACGGTAGCCCAAAATGGGTTATATTTGGTAATATGCAGACGAATGGTCAAATTAATAGAAAAATACCTGTGATAAATTTATCTGTACACATTGTCGCACTCTGAGTGACGTATGGTATATTTGCAACCCTGTGGTGGATTTGCGAACAATTTTTCGACATAATGATGTTCGCGGAGTAACGGTGGCCCAAAATGCGTTATTTTTGGCAATATGCAGACGAATGGCCAAATTAATAGAAAAATACCTGTGATAAATTTATCTGTACAAATTGTCGCACTACGAGTGACATATAGTATATTTGCAACCCTACTGTGGATTTGTGAACAATTTGTCGACATAAATGACCTTCGCGGAAAAACGGTAGCCCAAAATGGGTTATATTTGGTAATATGCAGACTAATGGTCAAAATAATAAAAAAAATGCCTGTGATAAATTTATCTGTACAAATTGTCTCACTACGAGTGACATATGGTGTATTTGCAACCCTACTGTGGATTTGCAATTGACCTGGGGAACATATTGGAACATTTTGCACGGTCAGCTCAAAAGACATCACTAAGTTCTGGGGCCAAATCTTAGAATTGCGTTATCTGGACATCTGTAAGAGGTACAGGGCTCAAACTCGGTGACAACTCATGACCAGGGGTGAATTATGGAACATCTTGCAGGGGTCTGGTCAAAGGTCATCTGGGTCAAATCTTAGAATTGCATTTTCTGGACATCTGTGAGGAGTACAGGACTCAAAACTCGGTGACAACAAACCTCATGACAGGGGAACATTTTTGGAACATTTTGCAGGGGTCAGATACCTCCACAACACCAACATGCCCCAGCTAGGTTTGTGGTCTATGACCACCATTTGCCTCTAGTTTATACAGCGCCTTTCACATGTATCAAAGCGCTTTACATTTATTCCGCTGTCATTAGAATATGTCAGCTGCCATACAATGCCCAAGGCATGCTCATACATGTAACTCCCCATTTAACCCCTGGGTAGAGAGAGGCAAGTGAGGTAAAATGCCTTGCCCAAGTGCACATCATGATGGCACCGGGGCTCGAACTCGCAACCCTCCGATTGCGAGGTAGAGCCTGTACTGCTTCGCCACCGTGCCCCCTATTCCAAGTTGAAATCCATACACCCCCTCTGAAAGACATGTTCTTAACTTCTATACAAGGAATGTGAATTTCAAATGGGTTACCTGAATGGGTGACTCCATTTCAAATTCATGCCCCCTGTGTGGGAGATTAAGGTCAAGTCTTCTTTAAGGCAGCTGTGTACTCTCAGACATGCATGTAGTAAAAGTACAATAACTTTGTAATTATTCGCGCAAGACATATAAAAGTATACATTTTTATAAAGGCAAGACATCAATGAATCTAAATATAAATATAGATTTGGTGTAAAAACAACAGTTATGAAGAAAATCCCCAAAAAGTGAGTTTTTGGCAATATTTGTTCGGTACATCATCACAAAAAAACACTCTTTCCAAAATATTTTATTTTGTTTTTATCTCAATCTTGAGGCTCCATTCCAAAAACGGTTTTTTAGTTTTTTGATATTGGCTTTATTTTTTGAGATATTGACCATATAAGGCATAAAATGAACTTTTTAAAATTCACTAACGCATATTTGCACAAAATGATGCCTAAAATCAGAAATAGACCAAAATATAAAAAAATGGGAAAACCGTTTCTTGAGTCGATCATGCTTCATACGATGATCTTATTTGCTTACCTATAGATGCTGTATTTATTGAGTTATCGTGTACCTAAATCGTCATTTTACCGAGAAAATGAACCTTGAAATAATGGCCGTTGAAGTTTAAAGTGGTCACATTTTGCACTTTCATCGAATCTCACATGAGAATGCGGCAGTTTTCGTTTTTCTACCTTACATTACATGAACATCGGGTAAATCCACGGCCCCTTGAGAAGTTTGAGCGAAATCCATTCATAACTTGATATTTAAATCGGGGGAAAGAACTTGAAAAAAACCACATTTTATCAGCTAAAACGGAGCCATTTGACCACTAGGTTTTTGTGAAATCAGTGCTTCCGTGTTGTTTCCATAAGATGCGCCGCGATGCAGATAAGCGTCGGCGTATGTCGTAAGCGTATTTGTGCGTTAACAAATTGCGCGACACGCAACGCCTAGCGATGCGTTGTTATTCTTGCGCCGCGTGTACCCTAACTGGTACAACAAAGATTTTCTTTCCTTTTCAATTTCAAACACAAGTGGAATAGTGATATAAAATCCTTAAAATATTGCAGTTGGAGTTTACAAATCTGGATTTTCATTCTTTGTATTTATTAAAAACATAACAAAGTACAAACATATCAAAAAAACTCAATTTCGCGAAAGAAACAATGTCTATAGTACACAGCCGCGTTAAGGGGTATATGGATTTCATCTGGAATTGCCCATATTCAGCATTACTCAAAAAGTTGTGGTTAAATTTGAAACATAAATATGTTTTCCATAAATTTATCAGTATGTTGTATAACCATAACCCTCCCAGGTACTACAAATACTACATGACATATGCACTGCATATGCACGCATCCCACATGATGCGATGACACAATCACCTAAAGTGATATATGCGCAGTTTCATTGGCCTGGCCAGCAAAACACCTGTGGCTACCAGTCGCTGACCTAGTGCTTAACATGCAAGGGTTCTCGGGTGCGAATCCCGACCAACACAAACAACTTCTCTGTTCATTTTCTCCCTTTATTCTTTCCTTCTTTCCTTCACAGTCATCAAAAGGCACTTAGGGTGTTAGGCTAATAAGTGACATACTTTTACTGAAATTAATATATTCAAACTGTGAACAAAAGTCTGCTTTCATTTTGAATCTAGGTTTTGTATGGATATATATGTTTCCCACATGCAGCTCAAGCACTCAGAGACCCGGTTTCAAGATAGTACAAGATAACATGTTGACACAGTAAGGAAAAGCTTTGCAATTGCTTGCATACGAAATCTTGTCAACTTTGGGTGTAATACTAAATACAATGAATTCTAGATTTCCGTTTTGCACAGTAGTCAACGTTAAATTCTTCAAGCAGTTCTGCTATGAACTTTGCAATGCTACATTGATTTTGTAATCAGTCAAGAAAAATATGTTCCAATTTATACTACTTCATGTCAATAAAAGCATTTTCATTTTCAACTAATAAGTCGTTTTGTGTTGCTTTCGCTTGTTGCATATTTATTCAATATTAAACTTAAAATCATGTCATATTCATTATCTAGATGATAAAAAAGAACAACTTCCTACCATGTTGCGAAATATTATTTGTATGTTTGTTTGTTCTTCATGTTAAAGTTCTACCCACGCAGAAATTTTTATGTCAAATATATATCAAAAGTATATCAAAAATATGTTAAATGGCATGTTGATACAAATTTGATATATCAAAACTATGTCAAATAGATTTTGACATATATTTGATTGTATCAAATATGTGTCAAAAAAATTGAAGTATGTCAAAACTATGTCAAATTTAACTTAGATTCTCAAATGAAAAGTATGAGGGTCAAATTTGTGTCAAAATTGTGTCAAATCTGTGTCAAATTTGACTTAAAAATTTTTTGTATGTCAAATTTGTGTCAAAATTTACTTAGTCATTTTCCTGATAATTTCAGTGTGTCAAAATTATGTCAAATCCAACTCAGAAATTTTTTTTGTATGTCAAATTGGTGTCAAATTTTACTTAGTCATTTTCATGATAATTTCATTGTGTCAAATTTGTGTCAAATTTTACTTAGCCATTTTGTTGATAATTTCATTGTGTCAAAATTGTGTCAAATCCAACTTATACATTTTACTGACCAAATGCATGTACATTGTAAAATGAAACATTGTTTTATCTTTTTTTAGCATCATTGAATTTTTAGAATCAAACATCATGATCAGTAGAGAATATGAATTTAATGACCGCATAGAATATTTACTGTTTATCATGGTTTATTGAAACTACATATCAAGACATAAGATCAAGATCTGACATGATATAAGGCTTTGTATAATGTGAAAAGAAACTGAACAAAAGGTGTTGTTCAACAATGTTTTAATATAAAATAATTCACTGACGTTTAGTACAAAACGCGTCAGTGAATTATTTTATATTAAAACATCGTTCTTTTCACTTTTACCATGCGATGTAACGTGGGACTCTTAATGTTTTTTGTATAAATTAAATTATGTGACCCAGTGTGTGCCCAATGCTTCTGGTGTGTCCAGGCCGGGGGGCACCCGGGGGGGGGGCACTCAACTTTAGAAGTGATAGTATGTGCCTGTCAATAGGCCCCTCTTTTGAAGTTGACTATACCCGATGACTCCTTTTTTCAAAAAGTCATACCCCTCTTTTTAGGTGCGGCTACCCAATGACCCCTTTTTTAGTTGCGACTACCCAATGACCCCCTTTTTCTAGAATGGTATCACTAAAATGCCACAACATAATGCAGCAACTTTCAAATTCTCTTATTTCAGCAAATTTGCATTGAAATTTGGAAAATTTTGAACAAGAAATAGGATTTTGCTCCATTTTTGAGGCAGCCAGATCAAAGTAATTACGATTTTTGGTCATTGCAATTTTGTCCCAGTATTTCGAGCCAGATGGAGCAAACTTGTTCCCCCTTCCTCCTGTCCCCGGTCAGTATGCTTCTGGTGTGTCCAGGCCGGGGCACTCAACTTTAGAAGTGACAGTATTATGTGCCTGTCAATTGGCCCCTCTTTGAAGTCTACTATACCCGATGACCCTTTTTTTTTTTGAAAAAAGTCATACCCGATGACCCCTCTTTTTGACTACCGAATGACCCCTTTTTCTAGATTGGTATCACCAAAATGCCACAAAATAATGCAGCAACTTTCAAATTCTCTTCTTTCAGCAAATTTGTATTGAAATTTGGAAAATTTTGAACAATGAAATAGAATTTTGCTCAATTTTTTCAACATTTTCTAGCCAATAACCCCTTATTTGATATCTATACCCAATGACCCCTGCCCCCAATATTTTGTACCGATAGGCCCCTACTTCGTGATGCCAGTAGGCACATACCTTCACTTATAAAGTTCCCCCCGTCAGGCAGGGACCGTGTAGGGACCAGCTCCAGGAAGTCTCATGAATTCTCGCGATTCCAAATACAGCGCGCCACCAACGACGCAGTGAAAATTGGCTTGGGGGTCGACAGTTTTCATCAACCATAGCTGACCATTGTGATTATTACTCTAAAAACACAATGTTTTATAGTACTTTTTGAAATTTTTTGAGATTTTCTGTGTTGAAGTGAAATATTGCAGTTTGATATTCACAGATGTCCTTTTCTAAATCCCGCAAACTTGACGTTGATACTAGCTGTTTTCTTTTTGTTATAGGCCTACATTTTCTAAAACCGCCCTTTTTTGTTTTTAAACTTTACCATGCTTTTCCGCCCGATAAGCGCGCGCCTAGTCAATGCGAAGTAGGCCTAGGCCTGTCCTTTTTTTTAATGGAAAACGCATAGGTTTTATTTTGGTTATTAGAATAAATTGTTTTAATTCTTTCTGAATTTATTGTTTGTTCAATACGATAATAATATAACACCAACATCCATACTATAGGTGTTGCATTTTTGTAATCGGCCTACATTTTCTAAAAATGGGGTTTTTTTTTTTTTTGTCTCATAGCGGCCCGCCGCGCGGATAGGCCTACCGCAAAGAAATTCAAGTACATTTTTAAAAGATTCTTAATGTCTCATTACTTATAAACATGCCTCGCATTGGTTTGCCGTTTTGGTTATTATTGTAATTGTTTGATTTGTCCTTATTATATTTTTAGCCTAAATTTGTATTTTTAATTGTATTTTTAGTACTATCAAACATTAAAAAATTACGATCACAATAAAACACTTTGTAGGCATAGCCTACCGCATAGGCCCTAAAAATAACATTTATTTTTTGTTAATATTTCAATTTTAGACTTTAATGCATAAGTTCAACAATACCTCATAGAGTTCTAGCATTATAATAAAGATGAAGAAAGTTTCAAACTGCATGCAAAAGAGTAGGCCTACATGAATTTAAAAGATCATTATTTTTACTGGCATAGGCCCATCAAGAAAATATGCATGAAAAACTCCATAACTTTAGAACCAAGTATGCTAGACCTTTGGTGTTTTCACAGTAACACAATTTTCAAAAATGCCTCTTTTGCCCCCCATGAACCAGATCGTGTCACAATTAAGGTTTAAATTTGACAATCGTCATGCCCGATTTTAATATTAATTCATGTTTCTTTTTCATATTTTATTTTTACTTCCGCTTTCTTGCATGTCATACCATCTTTATTTCATATTTCCCCTTTTCATAACCCACGGAAATTTACTCTTAATGTAGGCCTAGGCCTACTCCCAAATAAAATAGCACACGTTGGTTGGAATGAGTTTCTTTTTAGTCATATAATATCGGTCGGCACAACATTGAAGAATCAAAAACTGTTTCGACTAAATATTCAATTGGGCAATTTTAAACGCCTAAGCCTATACATGTTTTTTAAAAAGAAAAAGAAAATGGGAAAGATTAAAATCTTTCCCATTTTCTTTTTCTTTCTCATGAAATTATAAGTCAACACTGTGAAAAGAACTGAACTGTAGTGTAGCCCAACCTTAACGGCATTGTGGACTTTGGCCAAATTGGAAAGGTTTAAATTCGGAGGGTCGACATTTCTTGCATATTAAATAATGGATCAGGCCCATGGATCATGGACTCAACCTACAAAGTAAAGAGGTCAAATCTGGGGATGGACTTTATTGGAGGGGTGAACGCATTGTTTAGGCCTGCTTCATTTGAGACTGAAGGGGCGAACCGGGACACCCCCCCCCCACACACACACACACCAATTTACGGTGAAGAATATACTGTACAATAAGGGACAAAACAAGATAACTTAACAATAGTTTGGAGGCCATTATAGGCCTAAATGAAAATGAAAACATGCCTATTCATACAGAAGGGTAGGCCTATTCGAGCCCCCGCACCAAATTTATTGAGGGGCTGAGCCCCAGCCCCGGTTCATAAGCCTATGTAATTTTGTTGACAGAATTGCACCACAAGAGTTTATTTTAAAAATTAACAGGTTTATTTGTTTAGTGCAAGTAGGCCTATATCTGATATATTTTCTCCCGACATTATACATTGGGGCCAAAGTGTTTTGTTTATGGCTATAGGCTATAGAAGGAAATGGCTTCTAAATTTACCACCTTTCGTGATCATACAGTAGGCCTACATCATGCTACAAAGAGCGTTTCAAAACGTCACACAAAAACTTTTTAAAACAATTAATTCATATCTATTCAAGTTTGTAAAAAGGTTATAAATGTAAAACATCTATAGGCCTAGGTTAGGAAAAAAATAATAAAAATAAAAATAAGACAAGCGTTCAAAACATTTATGAAAACCAAAAGCTTTTGTCTTAATCATGTATCACGCATGGTATAATTATGGGAAAAGTTATCCAAACAAGAAATAAAAAAGATTTAGATTAAATTTCCTGTTTGAAATTGTCTTGCATCAAAAGCATTTTCTATTATAGGCCTACCCAAACTCGAAAATTGACATTTTGACATCGGGTTTATAGGCCTAGATGGTCGATCAGAGACATCAACATTTTTGACATCGAGTTTTAACCGTCGATGGTTGAATAGGAATAGAGTACATTTAAAATTCGAAAACGTTTTAATCGTATTTAAAAAAAAATGCTTTACGCTGTCCATGCTGTTAAAATATGTACCGGTATTGAATATTTCGTTATTCTAAAAATTGAGAATTAGGCCTCCTTTACTTAAAACAAACAAGGTTTAAAAATTGGTTTTTTAAGGATATATTCATGAGGGTCTAAGTAGGCCTAGGGGCCTATCCCCAATCACTGATTTTTCAGTGTTTTCTTTTCTTGTAAACGAGAGCCTAAAGTATTTTCCCAAGCGCCTCGGATCGGGTTCGGAAAAGTTTGAAAATAAGGGTTTAATTGATGCCCATTATTTTGTGTGGGAATAGGCCTAACACTCTGAACATTCACAGATGTAGGCCTAAACCATGACTGTCGAAATTAACTTTAAAATGGAGGCAGAAAAAAAACATTAAAAAATATATACTTTACGCTGTCCATGCTGTTAAAATATGTATTGAATATTTCGTTATTCTAAATATTGAGAATATTAGGCCTACTTTACTTAAAATGAACAAGGTTTAAAAATTGGTTTTTTTTAAGGATATGCATGAGGGTCTAAAGTAGGCCTAGGGCCTATCCCCAATCATATTTTTTTAATCAAGTCTATTATTGGCCTTCTTACCATGCTTACAACAAAGCTTAAAGACCTGAAAGTGTTTTCTTTTCTTGTAAACGAGAGCCTAAAGTATTTTCCCAACACCTCAGAAAGTTCGGAAAAGTTTGAAAATAAGGGTTTAATTGATGCCCATTTATATCTTGTGTGGGAATAGGCCTAACACTCTGAACATTCACAGAGGTAGGCCTATACCGGTAGGCCTAAACCATGACTGTCGAAATTAACTTTAAAAAGGAGGCAGAATTGGAAAAAAATCGTCGGAGGGTTGAATTAACAGCTGATCATCATCAACGTAAATAAACAAATTTGAGTAATCAATAGCAACACTCGTTACGTTTCCAGGGTCGATGGTTCATCGTCGACGCGTCATGGATGTCGACTTTTACCCATGATGCTCTGCGCGAAGTTGATCAGCCAGGCGTGATCGTAGGTGGCGCGCTGTATTTGGAATCGCGTCAATTAAGTTGCTTTGAGGCATCATCGGAAGAGCTGGCCGGGCCTACTCATTATGATTTACATAATTTTTAAGGATGGCATTACTAGTTTATAGCTATAAGCTTGAGATGAAAAACGGATCATTCCTAAGAGCCGTCTTGCTGAGTGATGCGCTATCAGAATTTTTACAATCTCGTGGTGAAAATTTATATGACCCCCCCCCCTTCTGCCCACGCAGACTCAATCCATTGTTTGAACTAAGGGGTGAAGCGTGCAAAAACATTTATAGGCCTAGTAAGTGTCAGGAAAGGGAGCGGAACATGGACAAAATTTTGCGCTCTTCATGATAAATATTTTAATTAACTCCTATTTTTGGTGTAAATAAATTATGACCCCTCCCATTTTGGCATAAACATTATGACCCCCCCCAGTATTTTTACGACCCCACCCCCAATCGGGAAAAAATGACAGCCCCCTATTACTAACAGGGCATTAATGCACTGGGCTAATGCAGCTAACCATTAAACCAAGGGAATTTCTTGTTTCGGTGCTCCTACATAAAGGAGGAACTTCCATTCAGAAGAAGAAAAAGAAAATGGCAGCTTGTGGTGGTGGATTTGAATTTTAACGGTTCAATTTTCGTTTTAAAAGCTTAAAGCCAGTCTGTCATGCCAACGGAGGAATGCATCAATATCATCTAGTCATGAACATTATATACAATGTGTGATTCGGTGGACAGGCTTGAGCTATTATATAGTAAACGATCTTATGACTGCACTGCAGTGTGGCGTGAATCATGAATGCATGCAGCATGGTGGGACAATGGAGTAAGATTTTAGTTTTGGCTGTTCATGCTGCTACTGAGTACCAATCAATTTAAGACTAAACTGCATCATCGGATGCTGTATGTACTGGATAAAGCACATGGTAAGTATACAGTCAACATTTTTGAAAATTAAAAAATGTATTTTAAGCTTACCTAACTTCTACTTATACACATGACTACAGTACGTATACATCACTACATGTATTAAGGGTGCATCAAGTGCCCCTCATTTCAACCATATTTTTTGCTCCTAGTGTCAAACTGTACCATTTAACTAGAAAATCATCCCCTCCAAATTTAAATTCAATCGGAGGTCGGGAAGGGGGTCCACGTGAGCTTAAAGTTCGGACAGAGGCAACCGGCAGCTAAAGTCCGGCTGGCAGCTATTGTATTATGTATACAGTTATACACACATTAATAGCTGCCTTTAGTGAAAGTTTTATAGTACTTCAAATCTCAGACAATACTCAATAAAATGCAAATCCATTTGAACTAATCACAAAGGCAGCTATTTTCAGACATATTTGACGTTATAATAATAGCTGCCATGTGCATGTTTCTCTATTTACAGCCGTTTCTGCATGGAAAATGGGTCCATCGCGCACTACAAGCTTGAAGTTTGTGCATGGTAGGTGTTTTTAACTTAATGACAAATAAATCAGGCAGCTATTTAGTTTTCATTACGTTATACTGCACATCACTGTGGCTGCCTTATGAATAACAATGTAATAAATGTACTTTTACCATTGCTTTTTATTTATCAGTCCATATATGATACAAGTTTGGTAAATTAGGTAGTATCATTCAGTTTACGCTTTCTCAGGTTAGGGGTGGTGCAATAATTATGTGTACCGGGGTGAATTCTCAAAATGGTCTGCCAAAAATCGCTTGCCCTTTGGCCGTGCCAAAAACCTTTGCCCCCCCCTTTTCGACGTGCCAAAAACCTTTGCCCCCCCCTTTGACGCGTGCCAAAAATCTTTGCCCCCCCCTTACACATGTATACAAGATTTTGGGGACCCCGAATTTAAAACCTTAAATTGTCTTAACATATAATGCGAGCGCAGTGAGCTGGAAATTTTGCATATTTGAACGTGTTCTTAATGTTTTCCTACGCCTTTTTAGGGCGTAATATAGAAACGGTGCCCAAAATATCTGTGCCCAAAATATCTGTGCCAAAATTGCTTGCCCCCCCCTTTCGACCTGCCAAAAATGCTTGCCCCCCCCCCTTTTGCCTGCCAAAAATCTTTGCCCCCCCCCCCCCCCCTATAATTCATTTATATCAAAATGTCTTGCAAGTGATGGAGCAAGATAGAAAATGGACACCTAATCTGAGAAAGCGTAAACTGAATGACACTATCTAATTTACCAAACTTGTTTCATATGGACTGATAAATATTAATTAGCAATGGTAAGATAAGTACATTTATTGCAGTTATTCATTGAAGTATTACGGTACTTGCAGGTTTCCTTGAAAAATCTTTTCTTTTAATTTTCTATGTATACCCGTGCTGTATGTAAAATTTGTATTGTATTTTTGGACCAATTTGGCTGCATGAGTATAGCAAATGTGTTAACTAAGGTTTGCCTATCATACCTTTAATAGAAATAGTTACGGTACTTGAGAACTAGGCATGCTTGAGAGCTTGAAAATGTATTTTGGGTCAATCTGGGAGAAAAAAATCCCAGGTAATGGATTCTTCCCTGATGGATTCTAATTTCTAAAAAAGTAATGTGGAAATACCTGCCCAACCATATACTCTTGATGATCCTGAATTTCTTGTTGATGACACCAAATATTTTTTTCAGTTGTTTCAGAAAACTACCAAATGTGTAAGCTTATTTAATTTGTAACTTTATGTTCAATTTGCTTTCAGATGCTATTGAAAAGGGATCCGAATTCGGCAGGAATAGCAACTCATCAATGGCGACTCATCAAGAAGAAAATGCTGTACATATCAGTTATGCAAAATGAGGAGTTCAGAATTCAGATTTTACGCAAAGAAGAATGTGAAAAAAGAACCTTGCTAATTTTGACTCGGACTGTTAAAGATCATGCAGATCTGGATCATGCACATAAAACTTAACTTTAAAGACCATTTTTCTGATTCATGATTTCAAATGGATCCGTCAAAACTTCGCACTAATTATGTGTCGTACTAATTATTGTTTAGAATACATGAGTGGCAAACTTAAGACTATTTTTCTCACTATTTGGCCCCAAAAAAAGTCAGATTGCTCTTTCCGACCGATCAACAACTTTATGTGAAATAATCTGTATTAAGGTCACAACAACTTTATGTGAAATAATCTGTATTAAGGTCACAACAACTTTATGTGAAATAATCTGTATTAAGGTCACATGTGTTTGTTTTTGCATACCGTATTTGAATTTTAATTTGGTATTAAATTACTGCAAAAATATTTTACAGGTCAAGCTACAAGTTTAAAAATATTGGTTGAGAGGTAGTCGGGTAAATAGTATATCAATAAATATTGGGCGTAAAGCATCCAATTCTGTCATTAATATGTTTTCATCAATATTTTCAGTGATTTTTGGTTTTCATTGGGCAAAACTTAAGCTTAATGGAAAATTAGCCCTCCGTGCCCCTCACCTTTGTGGTGCAGCCATGTGATCACATTCTGGCATACTTTTGACATAACCAAGAACTACATGTCAAATATGTATCAAATTTATTTTGACACAAATTTGACATATCAAAAAGTACCGGGTATGTCAAATATGATCCTGTTTGACACAATTTTGCACAAATCTGAATATTTGGTGGCATTTTTTTGCCCTCAAGTGGGATTTCCAATAACTTGGCACTGACTGGAAGCTGTGCATGCACCTGGGCAACAGGGTAGAAAAGGATTCCCTGTGCTGGCTCACCTCAACGGCAGCTCCACCACTGCATTCACATCAGTGTGTCAAATATGATCACGATTTGATACAATTTTAACATAACCAAGTACTATGTCAAATATGTATCAAATATATTTTGACACATATTTGACATATCAAAAGTATGTCAAATATGATCCTGTTTGACATAATTTTGACACAAAATAATATTTGACATGATTTTGACAAATGTGATTTGACACACTTTTGACATAGAACTATGTCAAAAATATGTCAAATTTTTTATACAAATTTGACATATGTCAAATTTATGTCAAATTTGTGTCAAATAAATGTCCCAATTCTTATCGTTTTTGTTTGACATAATTTTGACATATGTCAAAATTGTGTCAAATTTCGGTCAGGGTATTCATCAAGAAACATGTACAATTTTTTTTTTCAAAAGCAGAGCCTGGAATTGTTAAGTCATCACCATATCAGTTCCATCCATAGATAGTTTCAAAAAATCACTCCAGCATGCAAGTCACTAGTCTAGAGCCATGGCAAAATCCCAACTAGTCAAGTAACATTATTGGGTAGTTTGTTGTTTGTTTGTTTGTTTGTTTCCTTCTGAACCTTGCCATTGTCCAGTTTTAAAAAATCCCACCAAAATAACTTCTAACCATGTTGTACAAATTATGACATGCCTATTTGAGTCACCACTTAAAAGGGCTGTCAATCTTGTCAATTCAAACTTTCATCACCGATTCCTGCATTTCTGAGTCAATGAGCCTAGGGAGTAGCGGCTATTTGGAACTTATTTATAATATTTAATTACTAACAGGAACAATCTATGGTATGGTCATCTCCGAAAAGTTAGTTGCGGAAATAACCATGGTGTGGAAAGGCTGGTTTGTTTATTTTATGTTTAGACTTCTGAGGCACAATAGCAGACAGACTGTGAAAATGAAAAAAAATTGGTGAATTTTCATTCAGGTAGTAGGGCAAGGACACAGTGACTCAGTGGTTACGGCCTTGGACTCATAATCTGAGAGCTTGCTCGACGTGCGTGGGTTCGAGTCCCAGTCCCACTACCGTGTTGCGCCCTTGGGCAAGGTGCTTTGCCTCGCTTGCCTCACCTCACCCTGGTGCAATGGGAAGCTGTTAGGGGTAATCACAGTTGTTGTGCTGATGAACCTCATGCGCTATTTGTAGGCAGCAAACATGGTTCCAACATATTCTAATGACGGCAGAATAAATGTAAATCGCTTTGAGGCTGTTTACAGCATAAAGCACTATATAAATATCTACATTTTTATATGTTTTTTAAGTAAGGAAAGTATTGTATCATACAATTGAGAACTGAAATGGCTTGCAACAAATGGCACCATTTAAAAATAAATGAAGACTGAAAACTAGATGGGCAGTGGCTCCAGAACCGCCGGGGCCTGGGGGGGCCTGGCCCCCTCAATAATTTTGGTGGGGGGCCCAAGTACCCTAGAGCCCCCCCAATAATCTGAGGTAAAATTCATAATTTTAGGGTAAAATTCATAATTTTAGGGTAAAATTCATAAATTTTCGGGTAAAATTCATAATTTTAGGGTCAAATTCATAATTTTAGGGTCAGATTCATAATTTTAAGGTAAAATTCATTATTTTAGGGTATAATACAAAATGTAAGGTACAATTCATGTAAAAATGTATGCATGTCAAAAGCTTCCGTGCTTGGCGGGGGGATACCCTCCCGATACCCCCCCGCACCCACCCCTTCAGCGTTTGGCGCCTCGGAGAAGGCCAAAATTTTGGGCCCCCAATATTCAAAATCTTCCGGAGCCTCTGATGGGTTATAACTAAACAAAATTAGAACTATAGAGAGTTCAATGGACTTGTAATGATCATGCTGTAATGATGGATTCTGAAGAAATGTTCTGCACAGGTGGGCAATCTGAAGATCTGCATATTTATACATGCTGCAACATTATGAGGGAGTACCCCCTCACCGGTGCATCAGGATTGTGCAGCACAGATTATTATATCCTGTGCCATGTTAAAGCCTTTTTCTTTATTTTGGACAAGTTGAATAATCAATCCAACGTTTGTAGTAATTTTCAATTTCATTCCCCTAATTTTCAAGAAGCAATCACAAAATCATTTGAGAAACAAAAACTGCAGTATAACATACTGCCTGGGCATACTGGGGTGTGAATTTGAAACTCCTAAGTGACAAATTGCTGTTTCTGATGCAAATAATTATGCATTACTTTAATAATGTTATGAAAGTAAAGCATAAATTGAAAAACTATATCATAACATATCTTTGTGTATTATATTGAAAAATGTGACAAAAAAATTCTTTCTGATATATAATGTAACTGTTGCAGACCATATAAGCATTGTTCCATTTAGGTATCATCTATTGTGTTAACAGACTAAACCGAGATCATGCATGGGTAACATGCATTTTATTCTGTGATAGGTAATACGCAAATGGGATGGATGGATGGATACATAAATCGGTTCTAAGTCTTGTTTTGTTGCAACACGATTACTTCAAATCCCCCTCCTGAATATCAGTATCTTCCAGTAGCCTGTCCTGACTTCTCATTCAAAAATCATGCATTCAATTATTCAAATCCTGCATTTATTCCAAGATCAAGATTTGGGCCAAAATTTGGGATGGGGTTATATACAGATCTTCCGCAACTTCTGGATTTTTCCCTAAAAGATATGTGGTGGAATTATCCTGGACCAGTAAAGTAATTAACTAAGTGATGCTAAATAATGAAATATCTACGAAGCTCATGTTGCAGATCAAATGAGTCACAATCATTTCAGATGTATATGGACCATGCAGTATGCATAGGGTATGTAATTACATCAATGCATAACATTAACTTTTATTTTTCAAAAAAATTTTAATTTTAAAAACACATGAATAGGGAGGAACTGCTGCTAACATATCATTTGTGAATTGAATCCATTTCTAAAATGGAAATAGGGTCATATCAGGATACATGATTCAGAAAATGATGATAAATTTTCTGTAACTATAGTGTTCCATCTGGATACATAATCAAAATATTGATCGGAATATTTTGTTACATTTTATAGTGGGAGTAATAATTTGATCCACAAAGAAAATAGTGTATTTAGTGATGAATGGGGTTTGAGGAGATATTTCATATATGTTGTTAACATATAGATGAACATTATAAGCTGATTTATCCGCAAGCATACTGATGCTGATGCAGTTTGATTTTTTTCTCATAAGAAATAGTCATGATTTGAATTTGGAACTTACACAAGTCCCAGCCATTTTTTTCTTCAGATTTGGATTTATATCTCATGAATTGCTACATCGGGCTATTCCAGTTAAAATTCCCAGTACCCTTGTAGAAGATTTTGGAAATATCTTCCACATAGGGAGTATGAATTTCAAATGGAATTAATATATTAGCAGCTCCATTTGAAACTCACCCTCCCTCAGTGGAAGATTTGGGTTGAATCTTTCTCATAGGGAGTATGAAATTCAAACAGAGCTGCCTAATGTGCCCATTCATACTCCCTCCATCGCAAATATTTCCAAAATCTTCCACAGGGTTATTGTGAATTTTAAATGGAATAGCCCAATCGTGGTGCAGATGCAGTTGATTTTGTTTCACATAAGAAATGATTGTCATGATTTGAATTTGGAACTTACACAAGTAGCTGAATATTATTTTGTCACTGATATTCAGCAATTTTTTCTTCAGATTTTGATTTATTTTATGAATTGCTACAATTGAAGTGCGGATGTAACACTGCTAGACTTTGCATGTTTTAACCCCCTGAGCACTACCTACCGATCTAACATTGCCTCTGATTGGTGAATTACATGATATCTTCACTTTAATCACCAATCAGAATGGAGCTTTGAAAATAATTCATCCCTATTTTTTGCGTGGTGAAATTATTCTAACAATATTGCTGATTGGTCCAATTGATAATGAAAACTTCTTTTTGACCAATCGGCAGGTAGTTATCAGGGGGTTAAGCAATCCTAAGATTTGCAATTTTGCAGGCTGAAATTTTGAATCTCTTCCAGTTATTTGTCATATTATGTCAATGCCACACAAATATTATGATGTTTACCACACTGACAAATAGAGCAGCAAGGGAATGGGAAATGGACATCTAGATAGATATAGTATCCTTGTATTTTTCCTGTGTGACAACCATTAATTTCCCCATTGTTCCTGATCTATATATTATTCTCTTTCCGTCACATTCAATTCCGATAGCTTTGTTACAGTACAGCTGGATTTACATTATTTTGTTTATTTCTGTGACAAATGTTGATTTAGTTGGATATTGAATTAGATGTTGTGACGAAATGTGAAGGCAAAACTGATCTAAAATTGTGTTTTGAATCTGATACTGTAAAACTGTAATCCTCTCAGCTCAACGCTATGAAATAGCCAGGATTTATAGACCTTTCACTACATTAAGCCATAGATCAGGTCACTAAAAAGTGCATTTAACATTTACATTAGTGAACTTATTTGAGAATTTTATAGTGCACTAGAAAAAAATCTGGGGAGGGGCATTGATGAGGGTTATTAAATAAAAATATAATATAAATGAATCCTCTATTTGCTTGTGGAATTTCCTGAACTTTGAATCGATCAGTCTAGTACCAATAGCTATAGCTAAAATAATAGTTTCTTGATCATGAGAGTATGAATGTACTGAGTGCACTACATAATGACGCAAGTTTAGTGGAATGACACGATAGCACGATCGATTGTGCACGCACAGGAAATGTAACGCTACCCAAAGCGTATGTGGTAGGCATTGTACGCCGACGCAATTGTCATTGCATGCCAATTGAGCTGTCATGATCAAGAAACTATTAGCTATACCGATTAGTTTAAGCAGCATTGTTGCAAGCGCCTATACCATTTTTCACCCTGATGTTTCACTTACACATCTATGCAGGATCATTAAGCGTGTGCGTGAGTACGTCAGCGCATTGAGTGAATGCCTGCGATTTGAAGCAGTGCCTAATGAAATGCGCACTGATGTCACTGCTACATGAGGGTGAAAATGGTATAGTGGCCACATTATACACTGTTTTATATAAAATGGTCTGGAACTGTGAATTACTTACTTAGTTGGTATACTTGGTAGGTAAGTCCTTCGTTCATATTGGCAGGACTCTCAAATTCTTCTTTGCATAAAGATTCTTTTAGAATCTGTATCAAGCATTCTAAAACACGTAAAATGGTTTAAGAATGATCAATACAGATTCATTAATAATATTGATATATTCAGTTTGGTGTATGTATTAAAGGCAATACCAATAACTATCTGTGTAGAGTATAATATTATTCGCTGGTGTAGTGCATGTTAGAATATGACCGTTGCTAGGTCAACTGGCTCACACATTCTTTGTTACGAACCACTGATCGAAATGATCACAACACAAAGCCTATGGCATATCATAATTCAGAACAGGTGTATGAGCCCCAGCTTGAACCAGTAACCAGTGGTTACTAGCGTGCACTACGGCAGCAGAGGATGATTTAAGCACTTCCCAGCAAGTCTTGCGGTTAGCACAGCTGTGTGAGTGAACATGACACCACTGCCCGCCCACTGCATACACACGTGCATGGTGAAATTTGAATTTTGACAGATATATTTACAATAAAAACACCTTCTAAAGGTCGGTCGATTTCACATTTTATGTTATCTACAGAAGGTGTGAATTATCCTTCATGCATACATCACTTTAGATCTGAAATCGACCAACTAATAATGACACACGGGCAATTCTAAAACAACGTCTTTTGCACAGAGTTCAATGGGATTTGAAAAGTAAAGTGGCAGTTGAAACTCTAGTGATAACACTTTTACAGTGCATGATGGGGCTTCCTTAAATCATCCTCTGCTACGGCAGCGAATTGCTGTGGATCATATCCCCACAGCACATATTTCCTCCTTTGCATAAAGGGTTTAAGGATACAAAATCATCCACGAACAGATCATGGATATTGCCTTTAATAGAAGTCTTTTGCACATAATGCACAACTCATCAGGCTTATCAATATCATGATGATTTCAAATAGTATGATATCAGATTCCTGATTGGTTCTGGACTATGTGCAAGAGATCATTTGAATACACTCATCCAACTAGCCTCATTTCACCTCTTGCATTTAGGAATAATGCCAGAAGTGACATGTGACTGGGGATGAGATACTAACCTTTGCCTCCAAGTTCCTGATCTCATTGGTAAGACTGCTGTTTTCTCGTTCCAAATTACTGACACGGGTGTGGCACTTCTCAAGATCATTCTGGATCAGGATAAAATGTTGGAAGCAAAGAGATATATCCAAAGAAGGATGTTAATTTTAAGATCAATCCTGTCAATTAGTACATTTTCATGCATATTTCCCAGCTGAAACAAAAACAAAGTTGGTGTTGTAGGAATTATTTTGCCATTTATTTAAACCGATAATAAAATAAAGTTAGCTAGTCATGGTGTTGAAAACAAGATGTCATGAATGAAACCTCAAAATTCAAACTATGCATTGGTCTTTTGACTACAGGTGTGCATCTTACAACATGGGACAGGTGGCTTTACATCACCTTTGATGGACATTTACCCCATTCTAAAGAAAATCATGCAGAGAGCGGAAATCTGAATTTATATAGGTCACCAATTAATTTCCCATATTATTATTTATTTATTTATTTCCTCTCTCAGTCAACACCTGAGCAACACCTGAGGATTGAACCATGCCTGATGCACTGCAAACTAAACATCTTATTACTGCACCTTGTTCTCATCTAGCCCTATAGATACCAATCATCAGTAGACAAGGTTCTTCGTATCTGATCCAGTAATTGTACTTACTTGAGTATGTTTCAGCAACAACTGTTGCCTTTATCAACACTTCATGAGTAGTACCAATTATCTAACATTTCCAATGAGCTCTGAAACAGGGTTCAAGAAAATCCCTCAAAGAAAAGCCAACTGGTAACTCCAAGATCACTTCTGGAACTTCTTCTAGCATTGCTTCCCAGTAGCAGTCACAACTCCCCAAGTGTTGATAAAGGCAACAGTGGTTGCTGAAACGTACATGCACAAGTAAGTGCAATTTCTGGATCAGCTGCTAAGAACCTTGTCTACTGACTACTGTCCTGATAACTCTGTTCAACCAGCTATTTAACATAGTGGCACATTCAAGACCCAATCAAAGTGTTATGATAACAATAGCCTATTATACCTCATATTTTTGTACCAGGCTGTTCTTCTCCTGTTTCATTTGTTCCACATTGTTCTGGTACTCCATTACTGCATTCATTGTTGCCTGCATCTTGGTGAACTCTTCTTGAAGACTTTCCAACCGGGATTTGCATGTCTCGCTTTCTAACAGTGCCTCCTTGAGTCGACGCTCTGCTTCAAGTCGTGATTGTCTCTCCTTGGATAGATCTCTCATCAAACTGTCCTTCTGCAGATAATAAAGAAAAGACAAGAACAAAAGAGAAATGTCAATATGGTGTCAGAACAAGAAACAGTTCCGAACATCGAGAATGTTCATCTATTATAATAATTGTCCAGTCCCTACTTCTTGTTTGAGATCTATCCTAAACTGCTTCCTAGAATGATTTATCTGCCACTAAGGTGACAGAATTATTCTATTGGCCCAACCAAGCCAGATTTTAAGAAATTGGGGGAAAATTCTTGTACAAATGAATGCTGACACAAATTTCAAAACTGTTGGGATTTTTATCCACCATTCTTGTTAGCATAATTTATGTGATGCTGTTTGATTTTTGCTGAATTGCTGAACCATGAAATGGTATCAGCCTACATTAGTGTATCTTATACTTACTTACAGACTGACCAACCTTTTGGTCTGAAATGGACATATCTTTAAATGCCACAAAGGTATGAACTCATTTAAGGTCATTAAGGGGTCATATATACATGTACCACAATATACTGCCAAATCCCCATGGTTCAGCTATGGTGCGGTAACCGCTCTATTTACTTTCATGTTCAGGAACAAAATGACACTAACTTGACAAATAAACAATTGCATTGATGGGGCTATGTCAAATAATGTCTATTCTCTCAGGAAAAGGATATCACTCTGATTTGTGAATAAGCTAAACTCATTACTAACTCAATTTAAACATTGTTGATGATGTTTACCAATAGATATTGTTTTATTACTTCGAAGCACTTAACTAGTGATTTGAAATTACTTTTTATCCTTCTATGCTAAAAAGATGTTATCTGATTGGTGCATATTGAGTTGCTGTATTTTGTGATTTTGTGGAAGTCTGTCGTATTTGAAGAAGTCTATTGCATATTGTAACATGTGGCTCAACTTGCCCATTTTACTTTGTTTTATTTGGTGTAGTATATCCACATAGACTGATCCTTACAAATGAGGAAAGGAAGGAGAGTACCACAGAGCAAGAAAGAATGCAAGGAAAATGAGGAAGGAAGAAGGGAAGGAGAGATTGGACTACTGGCTTTATTCAGCTTAACACAAAACCTTATTAATGGGATCCTGACTGCCTGGTCTAACTGCTATAATATTAGGAATAATGCAACATAGTCCGTCAGCCCAGTAATGTTTATTACAGCTTTTACAAATACTCTCTTTGTGTGAAAGAGTGAACACCCCACTCCCCAAGAGAGTGAGAAGAGTGAAATCACTCCAAAAGATTGAGAACCACTCCTAAAAGTGTGAAAACCACTCCTAAAAGATTGGAAATCACTCTTTGAAGGTACGATACAAGGGACATTACTCTTTTTCAAGAAATGTTCCTTACATCATACTTTGAAAGAGTGGTTTTCACTCTTCTCACTGTTTTGGAGAGTGAGTTTTCACTTTTCTACAATAAGAGAGTACATTAAACATAGGATCCACAGATCAAGTTAATCTACATGAGAACTTAATTTGATTAAAAATATGTTTTATTTTGAATTTTTTTTAATTTCTTCAAAAAAAAAAGTTTTTGCTTCAAGTTCACCACCAGTTATGATGAAATAGCCTTTGGAATAACCTATTTGTGCTGCAATTGTTCATCATCTCTAGTTCTAGTGAAGCAATGGAATCCATCACCTACTAATTGAAGATCTTATTGGTTCAAAACTAGGACATAAGGTCTGTAGTAAAAGGAAGTTTCCTGACAGACAGTTATCTGTCCACAGGTCAGTCAGATTAATGACATAAATTTGACCAGTCTAAAACTAAAATCTTTTAAAACTGAAGTCTTTTAAAACATACAGTGAACAGGCGATGAAATAATGTACTACGATCAAGCAAAATTAATTTTTCACTCTTTCTTTATAATATTCTTGAACATAATCTTTACAGGTTTAATACAATAGGTAAGCCCCATCAAAAGTGGATATATGGCTCCTCCGATCTATTTGTTGCATAAAATGATTAGGCAAATACAACAAGTCACCATTATTGCCATACATTATACATCATATATACATACTACGTCGTTTTATGTATATTTTATCCTCTCAAAGTCAAGTTTGCCAACATCCATCTCAGTCATTTTGCTTGATTGTACAATATATTTTCAATTTGTTTTTGTCAACAGTTAAATTAATTTGTTTGTAGTTAAATACACTTTTCCATTTAGCCATTATGTCTGCAACTAGATTTATTTTTAAGGTGAGGAATTTCTCATGTACAAAAAGTACAGTTAATCTTAATTATTTTCCTCTAAAATAATATTTAAAACAATTTGACATCAATAAGTTGGCTTTGAATGATTTATCTTCTACACTTAGACCTCTTGGTTCTGGTTTTTTTTTCAAAAGTGGAGATCTCAAGATTTTTGAAGGTTTAAAGGAGTTTGAACCGGTCTAGTATCTTGACACCCCCATCATGTTTAGTATCCAATATCTTAGTCTCTCAAATTATTTTCATGCATCCAAATCTAAAACGAAAAACCTGCAGGAAATATCTATGTTGTGTAACATGTAATTATATACACCACGAGAAACATCAATGTTACAATGTTGTACAACATGATATCTGCTTCTTTCCTCACTTTGACCTAGTTCTCAAATTATTTTAGTTTCAGATCATTAAAGTTTCATTCATGTATCAACTTTTGATATCAAGATACTACCTCTACACAATACATTGGAGTGATATGAGTTTGTATGACTTCTGCTATCGTCACCTTCAAGCTATGACAATGTTATTCTTACTTCAAGCATTGACACATCTTCAAGCAAGATGTGTCAAAAGGTCGTGATCACGGGAACACCTATTTTCGAAATCCTCTTCATCGAGATCGTCTTTTTTGCCCTATTTTGATCTTCTGATCGCTGTTTTTTGCCAACTTTTTCACATCAATGCTCGTTCAAACTATCGTGCTTCGTATTTTGGACTTGTTTCTCCACATATCTGATATCTAGCTCAATTATTTTGAGCATTTCCTGTGACTACTTTCGCGGGGTTTATCCACCATCTTGGATTTCTGGATCAATGTTTACATTCACCATCGATCATCATCATTATAAATTCGATGCTGTCCGGAGTTTTAACATGCATGTATGCATGGTATGACAGGTTTGATGCCCATACTACCCCTTGCTACCGGAACTAAGGTCAGTTACCAGTTATTTTTGACTTGTATTAGACATTTGCAGTGCCACCTTTTGTGCTCTTTGTGGTTATTTTTTGGCTTCAGCATTTTGTTATGTAAACTTATGAAGTATGATCACTGCCATACTAGCTCATACTACACTCTACAGCCTCTACAATTGACTTTGCTGTGTCTGCATACTCTTAACTCTAATGACTCTTGCCTATAGATGTCATCCACCAATAAGCTTTTTGTTGTCATGTGTGAACTTCTGTGTGGTGACTCAATATGTATCACAATATTAATAGTCGTAAGCTACATGTATTGCAAGCCCCCTGGTCATTCCCAATATGTCCAGTTGCAAATGATATTCAACCAAATAAGAACTTAGCGTTGATGTACCTTGCCATCCTCTTGGCTACTCAAGCAAATGACATTGAAGTAAACCCGGGGCCATATACCCCTAAGTACCCCTGTGGGGTCTGTAAGAAAGCTGTTCGCTGGTCAAAAACGAGAACAGCTGTAGCCTGTGACACGTGCGATACATGGTATCATACTGATTGTATGGGAATGTCATCTGAAGTGTATGAAAGTATTAATAGATCTGATATTAGCTGGATTTGTATGTCTTGTGACACCCCAAACTACTCCTCATCAATCCTTGATACTTACCTGAGTGAATCTGACAATAAATTTCAAGCGTTATCAATCATTGACAGTTCATCGGACGCATTTACATGTAGTTCAGTTAATGCCAGTAACCTTGGAAGTCCGTCAACCACAACCAGTGGCCCTACATCGCACAGTCGCTCATCCATTGACTCTGAGCCCAATCCTGGCTCTCCTCTTCAACAATCTTCCCCCATTAAGTCCAAGAAAAGGAGGAAAAATGATCCTAGACCTTTGAAGGTCCTCTCAGCCAACTTGCAAAGTCTGCATGCCAAAAAGGAAACTTTTTGGGAAGCAGTTGAAAGTTGCCAGCCTGATGTGTTAATTGCAAATGAAACCTGGCTGAAACCATCCAAGTTAAGTTCTGAAATGATGCCTCCTGGATACAATCCCCCATCAGGAGCGACCGTGCCGATGGCCATGGAGGTGTATTACTTGCTACCAAAAATGACATCATTGATGGTGAAATCAAAATTAATGGTAATTGTGAGCTAGTTGCAACTAAGATCCAGCTGTATGGTCAACAACCTCTCATTGTTATGTCAGCGTATCGACCACCAAATCGTGATCTTGCCTCGCCCAGTCCCTGTGCCAGTCTATTAGACATGTCGTCTCTAGCAACCCATCAGCTGTAGTCTGGCTCAGCGGGGATTTCAATCTTCCGGACATAGATTGGGACACATCAGCTATTGTTGGCCACCAATACAGTCTTGCAATGAACAATTGCTTTCTTTCTACATTCAGCGATTTGGGTCTAACACAAATTGTTGACTTCCCGACCAGAGAGGAAAACACCTTGGACCTGTTTCTTACTAACAGACCAGCCCTCGTCAGCAAGTGTTTGCCTATGCCTGGTGTAAGCGACCACGAGATGGTACTTACATTGTCTGACATCCGTGCCAAAAGACAAAAAGCCAGTCCGCCGCCAAAAATCCTCTTATGGAAGAAAGCTGATATGAGCAACATCAAGTCAGAAATCAACACCTTTGGCAGTCACTTTGTCGCTTCCAATTCAACTGACACAGATGTCAACGACCTCTGGGAGCAGATAACAACCTTCCTCCTCAACATCTTGGATTCGATGGTCCCTTCCAAACTGTCTTCTACAAGATTCAATCAACCATGGATCAATCGCCACATCAAGGCCTTATCCAGGAGGAAGAAGAAAGCTTATACAAGAGCCACCAGATCAAAGGATCCAAAAGACTGGACCCGATATAAGGACCTCAAGAAACTCCTGCAAAGAGACTGCAAATCAGCCTACCACAACTACATCAGTGACATGCTGTGTGGAGAAGGAGATAGCAACCCTAAAAGGTTCTGGTCCTACATCAAGAGCAAGCGATCACGAGAATTCGGTGTTGCGCCACTGATGAAAGCGGTGTCCTGCAAAGTGACAGTACAACTAAGTCAAACATGCTGAACGATCAGTTTGCTTCTGTCTTCACCAATGAGGATGCATCTGATTTACCAGATCTTGGCATCAGCCCACACCCACCAGTGCCATCTTTCTCCATCGACACTGAAGGTGTTAGGAAACTCCTTGCCAACATCAAACCCCACACAGCCAGTGGTCCTGATAACCTGCCTGCCTATCTTCTTAAAGAAGCAGCGGATGAGCTTGCACCAATTCTGTGCCTACTCTTCAACGCCACCGTCCATCAAGGAAAGATCCCTCTTGCATGGAAATGTGCTGGCGTGACTCCTATCTTTAAGAAGGGTGACAAACACAAACCTGAAAACTATCGCCCAATATCGCTCACATCAATTGTCTGCAAAACAGCTGAGCATATCATCCACAGCCAGATCATGAAACACCTCGATGCACACAACCTGTTAACTGAATGCCAATTTGGATTCAGGAAGAAGCGTTCCTGCGATTCACAGCTCCTGATAACAATTGGCGACCTGGCCAGAGGACTTGAGACAAGCAGCAGATCGATGCAGTTCTCCTTGATTTCTCGAAGGCCTTCGATCGTGTACCTCATGAACGTCTTCTTTTGAAGCTCCATCACTCACGGGGTCCGAGGCCAGCTACTCTCTTGGATCCGAGACTTCTTATCAGGGCGTGCCCAGAGTGTGATTCTTGAGGGGAAAAGAGCAGCGTCGCCAGCGTAACTTCAGGGGTGCCCCAAGGCACTGTTCTGGGACCCCTGTTGTTCTTGGTCTTCATTAACTACCTTCCCGCGTGTGTTTCGTCAAGTCTACGACTCTTTGCTGATGATGCCCTCCTGTATAGACCAATCCAATCTCAAGATGACATCACTGCTCTTAACCAAGACCTCACCAACCTTCAGGAGTGGGAGAAGAAGTGGTTAATGCAATTCAACGCTGACAAATCACGAAGTTCTCAGAATCTCCAACAAGCGAAGTAACATCTTGGGTGCACCCCCGTACTCAATCCATGGGACTGCACTCCGAACTGTTGATGAGGCAAAGTATCTGGGTGTCACTATCCACCGTAACCTCAGCTGGAAGCCGCATGTTCAGAACATCTGCAACAAAAGCAACAGCACCCTCGGCTTTCTCCGCCGCAATCTGAGGAAATGTTCCCCAAAGATCAAGGAACTGGCCTACAAGACATATGTTAGTCCCACACTGGAATATTCATCTACGGTGTGGGATCCTCATCACACGCAGGACCTGACTGCCCAGATTGACATGGTCCAACGGCGTGCTGCTAGGTTTGTGACGGCCGACTACAACCAACAGAGCAGCGTAACCCAGATGCTACAAAGTCTACAATGGCAGACACTCTATGAACGTAGGGCCCACAGCAAAATCATCATGCTGTATAGGATAGTACATGGTCTTGCCGCCATTCCTGCTGCTCCACCATACTTGTTCCCATCTTCATCAGACCAGACTAGAGGCCACAACCAACAGTTCAAACAACAACACTGCAGAATCCTGTCTTATCAACACAGTTTCTTCCCAAGTGCCATCTGTATCTGGAATTCTCTACCAATCACTGTGGTGTCAGCTCAGTCACTGGATATTCTCCGGAACCGTCTGGGACCACTCACCCTCCGATAGTCTGCCACAGGGTCATCTTTTTACTTGCACCATGTTTTTAGTTATCTGCACATTTCGTTGAAATTTGTTCCCGTGACCAAGCACCTTTTGCACCCAAGTACGACTATACTCCACTACGGAGGGATGTACTCAATGGAAGAGAGAGGAGAGAGTATTCCCATTTGAAGAGTTTGGGGCAAAATACAACATACATCATGTGCTGCCTCATGTTAATTTTGTCAATATTGTTACTGATTACTATACATGTATTTTATTGTATGTTTGTCTTTTCCGAAAGGATATCAGCTTTCAATACCCTATTCACTATATTTAATACCCCTAAAATTAACCAGGGACAGGGAGCACGGTGACCGAGTGGAACAGGCTCCGACTCATAATCGTATAAGGTTGCGGGTTTGAGCCCCAGTGATGTCATCGTGTTGTGCCCTCAAATAAGGAACTTTATCTCGATTACTCCTCTCCACCCAGGTGTATAAATGGGAACCGGCATTCTTAAATGCTTGGGAGGTAACAGACTCACTGTGGAAGAGGTGTGGTGATCCTTCCTCAGCAACATTTTGCTGTGGAGTCTGGCCTAATCCTAACGAAAGATAGAAGGGCATTCTATCCTGTAAAAAATGCAGGTTCGACTCCTTTACCTTTTTTTTTTAACATAACCATTATAAAGCCATATCTTTTCACATAAAATCAAAATGTTAACACACAAACCTACACATAGCAGCCTTCAGATATATCACATTTTGTGCCTAAACTCTATATTTCCCCAAGCATTATTTTGTATCTATCATACAACTTTGTGGCACCAGGATCACAATCCCATGTTACATTATCTGTGAAACTTTAATGCTTATTCTTGCAGGCTATTATACTGATGTAGTCTTTTTGCTAAAGCTATGTTTTTTGTGCTCAAGTGACTGAATTATGATTCATGTCAAGTCTGGTTATGGTCATGCTCTATTAACGAACCCTTTCTGCAATTTTTTCAGCACTTCATGTATCACCCTAAAGGAAAGCAACGACCAAAACTAGAAGCTTAGGTCTAGTGACATAACTGAACCTAGGGGATGGTGAGTGCAATATTGGGGTTTTTCATTCAGTGCCCTCAAAACGGGGCCTTGGTGCAATGTCAGTGTAACTTGAATATCATAATCTTCTATATCATAATGTTTAGCATTGACTTTGAAATTTGTAAAAAGTTATCCAAAAGTTACTATATCACTATAACGATAATGTGAGAAGTAAAGACTATTTCTAGGAATGAACATCACCTGGCAAAAATATAGATTACTAGTCCGAAGGTTCGCTAGTCCTAAGGTGCACTAGTCTGACAAGTTTTCTAGCACCCTAACCCCAACCTCAAAACCGCATCCTAGCCCTTACCCTAAGCCCTACCCTCACTTTTGGACTAGCAAACTCTTTTTATGTTTCGGACTAGCAAACATTAGTTTCGGACCAGCGAAACTTACTTTTGGACAAGCGAAACCTAGTAACTAGTGCCTGCATAGCATACCCTAGAGATACTTGCCCAGGGAATTGACCCAGAGAGGTCCTGGGTTCAATTCACTGTTGGGATCACTTTTCTTATTTCCTCCTTTTCCTTTTTTCCAATTTCCTCCTTTTCCTATTTCCTCCTTTAATAATTGCTCAACAGCAAAACTGATAAAATTTCATCTAGTTTGCTTATTCCTGTTGCAAAAAGCCACCATTTTTCATATTGCGACACTCTTTACACATAACTGAGATATCCCAACTTAATAAAAATTACTACGCAAATGTATGGGCAAGTCTGCAGAAAGTTCTGCTTGGTTTGTATTTCCATTGTTCTCTTATTATTATAAAGACCCTTGTGATTGAGCTCCTTGATATATACATTTTCCTTGAAAAAATACCGAAGCAAGGATAAGGAAGTATGACTAAAACATTATATTAGAATGTCCAGTGACTAAACATGGATAAGGAGGACAGGTTGATGCTTCAAAGGAGGTTGATGTATTACAGAGATGTCTAGGTAGGATTGAGACTGTGCAACAAGTGTCACCTCAAAATGAGGTTTAAATGTCACATAAATGTCTTGTTATGAGGTTATGAAGTAAACAGGTACTGAAGTACCTTATTTGACCTGATTTGCGCCACAGGCACTTAAGTCAGTCATTTTCAGGTGACGCTTAGCCTTATTCCGTATCCAAATTCAACGCAGAGGGTGAAGATAACAGGACTCTGGCCTTCTTGGACACTCTAACAGTCTTAAAACTTGACGGCTCACTCAATATCAAGATCTATCGCAAACCCACACATATAGACCAGTGCTTTACTTCCAATAACCCTTTACAGGACAAACTGGGAGTGATACACACGCTTATAGCAGTCAAGTTAGCTCAATCGATAAGGCGTTCGACTATGATGCGAGAGGTTGTGGGTTCGAACCCTGGCAATGCCTAGTTCGCTCTCATGAAACAATTGAGTTAGCTTGAATTCCCCTGGACAAGGAACTTACTGCTAATTGTCTCATTGTAACCAGTATGAAACTTGGGGAGCTAATCCTGGTTGCGATGGATATTTGTGAAATGTCTAGGGTGTGCGCTCTTGAAGCTGCAAAGTCCCTGAGTTGTTGTAAAATGGTTTATGGAAGGATGTGTGGCCGCGCCGTAGTGGTCAGCGACAACCTGTAAAGTGTGCTGAGGCTTGTGGATCAACATCTAGGCGTTGTGCCTGTGCATAGCGCACTATAAATCACTGCACTTTTTTTTCCATTGTGTAGACTCAGTGATTACTGATCAGGCAGAATGAGAAGTCGCACATCACTGAGTTGTCAAATTGATCATAAAATCCATCAACAAACTGGATCATTCTGCTGAAGAAGGTTGTAGTGTAGACAACCGAAAATTTCAGGTGAGCAACTTTTATGTGTTGTGAACAAAAGTTCAATCCTTCACTTACATAATTTTCATATGATTTAATATAAGAGTACTCGCAACAAATAATAACTTAGGGGAAAAAGAAAAGCAGAAAGATAGCAAAACATTGAAATTACCAGTATGATTCCATACTGGTCCCATCTATTACATCCAATCATTACAAAATGACACCCTAAAGACATGATAATCATAATTTGTGACAAAAATGCCTATTTTAAATGAAAAAATAACATTTCTAATGAAAAGATAACAAAAGATACCAGAGAGGATCAAACAATGGATGTAAAATGACCACTGCATTGACCATGCTATCATTGATTCACACCACATCACAGATGGTTTCATGAATCATGGGTGGACGTCCGGCCTTTTGGAAAGATGGACATGATCATCAAATATGGTATTCTGCGAGTGACTGACCTTATTGATTTGACCATTCACCAGCCAAGTTTGAATGCTTTGGCCACTTGCACACTCATCATACCACAGCATTCTGACACACTTGCATTGGTGTTGTATATCCTTAATAATCCACAGCTTCTTATGGTGAAACACTAATACTTTGTGGTATTTCAGTTTTCTCTTTTATGCATTTTTATAAGGATATGTTGTTGTTGCTATTTCCCCTTCCAAAAATATTATATTAAACATTAATATTTTGTTCGTTTGAAACAGTTTTCCTTTCCAAAATTATAGTCTGTATACAATTAAGACATGACATTTACCTCTTTATCATTTGATAATTTGGAAAAACAAATCCTGTTTTGATATTTTGGTAATTTTGCAACAATTAGAAACTAAATTAATCAACCTGATACTAAGCATTTGTTAGGTTATACCACCTCAACTTAACTATAATGAAAGACAGAGATAAAAAGACTAGTTCGCTCTCAAATTCTGACAACTAGACAGAAAATGCCATACTGTGCAGGTCGGCAACCAATCACGGCGCACCTTTGCCCTGACGTCAGACGCAAACTAGTCTTTTTATCTCTGTCTTTCATTAAGGTACATCTCATTGAAAAATCAAGCGGTAGAATAAACCTTCAAGCTATCACTTCCAATATCCTAATAAACTATTCATAATGCTATAGCCTACATATTCCAAGTTTTTGAACTATGATGATCTAGCATTGTAAACGCACTGCCAGAGTTGAATGTATTATTTTTCGGGTTAATATAATAATAACACTTGAGTGAACAGTTCTATGACATATACTTGTTAAACCCATTGATTTCCTTTCTTACATTCTTAGGTTGAGTTGTTAATTTTTGGATGTCGGCAAAAAAAGTACATTCGAATCCTGCATTACGTGTGAGTAACAAACCGGTGAAATACAAACTAGTATCAATATTTGTGAAGAGACCTGATGCATATTTCTTTGTACGATACATGCTTGTATGCGGTATCACTTTTAGATGTTTGAGACGGGTGAATAAATGTATTAATTTTTATGTGAAATATGAAATATAAACAAAATGCTAATAATCATTGAGCTGCGACTGAAGGTCAGTGGTGGTGCCAGGGGGTGGGAAAATCCCCCCAGTCAGAACTCTTTGAACACCAAAACCCCAAACTATGTTGATTTCTCCCCCCTGAAATTCATTTTTAAAAATAATGTTACCTGTGCAACTCTGTGTTTCAAACCGGGGTTTCAAAATGGAGATTATACATCATTTTGTCTCGAAATGCCTTACATATCCACCTCTATCCCAGGAAGGGTACAGTACAATTACAAATGACAATACAGGGATGTGCTGCAAACATGGGTTGCATGTTTGGTCATTTGGTAATATCAATGATCCCTTTTTTCTAGGCCAATTTTTCTAAATTTTCTCCAGTCTTTTGGAAAATGTTGTCAAATTTTGCTCCATTTTGTTGGAAAATAACCCAATTTTGCCTCCTTCTAGCCAAAAGGGAAAAATTTGAAAAACACTACCAATTTCTGGCTGAAAATTTTGACTTTTGGCATAGAAATGGATCCAATTTTGGGGGAAATTTGATGGGCCCACTTTCAAATGCTCAGTGGCACACCCTAATCAAACCAAATTTGAATCCCTTCCTTCCTCGCCCCACCACTTCAAATTCATCCCTACAAAGTTAAGCTACAGTATTCCTACCTGTTCATGCATCTCCCACATCAACAGTGCTGCCATACTGTCTTCTTAACCCCAAACTAGGGGTACGCTAAAATATTATGAAATCCAATTCAAACTCCTCTTATACCAATGCTTGCCTAAGCATCACATGTTCAATACACTTGACATTAAGCAAGTTCCAAAGTCTTTCCAATTGTGAATTCAAAAAGCTGCTTCACTAGCCTGTGTAATAAGGCGGCTGCTGATCAAGTGCTGTAAGTGCTCAGATATGAGCTGAATCCGTATCTAGGTCCAATTGACACCAAGGCCGTACATCTGTTCAGGAATCTGTTCTAACTAATAGTCAATACGAGTTGACACTATAGTCCTGTAAGTGTCCAGACTTGATTCAATCGCCACTCTCCGATTAACAAATTGGTTTGACATCTATCTAACACCTCAAAGGAAATGGTAATTGTCCGTTATTATTGTAAAGTACAACACTATGGAAGTATGCCTAATAAAAAAGGTGTCCCAAGTTCACTTTGGAGAAAGTTTTAGCCTGTAACCACTCATACACCTTCAGACAGTCAGTAGAGACTGCATGTTGACAAAGTTAGTCCAAGTCTAGGAACTCGGTCTAGGAAATCAAGTTAACTGTGCTGCAGGCTACATATGCTGTCATTGCAAGCAGCCAGTCGTTTGCTGGTAAGCAGGTCCTACAGGATTCATATAACCTGAGGTACCTTGTACAGTGAAATCCTGTTTGGATATCATATGTTGATGCGGGAGTTCAACTTAGTTTTCTGCAACATGCAGTTGACTTTCTTAAACTTTTTTTATAAGTTTATGATAAATTAGTCACACAGTTTTGGTACAAAGCACTGATATCATATATACAAAGTTAGCAAAACCGCAAGTTTTGGTTTTTCTTTTTCTTGGTTTAATTTCGAAAGTAGATAACTTCAGTTAGCTGCAGATGATAAAGTTCAGTGGCTATACCATTTCTGCTGAGGTCTTTTAGCAGTCATTCCCAGCAGTTTAATATTCAAGAGAATCAATTTGAATACATTCTCACCATTAACAATCTCTTAAAAGATGTCTGAGACTTGATGGAAACTTTTTCCTCCTCAAATATGCTGTTTATCATGAGTGGCCTCTTGGCTAGTCCGGTCAGCAAATAGAGACATAAAGCTACTTTAATGGTTTTCCTTCACAATTGAAATCAACAGTTATCACAACTTCCACAAATATGTAGAAACCAAAAATCATCTAAAAGCATCGGGAATCCTCAAAGAACACAATCCTGTCAGCTCTCTAGCACAAGGAAACTCCACGCTGGTTTGATTCCCTTGGCAATGCATTCAACATCCCCCTTACTCAAGTTCACATACACATAGACTTAAGTATAAGTCAGCACTTAGTTCCATCAACCCGATTTGCTTGCTTACACTGCTCCCAATAGGCTATGGTCCAGTCTCAAGCAGAACATCCTTAAATCTCTGCCATCTAGACTTGCTTCAAGTCCTTATATAAAGCTCTCGTAATTCACAGACAATTTCCTACCATCATGTCAGTGTGATAAGCTTAGCTACATGGGAAGTGTTTTGCCTGCTTGATTTGGTCAATGATATTACAGCACAAGTCTCTTCCCTCCGCCCTGCCCTATAGTCTTGCAAATTATGAGCGGAGAGAAAAAAACCCTAATGAACATCATACATACCGTTGTTACCAGGGTGGAGAGTAAAAGCCCTTGTAATTTTTCGTGAAAATGGTTAACGCTATTATGCCACACCCTAGCAAGAGTTAATGGATCTGTTTGCTACACCATTTAATATCAAGTGTATATAATTACATGGCTAGGTGCATTCTACTGGTTGTCATGTCAACTACAAACTTACCTGGGTAAAAATTGTGTATATATCTTCAATTTTTGTTACAATCAAGGTAGGGTTATCTGGGCGTGTTCATACACCTCAAAATGGCAATTGGGGGAAAAGTTCACTTAAAACTGTGCGCTGTTGGATAAACTAGTCTGTATTTTTGTGTTGTTTTACCAAAAAAGTCCAAAGTAAGACAAAAAGACAAAGTTTGGGTATAAAACATGTTCATGCACTCTTAAATGTCACACAAAAGGACAATTATTTTGGTGCTTTCATGCTCAATACCAAAAGTTGCCTCCCCTCCTTGCTGGCTCGGAATTCCGAGACAAAATTGACAAAAAGTTTTAATATAGGCCTACATCTTCCTTTGGCCCTAACTATAGCCCATTTTGGCCCATTTCAGCATAAAAATTGCAAATTTCTGAATGCTTCGCACACATTTGTCCCGGTATAGCCATTTTAGTTGACTGTGGATCAGCGGGACAATTTGGAAATTTTGCCCCACTTAGCTTGGTGGCCCCAGTATGCCCCTGCATAAATATCCTCAGTAAAATACATTACAATAAGAACAAACATATCTAGGACTGGGTTCAGAGGTTTAACCCACTGGACACTACTGGTCATCTAACAGCATTTCTGATTAGTTGATAACTTGAAATGCTCATTTCAATTGCCAATTAGGAATAGGCTTTAAACTATTTAGAGTCAGCAAACTTGCATTTGCAGAATATCTTATTAATACCCTCCTTGATTGGTTCAAACTTGGATACAATATTCATTTTGGCCAATCAGCAGGTAGTTCTGATGGGGTTAAAACAAGTTTGTGTCTTCTTGGAATTGACTTCCTTTTATTGCAGAGTGACACCGCTCCCACGTGCAAACCGTTAAATTGTCAGGTTACTTGCCAAGGAAGGCACGCATGCATCAGAAGATTAAAACCGTGATTGCAAAAATTAATCAATTACAAGGTCTATTAGATACATAATGGATAGAAGTCACAAATGACTGAATATCAAGTAGAGAGACAGGAAGAGAAGATGGTGTTCATTTAACCAGGTAACCATAAACAGTGGAGGCTTGCATTACATCTACACAATGTGATCACGGTAAATGTGATATTTAAGGTATGCTGTTAAAAACTGAAATTGTCATATAAATTTCTCATTTTGAAACTATTTTATCCTGGCATTTGATGTGTAGGGTGTACAAATTGGTTCACAAATAGTTCTACCTTCTTAAATATTGTACATTTGGTGTCTTTGGTGTGATATTTAACACCAAAATATTTATAGGTTAAAATATCAAATATCAAATTCCCAAATTTGAAGATCCTTCCACAAATCAAATCCAACAAACTCAAAATCTGTCTTTGTCAAACCACAATTCAAGAAAGCTTTGCTTACAAATGCACCATTGTTTCTACTCTATCTTCTTCACTATAGCCACCTTTATGCAAATTGCAAAGGTGAATGTGAAGTCCCTGATAAAATCTGACTGCAGTAATGCTCACATGCTCATCACTATTTATGTTCCTCCCAGTCTGGGGCAACCTCAAACTGGTACAGTTTAATTTTGTATGGGTGGTAGGTTTCCTTAAACCTGTGAGTCTGTTTTATTTCTCAGCATTTCTTCCACAGGGTGAGTATGAATTTCAAATGGAATGAACACATTAGGCAGCTCCATTTGAATCGCATACACCCTATGAGAAAGATTCAACCTGAATCTTCCACTGAGGGAGGGCGAGTTTCAAATGAAGCTAATAATGCGTTCATTCCATTTGAAATTCATAATCCCCTTCCCCCTGTGAAAGATATTTCCAAAATCTTCCACAAGGGTAGTGTGGATTTTAAATGGAAAAGCCCAATACATCTGAAACCTAACAGAGGGAGGCATTATAAGGGGGCAAAGTGAATTTCAGGAGGGCAAAATCAACAAATTTTATGCATAAAATTACTGCAAAAAGTGGAAATATTCGTAATTTTGGGTTTTTTCGGTGGGAAACAGGGGGGCAAGAGTTCTGACTGGGCGCATTTGCCCCCTCATGCCCCCCCATGGCACTGCCAATGGGATGATGTTGCCCACTGGCTCCATTTTGTAGGAGTCACTCTGTGTGTGTAGTATATGTTGTGATACTTGGTACCCAGGACTTGGTAGCTTATATATAGGGGTGTGCACAAAATTCGAGGGCCAATCCTTTAAATGTGCAACATCCAGTGATTGAAACTGTAACACTGTGAGGACATACCACTGTCATTGTACCATTAAAATAAAATATATTAATGGAGGTTTTCAAATTATAAATAAACTAATAATGATCTTTATACAAAGATGATGTATATGTCAGACATTGTTGTCTCCGTGTTGCTATGGAAACCAATCAAATTTAGTCACAAGTAATAAAGGAACCAATTTATATGAAATAATCCACTGAACTTGTGAGTTAACATTGATAAAAGGAAATTATTTCCGACAGTCCATGTATCATCTTTACCATACACACAATTACTTTTTCTATTTTCTTGTAAATTTTGATATATCAACTTCGATGAAAAATTATATAAATAAGGCCAATTCCTGCTGAACTTTGGTCTAATCTAGTGATTACTGTGATACCTTTGGACAGCATTAATGTTCTACCTATAGGGGATGAGTGGAGATTATTTTTCCGATATGACTCACGCTTTTGAATTTTTCAAAAAGACTTTGAATGCTTTTTGGCACATTCCCAGCTCAATACCATGCTAAGATGTGTTGACAATTAATTAATGTTGCATTAAGAACCACATTCACTTCTAAAGCTATGCATAGTTTTGTTGTTTGTTTTTGATGCCTTTTGCAGCTTTCCAAGCAATAAAATCTTATATTTGTAACAATTTTATCCAAATGTTAGGTCCAAATTGTTGGATTATTTGATCATCTCCAGTACTTAAAAGGTTTAAGTTTTAAGTACAAGGGGTTCCCATGCAGGCTCTTCCTGTTAAAGCTACCTGTTAACTTATGATTAAGAGATTCCTATTCAGGGCTTTAAAGTTTAAGGACAGGTAAAAGAACCTACCCAGCAGGATTTATTACTTATTAATTTGATAGGTTACTTTGAAAGCTACAACATAAGTAGTGATTTATTTTGAATTAATTGGCTCAAAAAGGACACTATATGTGCCCATAGGAATTATCTTAAACATTAATTGTAATTAATTGGGCTTATAACCTCATATTTGAGTCCTCTTGCAATATCATTTATCAAAGGTTTTATATGTTGTCATTTTATAGGCTACATTTTATGAGTCCTGTATCAAATTAATACTTAATTTTAACTTTCCTGTCACAGGACCAGAATGTTTAATAAGTTTCTAAAACCTTGGCAACTCAGGTAGAATGCATACACGCATACACACTCCCACACACACCCGACAAAAACATATGGAAAGGTTTCTATACAAAAACTATTCTCTTACAAACCATCATGCGCAGAGTTTCCACCTCAATACACCTGAGCACACATTTACGTCCAAGAGCTCTCAAGCAAGCAGTGAATTGTCTCCACGCAGTCTTTGATTACACTACACGGTTGAGTGCTTAGCAATGTAAGAGCTGTGGAGCTTCTAGCTGAAAAATGGGCCTCTTTGATTGGGTTTTGTCAAAATCTCAAATGTTCCCTTCATCCAATCAGATTTAAAAAAATATCAAACGAAAGCTAACACTTCCCCCTAAAAACACTTTTCATCACTAGGTCAACAGATAACGCAATTCAATGTTATAGCAAGGCAAATGTAGAAAATCTGTTGAAAACTATCCAAGCACATTTTTTAACCAATGTAGGTTTTAAAAGTCAAAACCTCAAGTGTTCCTTACAATATTTTTCAAATTTTATGTCATTAAATGAAAAAGTACACTTATATTGTCCCTAGGCCTATACTAGCATCACTAGAATGAGCAATGGCCAATTCTCTTTAAATTGCAAATCTTAAATAAAACAAAAAGTTACTATTTTCGCCTGTTTTGCCATACGGTTGTAAATTCATGACATTGCTAAAGAGTGCTTACAAATTGAAATGAGTTCATCTCCGGGGTTCATCTACTGAGAAATAAATGTCCCCTTTTTTATCCTATTTTTTTACCTTTACGCATCATTCCTTCCTTAGCTTTGATCCTGTATGACTTTACTAAATGCAGTGGACCCATGCTGCCCAAGGACATTATTTTGATACCCCTACCAATTTACCAGTGCCGTACCATCAGGCCAATTTCCAGGGGGGCCAAAATCGGCCATGTCAGTCCACTGACCCGCACCCAGGATGACTTTACTGGGACTAATGCATGCGAAGCACATGCAACATAACCGCAAGATACTGTGCTGGGGTGTTTCAAGTCCAGCCTCATAATTCCATTTCATATTGTTAAGAAAAATACTAACGTCCCCAAAAGCTGTATGCAACATTATAGCCTGCAACAGGTTTCATGTAAATACATGCTTATGGGCGTCCAGGGCACTAATCTATAGCACACACTCGTGCATGATATATCTATTCCGATATTTAACATATTTGATCAATTATATCCAGAGTATGATTCACATAGAAATTTATTAGTATGATAAAATATGCTTGTCATCTTTTGGTTCTGGTCGCTGCCATTGACCATGTTAAAATCATGTCACCTGTGTAACTCGAAGGATTACTCAAGAGTCTATTTTCACAGATAAAAGTATTTTGTATCTCACGATACATCCATCATTCTGTAACAATTCCTTTTATTGATATCTTCTGCCTAATAAAAAGTAAGAAAAATATTTCATATTTCACAAAATGTTGAAAGTATAAGTTTGCAGAATCATTATTATTTGTGAAAATGATTTGCAACAAATATGAAACCTATTTAAGCACCCTGCAGATGATGTGCTACAGGTATAATGACAGTCACCTGCCATTGACCCTTCCTTGATATGATGACAAGTACCCTAAAGCAAGCAACCCTTCTGCAGGGATGGTGCAACTATGGGAGTCCCATCCAGGATGGCACTCTTCTCTTACTCGGCTGGCTGGAGAAGTCATTCCTTTTCAATGTCAAATTGAGATTGATGGTTCCCAGTAGAACCTAAAGAGGTTCTTAAGCTGTTCTGTACATAGAACCTTAAATAGTTGAAGAACTAAAAAAAGGGTTTTGCAAAGGCCAGAAAGAGCCATTTTAAACATGAAAAAGGTTCTGTAAAGGCCAGAAAGAACCATTTTAGGTTCTTGCAATTTCTAGAACCCCTAGAGCCCTAACTGTCCTGTATGTACATAGAGCCTCTGGAACCTTTTTCTAAGAGTGAAGAGTCATTATGAGTTATCTTGTCATTTCCTGATCCATCATATTTTCACTATTATAGCCCCTTATACCTTATGGGAGGAATATTTGTCATTTATTGACCCTTCCAAATCATACTGTCTTCCCTGACCCTCTCTCACCTGGCTGGAAGAGTCATTCTATATCAGTTTATTTGTCATTCATTGACCCTTCCTCTGCCCCTTCTACCTGGCTGTCCTTTACCTGTCCCCTGAACACAGTACAACTGATGACAAATACCATCCAAAAACTGTCATTTATTGACCGTATCAAATCATAGACAAGTCTTCCCTGCCCTCTCTCTCACCTGGCTGGAGGAGATCATTTTATTTGTCATTCATTGGCCCTTCCCCTGATCTTTCCTCTGCCCCTACCTGGCTAAGGCCGCACTACCCTTCCCTTACCTATTTGCTGTAGCACAGTACACCTGATGACAAATACTGTCCACAAATTTGAACTTTATATAAGCTGTCAATTAAAGAAGGAGGGGAAATCAATATAAGGTGGGTAATAGCAGTCAGGGGGAAGTGGCATTCAATCAGCCTGCCCTGGGCAGGCCACTCACATTGAAATGGTATACCAGACTTGAACTACCACGGAAATACACAAATGTGCTCAAAGGTGAAGAAAATTCTTAAAGCTTCCTTACTTTGGATTTTCTTAGATTAAAGTCTTAGAATGTCATCGTACTGCCATTTTACCTGTAAAATTATTTTTTAAACCTAAATTAAATGTTTACTTTAAGTGAATGAGAGACAGAGAGCAAGAGAAATGGAGTATGGATGTCTGTGTTCAAAAGAACATATGCATGCAGACCCATAGCCAGAATAATGAGAGCTAAAAGGGGGAGCTTTTGTAAATATTTCCTTCACTTCAAATAAGGGCTAATTTCAATGTTTTTAAAATAAGGCGTCCTTTTTCTGTTACAAAATAAAGTAGACTTTTTTCATACTGCCCTACCAAAGAGAGCTGATTTTCAACATTTCTTTCACAAAGTGAGTGGACTTTTTTCAGGTTGATATTTGGGGTGCATCCATCACACCCCCTACCCGGGCCCCTACCTACAGCTTTGTGTGCATGAGATTTTAGAAATAATACAGATTTAGTTTTATTCACTATAAAAAAAAAGTATAAAGTGATAGTTTCCCAAAATGTTTTTCATCAATTTAGAAGCCATGTTATAAATGTTCATATTTTAACCCTAACGCTATAAAAATCTTGCAAGGAAAACCAAAGTGCATGCATGCATACCACGTGATGCCATTGCGCAATCACCCTAAGTCATATGACAGGCCAGCAAAATCCCCATGGCATGAGGTCGGTGATCGTATGCATTGAGGGGTCCTAGGGTCAATTCCCGGGGGTACCAGTAAAATCTTTGTTCATCTTCTCTCCTTTTTTGTTCCTTCTCTGTCTTCGCATAGCAAAAAAACCATAGTCCGCATTAGGGTTAAAGACCTTCACATTTGAACAAAATCCTAAAATCATCCATGCAGTTGAGTCAACGTCTACTTGAATCAAAGCAGCACTTCAACAACTACTAGTATTTCAGTGGACTAAACCAGTATACCATTTAGTGTCAGTTGGTACAGATACCCAATTTACATTAGTCATCTTCCTCTATTTTCTTAATTATTTATTAATTACACGGCCCCCTTAAGCACCACTTCAACATGGTTTCGTGTTACAATGTAAGTATCGGCATTTATTATGACTGTAGATGTGACCCGCCCATGTTTGTGGCATTCTTAAAGGAACAATTAGTGATTTGTTAAGCCACTCAAAACATTCAAAACATCATCAAAATGTGGATAAATTAAATAAGCTGGATATTCCAGCTGAAATCCATACATCCCATTTGGAAGACATGACCTTAATCTCCCACACATGGGTGTAGATTTTAAATGGACTCACCCATCATTCAAGTAACCCCATTTGAAATTCACACCACCTATGTGGGAGATGTCTTCCATAGGGGTAGGGGTGTATGGATTTCAACTGGAATAGCCCAGTTATCTGCTAATAAACCATGCAAATCCTCATTCAATCTGACATGAACAATGAAGGTATAAGATAAAAGTATGCACATATTTATATTTTTGCACAAGTGAAATTGTTGAATTTGGAAACTGTGATTCAGATACGAATGCGAACAGCCGATACTGCTGTAAGACAATTTGCACAAATAGAGCACAAATAGACAAGTAGTTTGCAATGTTTAATCATGGGTTTAATGAAATTCTTCCAGGATCTGTGATTAAATACACATGAGCTTTTATCATGTTTATGATCCAGTTGACCTATTTATTGCTCATAGATCATTTGGTAGAGTAATTAGACTACATATTTTGTACAGAAATTGTCTCTATTTAGAGCAGTCATGAAATGAAAAAAGTGACTTTGGAGTTATGTTCAATTCTATACTATACAAGCAAACCAATATATTATAATCAGATTTTCAAGTACAAAAATGAACCAAGTTTAATGTTAATAAGGGGAAAAGTAAAGTAATTGAATAATCTGTGCACTTTACTCCTAGGATGTGATATAAATTAGTTGGTAACATATAGGTAGCATGACCTTATAATGCTCAGGATTTGACATATCCAGGTAGTTACCTGAAAACAGGGACCATCACAAGCTATATTAGTCTTTAGTAGCTTTTAGTTAGTTCTGCAAGGTAATACCAAAATACAGCAAGTTACTTGAGCACATCTGTATAGCTATTGTTCAATGTAAAAAAGTCCTTCAACATATTTTAGAACATCGATCACCCTTTTTTGGGAGCATGGGGGGCAAAGTGAATTTCAGGTGGGGTAAAATCAACAAATTTGGCAAAGAATTGCCGTAAAAAGTGTAATGTTTTTGAAATTTGGGGGGTTTTGCTTTAAAAGTTGAGGGGGGGCAAACTAGGAGAAAAGAACAATGATTTGGGGCCTTGCCCCTCGTACTGCTGTCACTGTCCGCAACACAGGGTGGTACAGAAAGGTTGCATTAAAAACAGAGCAAAACGCAAATATTGCCATGGCAAACATCAAGAGCAAAATATATTTTAATCTTCCATTCATCTATTAGCTAATGAGATATGATAAATTTTCATGCTGGAAAGCAATAAAATACAAACAAATTGAACAATTTCTTTAAATGACAAACAACTTTAATTTTGTTCGATGACATCACTACAGTTCATGGTCAATGTACCCATTTTAGCTTCACAAATCACAGGATAGTAAGATTGCTGAGAAAAGCTAATTAGTCACCAATTAAGTCATGATATAGCAAAAATATAAAGCAAAACATAAACTAACTTTGAAATCAAAGTGTAGAACAGGTAAATAGATGATTAAAAGTAGTGTTTGACATGGTAGTACTCAGCACATTTCTTGGAGGAATGTCACGCTTATGGCAGCAATAACAAATTGATATCGTTCTGGATTGGTAGTAATAACAAACTAACACTACACCTTATTTCCTGTACCCCTCATCACTTGCTATCCATGCATAGTATCAACCATTAAAATTAACCCCTTAGAAACGCTGTATAAGACACGGTGAAAAAATCATTACTGTTTCTAAATTTTCTAAATAATTTCCTAAATTTCTTGCTTGTCTATTTTAATTGACCTTTGTTAAGCAACCAAATTCAATGACCCAAATCATACTAACTATTTTTGATACTTTTATAGTATGAAAAAAAAAAGAATTTTGAATATTTTGAGCCACACTGATTCTCTAAGAATCATTTCCGCATACGCAGAACCTTATTCAAAGCTGACAATTATATAGTGATCTTCTATCTCTTATCACAAAATAGCAGTTTTGTTACACCTGAGTGCATAATTATCATCATCATTTGTCTTAGTTATATCTTGTAATAATAAGCCCTGAGCAGTATTTCTATTTTTACAATTCTAAAATTGTATCTTGAAGGAAGGGCTAGGCATTTTCTGTGAATAGGTTGAGAATGATCAATGGTCTTGACTTCCATTTCTTAAAAAAGGGGAACAATTTAAAATATACAAAATAAACAAATATTAAAAATATCTCAGGTTCAAAAAGTTCGCCAAGTGAGCCAACTATTCAGTCATTTGTATTTCTTATTCTGTATTAGAAATGTGCTATTCCAGTTAAAATCCATACACCCTATGGAAGACATAATCTTAATCTCCCACACAGAGGGTGTGAATTTTAAATGGAGTCACCCATTCAGGTAACCCCATTTGAAATTCACACTCCCTGTGTGGAAGATTAAGATCATGTCTTCCATAGAGGGTGTAAGGATTTCACCTGGAATAGACCAATCAGTGTGACAAGTTGAACGGTTGCTATATCAATTGATGCTGATGCATAGAACAAAAAATAGCATATAATCACAACATTATCTACATGTGACTACATTTATTTCTGCTTAAACAGCCCCACCTTCACTGCCCTTATAAACCATGCCAAAAGGGTAGCTACAACTGACATGTTGACTGCAAGCCATGTTCCAAAAAACCTCTCAGAAAAACCTGCTCAGTTTACACTGACTTGTACATGCATACCAAGTTTATAGGTGTTAAATTTAGGGTTTAGTTTCAATCATATTTCAGATATTGGATGAATATAGATATCAGCAATTTGAAGTCATCAACACAATTTGTAACAAAAGTGTCAGTTATGCCATTTTGTGTTGGTAGGACAGTACGAGATTACACTACGTAAAACATCACCCAACTTATGTCATCAACAGATAAGCTAAATGCCTATAGACTTGAGTATCTATTAATGTCATAACAATTCCAAGATGGCTGCCATATTATATAACAGCTGCTTCCTATCTCTTCATGTATTTCCTTGCATCAAATGATACTTTCTAACATATTTTTATCTGGATGATTTCCAAGATGATCACCAATATCCACATTAATCTGGTTGTGATCAGCAACGTCATTATACCATGGCACTTTTCTAGTCGCTGATACGATTAAGTTTGAATGCCAATCTGATATATCTGATTTCAAACTTAAAACAGTATCCAATAAAGAATCAACTCTAGAGTTTCATTCAAAAACAGTTTCCAATAAAGCATAACTCTTAAGTTTCATGTCAAAACATTTCTTTTAACATTACTGCATACGGATATGTTTATGTTGCAGTATTAATTACTTAAGACCTTTATGTGAGGAGAAATTAGACCTGAATATAGGGTATGAAAACTCAATAAATGAAGCATTTCTTGAAGTCTAAAATAAAGCTTATTCATTGTAACAATATGTGCAAAATCATACTTTAAAGTATTTTAATACTTTTAAAGAATGATTTTGAAACATTCAAAAATGTTTCTTACACTGTCAATTGTAAATTCTATTACTGCTAAAATATTGAACAACTGTATAAGTTGGTGTTTAAGAAAGTAAACAAAATACTTAAATGACTTTGAATTTTACCAACATTTATTTTTAATGTGAAATTTATTAGAAAATAGGTTTATCATCATCTCCATGTTTTCACCATCAAAATGCAGATTTTTGCTAATTGTCTGAAATGTTAAATTACTTTATGACAATTATTTGCATGTAAGAATTTAAAAATGGAATGATTGCTGTTGAGATCATAAGTATTTATAAACATTTATGTATTAATTTACCAAGCTACATTTTGAAAAGACCACCATTCTTCAGTAACTGTTTACTATAGCCACAGTTATTGTTGGAAGCAGCAACATTCTCTTTTGTAACACTGTAATCTGTACACACAGTTACAGCATAACGCAAGAGGAAATAATATCATCATATCTGATACTTCATCTCAATAAAGTCAACAACATCCCACATCTCCTATATCACACCCTCTCATAGTCACAGTTCCTTGGCATAAGGGGTTTGGAAGAAATTACAATGTGTACGAAACCAACGTGTTGCCTTCTTCAAATCTGTTTTGTCTTATTTCATGTGTCCTAGCCAGGGTGTAAACAATGGCTACTTTTGGACAAAAAAGTCAAATAAGGGGCATCCTCTTTTAGGGTAAAAAAATCACTTCTTTCCAACTTTTTTCAAATTTACAGCATCATTGACATTTTGCACTACATATAAAAAATTACAAAAAAATCCACCAATTTTTCAGATCAAAGTTTGTGCGATACTGAATAATAATTATATAATATATACAGTTCATATGGTACATTTAATTTTAATTCTGTATAAATCATGGTCAATTTTGTAGGTATAATAAGCAAGGGGTTCTCAATCGCCAGCCCGCTGACACGATCCAGCCCACTGACTAATTGTGGCTGGCCCTTGAACCAGTGGCGTAGCCAGCTTTTTTGGTCAGGGGGGCAAAATAAAATTTTGGGGCACAGACGAACAAAATTACAGTTGCATCATACAATACATAGAGACTGTATGTCTCTGAGCTTCCAAAAAGGCTTTATTGGGATGATTTTCTCTTTTATCTTTTGTCAGAGGGGCACTTTTTTCTTTCATTTTTTGTCAGGGGCCACTCCGCCCCCCTGCTATGCTACTGCCTTGAAAGCTCTGAAATGTACAGTAAACATAGCGAAAACCCTCAAACACAGATTTTTAAAATGAGTTTGTTCCTCTGTGACCGCAAGCAAATATAATGAGAACCCCTGATATAAGCCAACATTGCCATAGTAACGGAGACTATCATAAACTTGTTATCCATATTTTTATCAGTATTTCACTTGGCACATGCTGTAACTATAATAATTATTATAGTGTGTCTCATACCGCAGAATCATGACATTTTGCCTATTGGGGATCGCAGCTAAGTCAGGTACTGCATGAGCAAACTCAAAAATAGCGCAAATAGTGTGAGCGTTCACAAAAGAAACTTTGCGCGTAAGATGAGCGATGTCGCCAGGTCTGAACGCTGTACCGGCGTCAGCTGAATTCGAGTACGCTTAGAGGCCACGGGCATGGAAAATTCCAATCTGTGTGTTATTAATCTAAGGTGTGTCTCATCTCAAGTTGAGAGCAACGCTATATTGGATTTAACAGGGGTATATTCGAATCATGTGTGATAACCTAATCTCGCAGGGTGTATACGAGTCGAAGGGCAAATCTGTCCGTATGGTGGCGATGCAACCCGTAAAGGCACTGATTGGAATCTGCTACTGCAAAATCCAACATGGCATTACTCTCAACTTGAGATGAGACACACTATATTGCTAATTCTTGTTGGCATTTCTCTGCCTATATCAGTGCAAGAACTTAACACATAGCCTACATTTTAACAGTCTGAAAGCTAAATTGATCTCTAGACTATGCACAAAAAGAGAAAGGAACATATATTCCTATTTATATTACAGCAGTAAATTCACGCATTACAATCAAAACATATTTCTAAAAGTTCCTTTTATCCAGAAAGCTATCATTTATATGTTTTTAAGAGTCCGAGGTTTTTGAGCGCAGCATTTAGCAAAGAAAAGCTTCTCATTGTCCACTAATAGGTACAAACAACAGTTGACATGTCTGTCGATACTAGAGTTATTGTTTCATTGGGCGGATTTTCATTTCACTTTTCTTCAGTGCTTCTGGCCTTTCCTTCCATTTATGCCAATACAAGGCACGCGGGCTGTCCATACCCGGTTCCAGATACCGTCCATTCAAATTCGAATAAGTACATGCTTCATACCACCATGCTCCTTGTCGATTTTTAGCACAACTGGAACTTTGATAGACATCATGATCACGATCTTTGGTGCTAAATGGTAGATTATTATTTTCTCTCATCCCATCTTTGGCAGTGCCATCGTACCAATCTAAAGTCAACCGGAAGAGAGTAGACTCATCCCCAATGGCAAAGTTAGTATAATGAGCATAAGATGTATTATCAGAGCTGTCCGTAAGATCAACTCTAAGTTCCCAATTTTGTCTCGTGCTTGTTAACCTATTGACATGTGTCAGTCCAAGCCAATATTCCCCATTATCAACATTACCAAAACCTTTCTTATAATCCTCCCATCCTTGGTAGAAATCCACCGATCCGTCAAAGCGCTTCTGGAATACAGTCCAACCACCCCCTTCAGTGTCCATATCACACCAGACTTTGATAGGACCTTGTTTATCCCAAGGAATGATTGTGTATGGTCCACTACCATAAGGACCCTGATCAGCTATGTCAGAGCAGTCCCTTGCTGTAAGAAAAGATATCTCAGATACATTCTCCTGCTGCTTGGAGTAGTTAGTAATCAAAGATGGCGATCTGCCACCTTCTGCTCAAGTTTCACCAGTGAAGATGTTATATTCTCAAGTTGCTGATTATGCTTCTCAAGCAAATTCACAATCTCTTGGAAGAGCTGCTGCTGATATTGCTGTAATTCTCAAGTAGTTCAGCTTGCTTGGCTTGAAGACTATGTCCGCCTGAAAGCACACTGATTATATCTGGAAGAGCTGATGCAAATGCAGCGCTAGTGTTTTCCATCATCTGTATTTGGTTCAACTGCAAGTGTTGTTCCTCAACCAATAAGCTTATTATCTGTGGTAAGTTGCTCAATGATCTTCTCCTGATTGGAGATGTACTCACACTCTCCATGAAGACCATCATAGCGATCAAGATAATCGCCGCCATTTTAACATAACATTTAAAGAACTACAAGTTACTATTTTGTTACAAAGTGTACTGCTACATACGTGTATATCACATAAACGATTGTCCCCTATGGTTAGTATAGTACGCAGCAAAGTTGGAACATTTCTCGTAATCTGATTTCCAACCCACTAGGCATAACTAGATAAGAGTTAGCGGATTTGGTTCAAATCAAGTTAACTCAATTTAGCCAGGGACCGAGAATTCCAATTTCATAGGCATATCAGGAAGTTCTCTGTATTTCATATACCAAATCATATTAACAGTGATTTATTTCTAAAATAGAATAATAAACCTTAGGTATGATGATGAAAGTTATACTGATCTGCATGACAAATGTCTTAGTTACCTAATGGCAGAATATGGAAATGTTAAAGGTTTAAATAATACTATATACCAAGAATGGATCTTCACTTAATGTTATACTACTTATAAAGCAGTTGGAAATATGTAGACTTAAATATATTAATATTAATCATGTTAAAGACAGTTTAATGATATGGTTATGGTGATTAGGTTGAATTATGGAGATTTGGTTGAATTGAAGTAAGAAGTTGTTGACCAGGCATTCTCAAATAGATTCTGTGAAGTGCCACATTAAAAAATGCAATAACTTAAAGTGTCACCAACCAAATAGTTATATTTGTCTCAGGTATATAGCATCTTATGGGTGGGGTCCAGGGTTCCACCTTAGGGCCTCTGGTTGGGACCGGGGTAAAAGCTGCTGGTAGGGGTCCAGGGAGGGCAGCCCCAGAAGCTTGTGGGTTTTGGTGGGGTAAGAACCCACAGCAACAAAAATTATGCATAATCAGCCTTATTCCAGGGACTAACAGCCTCTTAGCTACCAGCCATTGGACCATTTTCAAACTCTGGTTCTGCCCCTGGATTAGTATCTAATGTTTGGGCTTGAAGTGTCTTTGCCCATCTAGTACTTCCATGGTTGATTATATTGTAACTCCTTTTTATGCTGTGAAAAAAGTAATCCAATCTATCAACCAAATTCAAACACTAATCCTAACCCTACCTCAAATCTGTTGCATGTTTAATGTGAACACAAATAATGGAAAATCTTTCAAAAAAAAACCATGGCTGGTCAACTTACCGCTGCGTTATCCTTCTTGGCTTGTGTCAGCTCTCTCTGCAGTCTGGTTACATTGAGCCTCTCCCTGTAGCAAAAATACAACAAATATGCTAGAATTATAATACCTGAAAGTATCTTACTTTTGATACAAATGATTACAAATTGTTACAAAATGCTATCACAATCATCTTATTTGTACAGAAGAGAAAGGATTTACAGATATGAAAGGCATTAAAGTGTGATAAAGTACAGCCATTTGGGAGTCTCAATAGGGAGTGAAGAAAGCCTATTCATATTCAAGGAAACAGTTGCTTTTGTCCATTTTCACACCAAAAGGATGTATGTTGAGTTCTGATGCTGGTATTGCAATTCTAGTCTAGACAGCTAGCACTGTTCCCCAATAAAAACATAGTATTTCCAAGCAAACTCCTTATAATGACAATTAGGCTACAAGTTATGTTCAGGCAGTCATAAAATTCTTGATGATCAGCATGTTTGAGAATTGTGATTCCTAAGTCAAATCCCCAAGTATAAATGTGCATAATATCTACAAGCAAGAAGGTATTTGCAGGTTAACTATGCACTTTTTCATTTATGAAGGTTTGAATCATTCTACTACCAAATTAAAACAAAGTATCTGATAGTATTCAATTAGCAAAGCAGGCACTCCAATTTTATTTGATACATATATACTTGATACTCATCTTCATAGTAACATGAAATGATGCCAGCATTTAAAGACAGTCAGATCATGCAACTACCATAATTACAATTTTTACATCTGAACAAATCTTAATCTTTACCCAGAGCAGCCAGCACACATATACTTTGAAAAAACCCAGTGCATCTGGCCAGATTCGAACCGGTGACCTTCATAATACTAACACGATGCTCTAGCCAACTGAGCCACAAAGGCACGCTGGCCAGAAGAGCGGAAGATATAAATCTATAGGTTCAAATTTTTACATCTTCTCTTGACAATGCAAACTTTCAAATATACTCATTCCAGAAAATAGACAAAAGTCAGTTATATAATGTGTGAACTAATTTCCACCTTATTTTTGTTCAAGGTCCATGCAGGAAATGTGATTCAATCAATTCTGTCAAATCTCTTTTAATTCAAAAATGAATTCAATAACACCTGACTTTCATACAACAAATATCTGCCACTAGTTGATTATAACAAGTCTAAAACTACTAACAAAACATGGTTGCTATAGTTTTCCTTCCAGAGTGCAATAAACCATTATCCTGATCACTGGTTGATGTCTAACCAAAGTCAGTGAGCAATGGGTGAAGAAACTTTGAACAGCAATGTGATGTCATCAATATGATGTTGCAACCCTCAAAGCAGACTGCAACTTTCAAGCAATCTTTGCAAGACACTCATCAAGAAATTACATCCTTGACACTACCAGTACCAGTCATCTAACAGCATTTCTGATTGGTTGATGACTTGAAATGCTCATTTCAATTGCCAATTATGACTAGGCTTTAATCTATTTATAGTCAAACTTGCATTTGCAGATGATCTTATTAATACCCTCCTTGATTGGTTCAAAATTGGACACAGTGTTCATTTTGGCAAATCAGCAGGTAGTTCTCATGGGTTAAGAAAAACACATCTACTACCAAAATACCTCAGCTATACATCGATCTGAGGATTAGCATGCAAGAAAAGTAGATTTACGCTATTCAGTGAAATATAGGATTTACCTTTTAATTTTAATCAGATTTTGGGCTGGAATTTTGGCAGGTTATTTATTATTAAAAAGGACATCCAACAAAGGTGTGCTCATGGTTACCTCCAATACAACAAAAGAAAAATATGCCAAACATCCCTAAGCAATAGTTCAACATCTCTTGTTCTCATTTCCTTCTTGATATTCAGTAACCATGGCAACCTTTGATGCTCACTACACACAATGATTTGATATGTAAACAAATTATTGCTAAGACTTTCCTATGCATTGAAATATCATAAACACTTGAACCAAAAACCTTTGAATTGGGGGGTTAACATAAAAAAATACCCACAACCTGGATCCAACCATACCTGGAAAAATGGGGTGAGCTGTCCTCTGGCTACACCACTGCATGAAAAGCACCCCCATCACTGCACAATCATAGTACATATAGTACTGGACCTATACTTTCAACACCTACTCCTCCCAAAATAGGTTTTCACATCTAATTTAGACCTCTGATCTATCAAGGCATGCAAGTAAGAAGTACACGAAGGTGTCAGGTACAGAGAAATCTTCCTCAAAAACTAGGTCATTATTATGTCAACATAACTCAATTGGAGTAGGAGATAAAATAGGTAGGAAATTGGATCAAACAAGATCTGGCTTTACCTATTGCACCAGATAGAACCCATGCACCGATCATAATTTTGGCTACCTTTCAATAGCTGCTGTAAGGTTCAGTCATTAGCGCCAATACGGCTTGAAATGTGTGGGGGGGGAGACACCCGACCAAAATTTTTAAAAAGTGGCTGAAAAGAACAAAAAATGGGCAATTTTGCCGAAAGGTGAGGGACACATTCCCCTGTTCCCGCTTTTTATATGCTTTTATACTTATTTTGAGGTACAAGGGACCATCAATGTTTTACTTAAATATTTTAGGGTCAGATTCAAAATTCACCATAACAGTGTGACATTAACAGGTGGATCTCAGTGTACAGGCTATATCAAAATGAATGTTCTTTTTTTCTTTCTTTTTAAATGCCTGCCTCTTTCAAATGTACCATTGGATCAACTTGAAATGACCAGACTATTAAATATCAAGTATAAAGAATAAAGTCCAGCATAGATATTGGAACACACAATATCTGTGAGTCCAGTCATTTCAGGTGGATCCAATAGTGCATTTGGAAAAGCAGGTTTTCAAATCATTTAAAAAAATAAACGGATGGAGAATAATCATTTCGATACAGCCTGTATATAGAGTCAAAATATTGCACCTCCAGATCAATGGCTCATCAAGAAGGACTTACATGGATATAAAGAGCTTTCTAAACAGCAACTGACAAGGAATTTGTTAAGATTATATCACTTAAAATAAAAGTTTGCCTTGCATTTAAAAATTTTCAATTATTGGGCATTTTCCCCCTTGCAAGAACAATACACATGGGTGGAAATGACATCCCACAAGCATTGAGATCTTCTTTATGGAATCCATGCCATTCCTCTTGTGTGTCAGCTTTATTTGTCCAAATATTTGAGTGCAAATACTCAGTGCTCCCCTCCGACCCACCTTAAGGTAACTTTGGTTAATTCACACTTGCCATTCTGTATCATCTGCAATGGCTCAACTAAAACTGCAAGATAGAGGAAAACTGAGAGCTACTAAGACCATCTTTCCTTGTATCTTTCAATTACTTGCAAACGGCAGATTACATAATCCCCGGAATATATCGATTGATACTTTTCAGCACTATAGTGTCCAATCATGATTGTGATTGACATGTACGTATTGGTACACTTGCACATGTTACTACAAATTAAAACTTACACCTCAAAATCAAATCATCTTCTTCCCATAGTTATCCTCCGATTTGATGCAGGAACTTGAAGGCAGTACAAGCCAAAATAATTGCCTATGATGGCGTCAAAAATTTTAACTCAAAATTATTTGACCTCCCATTTTGGGATACAAGTTTTGTACCCAAATCTTTCAAGTCATTTCAGGTCATTCTGTAACATGTACAAACACATTGGGTTAGAGAACTGCGTCCTGACAGATGAGCATATTTTGAGATCCTAGTGTGTGTAAAGGTCATTCCACAATTGTACAAGCATATTGGGGTTAAGGAACTGTGTACTGACAGATGAGCATATTTGAGATCCTAGTGTGTGTAAAGGTCAGTCCACAAGTGTACAAGCATATCGGGGTTAAGGAACTGTGTCCTAATGGATGATAATATTTTGAGATCCCAATCCTGTATCAATGGATCAGCAGACAACTACATCTGTATATGGGAATGGGATGTATGACATGCAGAAAATGAGGATTATGTGTGATGGTTTAAAGGAGATTTCTGATGTCATGATAGCTAAGGAAATTCTAAATTGGGAATCTTTTGCGTAAAAGGAGGTACTTTTCAACTTAGCAGCATATAATTGATATTGAATCAGAAAATATAAAAATACTACAAGAATGGACTCATGATATTAACATATTGCAATTACTCATGTTGTAATTGTCTCACACAATAAAATTTTAAGAGACAAAAAGGTAGGTGCAAAATAAGTATAAGCTAGATGATTAGAAATAATGAACGAGCAAATTTGGCAAGCCATAAACAATGTAACTTATCACAATAATAAGTGAAATATTTTAGTAGCTTCAAAAGTACACTATTTTGCTAGCTTCAAACATACACCTTTTACCTGCATGAAAGCTAGACTGAAAGATGAACCCACACTAATTAGACTACTAATTTATATATCCTACAAATGATTCAAACATCTGAACTGAACAACTTCAACATTATAACAATGATACTTTACTTCTGGTAACCATGACAACATATGCAAACACTGGAGATACATTCAGAGATCGGGTTTGTTGCTACAGATTAACACTTACTCCTAAGCATGTTATTTTTTTTTTTTTAATCCTTAATACTGATTCTTAACAACTCCGTCCTATGCAGTGGAATCACAAAATATTCATACTTCGTAAGTTCTGCTCTGTACTCTGCACTAACGATCAAAGTACAAATGCACAAATCTTTCAATTGTGGTATACTCATCAATTATATGTGGCAAGAATATTTTGTCATCATAAAAGAGGCAATAAGAGCAGCTCAAACAGAGATTGATTTTTCTGCAAAATTTCAGAATGACTGCTACATGCAAGAGAGTGGGATTAGGGCTATGTTTTACAGTTAGGGTTAGGCTTTTTAATCCTATCGCAAATAACCCCGATTGACAATTTCATACTACTTGAACAATTTCTTCAAATTTCCTGCAATCACACATTCCAGCAGCGCAAGATTGACACGGAAGTGTGGTTCCTTGGGATTGATCCCTGTGTCCTCTTCCCATTCTGACTATAGATTGCAATAATTTCCTCTGTGGCACCAATGATGACAACCTAAAGCCCAACTAATATCATCCTCATTTACACAGTTGTTTTACTCTGTTGTGACAACTCCATACATACTTTACTGATTGGGATTGTTGTCCACATAGGTACGCTTAGCATGCTTAACTGTCTGATACCCTATTTAAAAGGTGTCACAAATCACAAACTGAGCCAGTTCTAAAGATCCCTATGCAACTTTATCAAGCCTTTGTCACTAACAAGGGAGACCTGGGGCGTGTCCACCCTATTTTCTTCAATCTCGCCTAGAGAGGGCAATTCTCATGTTAGAAAGCTATAGTTTTTACATTTTTAAGCTGTATACTATAGCTAAATACTACCACATTTGTAAGGACATTGAGCTTTCAGTAACGGCAGGAGAAGGAAAATAAAATCACGATGACAGGGCGGACTTGCCCGTGCTGGGGCAAGTCCGCCTCTATGGTGGGGTAAGTTCGCCTGATATATAAAAAAAGAAAAGGTTATAATATTGCAAAACAATTATAAATTTAATGCAAACGTTTAGTAAAGGGTATATTAGGCACTCACTCTCTTCCAAAGAGTCTACTAAATTTATTGGCGGGGTATAATGTAAGCTAATAAATGTAGGGGTCCAAAATGAGCAAAACCTTTATTTACAACTTCGGCATTTATGGTTTTAGGGCATAAACGGTGGCATGAGTAATACTGATACCAATTAACTTATGCTTGCATGTAGTTTTACTCTTCTTAAAGGTATCTATATAAATAAAAGGAAGTCGCTAAATCTTGTGCGCGAATAGACTCAGAGATGATTTCACTTTCAGCTCTGATTTATTGGTACATTGATCGGGTACATATTGCCATTAAACCATCTGAGGTTCATTTTTGCCAAAATTGGTGGTAACTAAGAGAATAACATAAAAAACTGTCGTGTTGCTATGCAAAATCGATCGCAGTGGCATTGTGGGTAATCGAGGACAGTGTGAACCGCGTAATAATATTTCCATTAAAAACCATACGCAGAGCAACATTGCCCCGCTTTTCTGCCAACTGCGAGGTGGCCAAGAAATGATTCAGGCTATCTAGATGCACAAACAGCGCATAATTTAATAATGATCTTACGAGCTTTTTGTCCCTACGCAAGCTACGCGCCTCATTTTCCGCCACTGCATCAAGGTTGGCAGCCAAGAAATTAAGGCTACGACGCGTGCATCAAGTCTTTGCGCCATCACTAAGGTAGCGTAGGAAACAGTGGTCTGGTATAGTCTAGAGTGGTGATATAGTGCCTGCGTGGAGACCCGGGGTGCAGACAGTCAGTGTACAATTTCATTATTTATTCTAGGCCTATGAATCGTCCGGAGATTGAGGAATATATACGGGAAATGCATTGCACTTTATTTGGTTGAAAACGGTCAACAAATGGTTAAAACCGAATTTTTTTTCCGGCCTTTTATTGTCAAAACTCAGTGGTAGCGCCATATCAGTAACTAACTGGCAGCGTTGGTGTTAGTGCGTTACGCACAAGGGATGTGACTCAGCACGCACGGTGATATGCATAGGCCAACTTTCCGTGCCAGAGAAATAGAAAAGAAAAGAAAGTAGGACAAAACTGAAAAGGTAGGCCTACTATGGATGGGTTATGGGTACAGGGTTGTGGATTAGAGTAAATAAATAAATAAATCTATATAAATAAAAGGAAGACGCATACGGGTCGCATATGCATAGGCCAACTTTCCGTGCCAGAAAAGAAAAGAAAGTAGGACAAAAAAGGGTAATGGGTTTGGTTAAGAGATTACCAAAATGATAAAAATCGTAAGGATACGGGAGGCAGGAAGGAAAAAAATGAAAGAATAAATAAATAAATAAATAATTCATGAAAAAAGGAAGCTAAAATAATGAGAACAGAATTAAATACAAACGGAAATCACAAGCTATAACTTATAAGCAGGAAATATGAAAATGGGAACAAAATAATAGAAAAAAAAACTTAAACCAAAAAGGACAAATCTAAGTAAGGGTAGATTTATAAAATAATGCATATGAACGGGGTTCAATAAATAAATAACATGGAAACGGAAAATCACAAGCTAAGCAGCATATATATCTATTGGAACAAAATAGATTTATGTAGAAGAAACTGAAAAGAAAGAAAGAATAAAATGAATAAAAAGGAAAAGAAAGGAAGACAAAAAGATACGGGTATTATACAGGTTACTAAATGAAACGGGAGCAAAATAAAGAAGGAAAGAAAGAAACTAATCAGGAAACGTAAGAAAAAAAAGCTAAAATTAAAAACTAATCAGAAAATATAAGAAAAATGAAGCCAAAATAATGAAAACGGAATTAAATATATTAACATAAATAACGGAAATCACAAGCTAAGCAGCATAAAAAAGAAGCTAAAAGGGAAACGTAAGAAAGGACAGATTCAGAAAATAATGGGAATGCGGTTAGGCCTAAATAAATAAATAACATGGAAACGGAAAATCCCAAGCTAAATAGCAATTTTTTAATGGGGACAAACTAGACCCATGTAGAAGAAACTGAAAAGAAAGAAAGAAAGAAGCTAAATGGAAATGCAAGAAGGAACAGGTTTAGAAAAATAAAATTTACCTTTTCAATGATTCTACCTTTTCAGTAATTCCTCCTGTTTTAGTGATCGCTCCCATTTACTCATCTAGCGGGGACCAGCCTTGAGCGCTGGTATCCCGCTAGTTATCAATATTTTGCATATCGCCGATTGGGCGAATCCGCCCGAGAGTCCGCCTGGGAAACACAGGCGGACTTGCCCTTCACATACAGGGCGGACTTGCCCCAACGCTACTTTTTTTCTTTACCTCGTGTTATGCCTACTAAACACAATATGTCGATCTTTTAATTGCATAATATGTTGGGCAAAACGTTCACCTTCCAAATAAATATAAGAACGAAACCCGTCTCTGCAAGGTCTTGAGATTATTACAATATTACTAATTTTTAAAATGTAAACTTCCTTGACGCAAAAACGTTTTTTGACGATAATTTCTGTGGCGAGATGTGTCGGACTGTCTTGTTTTCTTGGATACTTAGCTATGACGTGTGCCAGCTAATTACATCATCATTGTACTTTTCCAGCAGTCACAAGATCAGAAACATGGGGTGGGCAGACTTGCCCCGAGGGCGGACTTGCCCCGGTCTCCCCTATAGCCAAAACAGGTGATTAAATTTACTTATTTTCAGCAACATATGAAATAATCACATATATAATCACAAAAACAAAAGTTCACAGCAGTTTTATAGAGCATAAAGTCACCTTATGATTGGGTAAATTATTCTGTGCATGCTGCTATCCAACTCATATATTATTGATACAAACCCAGCAAACACAAAACGTTTTTGACATCATTCGCAAAAGGTTATAAAAAGTTGTCAGAAAACGTTTAAATGTCGGGTTATATAAAGGGTATATTAAGAGTATAAAACGTTCGCATAACCTTAAAAAACATTTTTGATAATCTACTGCTCAGCAAACAAAAATGTTTTACAGAAAACGTTTAAATGTCGGATTATATAAAGGGTATAAAAACGTTTTAACAACATTCCAAAAACATTCTTGAACACTTGATACAAAACATTCTAAACAGAATGTTATTTTGGGGTTGAAAAAATATTTTGCGAAAAATGTTTGCCAAAAATATTTGCAACAACGTTTTAAAAACGTGTTCATAACCTTTATATAACCCGACATTTAAATGTTATAAAAAAAAAAAAAAAAAACCATTTTAAGAACATTTCTGTGTTTGCTGGGTTCAAATATTTTAACATAATGTTATTTAAGTATTGACAAAATATTTGGCAAAAAATGTTTATGAAAATAGTTTACAATAAAATTTTTTGAAAACATTAAAAAATATTGTTGTAGTGTGTTTTCATACAAAACGTTTTAAAACGTTATCATGACCTTTATATAACCCGACATTTTAATGTTATTAAAACGCTTTTACCTAAACCAAAAGACAAAATATAACTTATTTAAAACGTTTTGAAAACGTTTTTGTGTTTGCTGGGAAGTTATTGCAATATGCACATCTTTACTGGGCATGGTCTTGTCAATTCATGGTGCCATCCTTTTCATTTTGGTAGCCAGGGTTTTGATGAACATCAACAGGGGACCGTCAGCTCCAGGGTTGGGGTACATAGATACTTGTCACAATTTCTGGTTTCTCTTCAGCATTTCCCCCGTAGACACTTCCCAATGCAGAATCATGCTTCCCCTGTCCTATGTGAAAAACAACCATCTAAATGCTCATCATAATTATAACCTACATCACAGATGCCATGAATTTCAAGTCATATATTTTCAGGGGCTCAGCAAGTGGGTGGGCAGGGTGGACGTCAATCCAGGGGCCCTGAGAGTTCACGGACCCAAGCATATTATGGGTTAGGGATAGGGCTGATCCTTGTCCATGGGTCTGAGGCTCTTGTTATGCCACTGTTTGTAGCACTGACCAATGGTGCCACCAGATATTTTTCCAGGGGAGCATGGGGGGACATAGTGAATTTCTGGGGTGTCAAAAAGCATGAAATTTCTGCAAAGTTACAGTGAAAATGGTGTTTTTTTTAATTGGGGAAAAACTGGAGAGAAAAATCTCTGGCTGGAGAAGCATTTCCCCCATGTCTCTACCCCAGGTGGCACCACTGGCACTGACTCATTGCTGTCTGAAATCCTCTGACTCTGAGAGCCTAAGGAAGCTGATATCCACTTTGTAGCTGTATCCAAGAACAAACATTCTCCTTCATTTCTGTTTGTAGAAGATCATGCTTTGTGCTATGTATATTTAAGGGGAAAGGGAATTCCTGAACTGAGCTAGTTCTATACACATCTGTGATGGAAAATATCATCACCCCATGAATTTCTTGTTATCGCATAGAGTTGGTATTAATTTGTTCCACGTTGGGTTTGAAATGGCAAAATTTGGAATAAATATTGGTTGATGTGCTGTAAGATTACAACAATACAGCAACATCTTCCGAGTACATGTATTTTCAATTTCACAGATGGTGTAGTGTACAGAGACTGCATGAGAAGTTGAACTAAATTATGTCAACTATCCAGATTACTTTCCTGAATGTTCCCGGCTTCAGGAAAGTAGCGGGATTAATAAATTTGCACTTTTCTAAGGAATACAAATTAAAGGGTTGACTCAATGAATTTCTGTAAACTTCTCGTAGAAGTTAGGCACATCATTTTTGGTGTATTGGAACAGTACCTCCTTGATTCCATATTTTACTGGGTAAAGCGAAAGTTAAATCCAATTCGGGATTTATAAATGGAGATACTCCCGACGGATTTTTTGAGTGATCTTGTGCCTTATTTCTTCTGGGGGTAATAGTAATAGCAGAACATGTATCCAACATGAACATTGAAGAAATACCCAGTGCATCTCAGGAATCAATCCAGCAACCATCATATTACTAGCACAATGCTGCAAATGAGCCACAGTGGCATGCTATATAAAGAAGAGCAAAAGACCTATCTGGAGAACAATTGCATCCCAACTTATAGCAGTAAAGTTGTAACGGCGGTTCATTCTACAAAATATGATTCCAATAGTAGCATGCTTTGAGAGAAGCAATAGTCATTTGTTTGATCTTTTAAAGGAGGGCAACAGCAACACTATATCTTTTTCAACTTTCTACAAGTTACTGATTTCCAAATATGAAAATGATAACTTCAGAATGACATAAGCAACCAGGTTATTTCAATAAAGGTTCAACACAGGACTTTGGCATCATGACTTACTGTGTTTAGTACATCTGTCTATGGCAGGTGCATCATGCAGGCCTCATGACTTACTCCCTAGTACATCTGTATATAACAGGTGCAGGCATCTATCCCTGGGATGCATCCTACTTTCACAACTTATCAATTCTAATGAAAGCCAAGTTCATCTCTAAATAATCATGATGTTTATTACTACTATCCTAAACACCAGGGCTGTGCCACATGCTTCCTATAAACATGATAAGCCATGCATCATTTTAATTTGTAGCTTTCCACGCAATATACTTATGCAGGTGCTGTGTGTTTCATGCTTGAAATTCTTGATATACGCTGAACTCAACCCTAAACCATGAAAGGTACCTGACAAGTCTAAACCACGCAACGGGTGGTGGTGGTACCGTGAAAGGCCCAAGAAGATTTTCCCCCTTCCTGAAATGTCTGAAGATAACCAACATGCCATCATTGCATTTCATCAAAATGGATCAAAAATCTAATAGGTTTAGTTTAAATATTATGTAAGCTAGAGAATTAATGTACAGTGACTGTGACCCACTTTTCCGGATTATCCACTTAGTATTCCAACTTGGTTGGACAATTTTGGACACTTTATAAAGTCTAGATTTGTGGTCAAAGAATAGCTGTGTAATGCCTTAATGACCGAGCTCAATTGATGCAAGTTTAAATTTATGTTAAATTATAACATATGTTTGTCCCCATCATCATCATCCAACAAGTGGTAATTTTGACATAGTTATAGCATAGATGATCATTGATGATCCTTGATGATGTACATGGGTCTAATTTTGACACTGAGTGTCAGACTGAACCATCTCTTTTGAGAGGTCTTGTCTTTATATGAACAAATGAAGATATAAAAGCCCTATAGCTCTATATGTTATTTTTAATCTAAAACAAACAATATACAATTAAAACACTAAATCTATTCCTCCAACATTTTACCTCATCTTCATCAACCGACATCTGAAAGTGACAGTAATCAGAAGTGGTAATCAGACTTTTGAAGATGTCCAACATTATATTGCTAAAGATTAATGTGTATTTGAACAAGTTACTAACATTTGAAATAGCAAATATAGAAGAAAGCCAAGGTAATTAAGAAAGTGTGCACTGTATGTACACAATGTACAAGTGCACACTACCCCCCCCCCCTCATACACACCCATAGAGACCTACAAAATTAATAAGGACCCACAACTTTTTCCAACTGGAGACACTTGCAAACCAAAAGCTAAGGCTCTTAAGTGTGTACCCATGCACTTGACTTGTCACTGTTACCTGACTTTACACCAGCAAATGAGACATGGCCTTATATAAACTTTTTGTATGCAATACGCTGGTAGGTAAAGGGAACTGTGGATGTCCTCTGTTATTGGATGTCCTCGATTATTCTTCTATTTTGGAATGTGCATCCTTATTTGCAGATCTCTACAGTATGTACACACCCACCTATGTGGAAGCACTGGCAAACATGAACAGTGATAAACCACTTGGGAGATTCTGTAATCCAACTTTGAACATGTATATTTGAGTTTTAGTTGCCTTATCTTAGGCTTGTTAAGTTGTCACTATCTAAGTGCGGACTGACCACCCTAGCTCTTTTTCTACAATCTTGGAACTGTCCAACATCTCCATCTGTATTGTTGTTTAGGCCTCTCATGTGTTTTATGCTGTTTTTGATCTATGAGTAGTAAAACCATTTAGAAACTGTGGATGTCCATGGTTCATGTGCGTCTGCAGATACACAAATTTCTTATGTGTGTGTCCTCAATTGCCAGTATACTTACAAATGCACACCCCCTTACACACGTACCATTAGTTTATCAATCACCAAGGACTATCTTGTTCACTGTCATTACCTATTGCAAAATTCAAGTGAGATTTTGCTGACCTTAAATCGTCATTAATTTATCAAACCATGATTTGATGACAGTAACACAAATTAGCAAATACTCTCTCAAATTGGACATTTTGATCCTTGCCAATTTAGCATGGATGGTTTGAGTCTTGTTAGCATGTGTGTCTTTGATAGATATTAAGTTTTTCGTGACATAAGCACTTTTTTCTATCATATAGGCTAAGTGGTCACTCAGACAGAATCTGTGTTTGTGTCAGATACAATCTTGTTATTTTACTTCATGTAGGTGATACCATGATATTACAGGTGACAAATCTACATATAAATATATAGGCTATATGAATGGTCAGGTGTATACTTGATGCACCATGCCAAAATAAGGCCTGGCTAAAAGCCTGGACACCTGCCTCATTTTTATGCCTCAATGTGATACTAAAAACAAAGCATCTTATCTAGTATGTTGCTGTTTTTTTTGTTATTATATAGACATTTCATTCATAGGGTTTCAACATTTTCATCATTGTTGTAGCATATTTTTACAAAAGAAAACAGGAAAAGTGATCGCACCTGTGAATTAAACCCAGGACCTCAGGTTTGTGAGTTCTATGCTCTAACCATCTGGCCGAGGTGGGAGCATCATGATTTTAAAAGCAGACTGTACTCAATATATAAGTGGTCACACCTCCTTCTGACAAGCTGTTGCTACTAGTATAGCTAGGACCTATTGCTTACCTTTTCCCTTATACATTATGCATGTTATGTATGTACCCAATTGAGTACCGTTTCAGTTTTTAAAATGTTAAGAAAGAAATGATACTGGAAATGGAAAAATGAAATTTACTAGAAAGACAAAATATTCTGATAAAAACAAGCCGTGGGTATGTTTCAATGCAGGAAACTACCGTTCCCAAATGTAATTTTAAAGCTTATCATCAAAAATGATTCAGATATTGACATTTGTGAAGTAAAAAAGAAGTGCAGACTGTTTGCTATAGTTTCCTCTGTTCCAAGAGTAACAGGTGCAGCATGAAACATGAAGTTTATAAAGGAAAAATAAAAAATGTGATATACAAATTAAATGATATTTTCAAATTAAACTTGGTGTCATGTTTTATTGACAACATTTTCTTAATTTAAGCATTAATTGTTAACAGCTTACTTTGTGTAACCAACATAAACATACTCTGTGAGCCAAAACTATATCATTTCCAATGGCAAAGTTCATTTATTTCCATATATTAATCATGCAGGCATATTGGGTTACAGAACTGTCTTCTGATAGATGAGTATGGTATCCTAGTAAGAGCTACACACACTATGGACCACAATGGCCTCATCCCAATGGCATAGTCCAATAACCTCAATTAAACAATCATAGTGCAAAATTTGACCTCAAGTTGCAGAGTATGAGATTTTGTACCCAAACTTTCAAAGGTCATTCAATGAATGTACAAATGTATTGGGGTTAAAGAACTGTGGACTAATAGATGAGAATGTTTTGGATCCTAGTGACATTGGTTGATTGCATGTCAAAATGGTCCACAATATGTGACACATCACATTATGTAAGGACACAGTTCAAATCTTCCTGTAATAAACCTATGTGTGGCGTAATATCAGATAGGGAGATGATATTCATAATCTAAGTATAACCTCACTCATCAGGGATGTAAGTAGGCCTGAAGAAAAAATCCTGAAAATCTGGAAAAAAATCTGGAAAAAACATGTGAATTTGGGCTAAAAAGCCCCAAAACGGGCTGATTTTAAGTGTGGAAATTTGGACACAAAAAATCCTGAATTCAGGATTAACCCTACAAACTTGCATCCCTGACTCATGTCAAATTATGAAAATCTCACCTAAATTAGATCTATAGTTCCTGAAATACAGTAGTTTGCATACACTTGTGTTTATTGACAGGCATGTTACCAGAATTTATGCACATTACATTTGCACTTGGATATACCTTGTATAAGTTTTTGCTGAAAATAGAAAACATTTGAACACTTTTTTAGATGTAACTCAAGATATATGTTAGTGTTAGGTAATTCTTATTTGATCATGTTGCCTTTCCTGAGTGATACAGTCACATGATGTAGTCTCCTTAGTACATCTAACCAGGCTAGAAGCAACTCAATGTTAAATTGCTAATAGCTTACTACCATTACATCAAACCAATACAAAGTTGATTCATTAGCAAACAACATTCGTTCCATTGCAAACATAAGCTTTAATGTGATCTCTAGAATTGATTTCTTGTTCTCTACCTCTCCAGGCTTCCTGTATTACAACCTATCCTAGCATGCCTTACCAACACAATTCCAATATTCTTCCTTGAGTGTGCCGAGATGTTTTCAAGTTGGTGCTAGAGGGCAGCAAACCTCAAAGCTGCCTTCTGATGTGCCTGTTATTTCATTGCTACATTTTCTGTAAGCATTTGACACAGCAACACCTGACCTACATAAGTCAACTGGTGTCAGCTTATTTTTGAAAATATTTAGTTACATTAATGCACTTTCTAGTCTTTTTAACTATGCAAGAGAAGTGACTGTCAAGAATCACTAAACCATCTTATTTTATTTAATCAGCTTAATTGTCATGAACTGCAATGCTTGAAGCAACATACATGTAGTAACAATTCCAAGAGTCACTGTCTCAAGTTGCAAGGCACTCAGCTGGATATGTTTCTTCTACTGACACTTTTCAGTTTTCTTTATAAAAAAGCTTAACCTTCAATAGAACCTATCAAATTTCACATAACTGCACATTTTGATTACACACTATTTTCTATTAGTTTGTTTGTTATATTTGATCAAAACTGCATCGTAGGAGCGTACTGCGTATAATAGAATATGACATATACAGGTATATATAGGACCAATAGATAATAATATAGCAGCTATGCAGTCATCATCACCTTCTTAAGACTTCCCTAAGAGTTCCTCCTGAACACAAGTGCAAAGTGCACAAACTCTATACAGCTATCAGTATCACGACATCCTGGCACCACATCACATGGTCTCATTTCCGATGGCAGAGTTCTATAATCCTCAATTAGCTATTATTATAGCACACAATTTGGCTGCAAGTTGTGGGTATGAGTTTTTGTACCTAATACATTCAGAGATCATTGTATGAGTGTATTAGCATATAGGAGTTCAAGAACTGTGGCCTGGCTAATGATGTTGTAGATATAGTAACTGTCTTAGAATAGCACAATCCTGAAGTACATAGTTCAAATGGTCCTTCAAAGGTAGTTCAGTGTGACCTAACTTCACATGATTCGGGTACCATTTTCATACCAATCTCACACACAGAAATGTATATGAAGTGTAAAAGGTAATATTTAAATAATACATAGCCAGGTTTCTGAATTTTGAAATAGCAATTGTCAAATATATGGGTTGAGATTATAGATGATCTTTCACTGAATAAATTAGCATCATTTGAGCTCCCAAACATAATTCTTCTCCATCCATATTAGATCTATGCTAACATTGCAAATGCATTTTGCATTCATGAATATCCATGAAGACATCTCTCCAAAGTGGGTCAAATCGTAATAAAAATAGAGGAAATTTACACTTCCATGGTATTTTTACTGACAAATGCAATTAGAGAAACTGTACACACTGAGAAGAAGTATTTGTACTACAGAGCTGCAAACAGCTGAAACTGAAGCCGCTATGGCTCACCCCGCACTTAACTAATATGAAATCCTAATATGGACAAGAAATTAATCCTGCCAAAATGTCACCATCACTTGATGCAAATTGGTCCAAAAATCAAGAAAAATGTAATTAAAATTGGTTATATTTTACTCTTCCCCACCGACCTACATATCTGGTGGATTCCCTTACAAACATCAGATTGACCGTATATCATATCTACTTATGCTTGTGATCAATCACACGGTGTGGAATCTTACAAATTTTGATGCAAAATTGCGATTGACCAGAGCTGAAGAATGGGTTTTTTTTTTTCAGAAATGAGAGGGGGATATCATCTGACAGCAAGCTCAATTAGAATGCGATTCAGGCACACAATATATCGTTGTTGGAAGTAGACATTTTGTTTGATTGCACCATGTTCACATATTTCTTCTTTAATTTTGATATGCCATTGCACTTTCAAATCTCATGAAATGTCATAAAAGATGAGATTGTGTTATAATCCTGTTTATTCATCAACCTAGAGCAGAAAGTCAATGCCAGTTCCACTTGTTTATCAATTCACATTATTTTGATAGCTTCCTTTCATACATGGCATACGCATTAAATGAGTAATATTATGTGTTACTTCTCCAGTAAGTTAGGCTTAAAAAGGATACCTATATGTTACTTTATCATTTGATTTCCTTAGCTTCAATTGGTATAAATGTTAGTACATTTACATAGTATATATTGTGTCTCTACCTCAAGTTGAGAGTAACAATATGTTGGATTTCACAGTGGCAGATTTGAATCAGTGCATTTATGCAGTTGTGTTGCCAATGTATGAACTAATCACCCTTCTACATGTTCTATGGGATTAGGTTAGCACACATGATTTGAATCTGTCACTGCAAAATCCAACATGGTGTTACTCTCAACTTGAGATGAGACACACTTACCAATCATCATCCATGATATTTAAAATACAAAACAATTTGTTGTCATCATCATGTCATGTCTCAAAAGGATTCCTTGTGTGATTTTTTATTTAATAATGTCATCTGACTGTGATGAGATTAAGTCATAAAATTGATTTTATACATTACTTTTGAGGTATTATCACAATATTACAATCCCATGTCCATTAATAAAAGACAAAAGCATGCTGAAATAGAAAATAACAATATTTAAGGCAGCATTTCGAGACTCAGCAGTATATGTGATATGGGCGATGATATCATAATTTTCATTTACTTCAAGTTCATAGACATGTCACTATTATTAAAATTGAAAATATATGCTACAGAATGCAATTTTACAATCATGTCAGTTTTTACATTTCCACATGGCATTATTCTGAATTCATTGAAATAGTTCACACAAAGAAAATGCCCAGAATCTAGAACTGAAATAATTTATGCAGAGTCACGTTGCAATTATCTTGAAAACCGTATGGAATACGCACAGAAAGCCTTCATGTCCATCATGCAGATAAGAAGAATAGATCCCCAGACCTTGATATGCCTGGGTACATTATTGGAAATCATTACAGCCACTTACAGTGGAACTATGGGACTAGAGTCTCAATAATCGTGTCTTTGGTTCTCGATGAAGACCAAGTCAGACGGATGATACCAAGAGTCTTATACCATTATATATATTCACAAAATATAAGACCTTTGAAAGTGACTTTATATTTCAATAAAAATATGCTCATCTATCAGGACACAGTTTCATAGAATGGGCTTCAAATGTGTTGGGTACTGCAACTCACACTTCAGGACAACTCAGTAATGATTGCAGAATGATGTTTTTTGCCAAGTATCATTTCAAATCAGGCCAGGCCTAAGCCACAGCCCACAGGGGTCCACTTTTTGCTATTTTTGCCAATAAATTTTGTCCAAAAGTGGAAGGAAATGGACAAAAGGTACACTTTTTGGTGGTAAGGCATTCATAAAAGGGCAATTTTAAGGGGCTAGGTCCACTCATATAAATAAAAGCTACAAAAGCGCATTTTTATTAAAAAAGGGTCCACTATTTGGAAGTTTAGCACCCCAAAAAATAAATCTTTTGTACGGGCCTGTCAGAAATAATAACATTTTGTCGTATAGTGATTCTTGACAATTCCTGACAATCTTTTTCATAACCAAGGCAAATTGTCTCATTCAAACCAGTCAACTAGGGAGGAAGAGGAATCTTGATCACGGAAAAAAGTGCACGTGAAAATACATCTTCTGAAGATAGCAATATATGTTTGCCTGTTTTTACTACCAACAGACAAGTTGTCTTATTCAAACAAGGCACCTAAAGAAGAATCATGAACAAAAGCACCTACAAAAATACATCTACTGAAGATAGCAATTATTTGTTTTAATACAAGGTCATCTAGAGATTGATTAAATGCCATAGATAAATAGAAGTGCTCTTATAAGCATTTTTGTTGACATACTGTTTGCAACATTTCCCTCTTTTTTCATTTGATAATGAGTTATAAAAACATGACTGTCATATGAAATGAACATAACATGAATTTGACATGACAGTACGTGTACTTCATATATCTATCACACAGGTCACGGTAGCTAGCCTTCACAAATGAATGAATGAATTCCAATATGTAGCTCATTGACTGACATTGCCGCAGGCTCATTTCTTCACGTTCCAATTTTCAATTTTCTCTCTATTTCTGTCAAGAATGGCTTTAGAATTAACATTTCTATGCCAGAGTCACGTCCTGCTCAACGGCAACTTCCTGAATTGTGCAACCCTGAGCAATATGATCTGCGCAAAGAGTTGATCATTTAAATAAGATAGCACATACTGGGCATTATCAAATAATTTTAGGTCAAAATCTGACCTCCATTTTGATGCAAATTAGCCAAACAAATTGCCAAATTGTAATAGCCTCCTTAACTGCACAGTAGCATCTTGTTTGTCTGTAAATGCAACTAAAATAATAAGATTAGGTTACATGCACACTTTGTCAATAAAGTCCAAGCTACAATGATATTTAACAACCCCCTTTTAATATCACAAAATGGAACTTTAATACTGATAACTTATTAAATTGATCAAGTATTAAATTCATTAAAGCCATATTGTAACATTTATTGAGACGGACACCCTCAATATTTTTTTTATTCTAGTTTTTACATGATTGTAATGTACTATAGTAAACAAAGATACCCTCCAAAAATCAAGACTTTGGGTGTTATAGTTTTGTCAAAATATGAGATTTTACGATGGAAAAATTAGGCAAACATGTATGTGATGTTCATAACACAGTACATGTGGGATGGTGATACACAAACATCAAAGGACCAAACCGTATTATGACCGCCGGATTCACACACCTTGGCGCTGGAAGTAAATTCCAATTTTCTTTGCTTTACCTCACTTGTTCGGCTCAAAATTAAAAGGGGACATATCTGACAGTAAAAGCTAACATTTCATGGAAAATAAATACTAATCTATTTTCATAGAAATGTTAGAATATTCAAAACAAAGAAGAACAGCCATTTTGTGATGACAAACTTTAACTTTTGGCAAGAAGGACATATAAAATATTAATTTAAAGCTCATTCAATACAAAATAAAACTAAATACAAAACATATTCAATCTCTGATATTTTGCACCTTTCATCACATTTGCGATGCTATTCAGCCTATACATAATCTATTATTAGCTGCATTACTCAGTGACAGAATTCCTTCACTATACTACCAACCATGTTAACTAATACCACCATTGCTCCAGGTGTATATCTAGGACTCACCTGTATGCAAAAAAATGAGTACTTGATTTGTTCTACCATTAAAATCATCCTTTTTATCACATTCAATAATAATTTTCCTATCCAAATTGTCCTCATCTTATACCACCAATCAAGGTCAATATCATATTTTAATTTACAATTGAAAACCATCTCATCCCATCCTCCTACAAATTTGGGATGCGGACCAACAAACCTAAATTACCTAGACAAACATAATACAATATAGGAGAACAAACATAAGACAACTCATATTTCACTTGATATGATAAAACAATGAGTCATTCTGGAATAGAGCTAGCCAGAGGCGAAGTTATCAGTCCTGTTTCAGGTGAAAAGAAGAAGACCAGAATAAAACCTGACTGTGTAGGTGTATCGGGAAACTCAAGAATTTGGACAGGTATACCTGTGATTTAGATCTGTATATAATTGTCGGCATAATTGTAAAACCTATCCCATGCTGTGATTAGGGTTAATGTTAGAGTTAGGGTTAGGATTAGGGTTAGGACAGGCTAGGGTTGTAGGTTAGGGTTAAGGCATTAGGGTTAGGGTTGGAGTTTGGTAAATCATACAATACATCATACAGAAAAGCATACACAATACACCACACAGAATGGTATTTTGTTCATCATGAAAAAGATATCGAGAGCTATCATTGGACAGTCATCACGATTCAGGGGAGCCAAAATATACCAACAATAAAATAAAATAATTTCATAAATATAAACCATTTTGTGAAAGAACTCTAGACTTTTTGATACCATTTCCAGGATTTTTTATGGGGATAATAAATATCAAATATCCAAGTTGTGATTTCTTTAATTAAGGTACATATGACATGCTTTGTGGGACTTTTGAGTGAAATACACTTGCCATTGCTCCAACTCCTTCAGCATTGAAAGAAAAAGTGGATAAATGTGAATTCCCATTTGAATCAAAGTAAATATGAAATTAGGTTATGAAAAGCGAGCAGTCAAGAAATTTCCTTTGTCTTCCAGCTTTCAATCACAGACAGGATTTTGACTCAATAATCTAATCAGAATGTACAATTTTGAATCTTTCCTCTCAAAAGTTGTCCCCAACTGAGACCCAAATCTGTCAGAGTATGTCCATGGAGCTTTCAATGTCAAGATGTTATCCCTCTTCAGCAGATAGTGTTCAAATCAACTGCTTAGTGCAAGAAGTGGGTAGGTGCAATAGCTGCCATGTGTAGCTGCCATGTGTAGATGAGTACAATCACAGAGGAGAGAGAAAACAGAGAGCGTACCACCAGTCAAAGTCCCCGTGTACTCTCTAAATTCCAGGGACTTATTAGAAGGACAAAACCTTGAAAAGACTTAAAATTCAAATCTAATGGATTTAAATTTTACTCTAATAAAGATTTGAATTTTAAGTCTCTGAAAGGTTTTGTCATTCTAACAAGTCTCTTAGACTTATTTTTAAATCTTAGGAATTTAGGGAGTATTGTATACGGTGAATTCAGGGTGAGTTCTCGCATATTCATGAGGGCCGATTGTTCGATCGTGCCATGTCAAACAATCATGCTAGCGCTGCGTGCCTTCGCGTATACGCGATAGAGCGTTGCGTGCTTTCGCGATTACACGATAGACCATGAAAATACGCAGTAATTGCGTAGCAGTCTCTCCTGTCGCATTTCATGGAACAATCGGCCCTCATTATCGGAGACATTGACTGGTGGTACGGGCTCTGTTTTCTCTCTCCTCTGTGAGTACAATATACTGTGTAAATTGCCAAATGTTCACAGGGTAGCTATTGCAATTACCCACTTCTGGCACTGAGCAGTTGAAATGCAAAATGTAATACGTGAAAAGGCTGCCTTGTGTATGTTTTAAAATTAAATCATCATTTCTGTAATTCCTACTTAGGGAAACAATACAGGGCAGCACATGGATGCGTGTCATGGCTCACATTGTATTTTGCACTTGAACTCTTCTAATGGTGCACTATTGGGACAGGTGACAAAAGGAAGGTAAGGTGTGTTTTGGGACCATCATGTCTCAATATTGCAGCATGTTTGCATATCAGGTAGACAGTCAAATGTTACCCTCATCCTTAACCTTCCCAACAATCTATTGTGCCTTCTTCTTTCACACTATCTGTCATGGGTATGAGCCTTGGGGATGAACCTGGCTAGGTTTTATTTAGTGTGTGTGTGTTTGTGGTGGCTATATGCATTTTGTTGCTTAACGTGTGTCATAATGAGATGTTTTCGAGTTTTTTTGCAACCAAATGGGTTTTTTCTGATGCACACAGGACACAAAGACCCTTTCCCTTGGCTTAATTTAAACTCACTTTCTTTATGTCCCTCTCTTTAATTCAATAGTTATTTCTGCTATAGACTCTTGTCTTTTTTGTTTTGTTTTTGTTATTTTAATTTCCTTATTTTGTATTTTTTTCTTCTCTTCATTTATCACTTTTCTAAATGTGTTATTAAACCAATGAAAAATAATATTTTACTATTTAGCACCTGCTAGGAAAGTAAACAAAGAATTTTAAATACATGGCCACAACATTCCATGTTTCCACTCAAAGGTGAATCAATTCTGTAAAATTTAATCAGATTTCACTGAAGCAACATTATCATGTGTAGGCATCAAATTGCAATTTTCATCTAATTATTCATCAGACAATCCTTCTCCAATTCTCTCCTACCATCTTCACCTGTCAAGTGGTACTCCACCATCATACACAACTGGCTCGCCGCCGAGTCAGTCACTCCCAATCAACAGCCCCATGGGTTAATAACGTCTGTTGATTTTGAGCTAAAACCTAATCCCTACCAGTTTTTCACCTCTTGTTTTAATATTATTCCATCAAAAGGCAAACTCGTGTGCACGCTTGCTTGTTTTACTTGCTCCCGTAGGGTGTGGTCGAGCTGAGATGGATGAATCAGTAGGTCTGGTTGGTAACCAAGGATGAGGAAGGTAACAGAGGATGGTGATGAGAAGAGCAGGTGTGATAACACACTACCAGGGCTACCGGTTCCAAATCCATTGATGTGAAATTGGTTCTTACGGGCTTTTCTATCGTTTTAGTGTTTATTAATTGTTGCTTCCTAGGTCTGGGGGTTATTAAGTCGTGATTAAGTGGCCTGTGATTATAAGCTAAGAAGCATTGTCACTGCATGTCCTACTTCTTGAAACCAGTGATGCCTGGTATCTAGCTACAGGGTATATAGGTTTACCCATGTTGGCTAGCTCCTCCATCAAACGCATGAGTTGATGATGTGTGTCAGACTATTGATCCATCAAATGCTTTAATGTGAGTTAATGGCAAAGACATCTGAGAAAACATTTAAGTGGATTGCAGCGTAGAACCAGTCAATTCTTTGCCATGCCTTCAAATTGCACTGACAGTGTAAAGTTTGGGGCAAAATTACCACTTTCAATGAATTTCAGTGTGATTAATTTGCTTTTCATATTTAGCCCGTAACCTTAGATACCAACAGGAACTCTTAGGGCATACTCATATTTTTCCGTTTTCAAATGATTGATTAAATTGATTATGCTAGATCTCCAGTTTTTTAACATCAAATACTTCATATTCTATATTTGACTTTGCATCAGTTTGGTCGTTTGTTGTGCTGGCATCAGGCCCGGCGTCAGGATGATATTAGCTCGGCATCAGGCATGATATTGATAATGGATGGAAGCTTTTAGCTTAGACGGGGATTTCCCAGGTGATCATAGTCAGGTAAATAAAGACAAGACGTATGCATGCATGAGCTCATGGCTAGTCTATAAATAGTCCTCTGGCCCCAGTGGTCAATATTGATCATATTGGTCATAAGACAAGATAGACAGCGCAAAATATTGGCTTAGTAACTTATAAAACTGCCTGCAAAACTGGTATGGTCAGCGTTGGTCATTTGGCTGGTGACAAGATAAGGCACAAATATGGGGCAGTGCGGTTATCTGCTATAGTATGTGGTCAGCATTGGTCATTTTGGCTGGGGCAAGATTAAGGCACAAATATGGGGCATGGCAGTGGGTCAGCATTGGTCATATTGGCTGGGGACAAATATAGGGCAGGGTGGTACAGTATCCATGTGGTCAGTGTTGGTCACAGCAAACAGAAAACGCACACCCAATTTTGTCATAGTAACTCATTCTTTGTCTCTGCAAGTTTGCTGGCACCAATGGTCAATGAATGTTGGCCATTTTAACCAGGATTAAGACAATTTTTGCTGAAGTAATTTTGGATGTAGAAGTTATAAAAATCTAACAAATGTCTACTTTCTTCTTTGTAAAATGGTCAGATGCACCTTTTTCAAGTGCATGTCTTTTAAAGACATGATTTCTAAAAGGAACATTTTTAAGGTAAAAAGAGTTCAAAACCTGTATTGCTCATTTTATGCAAATCAGAAAGAATTGGATGTTTCTTTTCTATCAACATGGGAATTTATAACTTGTAAAAACAACCTGACAAATCTGGATTGTTTTCTCTCCAAATTCTTGGATGCTGTGAATGTGACTTCCTGTCTTCTCACCTGACATCGAGTCACATTCAGAATTCAAGCTGTATGGTCATGATTAAAAACATTGCAATGATACCAACCAGGCATGAAAAAAGACATAACTCTTGAAATGCCTGAAGGGGAGGAAGGGGGTAAAGTGTACAGACCTTGATGCCTATGGGAAGAGAGAGAAAGGAAAGGGGGAAGACCTTACAAATAAATAAATAAATAAATGTCGGTGATTTAACGTGCGCTACACCTAAGTACCAGTACACTTCAACAATTATTCCGCTGCCATTAGGATATATCAGAATCATTTCCGCTTCTACAAGTCCGCAACTGATGCGCAGGTACTCTCAGCTGACTTAGATTGTGATTACCCCCAGCAGCTCCCCATTTTACACCTGGGTGGAGTGAAGCAATTGGGAATTAAGCCGTCTTGCCCAAGGACGCAACACACTGGCCGCGGTGGGGGTTCGAACCCACAACCTTTCGATTATGAAGCTCGCGCCCTAACCATTGGACCACCGTGCTCCCCAAAGCCATTAACCATACATCATTTTGTTGTGCTTCACCTGATAATATGAGCCCCAGGGTATCATTATCACCCCTTTGGCAGATTTTCAAACCTGCCCCTGAGTAGGGATGATTACTCATCATTTATGGCATTTCTTGCTTAATGTGCCAGATTGACTCTTTTTTAGGGGAGGGGTCCTCCAGGAAGAAGTGTTTGACCTGGTTCTATACATGTACACCTAGAAGCATTTAATGATTTTACCACAATTATTAGAGCACAAATGTACCACATAAAGTATCAAGAGCTTCAATAATCATAAATGTATAAATATAATGATTTCTATCTGTAATAGGCCTGCACCTTTCTTTTCAAATATTTTTTTTTAATTCAATTCAAATTGATTTGGGCAAAAGCAACCTAAATGCAACTGATATGAATTGTGCTATGGACTTGGATACACAAAATGACAAAACTAAGGAGCTATACTCACAGAATATTTGATCCAAAATGAGTTGTAATTAGTAATTACCTGTGTCCTTGAATCTGACCTAATTTGTTACCTTCTTTTATTGTGAAATATAAATGATTGAAGATGATCAACATTGACATCTTCCGGCACATTCACCAAAGTATCACTAGAACTTAAAACAGTCTCACTCTCAAATACATAGTTCAGTTCAGTAGTGAGTATGAGTTTTGGTACCCAACACATTCAGAGGTCATTCTGTGTGAAACATATTGAGGTCACAGAACTGTGTCGCGACAGATGAGCGTATTCTAGAGGTAGCAGAATCACACTCATCATGGTAATAATGTCAGGCAACATAGTATAATTATGCATCATCATTCCATGGCACCTGATTAATACAGTCATAGCAGCAACATTACCACTCACACCTATTGTCTTAGCAGTACCTGCCAACTTTCATTATAGGTATAATGATAATGATGACCGGGGAAGATGCCGCCGTTGATGACATAGTTTTATGCATACCAGTGGAATCAGTGAGAGAAGCTGAGAGATGATGTAGATATACCGGCAGACTGGCTTCCTCCCTCCTCCATCCCCACAGAATTAGTCATCCAAGATAATGCATAAGGCTTGTGTCTAATAAGGAAGACCCTGGAAATTATACTTAAAATCATAATCATTTATACTCATGCTTATGAAATTTGGCCTATGCATGCAAGCATTTACAGTATTTTTCAATCAGATTGTGCAGACATTTCTTTATGAATGGCATTAGTATAACAATTTGGTTTCCTTGAGATATAGTGTGTGAAGCTGTGTGATACATACGTGATCAAAGGCAGTGCATCTGTTGAAATAAACTAGGTAGATTTTATCAATCTAATGTTATGTACAATGTACTTTAGAAAATGTAGCCAGGATGAAAAGCCGACCATCATATGAAAATTGAGACCTTTCGTATTGAAGAAACTTCCATGTATATCTTCATACGAAAGGTCACAATTTTTGATGTAGGTGACCGAACCCTTAAGTCATATATTTGGGTAAAATATTCTTCTTGTTCTGCCTGGATAGTATCTCTGTTAAATAGAAGGAATGAAGCTCAATTTACCATTTTGGTTACTTTATTGTTAGGCAATGGTATATCATGGGGGTGTTCAGTGGCGGATCTAGAGCAGTCAGAGGGAGCCAATTTCAGAAAATGTTTAGTTAGAAAATGTGTGAAAATGAAGGCCCAATCAAAGAATACAATTGATACTGGTTCAGTATCTTTACTCAATAACCAACAATTCCATTAACTAAAACATGATTCCAAATACACCAGATTGTCTAAAACATGCATATTTTAGTCTACACAATCTTTCTGACATCCCAAACCACATTTGTGAACCCAATGCATAATTTTAATTTCAACCAATTCAGATATCCTTCCACCTTTAGGCATTTTACTATACTTGAATTAAGTATGCACTTGTACTCATGGACATTACAAAAAAGTAATCCCAACATTAGTAAGAATCTCACCCCATCACGCCACAAAAAACAGTATTTCGACTGCTCGGTGCAAGAAGCGGGTAAGTGCAATAGCTGCCACGTGTAGCTGCCATGTGTAGATGAGTGCAATATATAGTGTGTAAATTGCCAAATGTTCATAAGGCAGCTATTGCACTTGGCCACTTCTGGCACTGAACAGCCAATTTCCTTAAAGCCAGAATGCTTATACCTGGAAAATCATATTCATGTGAACATTTTTAGAAGTCTTAAATCTGGTAAGGGGGGAAACATAAGCAATGGAGCATTATTAAATTTCACAAGGATAACTGGGTTAGAAAAAAATAATTAAATCCTAATCTTAGAATCACAAATATGCAGCTAGCTATGCAGTTTGAGGCGTTTATACCAGATAATTGTACCTGCAGGAAATATGGTATCAATGGTATGGCTTAGTACAGCTAGCAGCTAGTACTTGTCTGAATGATGTTCATTTATGCAGAAATGATGATTCTGGGGCACATGTACTACTAGCTTTGTCAGACTCAGTGATTTGGGAAATATTGATATTTTTAAATACGGGAAAGCCAACTACGCTGCAAAGAAAGAGATGAAAATAAATCATCTATGAGCATTTATCAATAATGTTTTCTCAATATATGTCAAAATAAATAAAAAATAAAATAATGAGAAAATGCTGAAATCAGATAACCGGGTTGCACAAATTTAGTTTGCATTAACAAAATCCTGTCAGAATCAATGGTTATATAAACAATCACATTCCTGCATTATATACCAATTTGGAGATGTCTTTTAAAGTTTTGTGCAATTCATTTTAAAATTCCACCAACATTTCCACTTTAAGAAGTCAACAATCTATTACACATCTTGGCCACAAGCATATTCTTGTAATGATATGGTTGACTATGCATGTTGATTGTTGAATTTGGTTACCAATCTACCATTTCAGCTGGTTTTCAGTATTACCGTAAAACCTCGTCTACAAGCACATAGAGTGCTTCTGATGAAAGCTAAGTTAATCCAGGCACCATTATGGAATTTGAGCAAATAAATTACAGATCCAAACAAGTATTATTGCAAGACCAATCTATTGTATTGGCATATTTACACATGTAACATATTAATTTAGCTTTCATCAAAAACACTATATAATATATAGTATATATGCTTGCATGTAGACGAGGTTTTACGGTATTTGCCATTGAAGTGTTACATGTAATTTGATTATTACTATGTCAACTGGACTACGCTTATGAGTTCTGAACCACAATCAAAATGATCATCACACAAAGTCCTTTACTACCATTCCAAAAAGTGCATGACCTGGTTACCAAGGAGTTGCATGTTACGCAACCCCCGACGAAACCACTTCACTGACAATTTGCCATTTTGCTATCTTTTTATCCATTATTTCCAATATGTAGTAAGTACAAGTAAGTTCATGTATATCAGACATTTACAGCCAAGTATAGATCCACAAGTCATGGTGATTTTTCAAAATCTATTGAGGTTTTTCATATCACAAACAATCTTACAACCAATCAGGACAAATTCACTCGAAAACGACAGATAGAACAGACACCTGCGCCACATGTATGTATCTTTATAGATAAGGTCAATACACTTGGCTAGGAATTATCAATGGATGCAGAAGTCTTGAAATACGCTGTAGAGCAAGTGTTTTCATTGAAGATGAGTCCAGACTTGTTTTGATTGAAGACAGATAGGGAAGCCTTAAGCTGACCAGTACCATTATTTCCTTCCTCTGTTTACCTGTGTTATGTACAAGTCAATTACCGTGTCAACTTAACAACTTTTGACTTCATTTAAGTTTCCTTAACAGACACTGCAACAAGTTAATGGTCTAGCGGACTTTACCTTATGCTCTCATAATCATAATAATGTTATAATATCCTTTGATTAGTCTTCCTTGCAACACCTGCAGCTAATTATTGATAAGGACACACAAAAAAACCTGTTGTACAGGCCGCCTGACCCAGATCTTTGGTTTGGGAATTTTTGTTTACTTTTTGCTAAAATCATGCAAAATCAGCTGTTTTAGGGCCAAAATGTATTGACTTTTACTAAAAATTTGTGAAAAAAATTCAGAACAAATATGTTTGCAAATATATTATCAACTTTTTTTCCAAATTTTCAATCTTTTGGTGATATTTTAGAGTCACTTTAGCCTCCTTTACCCTACTAAAAGTCCATCCTCCCATAAAAAAAAAGGGTTTATTTCTCATTGTATGAGCATCAAATTGGAAACTATGATCCTTTCATTCTTCAGACATCTGAGTCCTATCAAGTTCAGTTATTTTCTTGCAATGAATTGTTGGTGCAAGATTTCCACCTAGCATACAATTGATGTATGATTAGAAGAGCCCTACAATAATCAAGCAAAAACTTGGAAATATTAAATTTTCAGTTTCTTATAGGATAGTAAAAAACATTTACAAAGCTTCATTTTCAGAAAACCTCCTTGAAATTGAACAACCAGTTTCAAAGATATGAGCAATTAAGAGTTTCCAAAACAATAGGAAAAGGAAATACTTCCTTTGTTTGGCTTTATCTCAAAATCATATCTCAAGATTATATTTACGAGTTCTGACTGATTTTGCTTGATCGCATCACATATGCTTGCTGACAAAATATTGGAAATAACATGTTATTCTAACACAACCTCCGCCATGTCTGTATTTACATTCTTAGCAGTGTACATTAAATTGATCATTGACGATGAAGAATTGATCTATTTTTATGGTTTGACATCAAGCCCAAATTCAGAAATGTCATCAAGATATTTAGGTCATAGTGCAAAAGTAATGTCTTTCACAGATGATCTAATGAGTATGTTTTGATATTTTCACTTGAGTAAGAAACATTATTAGGTCTAAAATATTTCATGACATGATACTCAAAGTAGTCCTACTAGAGTATCAAGGGTCGACAAAATGAATAGACCATTTAAAATAATATTGTTTCACGGTGAACAGAGAAGGTCCTGATGCTACTGCCTGCAAGCATTCATGGCAAGCAAATTTTTCATAAAGTTTAGGTACTGACTTAAATTACAGTGTTTTTATATTTAACTTGCTATCTTCAGTAGATAGCATAGTGCATTGGCTCACATATCATATGACCCTCAGAAACCAACAGTGACCATTCAGTCCATTTCAAACACATGCATGCACTCAACACATCTAAACGTTGTGTGCCATTCATGAGTGTTCAAAAGCTATTGTTGAGAACCTATAAGGTATACATAATTAAATATGATCAAATTAATATATTTATGCTAGCTGATTATTTGTTTCAGCAGTTTAGTTAAAAATAATTGTACAAAATACGGTACCTGATTGCCCCTTTAACTAGCTGAATTGTTCATAAAATTATTATTAATGCTTCAGGAATTACTGCGGCTTTACACATTCACAGTTATAAGAACATTATTATCCCCAACATCTGCCACTATGACACTTTGACATTACTCTACACAATGTTCACATTACAGAAAAGTACATGAGACATCACTAATAATAAGCCACTGACACTATTCCTTATCACTGCCAGACATAGCACCCACTCATTGATTAAAGATTCACTGTAAAATTGACCCAAAATATCACTATATTTCATGTTATTATGAAGCTGCCATGCTAACAGCTTTTATCTGACCATCATCACGGGATGAGAAAAAAGATGAAAGTACTTTACTGTCTCTCTATCTATTCACATCTCAAAAATGTCTTCCACAACCACCTGTGCCCATACTTAGTCATCATTCTGCCTCTATTCAGCAATAAAATCGGTCGCAACGGGCACTTTTTACTTTGAATATTTATGCCCTATTCATGCCATTTATTACATAGATTTGAAAGCTTTTAAAATATCAACTGAAAAATATATTTTGATTTGTTGTATATTTTGACACTTTTCTGTTTGTATAAAATTGATATGGCCCATAACAAATCAACATATGAAATATTAAACAAGACAAAGCCACAGGCTTGAGACTTGAGAACAAAGTTGCCATGGAAACCAGTGACTGTCTAAGTGCAATGTTGTGAAAAAAACATGGAAATACGAGGCGTTGCAATCAGTGAGGCAACAACTCGGGGGAAATGTTATGCATTCGATTCAAATATGGCCGAGCCAATGGCAACCGACATTAGCATCGGCAAAATTCACACTGGCATAAAATACCAATTAACCCAATTTTCCTCTGAACCATAAACTGCAAACATTGGTTAGTATTACAGACAGTACATACATCTGCCGAGTCTATTTTTGCGACAGTTGAGAAGCTTGAATTATCATATTGACAAGTCCATTTGTATCTTTGGTGGTTTTGAAGTAGTCATTCTACCCATCTTTAGCCTCTTGTGTAGATGAATTTAACCCCAGGTATGGATTTTAATCCGATTTGGCAGTACATAAAATCGTATGCTACAAACCTAGACAGACAACCAACAATGTCTTTTTTTCTCTACTTACTACCTATATTTATTTTTTGCATATATTTTTTAATTTTCTATAGCTAAGATTTTGCAATACTTTTTTGTGGCCAGTTTTGTCAAATAATTTTATCAGAAAAACAGAAAAAGTATCCAGAATTTATTTCAAGATGTAAGAATCGGTCTCATATGACAACTAAGTATAAAGTGTGGATGTTTGTTTCTCTGACATTTTTATGTCAGAATCATTATGCCTCCACCGGAGGTATGTTTCCTGTTTGTCCGTTCACTATTCCTTCTGTCCATCCAAAATTTTGAGTACAATGGTGACTTGGTGGAGGGATGGTGGTCTCAATTAAGTTTTGTCGCAAAATATGCTAATTTGGTAGCTAATTGGCATAAATCGAATTTTTTATTTTAATTGAAATATAAAAAATTCTTTGTTTTTAATGCTTTTTTGTTACTTTTTAACAAAATTGTTTTTGTATTTTTTGTTTTGAATTTTCAGCTCCAAGTGGACCCCCAGATCTGTCAAGGTGGAGGCATTGTAGCGAGATCAGTTGAGAACCGCAAAATTAAAGTTTTCAAAATATTATAATATTGCAATGTGCATTGGCTGCTCAGTGCTAGAAGTGGGTAAGTGCAATAGCTGCCATGTATAAATGAGTACAATATACTGTGTGTAAATTGCCAAATGTTCACAGGGACAGCTATTAAAATTACTCACTTTTGTTACAGAGCAATCGTAATGCCATAGAATTCTTTCTATTCTATTCCCAAGTGGTTCTTTGTCCTGTTTGTTTGTTTCAAATATTAATATTAATAAATGAAAAACAACAAATATTTTCAAATACAAATAAGTTTAAATCTGAAATTTTCAAATGATAAACATCGGAAATGCTGTAAAAATACACATCTGATATTTAAAATGCAGGGAAAAAACAGTGACTTATGAGAGTGCATCGATGAACTCATCAAAGTACATCTGATTACCCCACATATCACATCATATGATTGTGTTTGACAACTATGAAAATTGAATTGTCCAATCTAATTTATAATCTTATCAAATTCAACACTATTAAATTATCATTTTGAGCAACTTATAAATGAACTTAAAAAGAGGTCAACACACATCTACTAATACAAATCACATAGGGGCCTATGGAGGCTTTGATTTGAACCAATTTTAATCATGACAAGCACCACTTTGTTTTACAAATATCACTCTATATAGCAAAGAGAAGTCACTGCTTCTTCAAATAATCAAATAGAAGTTAATAAAATTTATTCTGTTCAAATCAACGAAGTAAATATACCGAACCTAAACATGCCTTTATTGGTCCTATATATTTCAGTTGACCAATTTGACGTATGTGTTTGAATATCTTGAAGTAGCACACACATGGAATCAAGTCAATTGGTAATCATTAGTAAACTGTGCCATTAATTACCGAGATAGTGAGTGTGAATCATTCCTGGTATTCGTCATTCTATACTCCTTGCAATTGGCTCTTCCATTTAAAATTCACACTACCCCTGTGGAAGAATTTGGAAATATCTTCCACAGGGGGCGTATGAATTTCAAATGGAAGTAGCACATTAGGCAGCTCTATTTGTATTTCATACACCCTCTGAGAAAGATTCAACCTGAATCTTCCACAGAGGGAGGGTGAGTTTCTAAAAGAGTTGGTTAATGTGCTGAGTCCATTTGAAATTCATACTCCCCATGTGGAATATATTTCCAAAATCTTCCACAGGGGGAGTATGGATTTTAAATGGAATAACCCAATTGCACTGTTACCTTACCAAAGTGCAGATATATATGTGACTTCAACTACCCAGCCCCCGTCATCATCACCATCATCATTGGTATTTTGAGATGCATAAGATGATTCTATGAGCGAGATGAAGTAACTGACTGGAATGTTATGCTTCATTAATTAGACTTTTAGGAGGTGAAGAGTAAAGCTGTTATTAATTAGTATGTGAGCTGATTATGTCATTCACTTGCACTTTACACACTCTCAAAAACATTTCCTTACATTTGTACTTAATGCAGTACTAATCATCTGGAAAATTTGCATGGGTTGTATTCTCAAAGCTGTGTTAGGATGTATTTTGGCATGATTAAGGGGTTGCATTCTCTGGGAATTAAAGTCACCAAGTCAATGCAACATTATTTTCCATATCACATCAAACAATATTTTTAAAGCAGGGCCTAGATTTTGTCTTGGTTGGCGAAAAATCAAAATCCATCATAGTCACTGCACCTGCTGTATGATACAATAAGAGAAGTTGATTCTCGCAACCGAATCTTATGAGAATCATTACGAGAATCGATTTGGTGATTCTCGTCAAAATCTAGGCCAGGTAAAGTAATATGATGGAGATACATAGCCTTTAAGTATTGCATGTAACGTTACAGTAGTGAAACAGTTTGATAGGCATAACATCACAATATATTTCCATGTCAGATTTAGTGTTAGGGTAGGGGTTCGATTTAGTATATATGTGATGTGATCAAGCAAAATCAGTCAGAACTCGGAAACATTGATTTTGAGATATAGCCAAACAAAGGAAATGTTTCCTTTTGTTACCTCGTGTTTTGGAAACTCTTTAATTGCTCATATCTTTGGAACTGGTTGTTCAATTTCAATAGGGTTTTCTGCAAAATCCAGCTTTGTAAATGCTTTTTACTATCCTAAAAGAAACTGAAACTTTAATATTTCCGAGTTCCGGATGATTTTGCTTGATTGCATCACATATAGAGTCAGAGTTAAGGTTAGTGTACATCCTGAATTTTGTAATTGCCACTCAATCTGATCCACTCAGGCCAAAGCCAGAAATTGAGTTAGGCCTACTATATACCATTACTATAATTAAAGACAGAGATAAAAAGAATTTATCGCGTCTGACGTCATCTGTCAATCAAATTCGAGCACGGTTTGTTTACAAGTGTCGTGATAATGACTTGCTGAACGCGGCGGTACAACCGGGCGCCTTATTGTTAATTTTGCACCTTAAAACATGCAAACCGTCTCAAAAGTTAGGTCTTGAAAGTAGGAAACTTTCTTTGGCGAAGGCACCATGTCAACAATGCCTAGAAAAGCTGCTTTTTGCCTTGTAAAAGTACGTAATTTTTCGCCATTTGCTGCTATTCCTTTTCTTCGATCAGCACCAGAAAGATCAGTCTTCCTTTTCGCGCTATTAACCTGTGTAAACCAATCAAAGATCGTAATTGACAGTGACATCAGACGCGATAAATTCTTTTTATCCCTGTCTTTAATTATAACTTGCTCAGTACCTACAATTACTGATGTTGAATAACCAGGTCTCTTGATTACTTGGTTGCAAAGTTATAAACCTTTTATATGTCCATTTTCTTATCTTCTTTATTGTTTTTTTTCTCCTCTGATTTTGCCTAAATCTCAGTTTTATTATTGCCGGCTTCAGCCGGATTGGATCAGATCTGGTATACTCAATTTGAATTCAAAACAAGTGACAATTGACTCTGTTCATTGCCTAATATGTTATAATTATTTATATTTGCTAAATTCCCACTCTCCACTGTGCATTTGTCACTTTGACACAGATCCATACACAGTTGGGATTTCTACGATTCTCTTCTAAACTGTATACCTACATTACACATGAAATATTTATCAAATAAAAATGGTCATCAATTTCATTTTTAACAAGCACTAATATAAGATCACTGATTCATCTTCTATGACTAATACAATATTTAAAACCCAACAGAATACACAGAACAATATAAATTAACTGTAATTTTGTGAATGACCACTGTATAATCATTGACTGCTGGCTCCCTATTGCGTATAAACCTAATCAAACACTAAAGATGTGCATGGGTTGCAAATTTTGGCTGAGTTTGCCTCTACATCAGCAAAAAGGGGACACATTTATTTAAATATAACATTCAGCAAGTGCAAGGCAAAAGCCAAAATTAAAAAAAAATTAATTGGAGGGATGCTAAAAAAAATAATGCTATGTCTCAAAGCCCATGGCAGTTTTAAAAACAGATGCGGAATGAGTTTTTTTTTGAAGATTTATATTTTTTTCAAAAGATTTTTTTTAAACAAAATTTTGAATTAAAATGTCATTTTCGAGTGTTCAAAAGTATCAAATTGTAGTTGATTTACATAAATGAAATACAAATATCAATTGCTTTATACCTAAACAATGCGAGTATTGAATCAATTAACTTTTCTTCCAAATTTGCCTCAGAATTTTATGATTTTACGGCAAAAAACTATACAAAAACTAAATAAAAAAATGAATTTGCCATTTCAGCTGACAATGCACTAAGAAAAACAAACGTGCCGGTGGGCTTTGAGACATTAATTTCTAAAACTGCATGCATTTCGATAACATTTACTTGATCAAAATCACACATTTAAAGTATGATGCATACCGTAATGATGTATTTTTATGATTTTCATTACGTTGGAGCCAATTTAATTATTGTTCTAAACACAAATCTGCAAACAGAAGGCTGACCTTGACAGTTCATCCTCCTTATAATGTATTCATAAAAATAACTCATTGACTGGAACCTGGACTGGAACCTGGACTCAATGATCCATACCTAATTAACAAACCAATGCCACTTCCCAGGGGCTAATATCATAGTCACGGACAAGGTTCAATACCCAATACATGGTTGTGAACTGGTACATTCATATTGTATGGTTTAGGGATTGTACATCATCCCCTGCAGTCAAATGTCCATTTTGAATACTATTGCATGATTGTATTCAATTGAACTTTGTAAAGATATTTGAGAAGTTGGATTTAGAATAAGCGCACAGATGGCACAATTTATATGCAAAATTATGCAGCAAAATATCTTTCAAATTGAGGTATTATCACTTTGGTGATCTATGTTGCGTTATAGCTGTTTATTACCAGATGCAAAGTTGTTCTTAATTAATTTCTTATTTCTAAAATTACATCAATATAGACAGCAAACAAACTGATATGTGTTCCAACCTATTTTTAATTAATTTTGACACCACATTAATGTTTTATCATCTTCCAGCAAAAGATATTGAACAAAATAATTATGGGTGGAAAACAGCATCTTTCATTTTGATTATTATTAACACCCACCAGATTAAGACATCCATCTTCATGTTTCAAGCATTGATTTTGAGCTGAGCCCGGGAGCTGAGCTTATTGTAAACATTTTTAAAATATTAAAATAATTTACCATTAAATTATTTCCTTGTATAGATTGCAACACACAACAAGGTATTAGAGTTGGAAGACAACAAAATGATCAAAATTTTCTTTGTATGTGTGGCTTTGCATTTTATGTATAATATTGATCAAACCAAATAACAAGGTTAATTAATGGGCCTCGATATAAAAGAGCATCCCGCTAATGACTATTTAATCAAATAATGTTTCAAAGATCAATAATTCATTTTATGATCATGATCAAATTTAATTTTAATTATATTTGCTGTTAATAAGTATCTGTGTGCATATTTGATAGGGTACCAGCACGTAGATCAACATTGCTTTACTAAACAGCATATCAAAATAAATATTAAAATGGTAGCCTTTTTATAAAATATAACACAAAAAATAAATTAACAAAACATAAAATTCAGTTTGATAATGGAGATAGACATGGGAGTTTATTATTTCACTCCAAAATAAACAAGGCTTTACATGTACAATCATATACTCAAGACAACCACAGCACATCGCTACACAAATATGGTTCAATTTGAATAAAAACAGGGCAAGATATATGATCTTGACTTAAATATTCAAGATGTTCAAATCCTTACGTCTTAATACCCTGGAGTCTTCGATACTACAACATCAGGACCACTTGGAATCTATTTCCAGAATAAATTGGGAATTGAGATCCATACTCTAAAAATAGCCAGCATTGAGTGACAGCAAAACTGTGGTCTCAATTCTGGATAAATTGACGTTGAATTTGTACTAGTGCTGGGCTACAAATTGTCTTTTTTGTTCATTGTGCTCCTCGTGTGGTGAGTGTTGGTTTTAGATTGCTACCAAGAGAATTGCTGCGGTCTCAATTTAAAACTGTGGTCTTAACTTGGGATAAATTGACGCCAAATTTGTAATAGTGCAAGATTAGAAATTATGTCTTTTGTTCGTTTGACTCCTCCTTCAATGTGAGTGTCGGTTTTGCTTAACACCAAGGGATTTTATGCTCCTCTAAGTAAACAACGATTTATGACAACATTATTAATTTGGACTTCTCTTTGTCTCTAAAATGACCATGATCACATGCATTTTTATTCAGTATAAGTCATTGGCAAAGTCAGTTATTTATTAAACAATTGGACGACTGTAATCAGGCCCGTACGCAGGGGGGTACGGGGGTCAAAATAAAGGTCCAAATTGTGTATACTTTTCACAAAATCGCCACCCCCCAAAAAAAATCAGCACCCCCAAATGAAATCCTGCGTACGGGCCTGCCTATAATATATTGCTTTTTATCCTTCTTTTGTAGGTAAAACATACACCAAATTGCAGATATATTGCTGAATCAAAAAAAAAAAAAAAATGATGAAATTTAAACGCTACTTATGCCATATCTCAAAATCAATTTGAGTGACAAATAGTTCATTATGTTGGATCAAATCACATATAATATGCCATAATATGTAGGTCACTCTGATATTTTTCATCTCATATGAAAGGTTTGACAAGTTGATTCTTTATTCACTGCTAATCATAATATGAATCAAAGAAAGAAATCCTAAACTGATACATATCACTAGAATATTGAATAATGCATTTGAAATGTATTTTCAAATTCATAATACGACTATATACTAGTTATGTAGACCAATATTTTGTGTATGGCAGTAGTACCCTGAAAAATGGTTGTATAAAGAACATATCATCCCTACGTATTTACATAAATTTTGTTGATAACCAGTTCATTTCTTTTAAGAAATTTAGTAGTTTGAATTCAACTATAATACTCCTATTTAGGATCACAATTTCATTCCCACTTTACCATAAATAATAGTGTTCTAGCAAAAAAAAACACACAAAAACAACAACAAAAACAGAAGAAAAGAGTAAAAGAGTAACATATATCTCGGGTGGTATCAATGCGCTCATCCCTATTCACACTATCCAATCTTACCCAACACTGAGCTCTTGTAATTGAAACCCATATAGAATAGATCCATTTCCATTTGAGGATTACAAACCTTTTGCTTCTAAATCCAATGAAAGGACAACTGTTTTATTGCAATAAGCTTCAAAATGTAAACTAGGACGCAGAGAGTGGAAATGGCACAAAGTACCATATGTTATAATTTACACTTTCTCTCTATATATTTGTTGTCATTGAATATTTGCTAATCAAAACACATTAACTTGAATGTCTGTATAGACATGGTAGATATTTGCCTTTGTTTACTGTCATAAGGTAGTGCCATGAAAATTTCCTCTAGTGGAAGTAAATTTATCCTAAAATTGGCCTTCAAATACTACATTTTTGTATGTAAGAATTAAGATATTTGTAAACATATTTAATCATTGAGTTTTGATGTTTTAGGAACCGGGGCATGGGGGGGGGGGGGTCAGCCCTCTCAATAATTTTGGTGCGGGGGCTGGAATACCTTACCAATAATCCTAGGTGAAGTTAAAAAATTGTGATAAAATAGAGGAAAAATGGGTGTTTGTGACCTACATTTTGCACAAATTTCTGACTCCAAGGGGGAAACCCCCCTCGGTCCCCCTCACCCGTGGCCCACCAACATTTTTTCAAATATCAGCCCCCAATGTTGAAAATCTTCCTAAGCCGCAATGGTTTGCATTTAGAAGTTCAACATGTGATGTCTGGTAATTTGACATCTCCGTGTTTATGTTTATACATGCTTACAAATTGGATTACAACAAAATGGTTTACTCATCACTGCTCATGAAACATTGGTGTGTTTTTTTGCAGTAACATAAAAGACAAGCGGGACAACTGCCTAGACCTAATTAACAACACCTAAACAAAGCACATAACTCTTGATGCCTAACAGATCCATCATAGTAATGCTACATTTCAATCCCATAGACAGCAATTTCAAGTCAACCATACACATCACCACTTTACCACCACACTACCCAAGACCCATAATAGTAACCCATCAAAAATCCTGACTTCCAATTAAGCATGTGCTTTTACACCAAAATGGGCTAATTCACATCAGCATAAACTGGATTTTGTCTACAAGTTTTCCCCACCAATTGGGTGCTGTCATAATTAAAGATGACAGAATTAGATTTCAGCCCGGCTAAATGATAGATGATGATGGTCGCGTCGGTTCACTTTGTTCGGTTTTTGTGGTTAATTTCAATAAAAATGGCAATTTTACAATGTGTATCCAATTGATCTATATACTGTAAAAGTGCTGCGTAAGTTTGTTGGCGCATTTATGAACAACTCAATTACATTAGGTAAAATATTCCATTAAAAATAATACAGCAGATTTGATCCAATGTTGGGTAAAAATAACATTATTTTCACAGTTTAGCACCATCATATTTGATTCAATCCACACACTAAATTTTTTTTAAATTTTTGTACCAATTTATAAACTAATGTATGAATAATCTAGAATTTTGCAGCTCTCTGCTTGCGTATGTTGTTGAAAAAAAATTGTAAAAAGACCATTGAAAGAAAATATGCAAATTAGCTTATTATCATAATCACAAATATCCAAATTAGACCCCCCCCAAAAAAAAGAAGGTATTCGGAGTTTCTAAATGTGGCCTATCTATCCTAGAATATCTAAAGTAAATCCATCCATCCATTCAAGAGATACAGAATCAGGATGGAAGGACGGAGCTACACATGTATGGACATTGCAAAACCAGTATGCCTCACGGTGAAGGCATAAAAAAACTGACCAAAACGCTCTTTGACTACATTACAAATATTACAAAGCTTCACAATTAACTATATTTCAAGAGATGATGGATTAGTGTAAACAAAATTCAATGTGATTAATACAAGCAGTCAATTTATAAATGACTTATCCCAGCCTATATATAACAGCACTAGGTGACAGAAATAATATTGATCTACATCATATTTCATATTGGTTTCACTCATCATACCTATCCATGACACACTAATGACAAAGTCTTCCCAACCAACCCCTTGTTCATGCACATATTTACACACTAATTCATCATATTCAAAGTCATTTGGTGAGGTTTCTCTTAGTTTTGTATTTGGACTTTGAACTTGAAGTAAAAGCACTCTATGGTTGACTTATAAAGCATTTTATCCATAGTGATCAGAACATTTTAGAATCAGGGAACGTGCTATTATAATATTTTATATATTTGTTGGACATGATTATTTCAAATTAAGCAACAGTGCATGGTACAATTTGCTTCTAGTCATGTAGCGATTTAAAACATACTTAATTCAATATTCTTAAAAGGTGACGAAAAAAAGAAACCCTGTTCTACAGGCGGATAGAGCTTTCAAGTAGGGTCGGTCGGTCAGGATTTTTTGTTTGTTTCTGAAATGACCCAAAAAATCACTAAAATCTGTAAATATTTTGCGATTTGGGAAAAATACAAAAAACATTTTGTTCCTGAAATTTTCGAGATTTGGGTTGGCATTCATTTGTACAGGAAACATTTTTTTCACAATTTGTTCAAAATCTGGGTCGGTCGGGCCCGTAGAACAGGGTTTTTTTTTTCATCGCCTAACTGTTGCATCTTAACTTTTATTATTTACAAACATCATTTAGAAAAAAAGGTAACAGCCTAATTAATGGCTACTGCACAAATAGACTACAAATATGGACACACATTTGAACATTTCGAATGCTCCAAATCACCGACCGCCCACGCAAACACATTAAATATATTGTCATTCTATGTATATGGCATGCCTTGACATACATTCAATGGGCTAATAAATTTACGCTGGAGAACTATGTGAGATGAATGTTCTGTTGATAGTTGTTTACAATAAATTATGCATAAGATATCCAAAGTATGATAATGCTACTGGCTGGTGTAATAGCATAGATAATTAAAAATAAAATTATCACTGCTGCTGATAGCGCTTTGTGAAAACAGTTTTATAGATGTGTGGAACTTTTGTAGGTGATTTTGAAATATCTAACCAAATTTGTTAAAAAGCTAACAGAGCTAAAGTCATAAATTGTTATAACAAAACAACTGAGATGACAAAATATGCTATTTTTATTTCTTATTGATTTGAATTGATGTGGCAAGTTGATATATTCCTTGCTGCATTTACCATATATCCCTTACACACCTAGCATCTTATAGTATGACCTTTTACTCAATGTTTTGATTCAATACACTTTATTTCTTAGTCATCTATCATTTGCATCTTGTCAATCTCCTCACACAAGTCACATTGTCTTAGATACAGGCTTTTCATCTCACCACAGCAGGCTCTCACGAAAATTAACAACTATGTTTCCTATACATGAACTATCTTGACTTGCAAATGACCCTGTTAAATTGTTCTCAATCAACATTACTGGTTATATAGTATTGTCACAGTTTTGAACTCCATTATGCAGAACAAATAGCTTCCTCCTCCATAAGATATTTGTATAGTGATAACCTACATACAGCAGCTAGATTGACCATTAAGAGTAAGATAAGACGCTGATGAGCAATTCTGTGGAGCGTAAAAACAGCTCATATTTTCAAAGGGTTACGGTATTAATGGGAACATATTGGGTCAAATCTTTAACAAAATATTATGCTTTGCTCCGGAATACGGCTCATATTGCACATACAAGGATGGATTGAAGAGTAAAAGGCATGACCGTTTTATTAGAAATGGTACAATTTTATTAAACTTGACCATTTTGTACTGACCAGTAGGAAGGGGTATATTTTTCTGATCAATCAAAATAACTTTTGAATCCAATTGGCATATACAATTATTGCAATAACAACAACAAAACCATTTTACAAATATTAAACCAATAATACCTTTGACTATATATATAGCACAAGCTATATTCAGTATATCGCATAATGCTATCTTCAGTAGATAGCAAATGTTATTTTCAGCAAATAGCAATTGCTATCTTCAGTAGATAGCAAATCCTATCTTTAGTAGATAGCAAATGGTTAAATGGTTTCTACAGTAGATAGCACATGGTATCTTCAGTAGATAGCAAATGATATCTTCAGTAGATAGCAAATGTTATATTCAGCAGATAGCATTTAATATCTTCAGTAGATAGCAAATACAATCATTAGTAGATAGCATATGTTACCCTCAGTAGATAGCAAATGGTATCTTCAAATGCTATCTCTATCTGCAGTAAATGATATCTTCACTTCAAATAACTTTTTTATCCAATTGGCATATAGAATTGCAATAAAATTTAGAAAATTTAACATTTTGCAAATATTAAACTGATAATACCCTGAACTATATATAGCACAAGCAATATTCAGTATATATATAGCATAGGCCATCTTCAATTGGTAGCAAATGCTATCTTCAGTAGATAGCAAATATTATATTCAGCAGATAGCATTTACTATCTTCAGTAGATAGCAAATACTATCATTAGTAGATAGCATATGTTACCTTCAGTAGATAGCAAATAGTATCTTCAGTAGATAGCATATGTTATATTTAGTAGAAAGCATATGTTATCTTCAGTAGATAGCATAGGTTATCTTCAATAGATAGCACATACTACAATTGGTATACAGATCAAGTTATCTTCAGCAGACAGTACATGTCTTACGCTATCTTCAGTACAAAGCATATGTTGTCATAGCCAGTTGAAAAATATAAAAAACTTTCAGTCTGTCTGTGAAATATGTTGATATTACAGATCTCATTTTAATAGCTAGACATCTTCAAAACATCATAGAGTAGATAGAACATGGTATCTTCAGTAGACAGCATATGTTCAGTAGATAGCAAATGCTATCTTCAGTAAATAGCACATGTTATCTTCAGTAGATAGCATAAAATTATGTTATCTTCAGTAGACAGAACAAGTTATCTTCAGCAGACAAAACACGTCTTATGCTATCTTCAGTATAAAGCATATGCTGTCATAGCCACAGTTGAGAAATGTTTAGTCTGTAAAATATGTTGATATTACAGATTTTATTTTAATAGCTGCATAACTATGCACCCGCTAGACATCTTAAAAACATTGTATAAGAAAGTGATTTGATACTAGACATGTTAGCACATGTGCATAAATAACACCATTAAACACATGGCACTGTGCCTAACCAATACACACTCACATACTCATTCATAAAAGCTTATGGCTTACCATGCCAGTGAAGAATCACACTTTCTTATATGCTCCGTCAGTTAGTCCAATGTTAACATCCATACAAAGCATCCATACACAACAATAGTATCCTGACCTCGTTTGATCCATCTAACTGCCATGCTTTGTTCTTTGCATCATGATGACACAAAACTACATCATTCCTCCCTCCTACCAGTCAACCATCTTCACTGACCAAGAAACAAAATTGTCAGATATGGATGGTTGCTGTTGACAATTACGGTGGCTGGCTGTATGTGTTATATCAGTGATAGATGCAGGCATGCATCTGTGAATGGTTCAATATTGGTCATGCATTGCTACCACACATCTGCAGCCACCAGACACACACTTAGCTATCGCACACTCATTTGGGTGCTACTACAATATGCATATGTTAGCTTCATTGATGAAAATGCAAAACAGACAGTGGTGGTTGCATGGGGTTTATAACATAACTGCTTACTTATAGATTTTTAAATTTGTGACCTAATTAAAAAAAATTAAGGCAATTCTAGCTGCATTTTGTTTTTTAGGATGAATTAACATGAAAATTATTATTATAATTATTATTTTTTCAAAATTCAGTCACTAAAATACTCTTTCTTAAAATGCCAAAAGTTCAGAATTTTAAAAACAATTGACTTATAAATACATTTCACCTGTGATGAGAAAAATATCTGTTAAAATAAATTTGATATTTTGTATTAAGAATATTATCTGCTCAGCAGTTGTGTTTATATGATATATTTGAAGCTATCGATGCATTTATTTTAAGCTATTAGGCCTATTAGAGTTGTATAGTCATTGGAATTAACTCTCAGTGAATTTATGTGTCTACCAAATTATCTGGATAGATCTAGGTCATTAACCTTTTCTCTACCAAAGTCACTTGCACATGACAGATATATTGAAAAGCCTAAACAGTTCGAGTGTGGTTTTCATTGGCATTGGACACAAGCACAATAGAGTGAAAAATAATAAATACACATTTATACTAACTGAGCATTATTTTGTGATAAACCTTGATTATTTTTATCATTTTCTGCATTTCATAACACAAAAAGCAGTGACTATGTATGAATGTGTAATAATTACTGTTTAGCAAGAGCTAATGCTTTACAGGTTTACCAGTATTCAATCCCATTAGTTGTACATGCTCTAGATCATGTCATTGTATCACATACATCTCCATCAATATTGGCTTCATGCCTGGGATTCAGGTAAATAGGCTAAATGCTACATTGCATGTCTCCATTCCACTGTGTGCAAAGTAACCATATATAAACACACATGGAGGGATTTGGGGAATCACACATTTGTTTCTCATTAAATTATCATATTGAAAATAATCATCAGAAATGCATTCAAGTGAACATGACCATTACAGCATGGGTATTATATGATTGAACTGGCAAATCAAAATAAAGACTTTTATAAAACCTAAACACAAATCAAAAGCTTATGCATACAAATTTATTTTAATTCTACAGATTATTGAATATGTTTTGTTTGTTTTCTTGCTTGTTTTCTTGTTCAGGGAAATTGAAGAAAGGTTTCATAAAGTTTGAATTTTAAATGAAATAATTTGCTTGATATAAATTGTAAAAGGCTTATTATTACAATCTGGCTATCTTCAGTAGATAACAATAACAAACTCTGCCCTCTCAAATGGAACACAGTATCTCCCATATTATAAGCAGATACTGCCTCTTATATTGGGAGCACACTGATTCAAATGTCTTCAAGAAAAGACAGAAAAAGCAGAAAGGACATGAACATTTTTTTCCAACATTTATCATTAATCATTTATATGTGTTTCTTTTAATTGCTAATAAGATTTTGCACATTGCTGTCTTTAAATCCACAATGTTTTGCACCATGTTCATCAAACAATTAGGCTAAAAACAAAAATGTTATGTCTCAAAGTGCCTGTGTGCATTTGTTTTTCTTATCACATCCAATTTAGCTGAAACAGCAAATTTGTTTTTTCTTATAGTTTTTAAAAGATTCTGAGAAATATTTTGAAGAAAAATTACTTGATTGATTATAGGTTTAAAACGAGTGATATTTGTACTTCAATTGTGTAAGTGAGCAAATTTTATGGATTTTTGAACACTTACAAATGACATCTTAAATTTACAAAAATCTTGAAATTTTTTTTTTTAAACCCAGCATTCTGCATTCGTTTTTGAAACTGCCAAGGGCTTTGAGACATAGCATTTTGTTTGTTTAGCCTTATTCATATCACTGCAGTCATACATATCCATAATGTTTTTTTAATCTTTACATACACTATGTGCAGGAAGACTTCCACACCATCACATAATTGACCAGATTTATGCTACAACATGAAATTATTTCTATTTTATTGCAACAACCTGAGGACCGGCCACACCTTTTGCATAATGTGCATACACTGGTATGCATCGATACAATGGTATGCATATTACTGTGGTATGGTATGCATAATATTTATACCCCAGACACAAAGACACCTGGTTACATTCATAGCATTATGGGATGGTAAGGAGGGGGTAAGTTCATGAAATTAAATAGCTGCCATGTATTTTCCTATAGATGAATCCAATTTCACGCATACACCTCAATGGCAGCCATATTATAGCTGGGTCCCTGTTGGCTCCATCCCACCTAAAATGTGAAATGATGCGGTCTTAGCGGGGATTTATAACTGCTTCCATCACCCGTGTTGCACATAGACAAAAGAATGTTGAACGTTTATAACACAATACAATACAATATTGATTTTAAGTGGCTTTAATCCACCCAATTGAGCAATCACAACACCAGTTCGGTGCAGAGGGGACCCAGTAATGGCCGAATGAATTCTGACCATCACTTGGCTCGTTTTGAGTCTTTGGATTCCAGTGTTGTAGTCCTCGAGTACTGTCCTCGGCCTCGAGGACTCCTCGAGGACAGGTTTTGAAGTCCTTGGTCCTCGGACATGTAGTCCTTGGCCTCGGACGTGTAGTCCTTGGCCTTGGCCTTGGCCTCGGACCTCAAAGTCCTTGGTCCTCGACAACAAGGACCCGACAAGGACAGGCAAATCAGCAAAAATGCAGGCAAATGTTCAAAGAGTGAAAAGGTACAATCTGCTCTTTAGTTATAAATTCAAACTTTTTAGAGAAACATGACAAGGATAGCTTTTTATTGTACCTGATTGAATTACAAAATAGTTTCTCAATATTTTGGTGCACTCTTAACTATCATCTTTGCTCTTTGCAAAACATGCACATGTAAGCCAAATATGTGGTTTTATATTAAAATTCCACTCAACCTGTCAGCCAATCATGATATGATTTGATTCCTAAAATAGGAATATCGAATAGACACAAAAGGTTCTTTAGATATTTTAAGAAACTCATTGTCCACTACTGTAGGACATGTTAGATTACCGGGTAACTGTGATTAAATGAATTTCATCTATTTTGATTAATCTCGTCAGCTACATTTTGCTGCTTTTGATCTTAAGATAGATCAGTGCCCATTTTAGGCTGTATTGTTGCACATATATACCATATAACTGTCTAGCTTTTGACATCAAAATGGTATGCGGATCAAATACATAAAAAGAGTGTTATATTGTAATCTTCACTACTTGTCTAGATAAGGGAACACCCCAAAAGTTTGATGAAGTCCTATTAACGAAAGTTCTTCCATTAGGGAGGGAGGGGGGTCGAAAAGTCAGATTACGTTTGTAAAAAAGTTGTTAAAACATCGGTCAAAGTTGATCTTTTTTTAAGGATTTAATATAGTTTTAAAATGTTAGTGTTTTCTGAAGTAAGCCTACGATATTGAAATTTTACAGTGGTTGCTTCAAAATGATTTTAAATCAATATAGTGTGCAGTACTCGCAACCTGTAACTTGTAAGTTAATTTTCTAAACAGCTGTACCGCACTCGGGACCGCACTTTGATTCTTTTTTATTTGAAAATCCAGTATGTCCTAATTTTTTTTTTCGTGACAAAAAAGTACGAAGAAAATATATTAAAATAAAATAGAATATTTGTTTCTTCCATAAACGTGATCAATATAGCATTGTCACACCCCCATCCACCATAGCGACGGCACTGTATCCTATGAATTCAGGTTGGATTTTTCGATATTTGACACTTGCGTTAGAGGGGAGGGTGGAGGGGGTTAGTGTTCTAGCGAAAGGACTTTCGTTTGTAGGACTTCATCGAACTTTCGGGTTGTTCCCTAAGACTAAGAAACAAATCGATATAATGAACAAGTTTGAAAATACAACATACTTGGGTTTTGTTGGTTGAAACTAGGATAAAGAGCCCATTTTAGTTCTATAAATAGGCTTACTGTGCAGCATTATTTAAAGTGCATATAAAATTGTCTTATGTTGACGACAATATGCCCCCCGATCGGGCGTGGTTTATTATGGTTCATTATTATGAAAGTCCTTGGTCCTTGGCCTTGGCCTCGGAGACAAAAGTCCTTGGCCTCGGAGGGTTGTCCTTGGCCTCGGACACCATGTCCTTGGCCTTGGCCTTGGCCTCGGACACCAAGTCCTTGGCCTTGGCCTTGGCCTCGGACATGAGGTCCTCGACTACAACACTGTAACTACAAATCTTGACATGTTCTTACAATGCTAGAAACCATGTAGGACTTACTTATTGGGATAAATTTAGCATAATGAATCAAGCCATAGGGGACGCAATATTGAACCCTATACGTGTAAACCGATACGCAGATTAGTTGTACGCACGATTCCCCGTTACCTCTGGTCAATTCCTATTTTGGGTTCATAAGACTCATATTTGATCGCACTTAGGAAACCCCAGTGCCTGAGGCTCTATGTTAGCAAATCAATCGCTGGTGAAGAAGCTTACCTACCAGTGAGGGCACACATATGCTCCATTTTACACATCATGCTGTTGATTATAACTTCCTCACTCCCATTGAAATGGAATGCAAAATATGGAGTGACTCCAGTGTTAAATAGCAATAACACCGTGTTCATATCGAAATAAATGCTTGTAGGTATGACAATTATACCAAACCAATTCTGACAAGTGTATGCCAATTTATATGGTACATCAGGCTATTTGTGTTTCTATTCACCATATAATCATGATAATTAGCATCATTTTTCCAGTTCGAGACAGCATAATTGTGCTAAATTTTCATTCAAGGTTGAAATATTTATATTTGGCAATTGTTTCTTTAGGTCTAATTCTATGAAAAGAGACAACCTGGAGACCAAACAAATAATATGGTGTGGTTTAAATTGTACTAAGCTAAAACATAATGAACTGCTTAGTGTGTTTAAATTCAACCACAATCATACATTTTTTAAACAAAATCCCCCAAATATTGCAAATTGACAATAGTCAACCACACATCACACAAGATTATGTTAAACTGGCCATTTTTGCATGATTATTATAGGGGCTGTAACAAAAACTATTTCAAGCATTTGCCTGTTTGTACACTAGACTTACATACACCACTAACCTTTTGTGCATTAAAAATTTTTGTACAAGCTTAGAAAAATGCAAAAAAGCATGAAAATTGATGTACAATTAAAAAATTAAATTAAGAAGACAGCCTAAATGCTGGAATCACTCTTGGATGAGCTCAAGACCAGAAATCTTGAGTGCACTGGTTCAATTCCCACTAGCTCTGATTTTTGCCAATTTGCCCATTGCAAGCACCCAATCCTTTTCAAAATTAAAGCAGTATTATTATACACCCATTTCTACTTTTCCAGTAAAATGGTATGTGCCTTTTACCCAAATCCTCATCATTACCACCAAAAAGCAAATCAATATTGTTGCTGGTTACTAATCAATAGTCTTAAATTAAGCAACATCAGCAATAAAACAATTTGATGGTAAGATGATGACGCCAGAAGTAAATCAACTCACCCATCCATCTAACCATTTAGTTATACTCGGTGTTAGTCATACATTTGTGAAGCTGTACAAACTCACTGACTGGTGTTCATATGGTTAACACTGACAAAATGAAAATCAGGAGCATCTATTTGCTCAAAAGCCTCTTTTTCTCTAGAATTTTCTTTTTTCCTATTTTTTCCCTTTTCTCTGAAATTTTGAATTGTGCTTTGAAATAATATCACCAACTTTGATCACCTGTTCCAATACCAAAACTGTAATGAAGTTCAACTGCATGATTATTCTAAAAGCCTTTTTAGAAATTATAGAGTGGAGGGCAGAGCAAGACAAAAATGAAAGAGTACCCCTTGACAACAAAATGAATGAGAGAATTGGGAAGGCAACGGAAAAGAAAAGGGACAAGAAGCCCATTTCCCACTAAAATTCACCCCAGTCATGGGCCAAACACACTTTTGTCCCAATAAAGCCCTTCTTGGAAGCTCGAAGACTTAACAGTACAGTCTTTCTACAAAAAAAACAGTATTTATATGTATATATCCCGCTAATAAATTATACCAGGTCAAAATGAAGCAACCAGGAATATTTACATCTTAGCCCCCCTTTTATTTTGCTACCCCTCCCCTGATTTACAAAGCTAGCCTTGCCCCTGACCCTTGCCCCAATCTCTCAATCCTAACCATTATCCTGTCCTTAAATCCCTATACTAACCAACAAACCTTACTTTAACCCTAATTCTAACCCTAAAACTTAGCCCTAATTTCAAAGGGCTGTGACAATCATTCTAAAGTCTTGCCGAAAAATGAATCATGGATTCATCTCCTCCACTAAAGATGAAATGAAATAGACATAAAGGTTACTCCTGTGTCATTCTATATTTATCATCACATACATAATAGAAATGAGCACATAAGAGTCAGCAATCATGATATTTCAACCTAATTAAACCCTAATTATTACATTTTCATCTCCAGATGGTAAAATGCTCATGAGCGCTCCGCAAAATATTTGATGCATAACGTAATACAAGAGGAAGATGAGCTGATCATAGTATGGCATCAAAATTGAATAAAACAGTCTGGTTGGATTATTTGGATTTCATCAGAGATTCACAATAGCTATAATAGATATTTCTAGACATTTTTCAATTAATAAATAATTTGACATGCAGCAATTCAAATCATGCATGTTAGGTCATTCACAGTTTGTAATTTATTGGAAGAGTAAATTAGTATTGAAACTGACAATCAGTGATTTGCTTGACCAGAACACCCTAAAATTTACAAATGTTCTGATTTTTCCATTTTGGAACAATAACATTTTGGAACTATTAACCATAACACTACTAATTAGCCCTAACCCAACCCATGTTTTTTTTGCTATTGAAAAGGAAAGAAGAAACAAAAAAGGAGAGAAGATGAACGCAGAAGTCACTTGGTACCCCTAGATTTGAACCGCAGACCCCTCGCATTCCACACAGAAGATCACCAACCAATAGCCATGAGGGTTACGCTGGCCCAGGCAGTAATTCCCTGGGTATATATGATGACTTAGGCTGATTGCATCACTCATACACAAAAAATGCTGAACGCGCTGCGTAACCCTCATAGCTTGCTACCCCCAGTCTTGTCCTTTGCACCTAAGGAGCCTGTGGTTAAAAACTGGACAAGGTTAAAATAACTTCTCTTTTTCTTCCTTCCGCCCTTCTTTTCATTCCCTTCACCAAACAGTAGGAAATATGTTAAGGTTTATTCATGCAAGCAAGAAAATCTGACATTCTCATGCCAGCGAGGCTGTTGAATTTGGAGATCCTAATGTATGTTACGATGATGAGCAGTTGCAATTAATGCTGGGATAACTATTAACACTGAAAGAATTAGTCATTTGTATATGTTTTATTAAATAAGCATGATCACGTTGATCTATCCATGCTTGTTGATGTGTAGACAAAATATTTTGTTCCAAAAATATCTGATTTATTCATATCTATTCTATGAAAGCTATCAAATTCATAAGCCTCTATCCATTTGATAAAACCATTTATCATCTTCAATGTATTATCTTCTTCATTTAGTTTTCATACGGATGTGATCCCCTCTTCCCATTTCAAAGCAAACAAAAACAAAAACTTAAAACAAAATTGTGTGGATTTATACATGTAGCATCCGCAGCAAAGTTATCTTAATATATATATGCTCAGCGAAACTGGGTCAAAGCTCTATTATATAATAATAAAGATGCATTATTCAACATCCATTCTGGATCATGTTGCATCAAATGTATGCCAAATTTACCCCTCCCTCCTTGAATACTCTATATTACCCCTGTGAAAAAGCAACATTTATACACTTACTTATCAAAAGAGGGAGTGCTCTTACAAATATTCCATGCCTCACAACTATTATGAGTAACTCAAGAGGGCATCATTCAGGTTGGTTGCAATAGCATGGTGAGGTGAGCTGCTTCAATGAAAGAGTTGCCATACACAAGTTTTATATTTTTTTCTTACCAATTTAAAATAATTCTCTGTTTTTCTTTGTAAGTGACACAATGAAACAAAAGTTCATAATTGATCCCTATATGCCTCTGAATACATTAGATTTTTCCAAATTATAGCCACGCAAATGCTTTTATACTTTGGTGATTTCATAACATCAAGTTCCTATTTGTGGGGGATATACGCACACGGATATGCTCAAAATATCAACTAAATGGATCCACATAAGGGATCCGTACCCAGGATGGCATTTGTCATAAGGATATGCCCGGTTTCATGGTTCATTTTGCTTTTATCTTTCTTCCTATTAATCCTTTAATGGGATTTTATGAAACAGGTGCCCATTTAGTGCCTATTAAGCTACTTGCACGGTTCCGCCATTATGCACTATATGCGGGAGAGCCTCGAACTGGCAGCATACATGAAAGGAAGAATTATGTAACCTTACACAGAACGTTATGACTAGTTCAATTCCCATTCATGTATGCTGCCAGTTCGAGGCTCTCCCACACATAGTGCATAATGGCGGAACTGCAAGTAGCTTAATACTATACTAAAACCCTATTTCATTTCTGAATAAAATTAGGTATAAATGTGGGTTTGAATGAAGTCAGGGGACACTAATTTCCTTTCTGATGTGGGTTATTTGAGTTACCTTGCTGAGTCAGTTTACAGGTATAGATATGGTAAGGTTCCATGGATACATAATAATGAGACACACCCATGCACATTTTCTAAAAATGTTCAATTTAAGAATGTGATTCACCTGTTCCTGTTGCATCATTGGAGTCAGTGTAATAGCATATAGGGGCTATGCTATTCGCTAAATATGCATATACTCAACATAAGAAATAATAAATATTTTTGTGAATTAACAAATTTCTATTTTTATAGAGTCAGCAGTACATTAGGCCAGAATTTTTTTTTAAAGTTTTGAAGTGTGAAAAAACTGTTTAAAAAATCTTTTAGGATGTCAAAATTTTTGAAGAAGAAAAAAACCCAACTTTTTCTGGAATTTCCAAAATTAGGGTCGGTATTCTTTCATACAGTAAAACCAAAAAGAAAACCTTTTTCCATATTTTCCAGATTAGGATCAGTCCCATGAAGACAATCAAACAACTTTGCCTTATAGAGTAATAATGTCCAATTGTGATCTATTACAAGTAATTAACAGGATGTCAGCAGGTCAGTGATCAGCATTGTGGAACTTTATGCTCTTGTCACTACACTTTATAGTGATCATTGAACTTGTGTCATTTCATGAAGGTTGCGGACAGTATCCAGATTCACATCAGTCACCTTCCTATATTTGTAGGCCCATATCATACTATGTTATGTATCAAATGACACATTAAAAATAGCATATTATGTCAAGTTTAGTGAAGGAAATTACTCCAAACTTGTCATACCTGTAGAATATCATGGGTATCCCAATTTATACTGGTCATTATTAGATGCAAATATCCTTAAGTTCAAATAACTCACAAAATGATTCAACTTCTCATGAATGTTGAGGACCTGGACGATCTTGGATACTGGTTGGGTTTAGTAGCCCTATTATAAGGCCTTTTAAAACACACTGTAACCTGAGAACTGCTAAAACCCACTGGGTTTTTGCATAGCAGTTACGGTTTAGGGTTTTTTTAGGGATTCCATAGTCAATGGTACTATCAAGTAAGGCTATTCTCAAGCTTGAAGAACCAAAGACCAAACATTGTGTAGGCCTATATGTCACCTTTATGGGATCCAAAGATGAGAAAAGACTACAGAATTTTATACCATATCCAAACTTTTGTAGAAAGAAATTAGGCTCATTTGTTGATGCCTTTTCCTTATGAATACAACAAATTTGGCAAACTTCCTGGGTCCATTTCACGCAACTTATAACCCTTTGTAACTTTTAAGTTACAAAGGGTTATAAGTTGCATAATAACAATTTGTAAAGTTACAAATAGTGACCCAATACTAGGCATATAACTTTACGAAGGGTCCCTGAAATAAATCTCTATTAATTACGAAGGGTACCGTTCGTAGGTGAGTTTACTGAAATGGAACTTATGACTCGTCGTATGTTATGAACGATTTTGAGACTTGCGAAGCTTCATAAAATACAAGCAATCATGCACCTTTGTAGTACAATGCTACAACATCCATGTCTAACATTTTCTAAAGTCTTTTAAAAATAAAGAACAGTTTGTGGTTGCTGATTTCACAATCTAGCCAACATAAGAACCTGACAGGTTAAAGGAAAGCCCAGTGGTTGATTCTAAGCTTACCTTCTTGAGTTGTGTTTCTCCTCCAGGAGCTGTCGGCTGAGCTCTTCTATCTGCCGATCCATCTGCTCCTATGGACAAAATAATACAGAAGTTTTGTGTTTTAAGTATCTATATTACCGGTATATATGTTAATATTGTGTGTCAGACTTATTGTTATATAGAACGAATGTTGCAACTAACTCTGCAAAATAATTCTTTAAAGACAAAAGTATATATTCAAAGAAAGGTTGGTATTTCAAATTAATAACAAAGAAAAAAGCGCAGTGATTTATAGTGCCGTACGCACAGGCACAACACCTTGATGTTGATCTACAAACTTTAGTTAAATGAAACATTTCATGAACCGATCCCTGTTTTAAAGCTATTCTTGTAGATATTATAATTATAGAACAATTGCTCATAGCGCATACAGTGCAATTGTTTAAGCAAGACAATGCAAGCAACCCAAGTTAATTAGTTCTAAGTAATGCAGTCGTGCAAGTATTCCTTTCCAACATGTATTAATTACTGACTGACACTGTCTGGTCACAGTGCTGCAAATATGCTGCCACCTACTGACAGGTTGATAGTTGTGTTGAGTCCTCAACAAATTATTGCCACGTCTGAAATGGCTACCTGCATCACATTCAGTCGTAATACACCAAAACACACAGAAAAGAATTTATACATTTGAAACCCTTTTCAACCACATGATATTAGGTGATTACAGCAAAACCACTTAGAAAGTGTAAAAAAATCATAAAACAATCTTTAATTTTCTTAAGGAAGGTTTCATTTTACAAACTGAAATTGCACTGTTATTAAAATGTGTGATAAACTATAGACATCTCATGATTTTATTGGTAATAATAATTCATTTGTAACAAACAGGCTAAAGTAACAATCAGTCAAAAGCAAAATAAATATTGCAAATTTGCAATACAAATCTATAGCAAATGATAAAATTTAAGGTGTGGTGTACATAAATAATATATTTCCCTCAGCATTATAAATAACACTGTTATAGGCATTTAATTTGATTCCTTGGAGTACAAAAGGGTTCCTGAGGTTAAACAAAGAAGTTAAAATAATTGTGTGTTTATTTTCTGTGCTGGCCGTAAAATGATTGTGCTTTAGAGTGCACTATATTCATGGAAATCAACAGCAATACAGAAACAGGAAATTGCATTTAAATTGAGTCTACAATTAGCTAAAAATAAAAGTTGCATATTGCAAAGTCGAATTGTTAAATGACATATATTTGCTCATGTCTAAAGTTAGGAAGAACATTGACACATTGCTTTCATTTTTGACACATTCAGTGGCAAACCCTTACTTCAAAAGGAACCATGGTGATTATGTACCTCATCATATATTAACTGTTCTCATTAGGCTAAAAACATGTTTCCCTTTGGCTACACACATTTTGTTTCGTGAATAATTTTACAGCATTTTGATTTTTCATTTGAAAAAGAAAAAAGAAATTATATTTTCAAGCAAAAAATACCTGACAAAATTCTTCAAAATATTTTGTTTGTGTACAATTTACAAGCAATAAGAAATCATTAAATCCAATGAAAATCATTGTATAATTTTCATAGCTTATAACTTTCTTATCTACTGACTTGACATTAAATATTTCTGATTTGAGGTATACGCTACCATAAATTCTTACTCTTAAAAAAACAATAACAATGTATACTACATTTTGGTTTTGATGCCACCTACAGCAAATAAACTTTTTTAGCCTTATCAGTAATTATATTGGAATATATCTCATGAAAATAAAAAATCTATCTCATAAAAAGGAAAAATGCAGTCTCTGCTGTGATACTTACTTTCAGATACAGCATTTTGACTTTGAGGGCATATTAATATTATACATTACTATTTCCTTCCCTATCTATGGACAGAAGCATAATTATACAAAAAGATTGCATCAAGTGTCGGCAGACTAATACATAGTACTATGACAGAAGCATAATTATACAGCACGATTGCATCAAGTGTCACTAATGATTCTTAGTTTGTTCTGACTGTTTTTGACCTTTACAAGAAAAATATTGATAATCCCTGATGCATCAGAATTACACATTAAGCTACTAGGAATAATTCACAATAACTTGACTAGCCACCTTGCTTTTGTCATCATGTGTATAATGTGTGATGTGATACTAGAGAATGGCTTTTATTGAATGGAGTATGGGAAAAGATACCTGCGAGATACGATTCACTTAGCCATACAGTCCACGCCTTCTCATCAAACCAAAGGCTTCTTACAAGTCATGTTTCTGATAAAGCTGAATGAAATTGAATCTTTTCAGGTTTTGTTTTTTGTTCTGGATGTACAGGGTGTCCCAAAAAAAAAAGAGGCCCCACATTGCGCCCTCTTTTTCTCCTATTTCTGAAATTTTGATTAAATATATTTTGGTATGTAAAGAATCCTTTAATCGTTAGCTTTAATAAACCAAAACAATTATTTTAATCGGCTCACAACTTTTGAAGATCTGCCCTTTTGAATAAAAGTACCCGTTTTTCACTCTGTCCACGGATATCAAACAAAGTGGTTGGGATGGCTCATGCTGTGGAGTGGCCTGCACGTTCACCAGACCTCACACCACTTGATTTTTCCTTTGTGGCAAAATCCAAGATCTTCGCAAACGTATTATACTGAATGCATATACGCAAGTATCCGGCGCACAAGTATGGTACGCAACGCAATTGATGCAATGGGGACCAGGGCTGAAACCTGTATTCGCCAAGGAGGCAACCAGGTAGAGGGCAGAGCAGCACAGTAAACTCATTTCAGAAGAACCAAAGACAAACCAAACAGCCTTTAGGGCTACCTTTTATCCTAAAAAGAGAAATAACTTATGTTGTAAATAAAAAAAAGAAAGCAAGAAACAACAAAGTAAGAAAGTAAGAAACATAATAAAACAAAAAGGCATAAAAAATAAGTAATTGCAAGTAAAGTAAAAGAAGTCCCATTCGGCATCCATTTTACCCACAAATTAATGACACTATTAACGAAATCCATTGCCCATAAACCCACCAGTAAAGCCCATTCCATAAATAAAGTTATTTTATAAAGTTATCATTGAGGAATGTTTGATATTCATGCATGGTATGTGTACTCCATTTCAATCTTTGAAGTATATAGCCGTGGACAGAGTGAAAAACGGGTACATTTCTTTAAAAGAGCATATCTTCAAAAGTTGTGAGCCGATTGAAATAATTGTTTTAGTTTATTAAAGCTAACAACTTAAGGTTTCCTTACATACCAAAATATATTTAATCAACATTTCAGAAGTAGGAGAAAAAGAGGGCGCAATGTGGGGCCTCTTTTTTTTGGGACACCCTGTAAGACTACCAAATAGTATAGGAGAAGTGTTTGGAGAATCTATGAAATGACCTATGATGAAAGAAAGAAAGAAAGAAAGAAAGAAAGAATAGAAAGCTCTAAAAGAAATAAACAAAGAAAGAACAAATAGAAAGAAAAAAAAAAAAATAGAGAAGACATCCCCAAAATTGGAATAAAGCTATGAAGAAAAAATAGTAAAAGAATGAAAGTGAGAGAGAAAGAAAGAGAAAGAAAGAAAGAAAGATAGAAAGAAAAAAAGAAAGAAAGAAAGAAAGAAAGAACGAAAGCAAGCAAGCAAGAAAGCACTAAAAGAAATAAACAAAGAACAACAAGAAAGAACAAAAAAAATAGAGCCATCCCCCATATTGGAATAAAGCTATATAAAAAAACTGTAACAAATATCTCAAAAAGTGGGGCAGCCATTGCCTATATACACCAATCCGACTAGGCCATTCCTGCGGTGTCCCCGACGTAAAACTGCGGTGTCCCAAGGTCGGGGGTTCAATCAATTACTTGTTAGTGTGCTATACAGAATTGTACACAACAGTAATTTTCAATACACGACCATGAATTGATTGAACAAATTAAATCTCCCGCACTGGTACAATTGTGGTTCCGTCAATAGAGGGCCAAATACAGTAAACGCTTCTCGGATTGGTGTATACCGCCACAAAACCTAAAAAATTACAACTTGAACTATCTATCAGGACATCATTCCTAATAATGATATCCCTTTTACATAACCCAATTAATTAGGATTACCATCAACCTTCTACAAAACTATATCTAGAACACTGTTATCTACAACTGATTCTGAGAATATTTCCGGTACATGTAACAATGCTATTTCTAAAACTATGTTTACAGTAATAAATAGTGAACATGAAAAAATGCCCCTCCCTAAGGATAATTGACTCAAATCAGGTCAAAGTATTACAAACTACATCTAAAAATTCCAACAATATTCAAATAAACAAAAATGTTAAAATATTTTTGGAATTCTTAATAAATTTTTATGTTATTAATTAGCAGTAACCATGGTAACATCCACCAAGATATCGCTTCCCGATTACCACAATAGATTTAGTAAATTCCATGTTATCGGGCGTATAATAGACCCATGATTATCTAGTTATGTCTTTGTCAAATCTATGAAGTAGTATAGTTAAACTTACCCTGATCCACATAAGCAAGGTGTATCATGGCAGGCTAATTTTAGTCATGAATAAACTATAGGATTACATATAACCATGCTAACAAGGCCAATGTATTTTAGATCATGTAAGGGGAATAACTTTCAAAATATAGATAAGTCAATATAACAAAGCAAGGTGAATTAATGTATTTTTAATGTTTAATTTAAGTTGTGCAGTCATCATTTTTAACCCACTGGGCATAGACCCTCTTTTTTCAGGGTCTGTGCACTGGGTGTATCCTTGCTGTAAAATCTTCATGAGTTAGACTACACCAGGCACAAAAAGAAACTCGTCAGTTATAGTAATCCTTGCTGTTCAACAACCTGATCATTTTGAATTATTCAGAAATATACATTTAAAATTTACATGTTATTAAAATTGGACTTTGCTTTCTCATTTGACACCCTGTTCATGAAAATCGAGCAAGAACTGACCAAGATACTTTGTACGCGCCTCCAAACCCTCAAACCCCAAAGTTGCAATTTTAACGATTTAATTGTGCCTGTTACATTGATTGGCTAGTGGTGCTTGTGTGCAATACAACAATGCGTTCCCATTGAAAATCGTTGAAATTGCAACTTTTGATTTTGGGTTTGGAGGTGCATATATTGGTCAATTCTTGTTTGATTTTCAAATGAGAAAGCAAAGTCCGATTAACAAAATGTATATTTCAGAATAATCAAAAATTATCAGGTTGTTGAACAGCAAGGATGAATATAACTATCAGTACAGTGGGGAATTGAACCCAGGCCGCAGTGGTGAGAAGTGAGTGAGAAGACCACTACAAAGGTAATGACGGTAACCAAAGATGGTAACAAATGTGCTTTGAGAAATTTTAACAGAATGTTATTATTATCACTATCATATGAAAGAAATGAATCAACTAAAATCTGCTTAATTTTATTACTTTTTATCAGTATTATAATATAAGGTCACTGATTAAGTTGTCAGTGCAATTATAGGAAACTATTAAGTGTAATACATCATCACTATCTCAAATGATGAGAAGCATTTTCAGTCACGCTATGGCTAAAAATACAGGAAATGTTTCAATTGGCATCAATTAAGATATAACAGGTCTGGTTAACCACTAATACATGTCAATGTTGGCCAGGTGTAATAGAAAGCATGTACCTATCAAGATCAACAGCATCTTCCGTTCAGGAAAATTATATTCAAAGTGATGGTTGACCACAAGTGCACCACACTTGCAGAGATATACTGCAATTTGTAAATGTACATAGGTTTATACAAAAAGTTTGTTTCCTGTTCATTTTGTGAGCAATTTTACCACATTTTTTTGTTTAGAAATCCAGAAGTATATTTCATTCATAATTTACCTAAGAAAAATATAGCCTATTCAATTTTTTTCCTCATAGAATTTGTTGTCAAGTGAAACAAAATCAACATGTATTAAAATCAATCCATATAGCTTTCTTAAAACTTACATTTTCACATTTATGACACAATCTGGTCCATGGGGGCCAAAGGCGGAATTTGAAATTGAGATAAAGGCAAAAATATTGAGGTAAAAAACAATAAAATACATAAGAAAATAGATGTCACAAAACTTCATAAATTTAGAACCAAGTATGCTAAACCTCAATAATGTTTTCAGTATATGATAGCCTAATGTTTGTAGAAGGTAATGATTATAGTAACTAAATTGTCAAAAATGCCATCTTTGGTCCCCATGGACCAGATCGTGTCACATTTTATCTATACTTGAAATTAATCCTGATTTTGTAAAAGGAAGAAAAAGAAGAATAAACATATAATAACATAAAATAAAAAAATTAATAAATAAACAAACAAACAAACTACTAAAATAAATGCATCTTGCATCTATAGTTTTTGGAACTCCTGCAAGAAACAGGTGTGCCTGATTCTGATTTATAATATTAAAAAAACGGCAGTGCTTTGAGATGTTCCTAACATTAAAAGCACTTAACAAAATGCGGTAAATAATAATAATAACAAACATGTTTTTACAAGCCTAAGCAAAACTGCAAAGATGATGAAAATTTACCATGTATTATTTTGTGATGGTTTGCATGTCATATGCACAGCTTAAGTTTACTCTTACACTACCCGAGTAGATATACCTGCATAAGGTCAATGACCGATATTTCGCTTCACACGTCACAACGAAAGAGTGTTATTATACTGCCAGGTTTAGCTATGTATTATTTTATCTTTACTTTGATGACCCATTTTTGCTGAGATATTAATTCTGAATTAAACACACGGTACTCCAACAATGTCATATTTATTCATTTTTAATGCATTTATTGGTAACCATAGTAACGAGATGCAAAAGTAGTTGGTTATCTTTCATGATGTCGATAGCCACACCTATACGATATTATTTTAGAAACTGTGTATTTTCATACTGTCATACTTTTTACTGTGCAAATTTTTGATCGGTGATGTGAGGTGATGCAGGTAATGCGGGTGATACTAGGTAATACAATGTAACGGTCCCAGTTTATCATGTGAAGGGTGATGCGGGTTAACCACCATCAACCGCCAGCCAAAAAAAATTTAATTTTCATTATGAAAATCAATATATTATTGAAAAATAACACTTTGAAGTTTTGCAAAAGTTTATTCTACAAATCATATACTTTGAAAATTTGCTTGATTTATTGTTGTTAATGAGTTATGTACGTTTTACAAAAGTGTTGTTGTTTCAGCCTGCTTTACAACATAACTCAAGAACCACAGGACCTACAACAGTATATCTGTGATATCTGAATTCTTCTACATAATCGCAATAAATTGATCAATGCAATTTTTGCCAAAGCTCACTACTTTTCGCAAGATGCTGTGAACTACCAAATCGCAACAGTTCAAAATAGTTGCTAACCTTAATATTACAATACTTATGATATGATGTCAATTTTACAATGATGTACAACATCATATCACAAGTATTTCATCAAGAAAGACACCACGCTTTTAGCTTTTATTCTCCATATGTGGAAGGATCATGCGACTTATTCTTGATGGAAGCCACTCAATCGATATTATGATGTAAAATAATAGTCAAAATAAACAATCCTATGTTGATATGTTCACCTATAATGGTTTTGTGAAATAACTTTGCTTCAGGTTAGTTTCATTCAAGTTAAATTGAATGTACTTACTTAGCTTAGATCAACAATATCTATGAACTATTGTAAGCCAACCCTTTTAGAGCATATCTGCCTACAGAAACAATATTTCATGCGATATGCTGAATAGAATGTTGGGTATTTTTAGCATCAAAATTCAGCTGTGATCTAAATAATAAGGATCAATATTTATTCCAATATCTGTATCTACTGATAGTGCAAAATACTACAATACTTTATATACATAAGCGTATAAAAATCATTTTGACATTGACTAGTAAATACTGAATGAACGCTTATTTCATAAAAGTAAATGGTGTGCTCTGACCCCTTGATACTTTTATTTACCACACTGTATTCTGCATCCCGACAAATGCTATTGAAGCAAAAGCAAAACCAACATGGGTTAATATATTTCCTACCTTTATTAATCACAATTTTATCACACAAATGAACATCCGATGTTAATCCAAATTATAATCTTTGTTTAATCCAATTGATTCCTGTGCATAAACCACTGTCTCCCAACTGACACACTTTTGTACTACAAAAAATGTACAAGAAATATCCAAGATTGTTTACACACAACAGCATGGAAGTCGTATCATGATCAGGCCATTCATTGAAATATGAAAATTTGTTCCATACTGATAAACTTCTTGTCATATTAATTTATTATTGTTTACCAACTAATGTAAAATACACTGAAGGCCCTATTCGTATACACACACATTTTCAGCTCAAGCGATATAGATTAATATATTTCTTACCTTCATTAATCACAATTTTTAATCTAATCACACACATGAACATCAGATGTTAATCCACATTATAATCTTTGTTTAATCCAATTGATCCTGTGCATAAACCACTGTATGCCCTGGCACATTATGGAAGTCATCCCATGATGAGGCCTTTCATTAAAATATGACAACTTTTGTCGTAATGGGAAAACTTGACGTCATAGTAATTATTATTTACTAACATGTGTAAAGGACACTGTATTCCATAGGCTATATTCACACATGTGCACACGCATTGGCAGCAAAAGCGAATCCTACCTTTATTAATCCCAATCTCAGGCTTAAATCTTATCTCGCACATGAACATCCAATGTTAATCCACATCATGATCTTTGATTAATCCAATTGATTCCTGTGCATAAACCACTGTCTCTCAACTGACACACAACAAGAAATAATCCAAGATTGTATACACACACACGTGGTCGTTTGCAGCATGGAAGTCGTCCCATGATTGAAGCAGGCCTCTCATTCTATGCCAACTCTTGATGGCATGCTTGTTAACACACACAACTATGATATCTGTTCACTATTAATTAGAACTGTCTTCCCTAACAAGTACCGTCAGCCAAAAACAGACAATGTAATATGCATGCCAGATTATGAACAAATTATGTTTTATATAAAATATTTATTCTACGAATTTCAAAATTATTGTGTATATGTATGTTAATAGTTGATATAAAGCCAATTATCTTTGAAATAATTAATTGGTCTTATTTTTTACTTAAATTCCTAAAGATCAGAGTTTTAACAAAAATAATAACTGTAACCTGGTAACTTTGAAGCTTCGCAGATACATGTAGTAGATCATATATTAACAACTTCATAGTATTTTTTGTTTATTTTTGTTTCTTTTATTATGATTTTAAGGGCAAGTGCAGAATATCAACTTGTTGAAAAACTCTCTTAAAATTGTTCAATGCATAGGTACCGTGTGAGGGGGTCTTTTGAATATTTTCATTTGTTGCTTTCTTGTGATGTGCACATTGCACAGGCTGTTACTTTTATTGGAGTCACCCTGTCCCTCTCACCCCATCCACCAGACCAAACTGTTTACTTTTTTGGGAGCCACCCTGTCCCTCTCAACCCATCCACCCAAAGCAATTTGTTTACAAATGAGGAAACCATCATAAGCAAATCATATACTAAAGTATCTTGTCATGTTAAGCATGGGCATACATCCTGGGGGCGTGGGAATGTGCCCCCCCAGTTTTTGGGAAACTTTGCAGCCACTTTTTTGACAATTTAGACCAAATGTTCCTCTCTACCTTTCCAAGATGAAATGATGCTGCAGTGCACAAAGCACCTCATCACCAAACTGACACATTTATTTCTGATTTCATTACAAAACAATTCTTTCTTTTATCTACAGTATTTCTGGCACCATAGAGCCTGCGATACACAGCAATGTACAACAAGATGCTGAATATCTTAACAATTCACTATCTCCAAAGACCCATACACTGAAAACTGAAAGCACCCCTATTGGAATACTACTATCATTACCATTACAAATGTAGTATTATAGAAACCTTTCTGTCGGCCGCCGCGAGATAAAAGACTTGGAGCCAGTGAACGTATGAATATGTGACAAGACCTAGTAATAAGATCTTGTAATAAGCTTGCTACATATTGTGGATCCGTCACTTAATTGATGCTTGTAGGATGCGTGGTGCTGACGGCACTTGACGTTCATGTTTGTGGCATCTTATACAAGCTATATAGCGATATATACCCTTAAGGTTACACGTTACAAGCAGTTTTCTTGTTGCGAGACATGATGCGGGTCACAGGTTCAATCAAACATTCATTTTTGTACTTAAGCCCATCATCATTTGTAATTTTTGTCTTATACATTACCTTAAATTGATCTTTGGAGAATTGGATCACATACCAGAACGACAAACTCCGTTATGGTGTACCATTGGCAAAGTATTGACATTCTAAATTGCTAAGAATAAGGATTGCCATGCCCATAATGTACACCTGTTAGAGTTTTGGGTTAGGATTAGGCTTAGGGTTAGGATTATAAGATGAAATGTTTTGGTGTTAGATGATGAAGGGTTAGGATTGGATTACTTATTTCAATTGCTCTTAATGTTCATAGTTAGTACCATTTAACTTTTGTGTGCATGCATGTTCGTTTATGCCTATGTCAGACTTTCATGCCGCTTGCAGCAAGCGACATGACATATCAGCCAATGGGAAGCCCTGATTGTGTCAATTTGTCTGCAATGTGTGTGCGTCACGACGTCACGCATCAGGAAGCGGCATGACAGTATGACACCAGTATTATGTGAGGGCATGTTTGCTATGTATTTGTATGTATGCAATTATGTGCGTAGGGATGCATTTGTAAAGACCTGCAAATGAGGATGCACACCCGAAAATAACACAATACTCGAGGACACCCAGCAACCGAGTATGTCCACGGTTCCCTGTCCCTATTAGTATATTGCAAACAACATAAAAATCTGTGTAAAGACCATGTGTCATTTGCCAGTGTAAAGTCTGATCTCACTTGGTTTGGAGCTTAGCTTCACATGCAAAGTCCTCAGTTTATGGGAAAATGTTGTAGGTCCTTGTTTGCAAGTCTTGTACAATGTGTGGGGATCCTACCCAAAACCATGCAGTTCTACCCTATTCGCTGTCGTAGTGCACTTCAGAATATGACCATTGCTAGGTCAACTGGATCACGCTTTCTTTGTTACGAACCACTGATCGAAATTATCACAACACAAAGCCTATGGCATATTAAAATTCGGAACAGGCGTAAGAGCCCAGGCTTGGAGCAGTAACCAATGGTTACTAACATGCACTATGACAGCGAATATTCACACAACCCCCACACAATTTTTGAAACACTCTATAATAAAAGCTCTTGGGACATGGCTATATCTTTCAAATAGACCTACATTCCAACATCCCTGGAATTGATCAATTGCAATATTACAATTCCTCCTCCAGCTTTGAGGTAACCCGAACCAAAACAACATCACAAACAACAACACACTATGACCCTATTTTAAAATTACAATGCTTATTTCAAGATAATTAGCCATAGTACACCACATCCTCCACTGGTAAGTATAGCCTTACGATGCATGATACTTATAATGAGCAAATGCACATGATAATATTTCAATGAGGATTGAGTTGAGATGTTTGTGTTGCAGTAAGATGATACCTTGTTACTACGGTTTATTTTCATCAGTAGGTGTACCATGCATTATCTTTTCCATCTGATATGATGCGAGGAGGATGAGAGAATGACAGATGTACGGCAGTTCATCTCAAGTTTATTGGTACAAAAATACTATCTTGTCATAATTATAGTTTTGTGCAGAGAGTATAAATTATGATGAAGTAAAGAAATGCTTTGCTGCTTGCATGATGGATGGAGTCTTGTATATTCATCAGGATGATATCTTATAAGATTGGCCCAAGTTTTTCAAAATCAACATGTGGTGTGATCAAGCAAAATGAGATGAATGGGAAAAATCAGCTTTGCAAAAACCATGCAGGTCCTTTTCTAAAATTTGAATCTATGTTCACAGACAAGTAATAGCTCCCCTTTGCGTTTTTAGAAAATTAACATCTTACCATATCTTGCTTGTGCTAATTAAAGAATGTGTTTGACATGCGGCAACTATATTTCACATAAAATGTTCTTGCGACTATCTCAAAGATTATCGGCTCTACTGATTTTTAAAAAATCCAGCCAAAGTTATGTTTACATTTATAAATTTGTAATTTCAAATTTAATATGATAAATATCCAATTCATTTTATTGCAATAATGCTTCAACAATTACATGCACTTGCACAAATTTCCTGTTGTAAACTCATTTTATATACCAAACTCTTAGTTGTTGCATCACACAAAGTGAAGGAAATTCAGTTTGACACGATCTCATAAACTTATCTCATCTTATTAATTAACATGCATGTTTCAATTGCAAATATTTTCCAATTACAATTGTACAATTTTTATAAGATCTGTACAAAATTGAAACAATAACAGTTGTGTTACGTTTTGTCGCAACCAGAAAGAGATACTACTGTTATTTCTGGACTCAACCTCCTGGCTATGATTTCATACTAGAGGCATTGTTATCACAGGAGTTGAAGTGGGAATCCATACCAATATTAAATGGTGAAAATATTGCACAGGTGTATATGGATAGTATCATTTGAAATGAAATATTAATATTGGTACAAAATAACATTCACACTTTATAGACACAATTGATATACTCAGTTAATTTTTATTGTAATTTTAAATTTTTTTGTTGTATTCTAAAATGTTTTTACTATAATTGGAAAACAGTGTGAAATAACACCAATTTGATGAATTCAACACCAGCAGCTATAATTTGCACTAAAGTGTCAACACCTGCTGAAAATGCAGGTCAAAGCAGAGACAATTCTACCATGAGAACTGGTGGAAAAATAAATCCATGCATATTTCCAATTTCGGATATTTTCTAAAACTGTCCGGACAAGATATGTGTTTCAAACTTCAAAGGATCTGTATACAAAACTTTTAATTCTATATTAACAATTTTGTATATTAACAATTTTCCATAACCCTCATCTACCGACCGATATTTCAAAGTGGTACCATAATGGAATAATCAGTATACATATGCGATGCTTAAAGCACATTTTTATACAAGGGATGGGAGTGAATCAAAAATCAATCAAGAAACAATATAATAAACACATCATGTAAATAAAGCAATGATTAGATATTAAAAATGCTACCGGGCTCATTCTAAACAAATAATATATGATTAAAAAGGAAAGATAACAATTAGTCGTTACAACAATGATAACAATGCCTTATTCATATCCAGTAATTAGTTTAAAACTCAGCCCTGCGGACTTAATCATCACGTCCAGATCCCGAGGTCCAAATCCCAGGTATGTTATCTCTAATGTCAGACTCAAATGCGACTTGCCTCAGAGCCAAGTAATTGTTGTTTCAACATTCAGTACACCTACAATCATGGGACACTGGCATGGTAACCATGTAAGAGGAAGTCATTTTGCTCACAGATTAGTTGAGGCTTAAAGCGACATGAAACCTTTCATATATCTGTGTAAGAGTGCAAATTTATAACTTGTAAGAAAAGCATGTACTTGTTGAGAATGTTAACAACTTTTTAATGGTCCAATGTGTTCAAATATAACAATAACCTCCAACTACACATATATTACACACTTTGGCCTCCGAATTCATAAGCCAATGGCAAATGTAGAAATTTGTAAAAGGGGGCACAAAGGGGTCTGGGGCTGTGGCAAGGCCCCAGTATTAAGGTCACAGGGACCCTTGTTGCAAGACTGCAAGGGTAAAATTGTTTGCAGATCAAAGGAAAACATTAAGAAAGCACCTTGCATACAGAACCATGTTAACAGTGTAGCCTGCATTCAGGCACTTATTATGATTTGTATATTCTACAAGCCTTACATCTTGCAGTGTTTGTTTTTCTATTTTCTTACATGTCGAAATAAAACAATGGAAGTACAGGTCAGCTGTTCAGGTACCTGGATTCCCCACCGGCAACAAACAAAATGAAACCTCAAAATGACATAATGTACTTGAACTGGAACTAAGTTAATGTTGTCACCTCCAAGCAGACAGTCTAGTTTCCTTCATTCCAGCATTGATGTCACAGATGACTGAAATGCAGTCATAACTGTAACATGACAATATCAGGTAAATGCCCTCAATGGTACATAACATGAACTGTATAAGGTGCTTCTATTAAAGGGTGGGGCAGGAGGGGCACACAGGTAAATTGAAAGTCACAAAGGGTACTATAGAACCAGTACCCTCTGATCCGATCGCGATGTCAAACAAATGTGAGAGCGTAACCAGTCTGATGCAGAGGCTTCAGAGTCATAGTCTCCATGATAGGCTTGTCACTAGCTGTATTCATAGGCAAACACAGGATTTGAAACATTGTCTTTTTAGGGGGGGACTGTGAAGCCAATCACAAATGTCCCACGAAGTACAAAACCTGACAAGTCTGACAAGGAGATTTCAGAGTTGAAGCTTCTATGTCAGCCTTGTAACTAGCTGTATTCATAGGTGAACATAGGATTTGAAAAAATTTGTTGTTTTTTTGGCTAAAATTGGCTGACATTTTGTGCAACGGACAACACACCCTTGTGTCTGACTGCTACAATGACATTCACAACAATACATGGCAAAATTTCCAGGAGCAGAAAACTTCAAAATCATCCCACTGAACTGCTTATAAATGATACTGAATTGGAACACATGCATGATGTTGGTGCAAAAGTTTGCAACTTTAACCCCAATTTTCCCACACAAATTTGGGAAGATTAACTTATTCTGAAATGAGGTCAAAGGGAAGATGAACACTCTAGTTTTGGTTTAATTTCTTAAAATCCTCTTGATTAAAACATTTTAATTTCCTGTATGATGATCATACCACTCCATATCAATTCTCAAATTTCCACTGTTCACATATTCCTGATATTACAAACTAAAAAGATGTAAGAAAGTCACAAACTTGAAAATGTAGGCCTATGAGCACAGTCAGGTAATAAGGAATGTATGTCACAGAAAAAATGCAGGTTTTTATTCATTGAACCATTCACATGAAGATGGGAGTGAAGTGAACATGCAGGTACAATGTGAAGCACATATTATTCACTCAATTTGGGCAATTTCCTTGTTTTTCTCTTCTCCATCATAAGTGGGTGGGACTCCCGCTAGCGAATAAACATGGGAGTTGAGCAAATTGTGTGTACCTTGCATCATTGTGTCTATCTTATTTTCTATTGGAAAATGAAGACATCAATTAGGAGCTGAAACAATAAATGAATTAGACAAACTGCTTGTCAAAAGAGTAGGCCTATCTCTTATTGAATGATCATGTATTTTATGTTAAGCTGTTGATTCCCCAATCATTTATTTTAAGATATAGTGTTTTTAGATAATTTGAAATATTCTTTTAACAAAAAAAGAAACTGTGTTTTAGACAGAAACAGTTGTTAGATACATAAGGTATGCATGCATCAGTATGCTGCAAATATAAGTCAAGAATGTGAACAGCGGCAGTCCCACTTTACCCAGATACATTTTGTGTTCTAATAAATGACATTATGCTGTTGTTCAGTTATATAGTATGGTTGAAAGTTTTGGAAAGTCCTGTTCAGTATATTTAACTTTAAGATTACATTGTTGTCGTTAAAACAGAGGGTACATCTGATTATGGTACTACTTTGACCAAAGTTTTCTGTTTCCTAAAAGGCCAATTCCGTTTTGTAAATTGCAACACCACTTTCCAACAGTTTTCAAATTGCAAAATTGCACCCTCAACAAAGACAGACCATTATTGTTAGCCTGTATTTGGAGTGTTTGAAAGACAAAGCAAAGTTTAAAATGACATAGTAGTTTGTCAAAATCTTCTCCAAGAAGTTATGACATAAACTGGTTTTCCAGCAAAACATTGAATTCAGTTTTCTTTACCAGTAAAACGAAAACTTTGGTCTCTATCTACTTTCTGAAACAATAACAAAAAGAGTGAGATAACTACAGTGCTTTTTAAATAGGGATTCAGGATTCTGTAACATAACTGGTAGCATTTTGATGTATACCCTGGCCAAGGCAATAAACAAAGTATCAAGTAACATATAACGGATGCAATAACATGAAAGAGAATAGATGTGTCCATATGTCATTTTGGTCCATTATTTGTGACACAATCAATATGCCACACAGATCAAATGGCAAGGATAAGAGTGCCATCTCATTTCTTAAATACATGTCACTTTGTCCCTTTAATCATGTTAATGGCAAATCTTGTAAGAAAATCTATATATCATGCAACTAATGCACTGTATGTAATCATGTCTTAATTACTGCCACCATGGATATCCTGTCTGCAGTCATTCAAGGCACTATTCCTGATTAAATACAGAACTAATTTTTGTTGGAATTTAAAAAATAACATTAAGTTTTGTCAGATGCAACAAATCGCAATCATCATTCTTAAGTTTGACTATAAAGAAAAAAAGTGAAATTAAGAGTGACATTTTAGCCTACGCCTTGATTTTGTAATCAGAATTGTGCCAAGTCTGTAAATTTAGTTACTGTTCTTATTAATCCTAACCCAACCCATGGTTTCTTGCTATCAGAAAGGAAAGAAGATATGAAAAAGGAGAGAAGACGAACAAAGAAGTCACTTGGTACCCATAAGATTCAAACCTCTGACCCCTCGCATGCAACTCAGGAGATCACCGACCTGTAGCCACAGGGGTTTCGCTGGCTAATCCAGCGATTCCATGGGTATATATGACTTAAGCTGATTGCATCATGGTATCAGGTGGAATGCATGCATGTGCAGTGGTTTTCATAGTGAACTTTAGTGAGTTTCAGTCCGGTTAGGGTTAATTAATGGACTTCTTTCATAAAACTGGTCATACTCATGCTGGTTAACTGTACATATTAACCAGTAAGTTGAAGGATTGTAATTGACTTACATTTTATCTATATATCAAAACAGATACAATTTTGTTAATTCAACACATTTAGTTCAGAATTTTGTCTTGATACCAAGAGCAGTCCCTTTACAAATCTTCTATCTCATCTGCCCACCATATACCTCATCCAAATGTACATACATCAACTACTGTTTCACTCCTCCTTATTTCAGTCATCTCACTACAACATCACTATAGAAATCATCTATTTTACACATACCTCATTTTCATTTTCATTAAAAGGTAACATGATCTTCCCTTAATGGATATCATCTGATACTTACGCATACTAATTATGTAGATAAAGTTGTCTATATCAAAATTTCCCCCCACTTGTTTATTGTATGTATGGTTAATATGAGTTCTACACACTTTTAAAAACAAAATTTTCTGATTTTGTGGCATGCCCAAACCTATTCCTTGCAGTTAATCAAGACATGTTATCCAGTGAAGTAGGATTCTTTATCCACTTTAAACTTTATCCTAGCGGATTTACTCCGGGAATGTCACCACGATTGCAACCAGACTCCAAGAGATTTCCAACAATCCAGGATTTACATCAAGTACCCTTGAAGACAGTTGGATGGCCATAGTAGAAATCCCCTATTCCTCTACCATTGTCAACTGTTTGTGTCATGTTTCCAATTTATCGGTTCTCGATGATGCAATTTTGTCTTGTCATCGATTTTACAAATTCACATTTTTTGATTTGTTCATGTGGAACAAATTCTTGACAACGGTGACAGTATTTATAGCTTTAAGGCATGCTGGATATAGGTCAAATCGGCACAGATTGGAAATTTTTATGAATTTTTCATCACTCCATTTATATTTTCTATGAAATGTTTCAATTCCCACAATATAAAAACTGTCACCATAAATGATTATGTATTTATTGCCAGATTCACACATTTCTAGATTCAATGCCACAAACATGTCATGAATAATTGACATTTCAATTCATCCCACCCAACATTTGTGTATTGAAATAGCTCCAATCCAACACAAGATCAATGCCTATCAAAAATGTGAAAATCTTCAACAGATGCATCAAAAGTTTATCTGAGTGATATGTATAAAGTATGAATATATTTCCCATGTTCGAACATATTCCAATCGTAAAATATGTCAAGTATACAAGAGACATGTTTCCTTTAAACTTAAAGTGCAAACCAATTATGATTTGATTGTTGACCTATTTTTTATTCATTCATTTGATTGAATATTAAATCTTGTAGAAGGAAATTGGCTTAGAGGCAGAGACAAAACCTTCATTAAATATTTTGTAAGCGATTATTGTGTTTCTAGGTGAGTGCAACATGGTGGTGTTCAATAAAAAAAAATGAAAAGTATTTTTTTTTACATTTCATTCCACTTTCCCCATCACAGATTATGCTTGTGCTTGTAAACAGCTAATTAGGGCACGGTGCGCAGTGGTACGGGCTCTGCCTAACAATCGGATTTAGCGGTGCCACCAGATTGTACACTTGGGCACGGCATTTTACCTTACTTGCCTCTCTCTACCCAGGGGTGAAATGGGGAGCTGTTATGAATAAGGTCCATTGCGCACCACCCAAAGGAATGAGCATGCCTTGGATATTATATGGCAGCTGATATATTCTAACGACGGCTGAAGAAATGTAAAGCGCTTGGATACACACGAAAGGCGCTTTATAAATGCAATTATTATTTATTTATTTTAATTGTGGCATAAATTAAATGATTCTTTCTTTATTCACCATAAATAAATACCAATTATTTGCTGAAATTAAAATATCAAAAATAGGCTTGTATCCTAAAGAAAAATAATTAATCATTTCAATACCATATACTGAAGGTGTTTTAAATGAATCCCGGGAAATGAATACCAGTATATTTCATTTGTCTTTGTTTGTTTTATTGTTTTCTCAAATTTCCTTTACTTTTTTGTCAGATAACACTCAAAGTTTGTCATTACTACCACAAGAATTTATAATGGTATTACCAGGCCAACAGCATGCTACCCTGAGACTGATAATATACCCTATAGAACCCACCTAATGGCATACAATCAAAATTAATGTCACAATATAGGTTAATGAGCAATGAATCTGAATGAGCACAATTTCTGACTGAATCTATTTTAGGTCATCCATGATGTTGATAATCAGCGATGCCAGAGATCAATTAACAGCAATTGTTGGAAGCAGCAGGGTGAATATATAAGGTCCTGTGGCATGACCTACTTCTCAAATCAGCGCGTAATGGGCTATTCCATTTGAAATCCACACTACCCCTGTGGAAGATTGTGCTGAAGTCTTCCACAGTGGGAGTATGAGTTTTGAATAGAGTAGACAATTGGGTAACTTCCATTTGAAGTACTCACTCCAGTTGTGGCAGATATGGGGAAAGCTATAATACAGAGGGAGTATGGGTTTCTATATAACTAACCCTGACCAATTACATTTGAAAAACATACTCCCCCTGTGGAAGATATTTCCAAAATCTTCCACAGGGGTAGTGTGGATTTTAAATGGAATAGCCCATAGCATGCCAAATATAGCATTCTCATCCTGCAATACCTGTAATTCTGACCAATCTAAGGCAAAATAAAACCATAATGAATTGCCTGCAGCAGTTGAATATAAGAGTTACCATTGCTAGCCTTTCCGTAAAATTTCCCAATAAGCTTAAATTGTGCATAGGAATGCGATGTCATAAGGCTGCAATTCTGATGCTCCTCGGGCTCACATCAGTTTTGTTTGTTAATTGATCAAAAACAAAAAGTAGCAAATCTGTGTGCATCTGAAAGGCAGATACACACAACAAGGCTTGCATTTGCACTTTCTTCTCTTCATACCCTTAAAACATGTATTACTTCATCTTTAACCATTGTTAACTTACATATAAAAGTATAGGAGCCATTGCATATGATTAACATTAAAGTAATACATTTATTGAGGTTATTTAACATTTTTAATAGTTTTAATCCTAACTTAATGGAGGATTTTTGGCAGAAGGGAAGGTACAAAGGAAGAAAGAAGAAGATGAAGAGAAACAAATTTTTCTTGGGTGCCAGTTTGAACCCGAATTGCCATAGGGCACCACAGATTAATACCTTGGCCGGCCATATTTTCCGAGTCCATGTGCTTTTACATAATGACGTAATCGCATAACAAGGGATAGTTGATCTTGCAGTTTGGTGCTGTAGATTTTGTGGGTAAGTTAATAACACTTTAAACATGTTGATATACTTTGACAATACGTCAGGTACAACATGAAAATAAACATGTTGAAGTGTTCAAATAACCACTTGTTTTTAGAGTGTAGGACAGACCAACATGGCAAGTTTCTAAGTCAGAACCTACAATCCAAAATCCTATACGGGCAGTAATCAGTTCTTAAGTTATTAGTTTCAAAGGTCAGCTAATTTGTGTACCTTTTAATTTAGATTAAAAAACAATTGTAACAGGAAATGATCAATAGTATGCCATGTCTCAGGTGAGAGGTTCTTGAGAGGGAATCGCAATTTTGTGTTAGTCTAATGTGTTCTTCTGTGTATACTATTCTTGAGAGAGAATCGCAATTTCACATTAGTCTATTTGTGTTCTGTGTATACTATTAAATGCATCAAAACAATCAACTGCAACATACCTTGAATTCTTTACTTGTTTGAGGTATTTTAGTTTTCACGTGTACATTGACACATAATGTAACAAATGTTGGACAGATTAATTTCAACAAGCTCAACACACCATTCAGCTTCCAGGTTTTATGACCAAACATGTAAATCAGTCTATTTTGGGAATATCTTAGCCACTCAGCCCCCACATTGGCACCCAGCCCCCCAGGGTTGAAGGTTTCTGTGGAAGCCCCTGCCAAATTCAGCACTTGCTTTTCATAAAGAAATCCTGTGCAGACTTATAGTTCCCTTCCATAAAACAGAAACCACATTTTTAATTTTTGAAATATACCTACTTTTCATTGGATTTCCTTTGAGAATGGCAAACAATGCATGCACTTGAATGATTACTGGGGGGGGGGGGTCTTAGAAAATTTTGGACAGGGATTTGCCATGCAGACTTTTGGATTCTGACTTTCTCTATATCTAGCCTACTTTTTGCTCTTTTTGCTACCCATCAGTAGGGCCTATATCCATTTTTCACAAAAAACACCCAAATTTGCCCTAATTGGGCATTTTTAAGGACACTTTCTTCCAAATGCGTCCAACTGGTCTCCACTGAAAACCCATCCATCCATATACCAAAATCACTGAAAAGGTACACCAAAACAGTGGCACATACCCGTATACCTTCAACTATGGAGGAGCCCCGCTCCTGGGTGATGATAATGATAATCCAAATCCAACTGCTAATAACTATGATTTTTTGTTTCAAGCTGCCAACAGAAATATTATGAAAAAATTCCATAAATTTGAGACACCATCATCTTACCTTGACATACATAGCAAGTCTGCAGTACCCTTTCCATCTCCAACGTGGGTGTGCAGCCCTTCTATCCATCTTGCACAGCTAAGTATAGATCATTGATCTCACAACAAATAATGATGCATCATCAGAAGTTGGCCAACATTCCTAGAAAGCCCAGCTCACCTGATTTCTGGTTTCCACAGATGCAGTATGCAAATCACAATATTTGCATATTAATACTGATTTCAGATTGTCAATCAACTTGAAAAAGATTCCTCAAGATATAATCACAATGTGAACTGATTGTATGTACCAAAATCAGATTTGACAGTTAGTAAAAACAACTGTATAATTGGAATTGTCCATACCACTTGCGTATTATTGGAATTGTACACACCACTTGTGCATCTGATCCAACCTACTTTCAAGTTGTACCAACAATCAATTCTGCCAACTAATTCAGTCATCATGTTAGCTTTGAAGCCTTTTGAGGCTCATAACAAATAAGCTTCACATACATAGTTCACATGACTTCGCAGGTAATATACCAATTATTTAAAAAATTGGTTTTCTCCGCTTGTATGCCATGCCAACCAAAATAACGGTGGTTCACATTAAGATTGAGTAGTTCGCAAGTATTCCCAAATCCCCCGCTCATGTAGGCTAATGATAGAGTAAATAGTGACAGAATCTGTTGGCAAATCAACAGCGTTGCATGCCAGCACAGGAAAACCCTCAGTGCTATTTTCACAAGGAAATTAGAATATTGGATCTTATTTGTCTCCAATGCAAACATAGCCAAGGTCAGTACCGGAATTGAGAGCAAGCTGCAATCCCCTTGAATAAATTCACCCAGGAGCAGATTAAAGGGTGACCACCTTCAAATCGATATACAAATGATTTAATTTAATCAACACTTGCATTGAGGTTACATTAGGGTGACAAGGTAGGGGAATTTTGACCTACATCAGGTGAGCAGGTTAAGGGGATTCTTTGCACCTGCTCCACCAAAAGCCTCAAATTTTTACACATTTTACAACATTTTCTGATAAATTTTGCTTGAACTAGCACACTTCCATGAGTATAAACATGGGAATTGTAAGGAAGATGACTTGTCCAGGTGCATGACTTGCTGACTGATGATGTATTCAGATGATGTTCCAGTGGTTTATAGGTTGAATGCACTTTTTGTACTATGCCCTATTTTGTAGGTCAGATAATTCAGAGTTAGATTCAGAGATTCTCTATCTGTGCTGGAATGATTCATATCTCACAGGTATGAGAAATCAATAGAGCACCTTGCTTTATCATTCTAATTTCTATTATTGAAATGGATGTTACATACGTAAAACATTCTATAATCTTAATATCATCTAAACATTGTTATTTTGATGGTGAAACCAAGTCATCTTAAGCACAGGCTAATGGGCAAGTTCACATTCACATTAATAATATCATTCAGACTTTTTAGTTGGAGTTGTCAAATGTTGCTTCATCACTTTGCATGGTGATGTTAAGCATAAAGCAAAGTGCCACCAAACATCGAAGTTTACAACTTCAGTGACAAAGTGTTGACCGTTGTGTGGTCTTTGAGCCCAATAGGTACATGATCAAACATAGCTTTAGCCAGTGGTTTTTCTTAAAACAACTAAGCAACATTCCTGAGGTCCAATCCACCTGATATAAAAAGGTAGTGAAAGTGCTTTTATCTTTAGTAGAGCTAAATTTCGATTAATCTGACTAGAAGAGATGGAGCAAAATCATCTATGCATAAGGTGCTGTTACATGTAAAATTTAATTCTGGTGTTTTTGACAAATTTTGATACGCTAGAAAGAAAGCTAATCAGAGGTTTATCATACAGCATTGGCATAACCAGGTGTGGAGGAAGGTCAGAAGTATTGAATGCCCACATCAAGACCCTATCTCCCATTTTGGAAAAGAGCCAGATTTCACCCTTGCTTGCAACAATTTGCAGGTAACTCCAACATCCCAGAGTGTGCCATAACCAGGGGCAGGGGAGGAACAGGGGTGTGAATACCCATACTCAAACACCCCTCTAAAATCAGTTATAAGTTCTAGGCAGGTGTCTTGGAAAAGAGCCAGATTTAACCCCTGGTTGCAGGTACACCTCTGTCCCTGAGTGTTATCCCTGTTAGTTGAAAGAGCCAGTCACTCCTTGCACAGAATGTCTGAAGCATGAAGGAAAGGAAAGATATGTTTGAGAATGATTTGATTATAAGTAGGGCTTGGGTGTAACCGCCTCTTGTGAAATTCATGCGTTAAACTGCAGGATGTCATGGACAAATTGAAAATAAAACGAACTGATAATGGCACCTAGTGGAACTGAAAGAAAAGGGGTGCTCATGTTAAATTATCCTTGTAGTTTATCATCATTTTGCCAGTGAATTTTAAGCTTTTTTTTCACACATGAAAAACAAAATTTTCCAATTAGGATGATGGTGTCATTGTGATAGCTAACACAGACAATTATTCAGGGTGGGGATCATGACAGACACTTTTACTGATTTCTTTGCCCTAAGTTTGACCTTACAAAGCAAAGTGCAGTACCTAGATGGTGATCCACAAGCCTGAGCACACTTTACAGGTTGAACCTGACTACTACGGCCCAATATCATTCCACAAACCATTAAACAACAACACAGAGACTTGCAGCTAAGACTGAAGCCCACACCCTGGACATCCCACAATTGACCTTTGCAGCCAGGATCAGCTCCCGAGTTTTGTACAGGTTTATACAACGAGACAATTTACCCGTAAATTCCTTATCCAGGGGAATTTCAAGCTGACTCCATTTTACACGAGAGCATACTCTAACCAGTGCCACGGTTCTAACCCGCAACCTTTTGCACCATAGTCGAATGCCTTATCGATTGAGCTAACTTGACATATCATGTTGAGACATAATTTTCAAATTACATTTATATACACACAACTTGCCCTACATGCACTATATAATGGATCTCATATACAGGTAAGTCAGGAGGGACATTTGTTGCCTTTCTTGACTCAAGCTGATCTTCCTGCTTGAACCTTATAGAGGAAAGATAGTAATATCCCTTACACTAACAGTCTGCAGCCTAACGGCTATTTACTAATTGTTACATTGATCTGTTGGCCCAGAGGAATTAAACAGTATTCAAAATGTTCAGAATGAACTATGTACCTCAAGATGTTGATTTCTAATTAGTTCTCCCTATTTTTATTAGCACACACAAATAATTGCTTGTTTTGTTTCTAAAGGTAAGTACCTTACTTAATTATTGTAATGAACTGGGACCTTATTCTAAATCTATCCTTCATCCCATCCACATTCATTTCTCATAAGCATCTCAGTAAGCTTACAGAATGCAGGGTAGGATTCACAGATGAAATGTTTTTGTATAATGACGGATGCAGCATGATTTTATCTGCCTTTCACAGACAGGCCTATTTGAAGGTCATGGCTAGGTTAAAATCTATAACTATGTCATCTAATTAGACCTATTCATACAATATACTGAGAAATATATTATTCCCGGAGGGGGTTCTCCCTGGTTAAAGGTATACGGGGATGTGCCACGGTTTTGGGGTACCTTTTCAGCAATTTTGGTATATCGATGGGTGGGTTTTCAGTGTAGACCAATGCGCCCAATTGGGCGCATTTGAAAAAAGCGCCCTAAAAGCGCCTAATTAGGGCAAATTTGGGTGCTTTTTGTGTGTTTTTTGTTGAAAAATTGGTATACTGATGGGTGGCAAAACCAGCAAAAAGTAGGTATAGAGAAAGTCAGCATCCGAAAGTCTGCGTGGCACATCCCCGTAATTTTTTTTTCGAAGAACCCCCGGGATATTATTGCACTTGCATTTCTTGCATTATGCATCAAGACTTTGACATTGTCTATATAGATAGACAGTGCATGGCAGTGAGAGGCATGATGAATATCCCCAGTCAGGACCCTTTCCCCGTCCTCCACCCCCTTCCATGACATAATCAAGGGGGGTATCTGCCGCTCCCTGTGAGAAGTCTGGCACCCCCTTGTCCCCCTGTGGGATGGTGGCAATCCTGATATTGAAGATTTTTAGGCTTTTTTGTACTTTTTAGTCCATTTCTGACATTTTTTCCCTCTTGAAAGTTACCTTTCCCCCTTTGACCCCTTTCTCCCCTGAAAGTCCTGGCTATGCCACTGTCCCCTTACAAGAGTCTCACAGTTTTATTGTATTTGCTTGCCTTCTCTCCTTCACTTGTACTGATATATACAAATGTTACAACAAATGCTATAGCCTTTTGTGCCATGCCATATGTAATTTCTGACAAGGCATTAATTTGCCTCATCACAACATCAGAATCACATTTAAACTAAGTTTTTACATTGTTGTTGTTAGTGCCACAAAAGGGCCCATGCATGAGAAGTCAACAAAGTCAACTTCATGCCCCTGCATCACAGATGACACACTTAAATAAATCATAAAAGCACAATAACCAAAAATGCTATTCAAATCAATAGATCAAATAAAATCGGGATATCAGTTTGAAACTAGTTTATCTGTGATCTACAAACCTGCAGGCTTACATCATCTGAACATCTGTGATGATTATGCATCTGTATCGAGGCTTCTCTACTGATTTGCATAACTGATTTTATCTAGATGAAATTAGATAAGATTTCCTGGATTCTCTGCTGCCTGAGTTATCTTGGTTTGACCCTTTAAATATACAGGGTTAATGTCTGTCTGTACGCTTCTCTCTTTCCCTTCTACATCCACTTCTTTCTTTCACTCTCTATCTAATGCCACTCCTCAGTGGTCAGTTGGTCGGTTCCATGGAAGTACTAGTACTTCCATGGTCGGTCGGTCAATCGCTGCTTGCTCGCTCGCTCCCTCGCTCGCCTCCCCCTCCCTCCCTCCTCCCTCCTCCCTCCCTCACTCACCACTCACTCACTCACTCACTCACTCACTCACCACTCACTCACCACTCACTCACTCACTCACCACTCACCACTCACCACCACCACCACCTCACTCACTCACTCACTCACTCACCACCACCACTCACCACCACCACTCACTCACCACTCACTCACTCACCACCACCACCACCACCTCCACTCACTCACCACCACCACCACCACCACCACCACCACCCTCCCACCACCCCACCACTCCACCACCACTCACCACCACCACCACCACCACCACCACCACCACTCACCACCACCTCCACTCCACCACCTCCTCACTCACCACTCCACTCACTCCACCACCACCACCACCACTCACTCACCACCACCACCACCACACTCACCACCACCTCACCACTCACCACCACCACCACTCACTCACCACCACCACCACCTCCACCACCACCACCACCTCCACCACCACCACCACCACCACCACTCCACCACCATCCCCACCACCACCACCACCACCTCCACCACCACCACCACCACCACCACCACTCACCACCACCACCACCACTCACCACCACTCACTCCACCACCACCACCACCACTCACTCACTCACCACTCACTCACTCCACCATCACCCACCCACTCACCCCCCCATACACTCACGCGCTCCACCACCGCCCACTCCCTCACTCACTCACTCACTCCACCACCACCACTTACTCACTCACCACTCACTCACTCACTCACTCACCACTCACTCACTCACTAATTCAACTCACTCACTCACTCACTCACTAATTCAACTCACTAACTAAACTGTCTCCTAACTCATTTAATCACTCATTTTGCTTTCACCCATTCACTCACTGACTAATCATGCCACTCACTTCTCAGTCAGCCAGTCAGTGAGTCAATCAGTCACTCCCTCTCTCACTCACCAACTCCCTCATTCAACTCACTCATTTGCTCACTCAACTCTCTCCTAACTCATTTAACTCATTCAAGCCTTCCATCCCATGTTGCAATAATCAACTCCTTTATCTTCTAAAATCTATCCCCAAACAAGAATAAAAGACAGTGCAATGCCATATCAAATCCAGGCAGTGCTAGGATGACTGCCATAAAATAATCTATGTTCAGCATCACCTGCACTATCACAAACCACATCCACGTACAAACCCCTCCTTCTACTTCATCCCCTCCCACGGGATATCCTCACAAATAAAATGCACAACACAGTCAACCACCTTGCACAGGTCGTTTAATTCCCCCTCATTCCATACCATTCCCATGGGAGCACTCTGGATTCATCGGGAGTCTGCCCAAATGCCTGTGTAAACTTCCTAATTTCATTCCCTCCATTTCCCTCAGCAGCCTATATTTCCCTCATATTAAGGCTTAGCCAACACAGTTTCAAGCAGCATTTGTGGTGCACCTATCTCGATTTGGAGTGTTTTTGTTACGCCTTGCCATTCTTAACCCCTGAATTGCTTCACAATATGCTATCATCTCTTAAATGGGAAAGAATGCATCTACACCCTTGATTCAATGATACATATACAAACTGACAGTTCATATGTAAGGGATCAAAAGGGAGCCTCAGGTCTGAAAGAGGAGGCTTGAGCCCCCAGCACCACTGAGAACAGGTCATTTATGATGGATCAAGGAAGCTCTGGTTCATCCTGCATGAGGGGCTCAAGTGCCATATAACCTCCGCCACATATTATTTTCAAGGTTGTGCTTCAAAACAGATAATGTCACATCAGCAAACAAGAGAGAAGCAGAAAAAAAATAGGCAAGATTAAATATTTGAAAAAAAAAGCCTTTTACAATAAAATTTTGAAGCAAAATTTGCATATAATCGTACTATATGATTTAAATTTCATAATATTCACAATTAAACTGAGTGGATTGGATTAAACATGAATGTTAACCAATGTTATGCAAAAAAGTGTTGAAAAACAATTAATGTTCACAATTTAATAATGGGTGTGCATATATATTTGTAAGAGCTTTGCAAGCAGCAAATTGTGCTTCTGGCTTTAAATGTTTGAGTAGTTTTGACTGAAATGAATTAGTATTATTTCAACTTACAAATACCAAATATATCCTATCAATTTGTACTAAATTTATAGTTCAATTTGATCTAAACCCCCACACAATGCCATGCTATTAGCACTAATCCTTTTACCCACCGGATGACGTAGTATGGCTGGATTATGACATCACATGGCGTCTCACAACTATTGAAATTAAACGTATTACTGTAGGGGGCTTTTTAGCATGGTGACATGTTCACACATGTATAGGATAAGGAGTATCTTAGGGCAGATGAGTTGAATGCTAAATCATACCATGGTCATACAGGGAACAGAATGAATAGTTTACATGAAATTTTTAGATAACCTGTTCAAATATTCCCAGTCAGGTTTCAAAAGTATATTAAAATTGAATATAATAATATCTTGATACGTTTGGGAAAAGTTGGTCCTGTAAAGAAGTCTCTCTTATTTGTATTTTAATTCAAATGATTGAACTCTAGCATTTCACTCCTCAACAGCAGATCAAATAAAGAGCAACACAAGGTAAATCCAAGTATTGTGTTATATAGTAATTCAACAAGGAACTATCTAACTATAATGAGGAATAGAACAAAAAATTGTCAAACAAAAAGATAGCTAAATGCACATTAGCAAGTAAATGATGGGTAAAACTTTACAAGCTCTAAAGACAGATATAATTATGTGCTCTAAATGACAACCCTGATAATGGTTTCAAGGGAAAATGGCTACTTTGCATATTTATGCATGTTTTCAAACAAAATAATGGCAAAAACTAACAAAAAACAATATTCATGAGAACTCTCAGCCAACATAGCTCTTGAGCTGAATCAATTACAATATAGTTGAAATAATAACATTTGACGAAAATTAAAATCAGTGACTTTATGTAAATACAAATACAACTTGTGCAATTTGGCCCAAATACAAGAGAATATCCATCAATGAACTTTACCAACAAGATAAATCAAATTATTTTTTAACTACTTTTAACTATAGTATTCTTTTTGCAACCATGTAGCATCTCTACACTCAACCAAGACAGCATTCTAAGTTCCACCTCATCTCCAACCCATGCATGGGATGAGTTTACTGAAACCAAATATCCAATTCAATTTTCCTCACATCCCCACATTTAACTTTTTCTTTGCAAAATTAAAAAAATGTGTGAAATTTAATAACTAAATTTGGTATCATTATCCAAATAAAGTAATTAAATCAAGTACAAACATGTCCAGTATTTGTTTGGTAACCATGGTAACTAATGTCAGGAGAAACGTAAGCCAAAGCTATCTTCAGACTTGACATACTTGAAGTTCAGTGACATCTTATAATATAATATTCTCTGTGCATTGTGCATTGGGATTGCTTGTTATGTATCACACACATCTCCCCTGTGAACAATGTACAGTCAAATATTGATGCCAGCATTTTATTTTTGCTCAGAAGACAGCAATGCAAAAATAAACAAGTTAAAAAGTAAATACACTATATAAAATTTATCTTGTCTAATCATGGATTTATATTTTCTTGAGAGAATGCAAAGATAGAAATGACAATAGCACACAAAGTCACTTAGAATTGTTGTCGGGGAGGAAAAACCTCCTATGTGCTTGTGGCCCCTGAACATGTTTAAAACAAAACTGCCAACAGGTTACATAGGAAGTTTACTTTAAACATGTTCAGGGGCCAATGACACATAGGAGGTTTTTCCTGCCCGTTGACACAATGTTCTTATCTTGCCAAAAATTACATGTAATACATAAATCTGGATTTCAAAAAATGAATAGAGAACTAGAACAAAATCATGAAAAAAAAGAATTCCCTCTGAGATTATTTCAATCATCATGGATATAAAAGAAGCATGAAAAAATGATTCCCCTGAAATTATTTCAAAATAACTTGATCAAAACAATCAGACCTGTACACATTTTAAAACAATAATACGCCCTGAAATCATGCCAATACTTCTGTGGATGTACCTGTACTCTTGCGATATGATTTTCATTCATATTTCTATTGGGGTTCAATGACTTCAACTCAAAACACAAGTAAAGTTAGTACAATTTTGAGTCAACAATCGTATCTGCATATTCATGATGCTTCACACACACAAGATATATTCCTTGGGTAAATAATACTTCCTGCCACAAGAATCATGCCACTTGGAGTAAAATCTACCTGGTTGTAATAACAGGACTGCGTTTATATTATGTAAATCTTCTTACAGTGTACTTTGAATGAGGAAATTGACCCAAATTCACTGTGTCTCATCACACATTTAAGTTGTGCATAATTATTTAATTTTGTTTGATAAATTTACACAATTGTTCGGTATAAATACAGGTGTTAGGGCTGCTACATACAGAATTTTAGCGACTTGCAGAGGTCACTAAATTTTGTCGTTATCAGAGGGGAGGGGCAGTCTCAGGATTTGTGGTGATCAGTCTGGTGATCAGAGGGTTTGTCATTCAAAAGATTAAAAAAATAAAGCATAATCATAAATCATCTTTTCAGAAAATTGTGCCTTTTTAAAGATATTTCTACTTATCTGCATATGTCAAGAAACTGTTAGCTGTTATGTGAATACTATGAGTTACTTGGGATGCACCATTTTGAGAACATGCTAAGAACATGCATACTTGGCATTATGCAATCATTTGACTTTATAGGGATTCAATCATGCTTCAATGTTATTCACCATTTAACAATGATGCATCCAAGTTGTCTGCGTGTATAACTTCACAAGGGCAGCTTTAGCATGCTTCCGTTAATTTGCATTTGTGTATACGCTACTGGAAAAGTGTGGATTCATCACAGATTAACAGCGTTTGACTCCTGTACAAAAGTATAGGAAGAGTTGTTGAAATACACATTCAACAGTACATTGCGTTTTTCAAAACAAAACTTTTGTACTGTAAACTTGTGTAAGCAGGTTCACTGACATGTCCCAACAATAACAACATATTGCCATCCATCCAGGCTATGACACCTACACATGGACAGTTAATGATCCATTCCATATTAATAGACCTTACATTAGAGAGCACCGGGGCAAATCATTAATACATAGGCTATACAAGGATACTTTATGCATTGGCAATAACACTTATTTATTGATATCATTAATCAATGGGGCGATCAGGTTTCTTGCAGCCATGAGGTACAGGTGAGGGGACTACTCAAAGACCAGCAGGAAAACAAACAACACCATAGAGATTAGCTGCGGTCATTTGATCCAAACATAAAATAGCAAACATACACATTGCTATCTTCAGTAGATAGCATCCACATCTATTGCACACTGCAATGTAATTTCTATATAAGACAACAGTTATATCAAACATACTTATTATTCCGATAACAAGAATATCAAATATTCACAATTGTTGGGGATCCAAGATTATACCTGTTATTTTAAGTAGAATATTTCAGTCACATGATCCAACAAACTAAAATGTCATCTTCAGCTACTAAATTTAATACACAATAATTATATATAAAGCTATCTTCAGTAGATAACAGTCCTAAACAACAAATGCATGATGCTATCAGTAGATAGCTGCAGCTCTATGCAACACACAGTGCTATCTTCAGTAGATAGCAACAACAGTAGCTTATTATACTAAGCTACATGTATCTGCAATAGATGGCAGTCCTAAACAACACATGCACAATGTTATCTTTAATAGATAGCAGTCATTATTTTCAGTAGATTATTTTAGCCACACGATCCAAGATGCTGTCATCTTCAGCAACTAAATTGAATGCACAATAATTATATACCGAGCTATCTTCAGTAGATAGTCCTCAACAACACATGCACAATGCTATCTTCAGTAGATAGCTGCAACTTTATGCAACACACAGTGCTATCTTCTGCAGATAGAAGAAATAGCTAACACACACTATACTATCTTCAGTAGATAGCATTCTTAAACAGCACATGCACAATGCTATCTTCAGTAGATAGCTGCAGCCCTATGCAATACACAGTGCTACACTCTCAGAAAAAAAGGTGCTACTTAGAACCTTTTTTTGTCCTGTATTTAGAACCCTAAGCAGTAATAAGGTTCTAAATAGAACCTTAAAAGGTTCTATAAAGAACCTTAAAGATTTAAATAGGCCTGGGAACATTCTAATTCATTCATTAAGGGACTCATCACAAAGTTAAGAAAGGTAAAAGCGTATAGTGTTAACCCTTTTGGTACTAAAAATCATTTTCTTGGATAAAAACCTTTTTCTGTTCTACTAAGAACCCTTTGAGAGTTCTTTCTTTAAGATTCTTTAAAGGTTCTTCAAGCTTAAGGTTCTACAAAGAACCTTTTTCTTGGCTACACAACCTTTTTTTGGTTCTACAAAGACCCCAACTGAAACCCAATGGGGTTCTTTGTAGAACCAAAAAGGTTCTGTATCCAAGAAAAGGGTCTTTGTAGAACCTTAAGCTTGAAGAACCTTTAAGAATTTTAAAGAAAGAACCTCAAAGGGTTCTTAGTAGAACAGAAAAAGGTTTTTATCCAAGAAAATGATTTTTAGTACCAAATGGGTTAATACTACGCTTTTACTTTTCTTAACTTTGTGATGAGTCCCTGAATGAATGAATTAGAATGTCCCCAGGCCTACTTAAATCTTTAAGGTTCTTTATAGAACCTTTTAAGGTTCTTTATAGAACCTTTTAAGGTTCTTTTTAGAACCTTATTACTGTTTAGGGTTCTACATAGAGGACAAAAAAAGGTTCTAAGTAGCACCTTTTTTTCTGAGAGTGTATCTTCAGTAGATAGCAGTCTTTAACAACATGTGTACAGTGCTATCTTCAGTAGATAGCAGTCTTTAACAACATGTGTACAGTGCTATCTTCAGTAGATAGCAGCCCTACTAACACATCCATCCAAATATGATATCATTCCCAAATGATTCAACTTATTAATGCTAAGCAACAGATTGTGTAATCATGCAAATCTTGATGAAATACAAAACTAGATATAGGTCACCCACGAGTCCCAATGCCACAAGGGTCAAATCAATTGATTTCAATCTAACTCAAATCCCTAGGAAGAACAAGGTAAATTTAACACCTGTATTTATGCATGGCTGGATACCCATATGACACATCAAACAACTTGGACTAAGACTACTACACAAATGCACTGAATGTGTTTATGTTATTTAGAATGTCACATGCAATATCTTGGACTAAGACTACTACACAAATGCACTGAATGTGTTTATGTTATTTAGAATGTCACATGCAATATATAGTCTCTAATGGTATTTCTATGTATAAGAGCTGGAACTCTATGCACAGCTTAACTCTGTGCATTCCACTGTAAACCGCTTATGCGATCGACAACAATTTGCATTTTAAAAAACAAATATCGTACACAAAAACAATTGTAAGATGTTTTTGTTTTATCACTAAACAACTAAAAGTGGTGATGCAATTTTGCAGAACAAAATACCCAAGCCCGATACAGATAAGCTGAAATTAACACATAATTTACTGCTGATAGTAAAAGCATGCATGTATAACAAAAAGTCACATAAGGCCTATCTCATCTGTTCTATAGATACAAACAATATATGACTTTAGCTCTTTGACGACAAACTATCTAAATGTGTAGCCACAGTAAATGTGTCTTGTTTCCTTGCTATTGTTTTTTTGTTTTTGTGTTTTGTTTAAATAATACTTATTATCCCCACTCCACACTTTTCACAAACAAAATTGGAAGGTTTTAATACATTTGCAATGTTGCTTGCAAGTTAATTTTAGTGATCACGAAATAGCCATGACCTTGAAGGTTGCATTTCAGCATTTAACAATTTCTGTAAAAAGTAGAGCCAATATACCCTACAAAAATATACCCCTGATATTCAACATTCCAAGACAATGTTAAGGTATGCAAATTTACCTTATGAATACCAAATCACCCGATTTGCATTTTCATCAAGCTTGACAATTTCATTTTATGTCCTGCCAGACCCATACCGCCAGCAATCGATGACTTAATTACGAAGATGGACATTCTGATATCTACGTGAGTACTAATTGATTTGATTTACAATGTAGATCTGGTTATGAGCAGTGCATGTAAGGTGAACCAAGACCATCAAATTAAGCAGGTTTGGCATGAATGCTTGCTCAGTCTTTTCTACTTTCTCAAAATCAGTAAAAATTTTACACATGTTTTAATTTTTGAAGATCTATTCTAAGATTCTATTCAAGCATGATTTGACATTTCTTCATGGTAATTGAATTCTGATTATTTCAATGAAAACAGAAAACATAGATGGTTACTGGCTCAGTCAAATTTTGTGCAAGATATAAGCTTACCTCAAAGATTAATTGTGCAAAATCAAGCTCTATGTAGGTTGACGGAGTAACTAAATTAGTGACTCGGATGAACCCATACTACATGCACTACATATTGTCCATAACGCTTCATTTGTGCTGTACGTGCACATGTGTTATCGCCGGGGTAATGAACTTTAACACCATTTCCATTTAGTGCAAGCTTCTCACTAAATTGGTTGCAATTAGGAGAAGTGTGCAACTAAACACTATCTTAGAGTGTATTGGAATGCACAAATCCCGCATCTCCTTAATTGTGACTATTAAAGCAAATCCCTCAAATATAAAGGTGATCTAAGGCTGGAGATGATGATGGCAAGGTATTTTATACCAAACAGGTGTTTTCAATACATTTATATTTTCACCAATCTGACAACAGATAAGCCAACATCTTGATTTTAATAGTATGATAATTATTCTATTCAAGATTTAATTTTTGAAAGACAAAGTCCCATTCTAAACTATTCTTGCTTCAGTTGCTTGCTTTAATACTCTGCATGCTAGCCAACATAAAAAGTCCAAGTTTTGAGAAATTTTCTCAAAATATCAAGCGTTATCTTAAACACTACTGAACCAATACCAGGCTTCTTTGTACTCATTTTAATGCATTTTTCATGCTGATTCCAAATATGGTCATAAAAATATACAATTCTGAACAAAATAAATTTTAAATTGAAACTTGTCGTCTGCAGTTGACACCTGCATGGAGAGTTAAGTAAAAAGTAAGAGGCTTATCAGCTTAATGATAAAAATATACCCTCCTCTCATTTTGGTATTTATTTAAGTAGTTTGGTTATACATATCAAGAATACCGTATTTGATTGAAGATGTGACTGGCTAAAAACCAAAAACCATAAAGCCAAAAACATATAACAATAGATAAAAATTATCTTTACCTTCCATTATATTCCCTGAGTACACTAATGTGATATTTAGTCTGCACCAAATAGTCATGCGGTACTCTTTTAATGCTCATTCACCTGAGCAGATATGACATTGAGCATGTGAAATAGGAAAAGGTTTTAGCATAAGAGCAAGCCTAGAAATCTCAGTGTAAAAGCTAAGAAGCGTAGACTGTCTCATTTGCATAACAAGGAACAACTTTAATAAGAGCAAACACCCTTTATATCAATTTAGTTGATACCTCGTTTCTCATGTCATTTACTCCATGAACAAAACTATATCAAACAAAATACAAAGCCTTCCACTGAGAATTCATAAATTATTAAAAACCGTTAAATTGAAAATAGCACTTTCCTCACTTATACTACCAAGGCTATTTATATCTCACAGAATCATCATATCACTTGTCATTGCTGGCAAGATGTCATCACAAACCCATTCAGAAGTCATTAACAAGTTCATAAGATATTTCCATCTTAAATCTCTCACCTGCAACTCAGATGATGCTGTCGCCATAGTGATCACCCAGCTGGTATACTCATCCTCATCCTCCTTAGTATATAATATCCAAGGCACTTAGCTAAGTGTTTCTCTTTATCCCCTACATCATCACCGCTATCGCCATGCCCACCGATTGCTATCAACTGACCTGCATCCACTACCTTGTGTGAAATAACCATGGAAACACATCCAATACTAAGAAATCTTCAAGTGGTCAGAATCATCAAAAGGCCGGACTGGCCAATTGTGTTGTTAGTCGGGTGGCGGCGTTCGTACAGACTTGGAAGTTGAAATCGTGATCAGCACACTAGATATAGTAGATGGCTATACAGATCAGCAAAGATACAGCGATTCTAAATTGGTCATGTTCCTTCAAAGTGTTGATGAGATTAATGCACTAAATAGATTCAGTTTCCGAGTGTGTACACTTTCTTCCCCCTCACACATCACTTGATTATCTTGTGAATAGCGATGCAATCCACAATCCCTATAGCCTCTTTGACATGGAGCTGCCCACCCCCTTGAGACATTTTGGTACGATCCAGGTCGGTTACTTTCTATTGTGTGTGTTATGCTGAATGCTCTGCCTCAACTTGACCCACTCTATTAATATCCTAGGGGGTTACAAATGATGGTACAAGCATGGGTTGCAATTTGGAAATGATAGCCTAGCACACTGCCAAAAGGACCGTATCTTCCATCCACCACACATTTGTATATGTTCTGCACAGTAACAGGCAGGTTGTTTTTGCACCTCGATAATTTTCACTGACAATAATTTTGTGTCATATCGTATCATATCATATCTTTATTTCATTCATATAAATCTTGTCTGTGAAAAGAATTTTAATTATTTCTTACATATTCACAAACATACAAAACTATTTTGCCCCAAAGAATTGAATATTTCAATTTGCTATTTTATTGATTACACAAATATAATTTTAAACAAAATGACAAGCAAAATATGACAGTTGAAGCAAGAAATTATGCCAAGATGTAGATTTTGTCAGTAAGACAGTCAGTCAGGTAGGCAGGCACCGGCATCATATCTGGGCCAGAAAACTCAGTTCTATAGCCCTGGGATAACCTTATCCCTCACATAATATAGCAGTCACTGACAGTATTGTAACATGGCAATGCAGGAATGAAGCTGCCGCAAATCAAATACATGCCTTGTACTATGTACATGAATAAAAAATATGAGTGTAAAAAAGTAGTTAATGTAATAATAGCACAATTATTACACATGCTATCTTCAGTAGATAGCAACAACAGCTAACATACACTATGCTATCTTCAGTAGATAGCAGTCCTAAACAACACACTTTTAAAGTCGTTCTGCTGATGCCCATTGCAGAGGGACGTTACTGGGAGGAATGTGTAGGAAGATAAAAAAAAGGTTCTCTATTTTAATCCAAAAATGGGCCAAAATTAGGTTCATTTTGATCTTTGCACAGGCTAAATTTTGGCTAGTATTTCAAGTCAAGAACTTGTACCCCCAATCAGCACACCACAAATGTATTGACAACTTAGACAGCAGCATCTCAAGAAGTGAAATAGACCCTGATGAATACTATGTCACTCGTCCTCATTTAAATAAAATTCTGCCATCCAAGAGGCCTCCAATGGACAATGGTTGTGGAATCAAACTAGGGATCTTTCCCACTGACACTTCTAACTTAGAACCAACATGTCTGCCATTTCAATTGTTATACCGTTCCGGTTGAGTTTATTCGATAGAGTCTTTAGGAACAAAAGGGATGGCCTGGTCAGTGGTGCAGTGTCAAAGGGGCATATAAGGGGGCTCTCCCATATGCCCCTTACCCAAAATGAATGGTGCCCTCTTTCTCTCAAACAGGCAAGGTGCAGCAGATGGAAAAAGCATATGCACAACTGACCACATGCACACTATAGCCAGAATTTAGAATGGTCCTTTACAAAAAAGTATAAAATGGATAGAAGTGAGAGATATATGTACTTTTTTAGTCTATAGCTTTAATAAATTTCTGCCAACAAGAGCAGCCATTCTATTTGAGCACTCTTCACTGCAACTTCACACATGCCAATTTGGGCCAGAAATCTCTCTGCTTGCGGATAACCTTATCAATGTAGCAAAGCGTACAGTGTAGTTTTGCCTTCGGCGCTATACTATTACTATACATACACACAGGCAGTCTCAATCAGGCTAAAACCCTTTACAGAGAGAGACAAGTCCCAACTGTCAAGACTCCCTCCCAAAATAAACATCATAATATTAGTTTTTCTACCCAGATTTCCTTTAATGATTGCAATGTTATCACTAAGATTTCTAATCAATTTGATTTGCTTACATTCATGCCCCAATCTTATTAACTGCCATGTTATCCTTACCAAATATGAGCATTCTAGGACAGGAATGCTAATACTATTATTACTTTTTACATTGAACTTCTGCTTTTGAATGTCAACTTCAGATCCACAAGTTGATGACCGTACCTTCTAATTTAACCGAATCTAATCTAATCTAACCTAACCTAACCTAACCTAACCTGACCTAAACTAACCTAACTTAACCTAATCTAATCTAATCTAATCTAATCTAATCTAATCTAATCTAATCTAATCTAATCTAAGCTTAAAGGCAGGGGGCAGCAGGAACTTTGCGGGCCCATGTACAAGGAGCCGGCCGTGCAGGGCCCTTTTAACATCTCCTTTATCAGCCCTATCCCTAAAGGTCTGTTCATACAATGCTGCAATTGCAAAAAGAGTGTGTTCTTTATCACCAAATTTCATTGACATTGTTCATCAACTTCTGGGGACAAATTTAAATTATCACATGCACATTTTGCACTTGGATCACTCTGCAGCATAGTGCAGGGGAGGGGGGTAGTTTGACTGGCATATATATGACTGATGTGTCATTAGTCGCATTGACACATCATAGTTGTCATTATTTGAGCATGTTAAGAGTTACTGCCCCTAACACTGCACCTTACCCAGATATTTTGACCTATATCGTCAACCAAACTGAAGTATTCCCCCTCTCTTTTCTTTTCAATAAACATCACAGCCTCGCTATGTCAAAATTGTGGCAGGATATTGATTGGAAATGTTTCTAGGCATGAACTGTTTTAATTACAATTGTGAAGAGCCGCACAGAAACTAGATACGACTTGGCGCATTTGATTTTTCTGACTTCTATGTTTATATTTCAGGCATGCTACAAGTTAATTAAAGGAATATGATACAGATTAAGGAATACTAATCTAGCTGGCTGGCCTGGAAAACAGGAGAAGGCTTCTTATTAAACTGAAAGAAAAGGTTCTGTGCCATTGAATTTCATTAAAATTAAAGTGGTCAGCTTGTATAAGGTATTCTTAAAAGCTTCAAACTGTATAATTCAAAATTCAAGTGACATGTAAAATTTTCTGACAAATTTATATTGTTACTTATTTTCACAAAATGATAAAATGATATTAGTATAGATACATATAGATGAGTACAATTATACAGTGTGTGCGGCCAAATGTTCACAGGGCAGCTATTGCACTTACCCACTTCTGGCACTGAGCAGTGTTTCCTTTTCATCTTGAGTCAAATGAGATAAAATTTCTGAAAATGGCTTTCATTCCAACCTTGATTGTGAATATGTGAATCAACTAATCTGATTGGCTAATAAATCCAGGATCCAGAGAGTTTTTGACAAATTAGAAAATACGCCCCTTTGTCCTTGTTTTGCACATGGTATTTTAGTTCATCAAAATAAATTGAAACCCTCCTCTTGAGCAAATGTTACAATATTATTTTTATTGAATTTTGTACAAAGTCAATATACAGGGGCCAAGATAGCGAATATACTTGGAATTTCAAACAATATTCAATTTGTATCAGTTTCCTGTGGTCAAATAGTATATCTATATGTATAAGACATAAGTTTGGTTCAGTTCACATATGCGACAGTGCAGCGGTTAAAACAATGGCTTCACTTTCACAAAATGACCTTTTCATAGTAATTGAAATTGATTTCTGAATGTCCTTTTTTTGCACTTGTATTTTGTTTCCAATAACGCCCTTGAGAAATGTACTTTCACCTTCGGTAAAGAATTGCCCAAGATGACACCAGAAAAAAGATTTAAAAAGGTGAGATTGTTGACAAAACTGATACCCATAGCACCATACTGTCTGATACTAACCCCATGCTTTGTGTGGTATGATAAATTGTCATATTATTGGAATTATTATTTGTATGCAAAGCAGATTAATTTTTTAATTAATACAAACAACCTTTTTCTGCACCTCCCAACATAACAATTTGTCTACATCTCACCCACCCACTAAAATTTAGTTACTTTGGCTTCAGGCTGTGAGCAGGACGACGTCAACGTTTTAGCAACAAGCAGGCTTACAAGGCGTGCATTAATCTCTGTGTGGCGCCACCTATCCCTCAGGCCAAGCGACAATGCGGCAAGAAGCAGGAGACTTGGAGAGATGAAGACAAGGTAATGATTTCAATGAGAGACTTGTTTGCATATCATCTTATGGTGAAAATAGAATTCAGGGTTTCCATTAAACATAATTACAGCATGTTCTTTTCCGGGCATTCTAATCTTAGAGATGCATCACATTACCAGATGAATCTTGTTTAAAAGCTTTATAGTTAAATATAGGTTTTAAAAGTCAGGCAATCATGTGACCTGTCATGTGACCTGTCACATAAAAAACCAAGAAAGAATATTATAGCACAAATTCTATATTACTTTCTGGGACGTATCCAGACATCAACAACCTTATAGAAATCCAATCTCTCAGGCCCTGAGTTTTGGTCATTTTTAACATAGTTCTGAGATTTTTGCAATACAGAAATCATTGTTGGTGTCAGACCCTTAGCCAGGATTTATTTTAGGGCAGTGTGTGTGTGGGGGGAGCTAAAGGGCTGATTTTTAATATTTATACAGAAAAAAGAGAACTTTTTTCGTATTTGCTTTTTGGGGGTTGCGTCACACTCCCGCACCCCTGGTTGTTGTTGTTGTTGCTACATACTCCAATGTGTTCAGTGAGCACCTTTAGGATAGGCCCATGATTTTCTGAATTTTCTACTATATTTCAGTACGATTTGATAGAGCAGCACTACAGAGTCAGTCTGATTCAAAGGGTAGTACTCCCCCTAAATTTTTGATAATAGAAATAAAGAAATGAAAAAAGAAGAACAGGGAAAGAGAAAATGAAAAAATAATGGACATTGACAAGCAGGAGAGGCAAAGAAAACTAACCAAAGTGTAAACTTGTGCTTGAAATAAAAATAAATTATTCATAACAAAAAAATTAATTTCTGAAGAGTTCAAATTTATTGAAATTTAAAAAGATGATTGAATCATACCCTGTTGTTTGTTGTTAGCCTCGATGTGTGGGGGTTGCACGGTAATACTCACAAAGTTCATGTTTATGATAGGGTTAAGGAGGATTCTATTCCAGATTTCAGTTTTTCCTGTGCTCTTTAAGTGCATGTAGTTTTAGATTAAAAGCAGGTTAAATATTTTGAGTCAGCCATTGATTAAAGGACAACTTTATTCACCATCAGAAAAGATTATTGCCTAGATATAATTTATAATTTACTACCCCATTTTTATATGCTATAGCAATTTCACTTAACACAAATAAGAAAGTTTGCCATATTTTCCTACCGACATTTACGAAAACACCCAAAATATTTCTCTAACTTTTGGATTTGAAATTTAGAGTATTCAGTAACATCAATTATTATTTCAGCAGTTTCAGCCAATTGTATAGTGTAGCTCTCCGGGTAACTCTATGGTGAGTATAGACTATGCCATAGTCGAATTTTATTAAAAATATGTTATTATTAGTCATGATGAACCCATTTCGTTGAACTCAAAATTATACTGATGTTTATTAAAATTAAAGTATTCAATAGTAAAATGGTCATAAAGAGTTAAAAATATCAGATAATTAGTGACAATAAAAGTAACTGAATGCAGCATTATCTTGCATAATTATAATGGCTCACTTTAATACTGAACAATTCTGATTTTGGAATCTACCAGTTTATTGATTAGCGAACACCGAAAATCCGACTATGGACTTTGAATTTTAAGCAGAACTTTACCCCGGGACTTTGCTCTCTAAAACACACAGTCAAGCATACTTGTTTATCAGTCCATTAACCACAAGTACTAAGCATGGTATAGTACAAGACGCCCTAGATGTTTGATGAGAGATTAACCTTCGCGTCAACACAAAAGCGCCGCAAATACCGCAGATAGTTGCGTACGGTGTAGTTAATGGTAATGGCGCGGGCCCAGAAGATTTAAACAATAGCGAGATATGGGCGACCAATCACAAGGCAGATCCATTTAAAGATGCATTACATCATGGCCAATTTTAGTAAGGCCAGAAATTGGCCTAACTCTCCATAGAGTCCCATGTTAAAAATCTTAACTGCAAGGCAAAGTCAGTAGTCCACTTGGGAAGCTAACAAACAGAGGGAGTGCAGTGACTGAAAAGATCAGATACAGATGTGAAAATCTATCAGTTGCACACAAATCAATATAAATCAGAGTTTTATGCTTAAATGTAATGGCCAGAGTATGCAAAATGGGCAAGTGGACTACGGAGAAGTCTATGGTGAGTATTGAACAACTAATAACAGGTTGAAAATAATTGATTATGAAATTGAGGGTTGAGAACCAGAAAGCTGTAACTCACTAACAAATCCTTTGCTTTCTAGCTCTCAACCCTCAAAATACATATACTCATTAAAATCTTTAAAAAAAACAATGTTACAGGAAACAGAAGTAGCAGGTATAAACAGGAAACCGAAGTAGAATTGGCCTTACGGCAAAATAAATTAACAGCACACTGCTACATCAGTCATAATGACAGTCTAATGTTTATACTTAACCAAGAAACAAAAACTAAAATGTGACACGATCTGGTCCATGGGGGCCAGAGGAGGCATTTTTTGAAAATTGAGTTACTATAATTATTACCTTATACAAACATTTGCTATCATAATACTGAAAACATCAAAGGTCTAGCATACATGGTTCTAAAGCAGAGGTTCTAAAGTTATGAGGTTTTGTGATGTCTATATATTTTCTTATGAATTTTATTGTTTATTTACTTCATTTTGCTTTTATCTCAATTCCATATTGGACCAGATTGTGTCACAAATAAAAAGTAAAAATTAAAAAAAAAAACACTCCTGATATTGGTCCAGTGGTTTTCAAGAGATCCCTTATTACAGTGATATAAACCTGATGGCATCAATTTGGTGAAATACAGCTGCAAGTGTGAACAGCAAAATACATCAACAACAGAGGGCTCACTAATCAATAAAAGCATGACTTGACTTTCACCTTGACAGAACAAACCAAGTAGTTGATAATCCAAAGCCTGAATGTCCTACAATTTTGTTATATATTTACACATTTCGTTGTGGGGAAAATTCATAGTTTCTCAAGTAAGTTTTTTTGTTGTTGGTTAGAGGTATACATACATGCCAAGAGTCACACCCCACTTGCCCAAATTTTGTTGCAATTTTGCATGTTTACAAAATTTTACCAATGTAGTAACTTAAATGAATATCAAGAGAGAGAGACATGCATCTCAAAGAGACCAATAATGTCTCTACATATAGATACTGCATGTCTCCATCTGAAACCATTATTAAATATTGACAAGCAATTGTTTTCACCAAACGAACAAAATATTGTAGGCAGTTTTTTGTTGTTTTACTACTTAGTTTTTCCTAAGCTCATTTGCCAAATCCAAATTGCTTCATTGTTCATGTGTTAAAAATTCAAAGTTAAACTAACTTTTTATGGAAAAGAAATGCAATTCTATTTCTGATGGAAATGTTACAACTGGCTTTAACTTGCCATATTTTCTGGGTCAGTGATCGACATAAATCTGTACCATGTTGATTCTGTCTTACCTCGGCTTTGGTTTTGTATTTCTTCTTGTCTCTTTTATCTTTCTTTTCCTCATCTTTCTTCCTGTAATTAGAAAAAAAATCAAAATAAATTCTAAGATTATTTTCACAATGAATTGTGTAACATACAAGTTACTGATTTCATCAGGTTTACCAATGGTGTGCAAGTATGGGCATCATATGCAAAACTTGCGTGCATCTGCTCAACACAGGCCTAATTGGTTCATTAAGCACGGGATTCCGTCGGCGCATTTTTCGTTTTTGACAAAACTTTTGCTGTTGATGGCTTTTAAAATAAACTTTCTTATAATCGTCGGACGGTTTCATAAAATATAGCACTTCTTCTTTCAAATAAACCTAAATTCAATTATATCCAATGACGGGAACCGGTGGGCAATTTTGATTTCGTTTGGTCATTTTTTTCAAGCTTCAATGAAGACAGTGCCTGTTTTTGACGATTTTCTGCGGGTTGCCAGCGCTAAATTCATCAGCATAATTAAACTGTCTGTCAAATGTGAGGTCGTCGGACGGAATCAAAATCTACATAAAATTCTCTTTCCAGTGATATAACACACTTCGTGATTGGTTCATGGGAAGAGGTGGGCAAAACTTGTCCAATCACGAGGACCGTGTCTCCAGGGTTGCCAAACCCGCGATTTGGTAGCCCAATTGGGCGACTTTTGAAGATTTTCCCATGACTTTTGACAATTTCCTGTCCCATAGAAACCAATGGTTAAGAAAAATTTGGGCGACTTTTCAACATTGTCTCCCGCGACTTCCAATAGTTTCCTGTCCCATAGAAACCAATGGTAAAGAGAAAAATTAGGCGACTTTTTCGATTATTTGACCCATGATTCGGGCCACAACACTTTACGATACGGGGATGTGTTTGTCGACGCTATACTTCCTGCTAAAACGCACTCTGTTACGCTAATGTTTACCCATTTCAGCCATCTGGTAAAGTGGAATGGTCCACTTATCTGAGCAGTGCTCACGAGCCGTGCAATTAGGTCGTCGTGTACAAAAAGGTCACACACACACTGAGTGTTGCAAACAAATAGCTAATGCACAAATCAGGGCAAAAGTTTTCCATATGTGGAATAAACAGAGTTCAAAAGTAAATAAACACATACACACAAAGTCACATCAAATGATAGCATTGCTTATATAAAATATACTCAACACATCCAATAATACTTTCAAAAGACAACATGTTGTCTCCAGTAGATAGCATGATAAATTCATCACAGTAATGATTATATGCTGGTTTCTTCAGTACCGTATTTCGTCGAATAAACGCCCCCGGGGGCGTTACATTTTCCCAAGGGGGGGCGTTTATTAGAGGTCATTTTTAGCACGAAAATTCCCGTTAAAATCATTAGGTAAGCTTAAAAGTCACGCTAAAATGACGAACTATGACCTTTTGACACTGACTTTTGGTTCACTTCGGTTCGGATGCAGATTTTCGCCATTTATTGCTGCTACTCATGACCATGTGAGCAACTTGGTAAGCTTACTACACAAGATAGCATGGAAATATCGAATTTTTGAAACATCTTGGTTGAAAAAAGTGGTGGGGAGCGTTTATTTGAGGGGGGGCGACTATTCGACGAAATACGGTATATAATATTTCTAAGGACTTGAGCCTTCTTTATACCCATTATTACAATAATATATCTACAGTAGATAGCATAATACAATGAAAATATGCTATAGGCCTATTCAGTAGATAGTATAATGCATTGACAATATGCTACCTTCAGTATCTATGCTATATTCAATAAATAGTATAATGCAATGAAAATATGCTATCTTCAGTAGATAGTATAATACAATATGCTACCTCTAGTAGACAGCATGATGCATTGACAATAAGCTACCTTAAGTAGATAGCATGATGTAATGACAATATGCTATCTCTAGTAGATAGCATGATGCATTGACAATATGCTATCTCCAGTAGATAGCATGATGCAATGACCATATGCTGTCTTAAGTAGATAGCATGCATCATTTCAATAAGCTATCTTCGTAGATAGCATACTACAATGACAATATGCTATCTTCATTAGATAGCATGACAATAATGCTATCATCAGTAGATAGCATGTGCAATTTCAATATGCTATCTTCAGTAGATATTGTAATGCAAATACAATATGCTACCTTAAGCAGATAGCATAATGCAATGACAATACGCTATCTTCAGTAGATATCATGATGCAACAACAAGCTATCTTCAGTAGATAGCACAATGCAATGACAACAAGCTATCTTCAGTAGCATATTTGCAATAAGCTGTCTTCAGTAGATAGCATATTGACAATAAGCTATCTTCTGTAGATATCACAATACAATGACAATAAGCTGTCATCAGTATAATAGCACAATGCAATGACAATAAGCTATCTTCAGAAGATAGCATATTGACAATAAGCTATCATCAGTAGATAACACATTGACAATAAGCTATCTTCAGTAGATAACATATATTGCCAATAAGCTATCTTCAGTAGATAGCATATTGACAATAACTATCTCCAGTAGATAGCATATTGACAATAAGCTACGGTATCTTCAGTAGATAGCATATTGAAAATAAGCTATATTCATTAGATAGCACAATGCAACAACAATAACCAAAATAATGATGCTATCACTAGCCTTTTGGTAATCTTGTCACAATTGTAATGCTAGACACTATTGCCAAATGCCGCCAAACACATCTTTCTCAGCATTCCATCATAACAGGTATCTTACTCTCTAACAAACCCTACCTATCATTATACAACAAGCATCTGATTAAATGTAACACAATCCTACCAAACATTCAGCAAATGTTGAACTCAATCTGCACCTAACTTGAACCCACCTTTTTAAGTGAGTACATCTGAATTCAGTCTTATTCTGATCTACATTTGTAATTGATTGGATAAATACTCTCTTGTTGGAGCACAGGTTCTGGAGGAGTAAACTGATAGCAGATAAACTCAAATTTCTAGGTTGAATCTGTCACCTCACTCAGATACTTAGAGTATTCTATCAGAATTAAGCTTTAATCAAGAGTTTATTAAGAAACAGATATAGGGAGAAGCTAAAATTATCTCTTCTAAAGGACATTTTATGAACCATGGAATTTGAATTTATTTATAGTTAGTCTATAAGGCCCATGAAAGTCAATTTCGAGTTTATCGTCACTTCTTTTTTTTTCCAGGTTGGTGAGGTGACTTTTTCATTTTTCATTATTTCATCAGATTTCATTATTGACCTAAAATGTGTGTTGATTTAAAGCCAAACTCATACATGTGATTTATAAACATGTTTTTATATGGGTAAGGACTAGAAAAGTTGGAATAGAGCCTGGTTTTGCTTCCAAGTTATGAATATATGTTTTACAAACAAAAATATATGTTTCCAATTGCTAAAACTGGTGAAAACACAGATACTTATAGTAGTATGAATTATTTTGGCATTTTTGAAAATTTGACGCGGGTATTTTTGGTTTCCAAAAAGTGACGCGGGCGGGGGACGATAAACTCGGAATCGACTTTCACGCGCCTAAAGTTGATCCATTATGATATCTGTACAGGAATGACTGCAGTCTCCTCTCCATAAAAGCCGCCTTTATTTCAAAAACTATTTGACATCATAATATCTAGCAATACTGCATTTTATCATTGTAGTATCAGAGAAGATGAGTATCTTTTCTGGTAGTACTAACATTATCAATTGCCTTTGTCCTTTGAAAGTGCCAATCTATACACCCACACATAAGAATTAAACTAAAGAAGTGGGACTCTGTCATGATTGCATGCCACTCAAAAGAGAAAAGGTAAACCTATGCACCAAACAATTTAATATTTGAGTGTTTTATTTCTCAACTTGTGTGTTTGATTGTTTTTTTACATTCTGCATGTAATGTGGTTTGCCAAATACAACCAAAACCCTAAGCATGAACATTTTCAAATTATTATTTTTTATTTTAGCCTTTGATTAAAGCATTATACAGGTATACTAATTTAGTCCTCAATCCCCATGCAGGAAATCTAATATGATGAATATCTCCATAACATTTAGATGTGGGGCTATGCCCGCTATATGCATGATGTCTGTTGTCTCGTATTTCTTTGTCTGCAACTTTATGCCTCTGATATGTCCCACTTGAATAAACTATATATGAACATATATATCACAAATTCCTTGAAGTATGTAAAACACTCTCTGTACATGCATGTTCTAAATGCCATATGCCTTACATTTCCTGTTAAGTTTTATCTTCAAGAAGGCCTCCTAGTGCCCCTCCCCAGCCACCCACCAATCGCACCCCTTCCAAAACAAAATCAAGAGTAACTTCATAGGTTGGTAGTTAGGCTATGGCCTGAACATAAATAAGTAAGATCAATTCGCCGTAGGAGTGACGTAAGGCTACCATATCAATAGATTAATACCATTTTTGACTATATCGCCCTGCACTATAATGTTCACAGTACCTAGATGCATTGAACTATATCATGCTGATCACTCACACCTGTAAGATTAGTATCTTTGAAAAGAGCAGTATTGTATTCAATCTGTGATTGCTGACATACACAGATGATGAGTGCAACCCGCTTGTAGTACAGCACGATAATTATAGTCAAAAATTGTATTCATCTATTGCTATGGTAGTTTATACAACTATGATGTCACTTCTACAGCAAATTATTTCCTGTTTCACAAGTAAATGTATATTATAAAACAGTGAAATTGATAAGAAGATCAACATATCTTTAAACAAAAAGTTTTTCCACAACCTCTTGTTTTTTGACGATCTTATTAATGCAGATACACACTTCGGCAACAAAAAGCCCACTTTGGTCACCTCAAGAGTGCAGCAAATGCATTATATGCTTCACAAGCTATGTTATAGACAACTTCATGTTCATCCTAACACCCTAATAACATAAAAAGACAGACAGCTATAAAGCAGGGCACATGCCATACTTAGAATGATCTGAAACATACTCATCTATTATGACACAGTTCATTGACCCCAATGTGTTTGTACATGACCTTTGCATGCATTGGGCATACAAACTCATACCCACATCTTCAGGTCAAAGTATGAGACATTCTTTGAATGGAGGTTAACAAATTGTGCAAGTGGAACTGAGACCATTTTAGCTCATTCTTTTTCCTTTTAGCTCATATCGCCAATTTCACTGACTAGTTGTGGGTGTTGCTTTAACAAACACAATTTAACCACTCTAGTCGCTTAAACCTCACAACCCAACGTGCCGTTATACAACTCAACTTGATGAACAGTAAGGAAACTTGATCTTCTAAATCTTGAGCAAAACAAATACCTGTGTGCTAATATTAAGGCTCACTTTCAGGGTAGTGAAATCCAGTTTCAAAAACTCTTCGCTTTACAAAGTTCACAATGTCTGTATAGAATATTGTATTTATGAACTTTGCAAACTCTAAAATGAGTTGAAGCCAGTTGAATTCTGCAATGCTATATGAAGAACTTGGGTCACTGATACAAGATAATTTAATCATTTTCTCTGACCTGTAGCTTGCAGGAATTGTAAACAAGTGAAGTATAAAAATACATTACAAACTGTGTCACTTGTAATTATGTAAATCTTGTAAATCACCTGATCACTGCATTTCAAATGAAAAATGAATCTGATTTAAATTGACAAATCATAAGAAATCAAAAGGTGCAAAAATAAAGATAAAACGTGATAAAACTGAAAAATGTTATAGTTGGTAGTTTGGTCAAATTTCAGCAATATTATTTGTGCAAGATTTGCTAAATTTATGTAAAATTAAGAAAAAACAACCAAGAAACACGACTCAACTGAGCTGTGTATTGTTTACGGTCAGTAAATGCGTAAGGGCAAGTCTATTCATAGGCTTGCAGATAACACGCTTTGGTCAGGCTTTTTTTTCTTCCAATCATGGCAAATAACCACCAGTTACTATGTAAACAAGTATCATGAAGTATGGCAGGTTTACTTAGAGGTCTGATAGCATCTACAAAACCATAATTATGAAAAATAACAAAACAAATTAATAGATATATATTTGCATGTTAGTTTAATTTTCTTACATCAAAAATAATAATAAATCCCAGTAAGCTTACACCTTTGTGAATAGCAGTGAGATGTATCTTATGCTGAAAGAATAATCTATGTTGCGTCAAAGTGCTTATATTACATAGGTTTTAGAGTAACAAAATACAGAACGAAAAGTTAATATAAGATGAATAAAGTAAGATATATGCATAAAACAAAAACAAAAAATAATGTGTTTTTTAAAGTAATAACACTTTAAATGAAACGAATGAAATGAATGAAACGAATGAAACGAATGAAATGAAATGAATGAAATGAATGAAATGAATGAAATGAATGAAATGAATGAAATGAATGAAATGAATGAAATGAATGAAATGAATGAAATGAAATGAAATGAAATGAAATGAAATGAAATGAAATGAAATGAAATGAAAGGAAATGAAAGGAAAGGAAAGGAAAGGAAAGGAAATGAAAGGAAAGGAAAGGAAAGGAAAGGAAAGGAAAGGAAAGGAAAGGAAAGGAAAGGAAAGGAAAGGAAAGGAAAGGAAATGAAAAGAAAGGAAAGGAAAGGAAAGGAAAGGAAAGGAAAGGAAAGGAAAGGAAAGGAAAGGAAAGGAAATTAGTGGAAATGAAAAAAAAAAAAGAAATATATATACAAAGTCATAGCAAATGTATGTACATGTTCTCAACCACAGACACTTTGACAGCTGGAGGCTTAAAAACTACTAGTGAGATTATAATTACAAAGAGTGCTAGTGAGCCCTCATTGATATATGAGAAATATAAAGAAAGCATGTGAAATTGAATAGCTGCACAGGTCTATTACTAATACAGTGAACTGAAATAATCCTTCACGTCCATACTTACATTAAAAAAAAAATGAAATGAATGTATATAATGAAAGGTATGCATTAAGAAGATGGTGTAAAATATTTTGTAACATTGACTACTATGACAAAATGAGATCTTTAAATGATCATATTACATGGTGTTCATTTCATACTTTTGGAAAACAGAAATTTCAATAATGCAAAGCTTTTAAATGGAAGTAAACCAACCTTTACTTTTGATATCGGAACGTTTCTTGATTCAGGTAGAAGATTAGAATATTGCTTTGCTTTGGATGATTCAAGAATGATACAGCTTATTTAACCATCACAGTAAAAATGTTATTTATCCATGTTAACAGGACCAATATTTGCTACAATGTTTAGGAGTTAAGTAAATTTTAATATTTTGTTCTCCCAAATTGTGATGTGGATATTCTCCTGCACCACCCCAGTAAATACTACTGAAATGAAATTTGTACACACTTTTAATGATCTTAATAATGCCCCATTGGTTGCTGCTCAATAAAACAATTTCTATAGGCTGAGCATTTAGGCAGAAAAACAACATTATTTTATAATTAACATCATAATGTATGATCTTACAATATGAAATTGGTTAATTCTTTTTTAAACCTGATTTTTTCAGCATATTTGTTAATGTTTATGCCCTACACATGTCCCAACTTACACCTTAAATGGAACCATCCAAATTCATTTTGTTTGTAGTATAGTTCAAAAGAACAATTCTGACTTAATGTTGTATCATAATTACGACATTAAATCCCCTTTAGAACTCCATGGGAAATAGTCTGTGTGGTTTCTTGCACTTTACCTCTTTATTTCAGCTTAAAATGGTCAGGAACCCTTCCTGATAGTTATTACTAATGTTTTTTCATCATTTTTTGTAAGGAATAACAAAATAAAAATTTAACAGAAATCATGCATTACAGCTTTAATAATCACACATTTTCACATCGGTTGCATCTGCTATATTGATACACACCCACTTGTAGTGTACCATAAATAAATAAAAGATACTTCAATATTCAACTCCTTTTACAAGCCTCTATAAAATACATCACCATCCCGAAGCTTCCTGATCTGTCAGGCAGCAAGAAACTAATCACATGAATTGATCAATTTGTCCAATAGCTTACGCCATCCATCTATGCATCAACCCCTTACTGTTTAATGTCAGAGTGGGTCTAGACATTAATAACGGTGTTATTAATCAATATTCATAGATCAGTACTGGGTTCAGGGAAAGGCCAACCACTTACACTTAGCACAACAAACACACTTAAACATCTGAAATGTCAGAAAATGGATTGACTTGAGTATGAATTATTAGTTATGAGAAATGGGTAATGTCACAATAATATGTGACACGATCTGTTCCATGAAATACCATCACCAATATTATTATGCTGCATAAAATTAATTTTTTGATTCTCGTCCGGAATTGACGAGGATGAGAGTGGTTTCTCATTAGTGTATACTGGCATTGCTAGTACAAGACAAGTAGTAGTAATCCTTTTCTGACCTATTCTTGGAAAATGATGAGGTACTTTTTATTTTAAGGGTTCTGAGGGGTATAACATGTTGCTTATAACTTTTTAAATCATCATAAAGAATTGTTGGAGCTTTATAATCATCAGTTATATTTGAAAATTGAAAAAGAACAAATCTTGAAAACGATGCAGGTGGGGACGGAACCAGAAAATTTATAATACAGGCTGAATTCAACTATGAAATGCTGAAGACACAATCTTTCAGCTTTCAGGGGTATCTTTAGCATAATTCTCAAAGGATTTAAAAAAAGTGTAACTGTCACAGTTGAATTCAGCTAACATGTAAATAAACACTGATTGAATAGAAAAGCAGTATTCTAACTGGTTGTGATTCCTACATAATGATGAATCAAAGATAACTACAGACTGCCCCTTTACAGAGGGCAGCATTATCAAATATTTTACTACTCTTCCTATACTCGGCATATCGTTTAATGTACTTTTATATCATCAGTATGTGACACAAAATAATTATACTATAAGGTTCTAAAGCTGTATTATGGGAAAAGTATACACTTTCAAAGTCAAATACATACACTTTTTTAAAGAAAATCTGTTGAATTTTCCTTTAACTGACAGCACTATGTCTTGTTGAAACTCAAAGTAGGACACATTGAAACCAGACACCTTATAAAGATCACCATACCCTAACTAGCCTTCATCACACTATTTCTATCATGATCAGATAAAACAAGGCATCCATCCTTGTTAACGCATGAAGAAGAGAGCCTGCAGATATCCATGACCCAATTCATCTGCACAAATTGTCCATCCTCATCTACAAATTTGACATTTTATTGCCGGGATGAATATTATCTAAGAGAAACAGTTACATTTCCAGCTGATAATATCCTGTATGTGAGTTTGTACAGCGAATTTGTTGATTTGTATCAGACACATTTCTCTGCCAACAAAAATAGTTTTATTGCCGGCTATTATACTGCAGCATAGACTCTACATGACTGCAGTCAGTAGCTCATTCCTACACGCATTTTACCCTTACCTCTTCAGGTTAAACATGTTAAAGGAGACCAGAAAACGAGACTGATAAGTTGTGTTAAGCAAATCTACTAAGTTCCGCATACACTAAATCATTTAAACCACACTATTGGTACAAAGAGGCCAATATCTGATGCTGCTCATGTGGCTAAGCTCATTCTTCTGGCTACAAAACAGGTTGGTAATCCATAGGGTCATTATTCTGAAAACCCAATAACTAAGTTATAAACCCTAACCCCCTAACCATTCACTCTAATCCTAACCTATAACCTAAGCCCAAATCCTAACTTCAACCATAACCCTAATCCAAAACCTAAGCATAACTCTAATCATAATACTTACCCTATCACTATCACTAATCCTAATCCCAACCTTATCCCTAACCCTAATCCTAACCTACAATGCCCTAAACCCCAACTTTAACCATATTCAGACTAATGGCCTTTGGACTAATGGGCTGTTCCCATTCTTTTTGCCTTTTGAATATGACTTTGAAAATAATAAAAACAAAACAAATAAAAAGTACAAATTATAAACACAAAATCTTGAAGAATAGCAGCAATAGTATTAATAATACATTTTCAAGATGATCAGTAAAAAGATTAAAATATGTTGAGAAATATTTGTCTCCAAAGTGATGAAACTGGTACATATAGTGTAGACAAGAATAATGACAAAATAGAAAAACAAGGGATGAGTGGAAAACATTAAAATGAGCTGTAAAGGCAATTGTCGCAATCATTATGTTAGCCTATTTTTTCTCATGTTCGAGCTGCTAACAAGTCTATGTTATTCTCAGGAGAGAAGAGTGTATGAATAACTACTTTCACAAAATACGCAAACATCAATTTGAATAGCATTCAACCCGACTAGCTTTCCCTAAGCAGAATCCAATATACAGAGGTGAATTGACACAATTGGAAATACCGTTTAAAGGTATTAGGTACGGTAAACACTGCTTTAAAATACCTGTTTTCAAATATTATATTTATCTTGGATAAATCTGGTGAGACTACTCTTAGAAAAGAAATTCCAACTGGAATCTTTTTTGTCTTCACTGAAGAACCCTTGATGGTCATAGAAAAACCATGAAAGGATCTTAGGGCACACTGAAGAACTTTTTTATGGCAAGCCACATCATTCATAAATGCGAGTTTTGCCCGCTATACTGGTCGAGGAGCCCGCTATACTGGTCGAGGAGCACGCTATACTGGTCGAGCAGCACGCTATACTAGTCGAGCAGCACGCTATACTGGTCGAGTTTCACCACGCCCGAACGGCGAAGTTTCACTAACGCCGAACGGCGAAGTTTCACTACGCTTGAACGGCGAAGTTTCACAACGCCGAACCGCGAGTTTTTCTGACGTCGATCTAAAATACTTATAGTTCACGAAAAAATACTACATGTATATGATGATATTATATGATGTTATATTATAGGCCTACACTTAAAACCAAAATAAAGAGATACTTAAAGGGCCACATAAATAAAAATCACGAGCTATCTGGTTAAGAATGATAAAGAGGAATACCGGTAACTAAAAGAGCGGGAACATTTTTACATTAATTTATAGGCCTAATACTGAAAAAAAAAAAAAAGAGATCAGAACCTTTAAAATAAACACAGCACAATTTTCCTTTAATTTCATTTATGATATTTCCAATTTATTTTCCATTTTTACACATTAAACAGAACTTCAGTCACATTTTCAAAGGGCAACACCTGATATATAGGCCTACATGTAGGGCCTGTCATTTTTCATAGAGCGACCAATTTTCAGTAAGCTAGTGAGTCCAACTTTGGAGCCAAAAACAGTGGGTTGTAAAACACGATATTGCCTTCATATTGCAAAATTGTTTTTAAACATTATTATACTACGTGTAGGCCTATTATTATTATACTACGTGAATATTTTAGATCGACGTCAGAAAAACTCTGTCATTCGGCGTAGGAAACTTCGCCGTTCAAGGCGTAGTGAAAACTCGCCGTTCGGCGTTAATGAAACTCGCTGCTCGACCAGTATAGCGTGCTGCTCGACCAGTATAGAGTGTTCCTCGACCAGTATAGCGTGCTCCTCGACCAGTATAGCGGGCTCCTCGACCAGTATAGCGGGCAAAACTCGCATTTATGAATGATGTGGCTTGCCATACTTTTTTGGTTCTTATGAGAACCATGAAAGGATCTAAGGGCACACTGAAGAACTTTTTTAGTTCTTATGAGAACCATGAAAGGATCTTAGGGCACACTGAAGAACTTTTTTGGTTCTTATGAGAACCATTAAAGGATCTAAGGGCACACTGAAGAACTTTTTTAGTTCTTATGAGAACCATGAAAGGATCTTAGGGCACACTGAAGAACTTTTTTGGTTCTTATGAGAACCATGAAAGGATCTTAGGGCACACTGAAGAACTTTTTTAGTTCTTATGAGAACCATGAAAGGATCTAAGGGCACACTGAAGAACTTTTTTGGTTCTTATGAGAACCATGAAAGGATCTAAGGGCACACTGAAGAACTTTTTGATTCTTATGAGAACCATGAAAGGATCTAAGGGCACACTGAAGAACTTTTTTAGTTCTTATGAGAACCATGAAAGGATCTAAGGGCACACTGAAGAACTTTTTTGATTCTTATGAGAACCATGAAAGGATCTAAGGGCACACTGAAGAACTTTTTTAGTTCTTATGAGAACCATGAAAGGATCTAAGGGCACACTGAAGAACTTTTTTGATTCTTATGAGAACCATGAAAGGATCTTAGGGCACACTGAAGAACTTTTTTGATTCTTATGAGAACCATGAAAGGATCTTAGGGCACACTGAAGAACTTTTTTAGTTCTTATGAGAACCATGAAAGGATCTAAGGGCACACTGAAGAACTTTTTTGATTCTTATGAGAACCATGAAAGGATCTTAGGGCACACTGAAGAACTTTTTTGATTCTTATGAGAACCATTAAAGGATCTAAGGGCACACTGAAGAACTTTTTTGATTCTTATGAGAACCATGAAAGGATCTTAGGGCACACTGAAGAACTTTTTTAGTTCTTATGAGAACCATGAAAGGATCTAAGGGCACACTGAAGAACTTTTTTGATTCTTATGAGAACCATGAAAGGATCTAAGGGCACACTGAAGAACTTTTTTGATTCTTATGAGAACCATGAAAGGATCTAAGGGCACACTGAAGAACTTTTTTGATTCTTATGAGAACTATGAAAGGATCTAAGGGCACACTGAAGTACTTTTTTGATTCTTATGAGAACCATGAAAGGATCTAAGGGCACACTGAAGAACTTTTTGATTCTTATGAGAACCATGAAAGGATCTTAGGGCACACTGAAGAACTTTTTTGATTCTTATGAGAACCATGAAAGGATCTTAGGGCACACTGAAGAACTTTTTGTTCTTATGAGAACCATGAAAGGATCTAAGGGCACACTGAAGAACTTTTTTGATTCTTATGAGAACCAAGAAAGGATCTTAGGGCACACTGAAGAACTTTTTTGATTCTTATGAGAACCATTAAAGGATCTAAGGGCACACTGAAGAACTTTTTTGATTCTTATGAGAACCATGAAAGGATCTAAGGGCACACTGAAGAACTTTTTTGATTCTTATGAGAACCATGAAAGGATCTAAGGGCACACTGAAGAACTTTTTTGATTCTTATGAGAACCATGAAAGGATCTAAGGGCACACTGAAGAACTTTTTTGATTCTTATGAGAACCATGAAAGGATCTAAGGGCACACTGAAGAACTTTTTTGATTCTTATGAGAACCATGAAAGGATCTTAGGGCACACTGAAGAACTTTTTTGATTCTTATGAGAACCATGAAAGGATCTAAGGGCACACTGAAGAACTTTTTTGATTCTTATGAGAACCATGAAAGGATCTAAGGGCACACTGAAGAACTTTTTTGATTCTTATGAGAACCATGAAAGGATCTTAGGGCACACTGAAGAACTTTTTCAGTTCTCTGAAACTCACATATAATCTTTATTCCTTCTACAAAAGGTTCTTAGATTTACATGAACCTCTTTTGGATTTGAAGACTCTCAGGGGAACATCACTTTATTCAATTCTTAAGGTCTTAAAATGTAGAACCCTTTCAGAGAGCCAAAAAGGTTCCTAAGCTCCTTTTATGGCTCTCTTAAGAACCATCAAGGGTTCTCCCAAAAAAGGTTCCTATAAGAGCATGATGAGTGTAGAGTTAGATGAATCTTAGAGACATACATCTCATCATACAATGTTTTCATCATCATGATCATGTAATGTTTTGAGGCTAAACAGGTTTGCATCCTGTCAGGTGGACACATTTAAAAATCACATTTTCAGGCATAAAATGCCTAGAGTTTGTTTCCTGGCAAGATGAAATCAATGGTACTTATTCAAATTAATCTATAGTTTGCATGTGTAAAAAAAGTTTTACTTTTCATATTTAACCTACTTTGCAACTGATATGACCAGAAATATAAGCAGGGCTCAAATTTCAGGGGGGTCACCAAGGCCATTGCCTGCCCTTTTTCAGTTTTGGCCTTGGTACCCACAGATCTTCGTCAACTTCAAGGCATTCTTCATCACTTGTTGGCCTTGGTGCCCTTCTTTGTCTTTGCCCAGTGGCCTTGAAAATGGGTGCCCCAAAATTGGAGGCCTGAATATAAGGCATTTGAATAGAGGCATAGCCAGCTTTCTTGGTGAGGGGGCAAAATAAAAAGGGGGGAAGATGAACAAAATTCCCAGTTGCATTATTTTATCCCGGTATTATCTGTGGGATATATGATACATATATACCTTTTTTCAGAGAAACTGTATCTGTGAAGTCTTTGAGCTTCCAAAACAAGACTTTATTGGGACAATGTGCACACGTAACACACAGAAATTTGGTATCTTAATTTTGGCAGAAAACAGGCTTCTTGCCCCTTTTCTTTTCCTTTGTCTTCCCAATTTTCTCTTTCATTCTTTGTCAGAGGGGCACTTTAATCTTTCATTTTATGTTGGGGGAGTACCCCCTCTCTTCACCCACCCCCTGGCTATGCTACTGCATTTGAATCATAAATCCTGACACAAAATGTTTTTAAATAAAAAATCATATAAAAATGCATTTAATATTTTTTGGTACACCTACATTTTTCCTAATGCATAAACATTTATTTATGCATGTAAATTTTAATGTCTGAAGGAATATATAAATTGGTGTAATGATGCAATGTTTTAGTATAATTATCAAAGATAATGTCAGAGTACGAGGGGGTATCAAAAAGTTTTAGAAATCGCACAGAAGTGAAAGAGCTATATCAATGAAATTTTTTCAGTGCAATCACTGGTTCTTATGTACATTATGGTTGTAAAATGGTCTCATAAGTATGTTTACTTTTTTACATGAGCTAGATGAATGTCACTACCTGCCTATGTAACTGCATAACCAGCACTATGGAGAAAATTGAGGCATGCAGCATGATTAAGTTCCATTTTAAGGGTTACAGTGCCCAGAAAATCTGTGATGAAATGAAAATTCCTTTTCCAAAAAGCGACAGTGACATATCACAATCACCACCGAAGATTACTTTCATTTCATCATCAATTTTCTAGGCACTGCAGCCCTTCAAAAGCAGGATCTTAATAATGCTGCTTGCTTCAATTTTCTCAATCTTGCAGTTTATGCGCAGTAACTGGGGCAGCGGGTTATTGGCATCTAGTGCCACCTGTAAAAAATGTAAACATACCTATGAGACCATTTTTGGACCATAATGTACATAAGGACCAGTGATTGCACTGACAAAATTTCATTGATATAGCTCTTTCACTTCTGGGCATTTCTAAAACTTTTTGATACCCCCTCAGATTATGTCCTTTACATCACAGATCCTTACATATATCTCCTCACAGACTTGACATAAGACTATACTCCATTCAAGTTTTTTTCTTTATCACTGATGAAAAAATTACAATATCTTTAAATAATTTCATGCCATATTAAGACGCTTTTGTATCATTACTTACGCCTAATAAGCCTTTTCTGGTTGTTTGTCTTCCGACCTTTTCAAACGCATGGCAGAAATAATTGCCACTTAACAGTGCGGCAAATTTGTTTGATTATTAGGCAATATTGCAAGTTTGCCTGAGTCGGTTAAACTTTCACATAATTTAAGTGAATAAAACAATGAAATCAGGTGTGAATAAGACCAAGGTTCATTATTTTGTTTCTGCACCAGCAAATTTGAAGATGGACCTCCAATTTCCACCATTCTCATCATGCTTTTAATATCTTTTTGACTTTCCTAATTGCTGGTTAATGTTTCCTCAAATTATTTGTAATTTTACACAATATTTGTGAAAAGCATAACTATTTAATTGTCCAGATAACTAAAAAAATAAGATTTAAAGTTCAAAAGGTCCCAATTTCTCACCATGGGCAACCCTTTTGTTATGATAAACTTTTAACCTTAATTCACTGATTTCAGGTGATACTGTCCAGGCATGGTTATGGCAGGTTATATCAAAGTTCTGGGGGGGGGCTGGAACAGTACACACTTTTGTGCAATGCCGAGTTTCCCCACCCCCTTCAAATTACTCTCTACATGTATAGAAGAGAGAAAATTCACTCTTTTATGAAGTGCTTGACTTATGCAGTGTTTTAAATAGTCTATGACTCCAGTCACTCGTTTATAGAGTGACTTTTACACTTATCCATCAATTTCTACTATTTTATTTGACTCCATTGGAATAATTACTGTAGGCACTCTTTTGGAGTGACATTCTCTTCTGTTCACTTTTAAATTTTGAGACTACTGTAAAAATAAATGAACGAAATGTGTAAACCTAAGACCAGTTCTCAATCTTTTCCAACATGCATATGTTGATGTTCAAAATGGTTAATTGAAGTTAACTGTTGAAAGATTTAGCTGTCCATTAATTAGAGTAATAGCATAATTATTAATTGATTGGTGGTCAACTGGCTCTGATAGAAGCCAATTAATCTGAGCCACATCTTCATAGCTGTCACTCTGATATGAAGTATCTGCTGCTAAGTGCTATGCATTTTCATACTACCTCGATCATAAGGCCGTGTAAAATTAATATTTTGGTTCTCGTCCCCTCCCTCCTCAATTTCTGGGATTTGTCAGATTTTTTTTTTTTTTTTAGATTTTTCAATTTTTTAGACTTTGGAATGATTTATGAAATCTTCATACATATAAATAAGTTTATTAGAGAACAAGCATCACTTCCAAGTCTTTTTGTGGTACTCTAGGGGTTTATCCTCAGAATCTCACATTTGAAAAAAAAAAAAAAGGGCCTCATCGTTACCTCGAGCACAAATGAAAAAGAACGAAAACTACTGACAAGGCTAATTTTACATTGGGAAAAAAAAAAAAAAAAAAAAACACCTCCTCCCTCATCAATTCATGAAAATCCTCTGGACGAGAACCAAAACATTAATTTTATACGGCCTAAGGTCGAAGGACAATTTCATACAAAATGTCCCAAGTCGATATTTGATCCCTTTGATTAATGAAGCATATTATTTTGTTCTAAACATTATATTAAGCTTGATTATTCCCGTTACAGCATAGATTTAAAATAGACCATAGGTTTCACTGTTTTTCTTAAATGATTTGCCATCTGAGTCTTACAAATTTTTTTGGGACACCATGTAATAATTATTTTCTGTATTTATACTGAAATCCAAAATGGTCAAACTTCACATATTTTGATTATTCCTTTTACAGCATATATTTAAAATAGACCAAAGGTTTCACTGTTTTTCTTAAATGATTTGCCATCTGAGTCTTACAAATTTTTTTGGGACACCATGTAATAATTATTTTCTGTATTTATACTGAAATCCAAAATGGTCAAACTTCACATATTTTGTGAAAATATATATAAGCAGACATATACAAATAGATGTCTAAACCATTCCACTATTGCTAGCTTTATGACTGAATGCTATTAACATTTATATGCACTTATCTTTCATGACCATCGCAGGTGATAAATGATGATGTTCTCTGATGTTGTATTGTTCATTTTATGCATGTTTTGGTTATTAATAGAAAATGACTCAGTGAATTGATCAAAATGCAAATGGACCTGACAATGAACATGAAATTGCCATATAGTTTGCAAGAAAAAGTACAAGAAAAACCAACACAAAAGGCTTATTAACTACAGCTATACAAAAAATGTTGAATTACTATTCCAGCTAGCATGATGCAACACATCAAATTATATGGTTCATTGTACTCTTTTCCGAGTCAAATTGTCATTATCAAATTTATTCATAGTTGTCATCATCTTGTCACCACCCTCAATTGTTGTTGTCTTTTTCATTATCATAACCATCATTATCAAAATCATCATCATTGGCAAATTAATCGACATCATCAAAATCATTATCATCATCATCTTTGTCATCCATATCATCATCAAAATCATTATCATACATACATACACAATTTTTTATAAAGCGCTGTTACATCTAGACCACAGCGCATAAACAAATTCAAAGCAAAAACACAATATAACAAAACAAAGTGAGCAATAAAAACAGTCAACTTTTTGGGAAGAGATATGATTTCAGTAATTTCTTGAAGACTGGTAACGAGTTTGCAGTACGAATGGTGATGGGTAAATTGTTCCGCAGTCCATGAGTAGCCAGAGAAAAAGCTTTATGTGCGGCAGAATGGAGAGATTTGGCATTTAATTTATGTACAGCGAGCCGTGTTGTATCTGAAGCAGAGCGAAGTCCGGTACGCGATTGATTATCATTATCATCTTTCAATCAATATCATCATCCTCACCATTGGTGTCCTCATCATCCATATCATAATCATCATCATCATCATCATCATCATCATCATTATCATCACCATCATCATCATCTTCATCATTATCATCACCATCATCACTATCATCACCACCATCATCATCATCATCATCGTCATTGTCGTCATCATGATTGTCATCGTCATCATCATTGTCATCGTCATCATTATCATCAGCAGCATGAGTTATCAGCATCAAACTCAGCATAACTTGTAATATGGCAATTTTTTCAAAGTTTTTATTAAGTAACATACTTATTTACAGTTGCATGCATGACATCACAGGTATTTATCATGTAGACCTACTTCTTGCATTCAAGCAATCAGAATATCTTTCCATATTTTTAGATTTTTAGCTAAATTTATACCAAAAAGCAGAAGCATTGTGTGTACATTATTGTTGAGAAATAAAATAAGTCAACTTTACCCTTTAACAGGAACATCACCATCCTTCCCCGCACCATCATGTATTTGATCCATGATCCACTCTGATGGGAACCTGACACCTTACAAATAGTATTCCAATATAAAGCAAAATAACTCCACCAAAATGACTCTTTCCAACTCTTGGTTATAAATCCCCCTTATAACAGATATTGAGCGAGAGAAATGTTCAGGTGTATTCCATGTATTTTCCAACTGGTGAAATGATTTGGCATCGGTATACCTTGCACTTAGACATCGAGCAAAACAAAATCAAGCTTCAAAAGCCATTGTGCATGTGACTCAAGTTACGGCTCTAATGCACTCTTTGAACAATAGCAATTCTTTCGTATGGATTTCTACAATGTGCATTACAAGGTGTCTCTCTCCATATATACATATTGTTTCAGTTACTCGGATCCTTCTTTTTTAACATTTTTATATTTTAGTCAGGTGCATTTCAAACATTTTTCCAACTAAAGATAAAGCTTTACTGAAAGGGCTAGTGAACTATGATTTGGATTATACACTTGTACGTTTGGGAAAGTGAGCCAATTTTATGAAGTAATTTTGAATTAATTGATAGGCCTACACAATTTTTTTCTAATCTTGGGCTCATCCCCAAAATGCATTGTACATGAAGCAACTAATTATATTATTACTTTTATACCATTGATCTATTTATGAATTGCAGGGCTTATATATCAACTGTGTTGTTGTTGATGTGAATAAAAATTCACTTTTAAACTAATAGGGGAGCATGGCCGAGCGGTTAAAGCATTGGACTGTGAATCCAAGGGTCCCGGGTTCGAATCTGAGTGGGTCCACTTGAGCTCGGCTGTCTCTTTGTGTCCTTGAGCAAGGCACTTTACTCTACTTGCTTAGTGCTTCGAGGGCACTTAAAGCCGTTGGTCCCATGTACATGTATTTTCTCACATTAATGCAGTGTACACGTTAAAGAACGTCACAGGCTATTCGAAAAGAACAGGGGATCATCCCGGTACTGTTGACTGTACTTCAAAAATACACTCATCTACTCTAGGTTCCAGAGTAAAAATAAGTACAGCTTGTCTGTACGCAGTGCAACAATACTCAGACATATGAGGGAGGCACTAATATGGAAGAAGAAGAAGAAGAAGAAGAATACAAGCTTCATCTTAAACATTTCCAAGTTGCAGAGGGGAGCGAGAGGGAGGGGCTTGAACCCCCTCAGTCAGGACATGCAGCCGGCTCAACCCCAATAAAATGGCAGTTGTGCAGGTAAACTCTAGAGAGAGGGTCCAGATTTTGCTCCCTTGACATTGATATTGCCATTACAGTTACATTCCTATTGATCCTGTGATCAGCAATTCCCATCAACAATCCTCTGAATGTTGACTCATGTCACTGGATGTTCCAGTATCACATTTGAGAGGACACTCATCACCAAAGCCCACATAAGAGTGCTGTCACCTTGCCACTCATTGGCGATGGATCTCAATAGCCTTTGTGACATGTTGTGGCAATGTGTACAATAAAGACACAATTGCATAGGATTGTCCAAGGTTAATCAAGTAGCAAATACAAACTACTCCTTTCTGATGTGCTGAGTTTGCATTAGACTCACAACAAGTCTTGTTCTTATGTCAATGTCAACCGATGTTCATATGCGTATGTGTCAAGCAAGATGTCATTCAACACAAATATATTGAGACATTTTAGTATATTATTTACTTCAATATTTTGAAGCGTATAAACACATCTTAATCAGGAGAACTCAATGATGAGGTTGATCACTGGAGTCCTTCTGATTACACTCTTCAATTTTCACCATCAAATTTGCACGTCAAAAGAACCCAAGGCTATTCTGTGTTTGTCCACTTTTCTTAATAGACAGGTCCTTTTATGAGAATTGTACAAATTTAGTAACTGCACAGTTACCAATTTTGTAGTGATGGCAAATTATTTAAATTATTAATTTTTGCAATATGGACTTCTAAATTTTTCATAAATTTGTGAAAATTATATGCTTCATATTAAAATTTTTGTTTCTTTCTTAGCTATGAAACTTTTATGCAGTGAAAATATAGCACTTGTAGCAAGAAATCCCTTTACGCAGAAAGTGGACCAAAATGACAGATACTAGTATACTGCCCTCACAGATATGCTGCATGTATTTGTGGTATTATCTTTGTACCAAAAGCAAACCACTAGTGGATATACAACGATGCAAGGCAGAATTTTCAGCTTATAGTTGTCCTGTTATTTATTTACATAACACACAAGCTGCGATCTTGGTTGCTGAACTGGTTTAAAATGTGTAAGGGTAGACTAGGTATTGTTGGTCGAAGCAGCCAGAAAATCAATTTTCATTATAAAATTAATATATCATTTAAAAATAACACTTTGATGTTTTGCAAAAGTTCATTCTACAAATCATACACTTTGAAAACTTGCTTGATTTATGGTTGTGAATGAGTTATGTACATTTTACAACACATAACTGAAGAACCACAGGACCTACAAAAGTATATCTATGATATTTGAATTCTTCTACACACTCGCTATGAAATGATCAATGCAATTTTTGCCAAAGCTCACTACCATTCACAAGATACTGTAAACTACCAAATCGCAACAGTTTAAAATAGTTGCTAACCTTAAATGTTGTAATGTATGTGCATGCATGTAATTCTCATTTACGTTTTTATACCCCGATTACCTACATCCCCAGGAACCATCACATCACATGACTTCAATTAGGGCATAACTCCCGACATCGCGTTACCACTTCTACTTCTTCCGTACTAATTATTACACACACTAACACCAAACAACCTGCAGGAATGTGTTAATCCATGAAAGTATGTAGCGTTGAAACGATGGCGATAAATTGAATGAGATAGAGGCCCCATGTTGTCTGTTTCCATGCCACTAGGGTCCTAGCATCCTCCAGATTCACTCTTCTGCTTCAATGCTTCATAGAATCTTCACAGGTTATAGTCACGTTAGCTTGACGTTTTGCCTAGTTTCGCTACAGCATGGTTATGGAGTTGCAATGAAAAATGGTTCGACAAATTTAATTAGCATTTGAAAAGTGGGGTACAAAATGTATTGTTTAAAATGTCTCTGCTCTATCTACCCATCATGTCTGTCATACTGTCTTTCTGTCTGTCTTTCTGTCTGTCTGTGTGGCTGTCTGTCTGTCTGTGCTTATGTTTATCATCGTATAGTTATAATTGCTTTAAAAGTATCATTATGTCATATATTTCCTGATAGAGTATATGAACACTTTCACAAGAAATTTAATTTTAACTAATTATGCTATACCAAAATCTGTTCTTATACCAAAATTAAGGCTGCAAGTCCCAAACTTTAAAAAGCAATATAGCATTCAATCTGAATTTTAAACATACTGTCAAGTCCTACCATTATTACGTTTTTGTTCATTTCACTGCTTCAGACTTCAGACAAAGAGTTCAAGTTAAAATGTTTTTGATTGGTATGAGTGCAGTCATGACACATTTGCATCACCATTAGCGTAAATCCGGCTTGCAATATGGGGGGGGGGGTACAATCGGCCTAAATGGTCAAAAAGTAGCTGAAAAAACACACCAAATAATGGGCCATTTTGCCATGTCCCCCCTGTCCCCCCATGATTGACGCCCATGTACATCACCATGATCACATCTGTCTTAAGATTGTGAATATTCATCCAGTGTCACTGTGATTGACTGGGAAGGCGGGGGTTAAAACACTGCTCCTTTTGAAACTGACTGTATACTACATATTCCTTGTACATGGGGCTGACAATTTTATGTCCCTCACAAAGGACAACACACTCTTATGGTTCATTTATTGATTATAGATGAATAAATGCATATGACTTGTTGGAAGTGAAAAAATAATGCTCACAATACTGATATGTTGATGCATAGACTAGAGTGCATAAGACATGTCAACATCTCAGTACAAGTGCTTTATTTTGTACAATTTCTTAAGCAAAAAGTGATATGCATTTGACTTATGAATCTATATACCATACACAAGAAAAATCCCATATTTGTTGCTATTTTATAACAAAATTGTCACTAAAAATGTTGGAAAATGCAAGAAAATATAAATGCATCAATTAACCTGCAAGAAAAAAACACTATGGTAGTATGTGGAGTGTGTATATGCATTATACACAATCAATACACGGTTCACATTTGTCAAAATTTGCTCTGATTGGTTCTCACTGTCTAACAGTGTATGAAATTCTAATTATACTATAAGTAATTTACAGATATATGTTTCCTATCAAAAATTTTCCCCAAGCAAATACACCAGCAAGCCACCGCCGCTAGGGATTGAACCCAAGACATCATGCACCAAGACAAGCACCCTAACCAGTGCCCATACTCTCTCCCTCTCTTCAGATATTTAGTTCGTAAAGTTAAATGTATTCTGTACATCGGATATGTTACTCATGCTAGAACAAGTCAAGCTTGTGGAATCAAGGTTCTAAGAAATGGGGCAAAAGTGTTAAATCACACACCAATAAGTTAAATATAACTGCTAAATGAAGTGATCCATTTCTGTACATGTGCCTAGATAGCACTCAACCATTTCAACCATGGTTCCATGTTAGATCCATAGAACCAGTGAAATGGAGAGATAAAAATCCCTAGCTATTTTGTCATATTTATCCTGACAGGTTCATACTTAAATAACATAATAAATTTTTGAAACTGGGGCTAACACTGCAAGAAATGATGGAAACATTTTTCAATTACTTCAACAATTTATTTCTATATTCAAGTAAACTCAAGCAATAACAGTAGGGCATACCTCCACATGTGGAGGAAGCATAACCAAACTGGCTGCGTAAAAGACTAACTCTGAGGCCGTACTTGCCATCCTAATCCAAATAGTGCGAGATATTGCGAGTGATAGAGGTGAAGTTTATGATGTTGTTTCTTTGCAAATTTCCAATGTTTTTCGTGTCCAAATGTATTGGGAACTTTCATAATGATTGCATTATCATTTTGGAAGAAAAAAAGAAAAATCTAAAAATGTAAAAGATCGTACGTTAAGGCTTTTTAAAATTGCTAATGTGTCTCCTCAGTTTCCAATTCTGAGGAGACACATCCCCCAGATACCCCCTTGTGTCGCGTAATGTGAAGTCGCTTCATGGCTATTCAAAAAGGTGGTGACAAAACCTTCAAGTTTGCCCCCGATTTCCCAAATTCCTGGATATGCCACTGGCTAATTTGATGTCAATCTTATATCAAAAGTATGTATATTTTTAATGTTTTATTCATTTTGAGTGGCCGCTTTATTGCTATTCTTAGCTAAATTGCCAACATCAAGGGATTTTATAATTCCCAGCAGTAATCAGACCCCCTTATTACCACCCTTATGTCTCCATAAATATGAAGAGGCTGGTACCCAGTCATCACCTGGTTAAGTTCCATCAACACGCAAACCCAGTAGCGAGTCAGGGAACTACCTAGCAATGTAGAAACCGGATTTGGACTAATCCATGTCTGTCATCCCTATCTATGTAGCGTGCATCCACATTATCTTAATAAGTGATCAGTTGTAGGCACCCATGTATACACGGCTAGGGTTTCCTATCATCCTGACTATTGTAGTAACATGGGTATGATCTAGAACCACTGTGATCTAGAACAGAGATATACAGGTCTAAATATATGAACTACTTGCAAGGAGATAGTAGCAACTTTTACATTTATAAACTCTGGCTAAAATTTCATTAAAAATTTGTTTAACAAATCACAACAATTCTCCTAAAATAAGGTTGCAAGAATCAAAATAGATTCTTCAAAAATCATGCACACAGAAGTTCCAATTCTTTTCCCTCTTGCACAAGGCTAGAATTTTCTTTCCAATTACGACAATCTACTCGGATTCTCATAGAGTGATTTTGCAAGGATCCATTGATCCTCACAAAATCTTTTCGTGTAGATTTTGGATGGTTTGATAGTACAAATAAACATTGGCATGTGTTAACAGGTTTCCCCACTGCTCAATTTCTAAGTTGCACACCAAAAAAGGTATGCATATACCCACGCAAGATGGTCTGTTTTCAAGTAACATACCAAAAGCAGACTTTTGATCAATTTTGCTGCAAAATTGCAGTTTTATATGAATGTGGATGTGAACCTGTGTATATTTTTGGAATATTTATTACACTTAGACTAATAAATAGAATCTCTACCGACTCTTTTGTTTTCTCTCAGATGCCTTAAAATATTTTGGGTGGGGGTCTGAGCTAAGGTCCGCAGTCAGGAAACCCTAATCAAACTTATTTTTCTGAGACCTAAGAATCTGACTCCGGGCTCCAAAACTATGAATCATTAGAGATGAAAATTCAGCCAAAATGAGGGAAATCTGTGACTTTAATGCATGAGTGTGACCGACCTGTGGAGCTTAAACTTGACACAATATCTTGGTGGTCACCCAACATTTTCAACCCTGTCACATTGATTTAGTAAGAATATAGAAATCTATGCAATTGGGTGACTACCCCTCTCCCCTGGTAAAATGACATGGGCCAGTTGTAATATACAGCCATACAAAGGAAGAAGGGGAAGGAGACCGGGGGAGGGAGGGATTCAACTGTGACCGTGTATCGCTGGAGATAAGGTCTAGGTCATCCAATGTGTCATTTGGTGTCGCATCCAAGTCCCTACCCTGGGGATATTTTCTCTATGGAGGCAAGCCAGATTTTTGTTTGCTATTGTAAACTAGATTTTCAAAATGTTTATGTATTTAGTACTGTCTTGGAATTTGAAACTTGGCTGACACATCCTAAATTGATATGGAAACTGGCTTCTCCTTCATGAAATGAATGGTTCCAATCTTGAATCCATCCTTTATGGACATTGTTAGATGAGATCTGCGGCTCTTCATCACAGAAGTTATTAAGCTAAATCATTACGCTACCTTGATAACATTTATGTTGAAAATCAAATTGGGCCGAGCTTTAGATGTGACTTGCAACCGCCCCCTGACCTGAAACCTTCAGTGTGAGCCACATACAATGCATCATTGAAATTAAAGGAATTTAACAAACAAGTTCTGAAACTTGCATAAAATGAATCATTGATACCATATAATTTCTAATATTTATACCAATATTTATCAAAAGGGTGTCACTTTAATTGCAACATTGTCTCCAGTGATAAAATTACCAATATACGATAATATCACCAGTGTAATGAGTAATATGAAACAACATATTTATTCAAGTTGGCCAATAGAAACTTGGAAAACACATATTTTTAAAGAAATACAAAGATATGGATGCCAGTCATACCATACAAACTGAAAAGTGAAAACTATTAGTACCTACAAAATATTAGCATCTGGTTCAGTTACATTAATTTTACGGAGAAAACATTCAAAAACCTTATACAAGAAATACATGCTGATTATAACTACTCCTAACTGCACTCAGCTTTTTCCCCAACTTCATTTGATAAGGCCATTGCACTTCTCTAATGACATAGTTTTATAACATTTACCCCCGCACCTTAACCGGTAATAACTGTTCACATTAGTGTTGCTAAAACATAGCAAACACATTGCCAGGTAGCGATGCCTCTAGGCACTTTGTCGTAGCGATTACCTATGAATCATTAGTACAGTGTAAACTTAAACACTTTATTCGCAAACAGACAGGAAATTTATTTCAGTTCCTGAAAAGTTCCTCACTCTTTACTACAAATGTGATGCAATAAAGCAACATGAGATGTATGTCGCTGACATTGATGTTGACTTGTGTGTAAAAGAAGTGCATAATATTGATTGTATTTCATTGTTTTTAACACTGTATATCTCATGAGCTATAGTTCTATTTTGAATTAAAGTTTTAGTATAATGTCACTAATTTAAGGGACAAAAATGATAAATGGAACTCGAAATATTAATTTTATGCGACAAATTACTTCATATGCTTGATTAGGTTACCAACGTTCTCAAAACAGTTTCATACCTAATTGCATTTTGTGATGTTGGCAAAGTTGCTTATCCATCATAACAGGTGATTTATCTCATTTGATTAAAAAATAATTATGCAAAACTCGTTAATTCATTATTGTACTTAAACCTCATGTGATTTTTGTAATAAAGTCATTAAAAATGTCAAATCTTGTTAATTCCAAATCGTTGAAAAATGCAAGAATATTGTAAGTGCTTGTATATTCTTTGCACTTATGACAGACTTATGATAAAATGTTTTCGTTATTTCCGTGCCAATTAGCTAATATAATCCATGTATTTCAGTGATACACATGTTTAACTTAGATAACCAAGCTAGTGTATTGTTAATGACACCAAAGGGGAAATGAAAATATTAATACTTACTGCAATCAGGCAAACTGAGTAGGATGCCAAGAAAATGGATCATGAGATACAACCATCTTTACCCCTAGAAGATAAACTTTGGCAGTTGTTGCAAATTGTAGCACTAATGCATGATTAACTTAGAAACAGGAAAGTAAAGAATTTATATTTTGCTTGCGCAAATCACATAACCTAGTAATATTATCACATAAGTACAGAGATATTCAATGTCTATGCTGTCTGATTGGGGGAAAAGTTATCAAGCTCTTGTACATCAGATGTGGCTGACTTCATCAGGACTGATGAAGTTAAAGCAAATCTGATGAAACCACTGTGGACAGGGTGGATGAAACCTTGATAAAGTTTTGCTAGATAATTTCTCATGCAGTAACAGTTCCACTAATTTTAAGTGGCGTAGCCAAAGAATGGGGGGGGCACTGCAGCTCCATATTTTAAGCATTAAAGCATAAAGAAAATCATGCTATCATTAAGTTCTGTTTTGAACATCTTGCATCATACACAACATCAATCAAAAGGGGGTCAGGTCAAGAAAACATTATGAGTATCAAAGAAATGGACTTGTGCAGGCAATTGATCAAGAGACATACCTTAAAATGGGTCAGTAAGTTATAGCAACAATCAGTGCTATTTGGTTTAGGAAATACAACAGTCATTCTTCAGCAATGGGACAAAATGGGCTATTCCAGTAAAAACTGCCCCTCCCCCAGAAGACATGACCTTAATCTTCTACACATCAGGGAGTGTGAATTTAAATGGGGTTATCTGAATGGGTGATGCCATTTGAAATACACATCCCCTGTGTGGGAGATTAAGATCATGCCTTCCATAGGGGTGTATGGATTTCACCTGGAATAGCCCAATAATTCTTCAGCAATACAATCAAGTGGCAAAATGTACAATCTGTACATCCCAAGCATGACTTGATGGACCTGAATTGCAAGGTAAAGCTACCGTACTTGATTCTTGACATGGAGTGGTTCTTAGTAACCTTTGAGTATCATCAATTTTGAAGAAGAATAAGTACTATTAGTATTACTAGCTGTTCCTATATTTAATTCTCAAACACGGCATAGTACATTTGAAAGCAACAAGTGCATCCTATAAGCTTTGTAAACTGCGCACGACCCACCAATTGCACACAAAACACAACGAAAATTTATAAAACGATCACACTATGCAATGTTGTTATTAAGCAGCTAGTCGCTAAAGCCATGAAGGTTGGGGCTTTTATAAAGTATGCACTCACCTTCACACGACACCAGCTACATACCAAGAATTAAATACAGGAAAGATTACTGTAGTCCGTAATTGATCACTAATGGATTTAAGATCAATGTTATTTTGTGTGATCATTTTATCACTATCTTTCTTTAATTAATTTTTGCTTGCTTTTATCAATGTAACTGAGTCAAGTTAAAAATGACAACAATATAGCAAATTTCAATATTAATGGGCAAAATATAAAGTAATTACTCAATGGATCAAATGAATTAATGTTTAATTACTATCATGTCCAAAGTCACAAAATTATTACATCAAAACAAAATGGGTCTACTATTTTTCTATTTGTAGTCACTACTTGCCGGCATCCACTACTCAAAATATTGGCCAGCCCATCCATTATGACACGATATTGGATAGGCAAAAGACAAAATCCTATCTTTTATTCTCTAATTATTGTACACATGTACAAATATGGCACATGGCAGCTATTGCAGATAGGGCTTTCTTGTCTTAAACCCCCAATATAATTTCACTTGATTGTACTCCCACGCCAAATTCTGCACCCCTGCACATGAATGAATTCATAATATGTAGGTTAATGTATGCTAACCTATTAGCAAAGACACGAGACCAGCAAAAATATCAAGATAACAACACTTCTCTAAATAGGGCATGAGAGGAAGTCATATTTTGAACATTAGCTAAACATTACAAGATTCAAAATTGATGACGATGATGGCGGCACTGTTCTCATGTGAACTAGCCTTAACTTGATCAACACTGTGATGATTGATATTGAAATAATATACTGTAATATCATGATGTTGTCTAATCTTTACTAACCATTCACCTGATTTCCTTTATATATATTTCCCTATCATTTTATCATAGTTCCATCCATTTTTTGTGCATCCTTTGTTTCGTTTATTCTTGTCCCGTATTCGATTGAGCACCATACTCGCCTGAAATAACATGTTTAGCAGATAGTTAAATGCTTTGAATGGGATAGAGCTCATACATTTTCCCTGTAGAATTCTATACACTGAGTGCATGTATATGCAAGTTTCTTGTCAGCTTTATTCCATGTTTACAATAATTGTAAATTTGATTTGCCATTAAAAATTTTCAAACAAAAATATAAAAAAATAGAAATATATAAATACATTTATAAGTCTCCAGAAGCAAAATTATTAGAAGTATGAATGAAACATGTTATCTTCTGTATCTTGTAAGGTGTATTGGAGACATGATCACTAGAAGTGATTTGAGATGCAATCTTGCAACCTTTTCCTCTGTGCGTACAAGTAAATTGTTGAACATTATAATAATTTTACCAAATTTTGAATGCAAGCATGCAGTGACGAGAGTAACATGAATGCAGGTCATGTTATGATATGCTTCTAATGATGTTCTTCCAATGTATGAAGCCAGAAAAGATATCTTACACTTCCCATAATGCATTTCTTCCATTTCAATTTTCTGTACTGATTTGCTGTGTTGTGCCACATGGGTTGATAGTGACAAAATATACCTCGGTGAACAGAGCACATCCAGATCTTGCCAAATATGTTTATTTCTTTGACTATCGATCCATGTTCAGTCTATTCTCAAAATGAAAACAAGGGAAACCTGTACAAAGTAATGGGAGCATAATTTGTTGAAATGAGTGGATGTATCATTTTGCAAAGGATTCTGGGAAGGGTACGATATCTTCTCTGGTATGAAGCTGTTTATTTCAATGCATGGGCAATGCTGCATGAGCAGTGTTTTTCAGTGAATGATAAAATTACAGCAACATTTTTAGAGAAAAAATCTATTAAGCCACATGAAAGTGGTCTTCGTCAGATGAAAGTGGTCTTCGTCCAGAGAATTTTTATGATTTGATGAGGGAGGGAGATTTTTCCCTTCTTCAATGTAAAATTAGCATTGTTAGTATAGTTTGGTTCTTTTCCAACAGTGCTCAATCAAAACAAGGAGGCCCTTTGATTCTGAGGGACAACCCCCCTAGATAACCACATTAAGACTTGAAAGTGATCCTTGTTTTTTAATGCACTCATTTATCTGTGTAGTTTCTTTGTTTATTTGTTTGTTTAAATGTTGCTCCGTGTGGAGACACGCTTGGGTCCTGATGGGTTCTTAATGTATTCCAAAGTCTAAATTTTTATTGAAATTTCTTTTTAATCTGACTAATCACAGAAATTGAGATGGGAAGGATAAGAACAAAAAAAATGGCCTTAACTTATATTGCATGTTACACTATGTTTCTAATCACTTCAAATATATATTTTATTTAAACAAATAAATTGAACTAATTTTGTGCATGTATTTTATTTCCTATATTTTGTAGCAGCCAGATGAGGCTCTCATAAATATTATACCACTCATTGTCATTGCACACACACAGCGTTGGGCTATTCCATCTGAAATTCACACTCCCCCTGTTGAAGATTTTGGAAATATCTTACACAGGAATGAAATTAGCATATGTGACGTGTCATGTCAAAAGGAGACACTTTTGGGCAGAATCGTAAATGGAGAAATAGCCCAAAATCTGCCCGGGGTTGATTTTTTTTCACAAATTGGGTTTGTTGCGAATTTGTGATGTTTTTAAGGTTGAAAATATTGTCTGATAGTTTCAGACCGGAATATAACTGGCATCTTGTATTTTTTGAGACATTTTTCAAGGTAATTCCTACTCTCTACATTGTCAATACTATTTTTAAAGGTCGATATCTCAATTTCCAATTTTATAATACCATAACTTACGAACGCAATATCTTCGCTTAGGAATGTCCGATTTCATTGGGAAAACGGCGTTGTGGAGCAATATATCTCTATATTTAAGATATGTAAAAACCTCAAAATTTATAACCTGCCCAAAAGTGTCTCCTTTTGACATGACACGTCACATATAAGGTAGCTCCATTTGAATTTCATACACTCTCTGAGAAAGATTCAACCTGAATCTTCCACAGAGGGAGGGAGAGTTTAAAATGGAGTTGCTAATGTGCTAATTCCATTTAAAATTCATACTCCCTCTGTGGAACATATTTCCAAAATCTTCCACAGGGGTAATGTGGATTTCAAATGGAATAGCCCGTTGCGATGTAAATCATGCAAGAGAACCAGTTCAATCATTCAGCGTAAGTCATTGTATAACACTTTAAATATTTTTGGATTCACAACTTGTCCATTCTGTACAGTATGTGTACATCATCACTAATTCAATTTTTTATAAGGAATACATTCATAATGTATAACGCAGACAGGATATGCTGGAGTTCTCTACACCTGGTCCAATCAAGCCAGTTCTCAGTAATAAACAACATAAAGCAAATTTACTCTGCGATCAAATGCAGCACTATTTGGGGTAAATTATACGATTTAAGAACATTTTCAGAGTTTTGCCCTCCTGAAATTCTCTTTTCTCCCTGGAAAAATATCTGGCGCACAACCACGCCGAAAGGAAGCCACACCACCCCAGCAGCATTTGCAGACTACAAATGGAAGCACACTATTTCTCCACACCACCATTGCTGTGGGCAACAAGCAGACCAGTAAAATCCACATTCCCTTTTTAAATGTCCTTGATTGCCTTGTCTGAAACCATTATACATCAAAGACTAAAAGAACTCGGGCCGCATGTGCGCCATCCATTAATGCTCCAAATACAGGAATAATTTAGTACTAACTAATGCATTATGTACTGGACTAGTTACAGATGCCACTTAAGTGTACATTATTTACCACACTTATCATGCATGTATAATGACCGGTGATAGATCAGTAACACGGGCCGCTAATCAACTTTTTATGTTAACACATTTTGCGAGGAGAGAAGGGGTTTCATACACATAACCTTCTCATGCCATATCGGTATATGGATCACAAAAGTCTGTGACTAAATACTAGAATATGGTCTTATAACACTGTATACTCACATGCAGTGACTTAGATTTCTTTTTGACGGTGGGAGGGATGAGGTTGGGAAAAAATTCTTGAAGCATTATGAAACCAGCACCTTTTGGTGACAGAATAAGTTTATGGTACAAATGCATGCGAATCGCTATTGAAGCGAAATGTGGTGCAAAAGTGGAAGAAATTCATGCAAATACCACAAAAATTTGCACTTTTTAGGCTAAAATGGCCAAATAATAGAGGTTATTATTTAGTCAGAAACCCACATACAGGCATCAACATCGGGGAAGATTTTTGTATGGACCATATCCCTTATCAAAATATTAGGGGGGATTTACCCCCCCAGGATTTATTGCTGGTCACCTGCATTGGCCAGACCCAAGAAAATAATAACCTGCATCTGATAACTAGTAAATGTCACTGAACTTTGCATGATAACATGTCCAAATTTTAATCAACAAAGACAAACACAGCAAAACTACAGCAATTTTAGCTTTATTAAACTTCCTTTTCTTCCTAGGCAATTCCTTTGTCTGTTTTCATAAGCCTAAGGAATGCGTTTCCACACTCTAGCCACCCATATGTCATGACTGCACATTTAACAAATGAATCCAGTACATCTACCAAAATGAAATTGCATATTGTCTGTCAAAATCCGGGTGATAAAAAATGCACTTGAGTGAGTACCCTTAAGAAAAAGACAATGTTATTGAAGAAAAATGTACACTGAGTATGCTGAGTTTAAAGGATGTTTGATATTGATTGCTCATTTCTACATATTGGGCATACTTCAGAAATGAATAAATTCTGATAAAAAGCTCATATCACAAAATTGGTAATATACATGATGGATTATCAACCAAAATGATATTGAAAGTCAAAATGTACATATTGGCAAGGCATATATAGAAGAAATAAATAAGTGTAAAATATAAAAGGAAATATCACTTATATGATCCATGGCATAATAAAAATGTTTACAAATTGAAAATATTTTGTCGGTAATTAAAGTGCACTTTATATTGCCATTATCTCATGGTATCAATAATTAATATGGTAATTGGTATTTGTATAGAACCTATATCGAATACATGATGTTACTTGTCCTCATTTAAATAAAATTCTTCCCTCCAAGAGGCCTCCACGGGGCAATTTGTAGAATATTATAAAACAGGTGATAGGTATAAATGGTTGTGGAATTGAACTAGAGACCTGTCCCTCTGACACTTAGAATTTAGAACCAGCATGTCTGCCATTTCAATTGTTATACCATTCCTGTTGAGTTTATTCGATAGGGTCTATATAGCACTTCTTAGGCCTACCATAGGAACAAAGTCCATCAAAGCACCATTGGCACCTTGCCGTCAGGGCTGAACAGAAACCACAGTAAATACCCTAACTAGTGCTGCATCACACTCTCCACCAAAGATACCAAATGGGGTTGCATGCAAATTTTTTAAACAAAATGTTTTTCAGGACGTTCTAGAAGATTAGGCCCTACCACATGGTTACATAACTTAATGCACAAGTCATGTAAGTTTACAGTTTTGCTTAAAAGCGCACCAAATTAAATTTGTCTCCCAATGCAATAGCATCTTCTGTTTGGAAGCTATAACTTTTAACATAATATGTATCATGAAATTGTCTCTGCATTTCAACTTTTCCTTCGCTAACATTTTGATTGAATTTTCCTGATGAAACAAACTATCATTTTCAAAATGCTGCATGAGACTTTCACTTCATAATGGTTTTTACTTTTAAATAGAAAGTATCACAGTCAGTTGCAATAACCATAAGCAAGTAGGTTTTCAGGGCTCAAGTGTGTCAGTTCCTTTCATAGTCAGGTTCATCTTTTTTCTAACATAATGAGTAATTCAACTTTAGGGCTATCACTCTGGACCACAATGGCCTCATTCCAATTGCATAGTTCAATAACCTCAATTAAACAATCATAATGCAAAATTTGACCGGGTATGAGTTTTTGTACCCAAATTTTCAGAGGCCATTCAATGAATATACAAATGTATTGGGGTTAAAGAACTGTCCCCTGATAGATGAGCATATTGTGGATCCTAGTGTATCTATATACAAGGGTGCGGCGGGTGGTTCTGATGAGGTTATTTGGCTATTCCCAATCTAAAGACTTGATAAAGTAAAAGGCAATTTGTACTCTTGATAGTTTTGCCCCTGTACATGACTTTGATATCTGTCGCTGCTACCAGCATTAATGTATCGTTGTATAGACCAGAAAATCACAGCAGAACACATAAAGACAAAATATCCGACGGCAAGAATGTTGCGTTTCTCACTACGATGAAAACGGTGAAGTATAAATAGCTCTAAATACCAGCAACTTTCAACACATTTGGCAAGCACAAAGCTTTTCTTCTAAGAAAGACGAGTAATGTGTATTCAAATGACAAGTCAGGAATAATGTCTCCAGTCTATCGAGGAAATACAACCGGCAAATCTTCACTTGAGCTATTAAGACTTAAAAGCTTCAAGTGCATGTAATCAGATAATTGTAATCACTTTTCAAAGAAAATCTTGAAAGTGTAAATTTGAAAGTACATTCAAATATGTCAATGTAGGTAATTATAGCATATGTATAATTTTAAATATCTTATCTGATATAGCAGAAAACTTACAATAGGTTAGATCTAATGTATTAAAGAAATGAACCAATTATGTAGGGCCTCCGCTCCTAAAGTAAAATGCAAATGCAATAATGCTGTATTATCTGAACCAGCAAAGAGCCTATGACAGATTAGATTTACAAACTTTTTATAAAATTTTATGAACATTTGTGGGGAATAAGATTAAAGCTATTAAACAAAATCATGAAAGAATAGGCCTATGTTATGTTCTATATGCATATGAACTGCATGCCAATGGGAAAATGGGAATACAGAGACACTTTGTGAGCCTCGAAAATTATCAAGCTCAATTAGCAGTGCTAATAGTTCCTGTCCCTACAATCTGTTTCCGATATAATTTCCTATTTTTAGATTGAAAAGATCACATTTCCTTTTCACAATCTTTAAAATAATACTAAAGTACAAAGTGGATTGTGACATCTTATTGCTTCTGTTTAACAGCAAATTCTTAAGATCCTTCAAGTGCGTGTAAATATAATTAAGTAATGCCTTCATTAATCAGAAAGAATGGGCATAAAGTTTGTACTTTATATATAGTTATGTGTAGTTAGATCATGTTAGTGACAGACAAAATCTTGTTCATTAAAAATCTCAACGCTATGTCTTGGAATGCTATAGTGCAACTCGTCTCAAGTTATGAGCAATGCTATATACGTTGGATTTCACAGTGGCAGTTTCAAATCGCACACACTAACCTAATCCCGCAGGAGCATATACACATATGTAGAAGATCTGTCTGTACGCTGGCTATGCAACTGCGTAAACGCACTGATTCGAATCTGCCACTGTGAAATCCAAGGTGTTACTCTCAACTTGAGATGAGATGCACTATAGGCATGTCATAGATCATGTTATGTTTCAAAGAAACAGGCACAATACCGGATCTGTGGTACTTTTTATCTGTCATCTAATTTGCATACTTGCCTATACTTTACATTAGGAAGGCAAAAGTAAAACATTATTGGCAAAATGATTCATTTTTCAGTGACAAAGTGGCCTATGTCCATTTTGCTCCTATTCACTACCTCAATTTATAATATTGAACATGGATTAAACCTTTATATATCGAACATTTTCAATACAATTAATGTAAGAACAAAATTAATATTCAGTCATTGCAATTTTTTAAAAACAACATTTTTTTTAGCAAATTCTACATCCTTTTCCATGGTTTTATTTGAAAATCTTTGTCCACTCATATCAAATGTGAAAATGTGCAGACAGAAAAAAAAATACTATGATAATTGAAAACACACTTACCTATATATGGTGGCATCAATGGTGTACAAGTATGCAAAGAAAGGGAAGACAAGAAAGACATATTAGATATTTCCATTTAACATCATTTGTCAAAAGTTATCTGCATTAGTTAGCTGTCCATCTTATATTTGACTTTACAACAACATTAAAGCCCCATTCAGTGATTTGCTCATCCGGACGATCGTAAATTTTTTCCAAATTCTGATTTTGGTACCTTTGTCATTGTTTAGATGTCATAGCCTGCAAGTGGTTCAGCCGAAATAAGACATCTACATGAATCTGTAATTTATATACTGACAGCATATAAATTAGCTACATGTATTTGAATGGGGCTTCAACATGTCCATACTGTTACTGCTCTTTTCTTTGTTTTTTAGCAAATTTTTCATATACCAAATGACAATTTGAATAACTTATACTTCACTTTTAAGCAATTTATAAACATTTTTTTGACACTTGCGCGGAGATCACTGAATGGGACTAAATTGTTAATTCACATGATGTTGCTGAATCTGTCATCAAACTGAATTTTTATTTCCAAGTTGATCATTCACTGTATATTGCTTATTAAATAGCATAGAAAACAGCTGTACTTGTTCTTAACAAATCTCAAAATTGTTCTTCAGACATTAACTACTTTTTGTTACAGATTGCATAGGCTTGCATTCTTCATAACATCATATCAATTTGGACACAAAACCTTGTTTTATCCAAATTCAGGTTTTTCACAATATTTTCATCCTCTGTAACTCTTGCAAATGTAAGGATTACATGGAGCTGTTTTGCAGATAGCTCCAAATTGCGTCAAACAAAAAATATGAAAAGACATTGCAAAATATGTTAATAATTAAAACTATGTTTTCATATTATATCTCTGATTATATTTTATTGTGCTCTTTTCTGACTTAAGGGATCTAAAATGAGCGTTTATTGGGTTTCGACAGTATTTTTTGTGGGACATGAGAGCACCTCAGACCTATCGAATTGCATTCTGAATACGAAGCATGTCTTTCTGATATCAAATAATTTTCATTTTTGAAAATCACAATATAATACAAATTTTATGACAAATTATAAAAATTTGATATTTTTCAAATTTTTGATATATAACAGTCCTCGAAGTAAATTATATAAATCTAATGATATATTCTTAAAGTGTATGTAGCAGGAAGGAAAAGCCGACGGTCAATTGAAAATTTTGACCTTTCATATTGAAGATATGGATTTTTTTCCCAAAAAGACCTAATTTTTTTTTGGTGATTTGGGAAAAAAAATCCATATCTTCAATACGAAAGGTCAAAACTTTCAATTGATCGTCGGCTTTTCATCCCACCTACATACACTTTAAGTATAAATCATCAGATTTATAAAGTTTACTTCAAGTACTGTTAAATATCAAAAATATCAATTTTAATGATTTGCCATAAAATGTGTATTAAATTGGGAATTTCAAAAAATCAAAATTATTTGATATCAGAATGACATTCTTCGTATTCAGAGTGCAAAATGATATGTCTGATGTGCTCTGATGTCCCATAATAAATACTGTCCAAACGTTCATACCACAGCCCTTAATGCATTTTGCAAAATATTCCAGAATATTCTTGTATCCATTAGTAATGGATACAAGCAGAAATGTCCTACAAATGACCAATTTGACAGTGTGTTAGGGGGGCTCGGCGAAGCCGAGCAACGAGGCCGAAGGCCGAGTAGCGAGGCCGAAGGCCGATAATTTTTAACTTCTCAAGCCGAGAGTCATTCTTGAAGGACTATGCGTGACGCTTATGTGAATTTACACAAGCATAAGTTGGGACTTTATTGACTTGCACAGTTACAAAAACTGAATAATTTTTGCCAATTATAAACCGAACAAACTATAAAAGAGAAGTAGGGCAGGTAATCAACACACCCATCAAATCAAATGAAAGTCTACTACTATACAAGGCAACTAATGAATTATATATTGTGTCTTGAATTGTCATCAATGAACCTGTGAAGATGAAAACCTGCCAGCAATATCAACATTTCAAAAAGATAACAATCTTTTGCACAATAATTTGGGTGAAATAAGTCAAGGAATTTTGATCTTAAATTGCAACCAGGACCGTGTTACCAAGACAACACATATATGTACTGTTATTTTTACTTTCAATATTATAAATATTAATATCAAAGTTACAAAGATGAAATGCATACATTTTCCACTTCAACTCCTCACTTTATTACCAATTCTGTATTTCTAAAATCCCCTCTGAACCCCTCTAGATCCCTAGGCAATCATAGCAAACATCAGGACACTAAGTAGGCCACGGGCACCGTGTCATCATTCCTATGAAACCGACTTATGTGTATATACCCATCTGATTGACTACCCTCTGCAAATTTACAAGCATAATCTTCACACTCAGATGATTAAAAACAATCCTACTGTATATTTTAAATATGTATGACTATTTTTTGTTTAAACAAGTTAGTAAATTTCATAAACTGCATTCTCAAATTCCTATGCAATGTTTGAATTTTAAAGCTACGACAGGTGAATTTAAGAGTGTATTAAACTAAACATAGTATGCTGAAATCCGGGGCTGAAATCCTCTGCATCAGTATCTCAATAGGTTAGAGTTGATGATAGTGCTTCAGTAAACTCACCTGTTTAAACATGGCTAATAAAAACGAGCAGAGAAACTGCATCAAGAAAAGCTTAAAATAAGGACAGTCAATTATTTCCTACAATCTAGGTTCATATACCGTACTTTCAAGCAACCATCGCATGATACATTAAAATAATAAATTATATTAACAATAATCATATGCATTTTGTTGAAACAAAAGAAGACAAACACTTGTTAATTGTGACTGATCCGATCAGAGATAGAAGCTGATAGAGGCAAATATAAGGAGCAAAAAAAACAAGACAATAAGCACATAAGAAAATGGACATATCAAAAAATGTCTAACTTTACAACCAAGTATGTCAGGGATTTGAATTTCAACATCAATAATTTTACATACTGTGCAGGTTAGAAATAGTACTAATAACTCATTTAGCAAAATGTCCTACTTTTGTCTGAATGGGTCAGATCATGACACACTTGCTTTTCTCATTTTTTCTTTTATTTATTTCTATTTTTTCTAGCCCTTTCCTTTCTCCTCCAATCTCCCTCACCATCTCTATCTACCTGAGCTGTATAAATGTTGGGGGGGTGTACGTATGTAAGTCACTTGTAACCTCCCCCTAGTGCAGGCACACAGGAACTACAGATGTCCCTAATTGCCAGAACCTTCAAGGTTGGCCCAAATTGCATGTTAAAGCATATAAACGTGAGTCCGCAGCTACCCGGTATAGGACAGTCCTCGGTTGGATGGTGATTTCTCTAGTGTGGCCCGGTTGGATAATGTTTTCTCAGACGTGTGGTGGTGTTCGCGTCCACGATTGTCAGCATTTATAGGGGTGTGTGTGCGACGTGTGTGCATCAACTGAGGACACACACAAGAAATATCCGTGCAACATGCACTGAAGTGGGCGCATTAGTCCTGTGGACACCCATGCTTCCTGGATAGTCTTTCAAGAACTCAAGGTTCAAGGTTAAAACTATCGGCCTCACTGCTCGGCTTTGTCTCCCCTCCCTATATATCAGAAGCCCTTCTTAAAGGACTATTCAATATGTTCAACTCTATACATTTACTCTTCTATAGGGAAAGATTAAATTCTTAAATATCATAAAAGCATATTATAAACAAAGTCCGCAGTTGGGGGTGTAGGACGAGTCCACACTCAATGGTAAAACTGCTAACAGTTCATGATAAGGAGAATAAAACTTGAATGTTTATGTCCACCATTAGGGGATAAAGTGTGTATCATTGCATATCCATGATTGCAATGATTACAATATGTGCCTTTCACAATTTTTGAGATATCCTAAATGACATGACATGAAGAGCTGTCTGTAGCTATAGGTGCTGAAATAATAGTGATTACGTCGAGACCTTACAAAGGGTATCCCAAAAATAGTACATTTTTAACGAAAGATTTGCTACATGTAACAAAGCTATCATTAGCATGCATTGCAAAGCGGCTTACTTCAAATACTTAGGTTGCCCTTTAAGACACGACATATTACAAACAAAAACTTGCTGCAGGCAAATCACTACAAAATATCAGTTTAATATCGGTTATGACAGTGTGATATTTCCTGTGATATCAAAATTGTAGTATTCCTACTTTGTCCTGACCCATATAAATATTGATGCAAATGAATAGCTGGGTTATCTGTATCTTGTCTCTATTAGGTGAGGAGGCTGATGATGGGTTTTGTAACAAATGGGCTGTTCCATTTAAAATACACACTACCCCTGTGGAAGATTTAGGAAATATCTCCCACAGGGGGAGTATGAATTTCAAATGGAATGAACACATTAGGCTGCTCAATTTGATTTTTTTTACGCTCTGAGAAAGAGTCAACCTGCATATTCCACAGAGGGAGGGCAAGTTTCAAATAGAGTTTGTTAAGGGATCTGGAATGAGCGTTTAGAGTGTTTCGACAGTATTTTTTGTGGGACATGAGAGCACATCAGACATATCGAATTGTATTCTGAATACGAAGAATGTCTTCATATCAAATAATTTTAATTTTTTGAAATTCACGATATAATACAAATTTTATGACAAATTATTAAAATCTGATATTTTTCACATTTTTGATATAAACAGTCCTCGAAGTAAATTTGATAAATCTAATGATATATTATTAAAGTGTATGTAGCTGGGAGGAAAAGCTGACGATCAATTGAAAATTTTGACCTTCCATATTGAAGATATGGATTTTTCCCCAAAAAGACCTAATTTTTTTTGGTGTTTTGGGAAAAAAAAATCATATCGTCAATATGAAAGCTCAAAATTTTCAATTGATCGTCGACTTTTCATCTCACCTACATACACTTTAAGTATAAATCATCAGATTTATAAAGTTTACTTCGAGTACTGTTAAATATCAAGAATATAAATTTTAATCATTTGCCATAAAATGTGTATTACATTGCTTAATTTCAAAAATCAAAATTATTTGATATCAGAAGGACATTCTTCAGATTCAAAATGCAATTCGATATGTCTGATGTGCTCTAATGTCCCACAATAAATACTGTCCAAACGTTCATACCACATCCCTTAAATGTGCAAATTCCATTTGAAAGTCATACCCCCCTGCCATGTGAAAGATATTTCCAAATTCTTCCACAGGGGGAGTGTAGATATTAAATGGATTAGCCTATATAAATGTATGCCTACATGTACTCTTGTAGGTTTGTTTGTGTAAAACAGTTTAGTCCACAAATCAATATAAATGACTGTATACATGCCTATTGTTTTTACTCTGAACACATCTCATCCATCTTATTTGTATGACTCAGGTAATGCATTTATGCACTCAATATTTTGACCATGCTATTTGTAACTAAAATGGAATTGTGCATGGTTGTGAAATCACTAAATTAGTATGATATATAAAATGCAAGTATTTCTGATTAAAATTCACATAATAATTGAAATACTCAAACACCCTAGAGCCTTGCATTAGCTTAATTAGTATAGATTTTGTCTTCTTGTGCCGTCAAAACAAATCACACATATATGTAAGATATTTTTGAATAATGAAAAATATTTCAAATTCAAAAAATTAAAAGATAAATTCCGGTGACTAACATGCCCGCTAACATATCTCTTTTCATCAGATGTAATTTCTAATCAAGATTGACACATCTTTTTTTTTTACTGAAAAGTGCAGTCACTTCAAAGCATCTGTGATATAAAATTACATCACCTAATTTTAATTTGTATCTAATTTTACATGTTCACAAATAACCATTGGCAGCACCTTTAAGTCTTCAATGCTTTGCTCACACTTTTAAAACAGTCACATTAATTTGACTGGATTCCTAATACTAAAATGAGATCTCACAACGTGTTCGTACAAATTTGACAAAAGTTTTTATAAAATTTGACTCAAAATTTGGGTCAAATATGATTTGAATTGGTTGAATTCAAGTTTGATACAAATCTGATCAAATTTGACTAAAAACTTGTTAGAAAACTTATTCAATAGGGGTGGTGAAATCAACAAGATGGGTTTTAATTCAGGGAATGTCACATTATGGTATAAGAGTTAAAAGAACTGAGGCAGCAGAACTTATTGAATGACTCTCGTTTTATGATGTGATCAAAATATATTACTATTCTGTTGGTCCAACATCCGGGCTACTTCTAGTCTTGGGCCCAAGCTTTACGTGGCTCACGGTTTGTTATCTTGTTTGTTATGAACGGCAGAAACCAGCTGTGAAGGAGGCTAGATATCGATGTTGATCACTCCAAATTCAATTTCGGAAAAACAAACACTCGACCATGGAATTTAATTGTCAGTTTCTTACATATCTAACGATAAATCAAGTAAGTAACTTCCACTCTGCAGACTTGGAAACTTGTTTGATTCCACTGACTATTTGCGATTAAAAAATATACACAACACCAATGACAGAAATCATCAACAAAAAATCGAACCAAGGACTTGTTTTCATTCGACCGTGAGTCACATCATCAACTGGAAGTCACGTGGCACGGACCTACAGAATATGTTCAAATTTTGGATCCTTTAAATTTTTTGAGTAGTTTATATAGCAACTATTGCATCTGAAGATTTTGACATTGCAATTAAATTTGCACTATATCATGTTCTCAGTCTCAACAGGGATGTACAACATATTTTCAGACAATACACAAACATGTATCAGGATCTTTATCAAAGCCATAGTTATTTTGGACAGTTATCTAAAGCCCAATGACACTAAAGCCTGTCACCACTTGCTAAATGTCGTGCCACTTTCCTGTAATCTGTACAAACCTAGTAGCATACATAATGAGTATGCTCTATTCACGTATGTACTGACACAATTATTAGGCCATATTCAGCGCCTGCCTGCCTGCCTGCTTGCCTGATGATCGAGGCTGACGTGCACTGTACTTCAGCTTTCAATGTAGGTAAATCATTCACCGCCATGCACAACAAAATAACAGTAATGTGAGAACTGCTGCACACTTCACGATTTCCTCTACGATAAACGATCATCAGTCTAACAGTCTCTGGATTTTGAATAGAACATTGATCGCCTTCCTCTCAATGATTTTCCTCTTATCCTCTAAATAAAGCTTTCATCCAGGTATTGAGTAAACATATTGGGAGTTAAAAATTAAACCACTAATTATGAAGAAAATATGTCAGCGCACAATATCGTAATATGCACGCCAGTAATGGCTTTCTGTTGTAAAATACTAATTTTGCAGTAATATAATTTGGTAAATATGAAAGACACACATTTTAGTTAGGAAAATTACATCATGAATCTGACTCTCTTGTTGTAATGATAAAAATGATTTAAATTTCCAACCCTCGTAAAATTTATGGATTGTATTGCTGACAAAATTACATTACAGTACATCATTCACATACACTAGTAGCAGGGTTATATAAGACAAGCATTCACACCCTCTGGCTTGACAGAGGGACATTCATATATATATATGCGGTTGTTTTTCAGGTTTTCAGACAAGAAATTTTGCATGAAATATCTGGAATTATTTTTATCAGGAATCTTTACTGAGATTTAGAAATGAGCTACCATTTCAAACATGCTAATCTACAAGGAAACAGTTCTTTAATCTCAATATGCATGTATATACAAAATTACCTCTAAATATGTTGGGTATGAAAACTCATACTCTACAACTTGAGGTCAACATTTAAGCTATTAGGGTTATGGAACTCAGTTACTGGGAATGAGAGTATTTTGGTAAAGGATGTAGCTTGAAGGGAAGGGGGATGATGGAGATGACACGATAATGACATTGAAAGGATGATATGTACTATTGGGTATATGTGATGGCATTTGATGGAAATGAATACTATACTATGCTATGCAGGTATCTATTCTCTTGGCATTACTGGCATTATGATTTTTGTGATGTGGTTAAATTTATGCTTAGATGGAACCGATTCATTTTCAAATAAAGTTAGCAGTGAATTATGATGAGAAATGACATCAATATTGACGACTGGTTTCCAGAGTGGACCATCAACGGAAGGACCATATGGTTAATGTTGATTAGATATATATACATGTCAGTATAATTTTGGTTTACAATTAATATATGCCCAGATAAATTTTGTGTGTATGTAATACTTCAGAGCAAAATTTATTAAACCCTTTTTTGTGATTGATCAATTCTTATAAAGTTTTGGTAAATGGTTGACTGATAATTCCCGATTTGTTGAAAATATTTGATCGATGGGTCACCATTGTTTACTTGACTGTAATTGATTATCAATTGAATGATTAGGTTCTTGTTTTCTGTTTCTTGTATACTCATCATTCATACCACCTCTCCTTCCGTTGTTATCATCCCAGGTCATCATCAGCTGTTCTATAGTCTGAACCTTTCTTGAGTCAGTAATTTAGATATTGTTTTTTATTGAACCTCTGATGAAAAGTAAATAAATGTATACCTTTTCAGAAAGGAAATGATGCCAGGAATCCAACTAGCAAAACAGATTCTTGCAAAAGTTAACAGTTTTTGAGAAAATCTCAAAATTTGATTTTACTTTACTGACTTGAGAAAGGTATAAGGACTATATCTTGTAAGCATCAGTAACAGCACCAAAATAGATTGACATAATCATCAGCATCATCATACATGCCATCGTTAACATCTTCATCATTGATCATCATCATCATCAGTATTAATATTACTATTTGTTTATTTCTATTATTCTTACAGGTAACTTAGACGTAAAACTTTCCTCTCCGCCATTTCACTCCAAAATTTCACAAACCTGCTCCAATACAATCTAGGCGACAGCCACTTGTTATCACAACACTAACATTTAATGGTACCACATGATTCTACAATCCACATCCATTCTATGCACTACTATCCTGTTAGCATCTCTACATTAAAACAAAATATCAATATAATATCTTGTATGAGTCAAAATACCTATTGTTATGATCTGATTCCGCCATTCAATGCCATTTTAGTTTTTACCTTCTGGACTAAGCATGCTAAGGGAGGTCTTGTCATATTGATTAGGAAGACACTGGGTGTACCGGATGAACGTATTCAGGTCAATAACCTAATAATTGATATAAAAATAGTCATTGTACTACTTTGTACAAGGGGATCATATATTGAACCAATGTTCTCATGTGAAATACATTTTTGGTTGTTTTAATTTCTAGTAGATCATACTACTGTAAAGTTGCAAGCATGTATTATGTTGTGCAGCTGATCACTGGTCAATTTTGGATATTTCTGCTGAACATGAAATTAAAATAAACCATAAATAAAACACAACTTAGTTCCTGTAGACTGTATGTATAGCTTAGGTATTATGCTTTAGCCTTATACTCATGAATCTTCATTTTACTCCATAATTTATTGTTATGTGTATGTCTATTTGTATTTATCTTTCTGTGTATGCAGCTTCTTTTCACTCAAACTATTACTTTCGCATGTTGCTATCTACTGAAGATAGCAATCTATAGGGTCCACAACTTACAAGTTCCCCCTAGTACTTTTTAAAATAAGTCCAGAAATATTTTATGAAATGTAAAAATGTAAAAATAGTATGCATAGCCCTATTTGTTTTACACATGTGGACCAATTTATAGCGTCACATGTCATTGTGTTCAGTCACAATGGTTAATTGTCTCAAGACATCAGGAAAACACAACACCAAAGCATTGATTAGACTCCGCATTGCCCTCACGATCATGAGGACCATTTATTAAGCTATTTATGACCATTCAACAATTTATATTCATATACATAAATATAATTGAGATACATAATGATAGATTTCATAGCACTTTCATAGCAATTAAGACCTGACATAATATAAATAGAAATAACCATACTGAATTAGTTATCTTCCAATAAATATTATTAATAACACAATACAAGAATTATTGGAAAATGTGTACAACAAGCCAACCATACAGGCTGGACATGCAAGAATTGACTTCTGTATCACATTTAACCAAATTTCATCTTAAGCAAATACAGATACCTCTTTGGATCAAACAGAGGATTGAATTGGAAATCAATATTTATAACGCAATTATTAAATAAACAGAAATCTCCAAAAGAAGAAACAATGCCAACTCTATCAATGAATTAAACCTTTAAATCCCTATATAAACTGGTAATTATTGAAAAGTGAGCCAAAATTTACTATAAAATAATATTAATAAATGAAATAATCCACTGACAAAAACAATCAAGCCAAAAAGATACTTCAAATAAGCATAAATTACTCTACATAAAGCGTAGTAGAAAGTGGAGACAATCTACTGACGAGATTCCTCAGGATTTGAAGAAACTCCAGACAACGCAGCATAGTAGAAAGTGGAGACAATCTACTGACGAGATTCCTCAGGATTTGAAGAAACTCCAGACAAAGCAGCATAGTAGAAAGTGGAGACAATCTACTGACGAGATTCTTCAGGATTTGAAGAAACTCCATACAAAGCATTTATTAAGCCAGCACAAAGCGTAGTAGAAAGTGGAGACAATCTACAGACGAGATTCTTCAGGATTTGAAGAACTCCATACAAAGCATTCATTAAGCCAGCACAAAGCATAGTAGAAAGTGGAGACAATCTACAGACGAGATTCTTCAGGATTTGAAGAACTCCATACAAAGCATTCATTAAGCCAGCACAAAGCGTAGTAGAAAGTGGAGACAATCTACAGACGAGATTCTTCAGGATTTGAAGAACTCCATACAAAGAACTCATTAAGCCAGCACAAAGCGTGGTAGAAAGTGGAGACAATCTACAGACGAGATTCTTCAGGATTTGAAGAACTCCATACAAACCATTCATTAAGCCAGCACAAAGCGTAGTAGAAAGTGGAGACAATCTACAGACGAGATTCTTCAGGATTTGAAGAACTCCATACAAAGCATTCATTAAGCCAGCACAAAGCGTAGTAGAAAGTGGAGACAATCTACAGACGAGATTCTTCAGGATTTGAAGAACTCCATACAAAGCATTCATTAAGCCAGCACAAAGCGTAGTAGAAAGTGGAGACAATCTACAGACGAGATTCTTCAGGATTTGAAGAACTCCATACAAAGCATTCATTAAGCCAGCACAAAGCGTAGTAGAAAGTGGAGACAATCTACAGACGAGATTCCTCAGGATTTGAAGAAACTCCAGACAAAGCAGCGTAGTAGAAAGTGGAGACAATCTACTGACGAGATTCCTCAGGATTTGAAGAAACTCCAGACAAAGCAGCATAGTAGAAAGTGGAGACAATCTACTGACGAGATTCCTCAGGATTTGAAGAAACTCCAAACAACGCAGCGTAGTAGAAAGTGGAGACAATCTACTGACGAGATTCCTCAGGATTTGAAGAAACTCCAGACAAAGCAGCATAGTAGAAAGTGGAGACAATCTACTGACGAGATTCCTCAGGATTTGAAGAAACTCCAGACAACGCAGCGTAGTAGAAAGTGGAGACAATCTACTGACGAGATTCTTCAGGATTTGAAGAAACTCCAGACAAAGCGGAGAGTAGCATAATTTGACATACTTTCATTGAAGCATCTTTGACAAATGAGATAACTGATTTACCCTTCCAGCTACTGGGAGGGTGGGTGGGATTTTTTGGTCCAGCATGATCGGAGGAGCAAATGCAAGTGGCTTACTAAGAAAGGTATGAACACAACAAAGGAAATGGAATTAAAGCAGATACCTGATTGGCTGCACCCCACTAAAGTGCCATCTGAATGGCCAGGAATCTGGGATTGTTGCTATAACAACACAACAACCCCTACAACATTCCAATACCATGACCCAAATCAATAGCATAAGTTTCAAGAGCACTTGATATGGCTCAAGTGGAACTGATAGGATAATTGTCCAGACTTGGCTGCACATGAATGCCCAAGTTTCCCTGATGCTGAGACAATCTGGTTTTTAAAAGATTTTCAACTTTGAAAAACGTCATTGTGTAAGAAAAGAGGCCGTTTTAAAAGTTGCACCTGAGCCCATAGCAGTCGGGTTTTCTTTAACAAACACATGAATAGACCTGGCCTACTGTATTGTTTGAGAGCTGACTCCTATGGACTCAGATGCAACTTTTAACACTGTTTAAAATGGTCTCTTTTTTTTTTATATAATGAACCATTGTGACTGAACACAATGACGTGTGACACTATAATTTGGACCATATGTGTAAAACAAATAAGGCTACCCATACCTTTTTACACATTTGCATTTTGTCAAATATTTTTCGATTTATTTTAAAAAGTATTTACCAATAAATGGTATCAAACTATCTCTTACTCTCTTTGTATGTACATACAATTGAGAGACACTGTGGGATGGGTATATGTATATGTTCCAAACAAACAATTAACATTTCTTATATTTAACTGTCCAAATCACACTAATGCAAACTACAACTAAGTTTGCAGTCATTTTAATCCATGTTGTGAATCTTGTTATGATGTAATTCATGATGTTCAAATCTGTTTTGCACTCCCTATTCCAACCCCGAGGGCAAAGAACATCATGTATTGGATAAGGAGGAAGCAAGGAGGAGAACTTGATATTGACAATGAAGACCCGCAAGTCAACTAAGTATAACTCACTTATGACGACATGTAAAGACAAGCTATACTGAAATATATTCCCACCACAAATACTGATCTATAAAGTGATGCATATTTTACACAGGACATTTTTACTTTCCTAATGCAGCTTTCTATACTGAAAAATGAGTCCAAAATATTATTATTGGAATGTTGTTTACTATTACATTTCCATGATATTTTCAGGTCATTCACATCTTGTGTGTAAGTGACTTGACAAGTTTGACACCAATGAGGTAGAACCAAAGAGCACCAACTCTTGCACTAACTTAGTACTCTTTGGGTCTTTTCTCTTTGCTTGACACAGAAACATGGAACTGTCCTGATTCGCAAAATATACATGTATAAATATTTTAGATCCAGTAAATTAGTAGGTCATGGGTTCAGTGATAATTAAAATTGTTAATTCCATTCATTAGCTTGAATTCACTGTGACACTGTTCACTGATTTGACATCATTTCGTGCCCTCATTTCTTACAATTGCTTGTCTTCTTTTTTCAGTAAATACATTGACAGATGGAACAATCCATGCAAATTAAAGAACATCTACAAACCCTGATTGTTACAAAAATAAAACCAATAGCAATTTACAATTTCCCTATCTTTATAAAAATAAAAGCCAACTATAATAATTCATATCATAATGATCTTGGCACATTGCTTGCACAAAACTTGTGCCTAGTGGCTTATTAATCTCATTTGATCATCTGTTCACTACATGAGCAAATAAAACCATATAAAATCCCTCCAGCACATGTGTCTATAGACAAAAAAATATTGTAATGCATTAAGAAGCCAAGAGAACTGGTACCATAGATTAAACATAAATAGATAAGACACTAGTGCAGCTTTTGACAATTATATTAAGCTACATCTATCTAGAGCAGTGCAAAATTCAGCTACGGTATTTAATTAAGTTTACCAACTGCACACAAAGATTTGTTCCAACAATTTAAATTCATTTTATTTGATCAATTTTGACTGCAACTTTCAAGCCTCAGCCTTGAATGTCTATGGTCATATTCAGGAATGATAACACTTATATTTAAAATTGAAAGCATCCATATACTCAGTCTTTAGCCATCAAGTCAAAGTAGGTATACTAGTGTATTGAACCTTATAAGTGCCCCTCCACTATAAGCACCCTGCTCTGTTTAAGTGCCCCTTTCAATGCACTTTTAACAAAAAAAAAGATAACAATATTAGGGCTTTCTCCTCAGCAAACAAAGTAGATCAAACAAAATCTGAGTTTCCTGTAATTATTCTGTAAATGGTCCAGAACAAAAATGATATTGTACGCAAAAGTGTTCACTAAAGGATTTCAAGCTTCGGCTAATTTCCATATATCATGAAAAAATGGCCTATACTATTCAGCAAATTACTTCAGCAGTGTCCTGGGTCACGCGATGCTATGCAGTTTGACTAGCGAACGATGTGCCAATGCGATGATCACATGATTCAATTAGCCAATATATTAGACTTTATTTCAACACGGAAAGCCCAATTCAACAAAAGTTGTTCTTCCTTGGGGCCGTGCATAAACAAACATACAATGTACAAAATAACAAATAATTACAAAAGCTTATTATCTAGACTTAAACATATTACAAACTCAAAATTATTAATTGTCAAGCCAAAATGATACTTATGGTTACATACATACCATGCTTACAGGCATGGCTTTATGATTTTTAAGATTATTTTTGAAAGTATACAATGTTGGAGAGTTTTGGATATTATTTTCTAGTTCATTCCAGCTTACAGCACCTCTATATGACAGACTGCGCTTTTTGTACTCTGTTCTTGGCAGGGGAATAGTTACATTGCTTTGGCTTTGACGAAAATTATAGGTATTGTTTACATGACTGAATATATGACTCAAATAAGGAGGTGCAAGATGATTTAAGATTTTGTAGGTTAAAATTAAACAATTTGAGTTTTGTCTGCCAATTAATGGTTTCCAATTAAGTTCAGCACTGACATCTATGCTAGGTGTGTCCCATTGTGCACCACATATAGTTCTTGCAGCCCTGTTTTGAATAACTTGAAGTTTCTTTGAAACAGTAACACCACAATTTCCCCATACAACATTACAATAATCTAAGTGCGGCAGAACAATAGCATTATACACAGTACATAAAATATCCTTAGGGAGACTATTTGCCCTGCATTGTTTGAGCATGAACATACCTTTTAGACTTTTTTTTACGTACATTATTGATTTGCTCATTCCAAGTTAATGTGTCATCAATAATTACACCAAGATGTTTACATTTATTAACTTTCTTTATAGTTACACCATTTATGTTGATAGATAATTCATTAACACTGTTCTTAATTGTATTGAGTCTTTGTCTAGATCCTATTAGCATAAATTCAGTTTTATCAGTATTCAGACTAAGTTTATTACTTTGTAACCAATTATTTATAATTTTTAAATCATTATTAATACATTCCGTGATATCATTTGACGAGTTAGAGGCATAGTACAACACAGTATCATCTGCATACATATTAACTTTACAATGAGAAACATAATTTGGTAAATCATTTATATAAATGAGAAAAGCGAGTGGTCCGTCAATTGAGCCCTGGGGCATTCCACAAACAGTTTCTTTAAAGTCTGAGAGAGTGCCATTTACAGATGTACATTGGGTGCGACCAGAAAGATAACTAGTAAACCACTTAATACAATATTCACCTACTTTATACATTTTAAGCTTACTCAAGAAGATATTATGGTCTACGGTGTCAAATGCTTTCTTCAGATCCAGCAGACATAATCCAATTAAATTACCTTTAGCAATTTCATTATACCAGTCCTCCGTGATGTTTATAAGAGAAGAAGAAGTGGAGTGAGATGGCGGAAACCAGATTGGTTTATATTAATTAAACAATTTACATTTAAGTACTCGTACAGTTGATCAAACACGGCCCTTTCAATAATTTTAGAGATAACAACTAGAATTGAGATAGGTCTATAATTGCTAGGATCATTGGGATCACCAGCTTTAAATACAGGAATAACCTTTGCACGTTTCCAGCATGTAGGAAAAGAACATGATGCAAAAGAATTATTTATTAAATAAGTTACAATTGGTGTGATTACTGGTGATGCTATTTTCAGTAGTCGAGATGGAATGTTATCTAAACCAGTAGCTTTATCATTTGCTAACTTATTGAGTTGATTGAATACATAGTCATTTGATACATGTACAAATTCAAAATGTGACTGATCAGTTTGCTGCTTTTCATTGACTTCATAATTACAAAAGTTATTTTTAGCAATCTTACTTGCAAGTTTAGGGCCTATATTGGCAAAAAAATTGTTCAATTCATTTGCTTTATCCTTAGGTTCAGTTAGTGCCAGGCCATTTTCAGAGTTAATAACAGAGATTTTTGTATTTTTACCTTTAGATGGAACAATATGCCGTAGATGTTCCCAGCTTTTTTTTAATTTTATTCTTGTGTGCATCAAAACCTTGTTTAAGAAACTCTTTCTTTTTATCTTTTATAAGTTTGTTAGTTTCGCTTTCTAATTTTACGGAAATTTTCCCAGCATTTGTTATCATTACTTGATTTAATAGCAATTTGTTTAAGTTTGTCACGTTTACGCATCATATTAAGAACATCATCGGTGATCCATGGAGAACAATTTTTACGAATTCTATGATTTTTAAAAGGTGCATGCCTGTCAATTACTTCAAGAAATAATTTTTCAAATAGTTCAGCTGAAATGTTAACATTACCAGTATTAAATACACTATCCCAGTTTGTTTGACACAAATCATTTAAGAAGTCAGTTTCATTGAATTTCTTGTAAGAACGAGATGTTCTGAAGTTATGTTTATCTGCATGCATTTTATCATCATCATTTTCATTTGTTGGTTCATTACATATCCTGTGTTTTTTACCCCATATTGCATATGATATTGAATGGTCACTTATACCAACATGAATTACTCCAGAATCACATATCTTAGAAGGATTTGTACAATAAATAACATCAATGAGTGTTTTACTATTCTTAGTTATCCTGGTTGGTTCCTTAATTAATTGTACAAGGTTCATATTACTACAAATTTCTTTGAGTCTATTTGTATAACAATGAGGAGTGCTTGTTAATAGATCACAATTTAGATCACCCATAAGAATATAATCTTTACCTTCTGACTCAACTACTTGAAGAAGATGATTAAGATGATTGAATAGATCAATAGCTGACCCAGGCACTCTATACCATAATATAACTATAATAGGTTTCCTTTTAAGAGGCATTAGTTCAATAGTAAGCAGTTCAAGTTGATTTGAAACTAAATCATCTCTTACTTTGTGAATACAGTTTTTGTTTACATAAAAAGCTACACCCCCACGTCTATTATTAACATAATTTCCATTTAGTACTCTATCATGTCTATACAAAAAATAATTATCAATATCTATAATGTTATCTGATATATGTTCATTTAAGAAAGTTTCACCAAGTCCCATTACATCAATGGGATTATCATTAAGTATATGTTTTAGCTCATCAATATTACCAGTAAGACTACAAATGTTTAGGTTTGCTAAAACAATATTTTTCCCATGTGTATTAAGAACTTTGTAGGGATTAAAATCATTCAAGTGATTAATACCATTACTATTATTATTGTCTTTACTGACTTGGTTTGAATTGTCACTTGATATATTTAAACTATTGTTGCTTTCAATACCCATACAAGCTTCACTAACATCATTTAAAACATAATCAGTATAACTGTCATTGCTATTTTCAACACTATTTTCATTTAAAAGGTGGATGCTATTTGTTAATTCATTGTTCGCCGTCACCATCATTATTAGGATCAACATCATTGCCATTCTTTACGTTAACATGAACATTATTTCTCACAGTTGTATTTTCATTTTTGACACTATTAATTTCTTCAACAAGATGGTTTATGGCCTTATTTGCATCTTTGACTTTAGCAACTTCTTGTGTATCATCATTCAATTTAGTACACTCATTTATAACAATACAATTTTTCATCATGATATCAACAACACTATCATTGCTACATGTATTATTATTAGCATTATTTTCTTTTGAAAAGTGAATAGCACTATTGAAACAGTTGTTAGCATCATTGTCATGAGAGTTTCTGTTATCATAACTCAGAACCCCACTTCCATAATACACCATAAACTCAGAACCCCACTTCCATAATACACCATAAACTGTGCCAAATTGGCAGACCACTGAAGTACTCTGTTGAAAACTAGTGAGTAAAAAGGCTTTTGATTTTGTATTGTCCTTGGTTTTTTCTGATTCTTCTTGGCCTATTTTCTCAAACTGATAACATGATTACACACATACAGATCTCTAACCAGGATTTATTTGGGGGTGGGTGTACAGCAGACTCAAAAGTAGTCCTTTTGTGATTTTATCCTTCCAAACAGGGACAATTTTAATTGTTTTTACTGAAAAAAAAAGACCTTTAGTGATTATTCCTTTAAAATGGCTGATTTACAACATTTGCACAGAAAGAGGTAGACTTCTTTATTCGGATTGGTATTTTGGGGTGCATCGATGCCCCTTCTCCCTCCTCCCGTTTCGTCTTTGCACATACATTGAATGAGGATATCCAATGCTTTATTTGCTGTGTTATAGCTCCAAGGTTGTAGCTATTAATTACATAACCATGGACTGTCAAAATATGGAACCGGTAAGTGGTTTTGTCCCCGATTTTGATATGGATAATATCTCTGACAAGGAAAGACACAGAGCTGTGATGAAAACGGACAATTTCCTGGCTAGAATCCGAGCAGGTACGTCAAGGTTCTTCAACTTCCCTTTAATTAAACTTATCAGTTACCATAGTATCAATAACCCCACAGTCCAAAGCAATGTATATATAGCCAGGTATATTTAGCCAGGTATATTTCCACTTGTCATTTGATTGGGCAGACAATCACAGATTGGGTGGTCGGAAAAATCTACAATCTCTTCAGAAATAGTTCAGCTTATTGCTATAAAGACGAAATGTTAATTTATGACTGATTAGTATAAATAATAATTATTAATTAACACACAAAAATAGGTTTCATCGTGTTGCAAGTAAATTACATTTATTATCATAGTGGAAAATCAGGGAAGGGGCAGGAGGACTGAGCCATAACAGGACCATTACCCCCCCTCCCATTGAGCCCTTAAATGAACAAGCAGTTTATAAAATTTTACATGAATTTGTGTCTATCACGTCTATGGAGAAGGTCCAGTTTTACATCCTCAATATACACCATATTTGCTCAGGTGCTGCCTTCACAATCACAATCAACATCACATCCCCTGAAAATCCACCAAAAGATGCTTTGTTTGGAAGGTAAATCTATACCTTGTAGATGTAAGTCAATTTTTCGAAGAAAAAAAAGGTCTACCGTCTACATGTTGAAAGTGCTGCATTACCATTCCAGATCACTCTTTCCACTCTTCTCAGAACACATCTGAATTTTGCTTCTAGATAATAGTATAAATTTTATACAATTAAAAAAAATTCATCCGCATTTGCATAACAGTTACCTTCAAGCAAGCATCTGCACTCTATTTGAACCCTACAAGTTGCAACAAAATGCAAATTCAATCAGGAATAAAGAAGTAGTACATGTTCCTATCAGGACACAGATCTATTATTACCTAAATGTTCCCTTTTTTTCTTTCATTCATTTTTACAAAATTGTTTCTAAGTGATATTATTAGCACTTATTTGTGTTTCCATAAATCTAGCCCCTGAGCAGTAAGAAAGCTTAGCATCTACACTGCATGGCCTTTCCTTTAATAATTGATTGATTTCAAATGTTGATCCCACCGAGAATACCATGACATTTAATACTTCTGCACGCAGCTAATGCGATTTTTACAAATTGATAAAAATTTAATGTGCTCCATATTTACTTAAAATAGAAATTTGAAGAACCACTGGCTATGATAAATAAGGTGTACAAACAATTGCCAGCAGTACCGATTCATATTTTCATTTGCGTTTTTAACAGATTTAAGTAAAAAGTTTTTGATATACCGGTACTAACTCACCTGCTACAGAGTTAAAACTCATTTTATTCTTAGCAACAAAATTTATTGTAATCCAACACAGCCTGAGTGCATAATACTATTTACACTCATCCCTTACCAGATACATCTCTCAATAGGATCCACATCATGCTCATCTATCAGGGCACATTTCTTTAACCCCAATACATTTGTACATTCATTGAATGAACTTTGAAAATTTGGGTATACCAAAACTCATACTCTGCCACTTGATGTCAAATTTGGCCTATATGATTGTTTAATTGAGGTTATTGAACTATGGCATTGGGATGAGGCCATTGTGGTCCATAATGTCTGCTGCAACATAATCTAATAATCAAAATATATATTCAATCAAATATCAAATTTAAAATTTATGCCTTTAATCAAGGTTGGTTTTCCTTTAAATTTTCAATTTTTTTCCACCATGTTGCGATAAGCTGCATTCCCCTAGGTTCTAACTTAATCCAGTTTGTCGCTTTCATACTCTCCATATTGCACATATACTTAAATCTTGCCCATTTCTGATATTAATTTTGCATTAATATCCAATTGCTCTGACTTAAAATTGCTTCTAACTGCAACATCACATCGCCACATTTACATATTAACCTAAAACACCATACAATAACACAAACTTGGTATGATGTGATGAAAACAAAGGATTGTCGACACAATAATGTGACAAAGGCGAAACCATGAGTCATTACAAAATGATTGGGGGTATGAAAAGTTACAAGTGACACATGCCACATCTATACACAGCCTGTATCCCATCTTAACTCTGGTATAAAGTGATGCAGTGCACTGGCAGACACACCCCTTCAACTCTTTGTCTCTTGTATTTTTGTTTCTGTAATATAATCGGCCAATTCAGTTCGATATAATTGGCTCAAATTGTTTAAAAGCTTCATATAGCTGGGCCCTGTGATCAATGAAAATAACTTTTAATTTCTGATCACAACATGAACTTGGACAAACCAATATTAATGTATAAGCCTGCAGTATGTGCGTAATTACTATAATTAATTCTTAAAATTTTTGTCCTCTTAATTGCATTAATTGTTTTTAAAAGGTCAGCTCTGTACACTTTGACATTTCAAATCAATTAAAAACTTAATTACTAACTAATGAGTAAGCTTTAATTGTTATAGTCTGCCCATGACGTTGACTTATTACACAACAAATGAATCGTAATTCATTACAAATATTATTTTATATTAATTACCAGTGCCGGTCGAACATATTAATGGCCTGCTGCTCACCGGTATTTCACTACTAGAATTTCATAACTAGAATTTTCTAATGAATTACACAACGATTCTACAAATGAATTTCAAACATAAACAATTTTGCATACTAAGTAGTATAATTTGGATAAATAAATTTAATACCATTTCATGGTTATCAAATTCTTCTTTTTATGAATCTACGAACCATCCATCAAAACTGACATAACAAATGCAATCAGATTCTCTGTTTCAAAAATTAGTTTGGAAACAAAAAGTAGAGTTAACAATAGGGGTCACCTCAGTTCATGCAGCTGGTTTTTAATAGCCTACATGTATGACATGCGTCCAGGCATTGGTTTGATTTGCTTCTAAATGAAGTTTCCCAACCCTTTGGCCAGATTAATTCATCATTTTCTCTTCTTCTACGATTGACTTTGTTTTGACACCGTTAAAATTGCTGACAGTATTTCCTGATCATAACTGATGCGGGCAATGAAATTATCCAAAAATTCACCATCCAAACTGTGAAATTGAAGGGAGTATATTTACTCACATTGTTCATCATGATTGTGTCACAAACACCTTTCTTTACAGATTTCATAAATATAATAGTAGAAATTTATCAGGAATAAAACTGGCATCCAACTTCCACCATAGAGACATTTGTTTCTCAATGTCTTTTTCTGGCTGTCAAATTGTCTTTCTTCTATCTTCCCCTCTTCCTCTCTCCCTTCTACTATACTGTAAAAGTGGAAATTTTCGCACTACATTTATTTTCATGCTTTCCAGAGTAGTTACGTTCAAAGCTGCTACCACGAAAATAACAACCCAGGAATATATTCCTTTTGTGCATGTATAGGTCAATGTAAGGAAACTTAGAATCCCGAAATATAAGGAAATTTAGAATCGCGACAGACAAGAATTTAATCAAGGGAACGAGTTCTCAAATTAGCAAAGCGTGAAAAACTAATTGCGCAAAATTTTCCACTTTTACAGCATACGTTTCTCCCTCTCCCAATGTTTCTCCCTCTCTCTCTAGTTTCTCTCTCCTTCTTACTCCTCTATCATTTTATTCATGTGAACAATGGTTTCAATGATGCATAGACCGGGTGCATAGATCTCCATATTTTACTTCCATTTTCCCCATCTCAAAACTTTGTTGCTTCCATGCGACCCAATGGCTCTAGGTTATAAGATGACACAACAGAGTCACCAATCTCGGACATCTGATACTTTTTTCAATCAATCTTATATACGCATAACCATAATTTGAAGTTCTTTCTCTTCTCCTGGCCTAGCACGCGCACCATGCGGGCATTATAAAACTAACCAAACAATGGCCATTATGCATCTAGCAGGGTAATCGTACCCATTAAGTACCCCGGGGTTATCATCTTTACACTTTCTCTATTGTGTGGCTAGCTGGATTCATTAGGACTTTTAGAAGAGCGATATTTTTATCGTCCAATTGCTGTGATTACACAGGCAGTGGAAGAGAAACTTGATGTCTCATATAATGACATGATGCACAATAGGAGGGCAGCTACTGCTTGTTACAATATAAAGAGTTTAGATGCGGGACATGATATAGCTAACGGCTGCCTCATGTATTTTTGTAATATTGTTATTTTACGGGTTATTTTATGAAAAGAGATACTTTTGTTAATTGCTAATTTGAGAGTGAACCCTGATGTCCATGCAAGGAGAAAACCATATTGTAACATTTGCTGAGGAGGGCCACCTTAAGGTTAATTAATTAATGTTTTTCAAAATTCTGATTTTTTTTTTTTATACAATTGCAATGTACTTTAGTAAGCTAATATACTCCGCAAAATTCAAGACTTTAGGTGCTGTAGTTGTGACAAAATCTAAGATTTTGAATAAACGACAAAGTATGTTATTTAATTATTTTGATTGAAATATTAGTCAAACACATAGGCGATGTTCATAATGCCATATGTGTCAAGATGTAGGATAAACATTTTTTGTGGCACGCATTGGCGACATATCCGCTGGAATTAAATAGCGATATTCTTTGCTTTGCCTAATCTGGTCAGGTTAAATTTAAGAGGGGACATATCTGACAGTGAAACTTAACTTATAGGGGAAAAGAAATTGTCGAACTGTTACGAAAATGGTAGGGTAAAATATTGATAAGTTTGGATAAAAATAACTCAAGGCAGCACATACCATATCATATTTTGCTTTTGAAAACATTGCATCGGGTATTTTGCCATTTCATGCAGCTGATGCAAGCCACAGCTTTCTATGTTTCAGTTTTCCTCCTATATGGGTCTTAATTTAAGGTGGCACTACACCCGCTGATAAATTTTGTGACTAAATTTGCACTTTTCTCAAAATGTAGTTACACACTGGTAACAAAAGTTATGTATATTATAGGGGCAAGGAATCCAATTACTTCACTGAAATTTCAGTGATTCAAGACAAGTGGTTCATTATATATGTTAAGAAATGAGGTACATTCTAGCAATACCTCGATTCTTATCATAAATAACATACCGCTTGTCTTGCGTCACTGAAATTGCAGTGTAGAAACTGGATTCCTTGCCCCTATAATATACATAACTTTTGTTACCAGTGTGTTATTATTTTTGAGAAAATGCAAAAATAGTCACAAATTTATCAAGGGTGTGGTACCACCTTAAATATTAATGGAGAGTACTCATAATACACAAAGTGTCCACAGAAGCACTGTCTACACATAACATTCAAATAATAGAAATTATTATTCTATATGACTATGGCTTTTCTCAAGTTTCAAATTTTGCATAAATGATTGACATGTGGAACAATGATGAATGTTATAATTGTGTTGTGTGTCTCCTCGCATTTTCACAAATATTATATTCTAGATATCAATAACACCCAGCTACAACTCTGCTTCCAATGTTTTTACCTTTTCTAACGATATCCTAAACTCCAGAGTGAAATCCATTTCACAAAATGTCTTATTTTTATCTAAAATTGGGATAAAGGAAGACACAGTTTCCTATATCTCTCTACTGGCATCTGATATAATTTAACTGTGGTAACTCAATATTGGCTCTAATTTTAACTTGATTTTTTTTTGAGAATGTAAGTTTAGAAGTGCTTCATTTGTAATTTGGTATTAACAGGTTCCTTTTTTATACTTTGTCATTTCTTCTGAGGGATTGAATTGGTTGTAAGGCCTTCTTATGTTGAAACATAATCTAACTGGAACAAAACAACAGTTTCTATATTTTAATCATCCTCTTCTGTTTCTGTTTGGGATCTAAATTTAATTTTGTTAAGCTTATTATAAGCTTATTATCAAATTAATCAGACAAACAACAACAGTAAATAATTCCTTGTGGACAAGATTACAGGATTGTAGGATAAATCACCTGCCATACATTTACAAGTTTATGCTTGAAATCACAAAACAGGGTTGCCAACTAAGCCCAAATTGTCGGAAATATCACTGAAAAGTCACCCAATTTTTGCTCTCTTACTTTTTTATTTTTACTCTTTTACTCTCTTAAATTTTCCGATTGATATTCAATCAAACCTATTCAATCATCAACCTTTCAAAGATTGAAATATTTCAATCTGTATGTTAAGAGTACTGTATTAGAGTTGGCTAATAAAATATAGGATTGAGAACCAAAAAGCAGTCTGAAGTCACAATGATATTCATTGTGAGTTACGGCTTTCTGGTTCTCAACCCATCAGGCCCGCATAACTTGGATTTATTTGGGGCTGATTTTGAAAAAGTGGACTTTATTCCCAAAATTTGAACCCTTTTTTGACCACAAAGGCATAAAAAAACCCAATTTTTAGGGTAAAAAAAGGGGACTTTTGGGGGCATTTTGGAATTTAAAGGGGGCATCTGCCCTAGCCCCCAGCCAGCCTCCCCGTTACGGGCCTGCTCAACTCTCTAAATGTCTTCACCACTGGCTTCAGTGGGACAGAAAATTGTCAAAAGTAATATGATGCAAATCTTCGCATGCTACCCAATTGGGCTACCATATAGCAGGTATAACCTGGACAAAGCAGGCTGGTCATGATGAATGCTACTAGAAGAGGAACTGCCTTAGGCTTCTGTCTTACTGAATACAATTATAATGCGACAAGTAGATTATGGACAAAGAATATAAGATGGATATGGATTCACTAAGTCCATTTGTCAATTTTGGCCAAGCACAGTTACTTACAGGTTAAGGAAAAGTTAGTTTAGGGTTGAAAATAAGAGCTATGGTTAGGGATAAGAATAGGGTTATGTTTATATATACCAAATGTCTTATCCACACAATCACAAAATTGAAAGTTATATTCTTGAGATTGGCAAATGGTCAACAAACTGTGCTATGTTTTTGCTTCTTGTTTTGTGACCATCATAATGCACACTAGCATATGGCATGGTAGATGCCTCATTTAAGACAGCCATCACAATATGCTAATTAGGGTCAGGGGTTATGGAGGTTAGGGTTAGGGTTAGAGTAAGGGTTAGTAACCCCTGACCCTACTTAGCATATCGTGATGGTCTGTCTTAAATGAGACCTTTACCTTTTGCCATTAAGGCATTATCTAATTGAACACTTTTTCACATTTAATACTAAAATACTAATTAAGTTAGATTTAGTTTTAAAAATTGTGTTTGTATAAAGGAGCTCAGTTTAAATGTTGTAATAAAATGTAATTTTCTTGGATTTGTGGGACTGCAGGTCACAAAGTTACAATGATCACCTGTTTGACACAATCTACACCTACCCACACAATCACCTACAAACATGACAAATGTACCAGGTATTGCTACCTTATAATCAAATTATTAGTATTAACAGGGGACATCCATCTCAGGCACATAATACCTAAAATGTCAGATGTCAGTGAACAACCTGGCTAACACGTACTCTCAACACATGCACATAATATCAGCTCTGCACATTTCAAATTTTATTAAATTTTTATTGAATTGGAACTTTTCCCATCAACAACTGAAAGGCACAAAATATAAAAAATTATAAGCTTTCTGTTTTTTCACCTTTAATCGTACTGAGCACACATGCATACAAAAAAATGTAGTACAGGACATTGTCTCATACAATGATATATGATCAGGGCATAATTTCAAGTCAGAATTGAGACAAAGTTTTTATTTGTATAGCAATAATTATGTATAGCAATGACATATGTTTGTGTATTATTGCATAGCAATTTGGCTAGATTGTGTAGCAAAATGCGGTGCGATACTGGTTATGCTTTTATACAATGGTATATGATAATGTGATTACAACATCATGAATCCCAAAGCCATATAAAGCAGGGAGCACACCACCATAAATGCCAAAAATACATTGAAAATCAGACCTTTTTGGTAGAAAAAACCCAATTCACAAAAAGGTCTGTTTTTTGGAGGGGCACCGATCTGAAGGAAAAAATAATAAATGGTCCCCTCCCCCTCTACCCCACCCCCACCCCCAAATGTATATATAAATCTTGGCTTGGCTATCCCTAACCAGAGAAATATATTGGTTTGAGCAATTTACAAGATACACATATCTGTTACTGTCTCAACATTAGCAAATAGGTGCTAGGCCTACTACTCTATGCTCTATAGTGTTTGTCCAGACAAATCAAAGTCCATGTAATTCCTTTTTGAATACATTCTGTTTGTTTTCCTATAATGAGCAAACTGTGTGTGTAGAAAGCCACTTGGAAAGCAAAATCTTAGGATTGGTTTACAATTGCCTGAGTACACTGATAATTAAGGAATATGTTAAGAAGTTACAAGTGTCATATTTCAGATACTTCATTGAGGCCTGCCACATGTATGTAGGTGGATAGGACTTGTGGGGCAGGACTTTGTGGGGAAGGGTCCAGGTGTACATTGTGATCTGGGAGGGAAATGGTCTGACTATTAACTATAAATCCAGTCAAATCTATAGAGATTTATTTTAAAGGGAAAATGAAAACATTTGGTAGTTTGAATCATCACATCTTTTTTTAATGAAATTTGTGTTATTCGCAAAACAGTTGACTTTGTTGAAGTCAAATTGCTCACCTTTTCTCAAACTTCACAGATGAAACGACATTGTAACACATGCATTCTATGAAATTTTCACCATTGTGCAAAAATAATAGTTCAGAAGGTTTAGTTTATAAATACTTTAAGGGGTGGGGGTATGAATATTTGGACAGTATTTTTTGTGGGACATGAGAGCACGTCAGATATATTGAATTGCATTCTGAATATGGAGAATGTCCTTCTGATATCAAATAATTTTGATTTTTTGAAATTCGCAATATAATAGGCCTACACATTTTCTGGCAAATAATTAGAAATTGATTTTTTTGATATTAACAGTCCTCAAACTTTCTAAATCTAATGATATGTACTTAATGTGTATGTAGCTGGGATGAAAAGCCGACGATAAATTGAAATTTTTGACCATTCGTAATGAAAATATGGATTTTGTCCTCAAAACACCAAAAAATTAGGTCTTTTGGGGGAAGAAATACATATCTTCAATATGAAAGGTCAAAATTTTCAATTGATCGATGGCTTTTCATCCTAGCTACATACACTTTACAAACATCATTAGATTTAGAGTTTACTTTGAGGACTGTTAAATATCAAAACTTTCAAAAATATCAAATTTTAATAATTTGTCATAAAATTTGTATTATATCGAAAATTTCAAAAAAATCTTAATTATTTGATATCAGAAGGACATTCCTCGTATTCAGAATTCGATTCGATATATCTGATATGCTCTCATGTCCCACAAAAATACTGTTGAAACATTCATACCAGAGCCCTTAAACAAAAATAAACACACAGTTTAAGGTCAACCTTAAAATATCTGAACAAAATTGTGCCTGCATCCATCCATCCATATTGTCAAGAGACATGAGCTATAACCTGGCTTATGCATTACCCATCCTGCAATCAATACCCAGTGTTTGAGTATTATAAACAGCACACACTTGAACATAAACTTTCACTTATCTAGCTGAGGCCTCAACACTTCTACAAGGGCATGATATCCACTTTACTCAAGTACTCATTTTGGACACTTGTTTTCTAGTTTTCCATCTCAGTGACCTCACTACTAAACTGACCATTGCTGAAGTGGACAATTAGGTCATCCCTTAGAGTGACCAGTGTACAGTGATAGAAACTGGTCAATAGAAATGCTTAAAGTATTATTATACAACGCACTTGATTATGTGTTCTAAAATTTCAATGCCTGAGGTTTAATATCAATACTTTGGTTACATATATCCATGAATGTTTATGTTGACTTCCTGAGAACAGTGACCTTAAAGTGGATGTCCAGATGGCACATAATATGTGCAAGAATGCCAACAAATGCCTCTTCATGTTCCATTCTGTCAATTGCTCTGGTTTCAATATTTCTCTAAGTTGACCACCATATAACATGGATGTGTTAATGGGGTCTCCCCGTCAGACCGAAACACCGTCAGTCCGAATTTTTAGGGTTAGGTTTAGGTTAGGGTTAGGTTTAGGAACCCTAACCCTAACCCTAAAAAATTTGGACTGACGGTGATTGGGACTGACAGTATTTTGGACTGACGGGGTGTACCCGTGTTAAGTTACCATTTTGAATCTTTTCTATTATGTAAGTGAAAAATACTCAATATAATTAAGCTTCACAAACAAATGAATAATTTCCCTCTACCTTCTAAAATGCAAACATTTGACCTTTCTCACAATCACCAGATATTTATTCAAGCCAAGCTGAAGAAGCTATTTGAGGCCTTCTGCTGACTGACAGAATCTATGAATGATAATTAACAAGAAAATCATCAGACTGACAATGGCCTTACACAGGTATTCATAATGTTGAACTTGACCTCAGAATTGTAAGGTCATCCTCATTCAAGATTAAGGAAATCCACACCAGAGGAAAGCTCTGCTAGTGTCAACACATAAACATGGGTGGTCTCACTGGGTTACCGTTACCTAGCAACTGTAAATTAAGATGCACAAAAGACAGGGAAAGAATATGCAACTTGAGATTTTAAAATAGGCAAAATTTCATCTTGAGTTTCCGACATGCATGCAGGAGAAAATATCAGTGAAATTATAGGGGATCTAACAAGTGTTTGCAAATTGGACAAGTACACACTCATAAGACATTTATGTTGAAAGAGGTTCAGGTACAAGGGCACTTAACACAAATGACCATTCAGGTATGTTCCCCTGGAAAGACCCGTTTTTGGATCACATAGCTCAGAAAGACCCTTGAATTTGATCAAAACAGAGCTCTGAAAGACCCCTGATTTTGATCATTTCAGCTTTAAAAGACCCCTAAACTGCTAAACCTCACATATCTGATTTTTTCCAAGTGATTTTTAACCAGAAAGCCAAGAAAGACTGTTGATTTTGACAGTATGCTGTAATGGATCCACCATCTTTGAATTCTGGGAAGAGGTCCTCCAATAACGCTATTTACATTCTACAATATATTCCAGTACAAATGAGAATAATTCCACCACATCTGTGTTGTCTAGTTCTACTAATTATGTATAGCATCTTACACTGTCTGCTTACTTGCTCAGACATGAATACATTATAACATGTCTCATTGCAACCATGATACAATGTAATTATTTCTGCTACACACAGTTATCGAATAACCTAAATTTGTCAAATATACCTTCATTTTTTTCACATCTCTGCTACCATACTACTACTAATATGTTAATTTGTACTGAATATGAAAGTATTTTCATGCTTTAAAATATAATCTTAAATAAATGGTAAAAATACTGCAAAAAATACAAATTTGCAGACAGCTGGAGTGACTCTTTACACAAAAGGTTATAAACCAAATTGTACATTATATGCTATTTCAATAGAAAGCCATACACCCCTATGGAAAACAAGACCTTGATCTTCCACACAGGGAATAATGTAAATTTCAAATGGGGCTACCTGAATGGGCAACTCCATTTGAAATCTACACTCCCTGCATGTGTGGGAGATACGACCATGTCTTCCACAGGGGGTGTGTGGATTTAAGTTAGAATGTCCCATTCCATTACAAATCTACTCTTAGTTAGCAATCATAAATCTGAGCTGAAGATATCCGTACAATTGGAACATCAAATATTGAACTAAGATTGGCAGGCAGGCAACATTTATTTGCCTTTAAAATATTTGTTCAGTAGCTTCTTCTTGTACTGCATTCTTGCTAGGTCACATACCTTAGGCAGGTATCAATTCCAAATGTTCATTTCCTTTGTCATGAATACTTCTGTTTCAACATAATTATAACCTGAAATCTCTGATGTGAATATTTTGTTATTTACACACTTCTTTCTCAAATTATGTCTTTTCCAGTCACAAAAATCATATTCTGTCATTTTTTTCAGAGGCACGATTTAAAACAGCTAGAATAATTGTGTTTATTTTGCAATTCTGTGTTATTAAATACCCAGCTTGGTTTAAGGCCAAAAATAACATGTTTCATGTTCCCTCCCGCTTCCTTTTATGAGGTTTCTTCAATTATATTTTTATTTTTGAAATTAGTGTAACTTTTCAAAAAAAATGTCTCACAGAAGTACAGATGCTTTCTATAGCCTTGATAATATACAACAATGAACACTTTTTGAAGGATTTGTGATAATTAGAGTGGGCCTGCCTCTCAGTACAACAAATAAAAAAAATGTCTCCTCCCTTTTCCCAGGCATTTCTACAGTAACAGCTCTATAGGAATTTACACAAATTTTGCGATAAAAAATAGAAAAATAAAAAGCCCCTCTTCCTCTTTTTTTTTCAAAAACCTGGCCTAATACAAAAAATAGAACATCTCAATTCTCAGTTCCCAATAATGTTCCTGGTAGCTATAATAAATTGATTTTTTTTGCAAAGTGTTGACAAGTTCCCTTAAAACTTTAATTTAGATCTCAATATATCTTTGCCCCTGCTCCTCCCTGAAACAAAACACAACTATGGCTTTATTAAATGACAATTATCATGTCATAAAACTTCAGTTTGAATCATTTATACCCTAATTAATTTTTGTAGATTAAATTTCTTACAAATGTAAAATAACAAAATGAGGTCACACACATACATCTTACTATAGCTCTAATCCATATGTACATGGTGTATGAGAATTCTGACAACCAACAATTTCCAACCATGCACAGTGGGAACATGTGGCGAATTTCAAACAAGAACAAAATTCATGCCAGTTGTACTTAATTGAATGCGCTATGGTGCACCAGATTTCAAATAACATTATCAGCAGCAAATGAATGCATGCTACGGCAAATTATTATAGCACTATGTAAGATATCTTACTAGCAGATTATATTCTCATCACAAAGGCATGGTTCATTGGTTGGCTACTGTACAAAGGTATAGGAAGAGTTGTTAAATAGGTGATCAATTAAAATGCAAAGGAAGCTCTCTAATTCCAACAACTTCCTAGCCTAACTTATCTTATGGTGAAAAGAAGACTTCTAGATCATGATAGATTCTTGCACGGCTGAGTGGCTTGATTATGCAGGCCATAATTAGAGGACAGGATTAGTGTTTATTGATAAAACAATTTGTCTGCCACTATTAAGTCTGTCTCAGACACTACAAATGTCAATGTGCTTTGACAGCAGTACACTGAACCATGACATATACATTCATTCATATTTTATTCTATTATGTTTGTTCTTTTATCAGTTCTGTAAAAATGAGTGTTGTCCATGTTGATGGTCTATGATGTGTAGTATTCAAGTTGAGGAGAAAGAAAAAACATTATCCAGCTATGCCAGAGAAATGTCTAATATTAGGCAACTTTTTCTAAGGAAACTTTCTGGATTTATCACACAGGATAGGTATACAGAACTAAAACAATATCTTTTAATAATTTGTTCTATTTTCTTTGGCTCTGAAACTAAAATATTAGCCATTTCATAATTTTTGTTTTTGCTTTAAAGCCATAATGTTTGATTTTCAGCAAATTTGAATTTTGTTATTCTTTACTCCAAATGCTGAAATAATATTAGTAACCACTTAAGGCCAAAATCACAAGGTAAAGTGAAGGAAACCCGCTGGTTATTTTGGCCATAAAAGGTAAAGTTCTATTGTCTGAATATGACATGTTGTCAAAATCAAATTGCTATGCTGCCCTGATAAACAAAACAAATTTGACTGATTTTATTTGGGTGTAAGTTAGTTGGGACTGTTTTCATGTATTTAACATTACATATTACCGGTATGGAAAAAAAATCAGGTTTGAAAAAATTAACCAATTCCAACTTCATGTTATATAAGTTTGTACATTATGGCTTTAATATTAAACTAGCTTTAGTATTAAAAGCCGGGGATATTTAGTATTATACCGTACCCAATAATACCCCCCTCCCCTATCCACAAGCCATCTCACATGCCATTTCTTGGCTTGGCACTATGCAAAAAAAAATGCTTTTAAATAAAATATTATTTTCAAAATCTATTGTTACCAAAAAGACCCCATTCAAAACCTACAGTGCCAGTGGTAGGGTATTCTAATAGATTTCCCGTTGTTGTAATAATGAATGAATGTATCAACAGATTACTTCCCAATGTGACTCTCTTTGGCTTGTTTTAAAATGACTTGTTCTTTGTTTATTTCATTTTATTTGTTCACACAAAAAATGTGTATGAACGAATATGCTTGAATTATAAGGCCAGTTAAAATAAACAACATGATTGTATACAATGTATATATCATCTCTGCCCTCACCGATTTTTGAAGATTTTCAAATATTTTTCTTATTTTTCTTATTTGCTCCCTTATCGTACTTTGTTTTTTAAATTGTTGTGATAAAAAAATATGCTAAGAAGTTCTTGGTTATTATTTATAAACATATTGCAAACATTTTCTTCGAGCTTGGTATATGGCTTTGGAGAAATACCAGGGCATCTCTGTTTTTGTGATGTGTTGACAAAGCCTTTGCAATTGCAATTTTACACACAAATGTCAAATGAATAGTAAATTTGTAACAAATTAAAACAAATATAAATTACCTCCCGCGCCAAATTTTTAGAAAATCCAGACAATATACATGTTATTTTATTTTATTTGGCCTAATTTATTATTTTTTCAATGAAATCATCTCTTACCTCCTATCTGATCCCCATCGCCTTTCAAATGGTAAAGGCATGATTAAGAATCCTGTGTTAGGAGCGCAAATCTACCAACTGGTAAAATTCCTTGATATATAATTCTCCACTTCTAGCTTTTTAGTTATATCCCAAGCAATTAAGCAATCAGTTCCAGTCACCTCACAAACCAGTAATTGGCAGTGAAGATGTTCTCCAAGTCAAAGAGCAGTCATTCTCCTATACAACCACTGTGCCGTTGTACTGGATCATGCTAAAGCGTTCAGTGTCAAACAGTAGCCATACTGAGCTGAGTGAGCTGACTGACCTAGTGCTCACATCCCATTTATTTATCCAAAAGCCTCTTAAAAACGCACATCTGCAGAACACAATCGTTCTAAACAACCAAAGGCGTACATATTCACCGGTTCACCATTTTACTGTCCATTTTCATCAAATGAATTTAAGCATCCAGCTTTAAGAAGATATACGAACAGGTCAATACAATACTACACACAAAGTATACGAGAAACGCCGTTCAATATTTTTGTTGGGAGATGAGCTTTAATCGACAGCTTGTTTACAAACTGCGTTGCAATATAGAAACACCGTGCTTACATTTTATGTCTCTAATTGAATGTTTTCCTATTTATTATTGGAATTATTCTTAATATTATAGCTCAAGACTAATTTTAAATAGTATATTTAGAGTATATTGCAGTACAACAGAATTGTTTATTATGGCTTTGTGACACATCACAAAACATGGTTTTGATTTGGATTTTTTTCTTTTTAAAATTTTAGCGCGGTTCTTAAGAAGTTGGGAATTGTCTATACTCCATTTACGTTCATCACAGAAGAAAAAGATAGCATCTCCCTTTGAATACAATGCAGAATAATGTCGATTTTTATGGTAGAATATAGGAAGCAAAATACGCATTTTCAAGTCATTTTGTCTCAGATTAGTTCTTTTGGAAGTCTGCTCTCTGCGGCTATTTATAAAATAAGCTAAAATATAAAGGGAGAGGGACTGGCTGTTATTTTCACAGGTCATTTTCTTCGGAGGGAGTTTCAAATATATATAAAACAAGCTAGGGGCATAAAATTATCAACACTAACATGTGTGGGCCATGGACCTTCTTTTAATACAATTGAACATGGTTATTGGTTGCTTTAAAATTTATGAAAATGAATGATCCCTGATATATTTTGATTATTTTCCCCACATCAAAAGAAATGATATTATGAGAGTATTATGTCTAGGCCTATTCTAATTAAATTGCACTGGGCTTTAGTATTATCATCTATGAGAGAAGCAGGGAATGTTGAAAATAGAAGAATAATATTATACTTCGGATTTGTCAAAAGTATATAAATATAAAATGGTGACTGTAACGTCTGAAATAACATGCCAAGATATTGCAAATAAATAAGCTTTAGAAAAATGACAGAATACAATGTAATCATGAATTGAATAGAACTCCAGATGCCAAATATTGTTAGCGATTACTAAATTTATGGATTATATCTTGGCTGGCTCTCCACTATAGAGCGCCATCATTATTATTTGAGAGCAATCATTGTATGCGTTTGGGCAAGCATGGTTAAATGATTGATGGTTTTCAAAATACCGTTTTTTGTTGATTGTTTTATTTTATTTTTACTTATATTTTAGGTTGTCCAACCAAGTTATAACTCTGCTGAAGAGCTTGAAACACCAGAAAAGCTTTGGTGGCAATGATGCAATGAGTGGCTAAAAACGAGATATCATAGTTTGCACCAAGCAGCATCGCCCACTGAGATACTTTTTGTTTAATATAGGCCTAACCTTTTCTGGTTTAATTTTCCCAATAGAACCAGTCTAAATTCTATACTATATATGTGACGTGTCATGTCAAAAGGAGACACTTTTGGGCAGGTTATCAATTTTGAGGTTTTTACATATCTTTAATATAGAGATATTTTGCTCCACAATGCCGTTTTTCCCAATGTAATCGGACATTCCTAAGCGAAGATATTGAGTTTGTAAGTTATGGTATTACAAAATTGGAAATTGAGATATCGGCCTTTAAAAATATTATTGACAATGTTCAGAGTAGGAATTGCCTTGAAAAATGTCTCAAAAAATACAAGATGCTAGTTATATTCGGGTCTGAAACTATCAGACAATATTGTTAACATTAATAACATCACAAATTTGCAACAAACCCAAATTGTGAAAAAATCACCCGCGGGCAGATTTTTGGCTATTTCTCCATTTACGATCCTGCCCAAAAGTGTCTCCTTTTGACATGACACGTCACATATGTCTATGAGCGGTCCGGGCTCTGGTCGAATCTCCTATTAGCAAAGTTCAATAACCTACATTCAACAATTCACAGCTTAAAAGTTAATATTGAGTCTTGGAGGATGAGGTTTTGTACCCAACACATGGAAGGTCATTATATCAATGTTGAAATCTATTGGGGTTAAGGAACTGTGCCCTGTCCGGTGGTGATGATTGAGATCTAGACTTTTGGTATTAAAGGTATTATAAACTGATAATCGATATTCAGGGACGATCTGAGATTTCATTTTATGAAGCGACACGTAGGCCTACTCCGCACCCATGCAATAAACTGATAAAGCAAATGAAGCACCTTGCCACCATCAGTCAGGCGACTAACGGGGGAAATGAGCAAGATGGCAACGAAATTGTTTTTCGGGAGAGGTTGTACTTGATTCTGAACCAAATTAGTGCTATTTGTGCAAATGTTAACTTCCGCGTGCATTTTAGTAACGGGCGGGCACCATTCTATACCAAAATGGTATGGCACCACAACCCCTACTACGTCATTTACCCCCCCCTCCACAAAAAAGAGAGGAGAAGTGATGAGAAATATGAGAGCAAAGAGAAGAGAAAGAGAAAGGTAGAAAAATCGGACCATTTTTATTTTTTGACTCCTGGTCTGGCCAGGAAAAAAATCAATATACAGCTTTTTGCTTATAACTGAGATGTCGCAGATAAGTCAAACTATACTTTTTCTGAATGCTAAAATTGAGAGGAATATGGTTCTTTTTTAAACAAGATTTGAACAAGTTTAAAATTTGACCCCTGACCATTGATTGACCCCTAGGCGCTTAGGGCCACTTTTTAATTTTTGGAACATCTTGAATTCTTGAATGTGTGGATCATAGCTATAAGCTGAGACCTACACCGAGCGGAAAGAGTGAAAAAAAACCCAGGGAGAGTGAAATGAGGACAACCCCTTTTTGAGTGGGAAAAATTCACTCTAACGGATTGAAAAAAGTAGTCTGTAGGCCTAAACTCTCAAAAGAGTGTATATTGCCTAAATAATATGTACTTTCTTTCATTGAGAGTGTTTTCCACTAAAAAACGAGATGTCCTTCGTTCAACTCCTTGAAAGAGTGGAAATTCACTCTTTTACATACCATACCTAAGTATGGTCTCTGAAAAGGTTGGCCGATTTAGGGTACAGAGTCAGTGGTGCTACAGATGAAAATACCTAAAGGTGCCTAAAAGGGGGACCCCTCAAAATTCGTTTGTAGCATTATAAAGAGATTATAAGGGGTCCCCGTTTTTTGGGGTCCCCGTTTTCCAGATTACCCTAGGTCAAGCTGGAAAACGGGGACCCCAAAGTTGAAAAACGGGACTCCCTAGAAATTTGTCAGTAGCTTTATGGGTGTTTAAAGGGGTCCCCGTTTTGGGGTCCCCGTTCTTGGGGTCCCCGTTTTCAGGGTCCCCGGTTTTCCAGACTCCCCATATTACAAGCATTTATGGCATTTAATGGCCTATTTGGCCCCCACCCCCTAGTGCAAGGAAAAAGGAGGGAGAGAGGGGAAAAAAGAGAGGAGAGAGAGGAGGAGAGAGGGAGAGGAGGGGAAGAGAGATAGGGAATCCATACGATTCAAATCAATAAGCCTGGCAAAAATTGTCTATTTGCCCCCCCCTGCAGAGAAAAAAGAGAAAGGATTTTGGGATAACATTTTCTGAAATTGGAAATTTTTAGCACGCTTCGCGCGAACTTTAGTCATGTTAGTCAGGAAATTAGTAAGAATAATGGCCAAATAATAATAATAATCCCCCATTTTTGTTTGGTGGATTTGGGCCCCATGCAGGCTTGCCCCCTGGAAAAAAAAACCCCAGCTACGCCACTGCTTTATGCGTATGGCGCTGCAACTTTTTGAATCGCACGACATTTTAAATGCACTCATTCATTTCTCGACGCGATATCTAAGTCTAATTGCACGTTCAAGTTCAAAGTTATGCTACTCAAAGTAGTGAATAGGGACTTTCGTTTTTGGATGTGTTTATTACCGCGATATACCGCTGGATGACAAAATCTTGCACTTTTATTATTCAAACAGTTTGATAATTCTAATAATTTTCTTGTCATGGCACACTACTGGCTGGCCCACTTCATTCAGATCAGATCAATACTATTCATAGCCATAATCATGACAATGGGGAAAGAATGTGAGCTTCTATTTGAAAGAAAAGTGTGGTCTGCTGGGTAACCAAGCAAAGCTAAAGTAATGTGGTATGATTCGCACCATGCACTAGTTAGGGACCGTCGTGTAACTAAACTGAATTGATTCCTGACCACAATACAACTTGCTTGCTGGTATGAATGCAATGTTAAAACAAGGATATGGTATTGACAATTGAAACGGTAGCAGTTATATAATGTTGAGCTCTTTATCGATTCCTTGTATTAATGGAGACATTCACCATGGGGCCTGCTAAAGGACATAATTCTATCACTAGGATCCACAACATGTTCATATATCAGGGCACAGTTCTTTAACCCCAATACATTTGTACATTCATTGAATGATCTTACAAAATTTGGGTACAAAAACTCATTCTCTGCAACTTGAGGTCAAATTTTGCACTATGAGTGTTTAATTGAGGTTATTGAACTATGTCATTGGGATGAGGCCATTGTGGTCCATAGTGTATTTTAACAAGCAATTTGCTTACACTCTATCACTAGGATTCACAACATGTTCATCTAGATCAGAGCACAGTTCTTTAACATCAGGGCACAGTTCTTTAACCCCAGTACATTTGTACATTCATTGAATGACCTTAGAAAATTTGGGTACAAAAACTCATACTCTGCAACTTGAGGTCACATTTTGCACTATGAGTGTTTAAGTGAGGTTACTGAACTATGTCATTGAGATGAGGCCATTGTATTCCATAGTATATACTCATAGACCCTTTTTCCAGGGTCTATGGTATACTGTGAAATATTTACGAGTACAGGTATTTACAGTTCCCTCCAAGTTGACACAAAGTGGCACCCCGGTTGAATCATTCATAAATAAATGGCTTCTTTACAAATGTCACTAGTAATCAAACTTTGGATCTCCTCTTTTGGATTTTCCCCGGGTCGAGATGGTGATGACAAAATTATTATTTCATAGTATAATATTTGAAATCAAGAAGCCCATGATGACTCTCAAATCCAATAAACATGCTGAGTTGGTTGCAATAGACCAACTCTCCCCGCCAACTGAACTTTGCATAGATTAATTGCTGGTTGCATAACACACAAATCCTGAAAGCTTTTGTTGTGAAGGTCTGTAATTTGATCCAATGAGATCGATCGTACTTTCTGGCGGACAAAGAAACATTCAAGCTCATTGGTAAGTGTTTATCGCTCGTCGCTACATAATGGAGTATAAAACAAGTCATGGGGGAGTGAAGTGGGTGTGACCAATCAGAATTCAGAAACTGTTGTTCTCCATTTAGTTTAGTGTGAAAACATACAACCCTATTAGTACGCCCTCTGTCATCGATCTCGTTTAACACAAATAGAGGGCCAAAATATTTTTCATCGACGATGTTCTACTTAAGGTGATACTCCCCGACTTTTATTTAAAAAATTTACTTTTCGTGTTAACACCTATGATTATATATTCGTACTTTTTGGTCAGTATATAAGCAGTCGTGATTCTATCTTTAAATGTGAATGCGAAGTCTAAGCCTTTCCTCACATTGGATGAGTGAAATGGTGACTGGGTTTAGGGTTCCCAGATGTAAAACGTCCCCTAGCAATCACAACTCATTAATTGAATTCAATTAATTAAGAAATCAAATAATGATTTGTGATATTTTGTCATTTTTTCCCAAATCATTATTTTAGGGGGCGCTGTTGCAAAATCGTAAGCAATAACACAGGTTGTCTCAAATTATGGGCCACAGTCTACACACTAACACAAGATCACCACGAAATTGTTGACATGTTTGTTTGTTTTTGCAGTGAATTACAGGTAAGGTCTATATTCCCATGGGACCAGGGACATAACCAAGATTTATTTGGAGCTGATTTTGAATAAGTGGACTTCTTTTGGACCTTTCCCAATTTTTTTTTATCAAGTAAGCATAAAAAACCTGGAAAGAAAAAGAGCAAGGTAGGCCTACACTAACTTGACGTTGGAAAACAAGTACTAAATTATCAGTTCCAAGACTCACAGAAGTGCTAAACCCGCAAAAAAAGCATAGGTCAATGGGAATACAAAAGTGCACTCTAGTAGGAATTCTAATTGAATGAACGCAGCTTTCAACAGCTGTAGGCCTACTCGATCCAACCGCGATTGAATATCGCGTATTTCAAACTACAATGCGAACGCATGACCTTGGATACAATGGTAACCAATCACGAGTGCGTTGGCATGGTTGGATTCACTTCTGCGCACGCAGTCGCAACACGCTGGCGTACATCGCAAAGTGTACGCAAATGTTCGTCACGCTATTGAAAGCTGCGTTCATTCAATTGGAATTCCCACTATAGAACAAGTGATGAAAATCACTGTGCACATAAGCAGACACGATAAACCATACAATAAATGTAGTCACAAAAACAGGTAAAGTTCGATGGCCAAAAATTGCCTATTCTAGAGCCCACAGAAGTGCCGGGAAAGCAGTATAAAAGTACACTGGATGTGATGAAAATCACTGTGCACATAGCAGACAAACAAATCAAAACAAGCCCTCAAACAGTTTCGAGCAGATAGACTTCTTCAGCGATAGACATGATAGATAACAATTTATTAAATCAAACAGCGATAGTTTAAATACAAATTAAAGTCAAAACCGAAGGCAACTTCAAATCACGGGTTCAAATATAACAACACAACTGGCCGTTAGAAGATCTCGCCGTTCAACAACCGGCAACAAATTTTCGTTTCTACCCCGGACCTCCTGAGACTGGAACAGACTTCCTGACAACATCATCAACGGCAGTTCAAGACCCAAGTATAAGATCACATCAGGCAAAGAGCCCAAGCAAGTCCATGGACTAATACTGTCCGTCATCACGTAGGCCTACAACGAAGAAGAAGACAACAAACTCTGAGCAAAATAAGTTGTGTGTTTACTCTTTGAAAGCAAGCTCCCTAAATGACTACAGCTAGTAGTACAGAGAGTGCTGTAAAGGAAAATGCAACACCGGAGGACAATAGGGTATTGACATGATGTAAATGCCAAGAGGGTCGCAATCAATAGAATAGGAATAGATTGAATAAAGTATACACTAATCCGACAAGCCAAGTGATTGTCAGAATTAATTCCGCCATTACTGGTGTTGTAACTGCCCAAAGTGCTGCTTCAAAATCAATCTGATATTGTATTGCATTGTAAACTTTCAGCATCATATCCTTTTGTCACACGGGTGATGGATCACAGTTTGAAATTCCCACAAAGCCATATCGAAACCTTCCTGTAGTAATAAGATCCTGTTCAATGCTTCTATTGCGTTGTATTCGGCCGAGTAAGCACAAGGTCTTCAATGAACCAAATTTGTGTGCTCATGGACCAGGCGCATTCATTATAGCATATAGGGGTGTTTGGTTATGGCTATTGACAAAATGCAAGGTTGTAAAGATGTTTTATTTACCAACTCCTATTTTCACCAAGGAAAATAGTCTACAATGCAAGTTATTGAAGTTGAAAAATTGTTGCTTCTGACTTATGAAGTTCACAACTTTATGGTAATACGTGTATACACACATACACACCTTGTCAGCCCCCTTTCACAATAGTACGACCCATATTATTAGAAAGTGCAGGATTTTTTTCGTCGCCAAATTTGTGAGTGAAAATAAATCAGATTATTTTTAACAATCACTCGTTGGGAAATTTTCAAAATGAGCGAAAATGAAGGTAGTTGGTGGACATTTTTGATATGAACTGTTTACCAGATGTGTATTATTTAAATATTAAGAATACGGAATATTACCCCATTTCTTTTCTTTTCTTTAAAAAAATTTTATTTGAGGGGGGGGGGGTCAAAGAAAGTCATTTAAAGCCATAATGTGTGCGATCTTATAATTAATTATATGAAATTGGTTAATTTTTTTCAAACCTGATTTTTGGCATATTTGTAATGTTTGCACATGTCCCAACATACACATTGGTATACATTTTTTGTGTTTGTAGGTCAACAGAGCAAAGTTCGACATAAGGTTCAATCAATCTTTCAAAGAAAGACATTTTGACCTTCTATAGAAATGCGTGTTAAACGACCAAAATAACCAGAAGGGGTTCTTTCACTTTACCTTGTTATTTCAAAATGGAAAGAAACCCTTCCCGATAATTATTAGGCCTACTAGCATGTAGCATTATTTCAGCATTTTGAGTATATAATAACAAATTTAAAATTGGAAGGAAATCGTACATTAAAGGATCGAGGATTTCGTGATCTTAGCATCCTCTTTTCGCCAGCCCATTCGGGGCTGGTACCTGTTTCAGGTTTGGGGTCAGTTTACTCAAGAGATTATATTTTAGTGGTATTGGAATGATTTTTTTTTTACTTTTGTGGTTAAATTTTTTTAAAAATATTTTAATTCGATTTGTTAGGAAAAGTAAGTATGTTTTGCCGTTTCAACGAACGAAAACGAGTGAGTATTACCAAAGTTATGTTTGAACTAATTAATTATGACTTTAAAAGTTTAAAGGCCTAAATGTAACAATAATAGTTAATATATATAGCATCATATGGTCAGCAGAAGAAAATCTGACATCACCTATGATGTCATATCAGTGTCCTTGACCGGGGTCCTTACTCCTTGACCACTGAACAGCGTGATATCATGTTGATAACATATCTATAGAATCAAAATCTTCATCATATCCTCGGATCATATCACAGATTCTCAACAATCTGTGATCATATGGACCATATTGATGTGAAAGTAGTTATCTATCATATCCTGTGTCGTTTTATGGATAAAAATGACTCAAAATGTTATTGATGAAATGGTTGCTATCATAAACATCAGTTTTGTCTTTTCAACGGAAAAATCCGATGCAAAATAAAGTTTTTAGGGCCTAGCTATAATATGGGCATAATTTATGCATATAGTATTGAACAATGTACCCCATTTGACATGCACTTATAGATAAATAAATTGTCTTACTTTATTAATTTAATAACTTCTTTATTATAAATAAAATGACACATAACTATTTGATTCATAAAATTACATTCAACAAAATGATTGAAGAGAAAACACACAAGGCACTAGGCAGACTGTTATAGAATGGAGTATGTAAGATACCATGTCCATAGCTTCGCAGGAGTTTCCGACTAGCAATCAACATGATCAGCACATTCAGATAAACACAGTTTAAGAGTGAAGATTGTAGTGAGTAACCAGTCCTTTATAAATGTGCTGGCCACTATCTATTATAATATAGTAGGCTTAAACTATACATTGCGAATTAATTAAGTTATTTTAAAATAAAATGTACATGTAAGTTAACTCAAACCGGCAGTGTATATATCGAAAGCAGTGAAATCGGACATTCCTAAGCGAAGATATTGAGTTCGTAAGTTTTGGTATTACAAAATTGGAAATTGAGATATCATGGGTAAAAAGCTGAAAAGACAAAAAAAACCAACGACAACAACAACAACAACAACAACAAAACAAACAGACCAGAACAATTTGGAGTACATGTAATGAATTAAAAGAGTTGACATGAGATTAGGAATTAATGTTTTCTGCTGTTTCAGTGTGCATGTTCTAATCGTTGATGGTTTGGTGGACTGTCATGTTGATGTAAGCGTGATCCTAAAATGCCTTTCACATTGACATAAACGAATTACAAGACCTCTTCTACATTGAGGCTGGCTTTCCTTTTAAAGGAATTTTATTATGACATTTTTCAGTAGATATCCATGAAAAAGCTTATTCTCAAAATTGGTACACCAGAACGAAATTCATTTGACGATATTTTTACTAAAGGAATTAATCTGCCAAAAATTGTTGGCACGTAACTATTATGTTAAATCTCAACTTTTTTCTTAAGTGGGGGGGGGGGGGGGGGGGCTGTGGATTACGAAATGCGATTTTAAGGCTTTAAGAAGGAAATATTTAGTCCCTGCTGATTTAATATTTTAGTCGGCTCAGTAAACCTCATCAGTGTAGGCAAAGTTAACTACCGGTCAACGGGCGATACTGTTTTAACCCCCAATCAAGGTGAATTTGAATGTAGGCCTATAGAGGTGAGAACAGTTTCAATTTCTTATACTATTTTAGCCAAAATCAAGGTATATAGGCCTAATACCGAACTGCCTGTATTTTTATTTTTTACAGTAAGCTCACCAGGGGAGTATTCGCCGAAACGTCGAGTGAGGGCATATTTGATAGGCCTATTGTGTACTTCCCAAATGTGGAGGATCTCTCTAAATGTAAAAGAGTGAAAATCGCTCCCCAAAAGAGTGATTCACTTATAAAACCACTCAAAAAAGAGTGAAAACCACTCTAAAAGAGTGAATTTCAACTCGTTCAAGGAGTTAAATGAAGGACAACATATTTTTAGAGTTGTCCTTCATTTAACTCACATGAAAGAGTTAAAATTCACTCTTTTAGAGTGGTTTTCACTCTTTTTGAGTGGTTTTAAAGTTAAAAACACATTTCACTCCTTTTGAGTGGTCTTATAAGTGAATCACTCTTTTCGGGAGTGAGTTTTTCACTCCTTTACATTTAGAGAGATATACATGGTATATGCCCCCCCCCCCCCCTCCGCCTTCCCCTCCCTCAGAATTGACGCCCATGAGCTTGGCAGGCAACAAATCGTCACCATCATAACAAAACTGCCTAAGTCATACTTACATGTTTCTCATTTGCAATTTTGATTTTCTGAGTAATAAACCCAATGATTAATCAAATGTCCATCCGCATTCTTGTGGAATAGGCCTACATCAAAAGAGATGCGGATGGAAATCCGATTAATTATGGGTTTATTACTCAGAAAATCAAAATACAAATGAGAAACATGTAAAATGACTTGGGCAGTTTTGTTATGAGGGTGACGAAATTCAAATTTAGCATTTTTTACAACAGAATTGGTGTGCACTATAATAGTCTATAGGCTTACGTGATATTTTTCAAACTTGTCATTTTTTTGGGTAGATTCTTGGCAACCATGTTTAAACACATCTAGAAACTTCACTGATTAAGAAAAAAATGGGTGCCAGTTTTTCCATTAACATTTAGAGCCTCCATTTAGAGAGCCTCCATTTTGAATTTCAAAATGGCCGCCAATTTTTTTGGAAAAATTACCAATTAACCATAACTTTTCATCCAAATGTCACACAATATTTATTATTTTTTACATAAACTCATATAAAGGGGTCAATGATTTATTGAAAACAAACTAAGCACACTAAAAATACTCCAAATAGCAAAAATCCAAGATGGCCGCCATATTTCAAGCTTTTTGACGTAAAATGCCATAACTCTTGAACCAATGGACATAGGAAGATGCTTTTGATGACTAACCATATGTTTTGGCATATGAGGATTCAAAAAATAACAACGTATTTATGATTGGAACACTTTTAGTATATAGGTTCCAAGTTGAGTTTCTTCAACTGATTCGGAGACGTGCCACAAACTAAGGCCATGAAATATAATGATAAGGTCTTGAAATATAATGCTCTGTCAGACATCTAGAACATGGCAAACGTTCATAGTCAGCAAAAACATATGCATCCAGCGATGCTGAGGTCATCATCAGTGCTCGGGCCCCAGTTCTTTAAAGTAGAAATACTCGGAGACTCGTTTCTGACTAGAGCAGACGAGTCATTTCTGCGTTGTGATGTTTACTGCAGAGCTGCCTTCGTGATGATGTACAGGAGAGGTGCGGTGGATGAACATGAACATAACTGGAGACGGATAATAATGCTGACCAAAGTTCAGCAAAAACCTTGTGAAGCTTGACTAGTAGTACATAGTAAATAATACTGAGCTTAAAAGTAAGTAAAGTAGTGGCGGCTACGTCGGCATGAAAGGTTATATGAGTAAGGTTCCAAGTAGAGTTTCTTCTACTGATCTGGAGACAACATCCTTGTCCTTGAACACGACAAAAGTTCCAAGTCAGCAAAAACATCTTCATCCAGCGATGCTGAAGTCTTCAACAAACACAACTATGATAAAACGATTAGCATCACTAAACTCATTAAGGACACGCTTCAAGACAGAAGAGCCACAAATAGACTATGTTACTCCACAAAACCATACAGGGCTACCTGGCCCTGCCGGTGGAACATCTACTCAAACCAAGCCTACGTCAATCTCGGCATTCTCACTCTGATTCATACCAGATAATCAAATACTCATATATGTTTCCCCAGAACTGTAATACTGGAATCACCAATGAATCATTCAAATACAAGACTCAACCAGCTTCAAAGCAGCTGCGCAAGAATACCTAAGCAAAACTAAAGGAAAACAGCAAGCATCCTTTCATGCGCAATTCCTGCTCGTGTTGTTCCACCTGGAGCGTTGTGCAGTATAGTGCTCAGGCCCAGTTCTTTAAAGCAGAAATACTCGGAGACTCATTTTCTGACTAGAAAACATTTGCGCGAACATGTTTTCTAACACGAGTACTAAGCTTGGCGTCCAATCTCACCATAGAACTTTACAGTGGAATGATCTACCTCTTGCCGTGGTTTCCATTATTATCTTGTTCTTTGAATTGTTTTTTCTTCTTCAAGTTTTGTACGCACTTTGAGCGTCCTGGAAAAAGTGTATTCTTTAAATGCTATGTAATGTATGAATCAGGGGCGTCAACGGTTCTGAATAATTGTTCCTAATTGTCATTCTAACAATGATCTTGTCGATCTTCACCAATCACTTGTGGTGTAATGTTCATACAGCTGTCGCCCTTCCCACCATATTTGCAAAGTTCAGTACAGACTACATTGTTTCCTCTGCATGAGCACCTTCTCAAGCACTTCAATTTCTCTCTGTTACACCCGACGAGCTGCAGCACTGAGACCGGAACTGGAGCAATCTGAGAAAGAACCATCAGCAGCTTGTTGTCTAGGTTTCGCCACCCCAAAGTCAGGGTTCAATACCATATCCTGGTGCCAGATATTAGCCTGGACATGGGCACGGCGTATAATGTTCAACCCATGCTCCCTGGGTCGGTGGCAGTTTGTCAACTCCTTGTTCATCTTTGAGTTGCTCGAACAAAATCAATCTAAGCATCTTTGCCTGCCCAATGTTGACTCCACTTGGACAGAAAAGAGAGCAAAGAAACTCTTCACATCCACATAGAACTTCATCGGGTGGTTCTTCTCCTTTGACAAGACCAGCTAGTGCTCTCAGAATTGCGGGGCTGCATGGCCTTCAGGAAAGTTGTAAAGCATCCCTTCCTCCCCTTCTCTTGGATATGTCCTGTCGTATCACAGCCTGTGAGAGCATGCCAGTTGATCAAAGCTGCTGATCTCTACTCTGGGCCAAGTTTGTCATAATAGGTTGCAGGAAGACTTTGCGTCGTCTTTCGTCTGTTCCCATGATTAGCACCAAATGGTTGCCAAGTAGTGGTGTTCTTCGTAAGGCCAAAAGTAGCACATCTGTGTCTTGTGAATAAAATGTGGACATTCATCCCATTGCTTGCAGCTTCTATGGCATAAATCATAAGAGTGTCCGCCTCTTCCTGAGTGTTGACACTGGTCATTGTTTCACATAATTCGTCATGACTCCTTTCCGTGTTGCAGTCATAACCTTGACGTAACTGTAGCGGATGAGCTGACGGGAAAGGTAGAGAGTTAGCGAATCCTTTGTGCTGCTGCTGGCGAGAAACATCTTTTGTCCATGCCATTCTCCTCTGTTGCTAGGATACTCTGTTGAATTTCGTCAGGGATGATCTCCTTTGACATGAGTTTGAACATGCAGCCTTTATATTCTGAGTTCTTGCTACCAGCCTCCGTTTGGAATAAGTTGCAGGGCACTAACACTGCCTTCAGCTGTGCAATGGAGCGTTCTTGGCGATCAATTTTTGACTGAGAGAGATGATGCTGCTGTCGTGGTGCAGTTGTGTACGTAGTAGCTACAAGTTGTTCTGTCTCATTAGAAAGCCGTGCCAGCTCCGTAGCAGTGAGACAAAACTTCAAGAGCGTTGCTGGAGACGTTGTTATTCCAGAGATCCCTCTTTGGCCTTTTGTTGATTTGTTTAGGTGTTCCATCGCTTGATCAACACCAATTCGTGTGAATGAAATTATGGTTGCTAGTATTTACTGCAAACTCGCCGTCGGTGAAGCTCTGCCAAAGTAGAGGTGCCAATTACCTTCCCGTATAGCCCTTTGGAACTGTAACAGTGTCATCACCTGTCGCATGTACATCCTAGCCCATTTATATATTGGGTCTGTCTTACGATTATCGTCGAACTCTCGTAGCTGTTTCTCAAGATTCAAGGATTCTATCTCCATTAAGAATGCATGGTGTGCTTCTGCAACGCCTGTCCTATCTCTGTATGCTTCAGTCAGCTGCTTAACGTTGGCTTCCAGGGTGTCACGTACAACGGGGTGATCCTCAAGGAATTCTTCCAACCAGAGATCGAAGAGAACCTGAGCTACGAGCGCTCTGTTGTAATGATTGCCATTTAAAATCTGCGATACAGTCACGCTACTGTACAGATCTGCTTCTTGCAATGCATCGTCAAGACCGCTACCTTCAATTGCCCGTCCCAAGCACCTAAGTGCACAGATCACTGTGTAGAATGCTCCTGGGCTGAACACCCACTTGTTCTTGAACTCTGGATATAGATACTTGAGTTTTACAACTCTCTTGTATAAATCCATGTCTAAAGTCACAACGATATTACTGCTTGCTCTAGACACAACTGCGTTCAATTTAGTCAGCTGATCCAAGGCAGCAACTAACGTGGGCCATTCGGTAGTAGTCCACAGTATGCCAGCTACAAGATGGGCGTATGTGATGAGATGCACGATGCTTCACAAGTCAATGACCTTGCTTGGAGGATATCTCGTTACTGTAACAGAGGAAACATCAACTTGCCTGGCGTTGAATCTGAAGTTCCAGATTTGTCCGATTCAAGCACAGATGAAATTGCAGAAACCACCCAAGAACCTGAAGGATTGGTAGCCAATCAACGCATTGAAATGCAACAAGTGCATTTGTGGTCAGCTTATAACTCGCTCCTACACACCCCCAGATGATGCGGATGCCTTGCCAGTAATCCCCATATGTCAAAACATATGGTTAGTCATTAAAATCATCTTCATATGTCCGTTGGTTCAAAAGTTATGGCGTTCTACGTAAAAAAGCATAAAATATGGCGGCCATCTTGGATTTTTGCTAATGAAGAGTATTTCTAGGGATCTTGTTTTGTTTCCAATGAACCGTTGACCCATTTATATGAATTTAGATTGAATATAGTCAATATTGTATGACATTTGAATGAATAGTTATGGTTAATTTGTAATTTTTCCAAAAAATTGGCGGCCATTTTGAAATTCGATATGGCGGCTCTAAATGTTAATGGAAAAACTGGCACCCACTTTTTTCTTAATCAGTGATGTTTCTAGATGTGTTTAAACATGGTTGCCAAGAACCTACCCAAAAATTTGCTTTCTTTGCACAAGCCAACAGACTATAAAAGCTTTGAATGTCTAGCTTGAGCGATTTCCAAGGCATACCGGATAGGATATCAGTCAGGTTTTCAACCGGCAACACTAATAACATCCGGAGCAGGAACAGATAGTCCGGGATTTTTAACAGCGTTGAGCTTCACAGTCAAACTCTCCTTGATTAAAATAAATAGAGATGCATTTATCGTGTTTTCACGGGAATTATTGATAACCAACTGGGATAATAGACAGCAGAAATGTGGTTTTATTTATAACGGAATTATCGAAAGAGAAGAAGATGCCACGTCGAAATCAGGTAGGTATTCATTGATTTCATTCAGTGATCATACCTGCTGTCTACTGAAGATAGCACGCAAGGTCGGCATATCAGTAATGTTACTGAAGATGTGCTTGTTTCGTGTACATTTTTACTGAAACCATGGAACTACTTTATTTTATTTGCTTATTTATTTATATATTTAGAACACTTTATCACTGGCACAGAATTACAAAAATAGTATATTGCACATAAGGCCCGTGAAAGTCGATTCCGAGTTTACCATCCCCCGCACGCGTCACTTTTTGGAAACCAAAACTACCCGCGTCAAATTTTAAAAATGCCAAAATAATTCATTATTTTCAAAGTATCAGTGTTTTCACTAGTTTTAGCAATTGGAAACATATATTTTGTTTGTAACACTTATAAATTCATAACTTGGAAGCAAAACCAGGCTCTTTTCTAACTTTTCTAATCCCTACCTTTCGTGAAAATTTCTTCATCGCATTTGTTTCCATTTTGCAAACATCTGATGAAATAAATGAAAAAGTCACCTCGCCAACCTGGAAAAAGAAAGTGACGATAAATTCGGAATTGACTTTCATGGGCCTAAGATAACATCTAAATTTACACAACATAAAAGGAACAAATTTTCTTAAAAGTCCAGTGAATGACAGGAGACAACAGGTGCAATACACCTCTAAGACCGCCCATCAAATCCAAAAAGAAGGGGAGGGGAAAAATAAATAAGATGGGGAAAAATATAGGTTAACTTACTGTTGCATGTATTTTATATATTTGAAGTTCATTTATGTATGCATACAAGTGTCTTTAGTTTAACTCCTATGGCAGTGAGACTCAGTTCTCAGACATACTGATGTTGTAAAATAAGATCAACTTGAAAAAGTATTTTTACAAACTAAAAAATATATTGTGTCTTCAGATGAACAAAAAAGTAACAAACCATTTTTGATTGGGGCACTTTTTCTCAACCAACAGTGGCGTAGCTAGGATTTTGGAACTGGAGGGGCCCAACTTGTAAATGTACCGACGGAAATATTTTTTGCCGACGGAAGTTGTGATTTGTTGACTCAAAATTTTTTTTGCTTGGTTTTAAAAGGTGAAGTGCAAAAAAAAAAAAAAAGAAAAAAAAAAAAGGATAATAGGCGGTACAAACATAAAAACACACAATTTGTTAATGTATAATTCACAATTTTTCATCATTTTCTTACAATTCTCCCCTTTTTCTGTCACCCTGGGTAAAAAATAGTCTATTGTTAACCCAATTTCTTTTTCACCAACGCCTTCCGTCTACCGACGGCCTTACATGAACCAGCCCCCCTGCCCCCGCCCCCACTGGCTACGCCACTGTCAACCAACTCAGCAGCTTATTTTCATGCTCTGTAGTTATCTTGCCAACAAGACAACAAAATCTCTGCAAAAATTATTTTGTGTTTTTCAGAATTTGAAATTTTGGGTGGTTCTGCAAATTTTAAAAATAACTTCAAAAATTGTGTTTTTCCATGAAGAAGTAACACAATTTTTTGGATCCAAATGATTCAATACATTTCAAATGCCTAAAAGAGAACAAGAACATATCAAGTACAGAGAAACCCATAATTTAACAAAGGTAACAGCACTTATAGGGACACCAAATACATTTTCACCTCAGCAAAGCTTAAAAAAATAGATATTTTAAAAGCATTTTGAAATTTGATTCAAAGCTGTATTTTATTGAGAAAATAAATTTAACTGAAGTGAATGCTTAATTAAACAATTATCAGCATATATTTGTTAAAATTTAGCACCTAAGATTTTGGGAAAAAATATTTTGAAAAATTACCAGTTATTGAAGAAAGGTACAAAATAAAATAATTTGTCCAAAGTGAATTTTTTATTGTAAAGATGAAAATGCACAATAAAAAATATAATTTGGGAAATTTGACTTCCTGACTTTTTTTTTTATAATAATGTAGCTTGATAAAATAAAACTTGGATAAATCAATTGAAAAACCTTCAAATTGGCAAAATATTATAGAAAATTATAGAAAATTGATTATTGCATTAGTGATGCTAATTAAGAGCAGCCTTAATTGATATTGATGGATTAGCTGTTTTTAGGTCAGAGGATTGACGCAAGTGAGGCAGAATTGCACAGATTTTACAATTTGTATACACATTTTAACGTTGCTAAGGCTTCTGGCATCCTGACAACCAATTAATATAAAATTACAATATGGCTGCCTGGCAAGCAGGCATCTGCAGACAGGGTTACAAGTAAATAATTAAAAATCCCTGCTATATAACCCTATAATTATTGGGAAACAAAATACTTAGCATATAATATTGATTAATTATGTAGGTAGACTATAATAATTGTAATAATGATTAAGGGATGGGTTCATATGTGTGTAAATGGAGGAGAAATGGGAGGATTTGGGCATGTTTGCTGTGATTGTTTGCCTAGCAATATTGATCACAAGTACACAATTGATGGCGCATATCAAGGACCAAACTCTATAGTTTTATATTTGAGCACGATCACTTCTGTAAGGTCATGGGAAATTATGTAAATCGGCTTTTATATTTGATGTTGCATATCGGCTCACGCACTTTTTTTTTTTGTACCCAGTATTTCACAAAGTCCCTGTACTCTGATGACCCTATGACTTTTTGCTGGTATGTTGAGCACTTTAAACAATTAATTATAGTACTTACCTCCTACTTTAGGAACATGCATATGCCTTAATGTATGTCGACCATGTCAACAACCCAGTGTAGTTTTACATGGTTGGAAAAGTCTATTTCCTTTCGCTATTTTGCCAATCATAATTCATAAATTGTCCAACTTTTTGACAAAAAGAATTTTGCAACTATTCCGCCAGCAAGGAAACACAAATTTATGTGTATCCAGTGCGTCCTTTACGTTTAAATAGTTCAGTTTATTGTCAAGTTGTGCCTCTATACGCCATATTTACGGAATTGATGATACGAGCTGATACAGAATTTGTGAACCCAAATTTCTTGAAATATACATTACCTTTTTAACTTCTCGCCACGAAATTGGATTCATAAGAAGGTCAAATACAAGCCTTCCATTATGGCTGGTATCATCATCTCGATTGGTGTCTTGTGTTAGTATTATTCCATATTTTGCTGGTAGAAGTTCAATGAAACCCTCCATAATTCACGACTTGTGTCACTTGTGTTATAAACTCGATGTGTTTACTATATTGTCGCTCGGGTCCGCGACTAATCGCAGGGACCGGTCTATCATTAGCTATTCTATACACTTTTCAATAGCCTTATTGTGATGTGTGGGAGTTTTAAAAGCCGAGCCATGAACAAAATATAATGCGAGCACCGGGGCATCAACTTTAGAGGTGACGGTATGTGCCTGTCAATATATGCCCCTCTTTTGAAGCCGACTATACCCGATGACCAGGCACCTTCAGTTTTCAAAATATTATACCCAATGACCCTTTTTCATTTTGATTGTACATAATGACCCTTTTTTTAATAAAAAAAAACCCCAACGTTTTTGTACTGATATGCGCCTACTTGCGACGCTTGTAGGCACATATACCCATCAATTCTAAAGTTGAGTGCCCCGGGGTGAGCGCATACTGCGGGCCAATGAACAATGAGATAGTGGCTTTTCTGATATCGCTTTGAGGAACTGTTGAAGTATAAATCAGCCAACGAGTAGGTGTGTCCAAATTGCACATCTTGAATTGAGACCAAGACATGCTGTTATTTCAATTGTTATACCGCTCTGGTTGGTTTATTACCTACCATTGCCTACGAGATGCAGTTCTAAGGTGACAGAGGGACAGGTCTGCAATTCGATTCCACAACCATTCATACCTTTCATCTGTTTTATTGTATTATCGCATGCGAATTGCTCCGTGGTACCTTACGGGTACCTGAATTTTATTTGAATGAAGATGACTCTGTTATGCTCGAAGTCATATTGCATAATTTCTATACAGTATATGCAATAAACCAACCAGAACAGTATAACAATTGAAATAATAGGCAGTTCTAAGATAGGTTAAGAAGAATATAACGTCACAATTCTGTATTATTATTCAAGGTTGTAACGTGTCTATGCTGTCATGTAGGCCTACCTGGCAACAGACACGCCCGGTACAAACAGATGAAATTTGTAGAAAAGCGTGATTATGACAAAAACATTAAAAATGATACTTTGAGGTATTGTTTTTTAATTTTTGTATGGCAGATCATACATACACATGTGCTGAGGTCAAAAAGGTAAAAATTTTGTTTTTGACCCCTGACTCACCTGTCATTCCAAACAACCCCTTAAATCATCCCTTGTGATTTTTTCTTGACAAGTGTTGCCCCAATGCTATTCACTCATGGTCATGGTGATTTGAAACTTCCAAAAAATATATTTGAAAAAATTTGAAACTGCAGTTAATGACCCAATTTTTGTCTTCATTCAAAAACTTCAAAATTGTACATTTTCATGACCATATTTGGAATCAACATGAAAAATGCACTAAAATGAATATAATGTAGATCTGGATAGTTTGAAAAAAACCCTCAAAATTGGAGTTTTTACATTTTGTACAGTTGCGTAACTAGGGTTGGTAGCGCCCGGGGCAAGAAACAAAATTGGCCCCCTACCTCCACCCGAGAATATCTTAGACGCGGGGGTGTGTACCTCATTTCTTAATATATGTAATGAACCACTTGTCTTGAATCACTGAAATTTCAGTGAAGTAATTGGATTCCTTGCCCCTATAATATACATAACTTTTGTTACCAGTGTGTAGTTATAATGAATATAATGTAGATCTGGATAGTTTGAAAAAAAACCCTCAAAATTGGAGTTTTTACATTTTGTACAGTTGCGTAACTAGGGTTGGTAGCGCCCGGGGCAAGAAACAAAATTGGCCCCCCTACCCCCACCCGAGAATATCTTAGACGCGGGGGTGTGTACCTCATTTCTTAATATATGTAATGAACCATTTGTCTTGAATCACTGAAATTTCAGTGAAGTAATTGGATTCCTTGCCCCTATAATATACATAACTTTTGTTACCAGCAGGGACGGATTTAAGCAGTGGCCCGGTGGCCCGGGGCCAGTTGATTTTGCCTCGGGCCAGTAAACTTCCAACAATACTGGCCCGGCGGGCCACTAGATTTTTGATCCTGATTATATGAGGCAAGATATAATCAGCGATGGACACAATTAATTGGACAGTTTCTGCTCCACTTGTCACCTGTGTGTAATTTATATTTTGATTTAATGATTTTTGTCTATTTATTCTTATCCTTGCGTTGCAAGCAAGTTGGAAATACGGCGATGTAGGCCTACATACTATTTCCAAGCTCTTTCATGCTCTCTCTGATGATGATAGAGATATCGCAAATACCGCATACTTGAACCTTTTCTTTTGTGAACTTTTGGAACTATAGATTTATTAATTAAGGAAGGACTACTGGCTGAACATGTGTTAGTGACTACTGACTAGTCTCTCTATATTGAGTACGCTCAGTACAAATCAATTAAAAATGTTCAGGTTTGCTTGAATTAAAGTGGCACCATAGATCCTGGAAAAAGATTTTTAGGGTCCATGGTGGCACAGAATAAAATAATGTTAACACACAAGTAACATGTCAACATATGCAGGTCCGTAACCAGAATTTTTAAAAAGTGGACTTTTGTTCAAAATTTGGACCTTTTTTGACCAACAAGGACTGAAAACCTCTATTTTTTCGTTTGCTACTCTTGTGAATGTGACTTTTTGGGTCAAAATAGGGGACTTTTTTTTTGGCATTTGGCGAGGGGGTGTTCACCGCCTGCCCCCTGGTTACGGGCATGGGAACATTATTATTAAAACATTATTATTTGCACCTTTTGCAGTAGAACATATTGAAAAAGTTGGGCCAGTAAATTTACTGCAGGGCCAGTAGATTTGCAGTTTCACTGGCCCGGAGGGCCAGTAGAAAACTGAAACCTAAGTCTGTCCCTGGTTACCAGTGTGTAGTTATTTTTTGAGAAAAATGCAAAATTAGTCACAAAATTTATCAGGGGGTGTAGTACCACCTTAAAAGGTCCCTATAGCTTTTAAGCTAAAACTATTGTGATGCAATAGCTGGTCATAAAATAATCTCTCAGCTCAGTGTCAACACACCATATCATTTATAATGTATGATATTACAATATAGGATTGAGTAAGATTAATTTTTTGTTGCATTTTAAAGTGAATCAATAATTCCATAAAACTGTTTTCCCATTAGGCCCAGGGCGTACAAATAGCCAGGCATTAAGTGGAACTGGCTGCAAGATCTTTGTCATTCACTGCATCTACCCCATAATAGAGGCCCTGCATGAAATTATCGATTGGCTCCAAACAAAGGATTTGAGCCGGTGTCCTTCACCGTAGTTATGGCGGAGTGCAGTCCATTCAATCAAATGTTGTCATCAACCTATTCGACCGGAGTGCAGGGTGATATGAGCGCGACGAACTGTCACGGTAGATTGCAATCATGCTTTTGTTGAATGCATTTGAGTAGTCCGCCATATTTACGGGATCATACGTCACATGCAAGGCCTCTATTCAAATCCAGTACTGAGGGAAGGTGGATAAATGAGATTAGCCTCATTGAACCAGGGACCTCTCCCACAGACCTTAACCACTGCACCATGACCCTTCTCTGTGTACAATACCCTTCTCTGTGTACAATACTGAGTCCCGGGGGGGTACTCAAGTTTCGTTTGGGTAGCGGTGTGCCGCTGTGAATCAATCAATATACCAATTTTGCAAGAAATTTGGACCCATCGATATAGGCCTACCAAAATTGATGTCAACATTTTCGGCCAAATTTAAAATGATGCTCTTTAAAAAAAAAATGAGAAAAAACAACCCATCCATATATCCAGAAAAAGGGGCCATTGATATACCATGCTGCAAATGCTACCTATGTTTCCGGCACATCCCCGTATGGTCATTTGTAGTGAGTACCCCTCCCACCCCGGGTGCTGAGTTGAATACAATCAACATTCACATTTATTCAATTGCATGGCTGTTTTTGACTATTTCAGTCAATGGCCTCAACATGCCCAAGCAGCTATTTTGCAGATTTTCACAAACACATCTTATGCAGCATCTCTGTAACATGCTCTTGTGTACAACAGTGCTTTGAGTGATTGCTGCCGATTTGAAGATACATATGATAAGATTGGCTCTGACATCACTGACTACACTTGGGAAATAAAACCATTGTCTGGATTACATTTGCATTACTTCATTAAAGCAGTAGCTTGGATGTCCTGTATTGTAAAAACAATGCAGTTTGCAAACTTTTTCAGAGTAAATGTCATCTGTAGTATACTTTATCCAGCATAGGTGAGACTCAGAAGAGTAGATTGATATCGAATGGTTTACATGTGGTGAGCAGTGGCCGTGCCATGGTGAGGGGGGATGGGGGAAAATGCCCATATTCAGAACTCTTTCCCCCCTGTTTTCCCCCAGTAAAAACCCCAAATTGTAAAAAATTCCACTTTTTGCAGCAATTTTGCACAAAAATTGTTGATTCCCCCTGAAATTAACTTTGCCCCCATGTTCCCCTGAAAAAAATTCCTGGTGCCACCACTAATGGTTAGGTGCAGCATCTATGAAGAGCAGACTTTGCGTATTGTGTGACAGATGCATATTTTGCCAATTTACATGAGCATGCAGTACAGCTGGTTTCATACTATCCTGCCGCTTGCCGCTGAGCGGCGTGGCACACGCGCATTGCAGACAAACGGAAACAATCAAGGCTTGTCATTGGTTGAAACGCCCTGCCACTTGCCGCAGCGGCAAGCGGCAGGAAAGTATGCTGGGGCATAACAAAGACCTAATAGTTTTTTTGAAAAAATATAATTGCATTTATTGACTATGGTGGGTGTATCATAAAGCTTTAAAATTGTCATTTGTGTGTAGATATTTCTTGAAACTATTTTGCATTCACATACTCATCAGCATCATCATAATAATTTGCTGTGTTTATTTAAGTTTCAAAAGAGATTCCTTTAAATTGCATTTGAGTGCTTGTTAATATGATTACATCTGACCAAATCACTACCTAGCCTTGTGATATTTGATTAAAGCATGAGCCATACTGGAATACTCTGGGTCACTTATGAACAGAGTTAAAAACAGACCAAGTTGCCATGGTTACCTGTGATTTTCTTCTATTCTGTTAGTCTGTAGCGTTGGAACATTTTTGTTTTAATTTCATGTGGGTTGGTTGGTTGGCAGTAATATACTAGTCAATAATAGGGGTCTATAGAAGGTGTATTTTCATAAATATCAAAAAGTCAATACTAGATTTAAAAAGCTATAATGTAAAAAAAAATCAAAATGATAAAATAGTATTAGTTTTCACAGTCAGAGAGATCCATCTGTATTTGAAACAAATAATGAAAGAAAATAGCCACATTATTCCAATTCTTACATTGTGATTCGGTGTTAATGGTTAGCTATATATCTTCACATGCAGATCCCAATTTGTATTCAAAATATTAACAGGACTTTTATTTTATCAAGGTTTCGGTTTATTAATGTACAATACAATAATGTGTTAAAATTAGAATTTGGAGAAAAATGAAGGGCCTCTGCTTGCGCAAATCTTACAAATGTGGATTTAAAAAAAAGGTGTGTAATAGCATGGCAGGAGTAACTCTTGAACCTCCACCTTTCCCTTTAAAATAGAAATAGGAGGGAGGGCAACAGACAGACAGACAAGAGACAGACAGATAGACAAGAAGACAGACATGCAGACAAACAGGAGAAAGGAAACATGAGAGAGGCAGAGGAAAGCAATGCTGATACAGAAATAATGATCGAATTAAATTGTCTTGAACTTCAGATGTCAATAACACAATCATGTACCATGCTATCTGCTGATGATAGTTTAATGTCATCTGCAGTAATTCGTACCATCCCAGCAAACACAAAAACGTTTTAAAAACGTTTTAAATAAGTTATATTTTGGCTTTTGGTTTAGGTAGAAACATTTTAATAACATTAAAATGTCGGGTTATATAAAGGTCATGATAACGTTTTAAAACGTTTTGTATGAAAACACACTACAACAATATTTTTAAATGTTTTCCAAAAATGTTATTGTAAACTATTTTTGCAAACATTTTTGCCAAATATTGTGTCAATATTTAAATAACATTATGTTAAAATGTTTGAACCCCAGCAAACACAAAACGTTTTCGACATCATTCGCAAAAGGTTATAAAAGGTTGTCAGAAAACGCTTAAATGTCGGGTTATATAAAGGTCATGAAAACGTTTTTAAAACGTTATTGAAAATATTTTGGGCAAACATTTTTCGCAAAAATATTTTTTTCAACCCCAAAATAACATTTTGTTTAGAATGTTTTGTATCAAGTTTTCAAGAATTGTTTTTGGAATGTTATTAAAACGGGTTTATACCCTTTATATAACCCGACGTTAAACGTTTTCTGTAAAACATTTTTGTTTGCTGAGCAGTAGATTATCAAAAATGTTTTTAAGATTATGAAAACGTTTTATACTCTTAATATACCCTTTATATAACCCGACATTTAAACGTTTTCTGACAACCTTTTATAACCTTTTGCGAATGATGTCGAAAACGTTTTGTGTTTGCTGGGATGCTATCTACTGAAGATAGTTTAATGCAGACATTTACTAATTGAGTTTCAAATTACACACAGAGCATGAGATTGTAATGTTTTGATGATGTCCTGATTTAGAAATCAGGCAAACAGAAGCAGGCATTGTATAACTGTGATCCTTTTGTGAATAGAAGAAATGATTTCAGCCAATGGATACTAAAGAAAAGAAAATATATTAAAATTAAACATGTGTTCTTAATACAGGTAGATGTGGGAGCCCTGGGTGGGAGCACCCCAGAATTGTTCTACATGTATATACATGTGTGTCCAAATTAAACAAATGAAAGTAGGGTGTGTGGCCTTGTGGGTACTTTTTACCAAGCAAGTAAATTGTATTATGCTTTTAGAGGTGATTTTAAAGAACACATTTTATTTATTGAAGTTTGTCATGTTATTTAGGGTACTTAATCAACAAATTCAACATATTTGTACATTGAGTCCAAAAAAAAAAAAACATGTTATGGCCAAAAACGTGGGGGTAGAAAAACACTGATGTTAAAGAACAATAATTATTGGAACTTTGTCATGTTATTTAGGGTACTTATTCAACAAGTTTTTGATATTTGTACATAGAGTCCAGAAAGAATACAAGTTTTGGCTCAAAACGTTGGGTTGTTTTGAGTTTTTCACATTAGTCATTATTATGCTTTGTTTTTGCAGGTTGGCAGTACAGACACAAGTCGATGTGATGAGTTTTATAAGTCCTTACCAGACCCAACACAACACTGGGAATTACTAGACCCAATAGGTGAAGGTACTTATGGAGGGGTGTTTAGGACTCGTAATCTGCAAACAGGAGAATATGCTGCTGCAAAAAGTGAGTATGAGAATGATTAGCCAAACATTCTGTGGCTCGATTTAGATACATGCATAGGATTTCAATCTTGTTGATGCTATCTTATAAAGATATAGCTTATTTCAGCAATACTACAAAACGTTGTTATCTTCTGAAGATAGCTTGTTTCAATAATCCAATAAAATACTGATATTTATTTCAACAGTCATACAAAGCCATGATATTTTCAAAAGATAGCTCATTTCAATGATAATGCAAAACCTTGCTGTCTCCTGATGATAGCTCATTTCAACAATTATTCAAACCTTGCTATCTTCTGAAGATAGCTCATTTCAACAATTATTCAAACCTTGCTATCTTCTGAAGATAGCTCATTTCAACAATTATTCAAACCTTGCTATCTTCTGAAGATAGCTCATTATCCCAGACACTGAAATGACGAAAACACTTACACCAAAATTTGGGCCTCTGGTCAGCCATTCAGAAAGAACGCATAATTTCTTCAAGCAATGTTTTTAGAAAATTCCCTGAATCAGCCAAATAATAATGATTTCTGGGCAACTTTTTCGAACGGAGTAAATACCCGACCGAGCCTCCCAACAATTACTGGGAAGCTAGTTGCGCCTATAACCCAAGAGTTCCCCTTAACACACTGGGAACTATTTTGCTAGGCACTCATCTAGCGATCAACTCCTTATCGAGGAGGAAAAGCTCTATATACCAATGGACAAATATTTCGCTAGGCAATCCTCTACACGATCATCTCCTCGGAGGAGGAAATAAAAAGCTCCATAATACCAATGGAGAGAATATAAAATGCCGCGGACTTACATGAATTCGCTAGGCAGTCATCTAGCGCGTCAAAAGAAATTAAATGGCTGATACCTTTCTCATTTTCCAATTATATTCATATTCAGATTACATAGTGGACATCGGTAAATATACCCATGCCAAATACCCAGTAGGTAGATACCTCCGGATATTGGAACTACTAAATCGAATTTATTAATGTAGTACATGTATAATTCTGTACATTAAATCGATCATTTTAGAAAAATGATCCAAAAACTGCCACAAGGACTACTTGTTAACATCCGTACTCTGTACCATGGAATAAGCTATTTCTGATCCCCTCATTTCCTTTGCTAGTAAATACCGCAAGATCCACACTTACGATTATTTGAAGAGCCTCGCTGCCAACGCCAAGCAAACACAGTGCCATGCTCTGCACATTTATGAATTTATTTTTTTCAATACATAACTAGGATACCATGTCTAATACAAAAGGCAGCCTTTAACAGAAATTAACGCGATAACCAGCCGGGCTGCATAACCTCATAAAAACTTGAACCCAATATTTCATTTTTATTTATACTTTGATGAACAAGAAAATCTGAGGGCATAGTACTTGGCCCCTGTCTAGCTATCCCATGCCAACCTGGTGTTAATTCCTCCCGTCCTGCTATAATTAAAATTACTCGACCTAAGACTGAAGGGTATTACCACCTAAGACTGAAAGTGGTACCAATTGTATCGGTTTTGTTAATGCTTCTGAAGACTCATTAGAGTGAACACATTATACAAAATAGAATTTTAAAAAAAAATACAACTGCGCAACAGAATAAAATGTGTTGCTGAGTGCTGAGATAGAAACTGAACCTAAAGTGATATACTCACGCACACTCTCAAACCCGTATACAATAGTCATACTACTATGTAACTCAACAAACCTCAATGTAATTAGAATATTATTCAAATTTGTAGAACTCTCAATCGAATATATTCTCATTTCTCCTTCAGATTTCATCTCATTCCTAATTACCTTTTAATTTGAAGACCGACACTTTATGTGTACTTGTCTCACTACTGCGAGACTCAAATTTTATGACACACTATCAAACTCTTGAAATCAATTTTAAACAGATATCAAATATGACATATGGGGAGTGGTGGGTGGGATAAAAAATTTCTGCATCCGTTCTTGCTGAAAAACTGACAGAGAATGGCCTTAGCCAACAAAATGGCCACCGACGGCTCCAAGCAAGGATGCCCGTGATTAGCCCGCCTGAAACCAAACAAGGCACACAATTGGCTCCTCATGAAAACATCGCGTGACATCACGAGGGCGATCCCATTTCAACTGCAGGGATAATTTTGTGTTTCATTTGATATGTACAAATTAAACTGCATTTCAACAATTATTCAAACCTTGCTATCTTCTGAAGATGGCTCATTTCAACAATTATTCAAACCTTGCTTTCTTCTGAAGATAGCTCATTTCAACAATTATTCAAACCTTGCTATCTTCTGAAGATAGCTCATTTCAACAATTATTCAAACCTTGCTATCTTCTGAAGATAGCTCATTTCAACAATTATTCAAACCTTGCTATCTTCTGAAGATAGCTCATTTCAACAATTATTAAAACCTTGCTATCTTCTGAAGATGGCTCATTTCAACAATTATTCAAACCTTGCTATCTTCTGAAGATAGCTCATTTCAACAATTATTCAAACCTTGCTATCTTCTGAAGATAGCTCATATTAACAATTATTCAAAGCTTGCTATCTTCTGAAGATAGCTCATTTCAACAATTATTCAAACCTTGCTATCTTCTGAAGATAGCTCATTTCAACAATTATTCAAACCTTGCTATCTTCTGAAGATAGCTCATATTAACAATTATTCCAACCTTGCTATCTTCTGAAGATAGCTCATATTAACAATTATTCAAACCTTGCTATCTTCTGAATATAGCTCATATAAACAATTATTCAAACCTTGCTTTCTTCTGAAGATAGCTCATATTAACAATTCTTCCAACTTTGCTATCTTCTGAAGATAGCTCATATAACAATTATTCAAACCTTGCTATCTTCTGAAGATAGCTCATATAAACAATTATTCAAACCTTGCTTTCTTCTGAAGATAGCTCATATTAACAATTCTTCCAACTTTGCTATCTTCTGAAGATAGCTCATATTAACAATTATTCAAACCTTGCGATTTTCTGAAGATAGCTCATATTCAAACCTTGCATTCTTCTTCATTTTTATTTCAATAAAACTTGCTATCTCCTGAAAAACGATTATCTCAACAAAACCTTGCTATCTTCTGAAGAAAGCTTATTTCAATAAAACCTTGCTATCTCCTGAGGATAGCTTATTTCAACAATTATACAAACCCATGCTATCTTCTGAAGATAGCCCATTTCAACAATTATGCAAAACCACGCTATCTTCCAAAGATAGCTTATTTTAACAATTACACAAACCTTGCTATCTTCTGAAGATATCTCATTTCCACAATTACACAACCTTTCTATTTTCTGAAGAAATCTCATTTCAACAAAACCTTTCTGTCTTCTGAAGATAGCTCATTTCAACAATATCACAAACCTTAAGCTTAAATCAACACACACACTATACTCAAATACCAATTTGAAATCTGGTATTCTACATTGCATTCACATCACATGTAGCAAAGTGTAATATGATGTGGATAGCTTTTACCAGCGACCTGTGTCAAAATATATGCCTATATCTCAACCTTTTTCATCTGTAAATATTGATCTAACATATGCTAATAGTGTGGTTGTGTGTATCTTGTTTCATTTTATGTTGCTTGCATTTTACTCTGTATTAGGTAATAAATTCTGTACCGAACATCAAATCAAAGACACAGTGGATGTGTGGTTCAAATTGGTTGTAAATATCAAGGATATTAAATTAAATACTGGCCTAAATAACCAAAACATATAGAGATCATCATTGTTGTAATTACCATCATCCCTATCATCTTTACCACTGACATCACAGTGATTTCATCATTGTCTTCAACATCTTCTTTAAAAAAAAGCGCAGTGATTTATAGTGCCCTACGCACAGGCACAACGCCTAGACGTTGATCCCCGGCGTTGATCCACAAGCCTCAGCACACTTTACAGGTTGTCCCTGACCACCACGGCCCCACATCATTCCATAAACCATTTAACAACAATTCAGGGACTTTGCTGCTACAAGAGTGCACACCCTAGACATTCCACAAATAACCTTCGCAACCAGGATCAGCTCCCTGAGTTTTGTACAGGTTACAACAAAACAATTAGCAGTAAGTTCCTTGTCCAAGGGAATTTCAAGCTAGCTCAATTTTTCCTTGAGATTGTACTAGCCACCGACAGGGTTCGAACCCGCAACCTCTTGCACCATAGTTGAACGCCTTATCGATTGAGCTAACTTGACTGCTTAATCGCCATCTTTACTTCATCATTTGCATAGTCACATTCATCATAATATTATCACTATTATTATCACTAGCATTGTTTTGACTTTTCATCTTCTTACCCTTCATCGTGCTCATTGTCATCTGTTTTCTTTTGTTCATCTCTTCATTATTTGGTGTTTCTTTCTCTTTATATATTTGATTATTTTCTTCATTTCAATCTTCAAAATCATCTTTACCTTTTCCCTTTATTTTCACCTTCTTCGTCTTTCTTCTGCAATATGAAATCACAAAACTACCCAAAATATTCAAATATACTAGTGCTGGTGATCGATGACTGATATTTTTTTCTCTTGAAATACAAAACCTGTTCACATTGATTACCAACATACTAAAGAAACAGAAAGGAAGAATCTTATAGAGTATTACCTTACCATGGCAGAGACATAATTGAAGCCTCCTGTCAATTGTAATCTATTTTCCCCAGGAACTGAGTAACTGAATATTTGACCAGGAAAGATGTTTTATTTTTGTTTTGTCAGGAGTTGTTAAGAGATGTTATAAAAGTAATAAAAAGGGAAGCAGGAATAAGTGCATTGCTCGATACAGGAATGGTGCTACAGAATTAGGTCAATTCCCTGTGTTTTTCATCTCCCCATTTCTCATTCTCTTGCTCTCTTTATTTATTTTATGAGGTGAATAATTGAATTGAGGTTATCGTATTTTGTTGAAAATAAGAATATATATATTTCAGGTCTTGACCATGTGGAGCTCAAACCATGACCTTTGACATTTCTGCTTCAATGTCAGGACAGTTTGTCACAGATGGTCCAAATATTTGGGTTTTTTACTCTAAACAATGCTGTATGAATGTTGCTATTTACTGTTTCACGTTGACCATACTGAAAGTGGCCCAGTAATTTTATTTTTCAAATCAGTGGTCCTGAGAAGAACATCAAGAACAAAACTTAAAACTTACAGGTCCTTACATTTTGTTCATTGAGATTTTGGTATCAGAAGAAAGCTTATATTTAGCCCATTATCTTAGTAAAATTTAACATCCAAGATATTTTTTGTTTAAATGGTGTGAACAAAAACGTAGTGATTTTTGAGGTAACCACACCAAAGGTGTAGTATTGTTGTGCATGTTTTTGCTTCTCATATCAAAACTGCTGTTTTGCAGCCATTTTGTTTCCTTTGTAATACAGTTTGAAAGAAACTTCATATACTCTTTGATAGTGAGAACCAATTACTAGCCGTGCATAAATATCGTGCATAGAAATTGTACAAAATAATGCACTGGTACTGAGATGTTGATGCATCTAATGCACTCTCCACATCAACATCTCAGTATGCGTGCATTATTTTGTACAATTCACTCCCAACAAGTGACATGTGTATTAACCTATAAATACATGCTATCTGAGAATTTGTGTGTTTCCTTTTTATCTTTGTAGTTATGGAAGCTGTTCCTGATATGGAAGAAGAGATCCAAGCAGAGTACAAAACATTGAAAGAATTCTGTCATCACCCAAATCTACCCAGATTTTATGGTGCCTTTTACAAGACTATGCAAGGACAACACAATCAGTTGTGGCTCATTCTAGAAGTAAGATGAATTATTTGTGTGTGCGTGTGTGTATTGCTTATTTTTTTTTAGTTTAAAGTTGGTCTGAACCATGGAATTATGAAAAACGTTTTGGTCTTGTAACTTCTAAATTGTTGATTTAAAGTGTATAAAAGTATACATATTTAGAATGGAAATGACCTGACAAATCCAACGGTGATGTCAGATGTATGTAAAAATGCTTAATTTTGGAGAAAATCATCAACAAAAAAAAATTTTCTTATTAATTTTCAAAAACTAGGTATGAAAATTTAGGATCCGTTTTTTTATTTTTTTGAATTTTGACCATCTTTTAGAAATATTCGATAAAAATGGTGGAAATTTGACACTTTCAGTCTAATTTAGGCAATACTGGTGTAAATTTTTGTTTTTTGACGGAAATTTAAAAAAATGAAAAAACGGCTCCTAGAGGAAAAGGAGCTGTACACGATAAGACCAAAATCTTACCTTTATTTTCTATAATGAATCTGTTAGCTCGTACGAAAAATTGAAAACATGCACGAAAATGAACACGTTATAAATCGCTGTTTTCTATCAAAAGTGGCAGTAGACAGCAATCAAACAACCCTTGTTTTCAAATGTGATCATCTTGAATCCTGCAATTCATGCAGGTCGTAGTCGTAATCAAGATACAACTTCCGCGCACGTTTTATGAAAATCCAAGCAATATTTTCCATAATAAAGAGGAATAATTGTTCATCAAGCCGTATGAATTTCCCGGCCGACCATGTCTTCGGTCAGAGAAGTTGTTTTGAAGTCTTGCGCGAGATACAGGGCAGGGTGAAACGCATGTGTAGTGCTAGGTGAGTACACAGGGAAACGTGGTCAGGCTTGTTGCGTTTTGTGTCGGGCGCGAGGCAAACATACGCGCCCATTAGCAACGAGATTGGCAAGATTTCCCGCCATTGACCATGTGGACGATTTCAGATGGAAAAGGGTGAAATACCATATTTAAAAATGATAGAAATTTGGTAAAAAAATTAAAAACCTACAATTTTTCAGTTCAAACTTTAAGTACACAGACTAATGAATATAGAATTCAAGAAAACTGGAATTCGCCATTTTAAAATCATGCCATGGTTCAGACCAACCTTATATGTTGTATACGATGTATTGTTGGTCGAAGCAGCAACAAAAAATGTAGTTCACAGCATCTTGCAAATGGTAGTGCGCTTTAGCAAACATTTCATTGCTCAATTCATAGCGAGCGTGTAGAAGAATTCAAATATCACAGATATACTTTTGTAGGTCCTGTGGTTCTTGAGTTATGTTGTAAAGAGGGCTGAAACAACAACACTTTTGTAAAACGTACATAACTCATTAACAACAATAAATTAAGCAAGTTTTCAAAGTATTTGATTTGTAGAATGAACTTTTGCAAAACACCACACCCCCAATATTTACTCTCTGCTTGTGCTTTATGTATTCAAAATGGGTGTCACAATCCATGGATTGAGCTAGTTCTAGACCCAGACCACACTAGTATATTTTGTTATTGTGTCATAATTTCCCAATTCGATTACAACACAATTGTAATAAACGAACGATGGAAGCATTCACATGGTCAGCACCAAATCATTGTTTCATAATCACTTACACACGCCACAGTAATTACGTAGTTCATTGAGTAAACATGATGCAACAACAAAATGGGTACACACTAGTAATTTTCATTGGCAATTATGACACAATCATTCTACGAACCGGCGTTATGATGGAAATTTTCACCATTCGCGAATAATGACACAATTGTAAAATCTTGACGATATTGAACGGACACACGATACTAATTTCATAGTACGATTATGACACTATCGTAATTGATGTGGGGTAAACACACTCGTGTGGACTGGGCCTAAATATTTTGCTTGATTCAGTATGAAGTAAATCAAACATTTTGAAGTTTTGCCAAAATAACAACTCCATTTTGTATTGTTCCATTTTTACAGCTTGAAAAATACAATTTTTATAAGTCAATTTGGCATTTTCAAATGGCCAATATGAAAATTAAAAATGCCTTTTGTAGAAGATTGGACTTATATTTAAATGTCACATACATTTTCATTTATATAAAGATGTTGTTTTCATCTTTCAGCTTTGCGGAGGTGGGTCTGTAACAGATTTACTGCAAGGAATGCTAGACAATGGTGAACGATTTAATGAGCTCATCATAGCATACATTCTCAGGGAAACTATGCAGGTAATATAATGTAGATATATAATGAGATTAAATCTCGGTAAACTAATGAGCTATTAGTGTTGTAAACTAATTAGTGGGATGGATTCAGGTCTTAATATTTGGTAATTATTATGCTGTATAATGTTGTTATGCATCATCTACCCTGCATAATCTAATGGACTAATTGGTTAATGTAGAAGATCAAATCATGTACAGGTTGTTGTTTTCAGATCAACTTGCTATTTAAAATGATATCCTTATTGTTCAAGGTTTTTCTCAATAGACACACAATTTAATGTACACAACCATTGCTGTTGTCCCCAGAGGTACACTGCTGCCCAACTACTTTGTAGTTACTCTAGAGTACGGTACCAATTCATGCAGCACCAGTCCAGTACCAGTGTGTGTATGTGTGATTCCAATGTATATACTCTAGAGTACCCACACAGGTACTCAATATTACCAATGAGAAAGCTGAGTAGCAGTGTACCTCTGGGGACAGCAACAATAAAAAACTGGTAGTGTATGATGAGAGTAGACACTATATTAGATTGCACAGACAATACAAGTGTATGCTGTCTACAGTAGATAGCATTTAACATACAGGAGATTACACTTTATCCACCCATCTGAGACATTACTAGACAGCACAGAGCATAGAAGGGTATGTTTATCTACAGTAGACAGCACTTTATATACATGTACAGAAGATAACACTTGTCCATCCATCAGAGACACTAGATAGTACAAACAATATAATTGTATGCTATCTACAGGTTATGTACCACTAAATAATAGGCCTGAACGATGCTTGGAATATGACGAGGAACTATTTGTTTGTGTGGCATCTGAAAAGACTTCTTTAAAATCACTTGAAACTGACCAAGTTATATAGCTAAAAAAGTACATTTTGGGTTTTGATGCTTGGAAGTGGTATATTTACTCTCATTATTCAACATTTTTGTTGTAATATTATTACCAAAATTCATCTGCACAGCATTGGTTTTTAGTATATACCGTAAATGTTCGCCTAATGGCGCACCTGGGCTCCTTTGCCTTGGGGTAAATTTCATGTACAAATAGAGAGCTTCCTCCTCTAAAACTCCCAACAAGAATTAACGGCATGTGCCCTTATTTGTTGGTGGGATTTTTATGGGAGGGCACTTTTAGTTTGTGTCTAAAACTCCAGTTATGTCAAGGGATCCCATAGCGCCATTAGACGAACGTTTACGGTATTCACCCTACCTAAAAATTATTGTAACTTTCAGATTCGAGGGCGTACTGGCATTTTAAGGTGTTTATGGTTCAGTGCCAGAGGATGATTTAAGCACTTCCCAACATTCCACTATGTTACTTGCGGTTAGCATAGCTGTGTGAGCGAACATGACACCACTACTCGCCCACTGCATATAGACGTACTGCACGTGCACATGAATTTGTACAGTTATATTTACATAAAAAACGCTGTGAAGATGCTAGTCGATTTCACACTTTATGTTATCTACAGAAGGTGTGAATTATCCTTTAAACACACGTCACTTTTGTTCTGAAATCGACCAAGTAATAATGACACACGCACAATTCTAAAACAACATGTTTTGCACAGAGTTCAATGGGATTTGAAAAGTAAAGTGGCAGTTGAAACTCTAGTGATAACACTTTTGCAGTGCATGATGGGGCTTCCTTAAATCATCCTCTGGTTCAGTGCGGTAAAACAAGAAAAGTCTCAGGTCAACCCTATGTTGACCTGATATTGGTGGCGTTCAACTGTGAGAGTTCTGAATATGAGAAAAGTCAGCCCGAAGTTAAACATTTATATAATAAGTGGTATTGAACCTACAGTAGACATCACATAACATATAGGAGATGACACTTGTCCATCCATCAGAGACACTACTAGACAGCAAGGCAATATACAATTGTATGTTATCTACAGTAAACAGGACATAAGAAGATTTTAGAAAGTAAAGACTACAAAATAGAGAATGCAAGCAGGAGAAATTATTACTTATAAATGCAATGACCAAGTAAGCTGAACCACCATATCAATTACTTGTGTGTTTGTAGTGGCTAATCGAAATAAAATCATAGAAAAAATACCAAATAAAATAAGAAAGAAATGTACATATAATGTTCCTTTAAGGGGGTACTACACCCCTGTGGTAAATTTGTGACTATTTTTGCATTTTTCTCAAAAAATAATAACACACCGGTAACAAAATTTATGTATATTATTGGGGCAAGGAATCCAATTACTACACTGAAATTTCAGTGACTCAAGACAAGCGGTTCAGTATATATGATAGCAAATGAGGTACAACCTAGCGGTACCTCTTTTCTTATCATAAATAACGAACCGCTTGTCTTGGGTCACTGAAATTCCAGTGTAGTAATTGGATTCCTTGCCCTATAATATACATAACTTTTGTTACCACTGTGTTATTAGTTTTGAGAAAATGCAAAAATAGACACAAATTTATCGAGGGTGTAGTACCCCTTAATGTAACATTTAATTAAAAAAACTAAATGAGGATGAAACCTAGCAGAAAATGTAGCTGCCCAAATTATTACTTTCTCTGCTTGACATTAATTGATTTTGTTATTAATTTACCATGCATTTACATGGTGTTCAGATTTGACACCATGACACTCATGATCAGAGTGCTATACAGTGTTACATGCATAATATTTGAACACCAACATGAGCAAAAAGATGATTATTATGTATTAAAATTGGATGTTAGTCCACATCAATATTTGTCTGAGATTACGTTAGCTGTTTTGATTAATTTCAGCTTTAAAGCACTAATTAGGTTCACGGTCTTTGTACAATCACCCTCATTTTCACAGGTATACGACCACATACTGTGTGCATGTGGGTGTTATTGTTGACAACTACAGAGCTATAGAGCTCATCATTATGTATTAATATTGGATGTTAATCAATGTCAATATTTCTAAGAAATTATATAAGCTTTTAAGCACTAATTAACTTTATGACCTTAAGAAATCTACAGCCACAAATGTCATATATTTAGGATAGTACACTACTAGTAGTACATTACATGTTTTTTAAATCACTGGAGAGAGATGTGTGGGCACTCTCTAATATGTGACCCATTCTGACAAAACCAGGAACAAGTTGCATCTTTGACACTTTATGATTTGAATAAAAATGTAAGCACTAGACAATAAGCTTTAAAATGATACAAAAATTATAAAAATAGCATGAAGGTGTTCAAGATATGGATAATTTTGTAACTGATAGCTTGATATTCTTGCCAAATTGCTATTCTGAGTAATGGGCCAATTAGTTTCCTGCCTTACACAGTATTGAATAGGGATTATCATAGTTCAGCTGTTATTTATTGATTTAATAAACCTCTTTTTAATAAGTACTTTCAGGGATTTGAAAGTCCACTTATTCCCACAATCAAATACCATGAAATTAAGAATTCCAAAATTTCTTTTTTTATGGGAATGTCTTCTTTAAAGGCCTATAACTCAAAAACATGCCTGGCGACTTATTCCGGGTTTTGTTGGGGCTGGTCACTTATATGACATGATCTTCTGCTAAATCACTCCCAGAGAGATGTGTGGGCAGTCTCTCGTTTTTGCATGACATAGTTTGCTTAAGAATTATACAAATGAAGCTTAATGGGCTGGTACAATCTCAGATTTGCACCTGATAAATGAAATTCAATTTCGTTATCGTGTCAACTAAATCAGGCTTAAATTTATACTACTCTGTCATTTGCAGCAAGAGTGAGTAATTGCGTTCTAGGAAAAGTACAGCCTTGTTAAACCTTGACTTATATGATTATGAGGGACAGGCATAGTTAAAGGAGTATTTCGTGATCCTAGCATCATCTTTTTATAACATTTTTCAGTAGTTATCCACAAAAAAAGCTTATTCCCAAAATTTCAGTTGATTCCGATTTTGCGTTTGCAAGTTATGCATGAATATGTGTATTACACTGCTCCATAGGCCTCTGTTTTTGTCAAATTTGACAATATTTTTGCTAAACGAATTAATCTGCAAGAAATTTTTGGTACGTAAACATTATGTAGCCAGAGGTTTTCAGTGGTATAATCTTAACTTTTTTTTTTTTTTTGGGGAGATGAGGCTGTGGATCACAAAATGCCCTTTTAATAGTTTCTTGAAATTTATTATTGTTTTAATGCATCTTTTAATTTAAAATAGTTTTTCTTCATATAGCTGTACATTTTATTTGCTTTTGTTATTTCTACCATGGCACACTGGCATCCTTGTTTAGCCTTGACTTACACATGATTTAATAGGACGGACAGGTGTAGTAAATAGTATACAAATTCTAAATGGCTGAGTTTGCAATGGTAAAAATCTAGCACATTGTCAAATTTTGACTTTTCCATTTCACAAGGCAAAGTGATATATTTATACAATTGCACATAGGCAGGCAATAATTTTATTTTTTAAATATAACGATACTAAATGGATTCTTTTCCAGTCGTTCAATAGTTTGTATCAGCCGCTGTATAGTAGAATATTAACACAAAGAGATCAGAATCTTTCATATTGTCACAATATTTGGGATCAACATAAAAATATCTTTAAAAAGCCTAAGACCAATTATGATTTTGCTGTTATTGTTCGTTTCTAATATAAGAAATTTGTGTGCATATTTGTAGATAACTGCTTCAAGTTAGGTAAAATATGCTCTGTCACACAGCATACTAGAAAAATCTGGGGAAAAACCCTGATGCTCAACATCTAAAGTCAATTTTAAATAATCATTAATTTATTTTCTACTTTACAATTGTTTAGTTTAGAATGTTAAGGAGTATTCAGACTTTTTATTGTACGTACAATATTGTATGCAACATATCTACGTTATTTAATCTATTGCCATTATATTTCCAGTAATGTTTAACTTCTAACGAATGTTTGATGACGTAAAATCGATAATATATTTCTACTAGATATTACATGTAACATATTATCGATTTTTCGTCATCAAACATTCGTTAGAACTTAAACATTACTGGAAATAGAATGGCAATAGATTAAATAACGTAGATATGTTGCATACAATATTGTACGTACAATACTCGGAGTCTGTGGAGCGCTTTAAAGGCTTCCAGAGGCCACGAAAGGGTCAACTTAAGAATGATATAGATTATAATGGAAAAATGCTTGGAGATAGTACAAGCAAATTAATTTGAATTGATCGCTCTGTAATGTTCATAATTTGATCACTAAAATGGCTTATGCTAAACCATATAAATACGGCTTTCTGTTAGCTTAGACATTACAATATAATGGTATCATCATGTTCTCATAATGGTATGGGGTGAGAGGTCAAGTACCAATTCATTTTATGTAATATTCAGTTTATATCACTGTTGCCATCATTAGATTGCAGGCTATTCTCATCAGCTCTTGTATCATAGCTGTGATTTACTTTGTCACAATCTGAAATCAATACATGTATTGACTGAGTGTGTTTGACTTCACAGTGTTATTCTATATAATATCAACACTACAAAAAAGGGTGTGGTATCATCAATACCTGGAAGTGGGTGAAAAAATAAAAATAAAAAAGCATATATATAATATGATTTGTAGACTTGAGTGTCAACATAGGATTTCTCCCGTGATTCAGAACGCTTAGCAACCATTTGTTAACCTTGCATGTGAATATTTTAAAATAGCTTGATCAATACGTCACATGACCAGTCATGTGAAAAGACAACACCATTCTGCAATTAGCGATGCGTTGGCTTTCACTTAAGCAAACACAAGACTGAGTATTAAGTGATCACAATTAATACAGTGATTTTGTGTTCATTTTGCTGACGTTTCTTGTAAAGCTTTCCAATTTTGAGTCAAGTGATCACTCGTGGTAAACTTGAAAAGCATAACATTTGGGTGATTCCTGTAAATATGAATCTACAAATAAAATTCCATCAATATACTACATCTCAAGTACATACTGAAAGAATTACCACAAACTTGATGTAATAAACTTTTTTTTTTGTAAGTGGATATTCATACATAAATATTATATAATCTATACAAATTGTTTCAAAAAATTATAGTATCCATCAGGTTTTGATGTTCATTGAAAAAACCACATACTTTTTAATTTGTTTGTTTCATGGCTCAAGTTGTGGTTACTGCAGATCAGGTCATTTAAAGTAGATGTAATTTTACATTTGGATGGGGTGTTTTGTGCATAATTATGCAAAGCAAAGGCTCCAAACATTTTGATAATGTTGCATGAGAAAATCAGATTTATGAGTGCTATTAACTGTCCATAGCACAAAACCCTGTATAAGAATTACCATGTAGATAGCACACACCTGTGTATATATGATTTACATGTGCTTTCTACTGTGGATAGCACACAACTGTGTTTAAGATTTACATGTGCTTTCTACTGTAGATAACACATGCAGTAGATCTACTGCATGTCTATGATGTATCAGAATTACATTTGCTGCCTGTTGCAGCTATCACAATTACCCGTGCTATTTACTGTAGATAGCATTATGAATCTCTATATACAATATAAATAATAATAGCATTTTAGTAGTACTAATTTGCTCTGGTTAATTAATACACAATTTAACATTGACTGTCCCATACATTTGTATTTAAATAATATGATTACTTTGTCTTCTCTCCTGTAGGCATTATCTCATCTTCACATCCACAATGTAATGCACCGAGATGTCAAAGGTCACAATGTGCTGATGACAACTGATGCAAACATCAAACTTGTAGACTTTGGTAAGTTCCTGCAACTAGATTGGAATATTTGTTTGTTATACATATTTATACCTGGATCATTGAGATAATTTACTTTCAAACTTACTTTTTAAATGTTGTTCAAGTATGAAACATGTTTTTTTAAACTTGTTAAAATATGACATATATTATGTCATTTCAAACTTCCTTATTGATCAAAAATCTATGTGGGTTGTTTAATTAAAAACTATTTTGTTGTTTATGTTTATTTTTCAAGCCCTAGTGATTTGTTTGTTTGTTACTGGTAAATAGTGGCATTTCTAGTCTTTGTTCAAAATGGCTTATTTTGTGAGAGATATAGGTCAATTAAACCCCTGACATGATACAATATCTTGTTCATTGTTACCAATTATTTAACATTAAGATGTTTAATATAATAGCCCATTAGACCAGCTGAATGGTAGAGAGGGATTCTCTGTCTATGTAAGAATTTCATTGGATCCATTGTTAGGATAAATCAATTATGCAATCAGTAGATTGATGTACATGATGATGTGTTTCTTTGACCATGCCGATATTTAACCCATCACTATAATTGTGTCAATTGGTGTATATTTTCAATTTTGATGACACCAAGTACTACAACCTGTTTGGATGTGTCATAGTTGTCAATACCAATTGGCAAAAGTTTATTTATATTTTGTTTTTATTTTACTAAAATTGAATACTTACACACTATATTTCTGTCATGCTTGAAAACAGGAAAACAGTCTAATCTGTGCAAAACATGGCATACTCTGTGCTAGTCACAGCTAGTGTGTTACTATTTATAACTTTAATATAGTGTGTAATAAATATGTACTCCCGCCTCACATCCGAAGAATCGTGACACGGGCCAGCTTTTAAAAGGCGGTTAACAGCTAAACAGGCGCCAACCCAACAGCTTTACCATAATGATAACAACTGTTATTGCCTTGACCTAAAAATTCAAAAATAAAGAAATAAATAAAAAATACAATCCCTATTGTTTTGTTGCAATTGACAATTTTATACGGTGGAATTTCATGCTAAAAATAGAAGTATTTGTTATGAAGTTAGTATATTCATGAGTCACATCAAGGTGAATTGGTGCTTGAGTGCATGTGCAAAGCAGAAAGGAAGATTTAGTTATATTGATCAAACTTGACTAGATTTTGCTTTTTTTTTTCAAAAATAATACCGATAACTTATTATTTATGTATTTCATAGAAGTAACTTTGGTAATTTCACATATGCACTTAGTAAAAGTTTTAAAAAATGTCAATTTTGGCATCAATTTTCTGTACCTTAACCATCTCATTTCAGATTTATTATCAATACATATGAAAATACCTCATATTGTATTATTGAGAAATTCTATGCTCAAATTCTATCTCGATCCAAGACCCTAGACCCTGGATATGTTTGCTTTATTCATTCTGCTGTGCAACAAGGTCACGTCTCAGCATTTTAACATCCAAGTGAAGCAGATTTTTATTGAATTCTTGTTGTTACTTTTCGTAAATGAGAGAAATAGGTCATGCTGATGAAATTGTGCAGTTTCTCAGCTTTAGCAATTCACGCTTTCTTTGCCCAAAACACAAGTTTGCTAAAACTGTGTTGAATAACACAGGGTAGTTCAATGTTGCTCTATGCTTTTCTTTTTGGTTGAATATACATAAAAGCTTATTTGTGACACGATCAAGAGTTGGATGTCGCTAATATTGATTTTGAGATAATGGCAAAAAAGTGTTAAAATTCTTTTTTTTTAAATTGTTTTCAGCAATTGATAAATTGATGTATCTTCGCAAAAAAAAGTTGTACAACATGGAATTGTTCTGATAGTGCTAAATGTCCTCTTTAGAAACATATGTAAAACTTATTTTCGACCAGGACTCATGTGACTCATTTCCCTTGATCATGTCATATTTTGCTTTGTTGAGGAGCATGAAATTAGACATAGGCCTATGATAAAATTAAGACCAAAGAGTGAATAATTACCAAACAAAAAACATACTTATGATATTCATGCTCATAACAATCTTATAAACCTCTTTTTATTGATTTATTTCATATTATTTTACTATATGCAACCCAAATACACTAAAAAGTCACATATCCTATGCATTGAGTAACCTTCATAACTTTTCTGCTTTTCAAACTAACAGTGTTTTTTTTAGATTTTACTAGTAATTTTGATCATGATGTTATTAATAACAACTTGCAGCACCCTATTTCTCATATTACTCATGTTGCTAACATTCATACGTGTAGCCGTCTCTATAACTACAGCCAAGTAACGTGGCTACACTTTGTCACATTGAAGTTTATTACATTATAAGGCTGTCATGTCACATCCATTGTCCATCTGTATGTGATAATATTTTTTCAGGCGTGTCTGCGTGGGTGTCGGACATGAAGAAAATGGAAGCAGTACATTTAGGCAAAGGTATTCCTTGAGTGTTTGTTTGGTGTGATAGGGTGGTGACGGTGGTGATGATGATGTAGAATTGTAGCATTTTTGAATTGAAGCAGATTTCCTATATAAGGTGTTAACATGTGATGCAATCTGATCCAATCAGGCCAAAGGTGGCAATTTTGAAATCGAGGCGCATATACGAGCAGCCCAAACAACAACAGAAAATTGGCATTCTAAAAGCTTATATACTTTTACAACCAAGTACGTTAGAGATGTAAGGATTTCAGCAACCTTGGTTAGGCAAAAAAAAAAGATTATTTGCTTGTCCTCCACATTGTTTTCAGAATTGGGTCGGTTGGTCACAATTAAAAAAAAAAAAAATTTTAAAGGTCATAGCCAAAACATATGCCATTAATTAGCTTAATAAATAGCCCAAATAGTTGTGAATTGGGCGTATTTCTCTACTGTATACCATGCCACTTCATTGATGTTTTAAAACAGTTTAGAAGTGTGTAGAAACTGTAAAAAAAAATTTCAGGATGTCAAAAATGTTGATTAGGATCGGTCAGTGGAGGACAAGCAAACAATCTTTTTTTTTTTGCCTTACTGTACAAGTTGATGATGATAACCAGGTGGCAAGAGGGGGGGGTACCATTATTTTTCCATGGGGATGTCCCCCCTAAAGAATCTTAATAGAAGAAAAATTAAAGCAATAATTCCCCTGTGTGTCTTCCTGATTTGCTCTCAGGCCCCACAAAAATAATGTACAAAGGTGGGTGACCGACCCCTTCACAAGAATGTGTTTTTGGCCAAAATAGGTTAACGTTGAAACATTTTGCATGCTGGTCCATCAAAAATACCAAGATTCACCTTCATTTTGGGCTAAGATAGTCTGAATTAAAATATTTTGAATGTGCACGTTAAGGGATCTGGAATGAGCGTTTTGAGCGTTTCGACAGTATTTTTTGTGGGACATGCTTATTTCTATTTCTGTTTCTAAATCAAGTAATTACTGAATTGTTTCTCTATAACCGTACCAGGAAAGGTCGGAAATCAATTTCTAATTTAATTTGTAATTGCTGAGTCATTTATTATGTGTGTCTAATATACAAATGAATACCATTTTTTAATAAAAAGAGAAAACCTGCTGGTTCAAAAGTGCCGTTATATTTGATGTGACAATGCACCATAACACTCACACTTTTTCTTTTATGAACACAAGATTGACCAGAAAGATAAAACAATGCTTCATTCTTGGGATAAAAAGTCAATCAATCAATCTCTTATAGATAGCACAAATGTGATGCGATCAAGCAAAATGAGTCTGATGTCGATTAAAAACAAAATTCAGTTTGTAATTTCATTAAATGAGCCATTCTCAGAGCTTCATTTTGCTAAAAAAACCATCCTAGTTAGACTTACAGTTCCAGAGATATGGCCTATTTACTGTTACTCAGAACAGTAAAATACAAACGAAGTCTAATACTTGTATTGGCTATATCTCAAAATCAATATTCCAGACATCCGACTCATTTTGCTTGATCACATCACAAATATGTATATAAAAGATTATCATGTGCTATCTACTGTAGATAGCACAAACTGTGTACATATAAGATTTACATGTGCTATCTACTGTAGATATCACACATATGTACATATAAGATTTACATGTGCTATCTACTGCAGATAGCACTATCAATAATTGTCAAAGTATCAATTGTCAATTAACTATGAAATAGCTCTCCTTCTAAAGCTTTTCCATGGAGCACAAATCTGCTCCAGCTTGATCCCTACCCCAGTACTGTTGTTAATTAATCAGGATGGTGAATCAGGTTTTGCCATATATCATATTTTTTAACTTATATACATTCTGTATTTTATAGATTATAAGTGGAATTCGATAAAAAAAAAAAGTCTAAATTTCTTCTTAATTGATCAGAAGTTAAGATTCTGTCAAGCATGCACTTTGAACACCTTGTTAAATAATCGTCTTACGTGTCTTATGCTAGCACTCATACTATCTGAATTTGGTCAACATTATTTCTTTACAAGTGCATGGTCTTGTATATATGTAATTTATGTATTTTGTTGCACAAAATGTCTTTTCTCCTTCAATAATATGTGCATTTTTCTTGATATTATTTTGTTCTTGTGGCTCTGAAATACTCTATACACAAAAGAGTTATAAATGTTTCTTTTACTAAGTTTATTGTTATACCATACTCTAAGCTACCAGAGCTACACTGCAAAAACTTGGGTGTAAAAAGTAACACCGGTTGGAGTCAATAGAGGACTGCTATTTTTTAACACTTTGTGTGTTATTTTTCACTCTTGGTGTCCTTTTTGACACCTGTAAGGTATAACAATATAACACCAATAGTGTTAAAAGATAAATGCATCATAGCTCCTCTCCCTATCAGCACTTAGATTGAAATGATCCCTTAACAGCTCCCGTTTACACTTGGGTGGGATGAGGTAAGTGAGTTAAGTGCCTTGATCATATGCAAAACACATCACATTGGCACTGGAGGGATTTGAACCCATGACAAACTACCTCATAATAAACGAGTCAACGCCTTTGTGCTGTGCCAGCATGCCCTCCATGTATTCAAGCAAAATAGGTGACTTCTTGTGACATTTCTTTATGCATGTAATATCTTCCCATTTTAAAGAGCTCTACAATATGGTGAAACCACATCAAAACTGAACCAAATTGAACTCTTTATTTTGCGGTTACCTCAAAATAATTTAATCAATAAATGACTCATTGTGCTTGATTTCTAGATTTGTTGTTTGACTGATTTGTCAAAAAATGTAACCTAGATACTTGTTAATTACCATTCTTTGTGTTATATGACAAATGTAGATTTGTTACAATTTTGCTGTTATGACCATTTATAAGGACTTTCTCTTAAGAAAGACATCTTTTGTAGACTTGATATCACCATGGTAACACAATAACTGCATATTTGATATTATTGCTGGAATCAGTGTGTTATTTGTTCTATTTACATCATTGTTTTGACAATAGAGTGAAATATTGTAAGTCAAATCATTTTTAATGGAAGACATGTGTATGTTTCAGTTAGAGAATAAAGGTATTGTTTTTAGCCACTGTCGACGTTCATCTATAGTCTTATATAACACAGCCAACATCATTATTCTAAGTAAAACAACAAGGCAAAGCATGTTATATGAGACGATAGATGCATGACAGCAGCTAAAAACAATACCTTTATTCTCATTCTTAAACACTTCAATTCAAATAAATATATTAATCATAAGTAGGCCTATACCAAATTTTAACCAAATTTAAAATCCTACATTTTACAAGGAATTACCTAGGGTTTACATGTAGAATCGATCAGTCCCGTTGTTGCCTCCGATTGGTTCAAATAGTGTGTACGAGTATCGCCTCAACACACATACATGCTAAAGTGTGTTGGCCTATATATCAAGTCATATCACATGACTAAGAACCAATAAGACTGCAGGAACTTTCTTAAGTGTTTAAGAATATAACATAAATTCCTTGTACAGGTCTTGAAATTGATACTCAACATAATAATACTGATATCAGTCATTCCATTTTCTTTGCTCAGCAAAGAGGATAAAAAGACCAGTACAACCTATGAAAGGTAGGAGTCTTTATTTCCATGGCATGGTCAGCATGCATATATATTAGGGATTGTCTACTGCTCATGTTCAACCCTATATAGCTTACCAATCATTTCATGTGGAAACATGCTTGTTCTGATAGGACTTCTTGGGGAAGCTTGCATGTGAACAACTGAAGTGTACAACATAAAATAACCATAGTGGCGCCAAGGCGCATGGGGAGAAGTCAGAACTCTTGCCCCATCCCCCAGTAAATAAAAACCCCAAACTACTAAAATTTCCACTTTTTGATGTAATTTTGAGCAAAATTTGTTGATTCCCCCCCCTCTGAAATTCCCTTTTCCCCCATGACCCCCCCCCCAAAAAAAATTCCTGGTGCCGCTGCTGCATAGCAAAGACCAGACCAAACATGCTTAATTGGGCTATTCCAGTTGAAATCCATACACCCCTTATGGAAAATATGATCTGACCCCTTATGGAAGATATGACCCCTTATGGAAGATATAACACGGAGTGTACCCCTTATGGAAGATATGACACGGAGTGTGAATTTAAAACAGAATTACGTGAATGGGTACACACATGTGTGTCTTTCATAAGGGGGTTATGGATTTTGTCGGGAATACAGCCTATTCCACATAAAATGTAGTAGCCTGCTGCTTCCCTCATAGATGTATGGCATGGTTCTATCATTATAAATCAAAATGCAATTAATCCAATTGGGGTATTTTGATGGATGAGCGCTAAATTTATTATAAAGATCAGCCGATAAAGCTATTGTCAGTTTGTGATGATTCAGACATGTAAGCAGAGCATGGAGATGATGAAGATATAGCTTCAAGGCTACAAAATGTTTAGTAAAAGATAGTTCATATGTTATTATAAAAGTTCTTAGCAGCTCTTTGGGTGATGGTCACTATTTTTTGGTACCACTTCAAATTTACCAAAACAGGTGGTTTGTTTTAGGGACAAACTATTGTGTACTATTCTTGCTTCAGAAGGTAAATTTGGTATTCGGGAAGTGTACGTACTGAGGTGTCTTGAAAATATCAGGTCACACACATTTGTACACTATCTAAAAACACTGCTGAGCTGTGAGTGCAAAATAGTATAATTTTTGCATCTTCTGGTTTTTACTAGTTATTTATGTTTTTTATTTTTAGAGAAAATTAAAGGTGCTGTGAAAAACAAGCTTGTGGGACAAGCATCACTTTTAGCAATACATCACAAATCAGAACACATATTTGCTGGATGTGGACAAATTTAATATATCTGCCTGGTCTGTTGTTTTTAATAAGAAAACTACACATTGTATGTTATTTCATGAGAGAAGTTGAAATGAAAATAAATTTATATGAACATTGAGTATATGGGAAGAGATTGAAAACCATGGCCGGGTGTGGCCCCAACCATACCTGGCTGGAACCGCATTGTCTTGATGGTGTTTCAAATACCACATCCTGATGTTGTCAGTTCTTTCAATCACAAGGTTTTGAATTAAATGGTCATGTGACACTGATGAAGTCTGATGGTTTCAGACGCAAGGTAGCAAGTTGTAAAAAATGTAAGTTCCAGTATTTGATTTAATTCAAAACCTTATGATTCTAACGACTGGATGACTGAAAATATTCTTTATATATATTTTATTCAGTTCTTTCAATCTACTACAAGTTCTTTTTCACGTTTCACTTTTGGCCACCAAATATAGCACAATGCACATAGCACATTGCAAATGAAATTACATACAAGGACACATTTTTTTTTATCACAGATGTTATTTTCAGCCATATGAGCCTTTTAATGTTGGGCTTGTGGTAATTGCTACTATTTTCATGTTGGCCTTTTGAGAGCTGTTAGCTCTCATATTAGTCATCTTTATTAATACTTAAAGGGACTTTCAGATATCCGTCTGGTACAAAAAAAAAAGCTGCAAAATTGTCAGAAGTTGCTTAGTTGGATAATTGGAGGGGAATATACTTAAACCATTTTCTTTTCAGAATATGAGAAACCTGAAATGTTACTTTTGTCTCTGAGATCGCATCCCCTATGAGATTTGCGTATAATTGCTTATATGCCAAAGAATTACGATTTGTCTCCTTTGACATGAAAACAGTGTCTTGTTTAACCCCCTGAGCACTACCTGCCGATCTAACATTGCCTCTCATTGGTCAATTACATGATATCTTCATTTTAATCACCAAACAGAATGGAGTTTTGCAAATAATTCACCCCAATATTTTTGTGTGGTGAAATTATTCTAACAATGTTGCTGATTGGGCCAAATGATAATGAAAACTTCTTTTTGGCCAATCGGCAGGTACCAGTAGTTCTCATGGGGTTAATCATTGTAGAGGATAGTTAGTAAATATTCTAAAACTTATAAAAAAATGATATTGTATGAGGGATGGTGTACCACAGGATTGACAGATATCTAAACATCCCTTTAAAGTTTGATTAGATGACAATTATTATATAATGTGATGTGTTTGTTTAGAATTTATGAAAACAACATATTATTTTTGTATCCATGATAAAAGAATGAAGTAAATAATTTTCAATAACAAATGTAACAATTTTTTTCAGAGGAAAGAAAATATTGAATGTGCCATTTTCATGCATGTCTAGGAAATGTGAAGTGCTGAACAATCACTGCAACTTGCATGTTTGGTGTGAATATTGCATGCATGCAAAGCTTTTGAAATTTCAATTTCTTGACTAACTGGACTTGTGTAATATACATGTTCTAGAATTCAGTGTATAATTATTGCACCTTACTCTGAAGTTTGTGGTATTAAAGAGGGACATGTGGTAATTCTTTGCTACAGGGTTGCTTTCCCAAACTTCCAATATTTGAATGTCTACAATGTTAAAGCCATATTATAACATTTGCTGAGGAGAACGCCCTCAAAAAAATGTTAAATTCAGGTTTTACACGATTGTAATGTACTTTAGTAAACAAAGATTCTCTGCAAAAATCAAGACTTTAGGTGCTGTAGTTTTGTCTAAATCCGAGATTTTGAATAAACCGCCTGAATCAGCGTTTTATTATTACGATAGAAATATTAGTCGAACGCGTATGTCGATGTCAACACAGTACTACGTTACACGGCGTATGGGACAAACACACACACAAACCAAATTACAACCGCCGGAGTAACATGCATTGGCGCTAGTTGTAAATTCCTATTTTCTTTGCTTTACCTCACTTGTTCGGCTCAAAATTAAAAGGGACATATATGACAGTAAATGCTAATATTTTATTGAAAATGAATACTAATCTATTTTTAAAGAAATGTTATAATATGGCTTTAATCAGTGTGATTAAGGACAGTTTGGGTTTGGGTTGATAGCAGTGGCATAGACAGGGGAACAAAGGGCCCTGTGAGAAGTCTCCACCCTACCTGCTTAAAGCCATAATGTACGATCTTATAATATGAAATTGGTTAATTTTTTTCAAACCTGATTTTTTTGCATATTATTATTTGTATTGTTTACACATGTCCCAACTTGCACCTAAATAGAATTGGCCAAATTTGTTGTCTTTGTAGGTCAACAGAGGCAAAGTTCGACATATTATCATAATTTAAAAATTATGATAATATGTCCTCCCATAGAACTGCATGTTAAATAGCCAAACAGAAACCCTTATCAACAGTTATTACTAATATTATTTCAACATTTTGAATAAAGAATAACAAAATTAAAATTTTGACGGAAATCGTACATTAAGGCTTTAAGGGATGCTGGTTGCCCTGATTTATTTAAGATTTTGTAGGCCTTTTTGTACTTTTTAGCCCATTTTTGACTATTTTCATCAAAATAATGTTACCCTTCTTGAAAGTTGCTTTCCCCTCTCCCCCCTCTTAAAAGGTCAGGTTTGATTATGTTAGGGCTGAAAACATTTTGTGCTCATCTTTATTTTGCATATCTTCCAGGTGTGTCTGCAATGATGGCTGATGGATATCTAGAACGTAACACTTCTGTAGGAACACCATATTGGATGGCACCAGAGGTTATAGCATGTGGGCAACAACTAGGCACTATGTATGATGTTAGGTAAGGTTATGGTATTTAACCCTTACACCTGAAGGGCTTTTGGTGACAGAAAGGGAAAGAAGGGAGAAATAAAGAGAGAAAACAAACAAAGAAGTTGTTTGCTCTGGGTGAGATTCAAACCTAAGACCCATGTATGCCAAGCACTAGATTGCCGACACTTAGCCACAGTTCTTATGCTGGCCAGGCCAGCAAAAACGTACCTATATATCACTTAGGCTTATTGCATCATCACATCCCGCGGAATGCAAGCACGTACAGATGAAGTTGTTTGTAGTAATTTGTAATACTCAGGCCAATTAAGGTTAATACACCTGTAGGAGCTAAAAGCAGTCACAAGTTTGGATCAAAACCCAACAAGAATATGAGTAGAGATAGCTGATTTCTTAACACACATTTGATTAGTAATGCCAAGCTTTCAGTCAAAATATGTGACAACCTGCATCCATTTAGTTGATTGATTGTCATTTCTCCTTTTTATCATTTCTCCTTTTTTCCTAGGGCTGATGTATGGTCATTGGGTATAACTGCAATAGAATTAGCTGATGGTGAGCCTCCTATGAAGGATCTACATCCTATGAGAGCACTGATGAAAATACCAAGGTATGTGATATATTAATCCAGGCTGGTGATTATCTGAGGGCAGGTGGAGGAAATGGAGGAATCAAAGGTGATGGAACTGTGATGAACACCTGGTTAACCATCTGAAACCAAATTGCATGATGTATAAATGTTGTAGTTCTAAAACATCTGCTCAATTATTCCATAACAAATTTAGAATCACCCAAGTGATCTTCTGAAGATAGCATAACCGCATTGAGCTCTCTTTCGTGAATAACATCACTTTGCCCTGTCTTCAGTAAATAGCATAACCCCATTGAGCTCTCTTTAGTGAATAAAAAAATAAAAAGCGCAGTGATTTATAGTGCGCTACTCACAGGCACAATGCCTAGACGTTGATCCACAAGCCTCAGCACACTTTACAGGTTGTTGCTGACCACTACGGCCCCACATCATTCCATAAACCATTAAACAACAATTCAGGGACTTCGCTGCTTCAAGAGCGCACACCCTAGACATTCCACAAATAACCATCGCCATCAGGACCAGCTCCCTGAGTTTAGTACGGGTTACAACAAGACAAATTAGCAGTAAGTTCCTTGTCCAGGGGAATTTCAAGCTAACTCAATTTTTCCAAGAGAGCGTACTAGGCACCACCAGGGTTCGAACCCGCAACCTTTTGCACCATAGTCGAATGCCTTATCGATTGAGCTAACTTGACTGCTTAATAATATCACTTAGCACTGTCTTCAGTAGATATCTTAACCCCATTGAGCTCTCTTTAGTGGATAACATTACTTTGCACTGTTTTCAGTAGATAGTATACCCGCATTGAGCTCTCTTTAGTGAATAACATCACTTAGCACTGTCTTCAGTAGATAGCATAACCCCATTGAGCTCTCTTTAGTGGATAACATCACTTTGCACTGTCATCAGTAGATAGTATAACCCCATTGAATTCTCTTTAGTGGATAACATCACTTTGCACTATCTTCAGTAGATAGCATAACCACGTTGAACGCTCTTTAGTGGATAACATCACTTTGCACTGTCTTCAGTAGATAGCATACCCACATTGAATGCTCTTTAGTGGATAACATCACTTTGCACTGTCTTCAGTAGATAGCGTAACCACATTGAATGCTCTTTAGTGGATAACACCACTTTGCATTGTCTTCAGTAGAGCAGAATCACATTTTAACTATATCTTTGATATTATACCAAATTCACATTGAACTATTCTATCTCCAGGGGATAGCAGCATTACACGACAACATTAATTTGCATGCAAATTATTATTTTCTTCAATAGATACATGTTGAGTCTTTTCATGAGACAGAAGAATCACATATCCCCAGCAAAGACAAAACGTTTTTGAAATCATTCATAAAATGTTGTCAGAAAACGTTTAAATGTCGGGTTATATAAGGGGTATAAAACGTTTTCATAACATTCAAAAATACATTTTGTTAACCTACTGCAAATATTTCAACATAATGTTACTTAAGTGTTGACAAGATATTTGGCAAAAAATGTTTGTAAAAATTGTTTACAATAACATTTTGAAAACATTTTAAAAATATTGTTGTAGTGTGCTTTCATACAAAATGTTTTACAATGTTTACATGCATGACCTTTATATAACCCAACATTTAATGTTATTGAAATGTTTTTAAATAAACCAAAACCCAAAATATAATTTTATAAAAACATTTTTGTAATTGCTGGGATCAACTACCTTCAAGAACAGTAGATGGTAGATGATATTATGTTGGTATACTTTCTCCAAGTGCTAATGACATCCACTTGATCACTGCAAGAAATAAGATGTTGTCTAGTAAAAAAAATTCTTGATTTTGTCTTCATCTTGTAATGCATTTATGGTGTACTCGCTTTACAAATTACTTTTTTTTCTTCTTTTTTTTTATAAATCTGAATTACTAGGTATCGTGTAGTATATGTCACATTTCTAAGATGAGTAGGCAAAATATATTTTATTTTTACATCCTTTTAGCAATGGTGTGTAGTAAAAGAAGGACAAAAGTCAATTCAATTTGTTTCTGTCAATCATATCAAAAGCAAAATATTGAAAACATGTATGTATTATACAAGCAAGAGTTGTATAATATGAATTTCAACCCATGTATGAGTAAAATTTATAAAATGAATACTCTAATAATGGCTTTGTCAATAGATCATGCTTATTATGGCCTACTATTTATTTCTTTATTTGTCTATTTATATATTTATTTAAGGTATAAAAACCAGCTGGCAGTGCAAAGTTGAAAAACACTGTCCTCACAAAGCAATTATATCAATATGCATCAAGTTTGTATCATATTAATACACAAAAATACATAAAATAACAACATGTGCGACATAAAGCTTGGTTTATTTTGCTACCATTGGTTTCACACACATTCTATATAGCGATCATGAATCAAAATGACCCATTCTTGTATGGAAAAGTAGAACTATAGCTCTGTATGTGTCGCTATGCTCATAACAGGAGCGCAGAATGCGAGAGCCTTAACAAATGATAAAAACAATAAGCGAGAATAAAAACATACAAAAACTAAAAGCTTCACAAAATATTTGCTTATCTTATTTGATTGGTTAAATGTAGTCAATTTTAAAAGGAAATGATATCACTGAATTATTCATTTATGAGATCACAATATATAAATTTTATCATATCAGCTTCGTTTTGGATTGTTACAAAAAACTAAGCAAATGCAGTCATGATTACTGAATGAATCAAACTTCCATACATAGGCAGGCAGCTCAAAATGTGGGTCATTGGGTCAGCTAATTTGGAATATTCTAGTCACCTTTTGATTGGTTACTTGACTTGTCTTCGATTGATTACTTCCAAACCTAGCATATTCGCTGGTAAAGTGATGTAATAATCAGACTAACTACAAAACAATTTTTGGTCATATCGCGCTGCACTAGTATGTTCACGCGGTACCTCTGCATTGAACCATAGATGTCAAAAAGCAGAGATCAAGACCTGGATTGTAATTTTATAGAATATTCATATCATGCTGATCACTTGCAACTGTAAGATTAGTACCATTGAAAAGAGCGGTATTGTATTCTATCTATGATTGCAGACATGCCCAGGTGATGAGTGCAACTTGCTTGTAGTACAGCATGATATATTAATCAAAAATTGAATGAACATATTGCTATGGTAGTTAATCTGATTATTACATCACTTTGACAGCGAATATGTTTCATTTGTTTGCTAGCTTGTTTGATGTATTCTATTCACCCATTGCACGGTTCCGCCATATGCGAGGAGAGACTCGATCTGGCAGCATGCATGAATGGGAATTGAACCCTTGATTGAACCAGTCATGTAATATTGCGTAAAGTTAAGCAATACTTCCTTTCATGTCTATTGCCAGTTCGAGGCTCTCCTCGCATATGGCGGAACCCTGCAATAGGCGAATATAGACAAATCCAATTTCACACATTCCTACACCTCAATGGCAGCCATAGCTGGGTCCCTGTTGGCTCCATCTCACCTAAAATGTGAAATGATGACTGCATTCTATCACCCGTGTTACACGTAGACAAAAGAATGATGACAGTTTACAACACAAAAGAATCTTACATCTAATTTTAAGCGGCTGTAATCCACCCAATTGGGCAGTCATAACACCAGTAATAGTGGTAACACCAGTGGACCCAGTAATGGCCGACCAAATTCTGGCCATGACTTAGCTTGTTGGATTCGTCTATAGGCTCAAGCAAATTACTGGAGGAAAACTTTAAAATCCCTTTTCTATGCTTGTTTTTTTTGTAAAGAAAATGAACAGATGTGAAAATTGATTTGATACATGAAAGAAAAGAAAACCACTCCCAACAAATCAAATGAGCAATTCTCAACCTTATGCAACATATGCCTAGCAAAGAAAATATTTTGAAAATGAAGATTGTGACTCATCATCAAGTTTGAAATGACATTATCTATTCATCTTTGGTTATTGAAGATACCATCTAGCGGTCATCTACTCGAGGATGTGGAAGAAAATAAAAACACCTTTCATAATAATTACATGTAACCAATTGTACGATGTGATGTAACCTATGTAAGATGCATGAAGGAGGGAGTATTTTTAGCATGCTTGTCAAGGTTAATTCAGTTTGAGGAAGAAACCAAGAATTACCAGCTTTTTATGCTGGCCATAAAATGTGAACGACTTGTTTGGTGTATACAGCTGGTTTTTTTAACTACTAATTGATGTATTCTGTCATTTTGAGTGAAAATGATTTCTGTCTTGTGGAAGCTTGTGACTGACTGTCATATTGTTATATTAATACATACAGCATTTACATGTAGAAGTTTATGAAATTATCTTGTTAGCACAATCAAAGAAAGAAGTTTTTATTGCCAAAATAGCTTCAGCTTTGAGTTGTAAAAGCTATACATTTTTATGAAATCAAAACTTTAATTTCTGAAAATTAGCTTTTCTGTAAAAAGCTAGAAACAACAGTTTCTAGTAATAAAAATCTCTGTTTATTATTGCCAAATGACTCTGCTTTCTACTGAAGATAGCTTTATATATAGTTCGGTTTTGCTATCTATATGTGGTAGCTTGATGTATAACTCTGTTGTCCACTATTGAATATAGCTTGCTATATGATTCTGATATCTACTGAAGATGTATTGCTATATGATTCTGCTTTCTACTGAAGATAGCTTAGTGATTCTGCTATTTGTTGAAGATAGCTAGATTAGCGATTCTGCTATCTTTTGAAGATAGCTGTAGATTAGTGAATCTGCTATCTACTGAAGATAGCTTGATTAGTGATTCTGCTATCTACTGAAGATAGCTTGATTTGTGATTCTGCTATCTACTGAAGATAGCTTGATTAGTGATTCTGCTATCTACTGAAGATAGCTTGATTAGTGATTCTGCTATCTACTGAATATAGTGATTCTGCTATCTACTGAAGATAGCTTGATTAGTAATTCTGCTATCTACTGAAGATAGCTTGATTATCAATTTTGCTATATACTGAAGATAGCTTGATTAGTGATTCTACTATCTACTGAAGATAGCTTGATTAACAATTTTGCTATATACTGAAGATAGCTTGATTAGTGAGTCTGCTATCTACTGAAGATAGCTTGATTAGTGATTCTATTAGCTACAGGAGATCTACTGAAGATAGCTTGATTTGTGATTCTGCTATCTACTGAAGATAGCTTGATTAGTGATTCTGCTATCTACTGAAGATAGCTTGATTAGTGATTCTGCTATCTACTGAATATAGTGATTCTGCTATCTACTGAAGATAGCTTGATTAGTAATTCTGCTATCTACTGAAGATAGCTTGATTATCAATTTTGCTATATACTGAAGATAGCTTGATTAGTGATTCTACTATCTACTGAAGATAGCTTGATTAACAATTTTGCTATATACTGAAGATAGCTTGATTAGTGATTCTGCTATCTACTGAAGATAGCTTGATTAGTGATTCTGCTATCTACTGAATATAGTGATTCTGCTATCTACTGAAGATAGCTTGATTAGTAATTCTGCTATCTACTGAAGATAGCTTGATTATCAATTTTGCTATATACTGAAGATAGCTTGATTAGTGATTCTACTATCTACTGAAGATAGCTTGATTAACAATTTTGCTATATACTGAAGATAGCTTGATTAGTGAGTCTGTTATCTACTGAAGAAAGCTTGATTCGTGATTGTGCTATCTACCGAAGATAGTTTGATTAGCAATTCTGCTATAATTATACTGAAGATAGCTTAGTGATCAGTGATCTATGAAGATAACTTTTATCCACTGAAGATAACTTTTATGTGTTAATTTGATCAATCTTATCCAGCATTTTTTCCTTATTACTCAACAGGAACAAGCCACCCTTACTCTCCAACCCAGGGAGGTGGTCACCAATGTACAAGAACTTCATTGCTCAGTAAGTATACAATTTTAGTCAGACGAGTACTAAATTTGAGATCAAATTTCACAATATTATTTCCGGTGTATCATCCAAAAGGTCTGATAACTTCCAATGTGTGTCATTAGACCATCAATTCCCAAGATATATTTCATGATTTTAAGAGGTTTTATACCACAGATAGTCATTTTAATGAAGCTTAATGGACCAGAGATATGTCCTGTGAGACTGTAAATTTGCAATTAAGTGAATTTATTCATGAATCCATTAAGGCTGACCTTTTTCATGCCATATATAAAATATAATTGAGCTATCATTATCATATACATGTCATACAATGGCATGTGCAAAGTGGTTGCATGTCCCCCTCACATTTTGTCAGTCAGAAATACACCCAGTTGGGGAAATTATGGGGCCACAAATTATGGCGAAAGAAGCAAAATGTTTTGAGCAGTCGGGGGAATCAAGACGTGGCCCCCACTTTTGAAAACCTATGCACACCATTGATCTCATACTAATGACTGATTAAATCAAAAATCAAACAAAACATGCAAGTATTGAATATGTGTTGTAGCTGTTCATATCAGTGGCATTTTAAATTTGGGTTCTAAGCATTTTTGTCTGCCTAAGCTTTACTAACATTTTAATTTACATTGACTAAAATACATATGCAGTAGGTTAGTCTAAGGACTCAAAAGAAAACCTGCTTCTAGTCAATGTCTTTTAGTAAACTGGCTCCTTTACAATGCTTTGACACTGTTTTATACTGATTTTTGTTTTACTTTTTTGTCATAATTTTCCCGAATACTATTACATTTTTACCCACCCTGAATGTCATATAAAAAAGACAACATTAATGCGAAATTCTTCTGATAAAGAATGATGATTCATGTTTATGCATGGCTGTTGTGATTGATAAATGGAGATGTGAATTTAAAAAGCTAAGTGATTCACAATGTTGTGAATGTAGTATGTATAGTGTGGTATATTTATGAATATGAACAAAACTACCATTTGACATCATTATGCTTTGGAAAACTGGCTTTCCATTTTTCGGTTTGGATACATATTGATTTGCACAGCACATTGTTACACACTATAAATGGTATTGATTGAAGTTCTATTCATTTCTCTTGATTTAAAATATATTGGTTCTGGTCAGACTTGTCATTCATTTGACATGGCACAGTTTTTCACACTTTTGGCAATCAAATGGTACATGTAGTATGATCTTGAAACTTGTTTTATAAGGCACGAATCATACCGTTTAGTAGTACATAATCAACAACAACCCCATGAAAATGTGATGAAATTATATAGAAAATTTAAAAAGCAAATGAAGAAGGTGAGCAAAGTCAAGGACAATTATTGCTGAAGGTGGGATGTCAATCACTGAAGGTGCCATGGTTCGTAGGGTTTCCATGAGTATGTGCTCCCAGTATAGTTTCTCTCTCTATGGATAATATAGTTAGTTACCTTGTCTGTAAGCTTCTGTATAACACAGAGGAACATTTGCATAGTATGATCTTATTGTAGAGCAGATGGTCAACACATCTTGTTTTGTGTTAAGCTTAAGATTTCATCCTAAGTCTGACAATGTGTAGGATGTCATCATCTGTGGGGCCAGATTGAAAAATCATTACCGTAGTGTATGTATATATAGAGACATGCATCATGTGATAAATCAACGCAACTGCATCTACAGTATTTGTAAACAATCATTTCATCATAGTGGATAATAACGTGTTGTGTGAGGGTTTTTTAATGGTAGCTAAATTTAAAATATAAAAGTAGCTTTCTTCTCCCAAAATTAAAATTATGGCACATTTTCAAAGTGACTTACCTTACTTCCTGTTTCACATTGTAAAACACAAAACTGAAGTTACAGGGATTTTACCCCAACACCCTGATCTGGACCACCACCACACTGTTTTTGCAACCTGACACATTACCCTTGCATCAACCATACACCTTATATAGCATCAACCCTGGTACATGGTGCAGTTTATGGGTATCAGTGGCCAGGACAAAAGGGGGGAAAGTGAGTGCAATGCAAGTTTCAAGGGACAAAATTGGACAGAAATGGTAAAAAATGGGCTAAAAAGTACAAAAGGGCATACAGATCGTCAATATCAGGGTGGCTAGCATCCCACGGAGGAGCAATAAGGGACATGACTTTGCACAGGGTGGAGGGGAAAGCTGTTTGCCCCACTTGGTAATGGTGAATAAACCATGCAAGTATAAATGTGTTAACTTTTCAGGTGTTTAGTGAAAGACTTTGCCAGCAGACCTACAGTAGATCAGCTTCTGAGACATCCATTCATAACTCAAGTGCCAAAGGATATATCAGAGATACATCATGGACTTATACTACTCATTAGACAGTATGCAAATAAGATGAGAAGAACTCTACCAGAAGTCACTACAAAGTAAGTCAATTAGTCATTATCAGTTTTCTTGCTCATCTTGAAATAAAATGTTATCACTTGTATGTCCATTGTATGTCTAAAACAAGTTACACATAATCAAGCCATTTTAATCAACTACATGCCAGGCTTCCCAGTGGCCTAGTTACTAATAATTATTAAAATTGTGTAAAGAACTTTAACACTGGTTCATCAAAGCATGTAATGTCCTAACTTGGTAGAAGTTTCTTTTCTGGAAGTATACCAAGCTTTACCATGAAGGAAAAAGTTTCAAACTTTCAAAATAGGAAATTACGGAGCTTGAAAACAAAGCCTAATAATATTGCAGCACATACACATACATACAATAACCAATTAAGATAGAATATTTGCCTAATATACTTGCCACATCATACAAAAGATTTTATCAATCATTTTTTGTAAACATGCACTTAATGGTCATTTTTGGAAGAATTATGATGAAAATAAATTTGTTAATTTCCTGTACCATATCCTTATCTAAGACTGTTTTTGAATGGATGGAAGCAGAGAGAAGTAGATGGGAGACTTGAGAGCCACATTATTATCTGACTCACACAGATACAAAAAAAAAGCTCACATGTTTGACTTGCTACCACAAAAAAGTGATAATTTTGTGTTTTGTTTTCCTTCCATATTTGCAGACATGGTAAATTAAACCCCATCTTCACCCACGGTGTCACTACTTTAGTGAGAAAGCGTCACTTGATAGATGACTTGGCCAAACTTGATCACATTAATGAGGTAAGTATCAATCAAACCTCACAATAATTTGTATTCCCAGTAAATGGAATCAGTAGTAATTAAATCTTGATAGATAACCTAGCCACACTGCATCATAGAGCATGTTTAAAGTGGTTTTCCAAGTAAAGTGCCGGATATGTGCTGTAAAACCATCAGGCCTATAAAAAAACCGCCATGTCAGACAAAAGACTTTGAACATGGCAAAAGTTCCAAGTCAGCAAAAACATCTGAATCCAGCGATGCTGAGGTCTTCATCAGTGCTCGGGCCCCAGTACTATCAAGTAGAAATGCTCAGAGACTTGTTTCTGATCAGAAAACATTAGCACAAACATGTTTTTCTACGGATCCAACACTTTACTTGGAAAACCACTTTTATCATTTACTTAACATGCTGACATAGCAACTTTGTCTTCTGTGTTTATACAGGGTGCCAGGATCAATGCTGAATTGGTCAATTCAGCACCCCCCTAAGGTGGCGACCAGGGCACATGCCCCCTTCATAATTTAAAGCCAAATTTAGTTTTTTACATGATTGTAATGTACTTTATTAAACTAACATACTCTGCAAAAATCAAGGCTTTGGGTGCTGTAGTTTTGTCAAAATCCGAGAGTCAAACGCAAACATGATGTTTAGCACACGATGTACATGGTGTGCGGGATGGTCATACACACATCGAAGGACTGTGCCATAGCACGACCAAGTGACACGCATTGGCAAAATTGGCGCTGGTTGTAAATTCCATTTTGTTTTTGTTTTACCTCAATTGTTCGGCTCAAAATTAAAAGGGGACATATCTGACAGTAAAAGCTAACATTTTATGGAAAAGAAATACTAATCTATTATTCTACAGAAATGTTACAATATGGCTTTAATGTTGTCATCTTGTGTCATTTCAGGGTGTGATAGTACGCCATTTATCAGAGCGTTATATGAAGGGACAGATCTATACCTACATAGGGGATATTCTTCTTGCAGTCAACCCCTTCACACAACTAACTATCTATGACAATATGGTGAGTACAGAGGACATCCTGTTGGGTTTTTTTTTTTTGTTTTGTTTTGTTTTTGTAAATTAAACTTGATTATAGTTCACAAATTAGCAGTAAAACATTTTGCAGGTTGTATTTGTAAAATTGCTTAGCATGGCAGTTTTTACATCACCATCAGATAAATGCCATTTTAACCAGCTTGTGACTTGGTGACAAATGGGACCATAAAAAAATTAACGAAAAATCATCCAGCTGCAATGACTGCAAAATGTGTGTCTAGAGCAGGTGCATAGCCCATGGGTGCCCCACTTTTTTGCACTGTTTTGAACTATTTTGCAGCTTTTTTGCAGCTTCAGGTAAATAGGCACCACACTTTTTGTCACCTTGCTACATGCCAGGTCTAGAGATTATAGCACACTCATTGCCATTGTAGTCCCAGGTTGTAGTTAACAAATAGTTGATCAAATATCTAGGATTGAAAATTTGATACAAATTTCATTTTTATCATATTTTTGCCAGCATTCTGAATTGTATCAGCATTCAACCAAAGCAGCAAATCCACCCCATGTTTTTGGCATGGCAGATGTGACCTACCAATCTATGCTATATCATAACAAAAACCAGGTGAGTTGGCAAATAACAGAAATTTAACAAATTACATCTAAGGTACTTCTGCAGACAATCACATGAAGCATTTTTGTGATGATAAGTACCACAGAGAATATGTTATAATTTTGTGGGGTTACATCTTTAGAAGTCCAAGGTAACATGAATACAATTCAATTTTAGTTTTCTCATTCAGTATAATTTCTAAAAGTTTAAACTGACTTTCAGCACAACTAATTTAACTAACCTTGGATTTTCGATGTGTGACACACATCTTCATCAGAAGAAGTCCTAAGATGTTGTGATGGATATGCCCCTTTGTTTACCATTCATTCATTCAGTATACTCAAACAGTATTTTCTCCTGTTGCTTTCAGTGCCTTATTGTTAGTGGAGAGAGTGGAGCGGGGAAAACCGAAAGTGCCAATTTTCTTGTACAGCAACTAGCCAAACTAGGAAAGGTAAGCGTTGTACCATATATCCCATTTCCACAAAAACATACTAAAAACAGCTTAATTGTGGTGCATTTTCCAATTGATTTGTCAAAAATAATCCAATTCCCAAAAGTTTCACAGCTTTTTTGAGTCCTTTTTTGTTGTTGCTGAGAAATTAATGATAAACAATATGTAAAAAATAGTTAATAGACACCAGGGCGGTAATATATATCATTTCTTACATGTATAGCTTCTGCATGGGGACAGTAAATGCATGTTCCAATCAGACCAAATTACATCTCTGGCCCAGTATTGCAGAAGTTGGAAGAAACTTGTAGTTGCCTGCTCCGCAGCCGACCGATGATGATGACTGTGTATCTTACAATAATTGTTATAATTTTCATTTTTTTAACATCACCAGGCTGTGGATCACTCCTTAGAATTACGTGTTCTACAAGTAAACCCTTTACTAGAAGCATTCGGCAATGCACAAACAGTAATCAATGATAACTCCAGCAGATTTGGCAAATTTCTGGAGCTATACTTCACAGAGACTGGTCATGTAATAGGGGCTGAAATCACACAGTATTTACTGGAGAAATCCAGGGTGGTACAACAGGGAAGGTAAGATATGATATGTTTATTATAGAAATGGAAAGATCCCTGTTTGAGTTACTGTGAGAATATTGACTAAAAAATATCTAATAAGAAATTGTAACAAAACAAGTGTCAGGGATTTTCTTCTGAAAATGCAGTTAAAGCAAATTAAAACCCTTTTTTGTAAGATAAGACTGCTAATTCAAGCAATGTGTTCTTTTTATTTTTCCATTTCAGAGGAGAGAGGAATTTTCATATTTTCTATCATTTCTTAGAGGGTCTTGCTAGTCAGGGTAAACTTGATGTATATCAACTTACTATCAAAAGAAGATATAGGTAAGTTTGTTTTTTTCTGAAACTGGAGGGACAATTTGTTATCTACAAGAGCATAAACCTCAAAACTCACAGGAAACATTTTAGGGTATAGTGTACATCTTATTAGACTTCATACAAGTACATCTTCCCTGTTCATCCAAACAAACAGAATGATATTGGGCCAGAGGATGATTTAAGCACTTCCCAGCAAGTCTTGCGGTTAGCACAGCTGTGTGCGTAAACATGACACCACTGCCCGCCCACTGCATACACACGTGCATGGTTAAATTTGAATTTGGACAGATATATTTACAATAAATACACCTTCAAATAGTTGGTCGATTTCACATTTTATGTTATCTACAGAAGGTGTGAATTATCATTCATGCATACATCACTTTAGATCTGAAATCGACCAAATAATGACGACACACGGGCAATTCTAAAACAACATCTTTTGCACAGAGTTCAATGGGATTTGAAAAGTAAAGTGGCAGTTGAAACTCTAGTGATAACACATTTACAGTGCATGATGGGGCTTCCTTAAATCATCCTCTGATATTGGGCTATCCTGCATAAATATGATTAAAATAAATAAATAAATAAATAAATAAAACCAGGGAGGACATAATTGACTGGTCAGTGCCAGAAGTACAATAGCTGCCCTGTAAACAATTGATAATTTACACACAGTTTATTAATTGTACTCATCTACACATGGCAGCTTTTGCACTTACTTTCTGGTGCTGAGCACTGAGCAGTTGATATTTTCTTTTCAAAAAGAAAAAAAAATCAGGTCAGTTCATCTTTTGGATCCCGATTTCTCCCCATTGAATCAGAAGAAGATTCTTTTCTGATCTGGCTTTTGCTCCCTTGCAAATCCAGGCTGGTTATGTGCTCACATCCAATATTTGATACTATGGTCATAAAAGATGAAAATATGTTTCTAAACTTTGTAATCATCTTCATTTGATTGTTCTATATTCTGTAGATATTTACAGCATGGTGTACCTATATGTAAAGATGTGACTTGTAAACAGAAGCTACAAGATATACACAATTGTCTGGCTACCATAGGATTCACTGAACTGGTTTGTATTCAGTAGCAGGGTGTATGTATTGTAGGTGTATGTTGTAAACATTGAGAAATGTGAGAAATCTGAGAAAATTAGAGTAGTGCAGTCCACACGTATGGACTGCCCTACGCTCTAATTTGTAACACACAGACACCCTCCCTCCATAAAAACAGTTTTTGGAGTTCGAGCAAGTATTTTTGATACAGGTGGCTTTACAAACATGTATTATTGTAAGACCAATCTATTGTAATGTTTTTGTAGATAGCATAAAATGCTTGTAGATGAAATTCTACTGATAATGCTTGTTGATGGAATTCTACTGAAAATGCTTGTAGATAGAATTCTACTGATATGCTTGTAGTTGGAATTCTACTGTACCATACCAATTGTTTATAGATGTTCACATTTGATTTTGTAAAGTTTACGAGCAACTCTGCACTCATGGAGCTACACTAATGAGTGGCAATATATTTTTTATTTTTGTACACCAGGAGATCCATTCAGTGTATAAGATCTTAGCAGGCATCCTTCACACAGGACAGATCAACTTCAGTGAGGCAGAACAAATGCACACTATGAATAAGAGCACAATATCAAACCAGAAACAAATGACAGTTGGTAAGAGGTTCTTACAAAGATTCACCGATTTAGTACCTATTATAACCCTTGTTATTGGTAGCAGATACTCAGAGATGGATTGTGGGCTTGAAATCCAAGCTCACAATCCTGTTCAGGCTACTTATAGGCAGTTAGCCACATCCATCCTGTTACCAGTAGCCTCAAATAGTTTGATGTTTCATTAGAGATATGCAGTGTTCCACATTTCAAACTAATGAAATTTCATAATTGCAAAACAGAACCATCCTTTTATAAGCTATGTTATCTGCTTGTGCAATAAGACTTTTCTTCACTTTTCTTTTCTACTTTACATAGCTGCCTACTATCTAGGAGTAGACTCAATGGATATGCTGGATGCCTTGACAACATCTACCGTAGTAACCAGAGGAGAGACCATTATACGAGCTAACAGTAAGGTCCAGGCAGAGGGCATCAGAGATGCGGTATCTAAGACACTCTATGGAAGACTGTTTAACTGGATTGTCAATAGGATCAATAAATTGCTGAGACCAAAGCAGTTTGAAAAGTGAGATTTAGTTCTGACTTCTTGTTTTAGGTGCATTACAAATGCCCTTCCCAAGTACAGTTTGTAACCTAGTTCTACCAGATGCTGGGCGAGAACCCCAAAGCTGATTTCACTTGTGAACTCCAGTGACTCCTCTGAAATAGATATACTTTCAATTGTTTACCTGTCATGAAACTTCATGGAATGAATGAATTTTTGCAATAATTTACAGTGTTGAAGTCCCTGGTTGAAGTCAAGTACACTTGTCTAAGTTCAAGGCATGTCTGAGTCTACTAAGTCTGTACATGAGTCCATGACTCTGGACTCAAGCCAATAGGACTCCAACACTGATAATGTGTATTCTTATTCTTTGATGCTGGCATTCTAGGGACCACATTAGTTTAGATGTATAAATTTGACAAATATAAGCCCTGTGCCATAATGTGTAGCATTATTCTTTGATGCTGGCATTCTTTAAAGCTAATGTAAAGCGACCACACGTCTAGATGTATAAATTTGACAAATATAAGCCCTGTGCCATTATGTGTAGTAATTATCTGCAACAACAAGTTGCTGCTGTGAATTAAATTAGTAGCAATAATTATTTCTCTCTTTTTGTGTATTATGTTAACAGGTTAAAACTCTATGAGATAGGCATTCTTGACATCTTTGGATTTGAAAACTTCATGATCAATTCCTTTGAGCAGTTATGTATCAACATTGCCAATGAACAAATACAGTTCTTCTTTAACCAACATATCTTTGCTATGGAGCAGGTAGGTCTTTGCAAAAAACACTAATTCCCTAATATCATTATAAAAATGAGGAGGAATAATTATGCTTTGTGTAAGAGAAACCAAACAAATCCCAACTCTAACCCTAACCCTAATCCTACCCTAATCTTAACCCTTACCCTAACCCTAAATCCTAACCCTAACCCTAACTCTAAGGTTACGGTTCGCTATCTCTAAGGTTCGCTATCTCTAAGGTTCGCTATCTCTAAGGTTCGTTATCACTAATTACGAAAAAGGTTCGCTATACCTAAGGTTAGATATCACTAATTTTGAAAAAGGTTCGGTATTTCTAAGGTTCGATATCACTAATTTTAAATAAGGTTTGCTATCTCTAATTTTAAATAAGGTCCGCTATCACTAATTTATTGAAGGTTCGCTATCTCTAAGGTTCGCTATCACTAATTTAAAATAAGGTCCGCTATCTCTAATTTTAACAATCCCGGTATCCCTAAGGTTCGCTATCTCTAATTTTAAATAAGGTCCGCTATCTATAAGGTTCGCTATCTCTAAGGTTTTGCTATCTCTAAGGTTCGCTATCACTAATTTCAAATAAGGTTCGCTATCTCTAATTTTAAATAAGGTTCGCTATCTCTAATTTTAAATAAGGTTCGCTATCTCTAATTTCAAATGAGGTTCGCTATAGCGGTCCTTATTTAAAATTAGAGATAGCGGACCTTATTTGAAATTAGAGATAGCGGACCTTATTTAAAATTAGAGATAGTGGACCTTATTTAAGATTAGTGATAACGAACCTTAGGTATAGCGAACCTTAATCGAAATTAGTGATAACGAACCTTAGAGATAGCGAACCTTAATTAATTAGGGATAGCGGACCTGAAACAAAATTAGTGATAGCGAACCTTAGGTATAGCGGACCTTTATTGGAATTAGTGATAACGAACCTTAGAGATAGCGAACCTTCAATAAATTAGTGATAGCGGACCTTATTCAAAATTAGTGGTAGCGAACCTTATTTTAAATTAGTGATAGCGAACCTTATTTATAATTAGTGATATCGAACCTTAGAACTAGCGAACCTTATTCTAAATTAGTGATATCGAACCTTAGAAGTAGCGGACCTTTTTTAGGTATAGCGAACCCTTTTCTCTATTAGAGATAGCGGATTCTGATCTCCATAGACTTTACACGTTAGTGATAGCGAACCTTAGAGATAGCGAACCTTAGAGATAGCGGACCTTAGAGATAGCGGGATGTCACCAACTCTAATCCTATTAGTATTTCGTGCTCTCTTACACTAAGGATAACCCAGGAAAATTGGGTCCTGCAAAGGAATAGGTATCAAAGAAAAAATGGTTAATCATACAGATGAATGCTTTTATTTTGTACCTCTAAAGTAACAAATGTTGACACTCACTATTAATTAATCAATTCTCAACTTTATTTTCACTGATTGCTTTGAATGAATACTACAGAAAGAGTATGAGAGTGAAGGAATTGATATAGCCCATATAGGATATCAAGACAACCAGCCAGTACTGGATATGTTCCTTCAGAGACCAGTAGGAATGCTACATCTTCTGGATGAGGAGAGTTGGTTTCCTCAGGGATCAGATGCTACACTTGTTGGTAAGTACACATTGATATATCCCATATAGGATATCAGGACAACCAGCCAGTACTGGATATGTTCCTACAGAGACCAGTAGGAATGCTACATCTTCTGGATGAAGAGCTGGTTTCCTCAGGGATCAGATGCTACACTTGTTGGTAAGTACACATTGATATAGCTCATATAGGATATCAAGACAACCAGCCAGTACTGGATATGTTCCTACAGAGACCAGTAGGAATGCTACATCTCCTGGATGAAGAGCTGGTTTCCTCAGGGATCAGATGCTACACTTGTTGGTAAGTACACATTGATATAGCCCATATAGGATATCAGGAAACCAGCCAGTACTGGATATGTTCCTAAAGAGACCAGTAGGAATGCTACATCTTCTGGATGAAGAGAGTTGGTTTCCTCAGGGATCAGATGCTACACTTGTTGGTAAGTACACATTGATATAGCCCATATAGGATATCAGGACAACCAGCCAGTACTGGATATGTTCCTACAGAGACCAGTAGGAATGCTACATCTCCTGGATGAAGAGAGTTGGTTTCCTCAGGGATCAGATGCTACACTTGTTGGTAAGTACACATTGATATATCTCATATAGGATATCAGGACAACCAGCCAGTACTGGATATGTTCTTACAGAGACCGGTAGGAATGCTACATCTCCTGGATGAGGAGAGTTGGTTTCCTCAGGGATCAGATGCTACACTTGTTGGTAAGTACACATTGATATATCTCATATAGGATATCAAGACAACCAGCCAGTACTAGATATGTTCCTACAGAGGCCAGTAGGAATGCTACATCTTCTGGATGAAGAGAGTTGGTTTCCTCAGGGATCAGATGCTACACTTGTTGGTAAGTACACATTGATATAGCCCATATAGGATATCAGGACAACCAGCCAGTACTGGATATGTTCCTACAGAGACCAGTAGGAATGCTACATCTTCTGGATGAGGAGAGTTGGTTTCCTCAGGGATCAGATACTACACTTGTTGGTAAGTACACATTGATATATCCCATATAGGATATCAAGACAACCAGCCAGTACTAGATATGTTCCTACAGAGGCCAGTAGGAATGCTACATCTTCTGGATGAGGAGAATTGGTTTCCTCAGGGATCAGATGCTACACTTGTTGGTAAGTACACATTGATATATATCTCATATAGGATACTCCATTAGGAATGCACTCTACTCATGTATTTTTTACACTAATTTCTTTCTTTTGCGATCTGCTCCTTTTTTGTTTCCCTTTTCTTCAGCACTTGTAACCTGCAGCAAAGATGATAAAGAAAAACTGTTTTATGTGGTTGATAGTATTCAGTAAATTCTTACTCTGTCTCTCTCAACAGAAAAAATCAGTCAAAATGTTGGAGAGAATCAGTTATTCTGGAAGAGCCCTCATGATGACCTGCTGTTTGGTATTCAACACTATGCAGGACAGGTAGGCAAACCATTTATAGTCTTATAACCTAATGTGATAAATATTCCATAGTAGTTCAATTTGGTAATATAATAATGTACACATGTATAATGTAACCAGTTGTGACTCAAAATGCCAACTATATGTTGTATCGTAGATGTGGTTATCAATTTGTTTCAATATGGGGGATGGGGTTGGAAAAAGTTTGATACTCTTAGAACCTATATACCTACAGTGATATTTAATTGTGAATGGAAAAATTAGTAAAACCATATAGGTACAGATATTTTTCAGGATGAAAATTTGGCTTTGCCCCCTCACATTAAAAGGCTGGCTACACTACAGAAGGCAAGTAAGCAACTGATATTTACTGGGTGCATGGCAAAATTATTGTAAATAATTGGAATTGAAAATTTGTATTTGCGTACACAGCCTTGACGTTGAAACACATTTTGTTCAGCTAGATATTTTGAACCTTGTAGCACAAGCTAGCACATGTAATTTGTTGTTCTTGTTATACAGGTGATTTACAGAGCTGATCATTTCCTTGCCAAGAACCGTGATGCTCTTGCTATGGATATTGTGTACTTACTACGCTCATCTAGTGTAACTCTCATCAGGCAGCTATTTGAAATGGGGCTTATGAAAACAGGTATTGTATACTCACCATTGGTCAGGCTAAAATAGCTGCTGAAAGTCATTTTCTGCTTGAGCTTAGGAGAAGAATTAGCCTATATTTAAGTTTGTTTGTGCAAGCTGAAGATTAATTATCTATACAAGCCCCCTTCAATAAGAGTTTTAGTTGATGTGGACAGAAATTAATGAAGCTAGATTAGTGAATAAGATTTGTAATTTTGCATAGCTTTCACCCATTTCTTATTTCTCTTCTCCTGATACCATAAGTTTTTACCTCCAGTCGGGAGTCAGGTGGGGGATGTAACTGGCACGGATGCTGGCTGACCAGAGTTGGCGATGAATAAATATATTGTCAGGATGATATTATCACAACAACTCTTCCCCTCCATCCTTGTCATTCCACTCTCCAATTGGAAGTAAAATTAGCTGGCACTCAACTTGGGCTATCTATATAGAACCATGATCTGCTCCCCTTTTTAGGTCAGTTAGATACTCTTATGCAAGTATTTCTTATATGCCAACATCTCAGAGAGGAGTTGCACCAGTAACCTTTTTACAATTTTTACAATCTTTACCATTTGCTGAAATAAACTTTTAGTTTATAGCTTTAAAACGAGCAATTTAGTTATCTGCTGCACTATACCAGAATAATTATTTTGTAATATAAGTAATCTAGTCAATAATTGTTGTACAAATCATTTTTGATATTTTTTAGAGAAATCAGTCAACTTTCAATCAGCTTTTATATTGCCGAAGACAGGTTTTGATAACTCTCTACTCCTTAAATATCTATGCCTATGCAGTATGCACAATCCTAATGTATCATATATTACTATAATCTTATTTTCCTAAATTCAAGTTCATTAGTTATCACAAAGGTCCATAAATCTTTTCCATTAATGTTATTATGAATTATCTTAAAATATAAAAGTAGGAGGAAGAACAGAGCTGAGGAATTTATCATATGTTAGGAATAGTACTCTTATCGTGAGTATAATGACATGCTGTGTCAAAACAAAGAAATATGAATTATTATTATATGCTCATCACTTAGTGATCACTATGCCAAGGAGTCACAAAGTTAGTTTGAAGTAAGCTTATACGCAAAATATTACCAGCAAATTTGTGTGTTTGGAGCAGTTATGTTGTTCATATTTCCACATAGAAGTAAGTGATTTACATAGATAAAGTAGTTTTTTCCATGAAATGCGGAAAACAAAAGAAAAAAAAATTGGATACAAACATGGATTGCGCAAAATCACAATTTCCAAAATAAAAGATTTGCAAATCTTTTTTGCCTAATAAATGAAATATACTGTTTACTTATTAAACTTATTCTTGCTACAAACTCAGTTTGTGACTCCACACATGACCACCAGATTCCACCATGTACTTCAACATTTACCATGTACCATAATTGCATTCTTACCTTAAACCCAAGTTCTTCAAAGCCTTGATAGGTACAGGGTAAATTGTAAATACACATAACTCAGTGTTGCCAACTACATTGGTAAATTTATGACATCTGATAATGTTACAGTTAAAGAAGTTCTCTTCATTTCAATTTTGCTAAGGTTTGATTATGTGCTGTATGCAGATCCATTGGGTGCTTTATACCCAAAGTTGGCAATACCTTTTCACCCAATGCAGATCCATTGGGTGTTTTATACCATAAGTTGGCAACACTTTTTTACCTAATGCAGATCCATTGGGTGTTTTATACAAATAAGTTGGCAATACTGTACCAATTTTGAAATTTATCACTGAGTTTAGTGTATTAATTGGTCAATCGGTTCACAGGAAACCTCCCCACCTTACAAGGCCCTCTCCATCCTCGCGATACACTGAGACACCGACCTAAGCCTAGGCCTATTGGAGAGGGACTATCACGGGAGGTGAGAGAGATAGAAAAGATGGTGTTGTAACCATGACAACTTGATGTGCACAATCACCATCATCAGTTTTATCCCACAATTTTAATTTTTGCACCCAATTTCTATTTGGAATGATTGGAAGTATCACATGCACTGATAAACTTACTAGGCCTATTTGGGCCTTGTATAGTAGCTACAGTGTATTACAAATTATACAAAAACACAGTCAATGTGATATAATGCTTGTAGAAAACCAAATTATGTATAAATACTTTTAATTTTTAATTGATAGTTTATAGGTATACACTGCTCAAATAGTCCAAGAAAGTACACACGCCATGATGTTGTACTTTTTGCATATGAAATGTGTTGTGTAATGTCGTACCAAACGCTAGAATACTTTGGTCGTACAGTTTTATTTTCATCTGCATTTACCTTGAGCAGGTTTTTACCAATGCATTCCAATTTATTTTATTTGGTAGAATGCAGTTCACAAAGCCTAGAGATTAATGTTTTATGAGGACATTTAGTGCTTTGCTTTCATTTTGTCAATTGCTTGTAACGTCACTTGTTTTTACTTTTTTGTTGCATAATAAGATACAGGGACGGATGAGTTGAACGATGTAAAGTGGACATCCTATCCTACACGAACACATAGCACAAATCCTAACAGATCTGTAGTGAGTTTTTTTGCTGGATGAGTGCATGTTGGCTATAGATTTTAAGTTCAAAAATATACTCAATAGATAGCTTGCCATTTATAAAGTTGTTGTGTTGTATCATAGTCTTCTCAGCTTGAGCAAATAAGTGAAAGATTTTTTATAAATCTTAACATGGTGAGCGATACAGAAATATTGATATGTTCAAGAGGACAGTGATTATCTATAGACGATAAGGAATAGGAGGGGATAGGAAGACGATAAGGAAAGTGAGGGGAGAGGAAGAAGGAATGAGAGGGGTGAGGAAGAAGAAGATAAAAAATGTGAGAGGAAAGGAAGGAGGAACAGATAAGGAATGGGAGGGGAAGGAAAGGAAGAAGAAGATAAGGAATTGGGATATAGGAAGAAGAATATAAGGAACAGGATGAGTGAGGAAGAAGAAATTAAGAGAAAGAGAAGAGGGGAGAGGGAAGGAGAAAGCTTCAGACATTGGACTATTTTAGTTGAAATCCATACACCCCTATGGAAGACATGACCTTAATCTCCAACACAGAGAGTGTGAATTCCAAATGGGATTACTTGAATGGGTGAATCCATTTGAAAACTACTACTCCTGTGTGGGAGATTAAGGTCCCGTCTTCCATAGGGGGGTGTATGGATTTTAACTGAGATTTCCCCCCTGGGATTTCCCCATAGCTGAGATCATATTATATACTTCTTAATCATTGTAAGATCACTTTTCCCAAAGACTCCAGGAACAGTATGATTTGTTTATTAGCATGTGTATCATTGTAAGGTAGTGAAGCCATTCCTTCTGTTGGTAAATATGTCAGTTATTTTATCTGTAAACTAACATCCAGTAAAGATTTGGTATTTTGTATCATCCTGAACACTTCTATGCAGAATGTTACCCCTGGTAAGATCCCTTGTGACTCTGATCCAGCATGTTGTAGTTGTGAAAATAGTGAAAGGTGGTAAGTTTTGTAAGAAATCAGAATGAATTATTTTGAAACTAATTCTGAAGTACAAATTAAAGGTGTGTGACAAGATCAACAGCCTCACCCCCACTTTATCCTATCAAAATGGAGTTTTTATCATCAGAAGAAATCTCATATTTTTCTCATAACCCCAGTGAATTTTGGGCCTAAAATATATTACGTTTAGGATGTTGTGAAACATGTTTTTGCTTCTAATATCAAAATTGCTCATGCAATTTAACTCATAGCTTTGGAATCAGATTATTTTTGGTACAGGTCTCAATGTGAGGTACAACACAATAAAAAATCTGACCACCAACCTTTAAGAGGCGTAGCCACCTGGTTGGTTATGGGAGTCAAATACCAGTTTGTTTGTATGGTCAGAAGGAATACATTCAAAAAGAGGCTTGTTTATCTTTTTTGTTGCAAATTTTTTCACCTGCAAATGATTTCCACAGAGACATTTTAACTTTTCCATTGGCTGCACCACTGAATAGACTATGCACTAAATTTAACATTGAAAACTGTAATTTTGATATCAAGTTCTGTGGCTTTATCACTATCAGTGTTAATTCTCCCAGTGGTGTAGCGTGGGTCATCATATTAAGGGGCACCAACCATGATTGGGGCACCGAGTCTGATTGGGGGGGGCACAAGCTGTTTTTTGGCAATTTTCCTGTGGGATTTACTAAAATTTTAGATCGATTGGGGGCACGTTCCCCTACCCCGTGCCCCTATGACGCTATGCCACTGATTTCTACAATAATATACAAGTTCTCACTTTTGCATGTGATATATTGCAATTATAGATATTTGTTCACCTTTTCCATATATGCATGTAGCACCAAAGTGATAAATTCATAATTATAAGTTTCACTTCATCTTTATTGCACATGTGTACTACTGAAATGCACTGTGTATGTAGTAATGTCCTGATCTCCTCTGAATGTTTTATACCTTGACCAAGTGGTGCAAATATGTATCTTTTTGTGATAAAAAGTTGCACAACAAATTCTTTGTAATGTTATAAAGCATGCATTGTGATTGGTCGATGCTGATTTTGTGATGTTGTCAAATATTTCACAAAACTTCAATTTTTCACAGGGTACATCTGAGAGTCCATCAAAGAGCAAGCAAACAGTGTCATCTTACTTTAGGGTAAGTTGAAATCATGGCAGTTTTTGTTTGTTTGTATGTTTGTTTGTTTTACAGAATAGAGATTAGACATCAGATTAACCATTCTATAGGGATTTTTTATATTGTTTCTGAACCAAAAGATAATCTGCCATACTATATAGCCCATAATCTACGCTGGTAAAGTTTGTTTGGCTTTTATAAGGTGGAAAAAAGAAGACTCATAACACCGTGTATTGATATAGAATGGTATGCACGCTGTTGGGCGCAACGTTTACGCTAGTTGTGCGTTGTTCAATGCGCGACTAGCGCATGCTTTTGTGAATATACATTGGGACTTTATTGACGCGTGCAGTAGCAAAATCCGAGTAATTTCCGCCTTATATAAGTTGAACAAACTTTAGTTAAAGAAAAACATGGACATTTTGAGTTGCTGGGTGTCCTAAATTATTAAGCTAGAGGGTACACCCTCCTTTGCAGGTATTTACAAATGCCCCTGTCTTACAAAGCACATGTGTCATAGCTGTGCCCAACTGCCTGTATACCATTCTATATCAATCCACAATGTAGAATCAGTCAGTTCATTTTTTTCTGCTAAGTAACATCCCAGAAAATTGCATCTTAATCATACAGAAAATGTGTTAGACCTTGTAGCTCAGAATTTTCCATAAAGACTTACATAATTAAGGCCGATTCATTGCCTGTTTCATAAAGGATAGCTGGTCTTCATTCGTGGAAGCTTTTTTTTCATTGGATCATTTTTTAAGTAAACAATATTTTTATTTTGATATGTCTGTTCTTGTTACACCATGTTTAAAGTAAGTGTCTTTCTTTGACTTCAGTATTCCTTACGAGAGCTACTGCTGAAAATGAAGCCTTGTATACCTCATTTTGTGAGGTGTATCAAACCTAACAATGATAGAATACCAGGTCAGTTTGATAAAGAGAAAGTCTTGACCCAACTCAAATACACAGGAGTACTGGAGACTATTCATATTAGAAGGCAAGGCTTCTCACATCGAGTGCCATTTGTGGAATTCATCAATAGGTGAGAAAAAGTTTGATACTTCTGATTAGAAAGTACTTTTGCGTATGAAAACATTTAAAGTTATGTCATAGTTGCAGCTTCATGTTTCACCTTTTGAAAGAAAATAATACGCCTGAAACTGAAAAATAACCAGACATCAAACCGCAAAGATAAACAAGCTGAGGAAGTACAAAGAAAATTGCAAAAAAATGCCTTTCTTACTTTGAAGAGTGTTATTTGTTAAAGGTTACATTTACACATTCATATCAGTGATTTCAACTATATGAGATACCTTTTACAAATATGGCTAGTATGAAATTGATCAGTTAACATGGTTACGGAACTTGTGTGTTGAATAGAACAAGACTGTTACCATCTGCCTCAATTGCAGTTGGTAAATAGTGCCCTCTGTTGGAAATCCATAGATGCATTTGCCAAGTAGAACTTTAATTGGTAAACATTTTCTGCTGTAATAGTCGGCAGTATTATCCTTCTCTGCACAAAAATGATTATTGATGCGGAAGCTAGAACAAAATGCATTAACATAAATTGAAAGAAGGTGGCAGTATAAATCTTCTTGTACTGCAGTGCATTCAATTCAGCCAATATTTTTTTCAAAAGTTTGTCTCAAAGCTCTGCACATAATTTGTGGTCAGTAGTCACACCAAAATTGTCAACAAATTTGTCTTTCTTAATTAAAAAAAAAAAGCACAAATAACAACATGAAAAAAGGTTGTAGTTTGCAGTGGTCTATGAAATAAATTTGCGGAATTTCTTCGGTTTCTTGTGCAAGGTTTGTCACCCGTACTGGTAGCCATGAGTTCAATTTATTGTGCCTTAAAAAGTATAAAAAATAAAGAAGACTGGATTCAATTTATACATTTTGTGTAGCATATATGCAATGATATAAGCCATCCCAGTTTCCATCAGTAGTAGATCAAATATTACTTAGTATGAAAATAAAATACAGATTTTTAAACTGCATACCGCATTAGATTTTGAATATCAAAGGACCTTTGAGCCATTTTTTGTTCAGTTTGGCCTAACATGAAACAAAATTTTATTTGTAGGTCAAAAATAACTTGTTGTGAATTTATATGTACCTTTGTACAAGAATTTGAGTTGTATTTTACCGTTTGGTTTTAAACAATCTTGTCATGATTTGTATCACTTTTAGGTACAAGATGTGTGGGTATCACATGACAGATGAAGTAGAGTACAACACCAACACATGTATTGTCATCCTTAGGAAATGTGGTCTCCAAGGATGGTTGCTAGGCAAAACAAGGGTAAGAAACATGCTATGATCTACAAACTGCATGTCAATTTGTCATATTATTTTGTCATATTTTGTCATATTATTGAAAGTGAACTTTTCATTTCCAGTTAAATCAAAATAAAAACTTATACAATACAGAGTTGCAAAATGTTCTTTCAGTTAAAAGGGCATTTTGTGATCCACAGCATGCATCATCCCCCCACTTGGAAACCTCTGGTTACATAATGTTTATGTACCAAAATTTCTTGCAGATTAATTCGCTTAGCAAAGATATTGTGAATTTGAATTTCGTTCTGGTATACCAGAACGAAATTACAACGTTAATATGAAGCAGTGTATGCAAATGCAAAATTGGAATCAACTGAAATTTTGGGAATAAGGTTTTTTCGTGGATATATAGTGAAAAATGTCATAAAAAGAGGAAGCTAGGATCACAAAATACTCCTTTAATTAAACAAAAATACTTTTCTGTATTATTTTGGGAAGTTAATTTGCCTCTAGTTTAACTCATCATTAAGTTTTAATTTTTACACCCAAAAATATTTTGTTATCTTTTTACAGGTGTTTTTGAAGTATTACCATGTAGAGGAATTGGATCGCCACTTAGAGCATTTCCGACGCCTTGCTAACCTAGTACAAGCCATCACCAAGGGCTGGTTGGCAAGGATGCATTATAAGAAGGCTAAACGCAGTGCTGTCCTTATACAAAAGAGTAAGTCACTTTTATCTGGTACTCTTTAACATTATGTACACGGTTTGAACTAGTACCATGTAGAAGAATTGGATATTCATTTGGAGCACTTCCAACACCTTGCTAAAACCTAGCCCTATCCTGACCCTTAAACTATCTGTAATTTAGAGCCTGGAAAGCTGATTCTGATGACATTTTAATACCTTTTTCTACTTTTCCAGTATTCCGTGGGTACATGGGAAGAAAACGTTTCCGCAGATTGACGATCGTTTTCAACTCGGCAGCCCTTACCATTCAGTCAAACTTCCGGGGCTGGACAACACGGCGTAGATGCCGTCAGGAACTAGCGATAAAGATCAAAGCTGTAATGGCTATTCAAGCTATGTTCAATGGATGGAAAGCAAGGAGAGGATATAGAAGGATGAGGAGGTCTGTGATATGCATACAAGCTTCTTATAGAGGATGGAGTATAAGGAATAGGATCAAGAAGGAGAATGCAGCCAAGGAACCCATCTATGTCACGCTGGGTAAGTGTGTGCTGGGTTTCTGTCATTTTTTTGTGTCTGGTACGAACCTTTTGTGAGTTTGATATTCTGGTTGATATGTTGGTTTTATTGTGTTTTTTTTTGCTTGTTCGAATCCAGTTGTTGGATGCATATTGTTAAAATAGCAGTTTGATTATGATATACTATCATCAGTAGATAGTAGATTGTAATAGTAGTAGAGTTAGAGAATAAACGATAGGAATTTTTATTTTGCCTATCCTCTACCGTGTGATAGACGACAGGCAGGTCCAATATTTTGAGTAGTGGATGCCGGCGCATCATTCTTAGTCAGTTAAATATTATTTTAATAACAGACAGAATCAGAAGACCCCAGTGGATAAAGTAGTTAAGTGCCATTTTGACGAAATTGAGTTATTGGCAGATTATTAGTCATTAGGGGTCAAACATTTTTTTCTAAAAATTTGGGTCAATTTGACCCCCTCCAAGTAGGGGTCATGTGAGGGGTCAAGTGGGGTCAAAATTTCAAAATGGTCCAATTTGTTTTAAATTGGTTCCAAATTACTCATTAGGGTACAAGGATTACAAAAATATATGGTTTGCCACATCTAATGTGCTTAGTTTAGCCGTTATAGGGTCAAGGTCAATAAAAGGTCAAACAAGGTCAAATTTTCAAGAGCATCCGATTTGCATAAATAATACACCAAATTGTTTCTCTCAATATGGGCATTTTAAAAATGTATACTTTTAACTATTATTAACTTTCAATTTTGTGAAAAATGCAATTGTTTAAATCTGACCCATGGTTTTAGTGGAAAAAGTAGTCAAGTACAAAATACTGATTATTGATTATAGAAAATCAATAAATGACAAATCGTTGATTAATAGCTGCATTAAGTACAATATCCATATCAAGTCATTACCCCTAGACAGAGAATCACCAAACTTGGACTAAAATGTGCGATATTTGTCTGCCCTCAGAGAGGATCATTTATTCAACAATAATAATTCCACATAAATGCACTAATTGAAGTACTGATCGATCATTTACATCATATAACTTGATACATAATTATATAAGGACATAGCCACAGAAACACACAAAATATATATTGAAACCTGAGTAACCGTACCAATAGACACAACCTCCTGGTAAAAAGGCCAACCTACCAATGGAGGCTAATTTAACACAAAATATATATATTCATTCATTCATATTCTATTTTATCATATATATTGGGACCTGAGTAACCGTATTCATAGACACAGCCTTCCGGTAAAAAGGCCAACCTACCGATGAAGGCTAATATTAGGACCAGAATAAACGTATTCTTAATCACTACTTCCTGGTAAACATACCACTGAAAGCTAATTAATTGTATATAATTATTATGACCTGAGTAAAATCGGAGAGCAAACCATACCCATAGCCACTACTTCCTGGTAAACCTACCACTGAAAGCTAATTAACTGTACATAATAACATAACATTAAATAAGAACATAACATAACATAACATTTATCAAGTTAATCTAATAATAAATATGTGGTCATATGATCAGAATTGATATAATTAACATGATTAAGAAATAGTATAAAGAAATAAACCGCCCTTAAATGAAGAATTTTTTCAAGCTATGGGCTGGGTGGGTGGGGAAAATCATCTCGATCCGCTCTGTTCAATTGCAGACAAAAAAGTGAGGCTTCAAATGAACCCGGCAAGCAACGTCCCCGTGCACAAACAAAAAGGAGAACGCCCATTGGATGAACGAAGAGGCCGATTGGCAATGAAAACAATACCATAACAATAGGCTCAAATCATTCTCTGCTGAGGTAAATTGGTTCTATTTAGACAAGCTAAATATAACCGTATTACAGCAAGTTTTAGACCAAAATAACTAAGTTTGTGGTCAATATAAAAAATTCATAACTTTAAACCCATTTTTCTCAAAACTAGTATTTTGGCACTTAACTACTTTATCCACTAAGGTCTTCTTTATTTACTGTAAACTATTTTTTAAAGCAAAAATTTAGTTACCGTCGCGTCATAAAAACTCCCCTTTTTTTTTTTTTTTCGAAACTTGTTTACAACTTCACATCTTTTGTTGCGCCAGTATGCTAGCTCGTGCGGGTATTCCGCACTGCGTCTCTCGCGCATACAACGCGATACATACGCGCACCTCTATGAGCGTGTTACGCTCATGATGACGTGGGGTCGTCTACGGCCTGATAGACGACACCCGAAATAATGCGATTGTCCAATCAGATTATGTGTCTACGTAATAGACCACTCCCACTGACTAAGAATTAGTAATATTAAATAGTAATAAAGTTAGCATGATATCTTGAGTAGGTAGAAGACATATCATATTGCAGTTTAGTCTGCTATCTTCAGTAGATAGTATATTGTTTATATAACAGTTTGGCATACTATCTTCAGTAGATAACATATTGTAATAATAATAAAGTTAGCTTCTTGGTATCTTATAGAAGTCATCATTATTGCAGTTTAGTCTGCAATCTTCAGTAGATAGCATTTTGTTAATATAACAGTTTGGCATACTATCTTCAGTAGATAACATATTGTAATAATAATAAAGTTAGCTTCTTGGTATCTTATAGAAGTCATCATTATTGAAATTTAGTCTGCTATCTTCAGTAGATAGCATTTTGTTAATACAGCACTTTGACATACTATCTTCATAAGATAGTAAATTGTAATAAAAAGAAAGTTAGCTTGGTATCTAAGTAGATAGAAGTCTAAGATATTATTGCAATTTAGTCTGCTATCTTCAGTAGATAGCATTTTGTTAATATAACACTTTGACATACTATCTTCATTAAATAGTAGATTATAATAATAAGAAAGTTAGCTTTGGTATCTTAAGTAGATAGAAGTCTAAGTTATTATTGTAATTTAGTCTGCTATCTTCATTAGATAGCATTTTGTTAATATAGCACTTTGACATACTATCTTCATTAGATAGTAGATTATAATAATAAGAAAGTTAGCTTGGTATCTTAAGTAGATAGAAGTCTAAGTTATTATTGTAATTTAGTCTGCTATCTTCAGTAGATAGCATTTTGTTAATATAGCACTTTGACATACTGTCTTCATTAGATAGCAGATTGTAATAATAAGAAAGTTAGCTTGGTATCTTAAGTTGATGAAAGTCTAAGTTACCATTGCAATTTAGTATGCTAACTTCAGAAGATAGCATATTGTTAATATAGTAGTTTGGCACACCGTCATCAGTAGTATTAATAATAATAAAGTTAGCATGATATCTTGAGTAGATGGGAGTCATATCATTATTTCAGTTTAGTCTACTATCTTCAGTAGATAGTATATTGTTAATGTGACAATATGACATACTATCTTCAGTGGATAGCAGATTGAAATAATAATACAATTAGCTTGGCATCTTAAGTAGATTTTGGATTATTACTGCAGTGTAGTCTGCTATCCTCAGTAGATAACTACTATCTACTGATGACAGTATGTCAAAATTTGGTTTTAACCATCAGGAGCTTATTACAGTATACAGAGTGTACATCAGACCTCTTTTAGGGCGAATTTCTCGACGGGTGGCTTAGCAGTTGGCTTGTCTAGCCTCAAGGCTTAAGAGGTCGTAAGACCAGGCTTAACTGAAAACGCTTCCTTCGAGCACGGCTACCATAGCCTCGAGGCTTCGTTAGCCTGTGGGCCAGGCTTGTAGGATTAGTCCCAGGCTTCGGTACAATTTACATTTCTCGAAATCAGTCTTCTGTCGCCGTAGTCGACGCAAGCCTGTTAGACCAGGCTTACAGCGGCTTTTCCTGGCCCTGCCTCAGAGCAGGTCTTAGGTCGTAAGCCTTGGTCTATTTCAATTTACAAATTGTTTAAATTATAATGCAAAGTTTTTCTTTCATATTTTAACATGAGCAAGCAGTGGCGTAACTAGCGGGGGGGGCAGGACACGCTTGAACCCTTGCCCCTGCTTGCCCCCCAAATGAAAAAGGTAAATTAGGCCTACTTCTGTGAGTTATTAATTAACCTCATATTTAGTCATTTTAACCTTAATTTTAACCGAGAGTTTAGCTTAAACATGCCAAAATATGTCGCGCGCTTCGTGCAAATTTTTACCGTAAACTTCTTTTGTCGCCACAGAATTAATTCTGTGTTTGTCGCCAAAAGGTGCTGCATTCACTATACTTCAAGACAAATTGTCCAACCCCATCCCCCAATGTCAAAAAGAAATCTCACGCCACTGTCTTGGGGACACATTCCAAACAGATCCCAAGACTCCTCAGACACCTCGCATCGTGTCACCTAGTGCGACGAGGGTGTTGACGCTACTTACAAACCCAAACAGCATGAATGATGCCTGTCCCATCATTTAATATGTTTGCTCCCCCATGAAAATGTCTAGTTATGCCACTGTAAGTAATTGTTCGATTTAGGTGAACATTTTAACATTTTATTTTGTGTTCATTTGAGTTAGTTGAATTTTTACTATCATTAAGGCCTACTCATTTTGAATGATGATTTTTTTGAGCAACGAATATGATTATAAAAAAACTTCTTTCATCATCATCACCATCATCATCATCATCATCATCATCATCATCATCATCATCATCATCATCATCATCATCAACGCCGTCATTGCCGTCGTCCGTCGCCATCGCATCATCATCATCATCATCATCATCATCATCATCATCATCATCATCATCATCAACGCCGTCGCTGCCGTCAAATGTCGCCATCGTCCCATCATCATCATCATCATCATCATCATCATCATCATCATCAAGACCTATATGATTCCACCTGTCCCTATCCAAGCCTTTGATAATCGTATCCGACCTTTTCATAAGTATTACAATATTATACCAGGTTGGACATCAATTTAATACAAATAGAAGAAGGACAAAATTGGTAAAGATATATAGTAAATAATTATTTGATACGAAAAAGAAGGACAAAATTGGTAAAGATATATAGTAAATAATTATTTGATACAAAACAATAATGCATGCAGTATTAACACAGAATTTACGGATAAGATGCATATAATATTGCTATATCTTCTACTTAAATAATTATAAATATTACACCAACATTTAACATCATGTGAGATCTGAGAAGACTACTGAAAATATCAGCAGTAGATAGCACGATGGTTGTCAAATAATAAAGTTTAACACAGTGCAACAAGTTAAACTCAATTTACCCTAGCTAAGAAATGGGCGAATCCATGTTATTGTTTACTGGGTCAGAGGTCAATCATTGTCATGCAGATAAATTTGTATTGTTTGGCTCGACCGGGAACCAATGGATTTTTCATGGGTTTCAAGGCGTGATTAGGTGGTGATTTATTCACTGTTGGTTTTGTATTGGACACGACAACAACAAAAATCTTCCCACCCACCGCTCCCTGTGTGGACATGTGAGAAGGAAGTAAAATATAATTATGTGTGACAGTAATGAGATAATGACCTGTATAAATACAGATATATTTTATCTACTACATGGTAGTGTGTTAAATAGCTAATTAAAGCATTTAAGTGTCTGTAAGTTTAAAAAGAAAAATCAAGAATTATGGTCCCTGTAGATAAGGAGGAGGAATAAAGAGTTGACGCCAATCATTAAAATTACATGTGACTTGCAATTAATTTCCCTTTCTCAGTTCTTCAAAGATACAATGTACACTGTTTAATTAGATCATGTGTTCAATATGTTGCTACATAAAATTTTATATAATTGTTCTGTATCAACCTTTTTTAGGATGATAGTTCAAGAGGGAAAGTAAGTCGTCAAAACTATATAATTCTTAATATGTACAGGAATTGACAATCGTATTGTTACATGCAGGCACAGGTGTCATCAAAAACAGTAAAGTAGTCTTTTATAAGGTCAAAGACTTCACACAGTAAGCAAAAGAAAATAATGCTGGGTTTTGAATTATCTTTTCTGTATTTATTTATTATGATATATGTACATGTCATAGAATGCTAACATTAATACTTTATCCTTTGTAACTTCAGGTCATTCACCTGTTGAGAGTCTCGAGAATTGTTCCACTCGGGAGCGTCTGACCTGTATGCACCAGTACCGTAATTTATTGTTGAGTTTCCAGCCATTATATTTGATTTAATGATCCAAGGGTTCGGGGTCAAACGCTCAGAATTTGAGCTTCGGGTGGCGGCTACCCGAATGCAAGTTTGGATCACGTGTTGGTTGATCCAAAACGAGATTTCTCTGCGCTTTGGTCGTTGTATCGCTAGAGTCTTGGGTTGGGTATTGTTCGCTCGATTAGAGAATCTCCTATTATATATTTTGCTATAGTACGGCTGAGAGTGTAGGTACTTGGTGCGGGTCCTAAACAAAAGTCAATAAATGGTTGTCGTGTCTGATTGCCAACATGCATGCAATTTTTGCGTCCGAGTGTTTTTCAATTTCTCTGTCTTAGGGTAATGTTTGGTTATGTTTTTGCACCAAAAATATCCTTAAATAATGTTTTACTTTTGACAAACATTCGAATGATTTGTTTGAAGCGTGAAACAATTTTTGCTTTACTTTTTAGGGGAATCACAGATTCTTTTCCATTAGGCTTACAGTTTTACCCTTTTTGGAATGCAAAGAAAAAATCACGAGTAAAAAGCATAGATTTATCATTCATACAAGTTGGAGTCATAAAAAGTGAAGTGGAAATAAAATAATACATAAAGGACACAAAAACAGACACAATATTCTTGCATCAAGTTGTGTACGTATAAGCCCAAGCACAAGACCGCGGGTCTAGGCTATAGTCTTTGCGCCGGGAACATTGCGATAATGAGACGGCAACCTTGTTAGTACGGTAAACCGTGAGGACCACAGCTTATGCACATCTACCTCCACCAGCCTATACAATTAAGTCGCTGGTAGAAAGGGACGAGGTTGTCAAGCGTTAAGCCTACAAGGCCACTAAGACTAGGTTGAATTTGCGTTGAAGAAATCCGGCTAGAGTTAAGACTCGGGCTTCGAGAGCGGGCTAGGCTTAGTAGCCTCAAGGCCACCTTAAGACTACGGCTTACTAAGACTCCTGTCGGGAAACTCGCCCTTAGAGTATTGTGACATAGCATGGCACTCATCTTTAACTGCTGGCCAATCTAAATCACTTGAACAGCTGCAGAGAAGAGCTTGCAGGATAGTCCTGGGCAGGAATTTCACATCTTATTCTGAAGCACTGAGTGATTGTGATCTGGACTCTTTCTGTGACAGGAGGGTGGATCATTGTCTGAGGTTTGCCGTAGGGCTCTCCAATAATTCCAGAATAAATGATTTACTACCCCCTGTCAGGGGCAGAGTTCATGGTCGCAACCTACGCAATGCTGACAAATTGTCCCAGCTTTTTGCCAGAACTCTGCGCTTCCAGGGTAGCCCCATCCCATTTTTTATTAGTTTATTGAATAATTAGTATTGTTTTTTTCATATTACCTGCCCAGGACTGTCCTGCTAACTTAATTCATGCAGCCCCTATCATTGTTTTTATATGCCATTGTGTTGACTTTTATGAAATTTTACCCCTTTTATAATTTTTATTTGCATGACTTATTTACTGCTGTGTGATAAATTGTGTTTTGAAATGTGTCAAGTGCAATATAATTTTGATTGTGGTACATAATATCATATATTTTTGATGTGTTTTAAAATTGTAAGTTTCCATGTAATTCAGCCTTAGGGCTGCGATATGAAATGAAATATACATTACTACTACTACTACCACATAACACATTGTAATAATATTCAAGTTAGCTTGGTATTATAAGTAGATAGAAATTTTAATCATTATTGCAGTTTAGTCTGCTATCTTCAGTAGATAGCATATTGGTAATATAGCAGTTTGACATACTATCTTTAGTGGATAGCAGATTGTAATAATAAGAAAGTTAGCTTGGTATCTTAAGGGCAGAGTAATGGGAGAGAACATGGACCTTTTCGAGCTTCATTATTTCTGAATTGTATGTCCAAAGTATATAAAACTATACATTTTTGGAAAGGAAATGAGTCAAGGAATCCCATGGTGACGTCAGATTTGATCAAAAATCTCAAGTTTTTGAAAAAATCACAACAATTCACTATTTTAACCCATTTTTTTTGTGACAACTTAGAAAAAAATCCGTTCGGAGTAAAAAAAATTCAGTTAGGTTTTCATGAAGAAGAGACATGAACTTAGGGAAGGTTTTTTATTTTTTTGAAATTGTCTCTTTTTTCAAATATTGAAAAAAACGTGAAAAAAGCCATTTTGTCACTCTATTAAGCTAAAAATTGCACATAATGGTGTATATTTTTGTTTAAAACAAATATTTTGAAAAAATGAAAAAACCTTCCCTAGACTTTGATGTACTCTAAAGGATAGTGCAAAAAGTTTACCCTTTGCTTGCATATTTTTCGAGTTATCTTGTCACAAAAATCACGCAATATTGTCAAAAGTGAACTCTGAGAAATCGATGTTTTAGTAAAAAAATTTCAAAATTATGCACAAAACGTCCTTAAATTTTAAAACGGTAAGACTTTCACACTTGTAAAAGCTGTATCTGGTGCATGGTCTAAATATGCATCTTTTTTTTTTTATTTATCTATAATCTCTGCTTTCAGTGCGTCAAAATGTAAAATAATTAAAAAATCTAAGTGGCATTTTGACTGCAAATTTTTGTTTTGTTTACACCACATTTGCTGGCGTTAACAACATACCGAATCGCCTTGACTGCGTTGGACATACGCCAAGAGTTGCGCCACGTCATGCGCCACGAATCGCGCGTGTAATCTCAATATTTCGCATTCGCGCATTTCTGACTCATTATTTCCCGCCAATTTAATAAGCTGTCTTGAGCCATGTGACTTTTTAGAGTTAAAACGAGTGAAATAAATCAAGCAAAAATACGAATAAATATTAGCAAGTTGTATTTTATTAGTTTCAAGTGAAAGAATACATCTTAGTGTTGATAAATATCAAAAAATCTCAAATTCAGTCGTGGACGAATGCGTCTTCCATTACTCTGACCTTAAGTAGATAGAAGTCTAAGTTATTATTGCAATTTAGTCTGCTATCTTCAGGAGATAGCATATTGTTAGTTTAGTACACTGTTGTCAGTAGATAGCATATTGCATTAGCATTGCAATTTAGTCTGCTATCTTCAATAGATAACATATAGCAGTTTGACAAACTGTCATCAGTAGATAGTAGTTTGTAATAGTAATGAAGTAAGTAATATTAAATAATAATAAAGTTAGCATGATATCTTGAGTAGATGGGAGTCATATCATTATTGCAGTTTAGTCTGCTATCTTCAGTAGATAGTATATTGTTAATATAACAGTATGACATACTATCTTCAGTGGATAGCAGATTGAAATAATAATAAAAATAACTTGGTAATTTAAGTAGAAAAATGTCATTTAAATCATCATTATTTCAGTTTAGTCTGCTATCTCCAGTAGATAGCATATTGTTAATATGGTAGTTTGGCATACTATCTTCAGTAGATAGCAGATTGTAATAATAATAAAGTTAGCTTGGCATCTAAGTAGATAGAAGTCTATTATTGCAAAAGTTTTAAAAAGCCCTGAAATTGGATATCTTTGGTGAATTTTTATTGCAGTATTATAAGCTCTGTGCTCAGTAAGTTGCATATTGTTGTTGTTATAGCTCTTTGATGTCATTAAATACAGTGTTATAATAGCAGTGTTGTTTGATATCTTCATTAGATAGATCTTTTATAATAACCATAAGTTGACCTGCAATCTTTGTTAAATCATTTTTATTTGATATTCTAAAAGATAGCAATATGATAATTGTAGTGATTTGTACAATACTTATTCAACTATATTGTTTGATTAATGTGAGGCTGATAATTGAAATATTGATATTATGTTTTATTTGTCCTTGTTGCTACAATATATGTGATACAATCAGACAAAATTAATCATTTGTCAGACAATATCAAAATTTATTTTTCAATTTCATATGTAACCTTGTCGAGCTTTATTGTACTGAAAATCGCATGGCAATTGGACTTACAATTCAAGAGATATAGCCACATGTTGTTCAAATAATAAAATACAAAGAAAGTGGAATTATATTATTAGCTATATATCAAAATCAATATCCGAGACAAATGACTCATTTAACTTGATCGCATCACATATTTGAGTATCTATTAACTTAGGAAAAGTTCACAAAGCAATAACAATCCATTACAATAATTCAGATTCAGTCAACCAAAACCAGTGTATTGTTTATATTTTGTCATCTGTAACCAGTGTGTTTGTTTGTATTCAAGTAGTTACTTTATTTGGTCAAATAACCTGCACTTTTACACATTTGCAAAATCCAGTGGCGTAGCGTCATAGGGGCACGATTGCAAAAATTAGAAAGTCCCATAGGAAAATGGCGAAAAACGGCTTGTGCCCCCCCCATCAGACCTTGTGCCCCCCCCCCCCTTCATGACCCCCCCCCCCCCCAATATGATGACCCACGCTACGCCACTGGCAAATTCGGATTTTGAATTGTGCAGTTTTGTGTTGATTTATACATGTAAGCCTAATCAAACAAACATAAAGATTATTGCTTTTCAACAAAAAATTTCATTTGTGAGAGAACTTTTACTGCATTGCATTTATTTTATTTGAGAAATCCAGAGAGAAAATTATGCATAAAATGCAAAGAAATACATGTTCAAAAATAAAATAAATTCTCATTTAGTTTGTTGATTAGTGAAAAGAAATCAATAACATGTTGAAAGTGAATGTTAAGCTTTACTTACAGTTCTATTTGTGACATTTAACTTACAATGAAACTGACTTGACCAGAAAGCATATTAAGCCTATTTTAGCAAAAATCCTCACACACAAAATAAAATAATAATATAGATCTTTTCAAATCGACATAAGAAATGTTTGGAAAACCAGGTCGCATGAACCAGGTGCATACACAGTGTTGTGGCGCATACATGATGCTTGTGTAAATTCACAAAATCGCTTACTAGTGGCACGCATCACAAAAAGCGCAACTAACATAAGTGCTGTGCCTAACAGCTGTGCGATGACCCAAAATATTATTATAAATGGGGCCGGGTTATCATAAACAAGAGGCAGCTGTCTTTGGAAAACCTTTGATTCAAAACACCTATAGAGGTTGTGCATGAAATTATTGATTGGCTTCAAACAAAGGATTTGAACCGGTGTTCTTAACCGTAATCATGGCGCAGCGCAGTCCATTCAATCAAATGTTGATCGTAGTACATTTCGTTATGTGTGTGAGACGAACTGTCGCGATAGATTGCAATCATGCTTTTGTTTAATGCATTTGAGTAGTCCGCCATATTTACGGTATGATACGTCATTATGCACAACCTCTATAGAATAAACATATAGAGGGCGTCATAGTCATGAAAACGTCTGCAGAAAAAACTTAGAGTGGGTTGTAATTGTGATAGATATGCACTGATTAACAGTGACACAGATGAAAAAATCTTGGTTTCATTTCAACACAGTTACTTGTAGTCATTGCCATAAAAATTCAATATTTTCATATTTTTATTGGTTTATCTAGATTGATTTTATTTTCTGCTCAAAATGTGTCTCTTTAGAAATGCAATCAGACTAATCATGGATCCTAGTAATTACGATTTCATCACAAAATGTACCAATTGATGGTGATGGTTCAATTCTTTGCTTATTGAAGCACATTTCAGTGTCCCTCTTACATTCAGATCTAACAGAACATGGATAATAATTATTGTATTGTTTGCTGCCCTGCACTACCCATACCCTCCAGGCTTAATCAATATGCCCACACCTACCTCATTGAAAAAACTAATCAATGCATTTTCTAGCTAAAAATGCATTTTATTTCAAAGTCAATGCAATGAAAATTACAATTATTTAAATGTGCCATGGTGAAATATTGGCATTGATTGGCTTTACAGAAATGTGCCATGTTGAAATAGTGGCATTGGCTTCACAAAAGTCATCTGAAATTGATTAAGGGTAGATGCGGTATTGTTGGTCGAAGCAGCCGAAAAATCGATTTTTATTGTCTAAATCAATATATTATTGAAAAATAACACTTTGATGTTTTGCAAAAGTTCATTCTACAAATCATATACTTTGAAAACTTACTTAATTTATTGTTGTTAATGAGTTATGTTCATTTTACAAAAGTGTTGTTGTTTCAGCCCTCATTACAACATAACTCAAGAACCACAGGACCTACAAAAGTATTTCTGTGATATTTGAATTCTTCTACACGCTACATAAGGACATGAGTAATGCAATTTGTGCGAAGCTCACTACCATTCGCAAGATGTTGTGAACTACCAAATCGCAACACTTTAAAATAGTGTATTACCTTAAATCAATCATAGATATTTTACTGTCAGTTATTTTTACATATTAATTGAGGAAAGTAGATAAAATATTTGAACCATAAAGGAAAGACCATATGAAAATATCAGTGATTTTCCCTCTCAGTTTGTATGGCCACTAAAATATGTACATGATTATAATTTTCAAGTTATTTAGCTACACAGGCAATGTGTCTATATTACTGGCTGTCTATACTATCTATATGATTTAATAATAATGACAAAGTAAACATGCACACATACGACTCGCATTGTGGTTAATATTCAAATAAATAGCACTAACTCAGAGAACCTTTTTACATCAGCAATACTATACTCCAATTTCGTAACCATAGTAACACATGCAAGCAGAAATTCATCGAGTCATGAATAATTCATCGGGGCAGGGCCACTACATCTAATCACTGGGTTTGATTTTTACTAACAGAACCAACGGTGGATGACGACGAAAGGACAAACGTAGACCTTGTTGACAAGATGGCTGATGACCCAGGGGATGGTGTGACACAAGGGGTAATAGAAAGAGTGACAGATGATGAGGTAGCACAAATGGATGTTGGGTCAACAGAAAATATGGTTGAGAATAAAACTGAAAATGAATCACAACAGCAAGCTGTTAATGATGATAGCACAATCACAACATCCAATACAGACAAACTTGAACAGAGTGGTGAACAATCATCAGAACAGATGGAAGAACACACCCCAGAACAAATGGGTGGGGATGCAGACTCAACAACAGATGTTGAAAATGGTGATAGTGGGATATCAAGAAGAGTCAGTGCAGTAAAAATACAATCAGGTAAGCTTTATAGAGTACACAGGCAAGCAGGCTGGCTGTCAAGGTCAGCTTGATGAGCGTTTACATGGTTTTGCAATCATGTATAATGGACTGTGGCAAGTTCAGTGGACATAATTATTTGATTCCTTTATTCTAAATAATGTGATGCCATTAAATTTTAACTCAACTATTACTGATTCAACATATAATTAGTGCATGATTAGCAATGGGCATTGATAAGAAAGTCTTTGTATGATTGAAAAAAAAGATCAATTGAAATTTTGTGTTGTAACAACAATATGATCTAATTTTATTTTATTTTGGTTGCATGGTGTATGAGTAGAATTTGAAGAAATAAATGATACAGAAGCTTATTTTGGGTTTTGTTTTAGATTTAAAAACCATTTTGATGTTCTTGCTTTGGTATGTGTTTTATTTTTAGATTTAAAACCATTTGTCAAATGTCATGTTTTTGTATACTTTTAACACAAATATTGATTTTGACGAATGTGGCTACATTTTGATTTATCACTGTGCTTGTTTGAATGTTTAGGGCATACATTTACTTGATTTTGACAGCAAATGATGAAACTTGCTGGTATTTATTCTTTAAACAATAGCTGAATGTAAATTTAATGTGTGTAGGTTGCAAATTTGCTATCAGCAGTAGATAGCATATTATGTTTTTATGTACATGTTTTATGATTGGGTGTATGTTTGAGAGCAGTGACAACACAGAATTTCCCAAGTCAAAACTGGGGAAATTCTCAGGATGCACAAAATGGTATTATAATTAAGAAAAATAAAGGGTTCAAAGCTTCTTGCTTTGGTTAAATTGTGTTTTATTTTTAGATTTAAAACCATTTGTCAAATGTCATGTTTTGTATACTTTTAACACAAATATTGATTTTGACGAATGTGGCTACATTTTGATTTATCACTGTGCTTGTTTGAATGTTTAGGGCATACATTTACTTGATTTTAGCAGCAAATGATGAAACTTGCTGGTATTTATTTTTTAAACAATAGGTGAATGTAAATTTTAATGTGTGTAGGTTGCAAATTTGCTATCAGCAGTAGATAGCATAATGTGTTTATGTACATGTTTTATGATTGGGTGTGTGTTTGATGGTTTAAGTGCAGTGACAACACAGAATTTTCCAAGTCAAAACTGGGGAAATTCCCAGTCTTTTCCATCAGCTCATGCACAAAATGGAAATAATTAAAAAAAAATAAAGGGATAAAAGCTTTAAAAGAGAGCTCCTGATTGGTACATAAGGCAGGGTCATGACCCACCCATTCTGCTATTTTTCCCTGCTCACACAATTTTACCCCTTTCAAAAAAATAAATGTGCTTGCTCCACACTTGTCTTCTCTATTTTATCAATGATTCCGCCACATCCAAGGATTAATTCAAAATTCAAGTTGCATTGAGGTTGTATAAAATTGTATAAAAAGTCAACACAGTCATAAATTGAACAAGTTAAAAGAATCAATGCATTAGTGAGTTAGCCATTTCACCTGTCACCTGAAGACCATAATGGAGAAGAGTGACTGTCAACTGACTCAAATGACCTGTAACATTCTCATCATTATCCCTACGTTTTTTGAATCTCTGATTTGTATGTGATTTATCATCCTAGCACAGCAAATAATTTCTCTTTTGGTGACAAGACACATGATTCAATGTTTTAAGAAGACATTATCAAGGTATTTTTTTGAATGTTTACAAAAAACTATTTTGTAATTTTTCATCCAATTAAAGTATTCAATATTTGACCCACACTCATAATAACTCTACATGACATTGAAAATAAATTGCTTTATGAACAAATCTATAATGACAAATGCATTTACTTCACCAAAAATAGATATGGAATTTGTCAATGGATGCTGTTTATTCATTTCTTAAGTGGGTGTACATGTATGTTTTTTTATTGTGTTTTTTCATCAATTATTAGATTTTTTTCTATTAGATAAGCTAATACATTTGGCAAAATTGAAATTATAAACATTTTAATTATGTGACCCATATGTGTTGTATTTGGTTAAAATAAGATATTATTATAGCAACTGTATTCTACTTTAATCAAGAATAGTTTTATACAAAAATTAAGGTGAATTGGTTTCCTTTTACAGTGATGAATTTATTGATCAATTTAAAGTCAATTAGTGATAAAAATATTTTATGAATAATATCAAATTGATCATGTCTTGACCAATAGAAAAATATACTGGCATTCAGCACCTCATTGCTACAATTATAGTTGAACACAAAATGAAAGATTTTTTCTTCAAATATCTTTTATGTATTTCCTCATAATATAGGCCTACAATAATTGGTTTGATAAATTAATAGCAGCAAGGATCATGTTTTGATGATTTTTTAATGAGACTTGTCAAATTATTGTGTGGTATCAGGTGCATGACTGATGCTTTAATCATTCCTCTAGACTTTTATTGATGGGGATGTGTTGGTTGACCTGCACTTTTATGTTGCCGCCATTGAGGTGTTGCCAGTTTTAAAATTAAAAACTGTGTCAGTCTACTCAGCCATATTGACATTATATCATGCACATAATATCATAATTTCAAACCTCAAAGTGACTGTTTTTAGGAAGCAAGTATTATTACCCATCCCTTTCCAGAATCCTTGGCAATATCACTTCATTTCATCACATGACACTCCCATTACTTTGTTAAACATGGGTCGATAGTCAATAATAAACATATTTTACAAGATCTGGATGTGTTCTATTCATTGAGGTACATTTCATCACTGTCGTCCCATGTTGCACTTGATAGCAAATCAGTACAGGAAATTATGTGAGAAATGCATTATGGGAAGTGTAAGATAACTTCTCTGAGTTTCATTTCAATGAAAACTGATTTGACAATTACTTTTCATCTGCACTACATGATTTTGTATATACATTTTTACTTGGAATACAAAATAGGAACACAATTGTTTCCACAAACATAATTTCATGCAGTGTAATTTGTTTGGCAAGTCATTAATATTTTATCATGTAATATATATACCCATATTTCAAATACAAAGTGATGTAGGTAATATATGAACAATATACTTTGGTTCATATTAAAAAACAAATAAAGATTATTACTATTATTAATTTCAATCCTCTTGTTACACTTTATAGAATGTATTGTAAATATGTTTATAAGTTGTGGACTGGTGGCATTTACATCTATTCATTAAGCTTTGCCCTTCCCACTACCACAGTGACAAAAATGACCCCAATCACAGACAGAATTGTTATGACCCCCTCCCCCATCTCCTGTTGAAAAAAAAAAGGTCATGCACTGGGTATCCTTGGGTCAATCGCAAAGCATTGTCAATTTTAGTATTATAGTATTTTCTTAATTGTTTGGCTAAAAATGAGGTAGCAAACTCAAGAAAAGAAGACTGAAGAATATGTTTTTTTTATACGAAGCGAATTGTCATTCATTCTTGTATCACATTATGCCATTTTATTGGGGAGTCCTCCTCAGTTCTTATTGACCTGATGATTTAATAGTATTGTTGCTTGCAAAAATACAGGGTGAGTCAAAAAAAAGTGCAATAGAGAAAAGCATCCATTTTTATTTAAGAACCGGGTTGAACCTTTTATGTTTTTAAACATTTTATAAATAACATATCCATTAGTGATCTTGTGTGAAAAAATCAAGGAATTAGCATTTACCTTTTTGTTTTTATGACACATTTTATAGCGTTATCCAATTTTAATGTTTGTCCAAGAGACACCTAAAATTTGAATGTCAGCCCACTCTGTGTAAGGTAGATTTGGAACAACTGCCAGTTTCTTAACCTCATTGGCATTGAAATAAAATGGAGCACCCAAATTGTTGTTGCCCTTGGTCTTGTTTAAGGAGAAGAAACATTATTTGTTGTTATTTTCATTTTCCCTTTATTTTAAAGATGTTTATTCTCTAACAAAACCATATAAATTTGTAGGCAGGTTTTTCAAATGTCGAAATGAAATGCGAGCAAATTGGAGTGGAGGAATTACAAAACATCCAGTGAGTTGGACATATTGGGATTTAAAAAAACTGGAGTTGGAGTAGAGTGAGGTATGAAGGACTTTTAAGTCAAATAAACTTTCTAACATTACTTTAAAAAGTAATGTTAGAAAGTTTATTTGAACAGAAAAAAAGGAATAAAAAGAACGCAAAAATCAACCTTATTTAAGTTAAAGTCAGTTTCAGAGCTGGTGCATTTATCGTGCATTGTGTGCTCCCATTCAAAATACATGGTACCTCGTGGACAAATAATGAAATTGGGTATCGCAGCAAATGGACTCATAAAAATTAAACGGTAGAAGCGAGTCACTTCATTGTTTCACAGAAGGTGACTATTGAGTGTGGCATTTATAGAAACTTTCAATAATGGGAAAGTTCAACTTGGTTCTCACATAAATATCGATTCTTTACTCTATTGCACTTTTTTTGACTCACCCTGATGTAGGTCTTAGAATTTGATCTTTCAGAGTTTAATTTCACTTAATATTCGTTTTAATGAACTAGTAACAACATCAACAACATAATATAAAAATCATGAAATCTTTCTTATCTTCTGAAGCAATCCGCCGCAGATCCCAGTTGAATGAGTTGATTTCTATTTATTTCTGATGCACAGCTGGATTCATCCGCTGTTGCCTGTTGTTGTGTTTTATATATTATTTCATGGCTATTACTCGGGTCATAAATCATAACTCATGTTAAATATTTCGCATCAATTATGTATAATGCATTATGAATATTTGTCTGCTATTTTTTTATTAGCAAGTGAGTCAAGTATTTGTATGTGATTAGGCCTATGAATTTTTGCAAACGGAATAGTAAACATAAACAAGCTCTAATTGACGATGCAGAGGTCAATTTCACGACTCAACTTCCGCTTTTCTTCCCTGTATGCACATTCTATCGGAACGGAGTGAGTTTCTATTGGAGTTTATCCTCTATTTTAAAACGTTACGTAAACTCTCGCCGTAAATAGCGGGAAGGTCAGTTTCTATTGAGCAGAATTAATCCATTTACCGTCATATGGTCCCAATAGAAACACACCTATAGACCCAAAACAAATTATTCCAAAAAGGTCAAGAAATGTGTTTGTTTGTCATAATTATGGTGGGCATAGCACAACAATTTGGATTGTAAGTGTTAATAATGTAATGTGCACACAGCATACAACCATTTTGATTTATAACTAAAGATTGTTCACACATTCTGACTGTATGTGTAAAAATGCATGTGTAGCATGCATAAATTTTGAAAATCACAAGCCATTAATAATTTTATGACCCTCCTATTGTCGGTGTAAAAAATTATGACCCCTATTTTTGGTAACCCCTCTTTCAAAGAAAATGATAGCCCCCTTACCAACACAAACAAAAACGGACAAACAAAAAAGCTGAAAGTACCTTTGCTCAAGAAAAAATGTCTGTTGGTATCACTGGCACTGATATTAACTGTAGTAATATTTTGTAAAGATCGTATGATTTGAATAAATGGGTCAAGATATTATAACAATCTTGTGGTTATCTAGATTTGAAAATACAAATCAGACTTGTGAGAAGATAGGATGAGATTGTGAATTTATATTAGATAGCATCAGTCATGCCATATGAATTGGTGTGGTCTTTAGTCACATAGGTAACTTGTCAGATTGGTAGATACAGTGCTATCAATCACAAAATGTCAATGCTATTAAGTGCGTCATTGCTATCTAACTTAACCAATTTGCTGTATTAAGTTCAGGATTTAAGTCACCAATAGAAATTCATAACCTCATTAATAAACGCGATGCGTGCGATCCAATTACATTTAGTTATTTGTGAAAACGCGAACGCAAATCGAGGTCATTAATATCTCACAATTGACCGCAAAATGCGTAATTGTTCCAATGTCGCACACAATTGACCTGCGTTTGCGTGTTGTTGTGCGTCGAACAAACTTCACGCGCGCTGGCTACCGTATTTGGATTGCGCGATACCATATTTGCACAGATTGTGATACGCACTTTTGTTATTGGTCGTCATGTTTTAGCCTGATCGATTTTTGGAAAGGGAAGATGTAAAAATCATCTATTTTTATAAACTTTTGAGCAAAATTTTGTGTTATTTTGTAAGGTGAAGAGATTAAAGTGACGGTTATGAATGAGGTTAATAACTTTGCATCGGTTATTTGGAGGGCATTGTGAAAATCTAAACATTTTAGCTTTGGACTCGAATATCCTCGGGCTGCGCCCTCGGGATATTCCTCGGTTCCAAAGGCAAAATGTTTAGATTTTTCACAATGCCCTCCAAATAACCGATGCACAGTTATTAATCTCTAAAGAATAACAGGTAAATACCATTCCACTGACATATTGGGCTGTTCCATTTAAAATCCACACCCCCTGTGAAAGATTTTGGAAATATCTTCCACAGGGGAGTATGTATTTCAAATGTAATTGGTAAGGGTTAATTATTTTGAAACCCATACTCACTCTGCATTATGATTTTACCTGATATCCTCCACAACTAGAGTAAGTATTTCAAATAGAAGTTATTGTCTATTCTATTCAAAACTCATCTTCCCTCTGTGGAAGACTTTAGCTCAATCTTCTACAGGGGTAGTTTGGATTTTAAATGGAATAGCCCAATTTCAGTGCTCGGTAAGGTACATATAGACTCATTCCACTTGCACATTCAGTAGACAGGAAGGCACCCAATAATTCTAGGTGAAGCAAACAAATGTGACTACAGACCGGAAAAATAGGTATTTTTTGCAAAATTTTCTGACTCAGATGGGGAGAGCCCCTTTGCTATCAAACAATATTTACTTTAGTTAGCTCTTGTGTTGAATCTTCCTAAGCCACTGTTATAGATTATGCTGTGGAGTTTCATGAAAACTGACTTATAACCTTTGTTTTAAATTGTGTATTTATATAGCCAAATACTTACAACTTTCAAACAAATTATATGCTTTTTTAATTTTATTTTTACAGCTGCTCGAGGATATCTTGCCCGCAAAAAATATCACAAAATGCAAAATGAGGCGAGCAGGAAACTCTGGAGTGCTGCCCTACTCATTCAAAAGTGGGCTAGAATGTGGAGAAAACAGACTTTATATAAACAGATTCAAGCACTCAGCTCACAACAAGAGACATGGATGATATATTTTCTTTTGCAGGTATGTATAATGTATGACATGGCTACTCTATCTATATATATGTTATGATTAGTTGTTTGCAAGGAAGCTGGGATGTCATTATCTTGACTTTATTTGTCAATTATATGTGCCGGTATAACACAAATTGTACAGAAGTGGTCATTTTCCTAGCAATAAGCTGTTAATGATAGCCCTATTAGAAAAAATGTTACGACCCCAAGAACTGCTAAAATCCAGTGACCATTTCCCCCCGGGAAAAAGGGTGGAGTGGTCACTGGGTTTTAGCGGTTCTCAGGGTATAGTGTGTGCTTCAAAGGCCCTATAGTAGGGCTAACAAATGAAATCTTTGAAATCCTTATTGCTTATAAGCAAGGTTGAAAAATTCCAGTTTGTTTTCTGTTGTTTTTTGAAAGGTTCAACAGATTTTATATCTAAATACTAATTCTACTGACATTCCAGACCATTTGGCATGGTGGTCATATATAAAAGTGGTTTACCATCAACATGATTAAACCATTGGGAAAAGAATCCAAATTTGCTAATGGCATGCTGGCAGTATTTCTAATGGGAGAAATCACAAAAGCTTCCTGATATTCCTCTTAAATTGATTATACTGGGACAAACACGTCACAAGGAAGTGTGCAAATATTTGCCAATTTTTATGTTAATTTTAGCACAATCGAGACAACTTTACTTGTTTTATTAAAATGCAGCATAAGCAAGATGCAGAGGCAATTTATGGCTAATTTTGTTTTTGTATTTTGAACCAAGAGGTTCTGTTTCCTTTATAGTAACAGATAAAGCTGAAGTGAATTCAATTTCCTCCTTCAATTATTTTGATTTTCTCCGCCTATAAATATCTTTTGGCCACATTTTAGAATTTCAATTTTCCCCACATATTTTTATCTGACTATAAAATCAAGGAACTCTCGTATAAGCTATATCATAATGAGATTTCTGTCATGAATAGTGGGCAAGAAAATGTGTTTAACTGTCAGAAAGGACATAAAAGTGATGTATAAGCAGTGCTATCTTCAGAAGATAGCATATGTTTCTGCTAATACTAATTAATGGAAAGCTAAATAATTTGAAGTGAAAATGATATATTTCCATGAGCTTTGATGCATAATAAGAATATTAGGTCACTGATCTAATGAATAATGAGTGATACATATTATGCCTGTTCACATGCTGACTTTTAGTTTAACATTGAACAGATCTATGAAAATATCCATGCATAGTCCCATGTTGAAAAATAAATGTTGGGAAGGGTCAGAAATTAGAGGGGAATCTGATCAAATTTGATAACCTCCTAAGATAAAAATTATCTTAACCCTAACACTGTAAAATCGGTCACCTATGGCTACTGGTCATCAGGCCCGTGCATGGCACCCAAGGGGTCTGGGGTTTGAATCCCAAGAGAAACAAACAACTTCTTTGTTCACCTTCTCTCTTTAAAACTTCCTGCTTTCTTTTCCAAGTTCCAAAATGCCCTTTCAGCATAGAAAGATTGTGTAAGATACAGAAGTTCACATGCTCATAGTGGTTGACTTAATAGTCCTCCACAATATTTAGTTTACTTCCCAAATAATACTTATCTGCAGCTAGCCATGAGGACTGAAGTAGGAACAAAAAATAACCTTTCCATGAGACATGCTTCGACCCACATTGATCAAGACTTTTGTCACTAAATGTTGTTTGATATCCTCTGTTGCAGTTTTTTTTATGTTGTATGTTTCTTTCTGTAAGAACATAATTATCATGTGTGTGGTGTAATGCTTTTTTTTTTATTGCAATAAAAATTTAATTGCTGTTGCAATAACCATTGCTTCCATTCATAGTTTGACCAGTTTGATCCATTTTTTAAAACTTAGCATTCTACATCTATCTGAGCTATTTATGTTTGTTTGTTAATTCCATCTTTATCTAGGATCGGATTCGTCAAGATAAGGCAAGTATACTCACCCGCATAAGAGACTTGAGTGTTTTCACTTATCATACATACATATTTGCATGAATCTATGATTTAAACTTACAAAATCTAAATGTATTTTTCCATGATCCATTGTTTATGATATTTTGATTCATGTTTAGTGACTCTTTCTTTTTCTTAATCTGAACTTTTGTAGTGCAAAGTCAGTTATTGAAATCCCATAATTTTAAATGCCAAGTTAAGATGTACCAGGTCTCAATCCTAAACTTCAAGAAAAAAATCAATTTCATTTTCAAGATCAAATGCACACATGCATCTTTTGAAAGATTATTCTCAATCTTCACTTGCTTCGGAATAATTTTTAACATATATTTTCCATAGTCTTAGAAAAATGATTGAAATTAAACAACTATTTACCTAAATATCAGATCTTTTATTTAAATTTGTGGAAATGAATGTTTCAAGTTCCCCTGCAAGACATAAACTGATTTCAAAATGTCATAGAGAATTTCATGGAAGGACACACTAAATTACAATATCTATACCTACCAATTTTCAGTCACAAACTCAATAATGATAAAAATTTCATTAATTTATACTTTCAGGTAAGAAATTATAATACAGAATTAATGGAAGGCCAGGCTCACACCGCCCAAGATGTGATGGCCAGCGAGATAAAGAAGATAGTGATCAAGCAGGTATCAGAGATGAGACGTACCAGAAGAAAACGTATGCAGCAGTTAAAGTCACCCCTGACACATGAGGCAGAGTCATACTATAAGGGTCTATTAGCGAGTCAATTAGCTTGGGATGCGAGTAGAAGGAGGGCCAAACCAACTGGGTAAGTTGCATTCATTGATTAATTTCTCATCTATTTTCAAATATCTAAAGCCATATTTTAGAGATCCACCACTGCCGACCCACTTTTTCTAGAGGGGGGCACTAAAGTTTGGCAGTGCAGACATGCCTGACCAGAAAGGCCTGAAGGGTCCTTTTGAGAGAATGAACTCAAATTGAATTGAAAAGGTTGTTTTTAAATTCTAGTTCGTGCATTTAGGGGTCACTTTAGTGTACCTACAGTGTGTTTTTAATATTTTTGTTTTCTAATTTGCATCAGGACCATCACCTAAACATTATAGATATTTTTTATCAGAAACCTGTAAAGGTTTACCTTTCAGATAAATCCTATTTAGAGGTTAATTTCAGATACAATCTCATTTAGGGAGTAAAATATGTTGCAAAAATGTGCTAAATTCCTGTTTAGGGATGTTTTTTGCTCAAAAGGGTCAATCCTGTTTTGAAAATCTCTGGTCACCTGTGTTTGTATTTGGGGTTTTTTTCAAGGAAAGCAATTAATTTTTCTCCTGGTTGGGTGCAATTTGTGAAGGGAAGGGTCAAGCCTAAATAGATTCCATGAAATATAAAGTGAAGTATATTGGTTGAAAAGGGTAGGCCACATATCACATTGTATACCAAGATTAATTTCAAGCAATACCAAACCAAATGAGTTATACTAACTTAATCATATTAAACCAGAAGAGTTGTTACTCAAATCATATCTCTTTGTTACTCCGCTATATGAAAATGATCTAGCTTAAAACCGATTACAATTTATAAGATGTCTTTTAAATTTGCAGAATAATAGCACTTCACTGTGTGTGTGTTGCACTGAATGTCCTACATGCACCACTAATCATGTTTCTATGCACTCTGTTTTCCTACCATTTTGTAACATTTCAGAGGTTTGAAGGTACTCTCACCTGAAAGTGACAGTGATTATTATAGCTGTCTTGTCAGCAGCTCATCAGATGCTAGCAATGGAACTCCTACACTAGAGTTTATAAGAAGGTAGTTTATTGTTGATTTCACCATGTTCAGTCTGGTCCAAAGGCCTGGCCAGGCAACACTGCCTGACCAGGGAGCATGTTTACTGTCCTGGCAATATGGTATCCCACAATGCAATGCTATAATTCAAATAAAATATATGTTCTTTCTTGGTTTAGAGTAAAGAAGATGTAAGATATATTACTATTATCGATGGATGTAATACAATCAGTGGTGTGTTTCTATCAATTTTAAATTTGCTCATTTAGTTTTTAAAAAAACATTCGAAATTGTTTTGTTATTTAAAATATTTTACAAAGTGAATTGTTTTTCAAATAAGATACAACTCAAGTGTGCAAAATTTCAATTTTCAATATCAGTTAGTAAATCCCCACAAACAATTTGGGGTTAAGGCTGCCAAATTTGGAAGAGGCCTATGTTGCCTGCACAGGAAACATGTTGCCTGCTTGGGCAGTGTTTACTGGCCATCAGGCAGGTGGACTGGACTGATGTTAGGTATCCTGACCATGATCCTACTTACAGTAGGAAAAAGTTGCATTTAAATCTTGACCTTGAATTTGATTGGAACAGATGACTATAATACTGTAAACGTTCTTATTTTCACAGAAAGAATTTTATTTTGCAGAATCTTCATGGAATTTAATGTAACTCTATTGTGTAAATGTATTCTTGTGTCGTTATGTTTGCATTTCTGTGAAAATAATTCTGTCTACAGTATAAGTGAGTGGGTGTTCAAACTATCAGTAAATTGAAGTTGTCTTCAGTCTTCACAGAAATTTGACAACAACTTACGCAGTAATTCAGCAGACACTGGGGCAGACAAGCATGAAAACACAAATTAATTCTACTGACTATGGTATCTACCCTAGTAGCAGCATTGAATAGCAACTTTGGAAGACACAACCATCAGAAGGTGACTGTTTGCACCATCATGACAAGTCACTAAATTTTGATTGAATTTGATAGTAATTAAGCCAAGATTGAATTGTGACAGTTTCCTACTAGTGTAAGTGGGTTTTAAGTGACTAGCGGTATGATTACATCAGGGGTATTTACATGGACAAAAATGGTCATTTGGATAGTCCTTGGTTGTTACCATCCAAATTCAGTTGCAGAAGCTATGCCACAGTAAGCAAAATTTAAATTTTTAATATTAAAATATTACAAATGCAGACAAAATTACTTCATGACCAGATTAGTAATTATTTTTGTAAGTGTAAACCATTCAATCAAATAAAAGTGAAAAAAAAATAGTTTAGATTTCATCAAGCACATGTGATAAGGTCTGCTGGTTTGAGGATGATTTGCAACCATTATTATATCACTATAGTCACTGTTTAAGGATACCAATGCAATGTTCAGCCTTTATTAACTAACATTTTTATCATAATTACTATGACTAATTCATTAGCTTGATTTCTTACAGGATATTGATACCTCTTTGTTATTTAGCTGTAACCTTCAAGATCTACATTGTCTACCTTACCAGCAATCATTGATACCAGGATCTTTTACCATTTCATATTGTTATTTACCGGGTGCCCGCACTCTGTGTATTCACTGGTATAAACGCTAATCCTGAATATTGTTTACTTCCTTTTTGGCATTTCATATTGCAAATTGTTGGCGAAAACAACCTTTTTTCGTGATTTTGTGAATTCCAACCTCTTTTCAAGCTTAGATGTAAAAAACAATTCCAGGTGATGAAAATACAAACTGCTTCTTGCTCTGGAAAAGATGTATAGGTTAAATTGGATAACAGCCAAGAAAAATACCTTGTATTTTGAAAAATAACTCCCTTTTGTATGTTTCATGAACTACATTTCTCTATCTGAGAGTACTCCACTTTCTTTTTGCTACATTAGGACAAGCATGTTTACCCAAGAATACATGGAGTGGAGGGACCTGGTTTACATGCTCTACTTTGCATGATGTTTGATGCTTTATATAGGTTTACTGCTTAGACTTAAAGCAATGCTGCATGGTAAAAGGCTACATAGTTGATTGTTGCACTATATGGCTGGAATAATCTCGCAGATAATTTCTTTTGCAATGATGTCCTATATACATGTTGTCTGATAGCAAATGTATGTGTATCTATCAAGTGTCCGGCTTATGCATTATCAGCAGTGGTGTGTCTGGGGGGCTGAACCCCCCGAACTTTGTTAAAAAATATGTAAAATTAGCCGTTTTTTGGTGATTTTAGCCATTAAGCCCCCCGCATAACTCTGAAAGCCCCTCTGAGCCCCCTGCAAGAACAGATCCTGGACACGCCGGTGATCAGTTGAAAACCAACAAGCTCTACCTATCAACTTTCTTGAACTTAGTGATCATGTGAATAAAAGCAAATTATTAGGGATGCAAACAAACTCTGCTGACAATCAGTATTTTGCTTATGTTACAGTAATTCTGTGTTTGGTTGGAAACACAAGAATTCAAGACACAGTTGAAGTGCTTGTCAAACTAGTATTCAGTATATTCATTAAGATAATTTGCAAATTACACATAGTTTGTAAATAATGTAAGCAGCCTGCGCAACCTACCCCATAATGCAAAACAGTGCCAAATTAGACCACATTAACACGCCAATTCCTGCATTGCATGATCAGTAGTGTAGACAGGGGAAAGAGTGTCCCCTGACAAAATGTGAAAGAGATAAGTGCCCCTGACAAATAATGAGAGAAAATTGGGAAGGCAAAGGTAAAGAAAAGGGTAAAGGAGCCTGTTTCCCACCAAAATTCAACCTGATCGAATGGCAAAATATATAGTGTAAAGCACCACTTTTTTGCATGATATGCACACATTGTCCCAATAAAGCCCAGTTTTGGAAGCTCAAAGACTTTTAACATGTTTAGTGTCTCTAAAAAAAACCTAGTATATGCATATCCACCGATAATACCAGGTAAAATTGATGCAACTGGGAATTTTTCATCTTTTCCAAAAAAAATTGTATTTTGGCCCCAACCAAGAAAGCCAGCTGCACCCCTATGCATGATCACATTCACTGTACATGTACACATAAAAACCATTGCTCCTACAGACCACATAACCGGTAAGTAGTGGCATGTCAGCAGAAGTTGGACAGATCTCTTTGTCCCTATCAATGACATTATATCAAAATACTTAACAACAGTAAAATAACATTTTAATTAGTGTACACCAATTATATTGATTGTAAACATGGCAAATACAGGACCTAAACATATTGCTGATGTGATGTGCAGTGGCGTAAATGTAAATTTGAAATATCATTTAAAAGTAAAGAAAACATGTGGTACTCCACGGCCACATACTTGGTGCCCCTATCGCCACCCAAATGGTTATAATTATCATTTCTGAGGTAAAAAAATATCATTCCCACTGGAATGATCAGAAAAAAAATTAAAAAAGAAAAGTTTAGTCAGAATATTTGAACAGGTTGAAACTCTCTTAGCATTGTTAATCAATCAATCAATAACCATTTTATTGAAACTGATTTTGTGGGACGTCAGATGATGATTTTGGTCATATGATCAATCATCTGACGTCCGTCTTCTTTATTTATTTAATAATCACACAGAAAGGTACAGGGCAACCTACTTCATTGCAAACTCTTTACAATTACATCAGCAAATAAGTGAGGTTTGTTGTTCTCTGTTGACAAAAGGCAGTCTTCAGTTGAACAGCTCTTTTCAGAGCCACCAAAACATTCATATTAGCAGATAGGCAAGGTCTGCTATTTCTCTGTTGGCAAGGGACAGTATCTTCAGTGAACAGCTCTTTTCAGAGCCATCAGTAGGCAAGGGACATCCTACATATCTTATTCTTAGGTACTTTGTCCTGAAGAAGTGAGTGCTACTCTTGACGAAAGCTTGTCAGTTCTAAACTTGTCCAACAGCTAACCCACTAAAAAACTTGTTAGGGACTGATTTGTTGTCAATTACTATGGCTATGAGAAACTCTTTTAACCAGGTGAGTAGCCTACCAGCCCCACTGCGACACTGATGGTTTCTGTACAGGCCCATGCAAATATGGACATCAAGCCAGTGTCTGGTTGGTCCAAGACAGCAACACCCCATTTATAATGTATATAAAATTTGGGATAGTTGTCTCAATCGGAGGATATTTCATCAAAAGGGGTATATGCCATGATTTTTTTTTCATCACTTGGCCCTGGCCCCTTGTGGTAACACCTCTATTATGTGGTTAATTTAGTATGTTTTATTTACTTTCAGAGATGAACCAGGAAGGCTGAATGGCTTTGGCTACCATGATACTGATGAAATCTCAAACTCAGATATGGATTTCAGCATATTAGAGGTAGCCAAAACTTTTCTTTATTAGTTTTTTTAGGAAAATCAGTTGCAAATTTCAGTATTTTTCTTAATTCTGTCATTTGCTGTTTAAAAATATTGTGATGTACTCAGTATTGTTATTTTACTGTGAATGTTTTTATTCTTTTTCCATATTTATAACATCAATCTCTTCAGATGGTAAGATGAAGCAAATAAATTTGTATAAAAATAAAATTCTTCTATCTAGTTTATTATTTTCTAAATCTGAATAATAATATAAAAAAAACTTTATCATTTATGCGATCAATTTAGTTTTAAGATATTTGACTTATGCTTAGGAACTGTTTTGTAATATATTTTTACAAGTGCTTTTTGAGCTTTATTTCTTTAAAAGAATAAGCTAAACAGCTAAGATATATATTTCTTCAATGGTTAGAATGGAAACATACTTTTGAAGGTAGCTATAAAAGCTGGCAAATAAATGAACAAAAACAGATGATATAAATTTGACATAATTTAGATGGTCAAAATGTGCATTATATTAATTAATCCAAACCATATGTAGACGCCTAATTTTCTGTACCAGCTAATTATCAGATCTACATCAATTAAATCACATTTTCTCTATTTTCCTTAAACTGTACTATAGCCTAATGCTCGTATATGAACATTTTCATACTTTTCTCAAATTGAAACTGAACTGAAAGAAAAACGTTTGATTGTTTTTTTCCAGGAGCTCGAATCGGTTAGTGTGTCTGTAGAGAGTGACTATACATGCCTTGCACAACCCACCTCAGCTTCCACCAGAGAACCGATCAGAAATGGTGAGGGCGCTGTCATCAAAACAGCGCCCTCATTACCACAAACCCAGCATCACTCAAACAATGTAGTAGTGTCACCATCACAACCATATCATCCTCATCCAGCTGCCTCGCATGCAAGCATGTCACCACAGCAACCATCACCATGGAAACAGCAGCATTCACCAGGGCAACAGCACAGATTGCCACAGTTCCCACTCACATCCACCACATCACAGGTCTTAATAAAGCACAAAGATTCACCATTCACCCAAGTATCCAGCACAAGCACCAGTAGTGCCCTTGTCAAGCCATCAAGGCTGAAGTAAGTCATGTAGATTTTCTGGGTTTATTTTTTCATCTGACAGCAACCTGTGAAGAAACAAAAAGGACAAAAATCAACACTATGCTTCAATTGTAGACACTCGCGTACGCAGGAATTTCTCAAGGGGTGTGATGATAAACAATACTAAAATAAGGAAATGGCCGCGTAGCGGTCATCCCGTCGCGCTTGCGCGACGCAGGGGGGTGTCTGAGGGGGGATGTGGCCCCCTCAGAATTAAGAAACTTTTGGAAAATGAAGACCTAATTAAAGCGATTTGGTGGACAATTTTGGCACTATTAGTGTGTAAAATTTTAGTTTGAAAAAGCCGAAAATTTGTGAAATGACGGTCCATACCATGAAGCCTTTCGTGAACAAGCCTTGCCTTCAGCAATTGTGTGAAATGCAAATTGGTAAATGTCGAAAGAAGAAGCCAAAATGGCTACTTGTTTATTCACTACGCAGGGGGGTGTCTGAGGGGGGATGTGCCCCTCAGAATTAAGAAACTTTTGCCAAATTGAAGCGATTTGGCGGACCATTTTGGCACTATTAGTGTGTAAAATGTTAGTTTGAAAAAGCCGAAAATTGGTGAAATACTGGTCCAGAGTTTTCCCTCCTGCAGAAGTTGGAAAAATTTGCAAAATGAAGGTCCGATTGAAGCCATTTGGTGCATAATTTTTAAAAATCATTGCTTCAAACAGAAAAAAGGGCCCGAACTCCGGGGGTAGGCTGTGGGGTGTGACGATGTGGAGAGGTGTTGGTGTTAACATGTAGGCCCTATATCCATGGCAATTAACAATAACCTCTTTACGTACGTACGTTGCCAGGGTAGAGGTGTGACTGATGATGATTATGATGTGTGTGTGTGTGTGTGTGGGGGGGGGGGTGTTAACATTAATCGACACATTTACGTACGTTCGGTCAATACCGGGTAAAGGGGTGAGAAAATTTGTGTCTATAGGCCTATGAAACTTTGATAATATGTCCCCTATGCCTTGGTCATCTCCCTCCTCTCCTCTTCCCCCCTCTCTCTCTCTCTCTCTCTCCCTCTTTCTTTCTTTGCCTTTTCTCCCCCCATTTTTATTTTTTGGACAGACACAAGGGGGCCCCCATTTTTATTTTTTTGGACAGACACAAGGGGGGTGTTTCACACCCGTAACACCCCCCCTGCGTACGCCAATGATTGTAGATGAAGAATATAAGATTATATCTTCCATTTTATCAGCAGTCCTGGGAAAAATTTGGAGTTACAAAATTTTGTCAAAAATGCAATGAACCTATTTTGTGCCAACTCATGAGAAACCAGGTATCAACTAAATTATAAAGGGTGGTGGCCCGGGGCGGTGGCTCATATTTAAGTTGTTCCTTGTTAATGCAAATGAGACAGTTTATGCTCCGTAGCTTTTACACTGAGATTTCTGGGCTTAGGCTACTCACTTTGTAATGTTAAAACCTTTCCCTATTCCGCATGCTCAATGCCATTTCTACACAGGTGAATGAGTCTGAAAAGAGTCTATCGCATGACTATTTGGTGCAGACTAAATATCACATTGGTGTACTCAGGAAATATAATGTTGTGTTTCTTAATGTATCATGCGATGAAGGCAGCTTGGTGGCAAAATGAATCCCAATACCCAACTACTTATACTTCGGGAACAATATCAATTCCAATTCATCCCAAGTTTGTCCCATAACTGATGATCTGCAGATTCTGCACCCACAGATATTGAGTGATTTACCCAGATTTAACTGTTACTTATACTATGCTCATTTTGACTAGGATTTTGATCATGACTTCAAGCATGGATTATCTTACAAGGAAAGTATAATACCACCAAGTCTGTATGATGCATTTGGAGATCTAATGCAGAGTATGTGAAACTGTATTATCAATGACTGCGTATATTTATTCCAATATTAATATTATTGCTATGTGCCATTAATTGCAAATACTGGACCAATGCAATGGGGAAGGGTCTTGGTTTTTGGTTGGGTCCCCTTATGCTAGGGGTGCCAAACGTGACCTTAAACAAGACCAAAACAATCGTGACCCATGTGTAGAATCTGAAGGTATTAAGAGAAGTATTTTAAGCTATCCAAGAGTCCAGATATTCTGCTAGTCCAACTGTAGTATTGCACTCGCATGAGAACCCAACCAAACCCTAAGACACCCTCTCCCTGTCATTATTATAGAATCATTCAATTCTAACATATTTTTGTTTGTGTCTGTCTGTATGTCTGTTTGTATGTATGAATACACCTGTTTCTAGATCATTTGGAAGGCTTCCGACACCCACCAGTCCTGATGGTACAGGAACCAGTGAAGTGACCTTCTCACCGGATGGCACATTTGACTTCAAGGCCCTCCTCAAGAAATCTGGCAATCGGTGATGTTTTCCAGGATCTGTGATACAACTGATCAGCTGGACTTTTGATTATGTGGATATGTCAGCAGTGGTATTGTTGTTTATCAAAATCATTAGTGACCAACTACATGTAATCAAGCAGAGAGGCTCATGATGAATAATCCAGTACAGCATCTACAGTACTGTTCCAAAGTCTTCAGACTTTTCTCCTGCTTTGAAGGTTTTTTCTTGCCATGGTAGTATCCACAACACACAGGCCCATATGTTTACAAGCCTGGCAAATGCCTCCCTGCTAACAGGCACTACTTTTACTCCTCGGTTAAGACACATGATTAGGGTGTTAATTCTATGTACTCTACACTAACGGGTGTGTACCCTTATCATGCGGGTTCCATGCAAAACATAGTTGAAGACCTTTGATCAGTACTGTATGTTCATAAAGCAATTTAAGGAAAACACTGTAAAAATTGTGTCTCTGCAATAATATCTAACAATTGAAAACATATGAAATAGAAGCCAGTTTTCTGAAAATGTCCTCTGAAGACATGTCCTCTGATGTTGGTTTTATAACACTTATCCAGGAAGCCAATTAAGACTCAAACTCGTGTCCATATCATGTCCATAACATCTCCAAATTATAGACACAATTTCCTGTCTTCATGCAAGACAGGTCTAAAATATAAGACGGGTCATTTGATTTCTGGTTAGACATGACTTACTGGAAAACTTACTGGAAGACATGTCTCATTCGAGTGAAAGTGTCTCTGATTGTTTCTACAACCAAACTATATATGTTTTCATTTGTAAAATTATCTATGGAAGACCCTGGGTTGAAGACATGTTTATTTTAGAGCACTATTGCCTTAAGCTTATCAATACACAATGTTCCCTTTCATTATTTTGTCAAAAGTGTTTTCCAAAGATGGTACACTTAGTGATTTCCTCAACTTAAGGTGTTGCCCTGCCTTAATTCCATAATACCCTAACCTCATAGAGGTGGTTTGGGTGGGATACCTTGTGTGTAAAACACTCCTCCGTACCAGGGGAGGCACCCTGGTATACAGAGGACCAGGGGAGGCACCCAATATATGAAATTTTGTGGCGTTTAATGTGAAAGGGTTATAAGTTTGAGGAACATCAAACGCCTTATGGCCTTAAATAATGCAAAGTTTCTGGAGACATAATCCTTCAGAATGTTTCTTGTCACCTTGTATTGAGGAAACCTTGACTATGGTAATCGGAGATGTTTTATATATTAGAAGCAAAAAGAATATCTGAAGAGTACAGATGCAAAAACCGTTATCCATTTTTCTCAATTTGAGATGTTGGCAATATAACTGGTCAAATGATTTTATAAGGAAATGTGTGCTACTTTTGATCATATTTTCACAATTTTACCTTAGAAGTTTTAAAGCAGGGTGTCATTATTTAGAGTTTAAGAGGGAACATGTTGGTAGCCTTATCTCAAAAAGCCTGGCATTTATTGCATTTTGCATCTGAATTCTTCATAATGAATAAGGATTTATACATTAAGGGACATTTTATAATTTTTTATTTAAGCGGTGAGTCCATTTCCAGCCAATTATATTTGTCTGATATTGTCTTAGGGGTAAAATCAAAACTCCACCGGTGGCGACCGCTGGTTCGGGGGCGGTTCTGTGCAGTTGGAGCTGGTTTCTATTGTTCTGAACAATGGAACATGGTTCAACCGCCGGTCAACCAGCAGTCGAGTTTTGATTTCAACCCTTATATAAGACAAATTTTTCATTTCATTTTTTTAAACACCTCTGCACTTTATGGGTTTTTGTTCAATTATATAATGTCTGTAGACAGGCCCCGTACGCAGGATTTTTTTGGGGGGATTCTGATTTTGAAAAAGTGGACTTTTTTTCCAAGGGGGGCGATTTTGTGAAAAGTGGACTTTCTTCCCCAAATTTGGACATTTTTTGACCAAAAAAGCGTAAAAAGCCTGTTTTTTTCCTCGCTACGCTCGCAAATTCTGAAATTTTGGGACTTTTTGTATACTTTTTATATACTACTATATATAAATTTGGGGAGGTGCGGTCGCACCCTCGCACCCCCCCCCCCCCTGCGTATGGGCCTGTCTGTAGAACCTGTTTGATGTGGAGTGTATGTTTAAAGAAATACCTACACCGCTGACTGAGAGTGTAAGTTGTATTGCCAAATACTTGAAGTGTATAATAAGGCTATAAGCTCACAGTAAGAATTCAGGGGGTGGGGTGATTGGCCATATGCCCAAAATAGACTGATTTTACAGAAAAGCTGGGGCCAAAACATCCAAGCTAAAGCCACCCATGGGCAAGCCACTGCCCTTTCATCATGTTCATCATTTTTGTATATTATATGCATATGCTGTAGATTTGATCCTTGGTTGAATGGCCAAACCTGTCATTTGTCCAGATTTATTTTGGACTAAGTCTGTTTTGGTTTTGCCCTATTGAAAAACAGGAACTGTGCAGATATCTGAAAGATTGAGAGCATGTCATTCACATTATATTGACCTCGCTTTGTCTGCAGTTTGCAATTGAAAGACAAAATTATGCAGTTCTTGTCATCAAATAGCATATTTTTAGTCTTAAGATTTCTGACTTCTTCAATTTGGGCAGGAATAAAACTATTACTGTACAGGTCAGGCTGCATACTGCCTTGCTTTTATTTTCATTGCAAGTACCCCCTCAAGTTGGTAATATCTGAATTCAAAACAGAAGTGAGATTTGTGAGGGTGCTGTTACCATTACGTTGCTGTCAAATAAAGCCAGAAGGCATGTGGTGTGCGAGTTTTAGCTATGATGAATGTTTAAGTTATGTTAGCTAAGTTAATGAAATATCATATAGCACTGCATTAATTCCTGATGTAATGATGTTATATGAAACATTCATTTATATTTGTCGCACATTGATATTTATGTATGTATGTTCCTTGAGAATAAAGTTCCATTCCCGTTAGAACAAAAATGTAGTTCATTCCATCTATGTGTAGGCAACCAACGTGATTCTACCGCACTTCATTACAGGAAGAATGCTGCATGGATGTTTCGTGCTCTAATATTATACCAGTGGGTTTTGCAGCTTGAAATACAAACCTCTCTGCAATTAATTGAAAGGTGAACAGGTATCCACCAAGTTTTTGAACGTTAGTTATGGTATCACTTGATGGTGGAAATGAAGTCCATGATTCACACCTCAGTGGACTCAGGATCCAATGATTCGTATTATGTTGGTCAGTTTTGGTCTTAAAGAAGATATGAGAATGTGATGAAAATTGTGTCCAAAATTAAAATTATGTTGAGGAAGGCTTCAGTGGCGTAGCCAGTGAGGGGGCCAGGGGGGCTGGTGCCCCCCCACTCATCTTTGCCGTCGGTTCATCTTAGGTCGTCGGTAGATGACAGGCCTTGGCTAACAAAAATTTGGGGTCAACAATAGACAATTTTGAGGGCACAATTGGCTCAAATACTTAAATCTTGGATATGACTCTTCCTTTTTGACTGTTTATGTTAGCACATTGAAGGATATTGATTTATAAACTTAAAAAACACTGTGAAAATTGCTTTGAAATATTTTGTCCTTTCGAAAACCTGGCTACGCCACTGGATGGCTTACTTTTGATTAAAGTCAAATTTGAATAGATTTGTAATTTCAGGAAAAATGGGCCAAAAATATGCAATTTTGCATGATTCCTGACAATTTCAGTTACAAAGTCTTTTAAAAGCATTCGAAATTTGTGATATAGGCTGTGAGTTTGCTTATAAATAAATATTTTTATATAAATTTTGATAATTGGTTATAAAAGATATTCATTAGCTGAAATTAGTCTTTGGTCTTGATTGTCACAGCATATGAAAACACACACATGTTTTTGGCCCTTATTTTGAAAAAAATAGCCAAATATTAAAATTTGACTTTAATTGCAGTTAGACTGGGCAGTTAAAACTAACCAAAGGATTGGGATTTACCTATTATGTTTTATTTGGCAAAATAGGATGCTGTATTTTTCTGGAATGGGGAGTAGTTATCTACAGCTTGTGTTTTCAATTCTTTGGTAGCTGGAACAGTGGAAATCCACAATAGTTACAGTCCATCACCATCCATTTTCATTTAAAAGTGTCCTAGAATGTATGATGTAAAAGTCCTTGAAAATTATATCTTCCACATGAAAGGAAATGGCTGAAAAGCAGTATCAATAGTGATTTGTATACACGATAAACTAATATTTTTGGCTGAACACTGAAGGTAGGCCTAGCCTATACCTGGAAGGTATAGTGGAAAAATGTTGACAAATTCAAGTTTAGTTTGTTGGGTAACTATTTATGTTGAGTTGCACTTGAACAACCTAATTGTTCAATTTACCTGGACCTTTTTGTAACAATGTAAACAAGACATGATTTGTCTTGTTAATTTACCCATGCTGGTTGACTTTACGTACTTACCATTTTGAGTTACCGCATGGTCAAGTATATGACAACCAATTGTTTTTTGAGTAAATGTTTTATGTGTGACATAACTTCTACAACTTCTATGAAAGTAATGAATTAATTTTTAAAGCCATAATAATATGTGATTCAAATCATGATTTGACAGTAAAGAGCTTGGAGATACAATCATGTAGAGTGTCATAATGATGATAATGATATATTATATACACTTTGCCATTATGTGTACCATGTCCAATGAAGATGTGAGCATCACACACACACAATTTTCCTACGTATAGATGCATATTAGTTGTTTCATAAAGGCCAAACAAAATTAATTGCTTGCCTCTGAGCTTTTTGAATCTTGAACATTTAAGTGGGATGTATTTTTGTTAGAGTTTTTTTTAAATAGAATTTAATTCCAGTTGTCAGTATTTGACATTGATATAAATAAAAGCAATAATATGCTTTGTTTGATACACATCTTTCATACAAGCTATTGATAGTCATACAGAATTGCAAAATATATTTTTTTTCCTGAAAAAGTACATTTTCTTCAGAAAAAAATGAATCTGGAGTTCAGAATATTTAACACGGGCCATTTCAACAACTCAGGCAGGAGCTCTTGAGACAAACAATAATTTTGTTTGGACTAAGAAAACTCTTTAAAAATATGACTTATATCATTATTGTGTTATTGTGAGTGTGTTGTAGTATTATACTTCAGACATTCATGCCACAAGCCATTACTGTATTTGACCCTTGTTTTGGCTGATATTCCAACTATGAATTGAGTATTTTTTTTCTATTTAATGAAACATCACAATTAAATCCCTGAATGAAAGTACATTTGAGTGTAATAAATCCAGAACAATATTAATTGTTCTTTATATCATAGTGTACAGGTGGGGGCGAGTCAGACCAACCTAATTGATTCAGGGAGGGGGCATTTACTCCCCCTTCCATGATGTGCCACAGGTGATATTTTTTGTTACAATATATACTCGTTTTGTGTACAATATACACACACTATGTATTAAACCATATTGAATTTTAAGGGGGTACTACACCCCTGTGGTAAATTTGTGACTATTTTTGCATTTTTCTCAAAATTAATAACACACTGATAACAAAAGTTATGTATATTATTGGGGCAAGGAATACAATTACTACACTGAAATTTCAGTGAATCAAGACAAGCGGTTCAGTAAATATGATAGGAAATGAGGTACATCCTAGTATAGCGGTACCTCATTTTCTATCACAAGTATCGAACTGCTTGTCTTGGGTCACTGAAATTCCAGTGTAGTATTTTGATTCCTTGCCCCTATAATATACATAACTTTTGTTACCAGGGTGTTATTAGTTTTTGAGAAAAATGCAAAAAAGTCACAAATTTATTGAGGGGTGTAGTACCCCCTTAAACCCTGTATATTTCACACGATTAGCCATGCATACCCCAGTGTGAACAAATATATTGTGATGATGCTATTTTTTTTTGCAAAACATATCAATTGCATTTTTAATTACAATGTAGTGCCTATACACCTATACTAATATTTTATATTGAACACAAACAAACATAGTATATGGGTGAAGGGTTCTTGATAATTTATAGTCCTTGTTCATGTTGAGAGAATTTGTAACAACAAAAAAAAAATATATAGGCTACACAGTTTTGAAACAATCACTAACCTTGTAACTGGTAAAATGAATTATGCAAATTTGCACCGAGTTGTAATTGAAAGTGTTTAATACTATAATTAAATATAATGTATATTGGTATTAAAATGTTGACAAAACAAATAAAACATGTAACATTATGAAGGTCTTGTCGTATTCCAATTACTTCTACTGTTGTTTATTGTCTAAATATTCCTGATCATTTGAAGGAATGTGATTTTTCGTGGTATGCAAGCATGCAGCTACGGTCATTCAATAAGTTCTACCTCTGCTCTTATACCTTTGGTTCTACATGATAGCTTCTTCGAACTCAGCATGATTATACATTGGAATATAAATGACAGCAAAATGTAGGTGACCTCGGAACCAAAATAAAATTTGATATGCTGGAAACGGTAAATATTCAAATATTACAAATCGAATGGCAATATTTTACAAAATTTCCACCACAAAAAGTAAAATAAAATAATTCATACCAATACCAGTAGGTATAATCCTTAGAGCAAACAAATCCCATCTATGAAACAAGTGCCAGCCAGTAGGCTGGCGAAAATGACTCAAAATGTCATTTATATAATTGATATCTTAAACATCAGTTTTGTCTTTTTCAGGGCCTATCTATGATATGGGCATAATTTATACATGTAGGCCTATTGAACAACATAACCCATTTTACATGTATTATAAATAGGTAGGTAAACAAATGAATTATTGTATTATTTTATCAATTATAAATAAAATGACACATAACTAAAGTGAAACCACCTTTTTTTATTTAATCATGTTGATTATTAAATAATTATTAGCGTTCAACAAAAATGATTGAAGAGAAAACACGCAATGCAGAATATAGAATGGAATAGGCCTATAGGTAAGATGCCATATTCATAGCTTCGCCGGAGTATCGGACTAACAATCATCACATTCAAAAAAGTTAAGATTGGAGTGAGTATTCAGTCGTTATACATTTTATAATGTGCTGTAATATACATTGCTAATTAATATAAAATTAATAAGGCAAGACGAATGGCAGTTTTTAGCCAATTAACTAAAAACTGCAGTGTATTTCGTAATATTATTATTAATAATGAGCTAGGAGTAAATGGCAGAAAAGACAAAAAGACAGAACAATTTACAATTTGGAGTAGGTGAATTAAAGAGTTGGCAGGAAGTTCTAAAAAAAAAAAGCGCAGTGATTTATAGTGCGCTACGCACAGGCACAACGCCTAGACGTTGATCCACAAGCCTCATCACACTTTACAGGTTGTCGCTGACCACTATGGCCCCATATCATTCCATAAACCATTAAACCACAAATCAGGGACTTTGCTGCTTCAAGAGCGCACACCCTAGACATTCCACAAATAGCCATCGCAACCAGGATCAGCTACCCGAATTTCGTACGGGTTACAACGAGACAAATTAGCAGTCAATTCCTTGTCCAGAGGAATTTCAAGCTAACTCAATTTTTCGTACTAGGCACCGCCAGGGTTCGAACCCGCAACCTCTCGCATCATAGTCGAACGCCTTATCGATTGAGCTAACTTGACTGCTATAGGAGTTAATGTTTGGTTTGCTGTTTCTGTTTGCTGTTTCTGTGTGCATGTTCTCATCATTGATGGTTTGGTGGACTGTCATGAAACATGATGGATCCTAAAAAGCGTGATCCTTTCACCAAACTAATTACACGATCTCTTCTACATTGAAGCTGGCTTTCCCTTTTAAAGGGAATTTTTATTAAGTTCTGTCTCAAAGCTGAAATTAAAATTAAATACACCCAACCACTTTTTATCACTTGCTGTTTTTGGGCGCCCGCTACGGCGGCGTCCCCCATTATTTGGCTTGACTTTGCAAAAAGCTTCTAATTTCAGTCTTGCTAGATTTACTTCGTAACTGTTTTGCTTAAAATTATGCCCAGCTTAGAAATAAAACCACAATATGCTTGGATTTTATTTTATTATTGTTTTCTGATGTGCACGGGATAAAATGTGCGTATATTCTTTGTTTAAAATACAAAATTAATGGACTTATAAAAACACCAAATACATCGTGACCTTTGTATGGTCAGGTATGGTTTAAACTGCAGTTTACCGCCTCTTAGAACCCGATAGACGGTGACATTTGACCATTCTAATTATGTATGTTTTGAACATGTTTGCACATGAACTAGTTGTTTACAGTGTGAAGAATCTACAACATGCTCATCTATCAGGGCACAGTTCTTTAACCCCAATACATTTGTGCATTCATTGAATGACCTTTGAAAATGTGAGTACAAAAACTCATACTCTGCAACTTAAGGTCAAATTTTGCACTATGATTGGTTAATTGAGGTTATTGATAATATGCCACTGGAATGAGGCCATTGTGGTCCATAGTGACCTTTGCACACCTAATCCTTAAACCAAACAAAACAGCCACTGACCAATCATGAAATCACTAATTGGTTTATGTGCTAACTGATTGTGACCAAATATTAGAACACAGCTCAGTATCTTTGTGGTGACTATATCTGATAAAAAACATTAATTAACGAATTTCAATTCTGCTCGGCAGAGAAAGGAATAAATTCGAAAGACATGATTGTGTTGAAGGTCAGAAGTGTATTTGCAACCCGAGTTGCCAACCCCGCGATATGGTAGCCCAATTAGGCGACTTTTAACTCGTGGTTCACCGTTGTTGGGCAGTTTAAAGCAATAATGTACGATTTAGGCCTACATCATTTTGTTAGTGTTTACCCATAATGCTGAATGAAATAATATTTACTGTAATATGCCTAACTGCTGGGAAGGGTTCTTAGCAAGGTAAAGTGAAAGAAACCCCAATGGCTATTTAAAATAGAGTTCTATGGCCGATTTAAAGTCATAATTATGACGTAATTTTGTTATTTATTAATTACTATTTTTAGCAGAATTAATAACATAAAAATGGGCTGTGCCTGTCTCATGAAGAATAACGATCGATCTTACCCTTGATTTAACAGGCCTGTCAATTTCTTGGAATTGTTTGATATGAAAGGAGGGTATGATTTTTTTGTATAAGTTTTAAGTATTTCCTAGCCTCTCTTAGCCACAGGGTTGGCTACAAAAGACACATACCTTAGGATAAACTGGCATGAGTGCGCTGACCCCAGGTTTTCAACATTTCAGGATTGTTTGTGGACGGAGGTCGGGTGAAAAGCGAAATTACGTTTACATGACTTTGTCGAAATTCGTCGTGTGACAAGAATGAGTGTATAGATGACTAGGGGGGGGGGGAGCTTACTTATTTGTATCTTCTATACTATCCATCATATACCCTAGGCCCTGCATAACAAAATTCAACAAAATTCAATATCAAAAGCAATATCCTCACTACAATAGGTCCCCAAAACAGAACTCACACCCCACATAATCGCAAATTGACACGAAAGCTTCATTCCATGAAGCATTTCTCTCGATTTTGTTCATCATATCCCGTCCAGCTCACATTGGGCGCCCCATTCCTTTTTTAAAGGAATTTTTATTGAATTAGTTTTCTTTGTGTTCAATTACCGAGTGACATTTCCATAGCAAGTTTAAAAGGCTCCAGTTAGCCCTTTTATCTAACATTGTCTAATGCAGTTAATTTTTTGCATTAATGTCTTTTGAAATTAAAAAAAACATCTGCTCTTATGTTTTCTGTGTTAACATGGTTAAGAAGCAACAAAATAATATTGCAATAGTTTTCTTTGTGTCAGCTTCAATTTAAGCCATCTGAGGTGACTAAATGTTTGTTTTTTTAATTTCAACTGGTCTACTAATGTCTTCTTTGTAGATAAATTTAAATTTACAGAATGTTTCCATTTCCGCGGCAATGAATTCTAATTTCAGTTTTTACTTCCGACGGTCTACAACAACTGGATACAGATATTAAAACAAAAGTTTCTCACAAGCTAAAGACCCTATGTTATTACTGATACTATATTATAGTAAAGTTGGCTTAAGGTTAAACAAAGTGTTGAAGGGCTTTACCTCCAAAAAAAATATATTATTACCTTATACGTAAGAAAATATGTCTACTTATCATGTGAAATAAAAAATCCGGAAAAAATGTGTGAAAATGTGTTTTTAGCCTATTTTTTTAGCTCTTGTCAAGCACTATTATTCGATTTGTTTACAAGCGCCAAGCAACTGTCGTCTAGGAGAGTGATTGACATCTTTATTATTAGAGAAGAATGGAATCTGTATAGTTCATGAATATTCATGTAGTATTTATACAACCTGTATCCCAGCCATTTTGCTTTATAATAGCTATCATAATCGTTCATATACGACGCCCATATGATCCATGGTGTTAAACTGATATTCAGCAACTTTATATCTCTCGATCTTTGCGATCCGAAATATTGAATTTCAACTTTAGGCACATCTCTAGCAAGATAATTAAATACCTGTCACAAATAGAGGTCTTGAAATGTTACTTGCAACGTTAAAAATGTGAATAGAGAACAAATCGGGTTCAAACATGCTTCAAAAATATGGTAATCGCGTAAGGTAATTGTCAACGCCTACTACCAGAATAGCCGGAAGAGGGCAGACTTCATAAGGGAGTGTTCATAATATATTTTAGTGGGGGACAAAGAATTTGAACTTATTTCGGGAAATTTCCTGGGTTTTTGGTTTTTTTATTTTATTTTATCTTCCTGTTCGGGTGTTTCGGTTGGCACATTTTCGGGTCATTTCATGCACTTCACAGGAGTTTTTTCGTGGCTTCTCTGTAGCTGTCGTGTGTCTTTTTCCCCACGTACAGGGTATAAATAATAAATGAATAATAATAGGCCTATATGAAAAAGAGAATCTGGAACTTCAACGTCAAAAAACAAAACAAAAACAAGACAAACTGTACCCTGCTAAAAATATCAACCCCTATCCTCTCTGAGAATAAAAATAATAAGACTCCAACCTCACCTGCAAAAAATATTTTTTCGGGGATAATTTGGGATAAGTTCGGGCCTATTTTATTGCGACAATTTTCAAAATCTATAAGGTGAAATACGGTGTCGTGGGGATGTGCGGCAGATTTGGGGTGCATTTTCAGCCATTTAGTTTAGACTCTGTTGTATTTTTAGCCATGATTTTATTGACCCTCAGTGTCTTGAAAATTAGGTTTAAGAAGGGTATTTTTCAATGATTTTCTCGAAAAAGTAAAACTTTGCGAAAACTTTCAGTCCAAAAGTTGATACAATTTTGGGTCTGTTTTATTCAAATTTGGTTTAAAATCGTACCGTAGTTTTTCGAGTTTTTTCCTCACATCCTTACCCAAACCAACTTGAGAAGGTTCCCCCGGGGTGTGTGCAAATTTGCAATTTATAGGCCTACACTCATCATTTAAGCCTAAAATCAAAGTGTTAATACCATTAACACTACCATGGCCCGTTTTGTCGTGATGACTGGCTTCCAAAATGTAGGCCTATTCTAAATTATAAATCTGGTCCCGCTAGAGGTGTGTTTTTACCCCGAGGTCTCTCCCTCGGGTTCGTGGATGTGCCACAGTTTTGGGGTAGGCCTACCTTTTCAACGACTATGATGGGTGGGTTTACAGCGAAGACCAACTTTTGGGCGCATTTTGGCAAAAGTGCCCAATAAAAAAGCGTCAAATTAGGCCAAATGTGGGTGACTTTGATCCCCGCGGTACAAATGTTTTGAAGAGACCCGCCCGAGGTGTTTTTATAAAAAAAATGGTCGGGCCTGCTAAAAACCTCCCGAATCAAGCATGGGTAGGCATACCAAAATGCCTTGAGACCCCCCCCCCAACCCAGCGCCGGGACCTCCATGACATGATATTCTCCGCGAGTCCACCAGAAAATATAAAAATATAACATTTTGATAGGCCTATACTAGACCTATATTTGTCTGTAAACCTTTCTTGTAGTTGTAGGCTACCGCGTATGTCTACCGTGATGACAGTAGCGTAGCTGCCGGGGGGGGGCAATTGCAAAATTGCCTATTTGGGCCCCCCGCCCCTAGTGCAAGGAAAAAAGAGGGAAAGAGGGGGGGGGGGAGAGGGAAAAAAGAGAGGGTGAGAGGAGGGGCAGAGAGATGGGGAATCCAAACGATATGCAATACAGCTCAATAGGCCTACCATATACGATTATTATCAATAAGCCTGGCAAAATTGTCTATTTGGGCCCCCGCCCCAGTGGGAAATTTGGTGGATTTGGGCCCCGCCCCATAGGGCCTACAGTCTTGCCCTCCTGGAAAAAAATCCCAGCTACGCCGCTGCGTGATGATGTTGCAAAGTTGCGGAAGTTCATTCATAAATTTTCCATTTCCACTCGACAACAACCCGGGACAACAACAGGCCAGCACGCAGCGCGCAGCGCGCAGTAGCTAAATCCCCGAGCTAATCAGAGACATGTGCGTTTCTCTTTCAACAGAAAATATGTGACCATGTGACTGACACGATGTAGGCTACGCTTCAAATAATTATGCTCTCGGCGTCGAAAGTATGATAATGGCAAATATTTATAATGAACACTCCCTTATTTAGCCACACCTCAGTTCCTTTCTCGGGTTGCCTGGTATATCAGCAAAATCCTACACCTATCGCCTTCCCTTGGTAAAATCCCTGATAAAAACTCGTGATATTGAAATTGAATTTCAGCGCCAGAACTTCCGTCATTCTAGCATCATGGATGGATATGCAGTGGCGCCGCTAGGGGGGGCAGTATTTCCCCAATATTTTTTCTTTCCGACCCAGTTTTTAGGCAAAATCCCCACAATTATGTAATTTTCCACTTTTTGCGGCAATTTAGTGCAATGATTTCCAAGTGCCCCCGTCTCAACTTCACTTCCCCCCCCAAGCCCCGCGAAAAAAAATTCTGGTTCCGCCACTACGGATATGGCCATAGCTAGGGGGCTTTCCCACCCACCCCCAGTTGCCCTTGGTTATGCTGGACGTATGAGAAATTAAAAGCTTGTTCAATTCCACCAATTTTAGAAATTTTAAAGGTATATACAGTGTATATAGCCTATTAAAACGGATCACAGTCAAATAAAATATCGTAGGCCTAATAATTTTACCAATGGCATTTATTGAGCTGCTCCTATGGTTTAATATTGATATTATATACCGGGTAATTGAGCTCCTTGTCAAGATCCTGAGTACAGGGACTAACTGAGCTCCCGCTATTTTCAGAAATGAAGGCCTGGCCTTAAATGAATAATTAAGATTGAGGCAGCCTTTTGTTTCATTTTACAGAACTTTTTTTTAATCCCCCAAAATTAGTGTTTTTTTTTTTAATGGGGAGTAGGCTTTTAAAACGAAATTCAAATTTGGCAATATTTTCCATTGCTTAACGAATATCGAATTGATCTGCGTGAAAATTCCTAAACATGTGGCCAGAGCGGGATGAGTGGTATAAAAATCTTAACTTGTGAGAAAGGACGTAGGCCTATGGGGTTGTATGAGGTTGTGGATCACGAAATGCCCCTTTAATGTGTGCTAGGTAATCTTCCTCCCTTTCGACATGCCAAAATTTATTCCCTCCCCCGGCCCCGGCTTGCCAAAAAATTGCGTTCTCGAAATCGAAAGGCTGTGCAATCAGTACCGGTATTAGCCTACTAATTATAAGCCAAAATTTCCAAGCGACACGCTAAAAATCGCTTGCCTCCCGTCTCGGCCAGCCAAAAATCACTTGTCCGCACCCCCTGGACTGCCAAATTTTGTGGCCCCTCCCCTTGGCCTGCCGAAAATGCCCCACCCCTTTGCATAGGCCTAGGCCTATATGCCAATTTTTGGGATCCCCAATTTTCATACCCATACCTTAAATGGATTTCTAAATATCTACCTGTTGCAAGCGCAGCAAGCATGAAAATGTGCACATTTTTTTCGCGCCCTAACTACCCCCCCAACATTTTCCCTCCCATGCACCAGGTTCATTGGCGCTAGATTTTAAGCTAGAAAATACCTAAATATTTTAAAATCCAAACTCGGCAACACCACTTTATCGGGCAAATAGAGCCCGTCGTATACGTAAACAGCGTGTTTAAAAAAAAATGAGAGTGTCACTTTTGTCCAAAAAAATTTCGAATTTTGGCCTTGAGCAGCGACAATCAGAGGTAAGAAAAACACAGTATGACGCAGCTTGAAATATAGAATCACTATATCAATTTTGAAGTTTGTACTTCAAAGCACAAGCCGAAACGAGGTGAAATGGTTCTAAAAAAATTGATTTCGCTGTATCTTTTTATCGCGAAACTAGACAATTTGACAGCAGCGAGTCGGAAAAATAGCAAATATCTCAATTTTCTGCTATCGAAATAAAAATTTAAATAGCACCTGCATATAGAAGAGGGTTTATAGAAATAATGTAGGTCAGAATTTTGTCTATGAAATCGTGCACGGAATTGTTATTACTGGTTACAAAACGACATACAAGTGGAGGCCATTTTACTTCAAATTCGGCAAACATGTAAGCTTACTAAAACAAATCGAGACAAGCAATATCAAGAATGAATATGCACATTCTTTTATTGACTTGTTTGTAATGTGCGTCGTAGTTCCCAACAAAATCGCCACTTCCACTGAGAAATTATGGCCGTGTTCCCAAAAATCTTGATGCTCCGGATATTGAAAAAAATTGAAATGTTTGAAAAGTACATTTCTTTTTTGAGCCAAGTGGAAAATTCAAGCATAATAATAACCCTTACACTTTCAGCTTTTAGACGTAGTTTGCGTTTTCTCTCTACGATATTTATTTCCAGAAATAGATAATTTTAAAGGGGGCTACATGCAGTCTCATTCTGGATCGATCATTGCAAAGTTTAGTATAACCTTAATAGTTTCAGTTTCTAATGTTATAATCATGGAAAATGTGAAAGGGCTAAGATTTGCTGAAGCAGAGATATGAGCAGTGGCGTAGAGTGACATGAGGGATGTGGACAAAATTTCTTGAAGTATATATATAATCCAGGACCTTTTGGGACAGAATAGGTTTGTGGTAGAAATGCGCGCGAAAATGTTGCCATATTGACGCTATAAAATTAGGGTGCAAAAGTGGAACAAATTCGCGCGAAGATTCGAAAGCAAAAATTGGCACTTTTAGGCTAAAATCGGAGACTATTATAGTCTCAGCTAAAATAGCCCAAAATATGAAGTTAATTTAGTCAGAAAACCACATACAGACGTCAGCACGAGGTGGATGATTGTATGCACCATCCTCCAAAATATGGGAGAGAGATTCATCCCATTGCTTATGGTATAGATGCTCACTGAGCAATGGTAAGAGTGCTAGTCCAGACCCAACAATCACAAAAACCTGTAGATTTTTCGCAACGTCTTTTAACATGTTAAAGCTAGGGCTCACAAAGATTACCAGAAAAAATTAAAATGTCGACTCTTCATGTTATAAAAAAAAGTTTTACAAACTTTTTACAATGTTTCAAAAACGTTTCAGAAAATGCTCATAATGCATAATACTATATTTGAAGGTTGACAACATTTGTTTAATACTTGGAAGAAATAAACATTCATAGACAACATTTTTTTTTTTTTTTAAAATATGTTTTCCTAATCTTTCTTAGACTCGATATTTATATCATTTAAAACGTTAAATAACTTTTGTGACTGAGAGAAATGTTTTATAACGCTATAATCACGTTTGCTTGGGAGGTCTAAAGGAGCTTTTTGGCTATCGTAAAATTGTAATTTTAGAGGATCAATAATTTTAAAATACAGAAATACAAAGGAGAAATTACTCATCTTTGAGATGGTTGGGGCTTCATTTATACGATCGTACAACCACACTGATTTCATTCATTCATTTTATATTTTGCCTTTCTTATATCACACCCGACAATACAGAAGTAACAAAAACATTTCAGGCTACATGATTTTATGGATTTTCAAGTCAACCATAGCATATAGCAAAATATAAAGAAGGAATATTATTTTTCTTGTGTCGGCGGCAACATACAAAGTGCCGAAAAGTGCGATCTCTTTATATTTCATAAAGGCGGGACCAAAGCAAGCGGTAAACATAAATGGTTGGAAGTATGGGTAATTATTGACGCCTTCGGTGGCAACTTGGCAAGAAAGGCTCTGAAAAATGACACGGGGTATTTTTGTAGCTTTAAAAAAGTAGCCGCCTAGCATAATAATTCTTGTATTTCTTTGAAAGAAAATGAACTGGGTAGGCCTAACCATAATTACGTAAAGATCAGACGGCCTGAAAGCAAATTGCGGAAATAAGAGCTGATACCACTATGTAAACCAGTTACTTTAAGAACAAAGAATCATATAGGTAATCTGATGACTATTTTGTACTTAATTTGACCCGGGCCCATGTAGATATCCATTACAATAACATGTTAATTTGCGACAGGTTCCCAACCCCCGATTACTATTCCTCTGTTCATGCGGCAGTTTTCTTGATACCATCGGTTCATTATTCATTCGTATTGCCTGGTTTTGTTGATTACAAAACTGGTTTTGTGTGTGTTTCGTAGTTCATGAAACCACAGACTAAATGAAATAATAGAAATCATTTTGAATTGTCATATTAATTGTTAGATCAATTGCGAACTTAAACGGGCCCGCTTTGAAGAGAATACAATAGATTTGTTATATACCAATGGAAGGTGTAGTGTGCATGGTTAGCCGACCTTGAACGAAATTTATTTTGTGTGAAATGCCGACCGACTGTTCTTTTTTTTCTTTGATTTATATACGCATTTGCCTCAAATCGTGTTTTTTTTACCAGAATCGCCTGTTTTTCCATAGGACATGCATAATGCAAACCACTACATCGATCAAAACTTTGTAAAATTAAGTAAATTTGACCACGTTTAATTGTTATATTGTGTAGTGCAAATTTAACAAATTCTCATTAACATTCGGAACAAGTGTAAATTACTTGATTTTATGCTTAAAACAAAAGATAACTCCCTCAAAGAAGTCTGGACGGACACCCTTTGAATCCAACGTACGCCTTGTTTTGCACATCGCCCTCTGGTTTCGCATTTAGAAGATTTTTCAGTTCATCAACTGCCAGTTGAATGAGATGATCGCAGAGATAAGAAACATCTGCAGCTGTCTCTAAATAAAACCCGATTTTGTTGAATCGAATTTTTGGAAATAGAAATCAAAATGATTAGTTTTATCTATTGAATAAATTGTTCAAACCATCTTTAGAGGTTTTGCATAATTAATCATGATGAAAACGTTTTGGATGGCTATATTTTGAGGCGATTGAGTGAAGTGTGATTGGGATGACAAAAAGAAAAAAAACGAGCAGTAGTAATATTTATTTGCAAATTCATCTGTTATCAAATCTATGAGTAATAAGAAGGTCATTCAAAAATGTTTACTCTCCATATTCTTTCGATCATTGTTATCAGAATATATTACACCTTTTGAATCATGTCGCAGCGCGTCATCATGCTCTTCTGTGTGTTGCTTTCAGTATGCTTTGATGTGACAACATTATTATACCATCGCCTATTAGTATTAGGCTACATAGCTCATTGAATAATGTTCTTTGTTCGCTTCCATTTTTGCCCGTCCTTTTCTATCATTTTCGTTCGCATATCACAGTGCCCAAAATGTACTGGGGAAAAGTGACAGGTTTTCTTTCTTCCGTGGCTTAATATTGGGCAAAACTCGAGCAACTAAATCATGCAATTTTAGTATATTTTAGAACTGAATCAAGGAGAATATATTATACCATTCATGCCATTATTGGTCAAATTCATGGCAAAATTGCTTCCGAACCCTGAGCGCGTTCTATCATCCCGGGCTATCATATCTATTCAGGTCTCGCAGTGAAATCTGGTGCCGTATAAAGTGGTATCATGCATGCACTGATGGTGCATGTATGTCGGTTTACAATAATCTAACTCCTAATAACAATTTCATGAGCTTTTATTATTTTTACTATCTACTGACAAGTACATGGATATCGACAAGAAATATCTGTATCAGCAACGGAATGGCCAACTATATACCATCAGTGAAATCAATATATAGCAGGAGGATCTCTTCTATAATTCAACACATAGAACACCTGTTGTACATGTGTCAGGTTATTGGCACACACATGTCGACAATGAAATAAAATAAATGTTATCTTTACATCTGACATATACGAAATAATTTAAGACGTAAATCATTTATGATATGTCATATTTTGCGCATTAGTATGCATAATATAGTGTTATCTACTGAAGATAGCAGTTTTTTTCATCATGGCAGTGCTTTGTATATTTCTGCAGATAACACATCTACATTATATCACACACATCGTGAACTCATCGTTATCTACTGAAGATGAGTTTGTTTCAATCAAAATACTAGTATTTAATATCGTAAACAAAATGTATTCAATTCAAAAACTAAAGTTATATGTACATGTATCAACTGAAGATATCAGTTTTATTAAATCCAACTATCATGACAGTATAAGCCTAGACAGCAAATCACTATTGTATCACGATGCATGCAAGAACTAAAATTGACGAGGATAAGTTTTATTTATGCTTATCACAGTGAAATAAAATTATAATCCTCTTTTTATGACATTTTCCAGTAGTTATCCACGAAAAAAGCTTATTCCCAAATGATTCCGATTTTGCGTTTGCGAGTTATGCATGATTATGTGCATTACATTGCTCCATAGACCACTGTTGTAATTTCGTTCTGGTATACCAGAACGTATTTCAAATTTGACGATATTTTTGCTAAACGAATTAATCTGCAAGAATGTTTTTGTACATAAACATTATGTAGCCAGAGGTTTCCGGTGGTATAAAAATCTGAACTTTTTAAAACTGTGTAAAGTGTGTTCCGTAGCGCTAGCATTATCGACAAAGAAAGACAGTTGTTGTATTCAACTAGCCTATCTTGCAGATTGATTTAGTAATATTCTGTCCCATCTGCTCATGATAAACGGCTATATAAACTGAAGGTGTAACTTATAAGTTTCTGTAAATGGTCATGGCTTGTAAAATGTTAAGCTCTCCGTGACTTTCTTCATGACTCCAGCAATCACCATTTTTTCATTGAATATTCCTTTTGTTATGTTTTTTTGAATAAAGTCGTAGATCGTAAATCGTAAAATTACCTTATTCAAAATATAATTACAAATTTATAGGTTATAATAATAGTACTCTCGATAAAGATAGCAGGTTCATTCAATCAAAACATCATAATATCATAAATAGATACCAGTTTAATTCCAAACCTTCCCATAACACAGTCAAACAAGATTAGTGTTTTATTTGATCAAAGAAATTTTGAGTCTGAGATAACAGTTTCATTCAATCATACTGTAATCATATTAATAGCCATGACATTGACATATTAATGATATCTACTAAAAGATATAGCGGGTTTATTCAAAATATCATAATATAAAAAGTGCTAGCCGTCGATGAAGACAACACTTCTATTCAATCAAGTTATAATTTTGTTTTACCGATGATAATATATGTATAATAATACACATACAAACCAAAGTAAAGAGAAGCACGAGAAACTACATGTAATATAAGTTCTTTCAGTATGAATGAGATCATGCATCTGATAAAGTTGCATATACCTTGATCTAAGAACTTGTTGAGCGTCCTTTGTATGGTGCTGTCGGTTAGAGATAAGTTTGATTAAAATACCATTACAACAAAGATAATGCTATCTACTGAAGATAGCATTTTAATAAATCTGGAATATTCTCCGTATCCCAACTCTAGACCCGAGCCCATAATCTTATCATAACCTTAGTCACAATGCTAATCCATTTAAAATCCACACTTCCCCTGTTGGAAATATCTTCACAGCGGGAGTATGAATTTCAAATAGAATTTGCACGTTAACCAACTCTATTTGAAACTCAATAACTCATACTCCCTCTTGAATCTTTCTTATATAGGGTGTATGAAATTCGAATGGAGCTGCCTATATATTCATTCTATTTGAAATTCATATTCCCCTGTGGAAGATATTTCCAAAATCTTCCACAGGGGGAGTGTGGATTTCAACTTGAATAGCCCATACATACGTATTCCAAACATAGTGTACTGCAAATGATATATAAAAATTACATACTCAAAAAATAAAAAAATATAATGCTATATCTAACACTGGAATAATATTATAAATCAAACATATGGACGAAAGTTTGAATTCCTCCTTTGATATTTTCGGGAGATAATTGTTTACTATAGAAACGAATTGACAATAAGTTTCATAAAAAGTATCGTAACTGACATTGCTATCTGCTGCTAAATATAATAAATATGTTATAAGCTATACATGTTATCATTATTAAAGAAAGTCTTTTTCTTCAAAATATTTTACATATTGAGTGCTACCTGCAGACGATATCAATTTTAATTGTAAGATAATAATGCTATCTTCCGAAGATAGCACTCTATACGTTAAACTAGCTTATGCTTTAAACAGATAAATGTTGATATATCAAAGATGTTATCTGATGGAGATAGCATGTCAAGAAAACAAAACAAAACAAAAAACAACATGGGTGCTATCAAAGATCATGAAGACAATCAATTTTCATTACTCTGTGCAATATAATCATGATAACTGTGCTATCTACTGAAGATAACAGCTACTGAAGAAAACAATTTTATTCGAACAACTCATTTTTATAGCAAAGCTATTATAAATTTCATTAAATTTATTTGACGGATATGGTAATATCTACCATGTCTACTGCAGTGTTGTAGGTCTCGAGACCAGGTCTCGGTCTCGAGACCATCTCGAGACCTTTTTTGTAGTGTCTCGGTCTCGGATATCAAGGTCTCGGTCTCGGAACTCAAAAGTCTCGGTCTCGGACCTCAAAAGTCTCGGTCTCGAACGTTTTTTTGTTCGAGACCTGTCGAGACCTGAAGAAAAGGATATGATTTTCTGTTGTTGTTAATTATTTATTCCTTACCCTAAATTTCAATGAATGTTGAAGAAATTGTTAAGAATAAAGATACAGAAATCATTTTATAAAGTTATAAAAAGTTATAAATGAATCATAAGTGAGCTTGTTCGGATGTGAGCTTCCAATTTCAGTTCATGATTAAACATAGGTGGGCAGGTGGTGGAAGCGAGGATCCCATTTAACTTTTGCAAGGGGAACATTCTCCACAAAAGCAAAATAGATGAACAAATAGTTGCCCTGTGCAGTGTGCATCTTCTTTTCAGCACGAAAAACAAGTTTGTTTTGGGCCCAAATATGGTAAAATTGCTCAATTTTGCACGCTTCGCGCACTGGTGTTTCTGGCCCTTCACACACTAGCCTAATTTTGCCTCCACTATCGCCAACATTTTTGAAATTTTCCCAAAATTTGGAGAAAAAATTGTAAAAATTAAAACAAAAAGTGTTAACTGCAGGTCCAAATTTCTTGAACAGTTGGTACAATGATGGGTTCCCTTTCAAATTCTCAGCGGCACACCCCTACCCAAACCAAACTTGAGTATACCAGGGGATTAAACCAAGGTCTCGGTCTCGGTCTTGGTCTCGGAACTTAGAGGTCTCGGTCTCGGAAGGGGTGGTCTTGGTCTCGGAAGGTTTGGTCTCGGTCTCGGTCTCGGTCGCGATCTCGGACGGGCAGGTCTTGGTCTCGGTCTCGGTCTCGGACATAGAGGTCTTGACTACAACACTGGTCTACTGAAGATAAAGTATATTTGTGTTATTAGATCAAGCATCGTGTGAAACATAACATATTGTCACCCTATAACGATAATTTCCCATGTCATTTTTTTGTAATTTTAAGAACAAATTACAAAACGTGGTCCAAGCATGCATCGGTTACGTAATCACCCTAATTATTTCGGGTTATTAAGTTTAATTTGTATCATTATCATTTGTTCTTGTGCAAATATTGGTGAATAAATATTTTTAAATGCATGCTTGAACCATATTTTGTACTTTATTCCCAAAATTACAAAAATGACCTGACAATTAGCGTAGTAGGCTGACGATTTATAATACTGAAGACAGGTATAAATCTTTGGCAGTGTTGTATTGCCATCATTTATCATGATAATCTTTTGTTCGCATTTTATAGTTGTTGTATTGTGTGTGTTTCGTTTAGTCCTATAATTTATTTTGTTGTCAAAATTAAAATTAAGCAATCCCTTTTAGTCATTAAAAGGTCATTTGTAGGCTGTTTGCTCTGCCTCTTGTTTTGATAGACAATTTAAAATTGGGCTATTCCATTTAAAATCCACACTACCCCTGTAGAAGATTTTGGAAGTATCTGCCACAGGGGGAGTATGAAATTTAAATGCAATGAACACATTAGCAGCTCCATTTGAAACTCACCCTCCCTCTGTGGAAGATTCATGTCGTATCTTTCTCAGAGGTTGCATGAAATTCAAATGAACCTGCCTAATGCTCATTCCATTTGAAATTCATGCTCCCCCTGTGCAAGATAGTCCAAATTCTTCCACAGGGGTAGTGTGGATTTGAAATGGAATAGCCCAATCATCACGTAACACCAACTTCTTTGTCGCTGGAAAGATACAAATGAGTCGGTACGGAACAAAACGTCAAACCAAGTCCTGTCACACATACTAGAGTGTCGGCAACTTGAACCAACGTTAAACATTCCAAAATAACCGTGAGCTAAATTTTGTCACAATTGCTGAAATAGCTTGTCGGCAACCAACGGTAACATATAACTGTAACCTAAGTGCATTGACAGTACTATGTATCTAACACTTTATTCAATAAATGACATTCGAAAGTATTTTGACCCTTAACAATGAGCTACAATGTGAATCCATAATCGACTGCTAAGAGCATCTTAACTCTTTGGCAACTGCAAACCATCTTTTTTGATATTTCATTCCAAAATTTGTTTTTAAACTGCAGAATTTCGGAGAATTTTCCCCATAACATAAGAAGTCACCTGCGCCTAAAAAAAGATACAAGAATGACAATTTTAAACTAAATAGGCCTAAACATGCATTCCTTTTGAAATGTACATATATCAAGATAAGCTTTTTTTTTGTTAATCTCGTTTTTTTATACGACGACATTTGCAGTGAACATGAAAAATGCATGCAGGGCTATAGTCATTTGCGCCAGTCATGCTGCAGTACGAAACATTATTATATGTTGGGTTGGGCACAGGCCAGCTCACCTGAAAACAAAGGATCATTTCAACTCAACAGTTTGTGATATTGCTGCTTCGCAATATACCGTAAGATCGATCGATGAATATATCTATCGGGACTTTTGAAGCTAATAGTATAATATTCTACCTATTTCAACAAATGGAGGCCATTTAGGTTATAAAATTAGAATAAAATTAGAACGGCATAGCCAGAATAGGGACTATTAATTCACTGACTATATATTACATATATGCCATCTACATTTTACGTGTAAAGCTACCTATATTGTTTGCAACAATTAAGTCTAATTAGACTTATTCTCTCGGTCCATCACATTCGTAAACTGCTAAACTATTGCGTTTTTACGACTCGGTGTCTCATTTTTCTAATTGCGCACGTTGTCTGCGTCTTTGATTAAAATTTGTTATTGAGACGGTAGAATGCTTTGGCTTTTGGATGTCAAAATACGGAAAAAAATGTCATCGGTATGGTATAATGTACGTACCAGAACATTAAACATGTAATTACATGTCACTGTGACACGCCCAACGATTATGCTCGTTCTGGATACGAAGAGTCTCAGTCAAGCGGGGACTTGAACCCAGGAACTCTTTCTTTAATTCTTTCTATAGGTTATATCAAGTGTTCCCCGACCACAATTTTAGGCATTGTATACAGGTTTGTCTCAAGCTCAACTTATGACATGAATGATCTCGGTTAAATACCCGATGCATCTGGCTGCGTATTTTACTAGTTTATGATGCTAGCGGACCGCAAACGCATTTATATGCAAGAGACTGATATTACAAAGAAACATAAAAGTAAACGTAAAACGTTTAAAAACAGTGTGCAAATTGCAATAGCAATGCAATGTTAAAATGGATAGAATGGAACAATTAAATACAATTATAGCCCTCTATAAGTATTATTATACTATCGTGACTTTAGTCATCTATAAAAACATCAGATACTTTTGAAAATTATCATAGAAATGGTCTGTTTATATAAACATGATTGTGTATTGAACTTTACTGAGTGAAGTTAAACAATTGCACAATTAAGGCTTTTCCAAAGCAAGAATTTTATTTACAAGCGTAATATAATAAGTCTTAGCTGATATTTGAATGGCTTTTCCCCCTAAATGTTGTTTTTGATTCCTCAAAGAAATGATGCAAATTCACTCTATGAAGTGCAGAATTTTTTCCAATTCAATTCTGAAAAAAAAAAAACCCCAACACCATGCATTGCAAGTCTGATCATACTCGAGTCACACTGACTCAAGACAAGTCAACTGTTTTGCGTGAACATAAAGTGGAGTCACTAATTTTAGAAAATGACTCGATTCAAGTCATTCTGGTACATTGTTGGTGAGTCAAGTTGAGTCATTTTGACTTATCGAGTTGATTCAAATAAAAAAAAATATGTTTCTCGAGTCGCGAGTCACATGTTGACTTGCTATAACACAGTCCCTAGATTCTGCATGTGGTTTCTCATAAATTGTCTTTTAGTTTGTTTTTCGTGCCCTTAACAGAGCATTTATTATCTCTTGCAGACAAAAGAAACAATATGACAAGACAAAAACAAAACACATGATTATAAGCTAAAATGCAATATTCACATGATGACTCTTAACACAATGGTTGCTATCTTCTGTAGATTACATTTTAGAGATAACAATAAATTATAACATTTTCATTAATTAAAATTTGTATTTTTGATAAATATCAGGATATCACTGAATGTTATATTGGTATTTTAATTCATTGAAAAATTTGATCTTCAACATATAAGATAACATGTCAACTGTATAAACATGCCTGTCAGTGCTGCTATCTTCAGTAGATAGCATTAAAGATGTATATAGGAAAACACAGTATGCCTCCGTCACAACGCTGCCACGCGTGTGCGTTTTGTGGTGCACCTTTAATCTAATTGTGTCTACAAAAATTAATTTTCTCCTATTTTTGTTACAAAATATCGGTAACAATATGTATATCAAAAACATTTCGTTGGAAGAATTGTGTGATTTTATATTAAAAAATTAAAATGTGTAAAAGAATGTCAAGTTTCGTGAATCTCAAACGATTTTTGACTCAGTTTGTGTCCGCATCAAAAACCGAACAAACGCATCCCATGTTTGGATTTCAAAATCTTCACAAGCTTGAGATTAACATGGTTTTCTATTGTATTGGGTTTTTTTTTGCCTTAAACTTGATCATGTTATTGTTTGTTCATCACCGTGGAAAAACAACTAACTCCTATCAACACGCATTTGTTAGAAACGTAAGATTAAGTCCATACTCAATCCGGGTGATGTCCACTACTTTGACAGGAAAAGCCACTTTTTCTGACACAATTGAATTGAGCTTTCATATACATGACACAAACGTTGCTTTATTTAATCATGTATGGGCCCTAATAATATTTTTCAGATCATTCATTCATCTTTTCACAATAAAATTATATAAAAATAAGTTGAAATTAATTTGTTCGTTTTGTCTGCCCGCCCGGATTCGTTCGTTCGTTCTTTCTTTCGTTCGTTCGTTCGTTCATTCATTCATTCATTCTTTCATTCATTCATTCATTCATTCTTGCAGTCATTCAACGAAGACGCTATACATAATTGATTGTGGAAGTGTTTCACTGAGTTTGAAATTTGCATGATAGTAGGGTTTGAAGAATGGTGTTATTTGTTCCAACGAGCATGGTGAGATTTCGAAAAAGGTTTCTTATTCCTTTTAATAAATTGCAAGTTATATATGTCCCGTCTCACGGAGAAAATGCTAAATAATGAAGTTTGATACATCGATATAAGGCCCTTCACAATTAATTCTTAGTTTCCTGTTTCAAGTTTGAAAATAAAGGACGAGGTGACTTTTAATTATTAATTATTAATTATCTATTAATTATTAATTATCTATTATTTTCTTTATTTTGAAAATGTGGTTGTGACTATTAATCAGCAGTCCATTTGGTCATTTTGACTAAGACTACGGATTTAATTATTTTACCTTTATAATTGATTTTTTACATTAATATTAGTAGGGGAGCCTACAATGTTCTTGTTTTATATTCATAATCAAAGTTGAGATGATCAAAAACAGATATTAGCAAATAAAAGTAATTAAAAAGTCAATTAAAAGATGAAAATACCTAAATAAAAATAAAATAATTAAATATTTTACCATTGTTGATTTTGGACGCGCGAGGGAAACAGGAAACTAAGGATCAATTGTAATTGGCCTAAGAATGTATTCACACCTTTCATATAGTGCTGCAAATTTATACATATTTCATGAAATTAAAATATTATTTATATAATATATAATCATGATAATTATACTCTTATTCAAAATAGTTGCATTAAAAATGTTTTATACAAAAATCACAGTTTTATTCATTTAGATAATATACATGATTATAGTATTATCTACTGAAGATAGTATTCTATATATCAATCAAACATTAGGGATATCGACGAAAATCAAACTTTTAATCGATATTTTTATTTGGAATGATGCATTTTTACTGACTTCGAATATGTTGAGTTTTAAACATAATATATTACCATGATTACAGTGAGTTTTATGCAGGGTATTTGGGCCATTCATTCTAATGACATGGTTGGTAGAGGTTTGCCTCTTTAAATTGAAATCGTTTACATCATTATGTTTTGTCTGCTAATTATGGGCGTCAGAACGTCCTGAAAAGCTATCTCTCAATTGAACTGGGGCTCATTTATAGAATACATTATGCACATCCAGTTAAGTTCCATAGAGTGTGCATTATATTCAACAGATAGTGCATATCGTTTTAATAAACAATTAAGAGTAATGTAAGAGTTCTTAGCTTATTAAAGGGGCATTTCGTGATCCACAGCCTCATCCCCCACTTTTCCCAAAAAAGTTGAGATTTTTACACCACTGGATACCTCTGGCTACATAATGTTTATGTACCAAATATTTCTTGCAGATTAATTCGTTTAGCAAAAATATCGTTAAATTTGAATTTCGTTCTGGTGCACCAGAACGAAATTACAACACATTGTCTATGGAGCAGTGTAATACACATAATCATGCATAACTCGCAAACGCAAAATCGGAATCAACTGGAATTTTGGAAATAAGCTTTTTTCGTGGATATCTACTGAAAAATGTCATAAAAAGAGGATGCTATAGGATCATGAAATCCTCCTTTAACTACTTCACTTCGCATGCCAAATTTTGTTTAAGTTTGTTTTTAACATTGCCCAAGTTTATAAATACAATAAATATTGTAAACTTAATTTATTTGGAATAAAACAAATTGTCCTAGAATGTTCTAAAACATAAACACACAAAACGGAAAATATTTCCCGTAACTGATATCAGCCGTAGCAGCTAGCTATAGCCTACTTCATCAGCACCGTGATAAGCAATGTCATTATTACCGCGTTATTTATTTTATGTTACAAATTCGGCTAAAATACATCAAAAAGCAATATAAAATTACGCAATACATACAAAAGGAAACATAGACCCAATGGGCTAGCCAGGAAGAGTCAGAAGCATCAAGACACTGCCACCAAAAGGTGTGACTCCTCCAAGAGCTACTTCATCAACACTGGTATCATCAGTAGATAGCTTTTTACAGAAACTCGTACCAACAGGAGATCATTCAGTAGATGGCATTTTCATTAGCACAGATACTCAGTAGAAAGCCTCAACTGCTATTATTCATTCATGTTATTTATTTATTTATGCTATTTATGTTATTTATTTATGTTATTTATTTATTTATTTATTTATTTATTTATTTATTTATTTATTTATTTATTTATTTATTTATTTATTTATTTATTTATTTATTTATTTATTTATTTATCTATTTATTTATTTATTTATTTTAGTTTATTAATCTTAGTTTGTATATAATTCTCAGCGACATAAGGGTCATTATATATCATGATCATGGTGATCAGTAAGGAACATGTCTTGAGAAAATTGTTCCCCATAACACTGCAGGGGCCAAAGTACTTCATGACATGTCACTACTTTATCATTGTCTACAGCCGATATGAATATATAAATTGGTCTTACGATTGATTGTGACATCAACATTTCTCAAATATATATTTATTTATGAACAGCCAATAACAATCAAGTATTATGCGGATGGCCACTACACTGAGTCAGAAACGGAGTCAGAAACGGAGTGGATTATTCAAACAAAGTTGTACGTGGATTTGAAAATCAAAGGCCGCAATGTTACTCTTCCTCTCCTCTGTTCGTTATATTCTTTCTTTATTTTACCTGTATTTTACTCCTCAAGAAACTTCAGGGCATCTGCCTTATTTGTTGGAATTTGGATTTGGCAATGGGTTCAAAAGCGTGGATACACCAACAAAAGCACATGATGATATCATGTATAGGTCATTTCTGTGATTATTAGTGATTCCTGTCAGCAATTATAAATATCTTAATATTGTAGAATAAATGTGACAAGAAAGCAAAATAGTTTATACCAAAATACCACATTTCAGCATCGAACAAAAATCATGATCTATATTGTTCATTTATCATTCATTTAAGGGGTTGTTTGGAATGACAGGTGAGTCAGGGGTCAAAAACAAAATTTTTACCTTTTTGACCTCAGCACATGTGTATGTATGATCTGCCATACAAAAATTAAAAAAACAATACCTCAAAGTATCATTTTTAATGTTTTTGTCATAATCACGCTTTTCTACAAATTTCATCTGTTTGTACCGTGTGCGTGTCTGTTGCCAGGTAGGCCTACATGACAGCATAGACACACGTTACAACCTTGAATAATAATACAGAATTGTGACGTTATATTCTTCTTAACCTATCTTAGAACTGCCTATTATTCCAATTGTTATACTGTTCTGGTTGGTTTATTGCATATACTGTATAGAAATTATGCAATATGACGTCGAGCATGACAGAGTCACCTTCATTCAAATAAAATTCAGGTACCCGTAAGGTACCACGGAGCAATTCGCACGATAATACAATAAAACAGATGAAAGGTATAAATGGTTGTGGAATCGAATTGCAGACCTGTCCCTCTGTCACCTTAGAACTGCATCTCGTAGGCAATGGTAGGTAATAAACCAACCGGAACGGTATAACAATTGAAATAACAGCATGTCTTGGTCTCAATTCAAGATGTGCAATTTGGACACACCTACTCGTTGGCTGATTTATACTTCAACAGTTCCTCAAAGCTATATCAGAAAAGCCACTATCTCATTGTTCATTGGCCCGCAGTATGCGCTCGCCCCGGGGCTCTCAACTTTAGAATTGATGGGTAGGCCTATAGGCTATATGTGCCTACAAGCGTCGCGAAGTAGGCGCATATCAGTACAAAACGTTGGGGTTTTTTTTATAATAAAAAAAAAGGGTCATTATGTACAATCAAAATGAAAAAGGGGTCATTGGGTATAATATTTTGAAAACTGAAGGTGCCTGGTCATCGGGTATAGTCGGCTTCAAAAGAGGGGCATATATTGACAGGCACATACCGTAACCTCTAAAGTTGATGCCCCCTGGGTGCTCGCATTATATTTTGTTCATGGCTCGGCTTTTAAAACTCCCACACATCACAATAAGGCTATTGAAAAGTGTATAGAATAGCTAATGATAGACCGGTCCCTGCGATTAGTCGCGGACCCGAGCGACAATATAGTAAACACATCGAGTTTATAACACAAGTGACAGTAGTCGTGAATTATGGAGGTTTCATTGAACTTCTACCAGCAAAATATGGAATAATACTAACACAAGACACCAATCGAGATGATGATACCAGCCATAATGGAAGGCTTGTATTTGACCTTCTTATGAATCCAATTTCGTGGCGAGAAGTTAAAAAGGTAATGTATATTTCAAGAAATTTGGGCTCAAAATTCCGTATCAGCTCGTATCATCAATTCCGTAAATATGGCGTATAGAGGCACAACTTGACAATAAACTGAACTATTTAAACGTAAAGGACGCACTGGATACACATAAATTTGTGTTTCCTTGCTGGCGGAATAGTTGCAAAACTCTTTTTTGTCAAAAAGTTGGACAATTTATGAATTATGATTGGCAAAATAGCGAAAGAAAATAGACTTTTCCAACCATGTAAAACTACACTGGGTTGTTGACATGGTCGACATACATTAAGGCATATGCATGTTCCTAAAGTAGGAGGTAAGTACTATAATTAATCGTTTAAAGTGCTCAACATACCAGCAAAAGGTCATAGGGTCATCAGAGTACAGGGACTTTGTGAAATACTGGGTACAAAAAAAAAAGTGCGTGAGCCGATATGCAACATCAAATATAAAAGCCGATTTACATAATTTCCCATGACCTTACAGAAGTGATCGTGCTCAAATATAAAACTATAGAGTTTGGTCCTTGATATGCACCATCAATTGTGTACTTGTGATCAATATTGCTAGGCAAACAATCACAGCAAACATGCCAAAATCCTCCCATTTCTCCTCCATTTACACACATATAAACCCATCCCTTAATATGGTTTTTCTCCTGATCGTTATCATGAAACGGAGCATATACCGTAGCGGACTGACTGCAGTTCCCTTTAGCCGTGCCTGCTTGACGTGAGATATCACGATCTACCGCTCTCTACCACCCTGTATTTCCCGAGTATTTGTCGGCGAGCAAATCTTCTCTTTGAAAACCGACGGTGGGTCGGATCCTTGCGGAAATCAACTGGGCACAATGCAATGACCTTATCTCTGTATGACATCAACCATATGCAAGGCCAATATCAATAAAAAAATAATCTATATTAAAATAATATTTAACATGGTACCACACTTTTGGTGTGTGTCCGGTGTATTATATTAAAAGGGTTTTTTTTGTGGACAAAGACAGTCAGCATGACTGACCGATTGAAGAGATTTTATTCAAAACAGCCTCATGGTGTATACCAAAATGTTCTTTGTGAATTTTATTAACTGAGCATGAAATTGAATTGATGAGACAGTATCGCTAATTACCATCATAATCATATTAATTATTATTATATTGGGATGTCCACGGTCCACCAGGTTGAATAAGAAAATAGTAGAAACACGATAATTGGAATAAAAAGCAGTAAATAGGCCAATATCAGCTTCGACCCACAACCCGAGTCTACATTGTAATAGGATATGATACTTTTTGTTCCTGGGTCATTTCCAGAACAAGACCTGTTCTGGCAAAACATACATGGTATCAATCATGGCAAAGACGATCAACACATTCGCTTTATCATGTTTCTGTACGAACATATTTTTCTACCACTTCCTGAATGTTCAAAACCATGGTCATGCACAAAAATGGTGTATACATTCGTCAACAAAATTTGTTTCATCTTTGAATTCAAAATTAGCAGAGACGGATGGTACAGTCGCCTGAATAACATAATTTCAAAATCATTTTATTCAACAAACAGCTTTGAGAGTTAATGTTTTTAAAAATATTTTTGATGAAATACCGAGCTTTACTTATGCATGTAACTCTGTGTGTTTTCGACGGTGATTGTCCCATTCTTTATATCTGATTAAATGTGGTAATTACAAGAAAGACCATCAGTTATTTATTATTAGGTAACATACTTGGACCTAAAGTAAAAGTACTAAAGATTTTTAAATCTTATTTCAATAGAATTATGAAGCATGTTGTATCGAATAATGTTCGACAATCATATCCAGAATAAGCTTGTGCGTTTTCCCTGAATATTTTGAACAGTTGAACAATAGACACAGTTCTTTTCGATTGTTCATATATATATGTCTATGACAAAACAGGTGAACTCCATCGTTTCCTCTGTCAACCTCCAGCTCCGCAACATCAGAAGAATACAGCATCATTTGGATACGGACACTAAACATCATGTTGTCCGGGCCCTTATACTTTCACGTTTGGATTATGGTAACAGCCTTCTCTATGGACTCAAGTCTCAAGATCTTCGCCGCCTTCAATCCCTTCAACACAAAGCATCTAAGCTAATTTTCTCCGTTCCTAGACGTACTGATCCAAAACCTCTCATGAACAATCTTCATTGGCTTACGATAAGCAACCGCATCCAATTCAAACTCTGTCTTCTGATTTATAAGTGCCTGACTGACTCTGCTCCGCGATACCTCATCGATTCAATTAGTCTTAAGCCAACACCTTCCTGTGGCCCTGTTACAAGATCTGCCCTGGACAGAACTCTCCTAAACATTCCCATGTGCAAGTTAACCTGTGGTGATAAGTCTTTTACAGCTGCTGGACCGTCCATCTGGAACAGCCTGCCACGGAACATACGGGAAGCTTCTTCTCTCACACAATTCAAAAAGCTGCTGAAAACTCACTTGTACAATTTTTAGTATTTCTTCATTTTGTCTTCACATTGACTTGTTTTCCACTGGCTGGTTATTGTTTGTTGTTGGTATTGTAGTTTTGTGCGTTTAGATCAATTTTTTGCATAAGCGCCTTAAATCACCTTTATGTATGTATGTATGTATGCACATAATAGGTATTTCCTGGGTTAACTTATTGCTAGTATGATTACAAACAAATTTACCTTTAAATCGTTATGACCCAAAACTAATGCTTAGCACATATTATGTTCCCATGCCGATTTTAAAGTGAACTTCCAAAGACCTTTTAAATTAAAACGAAGAGAGGTCTAGATATGCAAAAAACATAATAATGCATATTATATCTTTTGACATGAAATGATTGTATACTGATAATATATCGGTGTTGACAACATGGTTGAAGTAGCTATATCTATAAACAAGTTGATGTGGTATATCTACCGATATTACAAATGTGGTTGAGGGCTTGAGGTAGCTATCTACTAAAGACAACTATGATGATCACATCTGTTGACGAAGCCGCTACATCAGTATTGATGAATTATACCGAGTTATCTTCTGCTGATATCGGTATTGATGAAGTAGTAATCTTCTACATCTTATGATATCGGCATTATACAGTTATCTTCTTATTTCATTATATTGATGAAGTAGCGGACATCTGATGATATCGGTATTGATATTTGATGAAGTAGTTATCGTCTTGTATTAATGAAGTAGCTACCATCAGTCTAGACTATGCCATAGTCGATTTTTGATAAATAAAAATACGTTATTAATCATGATGAACGCATTCAGTTGAACTCGAAATTATACTGATATTTATTACATCAAAATACTAGTATAAAATGGTTTATATAATTATATTTGTGACAGTAAAAGTAAAGTATACGTAGGCTTATATTATTGAATGCAACATATCATAATGGCATAACTGTAATGGCACTCCAATACTGAACAATTCTAATTTTAGAATCTGCCAGTTTATTACGATTTAAAATCGACTATGGACTTTCACTTCTAAGCAGAACTTTACCCCGGGACTCACACACTGTCAATCATACTTGTTTATCAATAAAATCTAACCACAAGACTAAGCATGGTGGTACAATACGCGCTAGATGCATACGTTCATCCACCAGCACAAAAGCGCCGCATTCCCTAGATAGTTGTGTACCATGTATAGTTATAATGGTACCAGTACGCGTCGGGAGGATTTAAACAATAACGAGATCTGGGCGACCAATCACAAGCCAGATTCATTTTTAAAGATGCATTACATCATCACCAATTTTAGTTAGGCCAGAAATTGGCCTAACTCTCAAGGCAAAGTCAGTAGTCCACTTGGGAAGCTAACATACAGAGGGAGTACGGTGACTGAAAAGATGATCAGTTGCGAAAATCTATCAATTGTGCACAAATTATTTAAATCGGAGTTTTATAAAATGCAATATCCAAAGTATGCACATTCATGACAATGGGCAAGTGGACTACGGAGTAGTCTACCATCAGTCTAATGATATCGGTATTGATGAAGTATTTATCATCTTATTTCAGTATGAAGTAGCGAACATCTGATGATATTGGTATTGCTTTATCATCTTATTTCGGTATATTTAAGATATATTTAAGATATCTGATGATATCGGTATTGATGAAGTAGTAAATCTTCTTATTTCAGTATATTGATGAAGTAGCTAACATCTGATGATATCGGTATTGATGAAGCAGTATATCTTCTTATTTCGGTACATTGATGAAGTAGCTAGCATCTGATGTTATCGCTATAGATGATGTAGTAATCTTCTTATTTTGGTATATCTATGAAGTATAGCTAACATCTGATGATATTGGTATTGATGAAGTAGTATATCTTCTTATTTCGGTATATTGATGAGCTTAGCTAACATCTGATGATATCGGTATTGATGAAGTAGTATATCTTCTTATTTCGGTATATTGATGAAGTAGCTAACGTCTGATGTTATCGCTATAGATGATGTAGTAATCTTCTTATTTTGGTATATCTATGAAGTATAGCTAACATCTGATGATATTGGTATCATAGTAGTTATCATCTTATTTCGGTGTATTAATGAAGTAGCTATCTGATGATATTGGTATTGATGAAGTAGCAATCATCTTATTTCAGTATATTGATGAAGTAGCGAACATCTGATGATATTGGTATTGATTTATCATCTTATTTCGGTATATTTAAGAAGTATAGCTAACATCTGATGATATCGGTATTGATGAAGTAGTATATCTTCTTATTTCGGTATATTGATGAAGTAGCTAACATCTGATGATATCGGTATTGATGAAGTAGTATATCTTCTTATTTCGGTATATTGATGAAGTAGCTAACGTCTGATGATATCGGTATTGATGAAGTAGTATATCTTCTTATTTCGGTATATTGATGAAGTAGCTAACGTCTGATGATATCGGTATTGATGAAGTAGTATATCTTCTTATTTCGGTATATTGATGAAGTAGCTAACATCTGATGATATCGGTATTGATGAAGTAGTATATCTTCTTATTTCGGTATATTGATGAAGTAGCTAACATCTGATGATATTGGTATTGATTTATCATCTTATTTCGGTATATTTAAGAAGTATAGCTAACATCTGATGATATCGGTATTGATGAAGTAGTATATCTTCTTATTTCGGTATATTGATGAAGTAGCTAACATCTGATGATATCGGTATTGATGAAGTAGTATATCTTCTTATTTCGGTATATTGATGAAGTAGCTAACATCTGATGATATTGGTATTGATGAAGTAGTATATCTTCTTATTTCGGTATATTGATGAAGTAGCTAACGTCTGATGATATTGGTATTGATTTATCATCTTATTTCAGTATATTTAAGAAGTATAGCTAACATCTGGTGATATCGGTATTGATGAAGTAGTATATCTTCTTATTTCGGTGTATTGATGAAGTAGCTACCATCTGATGATATTGGTATTGATGAAGTAGTATATCTTCTTATTTCGGTATATTGATGAAGTAGCTAACATCTGATGATATCGGTATTGATGAAGTAGTATATCTTCTTATTTCGGTATATTGATGAAGTAGCTAACATCTGATGATATTGGTATTGATTTATCATCTTATTTCGGTATATTTAAGAAGTATAGCTAACATCTGATGATATCGGTATTGATGAAGTAGTATATCTTCTTATTTCGGTATATTGATGAAGTAGCTAATATCTGATGATATCGGTATTGATGAAGTAGTATATCTTCTTATTTCGGTATATTGATGAAGTAGCTAACATCTGATGATATTGGTATTGATTTATCATCTTATTTCGGTATATTTAAGAAGTATAGCTAACATCTGATGATATCAGTATTGATGAAGTAGTATATCTTCATATTTCGGTATATTGATGAAGTAGCTAACATCTGATGATATCGGTATTGATGAAGTAGCTTATATATATAGATTAGATATATTGAAAGCATGAAAATCATCGGTGCTGATATGAAGTAGATACTGTGTGCAATGTTGAAATAATGCGTCGATGAAATAACTATTTTCTGATATTGGTAAGCCCGCGATGAAGTATTGGCTTTAGTGAAGTATATATAGCTAGCTGTCTACTGCGGATATCGATGTTGATGAAGTAATCATCTCTAATCTCTTGCTGATTGGCGTTGATGGAATAGCATGCTGCTATATCTATTGTGTGTGTGCTATAATGCTGATATTGGTTTTGATACAGTTATATCTACTGATGATATCGGTGTTGATGAAGTAGTCATCTATTCAATATGTCGGTTTTCGTGGCATGACTATTATCTAAGCTGGTATTGATGTCTGAGGGCCTGCCTGGTTCATATTTCTGTTTTACCCGTAAAGTTTGCCCGTAAAGGAAAACAACATTGTCTATGGTAGCGGTTTTCATCCGTTACAGCTTAACATTATAATTATCATGCATGATTATGTTATCTTCCAATCTCCCATCCTTTCATCTTTAAGCTTATGGGTATATTATAGGTCCCTTATAGGCCTTTAAAGTCATGGTCATGCAGTTTCTGTGAATACAACGTATTTCCATATTGAGTCTCTGAAACAAGCAAACAGAATTCACTTGGCAGCTGCAGGGTATATCTGATGTTTTCGCGGTAAACATGATAGAGGCAGGTGAGCCGACCGTACGCGGTATCGGTAAGTCATGCGGACAAAATGCCGGGCTGCGTGGGTCGGGAAAGTTCCCCGTCAAGTACAAAAGGTGTGGATCTGGGACAATATATTGGTAAACTGTAGGTTAATTCATGCATATACAAATAGATAGTATTAAATCGGCAAATATGGTTATCCACGATATTAATAAAATGAGTGAATCTGTTTTGAGAACAAAATCATAATACTTTTCCTCAATCCTCCATTGTCATCTTCCTCTTCATTTCCACTTTCACCTACATTCTTTTTTTGCCCATTAATTTCCATTCTTCCATTCTTCATATTTCGTCTTCCTATAGGCCTAGAACAATTAGAGCGGAGAGAGCAAAAAGCAACAACCGATTTTAGAGAATAAGGGCCCAAAACTATAACCTATTCGCCACTTGCACGGTTCCGCCATTATGCACTATATGCGGGGAGAGCCTCGAACTGGCAGCATACATGAAAGGAAGAATTACGTAACCTTACACAGAATGTTATATGACTGGTTCAATTCCCATTCATGTATGCTGCCAGTTCGAGGCTCTCCCCGCACATAGTGCATAATGGCGGAACCGTGCAAGTGGCGAATATAGAGAAAGGTGGAATACCCTATAGGCAATAGGATGAGCTTGTTACTAATGTTGTAAATATAATGTGCTTCAATGTGAGTTCTTTAAAATTTTGCCCCCTTCCATGATCACAAGCGATAAGATAGCATTGAATCTGATTCAATATAGGCATAAAGATTGCATGTGTTATACCACCGATATTCGTTAATGCGAAGATAGAAAAGAGGGTTCTTGTCTGTACTGAATGCAGAACCCTCAAGAGAAAATGGTTCTTGAGAATTTAAAGAACCCCAAAATGGTTCTTTCGACCGTTATATAATTTCATGAATAGTTCTTTCTAGGGGCCAGGCAAAGGGCACAGGGGAAAACTTAATTCAGGACCAGTGAAGGGGCAACAGTCGGGAAAAACAGTTGACAGAAATGGTTAAATATATTGTTTAAAAGGTCAGCATCCCGCGGAGGAATAAGAGGAGTAGGATTTCAACAGGGGATGTTTCACCCCCTCTTGCCACAGGAGCAAAACAAAGCAGAACGAACAAATAGAAATTCTTGGACCGGTAGCCCACGACTATTTGGATAGATGAAAGGAAAACAATCCTTATCATCCTCCCTAAAATTTTACTGATGATTGAACTTTGATGAGGTCTTACAGGAAATGTGGAATTTGAATTTCAAATTCTGAATGTTATTTTGAACAATGATTATGTTGATTGTGCCTATTTGGATGTTTGCAAGAAAAAACACCCTCCTGTATAAACACAAGATGTGTGCAAAATAACATCGAGTGCCCAATTTGTCCAACTATCATGTAAGAAAATGCCATGAGTCAGTATACGAAGAGCTTAGTGGGTGAAATTGAGTTATTGGCATGACATAATGTGTGTAAAATACATATTTTGGTGGTTGTTTGACCTTCATACCACCTTCCCTTTCGGAGATATTGTATATTTCCCGTTTGGGAAATCTTAGGAATTTCCGGAAATCTTAACTTAAAATGAATATAGAATAGTTTTGTTTTAAATTTTTGATGTATAATAGTAGCCTTCAATGTTCTTTACCTATTAAAACTAAAAAGAACTGTTTTTGGGTCACTGTGTTTAAAAAAATCACTTTAATTTAACAAAAGTTGTAGCTTCGGGGAAACACTAAAAAAATGGCATTTTGACGAATTTAATTAAAAATTCATAATTAAAAAAGTAAATGAGACATTTTCCTTTTGATTTTGAAAGTATTAGTCAAATGAAGTTACATAAAGTAGTGCATTTTTTCGAATTTGATTGCAGAGGTGGATTTAAAAAAAGGGGTAAATTTGTTTAGTGCAAAAGCCCTTACAAAAACTTACATCCTCAAAAGGTGCGATATAAAAGATATAATATAATAAGGCTTGAAAATTGTACCAAACATATTCTTTTAGTTTCTATTCATCAAATTAACACTTTATTCAAAATCAAAATGAACCAAATCGAACAAGTAATAATTGCATAATTAAAAAAGCTGTTTTGCTCAAAAAGTCAAAAAGTGGATGTAAGGGCTTTTGCAACTAAACTTTGCATATGTCATATAGTTTACATGCATGTTATTTCTTTACGAGCTCGGTAAGAGCCCATAAACTGATGTTTGTCATACAAATTGCAGCTTATAAAAAATTATGTTTTGGTTAGTTGTATTAAATGCAAACTTTACTTTCAACCAAACTATACCAGAGGAGTGACTTGAACGAAATGTTCAAGAATTTGTTAAGAACTGACAAGCGTGAGTTTGGTCATGCCATTATGAAAACTTATTCTTATTGTGAGTACATGTAAAAAACTGATGGGGGGGGTAATCAAAGTGTAAGGGCGCAAATCAAAGTGTAACAGTAAATCATGGAACTCGGTGGTATAACATGTGGAAAATTATTGTATATGGAGGTATAACAAAATCCAACAGCAACTATTTGTGACATTTCTTAATGAAAAAATTAATGAGCAAAATAAAGATTTTTTTTTTACAAATTTACCTCCAAAATCTTACCAGATATAAAAGTCGTAAACAAACAATATATATGGCATGTACTGACCCGTGACATAATTTCTCACATATGATTGGTGTATGTCATGTTTACTTTTCAATAGAAGCTAACCTGAAAAAGGTTGTTATGAGACCCCTAAAAAGGATGGGGTGACCAAAACAGAAAGCAAAATTGTTCGCTTCAAATGAGAAAGCTATGATGTCGGTATTGTTGAAGTATTAATGATATTATCAGCTGCAGGGAGTGTAGCGGGAGCGCTCACTCTATTCAGGGTATTTTAAATCGTTGGACCTTAGGCTATTCTCTTTCTCGTAGTCAAACTGAGTTTGGTTTTATTTTGGCATATTTTTTTCTCAAGTTAATGCTATAACCTGTGCAAAATGATTTTATATCAGATTTAATGTCTCAAATAATACCCACTGCAAATTAAGAGATGACTATATACCTCTGACACCGACATTGATGAATGCATCATCATCATCATTGACATCGACATAAGTTAACTATCCCCTGCTAATATTAGCATATTGATGGAGAATATGTTTACTACGCAGATATCTGATATTGGTATTAACGAAGTACTAGAGTTGTCTACTCCTGAAAACTAAATTGATGTGGTAGGCGATTTAGTTGTTGAAGTAGCTATCTACTGCTGATATTGGTATTGATGAAGAAGCTATATCTACTGCTGATATTAGTATTGGTGAAGTAGCTATCTACTGCTGATATTGGTATTGATGAAGAAGTTATCTACTGCTGATATTGGTATTGATGAAGTAGCTATCTACTGCCGATATTGGTATTGATGAAGAAGTTATCTACTGCTGATATTAGTATTGGTGAAGTAGCTACCTACTGCTGATATTGATATTGATGAAGTAGCTACTAGTCACAGGTGTTGGTAAAGTAGTTGTCTATGATGTATTGATATAGCTGATGATCTATTGATATTACTGCTGATATTGGTATTGATGAAGTCGCTATCTAATGATGATATTGGTATTGATGAAGACGTTATCTACTGATGATATCAGTATTGGTAAAGTAATCTACTGCTGATATTGGTAGGCCTATTGATGAAGAAGTAACCTACTGCTGATTAGTATTGGTGAAGTAGCTATCTACTGCTGATATTTGTATTGATGACGTAGTTTATATCTATTGCTGATATTAGTATTGATGAAGTAGCTATCTACTGCTGATATTGGTATTGATGAAGAAGTTATCTACTGCTGATATTAGTATTGGTGAAGTAGCTATCTACTGCTGATATTGGTATTGATGAAGTAGTTTATATCTATTGCTGATATTAGTATTGATGAAGTAGCTATCTACTGCTGATATTGGTATTGATGAAGAAGTTATCTACTGCTGATATTAGTATTGGTGAAGTAGCTATCTACTGCTGATATTGGTATTGATGAAGTATCTATCTACTGCTGATATTGGTATTGATGAAGTAGCTATCTTATCTACTGCTGATATTGGTATTGATGAAGAAGTTATCTACTGCTGATATTAGTATTGGCGAAGTAGCTATCTACTGCTGATATTGGTATTGTTGAAGAAGTTTATTTTCTATTGCTGATATGTGATCATCTGATATTAGTATTGGTGAAGTAGCTATCTACTGCTGATATTGGTATTGATGAAGAAGTTATCTACTGCTTGATATTAGTATTGATGAAGAAGTTATCTACTGCTGATATTAGTATTGATGAAGAAGCTATCTACGGCTGATATTAGTATTGGTGAAGTAGCTATCTACTGCTGATATTGGTATTGATGAAGAAGTTATCTACTGCTCAGTGATATTAGTATCGGTGAAGTAGCTATCTACTGCTGATATTGGTATTGATGAAGAAGCTATCTACTGCTGATATTAGTATTGGTGAAGTAGCTATCTACTGCTGATATTGGTATTGATGAAGAAGTTATCTACTGCTCAGTGATATTAGTATTGATGAAGTAGCTACCTACTGCTGATATTGATATTGATGAAGTAGCTACTAGTCACAGGTGTTGGTAAAGTAGTTGTCTATGATGTATTGATATAGCTGATGATCTATTGATATTACTGCTGATATTGGTATTGATGAAGTCGCTATCTAATGATGATATTGGTATTGATGAAGAGGTTATCTACTGATGATATTGGTAGGCCTATTGATGAAGAAATAACCTACTGCTGATTTGTATTGATGAAGTAGCTATCTACTGCTGATATTGGTATTGATGAAGAAGTTATCTACTGCTGATATTAGTATTGGTGAAGTAGCTCTCTACTGCTGATATTGGTATTGATGAAGAAGTTATCTACTGCTTGATATTAGTATTGGCGAAGTAGCTATCTACTGCTGATATTGGTATTGATGAAGAAGCTATCTACTGCTGATATTAGTATTGGTGAAGTAGCTATCTACTGCTGATATTGGTATTGCTGAAGTAGCTATCTACTGCTGATATTGACATTGCTGAAAAGTAGCTATCTAATGCTGATATTGGTATTGATAAAGAAGTTATCTACTGCTTGATATTAGTATTGATGAAGTCGCTATCTACTGCTGGTATTGGTATTGATGAAGAAGTTATCTACTGCTGATATTAGTATTGGTGAAGTAGCTATCTACTGCTGATATTAGTATTGATGAAGAAGTAACCTACTGCTGATATTGGTATTGGTGAAGTAGCTATCTACTGCTTGATATTAGTATTGGTGAAGTTGCTATCTACTGCTGATATTGGTATTGATGAAGAATTTACCTACTGCTGATATTAGTATTGGTGAAGTAGCTATCTACTGCTGATATTGGTATTGATGAAGAAGTTATCTACTGCTGATATTAGGATTGGTAAAATAGCTATCTACTGCTGATATTGGTATTGTTGAAGAAGTTTATATCTATTGCTGATATTAGTATTGATGAAGTAGCTATACCTACTGCTGATATATAGCAGCTATCTTCTCTTGATACTGGTATAGATTATATCTACTGCTGATATAGGTGTTGATGAAGTAGCCATCTACTGCTGCATAATATCGGTATTGATGAAGCAGCTATCTACTGCTGATGTCGGTATTGATATAACCATATATCTATTATGATATTGCCGTTAATGAAGAAGCTATCTACGGATGATGTCTGTATTGATGAAGATCTGGATTGATATCGGCATTCCTATAGTAGTTATAGCTATTGCTTATAATATTAGTTTTGCTGAAGTAGCTATCTAGTGCTGATATTATGAAGTAGTAATCTACTGCTGATGTTGGTATTGATGAAGTAGCTATATACTGCTGATATTGGTATAAATGAAGTATATAGTTATTCAATGTTGATATTGATATAGTATGCTGCTGGTATTGATGAAATAGTGCTGATATCGATATTGATGAATTCAAGTATGCCGATAGTGATATAATTAAGTAACTTAATTATGTTGTTGATATCGGTATTGATATAAAACCAACCTGATATTGGTATTGATAAAGTAGCGATCTACTGTAATGATTTATATTAATGAAGTAGCTACTGCCGATATTTGTATTAATAGTATAACTTTCTACTGCTGGTATTTGTATTGATGATGTAGCTATCTACTGCTGATATTTGTATTGATGAAGTAGCTATCTACTGCTGATATTTGTATTAATGAAGTAGCTATTTACTGCTGATATTTGTATTGATGAAGTGGCTATCTTCTGCGGGTATTGGTATTGATAAATTAGCTATGCTGCTCATATTTGCTTTGATGAAGTAGCTATATCTTCTGCGGGTATTGGTATTGATAAAGTAGTTATCTACAGCTAATGTTTATGTATCGATGAAGTAGCTATCTACTGCTAATATTTTGTATTGATGAAGTAGCTATCTTGATATTGATGAAGTAGTTATCTATACTGTCGATATTGGTATCTACTGCTGATATTGGTATAGCCAATGTTGGTATTGATGAAGTAGCTATCTACTGCTGATATTTGTATTGATGAAGTAGTTTATATCTATTGCTGATATTAGTATTGGTGAAGTAGCTATCTACTGCTGATATTGGTATTGATGAAGTATCTATCTACTGCTGATATTGGTATTGATGAAGTAGCTATCTTATCTACTGCTGATATTGGTATTGATGAAGAAGTTATCTACTGCTTGATATTAGTATTGGCGACTAGCTATCTACTGCTGATATTGGTATTGATGAAGAAGTTATCTACTGCTGATATTAGTATTGGCGAAGTAGCTATCTACTGCTGATATTGGTATTGTTGAAGAAGTTTATTTTCTATTGCTGATATGTGATCATCTGATATTAGTATTGGTGAAGTAGCTATCTACTGCTGATATTGGTATTGATGAAGAAGTTATCTACTGCTCAGTGATATTAGTATTGATGAAGTAGCTACCTACTGCTGATATTGATATTGATGAAGTAGCTACTAGTCACAGGTGTTGGTAAAGTAGTTGTCTATGATGTATTGATATAGCTGATGATCTATTGATATTACTGCTGATATTGGTATTGATGAAGTCGCTATCTAATGATGATATTGGTATTGATGAAGAGGTTATCTACTGATGATATTGGTAGGCCTATTGATGAAGAAATAACCTACTGCTGATTTGTATTGGTGAAGTAGCTATCTACTGCTGATATTGGTATTGATGAAGAAGTTATCTACTGCTGATATTAGTATTGGTGAAGTAGCTATCTACTGCTGATATTGGTATTGATGAAGTAGTTTATATCTATTGCTGATATTAGTATTGATGAAGTAGCTATCTACTGCTGATATTGGTATTGATGAAGAAGTTATCTACTGCTGATATTAGTATTGGTGAAGTAGCTCTCTACTGCTGATATTGGTATTGATGAAGAAGTTATCTACTGCTTGATATTAGTATTGGCTAAGTAGCTATCTACTGCTGATATTGGTATTGATGAAGAAGCTATCTACTGCTGATATTAGTATTGGCGAAGTAACTATCTACTGCTGATATTGGTATTGTTGAAGACGTTATCTACTGCTGATATTAGTATTGGTGAAGTAGCTATCTACTGCTGATATTGGTATTGATGAAGTATCTATCTACTGCTGATATTGGTATTGATGAAGTAGCTATCTTATCTACTGCTGATATTGGTATTGATGAAGAAGTTATCTACTGCTTGATATTAGTATTGGCGACTAGCTATCTACTGCTGATATTGGTATTGATGAAGAAGTTATCTACTGCTGATATTAGTATTGGCGAAGTAGCTATCTACTGCTGATATTGGTATTGTTGAAGAAGTTTATTTTCTATTGCTGATATGTGATCATCTGATATTAGTATTGGTGAAGTAGCTATCTACTGCTGATATTGGTATTGATGAAGAAGTTATCTACTGCTCAGTGATATTAGTATTGATGAAGTAGCTACCTACTGCTGATATTGATATTGATGAAGTAGCTACTAGTCACAGGTGTTGGTAAAGTAGTTGTCTATGATGTATTGATATAGCTGATGATCTATTGATATTACTGCTGATATTGGTATTGATGAAGTCGCTATCTAATGATGATATTGGTATTGATGAAGAGGTTATCTACTGATGATATTGGTAGGCCTATTGATGAAGAAATAACCTACTGCTGATTTGTATTGGTGAAGTAGCTATCTACTGCTGATATTGGTATTGATGAAGAAGTTATCTACTGCTGATATTAGTATTGGTGAAGTAGCTATCTACTGCTGATATTGGTATTGATGAAGTAGTTTATATCTATTGCTGATATTAGTATTGATGAAGTAGCTATCTACTGCTGATATTGGTATTGATGAAGAAGTTATCTACTGCTGATATTAGTATTGGTGAAGTAGCTCTCTACTGCTGATATTGGTATTGATGAAGAAGTTATCTACTGCTTGATATTAGTATTGGCTAAGTAGCTATCTACTGCTGATATTGGTATTGATGAAGAAGCTATCTACTGCTGATATTAGTATTGGCGAAGTAACTATCTACTGCTGATATTGGTATTGTTGAAGACGTTATCTACTGCTGATATTAGTATTGGTGAAGTAGCTATCTACTGCTGATATTGGTATTGGTGAAGTAGCTATCTACTGCTGATATTGACATTGCTGAAAAGTAGCTATCTAATGCTGATATTGGTATTGATAAAGAAGTTATCTACTGCTTGATATTAGTATTGATGAAGTCGCTATCTACTGCTGATATTGGTATTGATGAAGAAGTTATCTACTGCTGATATTAGTATTGGTGAAGTAGCTATCTACTGCTGATATTAGTATTGATGAAGAAGTAACCTACTGCTGATATTGGTATTGGTGAAGTAGCTATCTACTGCTTGATATTAGTATTGGTGAAGTTGCTATCTACTGCTGATATTGGTATTGATGAAGTAGTTTATATCTATTGCTGATATTAGTATTGGTGAAGTAGCTATCTACTGCTGATATTGGTATTGATGAAGAAGTTATCTACTGCTGATATTAGGATTGGTAAAATAGCTATCTACTGCTGATATTGGTATTGTTGAAGAAGTTTATATCTATTGCTGATATTAGTATTGATGAAGTAGCTATACCTACTGCTGATATATAGCAGCTATCTTCTCTTGATACTGATTATAGATTATATCTACTGCTGATATAGGTGTTGATGAAGTAGCCATCTACTGCTGCATAATATCGGTATTGATGAAGCAGCTATCTACTGCTGATGTCGGTATTGATATAACCATAATTATGTCTATTATGATATTGCCGTTAATGAAGAAGCTATCTACGGATGATATCTGTATTGATGAAGATCTGGATTGATATCGGCATTCCTATAGTAGTTATAGCTATTGCTTATAATATTAGTTTTGCTGAAGTAGCTATCTAGTGCTGATATTATGAAGTAGTAATCTACTGCTGATGTTGGTATTGATGAAGTAGCTATATACTGCTGATATTGGTATAAATGAAGTATATAGTTATTCAATGTTGATATTGATATAGTATGCTGCTGGTATTGATGAAATAGTGCTGATATCGATATTGATGAATTCAAGTATGCCGATAGTGATATAATTAAGTAACTTAATTATGTTGTTGATATCGGTATTGATATAAAACCAACCTGATATTGGTATTGATAAAGTAGCGATCTACTGTAATGATTTATATTAATGAAGTAGCTACTGCCGATATTTGTATTAATAGTATAACTTTCTACTGCTGGTATTTGTATTGATGATGTAGCTATCTACTGCTGATATTTGTATTGATGAAGTCGCTATCTACTGCTGATATTTGTATAAATGAAGTAGCTATTTACTGCTGATATTTGTATTGATGAAGTAGCTATCTTCTGCGGGTATTGGTATTGATAAAGTAGCTATGCTGCTCATATTTGCTTTGATGAAGTAGCTATATCTTCTGCGGGTATTGGTATTGATAAAGTAGTTATCTACAGCTAATGTTTATGTATCGATGAAGTAGCTATCTACTGCTAATATTTTGTATTGATGAAGTAGCTATCTTGATATTGATGAAGTAGTTATCTATACTGTCGATATTGGTATCTACTGCTGATATTGGTATAGCCAATGTTGGTATTGATGAAGTGGTTATCTACTGCTGATATTGGTATTGATGAAGTAACTGTCCATTGCTAATATCGGTATACGGTATTGGTGATGTTGTATACATCACTGCTGTCTGGTGAATGGTGATAACGATATTGATGAATACTGAAATTCTAATTTAGAACTTCACTATAGTTATTATATTACAGAAATTTGACTGAATTTCCAAGCCTTTCTCATTGACAATGCATTAAAAGGGCATTTCGTATTCAATAGCATCATTCCCCCACTTTCCGCAAAAAAACTGGGATTTTTATACCAACTGAAACCTCTGGCTACATAATGTTTATGTACAAAAAAAATCTTGGATATTAATCATGTTAATTCGTTTAGCAAAAATATCGTAAGATTTGAATTACGTTCTGGTATACCATTACGAAATTACAACACATTGTCTATGTGTGACATAATCATGCATAACTCGCAAACGTAAAATCGGAATTAACTGAATTTTTTGGAATAAGCTTTTTTCGTGGATATCTACTGATAAGTATCATAAAAAGAGGATGTTAGGATCAGGAATTCCTCCTTATATTTATAAAATCAACTCATGAATTCCAGATATTTCCCTCTATATATTTGATGTGCACCTATTTTTGGAATGGTCCAATACTTATGTACCAGTACCGGGGTCATTGGTGAACCATCCGTGCTACAAATGACAAGACAAAAAATGGCAACAAAATAATAAAGATAAGTTAAAGAATAAACATTTTTCGCTAAAATGACTTTTTACAAGTGCAGACAATTGTATTGTTTCCAATGTTGCTCTTCACTGAACTGAGTTTTAGCGATAAGCATACCGTGAACCAAATCAAAGCATGATATCACTGAAGATGAGTGCAAGATACCATGCACTGTATGCAACCAACGCAACTGCAAGAATGTCGAACATTCATAGACAAACATGCTCTTACAGAGGTGTAAAAAATTCAACTTTGTATTAATTTTTGTCCATATTTTGAAAAGTAACCAATATTTAAAACTTGTCAGAGAAAAGTAACGACTAATATAATTAATAATAATAATATACATATTTACATGCCTTTTGATGTTATTTCCCTTTTTACCTGCATGGTATGTTATTCCTCAAATTGTTCGAATTCGTAGGCCTACTCCAGAGATCCACATTTAAATTTTAAACTCAAACAACCAAACTGCAGCTAGCTGCAGACTGAGACTGGTCCGATAAAATACACAAATGGTGCATCATGTTTGCCAGATGATCATGATGATGATCATGATGATTGGAATATTTTTAGAGGAAATTCTACGTCATGTATAAATTGTGTATAAAAACTAACGATGTTTAGACAATGTTTATATGTATCTTTATTATTTTGTAAAAGCATGACAGATATCATCTACATGAAGGATGATATTTTGACGATATATATCATGTAAATAATAAATATCACAACAAACTGATAATATTTACGATATTCATAGTTCTAAATATCATGAAGCTACACTAGTACAGCTAAGTTTTACGGAAAACAGACGAATTTCACGGAATCGGAGAATAGGATTTCATGTAAAGTGAATAAAATACAAAGAAATACAAATATAAAAAAATGTGTGCCTGTTGTTGTTTTCAATATTTGTGCGGCAAATTTGTAAAATATCTTTCTTGTAGACCGGACAAAACATGGTAAAACGGACAAACACCGAAAGCCACAAGAAAACGGAAAAAACACCGAAAGTGACATAGGCTATGACAAAACGGAATTTTAGAAAACGGAAAACGTGTTGCTCTAAACTGGATTTATAACTATTAGATAATTTAGAAAAGCACGATATTTTAACATATTTGGTGAGATTCCTACTGATATTTTCAATGAAACTTGATAGTTGTTTGATGCTTTCAAGATATAGGTTTCCGATGATAGCATCGTCGATGCTCTGATATTTTGTGACGACAAAAAAAACCCCGAAAAACGAAAACAATCCTGCATCTTCATGATGCATTCACAATATATTGTTTTTATCTTGCTTTTTTGAACTTGATCTACCTATACTATCGACAACTATGATTGGTTAATAGGAATTGACCATTCATCTTTAAGACATTACCTGATTGGTCAGCGACACTTGATCCCTGTCACACGTCTTGTCATGTCCGGCTAATCACCTTATACTGTCAGTTAAATAGAAGCGGCTTCAACAAACACGCAAGGTTTATAAAGGCCTTTTTAATGCCCTGCTGTGTTGGGTGGAGAAGTCCAAGCACCTATCAGGGCCTATTGTTCCTTCAAAGAGGCCGCATTTAATCGAATTGTCTCCACGACTCCAAATCATTATGGTAAGAAAAGCAGATTAAATACATATTGTTAGGCTGATTTTTTGGACACCGACGCGATCAAGACTGGGAGGATTTAAGGTCATATGTCAAAAAGATGGGTAAAAGATGGGAATAAAAATTATCTTAATTCAATTTTCCCTGTCTGTCCCCAGAGATCTTGGGGAGCTTATCCGCATTTTAACCATTTTCGGTAGGCCCTATAAGTAATAAGCAGAATTTATTACACTTGTTCACTGAGCGATTGTGATGACGTATTGCTTTTGAATAAAAACTCCCTTTAAAAGGGAAAGACAGCCTTAATGTAGAAGAGGTTTGTAATTAGTTTGGGTCACTGTGAAAGGCATTTTAAGGATCACGCTTACATCCATTTTACATGACAGTCCACCAAAGCATGAGAACATGCACACTGAAACAGCATGTTTCATTCATTACTCCAAATTGTTTCGTCTTTTTGTCATTTCTCCTTTACCCATGCCTATTAAGAAATACACTGCAGTTTTTAGTTAATTCGCTATATAAACTCACCTTACATGGATCAAATTCAAAAGTTCATGGCAAAAGTCATAATTTATAATTGCAAAGTAAATTTCATAATTGTAAAGTAAAATTCATAATTTAATTCGGATAATACTTTTGACCTAATTATGACCCCCCCCCCGAAAAAAAAAAATCTTCCAGAAAACGACAACAACAACTTAAGTTACAACGAGGCACCACACATCCTTTATGGTTCTCAGTAGTGCGGATTTTTCCTAATTTTATGGCAAAGTTCACCCCTGTGGTAAATTTGTGACTATTTTTGCATTTTTCTCAAAAAATAATAACACACTGGTAACAAAAGTTATGTAGGCCTATATTATTGGGGCAAGGAATCCAATATACTACACTGAAATGTCAGTGTCTCAAGAAAAGCGGTTCAGTATAATATGATAGGAAACGAGGTACATCCTAGTGGTACCTTATTTCTTATCATAAATAACAAACCGCCTGTCTTGGGTCCCTGAAATTCCAGTGTAGTAATTGGATTCCTTGCCCCTATAATATACATAACTTTTGTTACCACTGTGTTATAGTTTTTGAGAAAAATGCAAAAATAGACACTAATTTATCGAGGGGTGTAGTACCCCCTTAAGGTACATGTACTGAAATTTCAGATGATGGAGGCACTCCCCAGGCCCGTAGCCAGGGGGATGCGGGGTGCGACGCACCCCCCAATGCCAAAGCCCAAAAAAGTTCCCCTTTTTACCCAAAAAGTCCCATTTGCGAGCGTAGCGAGCGAAAAAAATAGAGGTTTGTTATGCCTTTTTGGTCCAAAAATGTCCAAATCCGCCCCATATTCCAAAAAGGTCCACTTTTTCTAAATCAGCACATAATAAATCCTAGCTACGGGCCTGGCACTCCCTATCTGAAATGACAGGGATGTGCCTCGGCCATGTCAAAAGTGGGGGGTTTTCAGGTCAAATGTACAATTACAAAAATATGGGGTCATTCAGTACACAACCTATATAAAAATGGGGTCATTCAGTATGGAAATTTAAATAAAGGGGCCATTGGGGTAACAAACTGTAAAATTGGGGTCATTGGGTACAAGATTGCCACAAAGGTGTCATTGAGTACACATAAATAAGTGCCAAAACTGCTAAAAAGAAACTTGGCCACCCTGGGAAGTCGAATCAATTAACAATGCGAAGCAACTGGATGATTGAATTTGAAAAATCCCATTATTTCTCGAGGAGAACACAAATGCCACCTAACTTTTGGAATAAAAATGGGGTCATTGGGTAGCTGGAAATATGGAAAAAAAGGGGGGGTGTCATTGAGTACCTGAATTTTTTTAAAGGGGGTTATTGGGTATTAGGTAGGACAATAACACAAAAAAGGGGGTCATTGGGTACAAGCCGGTTTGAAATAGGGGGTCTATCCCGAGGCACATGATGAATATCCGTTATGGAAGAAAAAAAAAGACAGGATGAGCAGGTTATTTTGAGTATGACCTTTAAAATGACCCCAGTCTGCAGTCGGTCACAACTATACAAAATACACAAGTAAATTTCATAATTTTAAGTAAAAATCATAATGTTAGGGCTCAGGTTAAGGTAGGGCTGGATATAATTGTAACATTTTAAGGTAATTTAAGACATTACCCGATTGGTCAGCGACACTTGATCCCCGTCACACGTCTTGTCATGTCCGGCTAATCACCTTATACTGTCAGTTAGATAGAGGCGGCTTCAGCAAACGCGCAAGGTTTATAAAGGCCTTTTTAATGCCCTGCTGTGTTGGGTGGAGAAGTCCAAGCACCTATCAGGGCCTATTGTTCCTTCAAAGAGGCCGCATTTAATCGAATTGTCTCCACGACTCCAAATCATTATGGTAAGAAAAGCAGATTAAATACGTATTTTTAGGATGATTTTTGGACACCGATCAAGACTGGGAGGATTTAAGGTCATATGTCAAAAAGATGGGTAAAAGATGGGAATAAAAATGATCTTAATTCAATTTTCCCTGTCTGTCCCCAGAGATCTTATCCTTATAACAAGTATTTAAAATGAGCTTATCCATATAGGCCCTATTTTAATCAAAGTAATAAGCTGAATTTATTACACTTGTTCACTGAGCGATTGTGACGCATTGCTTTTGAAAAACAAAATAGCAGAATGTTGCGATGCATTGAAAATCAGCTGATCAGTAAACGGGGCGGCGGGTTGCAAGACTGATTGGCCAGTCGTCAGCAGGGGCGTACGGGGAGCCGGTGGACTGCCACAACCATTTTCAGGGATAAAGTGGGGACGGCAAAGAGTAGGCCTAGTATGGCACGCGAGACAAGACAAAAAACGGCGAGACTTAAAAAATGACGTCCAGTTTAAAAAATGAAGCCGAGAATAAAAAAATTAACGTCGAGAATAAAAACAACGTCGAGAATGAAATGATAACGTCGAGAATGAAATAATAACGTCGAGTTTTAAAATACAACGTTGAGTTCAAAACGATGACGTTGAGATTGTAAAACGAACGCCGAGTTTGTAACGGGCCGAGTTTTTTCGCGTCCAGATTTTTTTTCGCGTCCAGATTTTTTCGCGCCGAGAAGCGCCCTCTATAGTCTTTCTGTATATATTATATCTCAATACTAGTAATTATTATAAACCATGCAATTTATTGATTATTTACTAATATTATTCATATTTGAAAGAAACAACAATGATAAAGATAGCACCTGAGCTGTGATTATTGGCAGTATATTGTTCATGTTTCATTGTAGGTAAGTGCTATGCGTGTTTGTTTAAGTCCATGATAGTGATAGTGTCTCCTTATCTATGGTTGAATCCAGCATGGTCTTGACTTGGTGGAGGTCAGTGCAGAACTGCCTAGCACATGAAAAGCACATAGTATGGGGTGGGTTACCATGGTTATCAGGTCAAATTGCAAGGATAGGACAGGAAATGGGCAAGGTCAGTGATGTAATGTTAGGTATGGGTAGCAGGTAGGGTCAAAATGGGTTAACAAAGACACATTGGGTATGGAGGCAACATAAGACAAAACATGAAATTTATAGGCCTACCTGTTACAATATTAATTTGAGTGATAATTCATGTTTGACCAATTTAATTGGCTCTGGGGAGTGTACAGGGTGTCCCAGAAAAATAAACAACTGGACCTAAGTTGAGAAATAGGCATCAGAATCCAAATATTAAAAAAACAGCGTATAGCCCATTATAATACGATGATTTTACTTGAATCGGTTGAATGATTGCAAATAAATTAGCGATTACATAACGCATGAATCAATCACTTCATTTCAAGTTTGAAAGAAAGTTCATTCAGAATCAGAATCAGCATTTTATAGACAATCATCCAAACAAAGCAGGTATAAGTCAAACTAGACATTAAATGAAACTACAGGATCGAACATAGAGAATACAACATATTATTATGAACATGAGAAATTAACTATCATTATTTTAACATGTTTAAAGAACGTTTTTTAAGTAGAAAGAATGAAATTAGCAAGATCAGTGATGGCATCATTCTCATTATCGCTCATAATGAATATAAACTTATTATTATCATTAAGGTTGCCAATATCAAAATTTCAAACAAAGTAGGCTACATGCCAATAGGCTTTATATTTTGGTAAAATTCTTTTCGTTCTTTAAATAATCTGTTAATAAGTTTTAATCTGTTCAATAAGTTTGTTGCAGAAATCAAAGTTTTCCCGGACAAAATGTTAATTTAAATATTGTCCTGAATAATGAATGCAAAAGTTTTAAACAAAACATTGCACAGTATCAACAATTACACTGTAAATTGGCTAGAACACATTGAACAGGTCCCCCTAAAAATCATAATAGAAGAAACAAAGTAATAATTCCCATGTGCATCTTCCTTTTTAGCACCTTTTTTTTGCCCAAATGGGTAAAATTACACAATTGTACGCGCTTCGTGCGCGATGACCCATCAAATAGCAAAACGCACGTTCATCTAGGGATAAAATAGTCCAAAATATTTTCGTGCGCACAAAATGTCACATCAGCGAAACCGGAATGCTCTTCCCCCCTACTAGCGCCCCCCCCCCCCCCTAGATGTTAATGCTTCCACCGCGACTGCTTAAAGCAGGATTAACATAACACCGTTGGATTATAAGAGGACTAAATTTAATGAGATACACAATCTTTATAAGGAAGGGGCAAAAAAAAAAAAAAAGCAGGGGGGGCACTTCAATATGAAATGGATATAGGTGTAGGGCTGACACTTTCACAGTAAGGGGCATTTGGTGAGAGCAAAATATAAAAAAAATATGGGGTCATTGGGTAAGAGCATACATATTGGCATTTGGTGAGATCAAAATGCACAAAATATGGGGTCATTTGGGTGACAGACGGACCGTTTGAATCTAAATTAGTCGGGGCATTTTTTAAAATAGGGTCTTCGGACGAGACCCTCGAAAATTGAATTTCTAGTTCTAAATGGCTTCAAATGGCTTTGTTATTTCAAAATATAAGTAACAAAATCAGTGATAGATGACTCGTTGCCGTTCAAATGGATATACATGTATAAGGGTCTTTGGGTGACAGATCAAAAGGAAAATATAAGGAGTATTTGGGTGACAGAGCATGTGATAATAAAAAAAAAAAATGGGGTCTTTGGGTGACTGCGGTGCTGATAAAGGGAGTCTTAATGGCCCTATACGCGTCACTTCCCGCGGAAATTGCATTGATGCGGGCATTATCATGATTATGTAGGCCCTAATCGCTCATTTCTTCACAAACAGTCAACCGAATCAAATATATTTTGCGTACATAATAATATTATAATAATATGATGCACAATACAATGAGCTAAACGCCACTTTTTACATTTTTTCCGATGCCTATTTCTTGACTTATGTCCAAATTCATTCACCAGGGTATTTCTGGTACACCTTGTATATCATGTTATGCTGGTTATTTAAATTTCACACGACATGGCAAGTATACAGCTAGAAAGGTCGTAACTTATTATTACACAAATGCTCTTCTACCATATTCTTCCTAGTCTTTCCACGGAATTAACCTCTGAATCAATGTCTGTCCTCTGAATCTCACTCATAAGATTTGCCACACTCACCATATTCTTTTATTTCCGCCATTGCAGATATTGAAAATGACTAGCTATTTGGACCATGTCAACATGGCCAATCAGAAACTATAGAGGGCGCTTCTCGACGCGAAAAAATCTGGACGCGAAAAAAAATCTGGACGCGAAGAAACTCGGCGTTACAAACTCGGCGTTGGTTTTACAATCTCAACGTCATCGTTTTGAACTCAACGTCGTATTTTAAAACTCGACGTTATCATTTCATTCTCAACGTCATTTTTTTTCATTCTTGGCGTCATTTTTTAAACTGGACGTCATTTTTTAAGTCTCGCCGTTTTTGTCCGGTGTGGCGTGCCATAGCCTAGAGTGTCCTTAAAATGACTAAAAATGGTTTTTAAAAAAAAGAAATATTTTGATAGCAAAGTCAAAATTTATATCAATATTGTGATTGAAGGATTACCACCCGGTATTACAATTTAATTAATTTTATGCTACTTTGGTAAAAATTATTTTGGATCAGGACGACTTATATATTATAGGCCTAGGGCTTAATATACTATACAGTAAGAAGTATGATAGCCTGTATAGGCCTACATGTAGTAGCAGTGGCTATGGAAGGGGGGCATTTTGACGGAAGCCCCAATTACCTTAAGCCCCCATTCATTGTAAGGTAATAATTTGAAGGTATTAATAATTTGAAACTAAAATTAATAATTTTTAGGTAAAAGTAACGATTTTAAAGGAAATTTCATAATTTTAAGATAAAATTCATATTAAAAAAAAATCACAATTATAATATTCAGAATTTTAAGTAAGGGCCTAATGTTATTTAAATGTAATATTAATACCTATTTCAAGGTAAAATATATTATTATAAAGCAAAATTCATAACTTATCAAATTCAAAAGTTCATGACAAAAGTCATAATTTTTAATTGCAAAGTAAATTTCATAATTGTTAAGTAAAATTCAAAATTTAAGGTAAAATTCGGATAATACTTTTGACCTAAATATGACCTCCCCCCCCCCCGAAAAAAATGTAAATCTTCCAGAAAACAACAACTTCTCTTTTAACTTAAGTTAACGTCAAATGTGTCATCATATGTAGGACAATAACACAAAAAAGGGGGTCATTGGGTACAAGCCGGTTTGAAATAGGGGGTCTATCCCGAGGCACATGATGCCCCCCGGATTTTGGCCTCATTATAAAAAATAAATCTTCCAGAGCGTATATGGGTTGGTTGTACATTAGTCTAGACAAAATTTCAATAAATCATCTTTCAAAAGGCATTTGTAAGTAAAGTAAGTAAAAGTTGATAACCTATGTATCTTTACTAATTTGGACTTGCTGAATCAAAAAAAAAGACAAAAAAAAAGACAGTGAGCAGGTTATTTTGAGTATGATTAAAATGCCCCCACTCTGCAGTCGGTCACAACTATACAAAATACACAAGTAAATTTCACAATTTTAAGTAAAAATCATAATGTTATGGTAGGGCTGGATATAATTGTAACTTTTTAAGGTAATATAAGCCATTACCCAATTGGTCAGCGACACTTGATCCCTGTCACACATCTTGTCGTGTCCGGCTAATCACCTTATACTGTCAGTCAAATAGAAGCGGCTTCAACAAACACGCAAGGTTTATAAAGGCCTTTTTATTAATGCCCTGATGCTGTGTTGGGTGGAGAAGTCCAAGCACCTATCAGGGCCTATTGTTCCTTCAAAGAGACCGCATTTAATCGAATTGTCTCCACGACTCCAAATCATTATGGTAAGAAAAGCAGATTAAATACGTATTGTTAGGCTGATTTTTTGGACACCGATCAAGACTGGGAGGATTTAAGGTCATATGTCAAAAAGATGGGTAAAAGATGTGAATAAAAATTATCTTAATTCAATTTTCCCTGTCTGTCCCCAAAAATATTTAAATTGAGCTTATCCGTATTTTACTTCGGTAGGCCCTATTTTAATAAAAGTAATAAGCTGTGGAAGGGGTCATTTTGACGGAAGCCACAATTACCTTAAGCCCCAGTAGTTTAAGGTAAAATTCATTTTAAGGTAATAATTTGAAGGTATTAAACTAAAATTAATAACTTTAAGGTAAAAGTAATAGTTTTAAAGGAAATTTCATAATTTAAGGTAAAATTCATAAATTTTTAAAACTTAAATGTAATATTAATAACCATTTCAAGCTAAAGTATATAATTATAAAGCAAAATTCATAACATAATCAAATTCAAAAGTTCATGGCAAAAATCATAATTTATGATTGCAAAGGCGGTAAATTTCATAGGCCTAATTGTTAAGTTAAATTCATAATTTAAGGTAAAATTCGGATAATACTTTTGACCTAATTATGACCCCCCAAAAATTAAAATCTTCCAGAAAACAACAACAACAACTTCTCTTTCAACTTAAGTTAAATTCAAGGGGGTCATTTGGTATTAGGTAGGACAATAACACAAAAAGGGGGTCATTGGGTACAAGCCGGTTTGAAAATGACCCCAGTCTGCAGTCAAATTTCATAATTTTGATTGAAGATTGGTATAGCATCTATCTACTGCTGATATTGATGTTAATGAAGCAGCTATATAGTGATGGTATTGATACAGCTGCTATCTACTGTTGATATTGGTACATGGTATTGATGAAGTAGTTATCTACTGCTGATATTGGTATTGATGAAGTAGTTACCTAATGCTGATATTGATATTGATGAAGAAGTTATCTACTGCTTAGTGATATTAGTATTGGTGAAGTAGCTATCTACTGCTGATATTGGTTTTGTTGAAGAAGTTATCTAATGCTCAGTGATATTAGTATTGATGAAGTAGCTACCTACTGCTGATATTGATATTGATGAAGTAGCTATCTACTGCTTGATATTAGTATTGGTGAAGTAGCTATCTACTGCTGATATTGGTATTGATGAAGAAGTTATAGGCTACTTGATATTAGTATCAGTGAAGTAGCTATCTACTGTTGATATTGATGAAGTAGCTATCTACTGCACTGCTGATATTGGTATTGATGAAGAAGTTACCTACTGCTGATATCAGTATTGGTGAAGTAGCTATCTCACTGCTGATATTGGTATTGATGAAGAAGCTATCTACTGCTGATACCGTATTAGTATTGGTGAAGTAGCTATATACTGCTGATATTGGTATTGATGAAGAAGTTATCTACTACTGATATTGGCATTGATGAAGTCGCTATCTAATGCTGATATTGGTACTGATGAAGAAGTTATCTACTGCTTGGTATTAGTTGTTATCTACTGCTGATATATTAGTATTGGTGAAGTAGCTATCTACTGCACATATTGGTATTAATGAAAAAGTTATCTACTGCTGATATTTGTATTGGTATCTACTGCTGATATTGGTATTGTTGAAGAAGTTTATATCTATTGCTAATAAAGTATTGATGAAGTAGCTACTGCCGATATTTGTATTAATAATGTAACTTTCTACTGCTGGTATTTGTATTGATGAAGTAGCTATCTACTGATATTGGTATTGATGAAGTAGCTATCTACTGCTAATATTTGTATTGATGAAGTAGCTATTTACTGTCGAAATTGGTAGCTCATTATCTTCTGCTATCTACTGCTTGATATTAGTATTGGTGAAGTAGCTATCTAATGCTGATACGGTATTGGTATTGATGAAGAAGTTATCTACTGCTGATATTAGTATTGGTGAAGTAGCTATCTACTGCTGATATTGGTATTGTTGAAGAAGTTATCTACTGCTCAGTGATATTAGTATTGATGAAGTAGCTAACTACTGCTGATATTGATATTGATGAAGTAGCTATCTACTGCAGATATTGGTATTAATGAAAAAGTTATCTACTGCTGATATTAGTATTGGTATTGGTAAGACACACACACACACACACACACACCCGACACAAAAATTCGAGATTTTTATACCACTTTATGTACAAAAAAAAATCTTGCTGATTAATTCGTTTATCGTGAAATTTGAATTAAACGAAATTACAACACATTTGTCTATGGAGCAGTGTAATATAAATTATAGGCCTAATCATGCATAACTCACAAACGTTAAATCGGAATCAACTGAAATTTTTGGAATAAATTTTGCTCCTTTAATAAACTATTAATAAAATCAACTCTGATTTGCAGCTATTTTCCCTCTATATTTTGATGTGCATCTATTTCTTGGAGTGATCCAATGCTTGTGCCAGTGCAAGGGCACATGGTTAACAATCCGTGCTAGTACAAATGACAAGACAAATGGCAACAAAATAATAAAGATAAGTTAAAGAATAAACATTTTCGCTAAAATGACTTTTTACAAGTGCAGACAATTGTATTGTTTCCAATGTTGCTCTTCACTGAACTGAGTTTTAGCGATAAGCATACCGTGAACCATGTCAAAGCACGGTATCACCGAAAACGAGTACAAGATACCATGCATGCATGTCATCAGGCGGCGGATGACATGATCGAGCCGGCAACTTGTGAAACCGCCCGGCCGTATGGCATTTTCCAATATAGTCGGTTAGTTTTGTGGGGTTCATTATCGAACCCCAACGGTTTTAGCTTGTATTTATATTATTTATCAACATAGGCCTATTTGTTTGTGATATTTCAAGCGTTTTAAAATTTCAAAATAATCCCATTCAATTACACGGTTGACGATGAAAATTTACTGAATTTAGAGAATGCAATGCGGCCACCACCTGCATGCCATGCAGTCACTGCAACCAACGCAACTGCAAGAATGTCGAACATTCTTAGGTTATGCCAGTAAAATAATTATTTTATGGACAAAAATGCTCTTACAAAGGTGTAAAAAATCCAACTTTGTATTAATTTTTGTCCATATTTTGAAAAATAACCAATATTTAAAACTTGTCATATAATTTAGTAACGACTAATATAATCAATAATAATAATAAAAAAACCCCATAATTTACATGCCTTTTGATGTTATTTCCCTTTTTATCTGGTATGTTATTCCTCAAATTGTTCGAATTCTGCAGCTGCAGACTGAGACAAGTTCGACAATGGTGCATCATGTTTGCCAGATGATGATCATGATTGGAGCATCTTGAGAGGAAATTTCACGTCATGTAGCCTAAATATTGTATACAAACTAACGATATTTAGACAATAATTAACAGATATCGTTATTATTTTGTGAAAGTTTAACAGATATCATTTATATAGAAGGATGATATTTTGACGATATATATCATGTAAATATCACAGTTCTAAACATCTATGACTATCAGATAATTTAGAAAAGCACGATATTTTAACATATTTGGTGAGATTCCTATTGATATTTTCAATGAAACTTGATAGTTGTTTGATGCTTTCAAGATACAGGTTTCCGATGATAGCAGCGTCGATGCTTTGATATTTTGTAACGATATTGCAAAAAAAATAAAAATATAAAAAAACTGAAAACAATCCTGTACCATCATGATACATACAATATTATAGGCCTAGTTTTTATCTTTTTTAAAACTTGATGTACATTATACTATCGACAACTGTGATTGGTTAACAGGAATTTACCATTCATCTTTAAGACATTACCCAATTGGTCAGCGAGACTTGATCCCCGTCACACGTCTTGTCATGTCCAGCTAATCACCTTACTGTCAGATAGAAGCGGCTTCAATAAACACGCAAGGTTTATAAAGGCCTTTTTAATACCCTGCTGTGTTGGGTGGAGAAGTCCAAGCACCTATCAGGGCCTATTGTTCCTTCAAAGAGGCCGCATTTAATCGAATTGTCTCCACGACTCCAAATCATTATGGTAAGAAAAGCAGATTAAATACATATTGTTAGGCTGATTTTTTGGACACCGATCAAGACTGGGAGGATTTAAGGTCATATGTCAAAAAGATGGGTAAAAGATGGGAATAAAATTATCTTAATTCAATTTTCTCTGTCTGTCCCCAGAGATCTTATCCTTATAACAAGTATTTAAAATGAGCTTATCCGTATTTTAACCATTTTCGGTAGGCCCTATTTTAATAAAAGTAATAAGCTGAATTTATTACACTTGTTCACTGAGCGATTGTGACTCATTGCTTTTGAAAAACAAAATAGCAGAATTTTGCGATGCATGTAAATTTGAAAATCAGCTGATCAGCAATGGGGCGGGTTGCTAGAATGATGGTTAGTCGTCATGGGCGTACGGGGAGCCGGTGGATTGCCGCAGACATTTTCAGGGATAAAATGGGGACGGCAAAGAGTAAAGTGTCCTGAAATGACTAAAATGGGCAAAAAAATGACAATCGGGGACGAAAATTTGGATTTGAATGCCACACTAAAAAATTAAAATTAAAATCTTCCAGAAATCAACTTCTCTTTCAACTTAAAAGGGCATTTCGTGATCCACAGCCTCATCCCCCACTGGAAACCTCTGGCTACATATTGTTTATGTATATACCAAAACTGTCTTGCAGATTAATTCGTTTAGCAAAAATATCGTCATATCTGAATGTCGTTCTGGTATACCAGAACGAAATTACAACAGTGGATTATACATAACTCTCAAACGCAAAATCGGAATCAACTGACATTTTGGGAATAAGCTTTTTTCGTGGATATGATCTACTGAAAAATGTCATAACTTAGAGGATGCTAGGATCACGAAATCCACATTTAAACGTGACGAGGTACCACACATCCTTTTGTGGTTCTCAGTGCGGAGATTTCCTAATTTTATGGCAAAGTTCATAATTGCAATGTAAAATTCATAATTAAGGTAAATTTCGGATGATGGAGGCACTTCCCGGGGGGGGGCGGGGTGCGACGCCAAAGGCCCCCCAAAATCCCCCTTTTTTTTACCCAAAAAGTCCCATTTGCGAACGTAGAGGTTTTTTATGCCTTTTTGGTCCAAGACAGTGAGCAGGTTATTTTGAGAATGATCTTTAAAATGACCCCAATCTGCAGTCGGTCACAACTATAATACAAAATACACAAGTACGGTAAATTTCATAATTTTAAGTAAAAGTCATAATATAATTGTAACATTTTAAGGTAATTTACGACATTACCCGATTGGTCAGCGACACTTTGATCCCTGTCACACATCTTGTCATGTCCGGCTAATCACCTTACTGTCAGTTAGATAGAATCGGCTTCAATAAACACGCAAGGTTTATAAAGGCCTTTTTAATACCCTGCTGTGTTGGGTGGAGAAGTCCAAGCACCTATCAGGGCCTATTGTTCTATCAAAGAGGCCGCATTTAATCGAATTGTCTGTACCCAAACTCATGAAGAAAAGCAAATTAAAATACGCATTGATACGCTTTAATACTTGTTGGACACCTGTCAAGAGATGATTTTCGGAAAAGACAATTTTGTCTTCAAAATGGATGAACAAAATGCTGCGGGGGGCAAGAAAGTTATCATGTCTTCGCAATTCGGGGATCGAAAATGGGTCTATGAGGAAAACATCAACAATATAAATGATCTTCGGGGAAACAGTGGCGGATACAGGAAAATTTGGGAATGGGCCGGGCAAACTCGAAGTTTTTGCCGCCGCCATTTTTGATCGCGTTGTACTACGCAGAGGTGTTTGATACAGAATTGGAAACTTTTCCACAATAATGGCCTAATAAGCCAAATCGACTTACAAAATATTTAAAATGTTTTATTGCAATAAAAATTGTTTAAAAAACGTGATTATTTCATAAATTAATTATTTAATATATTGTTAATGATAACATTACAACAATAATAATAGGCCAAGTAAAATAAAAAACACGTTTCACGTTTGGGTTTTTGAAGAAAGAAGTGCAATTTACGTGATTTTATCAACTGGTATACATGTAAAACGACCGGGCCTTGAAATACAGCCTATATAAATTAATATCATGAATATCATTGCTATCAGAAGATATCATTATTATTTTATCATAACATTACCAACACGCTCATATAAGAATTATATATGCCCATTTTACCCAATTTTATTTTTTTACAACATGAAACATGGTAATATTTTTATTTCAAAATATTTGACTAAATATCAATTATATTTTTCAAGATATAAATATTAGCAAACAAAATGTATATTAAGGGATCGGACAGCGACAGAGACACCAAATTGCATTCTAAATGTTTGTGCAATGTCCTGATGATGAAACGTGATTTAAAAAAAAAATTATATAAATTTTATGGCAAAACCTTGAAGCAAACTTTTAAATCTAATGATGTGTACTTAAAGTGTATGTAGCTGGGAGTGAAAGCCGACCAGCATTTGAAAATGTTGACCTTTCGTATTGAAGATTTTGAACTATCATATTGAACATTTTTTCCCAAATTAAAGACCTAAGAATTTTGGGTCATTGGAAGAAAATATATTATACTGGGAAGTTAAGATTATTTGATATCAGAAGGACATTCCTCGTATTCAGAATGCAATTTGGACGTGTATGTGTCTGATGTGCTCTCATGTCCCACAAAAAATAGGCCTACTGTGCAAACGTCGCTATCCGTTCCCTTAAGATTGAAAAATAATTGGCAAGTTATTTAAAAAAAAACGAGGGGTAAAATTCAAAATGTTAAGCTAAAATTATGAATTGAAGGTAAAACAATTTTAACATGTTTAAAAGGTAAAAACTTCATATTTTGTGAAGTAAAATTTCTAGTTTAAGGAAAAATTTGCATGATATCTTTGGCCTCTCCCCCAAAAAAAAATGACATACACATCTGCCTGCCAAAAGTATCTTGCCCCTCCTGATTTGCCAAAAATTGCTTGCCCCACATTCTTGGCCTGCTAAAAATCTCACCATCCGGTACCCCTTGCAAATTGATACTTGTACTTGCGAACGTAGCAAACAGGAAATTTTACAATTCAAGTACTGTTACTGTACATTTTTGTACTGTTTTCCTAAACCATGTAAACCATATCTTTTCCAATATAAACATGGAAATCCCTGATGGAAATAGTAGATGTTGCTTTTCTAAAGTATCGACAACTGTGATTGGTTAGCAATTATTGACCACTCATTTTCCAAGACATTACCCGATTGGTCAGCGAGACTTGATCCCTGTCACGCGTCTTGTCATGTCCAGCTAATCACCTTACTGTCAGTCAAATAGAAGCGGCTTCAACAAACACGCAAGGTTTATAAAGGCCTTTTTAATGCCCTGCTGTGTTGGGTGGAGAAGTCCAAGCACCTATCAGGGCCTATTGTTCCTTCAAAGAGGCCGCAATAATCGCATTGTCTCCACGACTCCAAATCATTAGGTAAGAAAAGCAGATTAAAATACGTATTGATAGGCTTATATTTGGAAACCTATCAAGACTGGGAAGATAAAAAATGGTGAATAAAAATGCAGTTTTACTTTTATATTCTTCAGTCCTTTATCTTTTTTTTTATAGATCATAAAAAACAAGGATTTTAAAAATGAGTTTAATATACCCGTTTTTCAACTTATACTAAAATAGGCGGGCGCTGTATAGAGCTATATCAACAACCGAAATCTGAATTATGTGAGCAAAACAATTACCAAATAATTGTTTTTAATTCTGTTGAATTTACCAAATGTTGGGTAAGTTTTAACCAAATTTGGTTGCTTGCGGAGTCGATTGACTGTTCATAAAGTTGTTGGTAATTGTGGTATCTTGCCCAACTTGTTAAATTGGCGGTGTATGGCCGCGTGCATGCATTTTATTTATTTTGCTGATGAACCGCAAGCGGTTTGTTTCAGCACATTGAATTTGTTAAAATGTTGTTTCATGTGTGAACGCGGATTAAGACAGTGTGATTCGGCATCTTTGTTAAGTGATTCGTGTTAATTCTGATTATCACTTTAAAATTAACTCCCATTCAAATTTGTGGCCTCATGCCGAAAAACAAATCGGCGGCATATTGTACAAATATCTGCCTTTATGTGGTTGTCTCTATAATTTTGAGATGTTAGGAATAAGAAAACCCATATTTTAATCATATTTTATGTGTGTACAGTGTTGGGTATCTTAATTCTTGAATTAAATATGACCGAATCAGCCTTTATGTCATAATCATTTACACCGAAATTGCCCGTTTTGACTAAACGTTTAATACCCCATATAAACTCGATTTTCTCCGTATTACATTTATATTTAGGCCCTATTGGCGTGAATGTGCTGAAAACTTTTAATACTGTTCATTTAAGGAGTTAACTGAATAAAGATGACCATACAAGTATCTGCCCCACAAAAGAATAATGTACTACACTGCAAATAAAAATGTTTAGGTTTATGTAACATTTGTAAACACATGAACGTGTTTATTAACAACTTAAGATATTTAATATCCACATTATCTTGAAAGTACTGATATTTTCAGAAACCTCAATACATACATAGGAATAAAACCTAACACTTTCATTCCCTTTTCAAATAATTGCACTCTAAAGTTTATACTTAAACACACCAGTGTTATAAACGGTTATAAACACTACCAACATAAACGCTTCCTTAAACACCATGTTTAAATTGTAAACATTTTTAGTGTTTAAGGTAAACATTTACTCCAAACACTAACAAAACTAACCAACTTATTTGTAGGAAGCGTTTATATTGTTAGTGTTTATAACACGTTGGTGTGTTAAAGTATAAAACTTTAGAGTGTGATTATTTGACAAGGGAATGAAAGTGTTAGGGTTTATCCTAGAGTAGAGGTTTCTAAAAATACCAGAAACTTCTAGATTAAATGTGGATGTGAACTATTTTAAGTTGTTAATAAACACGTTCATGTTTAAGTGTTACAGAAATCTATACAAAGTAATTCCAAAAAACAATTTGCAGTGTATGCATGTACATGTATTAGGGATTTCAAACATATTACAACTTGACTAATTTTATAGGACCAAAACATGGGTCGCAGGAATAGTATGAATAGGGTGAGACTCTGAAAACTACCATGGGAAAAGAGATGAGCAAGGAAACATTTCTTTCTTTTAAAACATTTCATCCAATAAAGGATGTTTTTAATAATAATAATAGATAAATTATTCTGTTTCAAACATAATTATACAAAATATAAGCTCAATGACATTCATGTGAAAACAATTTCAATATAACAATTAAGATATGTGGTAAATTAAGTTTTTGTACCAGCATTTTTCCATCGACCATTCTACTTTATCTTTGAGCATTTTTCCATTGACCATTCTACTTTAAACGTTGCTCTTTTTTCATGCACACCAAATTATGGTGAAAAGTATCAAGCGCCTAGATTTAATACTTCCTTCCAATGCTTTCACTTTGTAAACATGTTTAAAAGCTAAATATTATGTACCAAATTCCTGAACACCAATGTTCAATTTAAGTTAAGTATAATACTGTATTTAAACAAGTTTACAAAGTGATGGTAAGAATGCGAATGGTGCTCAAAATATGCTAAACACTGTTTTGTAATGCTTGTTATAAATACGCTGACAGGCTTTGCAACTCAATTTGTTTTTTGTTCCGTATATAACAAGATTTCATGTTCAAATTCAACAACAGAATGAATTTCTTCTTTTGGTAGACTCTGCAGAATTAAAGCATTTTCGTGATACAAAACACATTCTGAAATGCATGTATAAACTTGCAACTCCGCGATGTCTACATCAAGGTGAACTTCATTATGTTATCATATTTTACATGTATAATATCTCCAGTACATCTCAACATGTATAAATAAATTTCCAACATTTTTGTTGAGATTTTTCCATGTTTTTGCATTATACCTAAATTGAATATTAAATGCGTTTGTTGAAAAATGCAAATGCAAGATATCTCACACTAGTGCAAGATATGCAAGATCATTTGCATTTTAAGTTTTTTTAGCAATGATTTGCTCAAGCCACAATATTAGATCTCGATCATATTCTACTAATTTGGTCATTTTTTGCCAAAAGATTAAAAAATTGGGAATTCAACATATTATTTATGACAAAAAAGTCGGATGTTAATTCAAAATTGCAATTAATTCAATGGCTAAATGTATTTGAAAAGATCGTACATTTATGGCTTTAATTTGATCTGATATAAAAATGTATTATCACACAATTTAACAAAAACTGAAAGTTATATTGCATTACATTTACATAATATTTATATTGCTTGACACACAAAATTGTTCTTGAATTGAAATACAGTTTAACACATGAAAGTAAATTCATAATCATTGCACATATCATCACAAATTTGACACACTGTAAAGTCTTTGACAGTTCAAAGTTTAAGTTCAAGACATAACGTCGACAAATTCGGTTTCATCTTCATCCTCCTCAGAAATCTGTTTAGCTTTCTTGACGGCATGTGTTTTGAGATGTTTAGCAAGATGGTCACTTCTCATAAAACGCTTTCCACAGTCTGTACACACAAATCTCTTCTCTCCCGTATGGGTGCGAAGATGTCGTTGGAGTTCATCTGATCGCGTGAAACTCTTGCCACAGAATAACCAGTTGCATACGAAGGGACGCTCACCAGAATGCCATCGAAGATGAGCCTTGAGATGTGATGTCTTACCGTAGACTTTCCCACAGCCAGGAATATGACAGATATGTTGCTTCTTCTTAGTAGGATCACTTGAGTTGTTTGGATTCTGACAGTTCGGACACCTACAACGACGACAACGACGAGCTGCAAGCTTGGCAAGAGATTTATGTTCTATAAGTCCAGCGATTTGAGCGGGTGATGGATAGCCAGGCAATGGCGGTGAGGTTTGTCCATGAAACATAGCAGCAGTTGGACCGAAAGCAAACGGGTGTGGTGGTGACAAAGGTGATGGTGGTAAAGACGGAGTCTGACCACCAACACTCCACCAAGGTAGTTCTTCAGATGCAGCAGAGATATGTAACGGAGAATGCATAGAATGTCCAGGATGATGATGCATAGGTGGGCTCAAAGCTGCCTGTTGATGATGGTGATGAGGGTGAATAAATGGTATAGTAAGTCCACTAGCACACGAACTTGGTACCGCGGCACGAAATCCAGCATTGGGACAAGACGGCTTCATGGTGTGATACTCAGGGTACATGGACATGAGATGATGATCAGCTGGAGGTGTAGGAGGCATTTCATAAGTTGGTGGTAAAGCTCCTGATGGCGGGGATGATGGTGGTTGAATGGTGTGACCAGGCGCGAGGGCTCCCATCATCGCCGGATGCTGCTGGGGCAACGGCTGCTTGACGTGGTGGTGATGGTGGTGTAGCACGGGATTAGTAGGCACGGGCCGGGCAATTTCTCGCTGTTGCATCGGGGGCTGAGTCATGTGTGTAGCGGCGGCCCCACCGATTTTGTTACATGTTGCTGCTAACATAGCCAGAGGACTTGGTTTAGATGCTGATACAGGTTCCTCAGGAAGCTGAAATGACACAGAAAAAGAAATATATCATAAGTATGTTGAAATACATTGGAAAATTGAGTTGAAAATAGGCCCTACTTACAAAGTGATGATTTTACTCGTGATTTTACTATAAACATACATGTTGTTATTATTTTCTGCTGCATTTCCAATTCATTTTAATATGATACATTCAAAAGAACAAAATGTAATGTCACAATAACGTGAGCTGACATGTAAAATAATAGTACTTCTGTAAATAACATTATATAAATATAATATAGTACACGCATATATTTTTACAGCAATTGGTATTATATTCTTACCTGCAGAAATCTATCCGCCATGTTTAGTTCAGGCATGTTGCCACGTAAGTGCATTTAAGGTAAAAGCAGTATGATAATATTCAAAATAATGTATAGCACGATGATATTGTATTATGTCCACGAGAATAATTCGGTATGATGTGTTCAGCACGGAGCCTAGCAATCAAATGTGATTTCTAGCTCGGTTGGTGAGGGTTTTTGTAGAGTAAGTGTGAATAGGCGGAACACATCTTACGGGCAGTATGAAGCTTTCATGTGCCGCACACCAATCATGACTGCATAATGGTTCTTTGATGAACCCCGCCGACCAATGGTACTCAATAGCGGCTACTATGAAAGACCCACCGGATCCATTAGGTCGGGACAAAAGCCCCGCTGCTTGTTTGTTGACATGAAAAATAACGTTGATTATGAGGAGGGTTGTCCCGGGCGGTACAATAGGCGGGCAACTTAATGAAGTAATAGTTCGCTACCACTTTTGTGTAAACAAATAATTGGATTGGAGAGATCAAAGGGCCAGCGCAGCACGCTGATTGGTTAGTTTGTGGTGCGTGTCTGTTGGATTCTAATGATATGCGTCAGTCTAGGCAATGATAAGCAGGTCGGTGAGCGTAGGGCTAATTTAGTTGTTAGCTTACCTATTGATAACATAGATTAAAGCGGACCGCACTCGATGGGGTGGCCACTCCATGCTTATCCTACGTGTGTTCAGAATGACCAGTACAGCAAAATATATCATTTTCTGATCAAAATAAAATTATTTAAATTCTGTCATTTCATTTTTCATTTTGACCTAAAAGTGTCCTTCTTGATGAATGGTAATTGTCTACTAAGGAAACATTTTCCACGCCCTTTCCTGTATTAGGCACTTGAAACTTGATTTTGAGTTTAGCGTCCACCGCCCGCGTTATGAATATTGTGCCGCGTTTGAGATATTAAATCTGAAAATAATTCATTATTTTGCAAATTACTACTAAACCAGAAAGAAAATTTTGTTCTGCAAAATTCAAAAAAACTATAGAAAGCCTTGAGAACTATTAGATGAATTCATCTAAATATTTTAGCATTAAAAATATACAGGTTTTTGACCCTTGCTCTATCCAATTATTTCAATTGTACCTTTGGGATACCAGGGTACACTAGAAGAGAAATCAACCTAGCCAAAATGTTTTTACCAGATTGTTGTTGTAAATCATTTTAAAACTAGAAAAGACCTAGTTTTGACAAATTATTGGTGCCAAAAATTTATTTCATGTTCTGCATGATTGATATTTTTGTATTTAATGACTCAACGCCCCCCCCCTATTTCCTCCTATCTTAAATGTATACGCAGAGGGTAGTACAAATTGGAGACTTCGGAATACATTTATTTTGTTTTAAAACTTGAAAAACAAAAAGCAAGATAATTATACTTTTATAAATGTTTATGTGTGTTTGTGACACCATATTGCGACTTGCGATACCCAATTAGAATGAACAAAAGCGCATAAGCATTGGTAAAAGGCCGCTGATAATGAAACCTTGAAAATAATGAATAATGAATAATGAAATAGTTGCCTCATTATGAGCTGAAAAAAATGGGACGCTAAACTCAACATCAAGTTTCATTAGCCTTATAAATTGCTTCTAATTATTTCAGCATCGCTTTCCAAATAATTCAAAAAGTACTATCCTGATCCGAAGTCAAGTGATACCCCCGGGGTGATACCTACCATCGATGTATCGGGCATCATCATCATCGTCCACATCATCATCATCATCATCATCATCGTCCACATCATCATCATCATCATCATCATCATCATCATCTTCACCATCATCATCATCATCATCGTCAACATCATCATCGTCATCATCATCGTCCACATCATCATCATCATCATCATCATCATCATCATCATCATCATCATCATCATCATCATCATCATCATCACCCATCATTATCACATACTATATAAACAAACTTTATATCATCATAAAATAAAACTTGATGATAAAATGAATTTACAATTATATCTAGACCTATGTTAAATATATAGTGTGTCATAGTATGTATAAATAATAATATAAATAATAAGTATGATAATATAAATAATAATAATAATAATAACAATAGTAGTAATAATAATAATAATAATAATAATAATAATAATAATAATAATAATAATAATAATAATAATAATAATAATAAATTATAATAATAATATCACAGATCCAAAAAAAATCCAGGATATGTGTTGATTTACAGGCTAGATGAGTATTATTAAATAAATAGAAATGATATTTAAATGTTGTTTTATTATTATTTTATAATATTGTTAATTATCATTATTAATACCATTAATAATAGTAATAAATGATATTGGTTTTCTTATTTTTATTTTGTTATTATTACTATCAATATATAATTTAATTATAATGTCTCTTATTATTCCAGAAACTTCTAAAATTTGGATCTGTTTATTTATAAATAGGGCCCAATATCGCATAAAATTGTGACAGTCTCATGACTGGGGTTGTATTTGCCTGCAGAATTGATACGAGGTTTTAATGGATCTAAATTGAGCAACCACAGGGGTTAAAGTTGGCATAGCATGATGTTAACATGGTTAACAGACCTCACGTAAAATATATAGGGTGTCTCGAATTTTTACTCATCTTTTTCCATGATTTTTTTTTACTATATTGACTTACGGTGCACTATCTTTTCCTTTTAATAGAGCCATAATGAACGATCTTTAAAAAATGGACCTGATTTTTGTTGGCAAATTTGTAATGTACACACATATCCCAACTTTAATACACGGAATTGGAATCGACCAAATTCATTGTGCTCGTTTTGTAGCTTGGGCACTCCGACACGCCGCTAGCCCGACACGCAGCTAGTCCGAATCTGAAATGCATGCACCAAACACGCCGCTAGCCCGAATCTAAAATAGGCCTACACTAGTCACGCTCTGCTAGTCACGCTTCTAGTTCGAATCTGAAAAACACTGCGAAACTGGAAACCATTGCGCTAGTCCGAATCTGGAAGAGTGGAGACACTCCTTCACGGTCCGACAGCGGACACTGCACTACTCCGAATCTAAAATTTGAAAAATATTGCGCTGGTCCGAATCTGAAAAACACTGCGCTAGTCCGAATTTGGGAAATACTTCGCTAGTCCGATATCGATATTCCGTTTCGGATTGAGTGTTTTTCATTTTCGGAGTAATGCACGCACCTCTTGATTATAGGAAATGTGTGTAGTCGGACTATAGCGGCTGGTCGGACTATAGCTAGCGGCGTGTCGGACTTAGGGGCGCACCATTAGATTTCCAGGGGGGCATGGGAGTTTTTGAAAAAAAACTTTGCCCACTAGTGAGAAAAAAAAAAACTTTGCCTCACTGATGAGTAAAAAAAAATTTCCCCACCCAACTTTGTATAAAAATGTACATTAAAATTGAAAAAAAATAATTTGGTGCTCTTGGAGGCAAAAAAAAAAAATTCCGCCGCCTTCGGCGGCGAAAAAAAAAAATTCTGCCTGACCCAATCTCCCATGCCCCCCTGAGAATCTAATGGTGCGTCCCTTATAGGTTTTCTTTCATTTTACCTCTTATTTTGGTTTAATTGACCAGAAAACCTTCCTGACAGTTGTTGCTATTAATATTTCATAGTTTTTGACAAACAATAACAAAATTAAATTTGACTGTAAATTTGATAGGCCTACGGTATTATACATGTAGGCTATAATAGGCCTACACATCACGAAAAGGTGGTGATACCAGTGGGCCCGGGCAGTGGGCCTACTATATAATTTTGAGACACCCTGTAAGCCCACGTAATAGTCTATAGGAAAAGTGCATGACGCGTATCAAGAAACACGACCGGGCCTATAGGCCAGGTTTTGGATAGGCCTACTGATTAACCTGCACATGTCAAAAGTACAGTGCAGGCTGAAAATTGACGAATTTTAAGGCTTTCGAATTTGGAAACCATACTTTTCATAGGGCTGTATATATGCCCTACTGAGAATTTAATAAACAAAACAAAAAAGCCAGGAAAAAAATGACAGTTTTTCTGAATTTCACAGAAGACATGCGAAAGGAAACGTTTGAAAAGAAAGAGTGTAGTTCCCATCCCGGGCCGGGTCCTATACCGAAATCGTGACAGAGACACATTTTGTGTATCAAGATTTGAGTTCATATTGCTGCACATTTACATTTTTTCTTCCAGTTTAGTCATGTCGTGGGCATATGCACAGTCATATTTAATGCTTATTTGAGAATTATCCGGGCTATTTAGTAAACTTATCTACAAGAAAATGATCTGCTGGTTACTTGAAATCTGATTATCCCGTTAGAGTATAGACCGCTATCTAGTCTAATTAGGAAATCTAGATATACAGATATGCACATACGATGTTCCTTTACTATGGCCGCTCCTTTCTCGGTCGGAACATCGTCGGGATTTATGCAATCGGAGCTGAGACGAGGCAGGAACTTAGGTGTAAAATTGATTCACAGAGAGTGCGGTAGCAAAATTAATTTAGACTCGCCATATCTGCTAATTGCCGATGGCAATTAACAAGAGAGAGTCGGCATGTCAATGGGTTTCTAAAATAAGGAAAAAGAAAGATATTTATAAGGAAAAATACATATCTTGGGCGGCAAGTTTTGAAGAGCTTGGTTAGTGTTTGGAGTGCTATACTCTTGTGTTTTTTACCAGTAGGCAGGCTTGTGTCCCGCCCGCCGCCCAGCCCTTTTTGTCGGTATCAAGACGGGGTCATTCTACTCATTAGATAGCCATTTTAAAATAGTCACCCAATTATTATGGATAAATAAATTATTCATATCAGAGTGCGGCACCGGCATGATCATATCACTATGGTAGCGTGTAAGGTGATGATTGTAGCCTCTGAGAAAATATATTTGCTCATGTTTGGGCCACAGATCTAGAGTGTATTGTGATGTGGACCAAGAAAAAATAAAGCTGCATGGTTCAAGTACAACCAGTTTTAGTTGATCACAATCTGCTGACGAGGGCTGAGCAAAACTTGTATAAATTTCAAAGTTGATTAAAATCAACTTATACACGTGACTATTGACAACAAATATGGGTAAAACAATTGTTTCACTTAACTGCAGAGACAACACACGCAAGTGAGCGCAATATATGATGTCACTTTAATATGCGTAACGCTTCTGAAACTGTATAGAAACCCCGTGGTTTGCTTGACTTCAAACTTTTAAAAGATGCATGGATTTAAACAACTTTGATCTGCCTTTCTCTGATCAAGTTTGACGAAAACGCATCCATGCACGAGCTATACATCGAGTAATTTTAACAACGTTTTGTGTCGAGTGAAAGAACTCCATGATATGGCAAGGGCACTTTTTATAACAATAGAAGCTTGGACAATTGGTACACAATTGTCGGCAAAACGTAAAGCTACAAACTAAATAAACAAGTTGGCACTGCTCCACCCAAAGCCTATACAAATCCATTCAACACCTAATCTTTACCCTGTCAATCAATATTTGATGGCTTGACAGCAAGTCCAATCAATTAACAGCGTATTAACCAATCAGGGAGCTTAGTTGGTTTTGTGGCGAAGTAATGCCTGTGTGTCACTGGCTGAGCCAATGAGCGTGTTTATAGTGAGACAATCTTTCCGTTATTTAGCTAAACTACCGCGTAGTCTAGATTTGCAATGGTTAGTAAAACATAAACAAATATAGACTGCGTGGCAGTCCAGCTAAATACCGCATAATCTGGCTCACTATAAACACGCTCCATGATGTCATGTCAATGAAAAGTTTGACAAACTTGCTTTGGGATGAAACATTTTCATTTTACAAAATGTGAAATTAAACATGAAAATAATGACCCGCGTTCACTATCTCAAGGTCCAAGTTACCACTCGCAAGAATGCAGAAAGACAAACTTGCTTTCTGATGAAATTTTCATTTTACAAAATGTGAAATTATTCAAATTATTAACATGAAAATAATGTTGACCCGCGTTCTCCATCTCAAACAGGCCCAACCATCTCGCAATGTACCCGACAGTACGATTCAAATTTAATTAATTTATTTGTTTATTTATTTATTGATTAATTGATTCATTCATTCCTATTTATTTATTTTAAGCCTTTCTTTCCTTTTTTTTCTTTGCCTCTTTTCTTTTCTTTCTTTTCTTTTTTTTCTTTCTTTTTATAGTGTTCTTGTTATTGAAAAAACAAAAAAAATCAATGATAATGGTATAAGCTTTATCATCATCACATGATGTTGATGACTATGTTGTTATTAAAATAACAACATATAGTCATCAACATCATCTGTAATCTATGTAATAATTTACTAAAACCATAGATTATCAAATCTATGCTAAAAGTAATATTAATAATAATTGTTGTTTTTGTTCTTTCTTCTTGTTCATCTCTATCTTCCATAGGCCTAGGTGTAAATCCGGGGTGGGGTGGGGTTGGGGTTGGGACCCGGGGTTGGGACACCCCTCCCCCATATTTGGATAAGGGGATGGTCCATACAATCATCCCCCAATGTTGACGCCTGTATGTGAGTTTTGGACCAAGTTAACCTCATAATTATTTGGCCATTTTATAACCTAAAAATTTTTATTTTTGCGCGCTACGCGCGAAATTATTCCGTATTTGCATAGTATTTCAGAATTTGCTTCAATATGGCCACATTTTTCGCGCGCTTCGTATCATAAACTTATTCTGTCGCCAAAAGGTGTTGGATTCAAGACATTTTTCCAACCCCACCCCAGTCTTCCCCGATTCTTCTTCCCTCTCATTGATTGTTGTCTTTTCATAATTTTGACTTAATATTGTTATTATAAGTTTTTA